>NC_137035.1:7048838-8303838 GCF_032717465.1 Coenobita brevimanus
TTTGCTTTGAACTCGTTTAAGTTTCTAGACTGGACGATCTCTTTGTCCCAGGCTGTTCTACAGGTCTATGTATCTATATGGAAAGCATGTATTTCTTGATATCCTTCAAACAAATTGGCTTTTTCAGTTTCATTCCATGTCCTCTTGTTAATCTCCCATCCCATACAAACAGATCATTTTTATCAATTTCATCTATTCCCATCATGGCCCTGAACACTGCAATTACGTTTCCCCTTTCTCTCCTTTCTTTTAGTGTAGTCGGGTCCAGCTTTTCCAGCCTTTCTCCGTGAGACAGATCTGCATGAGCTGGGGACCATCTTGGTTGCTGTTCTTTGTATTCTCTCGATGTTTTTTATGTCTTTCTTCTTGTGTGGGACCAGACTACTGCTGCATATTCCAATCTGGGGCAGATCTTGGCTTCTAACGAATTTTTTCATCATTTCCTCATCCATGTAATGGAATACCACTTTCAGTATCTTAGTCAAGAGATTGTACATCTCTCTAATTATCTTGTTAATGTGTTTTTCAATGACAAACTATCCTGGACCAGCACTCCAAAATCTTTCTTCTCTTCTCTCTCACTTTTTTGATTGGTTCATTACCCATCATATAATTCAGTGATGGCCTCTTGATACTCTTACCCATTTCCAATATTTTACATTTCTTTTGCATTAGAATTTCATTTCACACATCTGGCTCCAATCTAGGATCCAATTCAGGTCTTCCTGCAGCATTTTACAGTCTTCCTCAAATTCTACTCTCCTCAAGATTTTTGCATCATCAGCAAAGCAGACTTGCTGTAACTGTTCACTCCGTCTACCATATCGTTTAGCATAAATCAGGAACATTACTGGCGCTTAACACCCCTGAGCCCTGTGGGACTCCACTTGTTACTTCCCTCCATCTGGACATCTTGTCCTTTATTACTGTCCTCATTTGTCCATCTGGACATCTCTTGTCCTTTATTTTCACTGTCCTCATTTGTCCATCTGGACATCTTGTCCTTTATTACTGTCCTCATTTTTTCTGTCTCTTCAAGAAGTCACA
Source organism: Coenobita brevimanus (assembly GCF_032717465.1). Lineage (NCBI taxonomy): Eukaryota > Metazoa > Arthropoda > Malacostraca > Decapoda > Coenobitidae > Coenobita > Coenobita brevimanus. The sequence goes on from NC_137035.1 coordinate 7,049,886, forward strand.
CATCCCACTCCATGACACTTCCCTTCAGTCCTCCTAATATGTGTTTCAATTTCCACATAGTTGCTTGTGGGGAATTACCCTTGTCAAAGGCTTTCTCCAGTTCTAGATAACATCACAATCCACCCAGCTGTCTCTCTCCTGTAACACGTCAATCACTCCTCGAAGTAAAAGCTCAACAACTTGGAAACACATGACCTTCCCAACTTCTGAATCCCAAAAGCTGGCTCTCAGCCAATATGTTCGTCTCCTCCAGATATTTTATCCATCTGTCTTTCAGGATTCTCCTCGCATAATTTTGCAACTATGCTGGTCAGGGACATTGGTCTATAATTCAGGGGTTCTTTCCTTGTTTCCTCCCTTATAAATTGGTACCACATTGGCCATCTTCCATTCCCAAGACACTTTCCCTTCTTCCAGAGAAACATATAATTAAATCATGAATCTTATCTGCCGGTTGTTCTCTGCACTCTTTCAGTACCCAAGTAGAGATTCCATCCGGTCCTGGGGCTATCGCTTACATCTTTGAGTTTTCAGTAATTTATACAATTCCCTGCACTTCCACTTTTATGTCATTTATCACTACATTTCTAGTCACACCCTCCCCCTCCACAAAGTCCTTTTCTTTAGGGAAAACTGATTGGGAACATCTGCTCATTATTTCAGCTTGCATTGCCACGTCTTTATAGACCTCTCTTTCTACTTTCAGTTGGGTGATTCCTTCCTTTTTGATTCAATTTGCCATTAACAAATCTATAAAACAATTTGGGTTTCTTCCCTAAATTTGTCAATTATACCTTTTTCAAAGTTTCTCTCTTCCTCTCTGCATATTCTTGTATATTCATTTCTTGTTCTTTTATATTCTTCCTCTGATTTATTATTACCTCTCCTTCTCCATTTGTTCCATGTCATGTCCCTTTCTTTTTGCTATCATGCACCTTCTGTTAAACCAATTCTTTTTCCTGTTTTCTTTCCCACTTACTCTTGGAACATGTTTCTCCACTCCCGGAATTATAGATATCTAGAAAGATATCCCAATTCCTGTGTGTGTGTGTGTGTGTGTGTGTGTGTGTATTTACCTATTTACCTATTTGTATTTACCTATTTGTAGTATACAGGAATTGAGCAATGCTCGTGTTGTCCTGTCTCCATATCCACATTTATCAAGTCTACCTTTACACACATGAATGTTTTTCTCATGCACCACCTCTTTGTCTAAGTACGTTCCAAATATTTAAGGAATATACCTAATTGTGATATACACGGGAATGTACTATGCTTTCAAATGGGTTTCCGTCGCTGTTTCTCAATAAATTTCGAATTTAACTTTAAACTCGTTTAAGTTTTTAAGACTGGACTGATCTCTTTGTCCAGGCTATTCCATAAGTCTATACTTCTGTAGAGGGAAAGCTATATTTCTTGGATATCCTTCAAGCAGCTTGAGCTTTTTCAATTTCATTCCATGTCCTCTTGTTGCTCTCTTATCCTATACAAACAAGATCTTCTTTGTCAATTTTATCTACTCCCACCATGGTCCTGAACACCGACAATCATGTCTCCCCTCTTTCTCCTTTCCTCTGATTTGAAGGCAAATCCAGTTTTTCCAGCCTCTCTCTGTATGACAGGTCTGTCAGACTGGGGACCATCTTGGTTGCTTGTTCTTTGTATTCTCTCAATTTTGTTTATATCTTTCTTTTTGTGTGGGGACCACACTACCGCTGCATATTCTAACCTGGGGGCGGATCACTTGGCCACTATCGATTTTTTTCATCATTTCCTCATCCATATAATGAAATGCTACTCTTATGTTAGTCAAGAGCTTATAAGTCTCTCCCAACTATCTTGTTAATGTGCTTTTCTTGGTGACAAACTATCTTGGACCAGCACTCCCAAATCTTTCTCTTCTCTCCTTTTTGTGATTAATTCATTACCCAAAAAATAATTCAGTGATGGTCTCTCCTGGAGTACCTTTTTACCCATTTCCAATATTTTACATTTCTTTACATTAAATTTCATTTCCCACATCCCCGGCTCCAATTGTGTATCCTATCCAAAATCACTCCTGCAGTATTTTACAATCCTCCTCAACCCTCTATCTTCCTCAAGATCTTTACATCATCAGCAAAAACAGACTCGCATAACTGTCTCACTCCATCTACCATATCATTTACGTAAATCAGGAAACTTATTACTGGCGCCAACACCGGAGCCTTGAGGGACTCCACTTGTTACTTCCCTCCATCCAGACATCTTTTCCTTTATTACTGTCCTCATTTGTCTGTCTCTCAAAAAAGTCTCTCATCCATTCCAGAAGTTTCCCCTTTAGTCCTCCTATATATATTCTAGTTTCCACATTAGTCTCCTTTAGTGAGGTACCTTGTCAAAGGCCTTCTCTAGAGTCTAAGTACACACAATCCACCCAACCATACTCTCTCCTGTACCACATCAATACGGCTCTTGAGTAAGAAGCTCAAACAAGTTTGAAACATACATGACCTTCCACTTCTGAATCCAAACTGACATTCAGCCAAAATATTCATCTCTTCCAGATATTTTATCCATCTGTCTTTTCAGTATTCTCTCACACAATTTGTGTGTGTGTGTGTGTGTGTGTGTGTGTGTGTGTGTGTGTGTGTGTGTGTGTGTGTGTGTGTGTGTGTGTGTTCTTACTTTCTGTATGTGTGTTAACATCTATCTATGAATGAGTCAAGCTTGTACTGTCACATGTTTTGAATCATTTTTATCATACATGTCTTTGAATTTATGAAAAGTTTTTGGCAAACACTATGTCATTTGGCAGTGCATTCCAGTGATCACTTGCAATTTTGGGGAAACTGAAATTTCTTACATTTTTATCACCTATCTTTTTGTACATTTTTTTGCAGTGTCCTCTTGATGTTGCTTTCTCTTTTCCTGTGATGCATTAATATAACATAATCATGTCTTCTCTTTTCCTTCTATCCTTTTATGTTGGTAGCTTTAATTTTTTTAGACTTTTTTCCATAGCTTAGATCCATTAAGTTCTTGTACCGGCCCTTTGTACATTTTCAATCTTATCTAAGGAGTTTTTTAAGATGTGGATTCCAAACTACGGATGCATACTCCAGATCTGGTTGATGAATGCTGTTATCATCTTTCTCAGCATGTCTTCATTTATATATGTGAATGCTACCATCACATTAGCAAGCAATGGGTACATGTTCCTTACTTTTTCATTTATGTGGTCAACCTGTGACAGTCTGTTATTGATAATAATTCCTAAATTCTCTGAACTTCCTAACCTACAATCCCAGTCTGGTCTTTTTTCATCCATCCATCAGCCAATCCTACATTACCCCATGAGGAGAGTAGAAGCCCAGGGCTAGGTAGTTGGTCCTGACATTTAAGATGAGAGTGACCAGACTCACTCATCCCCTGAGTGGCATTACATGATTAATAAACCTCAACCACCCCTTGGATATAAACCTTCAACAGCTCAATCCGATTGGAGCGCAATAATTACCCACTAAACCACCAGGCGCCAATATCTGGTTATATGGTTGCCACCCAGCACAGTAAATGATTTCCTAGTGATCAGGAAACCATTTGGCTTGTTGCTCAGTGTAGAGTCACCCACAGGCAGAAGGAAGAGGAAAGAATGAAGGAAAGAAAGACAGAAGAGGGAGTCTAAAGTCACCTGTGGGCAAAAGGACAAGGAAAGAATGAAGAAAAGAAAGACAGAGGAGGATGGAAGGAAGGAAGGATGGAGGAGAGGAAAGGGCAGACACCCGACAGCAGCACTACATCGAGTGAGTGGATGATGAGCACCCCCACCTACCACATGGTCTTTTTTCACTTTTACCAAATTTTATTACATGATATTTGTCCACACAGAATTCCATGTGCCATTTATTGCTCCATTCATGAAGCTTATTTAATTTCTCTCCTAGCTCTAGGCAAGAGTCTGAGTTTGCAATTTTCCTTTCTATTTTTGCATCATCAACAAACATATTCAGATAGCTTCCATTTCCAATGTTGCTGTCTATGTCATTTATATATACTAAAAGGATAATTGGTGCCAGCACCGAGCCTTGTGGAACTCCGCTTGTCATTTCACTCCATGATGAGTAATTTCCCCTTAACAACAATCTCATTTCCCTTTTTCTGAGAAAATCTTGCATCCAATCATACAGATTACCTTGGATCCCTCCTTGATGGTATAGTTTCCATAAAAGATTTTTGCATGGTACTCTGTCAAATGCCTTCTTGAAATCCAAATACAGGTTGTCTACCTAGTCATCTCTTTTCTGTAGAATTTCTGCAATTCTATCATAGTAGGTTAGTACACATGATTTTCCCTTTCTAAAACCAAATAGTTTTTCTGTTATCTTGTCGTATTTCTCCAGGTGATTTATCTAAACTCTTCATATGAGTTTTTCTAAAATATTGCTTACAACACTGGTCAGTGATACTGGTTGGTAGTTAAGTGGATTTTGTCTACTTCCTTTCTTGAAAAGGGGCACAATGTTTGCTCTCGTCCAAATACGAGGTGCTACCCAAAAGTTCCAGTAAATTGAATACTGTAGGAAAATAAGCTACCTTACCTCCTAGTTCTCACTGTCACCTTCGAAGTAGTCCCCTTGGGCATGTTTACAGTAGTCCCAGCGTTTTTCCCACAATTCCATGCATCCCTGGAAGACTTCAGACATGATGGTCTTGAGCACCTCCTGCGATTCTGTCTGGATCTCCTGAATCGGGTCAAATCGACGCCCTTTCAGTCATAATTTCAGCTTGGGAAACAGGAAAAAGTCACAGGGGGCAAGATTAAGTGAACAGGAGTAGATAAGGAATGACTACCATGTTAGTGGAAGCCAGGAACTGTTGGACAAACACTGATGTGGGGGTGGGGGCATTGTCATGATGCAGGGCCCAGTCCTTGTTCTTCCACTGTTCTGGAAGTTTGCGGCAGATGTTCTCCCTCAAACACTGCAAAACTTCACAGTAAACTTTCTGCTGACAAACTGACTGGGTGGGACAAATTCCTTGTGAACAAGCCCTTGGATATTGAAGAAAATGGTCAACATCGACTTAACACTGATGCGCCACTGATCCGCCATTGCAAAACCACCAAACCACCTACGCACCACGTTACAGTAGTAAGTATGGCTCAACAATATGTTTGCTCACAGACACGGCCGGGGCCACTCTGAGTGCACAAAGGGTGCTGCTGACTTCTCGTAGTGGCAAAAGGCAAAACTGAAAACGGTTGGCTCCCTCTGTTCAAATTATTGGAACTTTTGGGTAGCGCCTCGTATATTTTTGTTCTTACCTAATTGTATCTTTTACAGGAATGAGTCAAGCTTGTCCTGTCCTGTGGGTGTGTGTGTGTGTGTGTGTGTGTGTGTGTGTGTGTGTGTGTGTATTTGTGTGGTGTGTGTGTGTGTATTTACCTATTTGTGTTTACCTATTTGTAGTATACAGGAATTGAGCAATGCTCGTGTTGTCCTGTCTCCATATCCACATTTATCAAGTCTACCTTTACACACATGAATGTTTTTCTCATGCACCACCTTTTCGTCTAAGTCGTTCCACATACTTATGTATTACCCAACATACCTAACTGTGATATACACGGAATGTGCTATGCCCGTGGGTTTCCGTCGCTGTTTCTCAATAAGTCAAATTTAGCTTTAAACTCGTTTAAGGTTTTAGACTGGACGATCTCTTTGTCCAGGCTATTCCATAAGTCTATACTTCTGTAAGGAAAGCTATATTTCTTGATATCCTTCAAGCAGTTTGACTTTTTCAATTTCATCCGTGTGTGTGTGTGTGTGTGTGTGTGTGTTCATACCTAATTGTTCTTACCTAATTGTATCTTTACAGGAATAAGTCAAGCTCGTACTGTCCCGTGTCTTAGACCATATTTATCGTACATATCCTTAAATTTGTGAATTGTTTTGGCACACACTATTTCATTTGGTAGTGCATTTCACCTAATCAATTGCTCTGTTTGGGAAACTGAATTTCCTTATGTCTTTATCCACCTCTCTTCTTATGCAGTATTTTGCAGTGTCCTCTTGATGATGCTTCTCCATATGTTAAGTAATCATTTATGTCTATTTTCTCCTTTCCTGATATGCACTTATATAGCATTATCATGTCACCTCTTTTCCTTCTCTCCTGTAGTGTTGGTAGATTCAGTTCATTTAGTCTTTCTTCATAGCTTAGGTCCCTTAAGCTTGGTATCCATCTTGTAGCGGCCCTTTGAACTTTTTCAATCTTGTCTATATGCTTTTTGAGATGAGGACTCCAGACTATTGATGCATATTCCAGGGTTGGTCTAATGAATGATGTTATTATCCTTCTTAGCATGTCTTCATTTATGTATGTGAATGCTATTCTCATATTTGCAAGCAGTGTATACATGTTCCGTACCTTCTCGCTGATGTGGTCAGCCGGAGATAGTCTGTTATTGATAATCACACCTAGGTCTTTCTCTCTTTCTGATGTGTATAGGGTTTTATTTCCTAACTTATAATCCCAATCAGGTCTTTTCCACTTTTACCAAACTTGATTACATGACACTTGTCCACATTGAATTCCATTTGCCATGTACTACTCCATTCATGAAGTTTATTTAATTCTTCTTGTAGCTCCCTACAAGAGTCTGTGCTAGTAATTTTCCTTTGTATTTTTTGCATCATCTGCAAACATATTCAGATAGCTCTCATTTCCAGTGTTACTGTTTATATCATTTATGTACACTAGAAACATGATTGGTGCCAGCACCGAACCCTGTGGTACTCCACTAGTCACTTCTTTCCATGATGAGTAGTTTCCTCTTAGTACTGTCCTCATTTCTCTTTTTATGAGAAAGTCTTGCATCCAACAAAACAGTTTGCCTCGAATTCCTCCTTGATGGTATAGCTTCCATAAAAGTCTTTGGTGTGGTACTGTGTCAAAAGCTTTCTTGAAATCTAAATAGATACTGTCCATCCATCCTTCCCTTTCCTGTATTGTGTTTGTTACTCTGTCATAGTAGCTCAACAGATTAGTAATACATGATTTTCCTTTTCTGAAACCAAACTGTCTTTCTGTTATCATACTGTGTTCTTCTAGATGATTTACCTAAGCTTTTCTTATAAGTTTTCTAATACCTTGCTTACAACACTGGTCAGTGATACTGGTCGGTAGTTGTGAGGATTTTGTCTATTTCCTTTCTTGAATAAGGGGACTACATTTGCTTTTTTCCAAATATTAGGTAGTTTCCCTTGACTCAGAGGATTTCTTGAAAATTAAAAATAATGGTTTACTTAACTCCTTTGCACATTCTCGTAACACCCAACATGAAATTTCATCAGGACCACTTGCTTTTCCTCTGTCTAATCTACTTAACTCCTCCTGTATTACTTTTCTGCACTATTTGTATATCTGGTAGTATGTGTGGACATGCATGTTCCACATAGTCCCTCTCAAAATTTTTTCTTCTGTAAAAACTAATTGGAAATTCTTATTTAGTGCTTCACAAATATCTTTCTCTTGTGTATAAGTGATTCCATCATCCGTGATGGATTGTATTATATCTTTTACTTTGGTTTTGCTTCTCCATATAGCTGTAAAACAGCTTTGGTTGATCACTACTTTTATTTATTATATCCTCCTCAAAACTGTTTTTGGGCTTCCCTCCTTATTCTTGTATAGTCGTTTCTTGCCTGTTTGTAATTATTATACGCCCTTTCACTATTGTGTCTTCTGTATCTATTCCACAACAAATCTCTTCTTTCTTTTGATTTTTTACATTCTGTATTGAACCATTTCTGTATTTTCTTATCTGCTTCTTTGTGCTGTGGGATGTACTTCTGGACTCCTATTTCATAAAATTCACAAAAAATTTTATATACAGCATTTAAATCTTGTCCTCTAAGCTCATTTTCCCAATCAACTTCTAAGAAATACTTCTTTAGGTCTTGATAATTTCCCTTTTTATAGTTTAGGCTTTTTGTAACTGTCATTGCTGTTTACTATGTCATATGCTATCCTGAAGTTATAATTTAGTACTGCATGATCGCTTTTACCGCTTCCCGTCTGATCAGCAAAGTTAAGCAACGTTGGGTCTGGTTAGTACTTGGATGGGTGACCGCCTGGGAACACTTGATGCTGTTGGCATAACGTTCTCCCTACGTGTCAAGTGGGGTTGGTGGAGGATTAGTGCCCCTCCCTGTAAAACAATTAACTCTAAGCCCTTGGTCACCCCGTTTGGGATACATGGCGTCTAGCAATGAATGAATGAATGATGAATGATCGCTTTTGCCGAGTGGAGGGTGATATATTAAATTGTCAATGTCATTTTCTTGCCTAGTAAATATTAGATCTAGCACTGAAGGTACATCAAGTCCTCTTTTTCTAGTGGTTTCCCTCACATGTTGCGTTAATAAAAACTCTTGTACGAGATCCAGGAGCTTTTGGTCCCAACAGCTTTCTGGGCTATTTATATCTAGAGTATTCCAATTTATATTTGTATTGAAATCCCCAGTTAGTATAATTCTTTCCGATTTCTCTTCCATTTTATGTAGCAAGGATCTTATACTCTGAATTGTACTCTCTGCCAGGTCCTCATATTCGTCTCTTTCCCATGTGTTTGATCTGGGTGGCATATACAAATTGGCTACAATTACTTTACCTTCAGATGTGTCGATCTCTACTGCAATCAGTTCTACTTGTGATGGTATATCTAGGTTTATTTCCTTGACTTTTAGATTTTTCTTAGTTAATATTATAATTCCTCCTCCTTTTTTTAAATTTCTGTCTCTTCTCCATATACTGTATTCCTCTAAGTTTAGTATGTCACTGGATATCCTTGGTGTTAATTTTGTCTCAGTTTGGCATATTATTTGTGGTTCATTTTCTCTGACATAATCATTCATCTCCAGTAATTTAGATACCATTCCATCCACATTTGAGTACATCAACTTTATCATCTTGTTTATATACTTGTCATGACATGGTTCTACTAACTTCCTCCTTTTTCTTCTATCCTGTTTTGTGTACCACTTTCGTACCTGCAATCCTATTACTTTGTAAAAAAATTTCTTCTTCTCCTCTTCTGATCTTCCCTCATTTTTTGTTTTTGCTTCCTCCCTTTTCTCTTTCAGTAATTCCAGTTCCTCTTGTGTTAGGCATTTTTTTATCCATACATTTTTGAACTCCTCTTTTTCCATAAGATTCTTTGCATTTTTTAGTATCTCTTCCACAGTGTTTACACTCTGGAAAGTCACCTTTAGAGGTCTTGTCTTGCTTTTCTCGTATTTCCCTAACCTTTTGTGTTCCTCTATGTCTTTACTACAGATTTCCTCTGATACTTCTTTCAGTAAGCTCATTACATTTGCCATCTCCTTTTTGTCTCTAGTGATTTTGTTTTTAATTTCTTCCTCTTCTATACCAGTGATTACTACTGATTTATTTATTTCTACTGAATCTTTGGATTGTTTTTGGATTATTCTTTTCACTTCCTTTTTAATGTTTTTTCCTCCACCCTTGTTTCTAAGTCATTCTTTACTTTCACCATTTCAGCATCCATGGTTTCTACATCATTTTTGTAGCTTTGCACAGCTTCATTCACCTGTGTTAATTTCTCCTCAATATCACTGCTCTGGTCCATAAGACTGCTTGCTTGTCTAATTGTCTCTGTGTCATTTTTTAACTCTTCCATAACACTCTCGTGATTAACTACTGTACTTCCCATTTCACTCACTTTCTTCCTAAAGCGTATTCAATTCCACTGTTAGTTCACTGATGGTTGTGTCTTTCTTATTGGCCTCCCTTCCCAGTTTTTCTATCTCTTCCTTTTGCAAGTGCATTTGCTTCTTTATTTCATCAATTTCATTTTTGAAAGCCATTTCTAGTTTGTGTACACGTTCAACCAGTCTATTGTGAGTCTCCACTTCAACCAGTTCTTGGTAGAAAACATCATTTTGCTTTTTACTTTTTATCCCTTTTCTTTTCCAAATTTGTTTTACTGAAGTATGGATCCATTTTGTAATACTAAATGAACAGAGTGTGTACTTACAAAGTATGCACGCTTTCCCCATGTTGCTGTAGTATAAACAAACCCAGCTGACTCAACGCATCGTGGTTCTTTGTTGTTTGAACCAGTCTTTTTTAAACTTATTATTTCTTTTCCTTTTAATAATGAAAAATCATTTAGTCTAACCTGGTACAGAGCTTGACTCATTCAAAGATACTTATTTAGGTAATGCCTCTGGCCGTGTTGAGCTGGTATGGAGCGCCGGTAACGGACGTCTTCCTCCGACGATGCCGTGTGTGTGTGTGTGTGTGTGTGTGTGTGTGTGTGTGTGTGTGTGTGTGTGTGTGTTCTTACCTACCTAATTGTTCTTACCTAATTGAATCTTTACAGGGAATGAGTCAAGCTCGTATTGTCCCGTGTCTTAGATCATATTTATCGTACATATCCTTAAATTCATTCAGTAGTGCATTCCATTGATCAATTGCTCTATTTGGGAAACTAAATTTCCTTATGTCTTTATCACCCATCTTCTTATGCAGTTTTTTGCAGTGTCCTCTTGCTGATGCTTCTCCATATGTTAAGTAATCATTTATGTCTATTTTCGCCTTTCCTGATATGCACTTATATAGCATTATCATGTCACCTCTTTTCCTTCTCTCCTGTAGTGTTGGTAGATTCAGTTTATTTAGTCTTTCTTTCGTAGCTTAGGTCCCTTAAGCTTGGTATCCATCTTGTAGCGGCCCTTTGAACTTTTTCAATCTTGTCTATAAGCTTTTTGAGATGAGGACTCCAGACTACTGATGCATATTCCAGGGTTGGTCTAATGAATGATGTTATTATCCTTCTTAGCATGTCTTCATTTATGTATGTGAATGCTATTCTCATATTTGCAAAGCAGTGTATACATGTTCCGTACCTTCTCGCTGATGTGGTCAGCCGGAGATAGTCTGTTATTGATAATCACACCTAGGTCTTTCTCTCTTTCTGATGTGTATAGGGTTTTATTTCCTAACTTATAATCCCAATCAGGTCTTTTCCACTTTTACCAAACTTGATTACATGACACTTGTCCACAATGAATTCCATTTGCCATGTACTACTCCATTCATGAAGTTTATTTAATTCTTCTTGTAGCTCCCTACAAGAGTCTGTGCTAGTAATTCTCCTTTGTATTTTTGCATCATCTGCAAACAGATTCAAATAGCTCTCATTCCCAGTGTTACTGTTTATATCATTTATATACACTAAAAACATGATTGGTGCCAGCACTGAACCCTGTGGTACTCCACTAGTCACTTCTTTCTCTGATGAGTAGTTTCCTCTTAGTACTGTCCTCATTTCTCTTTTTATGAGAAAGTCTTGCATCCAACAAAACAGTTTGCCTCAAATTCCTCCTTGATGGTACAATTTCCATAAAAGTCTTTGGTGTGGTACTGTGTCAAAAGCTTTCTTGAAATCTAAATAGATACTGTCCATCCATCCTTCCCTTTCCTGTATTGTGTTTGTTACTCTGTCATAGTAGCTCAACAGATTAGTAACACATGATTTTCCTTTTCTGAAACCAAACTGTCTTTCTGTTATCATACTGTGTTCTTCTAGATGATTTACCCAAGCTTTTCTTATAAGCTTTTCTAATACCTTGCTTACAACACTGGTCAGTGATACTGGTCGGTAGTTGAGTGGATTTTGTCTATTTCCTTTCTTGAATAAGGGGACAATATTTGCTTTTTTCCAAATATCAGGTAGTTTACCTTGACTCAGGGATTTCTTGAAAATTAAAAATAATGGTTTACTTAACTCCTTTGCACATTCTCGTAATACCCAACATGAAATTTCATCCGGACCACTTGCTTTTCCTCTGTCTAATCTACTTAACTCCTCCTGTATTACTTTTTCTGCTATTTGTATATCTGGGAGTATGTGTGGACATGCGTGTTCCACATAGTCCCTCTCAAAATTCTTTTCTTCTGTAAAAACTAATTGGAAATTCTTGTTTAGTGCTTCACAAATATCTTTCTCTTGTGTATAAGTGATTCCCTCGTACGTAATGGATTGTATTATATCTTTTACTTTGTTTTTGCTTCTGATATAGCTGTAAAACAGCTTTGGTTGATCACTACTTTTATTTATTATATCCTCCTCAAACTGTTTTTGGGCTTCCCTCCTTATTCTTGTATAGTCGTTTCTTGCCGGTTTGTAATTATTATACGCCCTTTCACTATTGTGTGTGTGTGTGTGTGTGTGTGTGTGTGTGTGTGTGTGTGTGTATTTACCTAGTTCTGATATACAGTAAATGAGCTAGGCTCATAAGGTCCTGTCTCTGTGTCTCAATCAGTGAAACTTAGCTTTAATCTCATTTAAGTTTTAGAACTGGACGACCTCTCTGTCCAGGCAATTCCACAGGTCAGTGTATCTACGTGGAAAACTGGATTTCTTTATATCTTTCAAGCAACTTGGTGGTGGCATGAATCATGGTCCAAATGAAATGGAGAAATAGAAGAAGGCGAAGAGAGGAGGAGGTAGTTCATACAAGGAGGGTGGAAAGGTTACTAACAGGATGGAAAAAAGGCAGAATATAAGAAAGAAGAGGAGGAGCGATTGGGTAAATATGGATTGGAGCAGATGGGGGATGTGGAAGGTGTGTGCAAGATATTCACAGAAGAAATCTGTGCAGCATGTGAGGTGGTGTGTGGAGTGAAGAGAAGATGAAATGGGGTGCAGGGAACAGTATGGTGGAGTGAAGGGGTGAGACAGGCTGTGGCACAAAAGAAGAAAGCAGATAGTGAGTGGATGAGAAACAGAGGCATGGAAGAATTTGAGAGACGGGGAAGAGACAGTTATATGCAAAGAGGGAGAGAGAGGTGAGAAGATAAGTAAGAGAGAGTAAGAAGAGAGTGGATGATGAATTTGGAAGGAATTTGAGAGTAAATTGGAGGGAATGTAAGAAAATGTTCTGGAGAAAGGTAAAGAGAGTTAGACATGATGTCAGAGAAGTTAGTCGGGGAGAGAAAGATAAAAATGGTAGATGACTAGTGGAGAATGAAGAATAAGTGAGTAGATGGATTTAACACTTTAAGGAATAGCTGATCATAGAGAATAAAAATAATGCATGTATAAGTGGCTGGGGAATGGCTGGGAGATGGAGGGATGTGAGAGGAGAAGAAGAAATCAGTAAGATGGAAGTTGTGAAAGCAATGAAGAAAGTCAAAATGGGGAAAGCCCCAGGAATTGATGAAGTGTGTGGTGAAAAGTTTTAGGAGAATGTATGTGGAAGATGTGCAGATTGGCCTGGGAGGAAGGTTGAGTCCAGGAGGATTGGAATCAGGTAGCCTATACTTATTCCCTTGTATAAAGGAAAAGGGAAAAAAGAAGTATGTGGTAATCATAGGAGCACTTGTCTTTTTAGTGTCATAGGAGAAGTATATGGTACGATACTTACTGACAGAGTTACAGAAATAACAGAGGAATTAGTTGGAGGAGAACAGGGAGGTTTTAGGAAGGGAAGTGGTTGTGTAGATCAGATATTCATTCTTACATTTTCAGCGGAAAAGTTTCCAGAGAAGGGAATGAAGTTGTATACGGCCTTCATGCATTTGGAGAAAGCATATGACAGGGTGGATAGACAAAGAGTGTGTAAAATATTAAGAATATATGGAGTAGATAGGAAGTTGTTGAACGCTGTGAAGAGTATGTATGAGGGTGTTAAGACTGCAGTGCGTGTGGATAGTGAACTTTGTGAATTTTTCTATCTGAAAGTTGGATTGGAACAGGGATGTCATATCACCATGGTTGTTCAATCTATACATGGATGGGGTAATAAAAGAGATACAAGTTAGGGCAGTGGATGTTGGAGTGGCCCTAATGAGAAAAGGCAGTGTCTATATTCCCTGTAATGTTGTTTGCAGATGATACTTTGTTGTTAAGTGAAGACGAAGAGAAGCTGCAAGGCTTGGTGAACGAGTTTGGGAAAGTGTGTAAGAAACGGAATCTAAAGGTGAATGAAAGGAAGAGTAAAATTATGGTCTTTGAGAAAAATGAAGTCACTGAATGTACAGTGAGGCTGGATGAGGAGGAAATGGAAAATGTGAGTGTTTAAGTACAGTACGTGGGTATTGTGATGAGTAAGGATTGAAGTTTAGAGGGTGAAGTGCTTGAAAGGGAACAACAAGGAAGAAAGGTTGCTGGTTTCTTGAAAGCAGTGATAAGAAACAGGGAAGTGAGAATGGAAGTGAAAAAGTTACTACAGTAAACTTCCAATAATCGGGCATCCGATAGTTCTGAAAAACCGATGGTTCGGAATTTTCGGCCCAGGCTTATTTTAATCTTTTTTGGGTAAAAAATCAAGAGAAATCAGGAAAAAATAAAATACAGTATATAGAAAAACAGCTGAAAGCAGTGCGCCGAACTATCCAATTCCACACCCATGCCGACATTCAGGAGGTCCCGGATGTTCACCCAGCCGGTTGTCCGCAGTGTACTTTATTTTTTTGGATGTGTTCTGAACATTTTCAGGTACCTGTTGGATAGTCCAGAAAATCTGATAAGCCAGAAGGTCCGTGGACTTCTCCATTCCGGATTAAAGGACTTTTACTGTACATGACTGTATGCAGGGTTGGCATGATTAAAATAAAATGATTTTAATCAAGTGATTATAACTGATTATAATCAGAGGAAAAAATCACTGATTAAAATAAAAATTATTTTATTTTAAACATAATAATATGCTTAGTATCTGAACTGTATACAAAAGTAACTCTGGTTATTATATCTTTCAAAATACAGTATACATAAATATAGCACATTTATTTCATAATGATGAAAAGCCTAAGTATTCTTTTTATATTTTGATACAAATAATAACTAATTTGGATTCAATGTCTATATCTTACGTTTTATGTAGCCTAATGTAAGTTGTGTCTCAGTGGATCTTCTTCAACAGTAGTGTTTATTATTTTCAGAGACAAAGAAGTCAATAACTTCATTTTAGGAAAATACTTTTCAATATTAGTTAACAGTGTACTGTACTCATTTGTTCATTATACCTGTATGAAAATTCAATAAATAATACAGTCATCAAGTGTATAATTGTAATAACCTTTTCATACAGATATTTGAGCCAAATTATATCTATCTATCTATCTATCTATTGCCAGATGCCTCAATCCCGTTTGGGGTGGCCACAAACAAATCGCCTCCACGTCCCCCTGTCCCCCGCCATTTCACTGCCCTGCTCCCAACTCACACCCCCCTCTCTCATATACCTCTCCACCCCATCCCTCCATCTCATCCTCGACCTCCCCCTCCCTCTTAACCCGTCCACCTCACTCACATACACTCTCTTCGTCAGTCTTTCACCCTCCATCCTCTCCACATGGCCAAACCACCTCAGTGTGTTCCTCATAACGCTTCCTATCACATCCACATCCACACCACAATGCTCCTTTATATCCTCATTCGTCAGCCTGTCTCTCCATGTGACTCCACAGGCTCCTCTTAAATAAATTATATCCACTGTAAAAAAATATATATATATATACATATACACACCTTTCCTTGGGGGAAGCAGCCTAGGTATAAAGATAGATAGATATATATATATACAGTACCCTCGCGTTCAACACGCATTAGTCCGGCACGATTCACGTCCAGCACGGAGAGCAAATAATTTGTATTATTTAATATGATTTAATTACTGCCACACGAGTGTGTTAGCATAACACGCACAGAGCTCCGAGAAGTGGCCGAAATCCGCAGAGTTCACCTCTAGCACGATCACCCCCGGTCCAACACGGTCATACTGGACATTCCCATGATGATGATAGCCAATGAAATCTTCTGATCAAGTAGCCTTCCCCACCCGCTATCGTGACGTGATCGTGATGCCGCCCAATTAAAAACGCTTCTGCTGTCAAGTGATGTTTTGTTTAAATTTCTCCCGCCACAGCGCCACTCAATCGCATAATTCGCATTGGAAGGTGCTTTTTTCTTGCTGCATTTTCTGCCCTTGTTACTGCATTTTACCTTACTCACGATGCCTAAGAAGCCTTCTGAGAACCCCAAGAAGCATCGGCACCTCCCTCAGGCCACCAAGCTAGAAAGCATCGAGAGGAAGAATAAAGGGGAGAGGAAAGCTGACACTGCCAAGGCCTACGACATGAATGATGCCAACGTGAGGACCATAATAAAAAACCAAGACAAGATCCTGGCAGCCGAAGGCTATCACAAGGCACTTCATACCAGGTTTGCCGAGGATACGATGGTAAATCGGAACGGTAACGTGGTAAAATTGCCAACGATACCACGGGCATTTGGAATTCATCTGGATGGATTCCTGCCGAGGATCTGACGGGCAAAACAGTGTGACCAAAACCCAGGCGACTCGACAGAGAATGTATCGTACTACAGCATAGAACATTTAGCCTGACACTGAATACATATTAATATTTTAGAATAAATATCAATCGTTTTGAAACCCTTCTCATCGGCGTGCGTACCAGTTTATAAACAAAGTTGCTTCTCCTTATTTTCTACCGAGTCAGCGACAGCGATCACTTTCCACAGTCACGAGACGGGGCTCTGGCAACAGTGTGAGAAGCATGCCCTTTGCCAAGGATTATAGAGTGCTAGGACAGGCAGAAGCAGGACTTTCCATGGCTGTGGACAAAGATAGTGATTCTTAGTGTGATTTCGAAGGATTTATGAGGGAGGTTGAGGAGGAGCAACAGCCATTACCCGCTAGTGACGCCAGCAGCCATCCTCCGGGGACCTAGTAGGACTACCTACAGCCTTGGATACCACCTTCCATTCCCAGCAAGCCCACCAACACCATCCTAAAAGGTTAGTTATCATTCATAGCACAGTACCATTTATCATAATTACAATAGTACCAATATATGTATAGGTATATGGTAGATATTTAGGGTGACTTTTCCTAGGGCTGCTGACATAATTCATTTTTCCCCATAAGCTCTATTGTTAGTCCAACACGTTTTTGGTCCAACACGTGACCCATGCATGACAATATTACCGTGTTGGACACGAGGGTACTGTATATATATACAGTAATCACTCCAATATCCGACATAATAGAGCCATAGGTAGGTCCGGTTATTGGTTTTGTCCGGATATTGGGCCCCAGCTTATGGACTTGTACTTATGGACCCTAACTCAGAGAAACACCTATACAACTCCCTCTGGACATGCATAGCACCTATTTAACACCCAAATCACACCAATAAGGCACATAAATGACTGAAATAAATGCAAAAGAAACATAAAATGAGGGTTTAGAAGTATGTTCATACATTAATAAACATTCTGGTACTTATGGACCCTAACCTAACCTAACTCAGAAAAACACATTCCTACTGCACATGCATAGCTATTAACACCCTATTCACACCAATAAAGGATATTAAAGAGTGAAATGAGGTAAGTATAGTATGGAAAAAAGTACAGTATGAAACATTCTGGCTACTTACAGCAAGTCCCTGGCCACCTCGATGAATAACCATCTCCTCTCGGACTCTAACAGTAAGAACGATTTCCTGAAGCACTTGCAGTACACTGTTCCTGAAGTCTTGCACTGAACTTAGTCAATAACACACAGAAGTCCGTTCTCTTCACAGTGTGCACTTTTGTCTAAATAATGCTCCATTATAACATACTAAGTGTTGCACTTTAACTTTTCCCATTCTTATAATTTTCCAAACCCAAAATAAACAAGTCTATTTACGTTAAATTTTGTTTCTGTAGAGTCTTTTCTCTCACAACTTTAAATCCTTAACACAACACACTGTTTTTTTCACTGCACAACACTCAAAATTCCCGTGTGGTCTAGTGGAGAAGTTCTTGCTGTTTATTCACTGTCAGAGTCCGAGAGTATCACTGGCAGGCGACCTAGGGGTGCATCGCTGGGTCGTGGTGATGGCGTACCCACTGCAGAGGACTCTGAAGACAGCCGCAAACTCACGTCGAGCGGTGACTCCACTGTGGCTGATGTACTGGGCTGTGGCTCGGAGCACGAGGGCCTGTCTTGGGGAGGCAACGAAGTGGAGCCAGGGCTGGGCACAGCGGGGGTCATGGGCCTGAAAAAACTGTCAATGGTTGATTGATGCAATGACCGACGATTCTGATGATTGATGATGCACTGCCTGAAAGCACGCACTTCCTCCACGAGTCCCAAGGGCCCCATCTCCCTGTCGCAGTCCGGGTGTTCCAGGTAGTCTAGGACGAACTCTAGATGTTCCCAGAGTGCGCTCAGCTTGGGGATGGCTGAAGTAGTGTCCTGCTGAGAGAAGTCCGCATCATCGTCACCTTCAGCATCGGAATCTTCAAGTTCGGTACTGACACCTGCAACCGAAGACGCGATCTCGATATCAGACAACGTCTGATACCCAGGATCGCCCTCGTGATCATTCAACCACTCACGAACATCGTCCACATCTACATCGTCGCCGTGCGTGCGTAGCCGTGCATGGAAGTCATCCACGTCAAACCCTTGAAAATCATACTCCACATCCGTTCCGAGAAGCAGACGAGACCAACCATTTTCCAGAGTTTTCGCAGGGACTTCCTTCCATGCACTAGCCCAGTTGTACAGCGCAGACTTGATGTTATAGCAGAGAAGGCTTTCCAAAGTCCACTTGCCTCATGTGTCCCGTCCCTCCCTGCGCTCGTCCTCGTCCTCGAGAACAACCATCACCTCGTCCAGGAACTTCCTGGCGCTTTGTTGCCACTGTCATAAAGACTTTGTAGTTACTTGTAGAGAAGTTATATATATATTAGACTTGTGGACGAGCGGTTGTTATACTTGAGTAGCTTTGTAAGTAGATAATCTTCTTTCCCATTTGTCATTCAATGACAAGGAGAGGTAAAGAATAGTATGGAACTATTTTTATTTGTCTTGGAAATATTAACAAGTCTCTCACACAGAGCGAAGTATAAAGTAGAGTCCCGGGAGCTATCTCCCTGTCTCGCTCTCTCTGTCTCTCTCTCAAGTTGCTAAGCCCTTCTCCCTGCGACCTGTCTGTTCTATGGCTAGCTTCCTTCTGCCCTCTCTTTCCTAAATTATGGTGTAGCAGGAGTCGTGTCACGTGTGTTCCCTGTGGTTGGAAAGTTCTAGAAGCCTGTGTGTGAGAATGTGTGTATGTGTGTGTATGGTCACTAGGCACTGTCGTGTGCCTATAAAGCATTCCTTGAGTTAAGAGTGTGTAAGCATGTTTAGCATTGCTCGATTCTTGCAGACACAGTACCTTCTCATCATCCGACTTCCTGTTTCTATCTATTTATCTATCTATCTATTATGATTTGTAATTATAATATGGAGTCCTAACATATGCTCGGTCACGCGAAAATGGCGTACCATCGACAGTTAATAGTCATAACATATTAATACATATTATATACACATTACAATGAACTTATAAGCTAATTAACCCTTTCCCGCACGGTAAGTTTCAGTAAGTTTTCTGGTGCAGGAATTTTCATTACGAAGGCGCCCGGCCGGGGAGCGCACGCACGGCAAATTTGAACAAATTTGAGCGAATGAAACACATTCTTGCCTTATTTTCGCCACCCAAAAATCCATGTATTCCCATGAAACCTATCTCCAGGTATGCATCGATGTTTCTTCTATCTGATAAACGTGACCAAAACACAGGAAAACACCAGCAAAAAAAGTTATTAGCCCTGGAAGCATGGTCGAGTAAACTTTTTTCACTTCCCAACATCGCCGTTTGAAGGTTTTCCATCATACAGGAAAATGATCTAATAAGTTTTTATAGAGAATTTCATCAGCTTTCTAACGAAACCAATCCAGTTGAGATATGATGTATACTTTTCGAGAAAATGGCCAAAAACTGAGAGCCATTTTTGGAAAAATTTCACTGACCTCTGAGAGCAAAGTTTTCCCAGGCACCTTAGGTTTTTATTACATAGTAATATGCCCCAATTATCCAGCTTCCCCACTGTGACGGGAAAACCCCATACGCCTCATAGTTCTCGAGTAAATCGAAAAAAAGTACTAGGCACTCCGTGCGTGATTGACTTTCGTGATGCGCGCAAGGCGTACGCAATGTTCCCGTCTACATAACAACGAATTCTTATCAGAAATATTACATATTTATGTACTGTACATATGTAGAATTTCCTGCTCTTCATCATGGTTCAAACGTGAAATCGATATATCCAATAGTTTCCGAGTAATTGGCAGAGAAACAGAGAGTATTACTACGAGCATTTTTCAATGGTAACAGCCGGGAAGAGACACTCATTTCCACCGCCTTTTCTCGCACAAAACGTAACATAATGCTGACATTTTGGTATTGATCGTACGTAGAATTTAGTGGTATAGATCATGGTTGTTCCAGAAAATCGATAAGTCTAATAGTTTTCGAGTAATTGGCCGACAAAGTGAGGTTAGTACTCTGAGCGCTTGTCACTGATAACAAACGCGAGGAAAAAGAAAAAAACCCTCGCCTTTTACCCCCCAAAACGCTACCAAAGGCTAACATTCGGGTATTGATTATATGTAGAATTTAGTGGTACTGATGGTGGTTGTAACAGAAAATCGATAAGTCTAATAGTTTTTGAGTAATTGGCCGACAAAGTGAGGTTATTACTCAGAGCGAATGTCACTGATAACAAATGCGAGGAAAAACATTTCCCTCGCCTTTTACCCCCCAAAACGCTACCAAAGGCTTACATTCTGGTATTGATTACACGTAGAATTTAGTGGTATTGATGATGGTTGTAACAGGAAATCGATGTCTAATAGTTTTCGAGTAATTGGCCGACAAAGTGAGATTATTACTCCGAGCGAATGTCACTGTTAACAAATGCGAGGGAAAAAAACATTTCCCTCGCCTTTTATCCCCCAAAACGCTACCAAAGGCTTACATTTTGGTACTGGTCATACGTAGAATTTAGTGGTATTGATGATGGTTGTAACAGAAAATCGATAAGTCTAATAGTTTTCGAGTAACTGGCCGACAAAATGATGTTATTACTCCGAGCGCTTGTCACGCAACAACCGCTAGAAACAAAAACATTTCTCTCGCCTTTTACCCCCCAAAACGCTACCAAAGACTTACATTCTGGTATTGATCTTATGTAGAATTTAGTGGTATTGATGATGGTTGTAACAGGAAATCGATAAGTCTAATAGTTTTCGAGTAATTGGCCGACAAAGTGAGGTTACTCTTCCGATCGCTACCAACTTTTACACACACTGTTTCTTCCTTGCACACCTGCCTGAAGACTATGCTACCAACTTTTTTTTCCCCTATCTGTACAGACTGTTACATCTTCCATGGATGTTTTTCTATTGTTATAACCTACTACACATAAACATAACTCTTCTATAGTTACTGCTGTGGAGATTTACTTTCTTTCATATGTGTAATCTGTAGGAGAAAATGGTTATTTGTCTGAAAGTGTGAGAGGTAATGGTAATATATTATTACATATATCAACAAAATTGCAGAACTCACTTCCTCCAGGGGTGTTGATCCAGTTAGACCAGGAATTTGAAGATGAGGAGTTATGTAGTGTGTGTATGTGAGTCAGCTTCTCCCTGAGAGTATGAGGCAACGCTATTTTTAGCACACACCACACTCGTTCACGGAAACTCGCAGCTTGTTTGACGTATATTTCATACAATTCCATACGCATTTACACTATCAGAATCACAATAATTCCAGCCCTAAAACACCGGTAATTCTCTCCTCCCGACTTCAGGTTTGCCCCTTCACAACACTCTGTTTCATGCCATACGTAACGCTTGCTGGCTCCATAATTTCACCAAGCCATCCACAGTATGTTTCACACAATATATATTTATGCCTTGGCTTCATTTATATACGAATTTCCACTCACGCCATACGGCCTACGGGGGGGCGGAGTGGCGAAACCCCGCTACACTGACCATGCGTCTGGCTCCAAGACCCAACGATTGCTAACGGCCAGAATTGCTTTTCAATACATATATGTATATTCCATCGACAATATCACGTCACTATATGTTCACATACAATGTATTATCTCACTGAGTCAATAGGGCCTTTGCCTCGGGCGAGAGGGGGAGAATTATGGACGATTTAAAGGGAACCACGAGCTGTCAAACACCACCGCCTGACTGCTCAACAAACACTGAGGTTGGAAGGAGCGGGCTGAGGTAGATAAGGCAAAGCAGTGTTGCCAATGACTTACCTCTAGAGAGCTTTGGCGACCCTATGACGCGCCCAAAAATCACGCAAATCGGCCTATAAGTTTTTTTCTGACGAATATTTTTGTGCCTAAACCACGCGATTCGAGTGACTGTGCCAGACCTAATACAAGGCGACGTCACGCGAATCGAGTGAGTGTGTCTGGGAGGGTTAAGTGAAATACATAATATTGTTAAGGTAACATAACTGAATGAATATTGTATACATATAATATTCATAGTAAACAGCAATTATCCAGTAATATTACATTTTAAACAAGTTGTATACATTTTGTGAGATGTGTATGTATATCAGACATACGCATATAATTGTGCAATGGTAATACTGCTAGGTTATACATTACATATTGAGTTATCACTTTAGTAATGTTTAATATTTCACCTAACTTGCATGATGATACTGGTAATACAGAATTGTGCTATAGTTGTATGACTTATAATATTGTTCTAACATTGTGGTAATACATAACTGTAACATTTTATGAATTGTTACAAAATATTGTGGTAATGCTACAGTGTCCCTGTGTGTTTCCAGCAGGGTTAACAAATCACTTTCTTCATCAAATTCACCTGAGTGAATTAAATACTCTTTTATTCTTTCTCTATCCGTAGATTTTATCTTACTTGTCACTCCAGCTATAACTATTTCCTTCACAGGGGCGGGACATTTTTCAATATTAACTATGCAAGTTCCCACCGCTGCCACCAAATGTCATAAAGACTTTGTAGTTACTTGTAGAAAAGTTATATATATATATTAGACTTGTGGACGAGCAGTTGTTATACTTGAGTAGCTTTGTAAGTAGATAATCTTCTTTCCCATTTGTCATTCAATGACAAGGAGAGGTAAAAAATAGATGGAACTATTTTTATTTGTCTTGGAAATATTAACAAGTCTCTCACACAGAGCAAAGTATAAAGTAGAGTCCCGGGAGCTATCTCCCTGTCTCGCTCTCTCTGTCTCTCTCTCAAGTTGCTAAGCCCTTCTCCCTGCGACCTGTCTGTTCTATGGCTAGCTTCCTTCTGCCCTCTCTTTCCTAAATTCTGGTGTAGCAGGAGTCGTGTCACGTGTGTTCCCTGTGGTTGGAAAGTTCTAGAAGCCTGTGTGTGAGTATGTGTGTATGTGTGTGTATGGTCACTAGGCGCTGTCTTGTGCCTATAAAGCATTCCTTGAGTTAAGAGTGTGTAAGCATGTTTAGCATTGCTCGATTCTTGCAGACACAGTACCTTCTCATCATCCGACTTCCTGCTTCTATCTATTTATCTATCTATCTATTATGATTTGTAATTATAATATGGAGTCCTAACACCATGATCACTCCTTGGTCCATTGGTTGGATGAGAGCAGTCGTATTAGGTGACAGAAACATGCACCTAATACGGCCATTTTCAGCAACCAAGTCCTTGTCGCACGGGTGGGCAGATGCATTGTTGAGGAGAAGGAGGTCCTTTACCTGGTCGCGCGGGATTCCCAGTGTCTTTGTCTGGTAATGGATGACCTCCTTGATGAAGTGGCGGTGGAACCAGTCTTTGATGATCACAGCTGTGAACCATGTCTTCAAAGAATGGTACCAGACGACAGGAAGGACATCCATCACCCCACGAAGGCACCGAGGCTGCTTTGTGTGGCCAACAACAACGGGCTTAAGCCGGTGCATGCCGTTAGCACTGGCACAACACAAAGCAGACATCCATTCCTTGGAAAGCTTGGGGCCAGGTACACGCTTCTCCGTCTCCTCGGCTAGAGTGTTCGTTGGCAGCGAGCGATAGAATAGGCCAATTTCATCAGCATTGTAGACTTGACCGAGAGTTAGGCCCTCCCTGTCGATCAAGCCTTTCACCTTGTGCCGAAACTCGTCAACTCCATCCTCGTAAGCGTCCAATGCTTCGCCATGTGCTTTACGGTTGGTAAGGCCATGTCGCAACTTGAACGCGGAGCCAACCCTCGGATGCCTTGAAGTCTAGGGCATCGTGAAGCCTTGCGAACTTCTCAGCAGCAGCCTTCAGCTCCGTTCCACGTACCATCACACCAGCAGCATGTTGTTGTCAATACCAAATCAACGTGGATCGGTCGATTTCTGCAAACTTGGGGGTAAATATAACCTTCCTTTCCACGCTGCGTCTGCTTCTCGACGAGAAGTCAGCCGTGTACTGCATGAGTTTGTCTCGGGACCTCTTGATATCGAACAAAGTAGACCGAGCCAGGTTGAACTCGCGAAGAATGCGGGAAGAAGAACAACCCGCATCCACTTTCTCCAATATCTCCCTCTTCTTCTCCAGAGTCAACACCACTCTCTTCCTTTTCTCAGGTGGCGGGGCCATCATCACACACACTAAGAGGAGGCCCGAGAGCAGCAGGAGGCCCTTCAGCAGGTAGGGCACCACCACAAAAGCGATCACGTGGGCAGCCATTACAACAAGCGTGCACTCGCAGTGACAGACAGGCGGGAAGTGGGGAGGATGCAGCGGCGCTCTATCGAACGTCGGAGGAATGACGCGCCAAAACAATGCTCTCCCGCGGCGCGCGCGGTAAGTTCAAATTACGGACGGGAAAAAATCGTTTTTTATTATTATTATTATTTTTTGGGGGGTTTTCGGACCATTTTGGGAATGTTGGCTCCCAGGACGGTTATGTCCGGGTAGTGGGGATGTTCGGTTATTGGGCGTCCGGATATTAGAGTGATTACTGTATATATGGAGACTCTGTGGTATGGTGGTAGAGTGTGTGTTTCGTACACGGGTGAACCAGGGTTCGTGCCCCGCCAGGGTAATAAACTTTGGGAGTGTTCATCCAGCCACGTACTGCATTGGCGGACACAAGGGTGCTGTGGTTGAACCAATGTTGCTTACTATAAAGTATGTTTGCACCCAGTCGGCTTACGTGGGCCGATTACATTTGGTTCACAGACTACACACACATCCAAAGCCACTCCAACACTACAATTACACTTACAAGCATTTCTCACCCTACATACAATCTCTACCAGACAGCCTAAGCCACTTGGTAGAGATTCATTGGCTATATCGTTCTGACTTTGGTCAGGATAGGCCGGTCCTGCAGTGGATACTCAAACGGCTGATGATATTATATATATATATATATATATATATATATATATATATATATATATGTTACATTTTACAAGAATGGCTTTAAACATATTATACAGAAAAAATGTGTGCATTATTGTATAAAATGTGAAATGTGAATAATGGAGTGAAAAAATTTTAAAAAGTAAAAAAAATTGATTATAATACAAAAAATCTGATTTCTATAAAGAAAAATTGATTTTTCGTTTTTATTTAGAAAATCAGATTTTTTTCCAACCCTGCAGTATTGTGAAACCAACTCTAACATACGGAGGTGAAGCTTCGACACTGTTGGAGGGACAGAAGTCAAGAGTGAGGGCAGTGGAAATGAGTTATTTGAGAGAAGCATGTGGAGTCACATGGAGAGAGACTGATAAATGAGGAAGTGAAGGAATGTTGTGGTGTGGATGTGGATGTGATAGGAAGTGTTAGGAAAAATACACTGAAGTGATTTGGCCACATGGAGAGAATAGAAAGTGAGAGACTGGCAAGGAGAGTGTATGTGAGTGAGGTGGAGGGGGGAAGAGGGAGGGGGAGGCCAAGGATGAGATGGAGGGATGGAGTGGAGAGGTACATGAGGGAGGGAAGTGTGAGCTTGGAGCAGGGCAGTGAAATGGCGGGGAACAGGGAGACATGGAGACAATTTGTTTGTGGCCACCCCTTACAGGATTAAGGCATCTGGCAATAGATAGACAGAATGAACTTGTATTTTTCAATTGCTATCCATGTCCTCTTGTTGCTCCCTCACCCCATACAAGCAGAACTTCTCTGTCAGTTTTCTCTGCATCCATCATGGCCCTGAACACTGCAATCATGGTGCCCATCTCTATTCTTTCTTCTAAGGAAGGCAGACTCAGCTCTTCTAGTCTTTCCTTGTACGACGGATCTGCTAGACTAGGGGCCATCTTCGTTGCTCTTCTTTGTATTCTCTCAATCTTGTTTATATCTTTCTTTTTACGTGGGGACCACACCACTGCCACATAATCCAACCTGGGGCAGATCACAGCTACTATCAAAATTTCCTCACCCATCTAATAAAATACCACCCTTAAGTTTGTCAAGAGCTTATATGTCTCTCTAGCAATCTTGTTAATGTGTTTTTCGGGTGACAAATTATTTTTTGCATTGATATTCATTTCCCTCACCCGGCTCCAGTTATAAATCCAGTCCAGGTCTTCCTGCAGCATTTTACAGTCTTCTTCAGTTTCTGCTTTCCTCATGATCTTTGCATCACCTGCAAACAAACTTGCATAACTGTTCATTCCATCCACCATATTGTTTACGTAAATCAGGAACATTACAGGTGCCAGCACCAGGTCCTGCTGGACTCTAGTTACTTCCCTCAACCGTGATATCTTGTTGTTTTTTACTGTCCTCATCTGCCTGTCTCTCATAAGGTCTCTCATCCACTCCAAGAGGTTTCCAATTAGTCCTCCTATGTGCTCCAATTTCCACACCAGTTGCTTATGGGGTACCTTGTCAAAGGCTTTCTCCAGACCCAAGTACACACAATCTACCCAACTATCTCTCCTGTAGCACATCAATTGCCCTTGAGTAGAAGCTCAACAAATTTGAGACTCACAACCTTCCATTTCTAAATCCAAACTGACTTTCTGCCAAAATATCCATCCCCTCCAGATATTTTATCCAACTATCTTTCAAGATTCTCTCCCGCAATTTTGCCACCATGCTGGTCAGGGACACTGGTTTATAATTCAGGGGTTCTTCTTTATTCCCTCCTTTGTGAACTAGTACCACATTGGCCCTCTTCCATACCTGGGGCATTTTCCCTACTTCCAGGGAACACACATTTAAACCATGAATCTTGTCTGCCATTTGTTCTCCACATTCCTGTAGTATCCAATTTGAAATCCCGTCAGGCCTTGGGGCCTTCCTTACATCTTGAGTTTTCAGTAGTTGGTACACTTCCTGCACTGCCACTTTTATAACTTTTATCACTATATTTTTAGTCACACCCTCTTCTTCCATAAAATCACCTTCTTTAGTGAAAACCAATAGGAAACTTTTGTTCATTATTTAGCTTGCATTACCATATCTTTGTAGAGTTTTTCTTCTTCTTTCAGCTCACTGATTCCTTCCTTGTGTTTCAATATGCCACTGACACACCTATAAAACAATTTAAGCTATTCCATACATCTGTCAATTATACCTCCTTCAAAGTGTCTCTCTTCCTCTCTATGGATTCATGTATATTGATTTCTAGTTCTTTTGTACTCATCCTTGTTCTATTACTGCCTCTCTTTGTCCATTTGTTCCAAGCCACATACCTTCCTTTTTTAGCTACTATACACTTTCTGTTGAACCAATCCTTTTTCCACTTCCCTTTCCCATTTGCTCTTGGCACATATTTTTCCACACCTGAGTTGTAAAAGCCTAATGAAATATCTCAATTCTTCTGCATCTCTCTTGTTTTTCTGAATTCTCTCCAATCTGCTTATTTGAAAAATTTTCTCAATCCTGTAAAGATTGCTTTCCCAAAGTTGTACCTTTCAGGCCTGTATAGCTCATCTCTTGTTGCCACATTCCCTTCTATCGTTTGGCACTCAATCACTACAAGATCACTTTTTCCTATGGGGCACAGAAATTTTAGAGATTCAATTATGTCAGGTTCTTTGGTTAGCAGTAAACCCAGTCTTGCTGGTGTGTCATCACCTCTAAATCTTTTCTCTTCTTTGACCCACTGGGTCATTACATTATTCATTGCTATATTTAACATTACACTGCCCCACAAATTTTCACTACCTCCTGAGTCCCACTCTTTCCAGTTCACCTCTTTACATTTAAAATCATCCACCATAATTATATTATTGCTTTTCTCAGTCATTTTCTGTAGGTGTCTAACCATGTCTGTGGTAGGTGGTGGCGACCATGATCCACTCACTTGATGTAGTGCTGCCTACTTCTTCCTTAGCCTTTATCATTCTTTTTCTGTGCCTGCCCTCCTCTCTTCCTATTTCTCCCATTTTTTCCTGTCACTTCTTATTGCTTATCTTTCCTTTTCAGGTGGCTCTACATTGAGTGACAAGCCAAATGGTTTCCTGTAAGCCAAGAAACCATTTACAATGCTGGGTGGTAACCATACAGTGCTCGTCAGAAGTATCGAGCGCCTATGGCAGGGCGCGCAATACTTTTGGCGAAAAAAGAATCACCCGTTTTTGGTACTAAAAATTGAGCCAGATGTTTGGGGTGCTAGCATGATGTAACGGGAGCTTGAGGCCTTACTGTGCGCTGGTTGGCTCCCACCTCAGTTGCCTACGGGCTGCGTGAGAGAGAGGAACTCCGCCGCGTCTCCCTCTCTTTTTGTGCCATTTTTTACCTAGTGTCTCGCAGTGCTTTGGCTTTCGCCACTTTGTAGTAGTAGTAGTAGTTGTTCCCTAGGCAGTCTGGCCGAACAGCCCCGAGTCCCTCAGAAAGGCCATGGCTGAGACTGGGCTTTCCCACAGAGCTCTCAAAGAGTGTATGTTGTGTTGTTGGCATAGGTGATTCTGTGCAATGCAGTTTTCCATAATGTGCTTAATAGTATGGGGTGCTGTGTTGCATCCTGGACAGGCATCAGCGACGGAGTCATTCAGCCTCTTCTGGTAGCTTAAGAGGGCTGGATGGTGCCCACATCTCAGCCTGGCCAGGTGGACCCTGTCCTCACGAGGAAGATAGGATTCAGAAGGGTCGATGTCAGGAGGCCGTGCATGCAGCTGTGTATTGTCTTTAAGTGACTAAATGGAGTGGCGAGTGATCTGAGTGTGGATATGCTTCTGGAAGCTGGTCTGAGGTGGGCGAGGGGGGAGAGATGACAGTATTTGTGTATGGTATCGTGTGCTGGGTGTTGTTTTGATGTTCCTTGGTGTGGGTGGATGTGCTGCCATGTACTGTAGTGGATGTTGTGGGTTTGTGGAGGCTGCAGCAAGAAACTGGGTGCCTCTCATGTCTAGGTGATCCTTGACTTTGAGGACCTTGGTTTCTTGATGTAGGTGGTCTGTGGGTGTAGTAGCTGTGCAGCCTGTGATTATTTTTAAGGTCTTGTTCTGTATGGTCTGTAGAGTGTTGTAGTGTGTTCTGGTCAGGTTAGAAGCCCAGGCAGGGCTTGCATAATTCATCACTGAACGTATGTATTGTTTGTATACTGTGGTGGTGGTTTCTTTGTTGTGTCCGAATGTTGTATGGGCAAGTGACCTCAAGGCACTGAGTCTTGGTGTTATTTTTAATGTTTATGACGTGTTGTTTAAATGACACTGATGTACTGTATGTTACACCAAGGATTTTGTGTGTGTGTGTGTGTGTCTGTGTGTGTGTGGTAGGGGAGTGTTGTTTATGGTGAGGTGTGGGATGTGACTGTGTTCTGCTGTCCAGTTTGTGAGAACAGTCACTGTAGATTTGGCTGGGGCTATTTTGAGCCTGTTTGTGGTGAACCATTCGTGCAGTGTGTTGAGGTAAGGTTGAATGATGTGTGCAGCTGTGTTTGAGTTTTGGTGTGTACATGTAAGTGTTATATCATCTGCATAGGAAGCTATGTGTATCTGTGGTGTGTGGGGTGTGGGTACATCGTGCATGTATAGATTAAAGAGTGTAGGGGACAAAACAGATCCTTGGGGGATGCCGTTTGTGAAGTTTCTGATGTTAGAAGACAGACCGGCAAATGTTACGTGTGCACATCTGCCTGCTAAGTAGTTTGCCAGCCATCTTTTTGTGTTATTGTGCATGTTTGTATTGAGTACAGTATTTTTTTTGTGAGGTTATGGTGGGGGATGGCATCATAAGCTTTGCTAATGTCTAGTGTGACGAGGAGTGTTCTGTGTGGTGGCCTAGCTGAATTCATGCCATTGAAAACTCTCTGTGTAGGTCTGTAAGAAGGGTGTTTGTGGAGTGTAGTGGCCTAAAGCCATGTTGTGACTGGGCTGGGGGAATGTGAGGTGTGACTACTTTTAGTATCAGTCGTTCAGTGACTTTAGAGGGGGTGCAGAGGAGTGTGATGGGGCGATGTGAGGAGGGTAAAGTGGGGTCTTTGTTGGGTTTAGGGATAGTGATGATTTTGCCATGCTTCCAGATGTTGGGTATTATGTTGTGTGCTAGCTGTAGTCTGATATGTTGGTGAGTGCTTGTATGCCTTGTGGTCCTAGGTGTTTAAGGTGAATGTTGCTTATGTTGTCTGGTCCACAGGCAGATGACTGCTTGAGGTTGTTAATGATATGCTTCGTCTGGTTGTAAGTGAAAGGTGCGTAGTCTGAGTCTGTGGGGAACTGTCTCTTATGTCTGATGATACGTCGGTCTTCCGGATGGGGGGTTAGACGGCTGACTCGTGAAAAGTGATTCATGAGAGTGTTTGTTTGTTGTTTGTTTGAGGGTATGGTGTCTGTTGTTGCATAGTCTGGGTCTGTGGGGAACTGTCTCTTATGTCTGAAGATACGTCGGTCTTCCGGATGGGGGGTTAGATGGGTGACTTGTGAAAAGTGATTGATGAGTTTGTTTGTTTGTTGTTTGTTTGAGGGTATGGTGTCTGTTGTTGTGATGGAAGCATGTGATTGTGTGGTGTTGCTGCTGGAAAGTGTGATGCTGTTTAGTGTTTTTAGAGTTTGCTGATGTCTGTTTTGTGGTCAAGTGTTTGGAGGTAATTTTTCAAGTTTGGTGTTTGCTGTTCTGATATTTTACTGTTTATCTGAGTGTTGAGTTCTTGTATCTGTTGTATGGTGTCTTGTGTATGGGGTGTTGGGGAGTGTCACAGTGTGTCCCGTTGTCTGATAAGGCCTTGAATTTAGTCTCTTTCTGTTGCTTCTAGGGATGTGTCTTTTGTCTGCGTTTTGTATGATTGTATTGAAAGTGTGCACAGCGGTGTTGATGTTTGTGATGGGTGTACTGTTTAGTGTTTCGAAATGTTGTTCTGTTTCAGTTACAAAGGCCTCCCAGTTGGCTCTCTAATAATTTGTGTAGGTGGCCCCTACCCGTGAACTTTCGAGTGAAATCATATCCCAGATCATTGCTGTAAAGGAGGCAGGCCACCCCACGAAGGAAATTAGTGAATTGGTTGGTGTGGCTCGATCGACAGTGCGTAGGTGGTGTGCCCGTTTTTGAGTGGAAAATAGTGGTGACGTTCCCACAAAGAAACTGCGGTCTGGTAGACCCAAGAAAACTTCCCCAAGGTCTGTTAATGTTTTAAAATGTGCAGTGGAGTCTAATCCTCGTGTGACTGCAAGGAAAATTAAGGAGGGCAACCTGGAAGTGTTTGGTGAGGTTTCTGTGCGCACAGTGTCTTGAAGAGTCCATGAACTTGGTTACACAAGTCACAGGCCTGTGATAAAGCCTCTTCTTACACGTTACCAGCGACTTCGTAGGCTTGACTTTGCTAACAAGTACCTTAACTGGGGTGAGAACCAATGGTTGTCAGTGTTGTGGTCTGATGAGGCAACGTTTAGGGTTACCTGTAATCGAGGAGCACGGGTGTACTGGCGCAAAGGTAGTGAACCGCTTGACCCCTGTTACATGGAGAACACAGTTAAAGACCCTGATTCACTCATGGTATGGGGTTGTTTCTCTGGTAAAGGTTTGGGGAAGCTTGTTGTGCTTCCTAAGAACTGCAGAGTGAATCAGGACATTTATCTTGAGCTTCTTTGTGATCATTTACCTGAGTCCTTCGAACTCACAGGTGCACGAGTGTTTCAGCAGGACGGTGCACATGCTCATAAAGCCAAATCAGTCACCAATTGGCTTCGTGGCTGCGAGGTATCATTCATGAAAGACTGGCCAGGCAGTAGCTCAGACCTCAACCCAATAGAAAACCTCTGGTACCTCATAAAGAAGAATCTCCAAGGGAAGGACGTGAGCTCTCTGCCTAAGCTGGAAGCAGCCATTCGTGACTCCTGGGAGAAAATACCACTCCAGCACCTCAGGAGCCTTGCCCTTTCACTTCCACAACGTCTCAGGTCCGTAAAGAAGCGTAAAGGATACCCTACCAAGCATGAACGGTATATAAAATGCATTATTTATATGTTTTTTTCAATGTTGAAAGGTTTGTTTTGTAGGAGGGACGCAGGGCACTCGATACTTCTGACAAGCACTGCATAACCAAACCATACGTGCTCCCTACGTGTCAACAAGTGGGTTGGTGGAGGGACAGTGCCGCTCTCCGTAAAACAAATAACTCAAGAGTCAAATGGCCACCCCTTCCGGGATTATGGCATATGGCAATAGATAGATAGATAGTCTAACCATGTCTGGCAACATTTACTGGTATTCATCCTCATTCCATGCCCTTGTCTTGGGGGATACATAGGCTACTGCAATGTCTCTCCTGTCTTTCCCTCTGGTTTCTAATTTCATATTTATCACCTTTGTCCTACCTTCTCCTAGATCCACATCATCCACATTTATGGTGCCCATACCTGTTTTAATTCCTGGGCATTCTTCACACCTGCTGCTCTTGTTTGGTTCAGTGTAATACTTCTGTTGTTTTGGTCTTCATTGGAAAACCATGCGAATTCACTATCACTGGATATAAACAATGGACTACTTCTCTCCGCCATGGCGCAACCGTACAAAACTTAAAACTGTCACTGCGTTTTACTCTTATTTGACCAACTCCTCTGGCTTATTTTCACTCAACTGAGATGGGACCACCACTCTTGCATTCAATTCGCATATTCACAATAGGCAGGTTTCCTTTTCATCCCTGATTATGTGATATCTTCCCATGATCTGCATGGAGCTCTGCCGCTGACAACATGTGTCATTTCTGTTCTTTTCACACTTTATGTTCTCATGCATCCTCTTTTCACATACTGTTTTTCTCAGAAGTTCTTCTCTCACTGAACTTTTTCTTTTACCTCAATTTTTGTTCTCTCTGCACCTCTATAAACCACCATTTCTTTTCCTTTTATAAGTCATTCCAGCTGTCCATTTTAACCCATTAACCGCGGGGCATCACTTTCGTTAAGCTTGGGAGCAAGGGATCATACTGCGGGGCGTCGCTTTTGCAATTCTGTGTTATTTTGAATTCGCCCGGGCTTTCAAGTGGTAGCCTGTATCATCTATCAGTACTGCCAATCTATCAGTACTGCCAATGTCCAACACTAGTCAGCACTCCTAATCTCATCTGTACTCCCATCCATTGTTGACAATTTAGCCATTTCTCCCCCTTCTTGACTCCCCTCCCTACCTTCCCTCCATTACCCCCTCCTCTCGCCTGACCAGCCGTGCTACGCTAAGTAAATCTTCCCTGGAATTTTCGGTCAAACTTTACACGTTACCCTCATCCGATTTTCGAGTTTTCGTTAACATTTTCTAGTAGAACTGGTCATTGTAAGAATCTTTTCTTCTATGACATTTCTCTCGCAAACTGATAATAAACGAGTTACTTCCACCAATCACAATCACAGACGAGCGCGCGCTCTGTCCGCTCACCCGCTCACATTTGAAAGTTTGTCCCCGAAGACCAAACTTTACACGTACTCCTCATGCTATTTTCGGCTTTTCTTTAACATTTTCAATTGTTTTTGTTAGTGATTTTCGACTTTTCTTTAACATTTTCAATAATTTTTGGTTAGTGTTACGATCTTTTCTTGAATCGTTGTGTCCCCTTTCCCGCTCACATTTGAATCGTTGTGTCCCCTTTCCCGCTCACATTTGAAAGTTAGTCCCGCCATGTCTTCCCTGCTTAAGGTAAGCTTCTAAGTTACGTTTGGCTAATTGGATAGGTGGTATTATTTCGTACTTACACCCAACTCAGTGACAACAAAAGTGGCTAACTCACCTTATACTTTACCCAGTTATAAGCCTTTTTTCTTCTATGACGCCCGCCACCAGTTGCCGTTTGCAGCTACAGACGGCTCTTCAGATGCAGACGAGGAACTGTAAACTGCTAGGTAAATGCATTATTTCTTATTTACACTCCGTTAGGTTAGGTTAGATGAGGTTTGGTTAATGTCATGGGGGGTCTGGGGGGCAAAGCCCCCCAGTTAGGAAGCACGGCCAGGGTTGGGGGGGCTGGGGGGCAAAGCCCCCCAGTTAGGAAACACGAATTCCCTAAGAAGCTTAAAATTATTTTCTTCCGAAGGATTTTAGTGTTTTTCATTTGATTTTGATAACAGTTCCAGTAGGAAATCACTCGCTTTTGCGTTTTTCCCCCACCCAACACCCCGGTTTCCCACAGGTCCCCCAGTATTCCTGGGGGAGGGGGAAGAACCGCAAAAAATTACATTTCAAGTGATAACAAACATCCAACCTGAGTGTTTTCAGTTGTTTTTGGTGTGATTTTTGTTGATTTGGACCGGTCCTTTCCACCGGAAGTCGCTAGTGGTGTTCAACAAAAACTAGCGACTTGCGATAGAAACGAAGGTTAAAATCGATCGAATCACACCAAAAACAACAGGAAACACTCAGGTTGGATGAAAAAATCGGATGAGGGCAACGTGTAAAAATGAGGAGTACGTGTAAAGTTTGGTCTTCCGGGACAAACTTTCAAATGTGAGCGGGTGAGCGGACAGAGCGCGCGCTCGTCTGTGATTGTGATTGGTGGAAGTAAATCGCGTGTAACTCGTTTATTATCAATTTGCGAGAGAAATGTCATAGAAGAGAAGATTCTTAGAATGATCAGTTCTACTAGAAAATGTTAACGAAAAGTCGAAAATCGGATGAGGGTAACGTGTAAAAATTGACCAAATTTTCCACTGATTTCATCCATTGAAATAAGTCCTATGCCCTATTCTTAAACCAAATAATATATACCAAAAAGAAATAAGGTAAGTGAGAGTGCCATACACCTGGAATTGGCTAATTATCACCTGACAACACTTCACGTGCACTCGTTCGCTAATTTTCGCTGTTTATTTCCCCTTGAAATATGCCGTATAATCTATTCTCGTACTAAAAATATATATAAGGAGGGAAGGGAGAAGCCTAAGTGATATTTACACTCACCTGGAACTACCTAATTTATAATGTATTGTCTAGATTTCCTGCCAATCATTTCACTGCTATATATTAGCAGCTCTCAAGAGGCTGACTTTTGCAGTAATGTATTTCCCTAAGTAGGCCAACCCAGCCCACCCCTATCAGTTCACTGTCATCTTCCAAGGTGAAGGTACATCAGTTCGCTCCTGCTAACTTCGGCTGCTTTTTGGCCTCATGCAAAGGGCCATGTGACCTTTACCCCCTACTAAACCTCGTGTGGAAAGAGGTAAAGGGCTGACAATTGAATGAGAGTGCCTATGATCTTTCTGTTGAGTAAAACAGTGCAAGTGGAACTGTAAATAATGTGTAAACAGCGAGTGAAGCAATGAATGTAAATATAAGTGAACAGTGGAAAACAGTTTTATAAGTTACTTCAAGTGACAGTGCATAACACAGTGTAAATAAAATAGAAATGTAAATAATGTAAATAAAATAGAGAACGTAAATAGAAATGTAAATGAGTAGTATTATAAGAATACGAGTATATTTACTAGGAGTAATGAAAGTGAAAGTTTCACTCTAGCATGTATGAATACTATGAGCTATGAGAGTGAAGGTGAAAGTGACATTCACTCTCAATGCTAGTATACAGGACAAGAAAGTGAATGCTACATATTTTACTGAAAGAAATTGAATGCCTACAATGACGATAAACTACTATTACTGAAGGAAACTTATGGATAAAGACTGTAGATATATATAAGTGTTATATAGTAACAGAATTATAAACTGTGAGTGTTTTTATGAATAATAAATGACAACACCAGCGGCGAACTAGCGCAAGTGGGAAGGTCATACGCCCTCGTAATTTTCATTGCTTTCACAGAGTTTTTTTTTTTTTGGAATATGGATTCCAAACTATTTGAGAATCAGAATAGTGTTTCTTGTGATAATATCAGGCAGTGGTAATCATATTACGGGTTGTCAGGAAGTGTAAAGTGGAGACTTCGTTACCCAACTTCAGAGGTCTCCACAAGTCCTACTGTACTCGACGAAGGCTCAATAAACACCCCAGGAGAAAGCTGAAGGTATGTGCCATAAGCATATGTGATTTTAATATTCTAGGACTAATAACTGATTTTTGGCAAATATTTTTAGAGAGTCTGTCAGAGCGCGAATATGCCCACGGGTGCCACAAGAAAAAGCGAAACAAGCCCGAGGTTAAAGCGTTAAGAAAGAAGATCCATTCATTTTGTCACTTCACACACGAGCAGTGACAGATAAAGACACACACTAATACAACCATTAGTCACAGGCAGAGATGTTTTAAGACACTATTCCGGTAAAAGTATTTTGCAAATCATTCCTTAATTATCGTATGAGTGAGAGCACAACTGAGTTAGAGTACAGTCATCTTCACTAATTAGAGTTTGTTTGACTCTTTATTCCTCTAATCTTCAGATAATTTTATTCATTTAGGAAAATTTTCTCATACCAGTGGGGATAACTAAAGATAATAAGCCAACAACATACCTGTAAAAGCAGCAAGAACCAAATAAGAGAGGTCACTGGAGTGAAGTGGTTAAAGTCTAGGATGTGGGCAGGAAAGGTGAACAACTCTTAGATATGCTTCTCATTCATTAAAAAAATAAATAAATAAATAAAAATAATGAATAGCAGAGAACTTAAAAATAATAATAATAATTCATCGGCAACCTGATAATGAAACTTAACTTTTAAGTGCGACAATTTTAAATGAAGCCTAATTATATCTCTTTCCTTCAATTATAGCTGTTCTATGATATACTCCTCAAGCTCACCAACTTTCCATGCAAAGAAAGCAAGCATATTCATCTAAAAGATCAACAACCTCGTAGACAAAATATGAGGTTTTGTTTTTGGAATAACCTATTTAATATATTTTCTCTGCTGTTTAAAACACCCCAGTCAGAGTGACAGCCCTGCATACTGAAGGTCTGATCCATCAAGAGATAACTGGATGATTGATTTTCCATAAAGTCGCCAAACGAAGTAGCCTGGTGGACTATGGTAATGTATTTTCAAGTCCCTACACCTTGTGAAGGGAGAGTAAACATAAAAATAGGGACAGACACCACGAAGCACTTAGCTGTGTTGCTTATGTAACTTTAGCCTTATAGCCTAAAGAGGGTTATACACCCACTACCCTCACAGACATGACTAATGCATCATCCAGGTTAGTAAAATTGCCTCCTCTGGGTGGAAAGGGTAAAATCAGATTGGTTGTTTATCTTTTTTATATTAATTCTCCAAACTTTCCCTTCTCCTGTCTCCCTCCTCTCTTACCCACCTTCCCTATGTTGCGCATCTGCATACGTTCCTCCAGCCAAGCCACATTTAGGAGCTTTGAGACAGTGCTGCAGTTGTCACTGGTGTCATCTGTGGGCCTCTCCCACCCCCACACGACCACTTTCTCCCAAGGGGTCTCACCTTTCTCAACTGGGATGTTTTCACACAATCTATTGGGATAAGCAAAGCAAGTTATTGAATAAGTAACCATGACTGATGTCCTTTGCTAGTTAATCCACAATAAACTACAGAAATATTCCCTACAAAACTTCAGTTACTAACCTATAAAGCTTTGGTGTGAAGTAGTATGCCTAATGAGGTAATGGTACTGTGTGTCTGTGTGTGTGTATTTACCTATTTGTAGTATACAGGAATTGAGCGATGCTCGTGTTGTCCTGTCTCCATATCCACATTTATCTAGTTTACTATTACACACATGAATGTTTTTCTCCTGCACGACCTTTTTGTATAAGTCGTTCCAAATACTTGTTACTATTTACAAAATATACCTAATTGAGAAACACACGAAATATGCTATGCTCGTGGGTTCCCATCGCTGTTTCTCAGTAAGTCAAATTTGGCTTTAAACTCGTTAAATTTTTAGACTGGATGATCTCTTTGTCCAGGCTATTCCATAAATCTATACTTCTGTAGGGAAAGCTATATTTCTTGATATCCTTCAAGCAGCTTGACTTTTTCAATTTCATTCCGTGTCCTCTTGTTGCTCTCTTATCCCATACAAACAGATCTTCTCGGTCAATTTTTTCCACTCCCACCATGGTCCTGAACACTGCAATCATGTCTCCCCTCTTTCTCCTTTCCTCTAAGGAAGGCAAATCCAGCTTTTCCAGCCTCTCTCTGTATGACAGATCTGCCAGACTGGGG
The DNA here is from genome assembly GCF_032717465.1 of Coenobita brevimanus. Classification (NCBI taxonomy): domain Eukaryota; kingdom Metazoa; phylum Arthropoda; class Malacostraca; order Decapoda; family Coenobitidae; genus Coenobita; species Coenobita brevimanus. The sequence goes on from NC_137035.1 coordinate 7,088,312, forward strand.
ACCATTTTGGTTGCTGTTCTTTGTATTCTCTCAATCTTGTTTATATCTTTCTTTTTGTGTGGGGACCACACTACCGCTGCATATTCTAACCAAGGGCGAATCATGGCCACTATCAATTTTTTCATCATCTCCTCATCCATATAAAGAAATGCTACTCTTATGTTAGTCAAGAGTTTATAAGTCTCTCTAACTATCTTATTAATGTGCTTTTCAGGTGACAAACTATCTTGGACCAGCACTCCTAAGTCTTTCTCTTCTCTCATTTTAGTGATTAATTCATTACCCAACAAATAATTCATTGATGGCCTCCTGGTACTTTTACCCATTTCCAATATTTTACATTTCTTTACATTAAATTTCATTTCCCACTTCTGGTTCCAATCATGTATCCTATCCCGATCCTCCTGCAGCATATTACAATCCTCCTCAACCTCTACCTTCCTCAAGATCTTTACATCATCAGCAAACAGACTTGCATAACTGTTCACTCCATCTACCATATCATTTACGTAAATCAGGAACATTACTGGCGCCAACACCGGGCCTTGGGGGACTCCACTTGTTACTTTCCTCCATTCAGACATCCTATCCTTTATTACTGTCCTCATTTGTCTGTCTCTCAAAAAGTCTCTCATCCATTCCAGGAGTTTCCCCTTCAGTCCTCCTATATATTCTAGTTTCCACATTAGTCTCTTATGAGGTACCTTGTCAAAGGCCTTCTCTAAGTCTAAGTACACACAATCCACCCAACCATCTCTCCCTTGTACCATGTCAATCGCTCTTGAGTAAAAGCTCAACGAGTTAGAAACACATGACCTTCCACTTCTGAATCCAAACTGACATTCGGCCAAAATACAGTGGAAGCTCGATTATCCAGGCTCGGATTGTCCAGCTTTCGGTATATCCGGGGCGTGACCCAATGGTTCAGTGGTACAGTAATTCACAGAATTATCCATACGATAGCTCCGGTTTAAACAGGAAGCATCCAGTTTCTAGGAAGAGAGGCATGGATAAACCAGAGAGAGTCTTGCTCACCCTGCCCCCACCCACACCTCCTGCTCACAACTCGATCACAAGGGTGGTAGGATGGAGTTTGGTGAGGCAACTGATACTCCTGACGTAGCCTAACCTTGCTTAACTACTTAATAATTTAACCTAATTTAACTTAACCAGGGCTCCAGTTGGGAAATTGGGAAACTAAATCCACTTTTGTGTACGATGAGTTTCTTCCATTATGCCCGAAGCAATCGTAGGTACGGCTTAAAGAATGTGATAAAAGAGAAAATCTTTCAGCAAGAGAAGGTAATTTACTACCCTCAAAATAGAAAAACACAGAAAACAAACTGGAGGAATATGAAGTGAATTGGTGAGGTCTTTAGGCTGTATGCTTAGACGAAAAGTAATGAGTTTCCTAGTTTTAGGGAATGAAATGAAACAAGAATGTCTGCTAATCAGAAAAAGAAAAAAAAAAAAATACTCATCTCATGTGTTCTCGTAAGTTAGCATTCAGTTCTGCATTCTTCGTTAGGTATCACGCCTCCCAACACATTTCGGACCAACAGAGCATTGTTATTTCTTCCTCTTACATTTACTGTTCACTCTTTTGTTTGTTCTTAAGTGTACTGTATGTGTGAAAGAGAGTATTAATACAAACAATAATGCATTCCATTAACCCCATCATAGCTGTCAGCCTCGAACAATGCTTTACTGTACCGGTGTCAGGGCAGGGATGTTGGGTTAGGGAGAGCTATAAAAAACTGCGAACAATTATGGGAAGGGAACGAAGATCACTGGTATGTTTTCACGACCCTCCTCTACCATCTCAAACAGTCAGGCGGCCTGCCACTTCATCTCAGATGTTTTCGCCGATATGTTTAAATGCTAATGTAACATGCACCCTAATTATGAGTAAGTTTCTTCCAATATGCCGGAAACAAACGTAGGTAAGGCTTAAGGAACGTTATGATAATAAGAAAACAAACTAGAAAAATACAAAAACAAACTAGAGAATATAAATTGAATTGGTAAGGTTATTAGGCTGTATGCTTGGACGAAAATTTACGAGTTTCACAATCATAGGGGATGAAATGGAACAATTATGTTTACTAATAAGAAAAAATACTTTCATCTCAAGTGTTCTCGTAAGGTGGCATTCAGTTCCACATTCTTTGTTCGATGTCGCTTCCCAACACATTTCGGACCGACAGAGCATACAGTTATTTCTGCTCCTTACAGTTAAGTGTACATTTATTGCACATTCTTTTGTTCGTTCGTGTATGTGTGAAAGAGAGAGTATTGATACAAACAATAATGTATTCCATTAACCCCTTATGGCTGCTAGCCTTGAACAATGCTTTACTGTACCGGTGTCAGTAACGTTAAGTTAGGGAGAGCCATAAAAACTGCGAACAATTATGGGAGGGGAACCAAGGTCACTGGTATGTTAATACGACCCTACTCTACCATCCCAAACAGCTTGGCGGTCCTTTCATCCCAGATGTTTTCGCCGATATCTTTAAATGCTAAAGTAACATGCACCCTAACTTTATGTTTAAATTCTAATGTAACATGCCCCCTAATTTTCTTTCACGAATCATAACAAATCACAAGATGGGTTTAGGGAGGAGGGGAAAAAGCCAGGTGTACCAGACGAGTCTTTTCACATCTGTAAGAAAAAGAAACTGACTTTATAACTTTGAAAAAATGGTTTCAAGGTCTGCCACAGGAGCACACAAATTTCTGAACTCACGAACATTGAGTATTTGAGGGGGGTAAACATACGCTTTGCTGTAAGCAGTAAAAGCACCCTACCAAATCAGTTCATCCTGATAGTCTGTTATATTTTTCTGATTATTTCTGGGTTGGTAAATAAACATTTCTTGTTAAATCTTTCCCCGCTGTTTTTATCTGTTCTGGTGTGACGACTCTGATTCGTTAACGTAATGGCAGAAGACACTGTTCTAATCTAAGTGTTTAAACCTGGCCTAACCTAGCTTAACTGCACCTAATAATGTAACCTAACCTAATCTTCAGTTGGGAAGTTGGGAAACGAAGTCCACATTTGAGTACGATGAGTTTCGTCCATTGTGCGGGAAACAATCGTAGGTACAGCTTTAGAACGTGACGATACTAACAGAGAGGAAATCTTTCAGTAAGAAAACGTGATTTACCGAACTGAATATAGTCTGAAAAATACTGAAACAAGCTGGAGGAATATACATTGAACTGGAAAGGTCTTTCTGGTACTTAAAGTGTACATTTACCGGTAAATAAATCAGTCTAACAGTACAGTACTTGTGTTTCTGCCGGATTAATCGTGCTTTCGGATTAATCAGGCACCCCTTAACACCATATAGCCCGGATAATCGGGCTATCTCTGTATTCATCTCTTCTAGATATTTTATCCATCTGCCTTTCAGGATTCTCTTGCACAATTTTGCGACCATGCCGGTTAGAGACACTGGTCTATAATTCAGGGGTTCTTCCCTGTTTCCTCCCTTATAAATTGGTACCACATTTGCCCTCTTCCATTCTTGTGGCACTTTCCCCTCTTCCAGAGAACACATGATTAAACTGTGAATTTTATCTGCCAGATGTTCTCTGCATTCCTTCAATACCCAATTAGAAATTCCATCAGGTCCTGGGGCTTTCCTTACATCTTGAGTTTCCAATAATTTGTACACTTCCTGTACCTCCACTTTTATATCTTTTATCACCAGTACATTTCTAGTCACTCCCTCCCCTTCCACAAACTCTTTTTCATTAGTGAAAACTGATTGGAAACATTTATTCATTATTTCAGCTTGCATTGCTGCATCTTTATAGACCTCTCCTTCTACTTTCAGTTTAGTGATTCCTTCCCTTTGTTTCATTTTGCCATTAACAAATCTATAAAACAGTTTGGGTTCATCCTTGCATTTGTCTATTATACCTTTTTCAAAATTCCTTTCTTCTTCTCTACGTATTCTTGTGTAATCATTTCTAGTTCTTTCATATTCTTCTTTTGTTCTGGTGCTGCCCCTCTTTCTCCAGTTGTTCCACGCCTTATCTCTTTCTTTTTTTGCTATCATACACCTTCTATTAAACCACTCCTTTTTCCTGTTTACTTTCCCTCTTACTCTTGGTACAAATTTTTCCACTCCCAAATTGTAGAGGTCTAGAAAGATATCCCACTTCCTTTGTATCTCTCTTGTTTCTCTGAATTTTTTCCAATACGCATTTTCAAAAAAGTTTCTAGTCCTGTGAAATTAGCTTTCCCAAAGTAGTATCTTCCCTATTATCATCTGGAACTCAATGACCACATGATCACTTTTTCCTATAGGACAGAAATATTTCAATTATTCTATTACATCGGGTTCTTTGGTAAACAGTAAATTTAACCTTGCTGGTGTGTCCTCACCTCGGAACCATGTCTCTTCTTTGACCCACTGCGTCATCACATTATTCATTATTATATTTAATAATATAGTGCCCCACGAATCCTCACTGCCTCCTGAGTCCCATTCCTCCTAGTTCACCTCTTTACAGTGAAAGTCACCCACCAAAATTATTCGTCATCATTCCATGCTCTCGTCTTAGGGGGAACATACACTACCGCCATATCTCTCTCGACTTTCTCTCCAGTTTCTAATTTCATATATATCACTTCAGCCCTGCCTTCTCCCATTTACACAGTATCTACATTTATGTTGTTCTTCACTGCTATCATCACTCCTCCTCCCATTTTTGCTTTTCAGTCTCTTCTCCACAGATTGTATTTACCATCTCCCAAATGAACATCAATATCCTCTCTTAATTTGGTCTCTACAAAGCACATGACATCAGGTTCATATTCTCTCAAGAAATCATTAATTTCAATCTTGGCCGATATTAAACCACCAATATTAGTGTATATCACCTTTAAATTATTTTTCATGTGTGTGTGTATTTACCTAGTTGTGACATACAGGAAATGAGCTACGCTCGTGGGGTTCCGTCTCTGTTTCTCAAGGCAAATTTTGCTATGAACTCGTTTAAGTTTTTAGACTGGACAACCTCTTTGTCCTGGCTATTCTACAGGTCTGTGCATCTATATGGAAAACTGTATCTCTTGATATCCTTCAAGCAACTTAACTTTTTCAGTTTCTTTCTGTACCCTCTTGTTACTCTCCCATCCCATAGTCCTCTTGTTACTCTCCCATCCCATACAAACAGATCTCTGTCAATTTTTTCTAATCCCATCATGGCCCTGAACACTGCAATCATGTCACCCCTCTCTCTCTCCTTTCTTCTAAGGTAAACAGATCTGGCTTTCCCAGCCTTACCCTGTACAACAGATCTGCCAGGCTAGGTTGCTGTTCTTTGTGTTCTCTCGATCTTGTTGGTATCATTCACGTGGGGACCACACTACGGCCGCATATTTCAGCCATGGGTGGATCATAGCCACTATCAAGTTTTTCATCATCTTTTCATCCATGTAATGAAATGCTAATCTAATGTTATTCGAGACTATACATCTCTCTAACTATCATGTTAATGTGTTTTTCAGGAGACAAACTGTCCTGGACCGACACTCACAAATCTTTCTCTTCTCTTAACTTTGTGATTGGTTCATTACCCATCATATAATTCAGTGACAGTCTCTTGGTACTTTTACCCCTTTCCAATTTTTTAAATTCTTTTTGAGTTGAATTTCATTTTCCACATCCGGCTCTACTTACGAATCCTATCCAGGTCCTCCTGCAGCATTTTACAGTCCTCTTGAACTTCTACTTTCCTCATGACCTTCGCATCGTCAGCAAACATACTTGCATAACTGTTCAATCCATCTACCACATCGTTTATGTAAATCAGGAACATTACAGGCAGTAACAAGTTGAGTCTATGGGTCTCGACTTCTTACTGCTCCCCATCGAGATATCCTGTCCTTTATTACTGTCCTCATTTGCCTGTCTCTCAAGAAGTCTCTCATCCACTACAAGAGGTTCCCCTTCAGTCCTCCTTTGTGTTCCAATCTCCACATTAATCACTTGTAGGGTACCTTATTAAAGGTTTTCTCCAGATCTAAACATACAATCCAACCAACTATCTCCCTATTGTAGCACATCAATCACCCTTAAACTGAAGCTCAACAAGTTGGAAGCGCACAACTTTCCACTTCTGAATCCAAAATGACTTTCTGCCAAAATGTCCATCTGCTCCAGATATTTTATCCATCTGTCTTTTAGGATTCTCTCACACAAATGCAACCAAGTTGGTCAAGGACACTTGTCTACAATGCACGGGTTCTTTCTTGTTCCCTCCCTTATAAACTGGTATCACATTGGCCCTCTTCCATTCCCGAAAAACTTTCCCTCTTCCAAAGAACACACAATTAACCAATGAATCTTATCTCCCAGTTGTTCTCTGAATTCCTTTAGTATCCAATTAGAGATTCCATCTGGTCCTGGGGCCTTTCCCATATTCTGAGTTTCCAATAATTTGTATACTTCTTGTATTTCAATTTTTACTTCTTTTAACACAACATTTCTAGTCAGTCCCTCCTCCTACACAAAATCATTTTCTCTAGTGAAGACTGACTGGAAGCATTTGTTCATTATTTCAGCTTGCATAACGGCATCTTTATAGATATTTCCTTATACTTTCAGCTTACCGATTCCATCCTTTTGTTTCAATTTACCATTATTAACCTGTAAAACAATTTCTGTTCTTCCTTACACTTGTCAATTATATCTTTCTCGAAGTTTCTTTCTTTCTCTCTACGTTTTCTTGTATATTCATTTCTAGTTCTTTTTATTCTTCCTTTGTTCTATCATTACCTCTCCTTCTCCCTTTCTAGCTTTGCCATCACACACCTTTTGCTGAACCGTCATTTCTCCACTGCTCTTTCCCACTAACTTTTGGCACATGTTTTTCCACATTCATATTCCAAAAGTCTAGAAAGATATCCCACTTCCTTTGTATCTCTCATTTCCCAGAATTCTCCCAAATCCGCTTCTTCGAAAAATTTTCTCAATCCGGCAAAGACTGCTTTTCCAATGTTGTATCTTCCATGCCCGTATAGCTTATCTCTTGTATCTCCATTTCCTGCTATCATTTGGAACTCTATCACCACATAATCACTTTTTCCTATAAGACACAGATATTTCAGAGATCCACTTACATCAAGTTCTTTGGTTGGAATTAAATCTAGTCTTGTTGGTGTGTAATCACCCCTAAATCTTGTCTCTTCTTTGACCAACTGGGTCATTACATTATCCACAACTATATTTAACAGTTTACTGCCCAATGAATAACTACTTCCCAAGTCCCACTCCTCCCAGTTTACCTCTTTACAATTAAAGTCACCCATCAGGATTATGTTGCTGCTTTTCTCAATCACTTTCTGTAAGCATCTAGCCACGTCCGACAACATCTGATATTCCTCCTCATTCCATGCTCTTGTTTTGGGGGGGACATATGCTGCTGTTATGTCTCTCTTGCCCTTTCCTCTGGTTTCTATTACTGTACTATGTTCATCACTTCAGCCCTACCTCTCCCAGTTCCACATTATCCACATTTATGTTGTTCTCCACTCTTATCATCACTCCTCTCATTTTTACTTTTCTATCTCTTCTCCATAGTTTGTATTTCCCATCTCCCATCTGGATTTCAACATTCTCTCTTAGCTTGGTCTCTGCAAGGTACATAATGTCTGGCTCATTTATCCTCAAGAACTCATCTCTTTCTAGCCTTGCTAAGATCAGGCCATCTACATTAGCATAAGCCACTTTCAATCTCTCTCCCTCTCTCCTTCAGTACCATTTCCTCAATTTCTGATCCATAACTCTCTAACAGAACTCTGTCTTCTCTTCCTCTGTTCTCTGGTCGTTTTTTTCTTTAGCTTACTTAACAAGTTCGTTTATTTTAGCTCTCTCTTCTCTATTTGCATCCCGCCTTACCCAGATATTTTTGAATCCCTCCTTCTCTGTTAATTTCCAAGTCTTGTTGATTATTTCATTTGCCATGATTTGAGATTGAAATTTTCCTCTGAGGAGCCTTCTCCTTCCCTTCACATATTTTCCCAGCCTAAACACTTCTCTGATCTCCTCTTGGGCTTCGTCATTTCCTTCCATAACTGCTGACACTATTTCCATTACCCTTTTAGGTTTTTCCCTTTCTCTTTCTGACCTCACTGACATGGGTTCTTCTTTCAAACCTGAGATAATTATGGATTTTTTCTTGTCTGCTGCATCTCTAACAAGTGATTATTTACTTTTTAGTACCCTAGCCACTTCTTTCTCTACCTTTTCTTGGTTTTCTTTCTTCTGTTGTTCTATAATCTCCTTTAGATTTATTCTCCCTTCTTCCTAAATTTTCTTCCACCCCTTCTGTTCATTCTTCATTTCATTAATGTGTTCATCTTGCATCTTTTATTTTTTATTCACTCTTCAAGTTTACTTTTCATCTTATCCATTTCTTCTTCCAACAACTTATTATCTTTTTTAAGCTGTTCTCTTTCATTTGAAGCTGAATTATTACCTACTTGTCTATCTATCTATCCATCTATAGCCCGACGCCCTAATCCAGCAAAGGGTGGCCGCAGACAAAACGCCACCAAGTCACTCTGTCACCCACCATTTTACTACCCTCCCCCCAACTCACCCCCCCCTCCCTCATATACCTCTCAACTCCATCCCTCCACCTCATCCTCGGTCTACCCCTCCCTCTCCCTCCCTCCACCTCACCTACATACACCCTCTTAGTCAGTCTTTCATTCCCCATTCTCTCCACATGTCCAAACCACCTCAGTGTATTTCTCCTAATCTTCTCAACCACATCCACATCTACCCCACAATGTTCCTTCACTTCTTCATTCGTCAACCTGTCCCTCCATGTCACTCCACATGCTCCTCTCAAGTAACTCATTTCCACTGCTCTCACTCTTGACTTGTTCCCCTCTTGCAAGGTCCACGCCTCGCTTCCATACGTCAGGGTAGGGATCACAATACCATCATGCAGTGACTTCTTAACTTCCATACTCACCTCCCTATTTCTCATCACTGCTTTCAGTGTACCAACAACCTTCCTTCCCTGCTGTACCTTTTCATGCACTTCATCCCCCAAAGTTCCATCCTTACTCATCACACTACCCAAGTACTTGAATGCACTCACATTCTCCATATCCTCACCATCCAACCTCACTGCACACTCTGTGACTTCATTCCTCTCAAACACCATAACTTTACTTTTGTTTACATTAACTTTCAGCTTCCTCCTCCTACACACTGTCCCAAATTCATTCACCAAACCTTGCAACTCCCATTCATCTTCACTCAACAATACTGTATCATCAGCAAACAGCAACACTGGAAGCTTCCAAATCTCACCCTCATTCATTAAGGCCAGCCCCACATCCACTGCCCTACCTTGCACCTCCTTTACAACCCCATCCATATATATATTAAACAGCCATGGAGACATCACACACCCCTGTTTCAGTCCCACATTGAGATCAAAGAACTCACTCAGCTCACCATCCACTCGCACCGTAGCCCTAGCTCCCTCGTACATACTCTTCACAGCACTCAACAATTTCCCCTTCGCTCCATATATTCTTAATACCTTCCACATACCTTGCCTATCTATTCTGTCATAAGCTTTCTCCAAGTCCATGAAGGCAGCATACACTTTCCTTCCCTTCTCTAGATACTTCTCCACTAAACATCTTAGAACAAATATCTGATCTACACACCTTTTTCCCTTCCTAAATCCCCCTTGTTCTTCTCCAACTAGCTCCTCTGTCATATGCCTTACCCTCTCAATGAGTATTCTACCATATATTTTACCAGTCACACTAAGGAGGCAAATACCCCTATGGTTACCACATACTTCTCTCTCCTCATTTCCTTTGTACAGAGGAACAATTATACCTGATTTACAGTCCTCTGGAACCCTTCCCTCTTCCCAAGCCAATCTACACAACTTCCATATCCACTCCACAACAATCTCACCCCCATACCTCAGCATTTCACCACACACTCCATCAATTCCTGGGGCCTTTCCCAACTTAATCTTCTTCATTGCTTCCACTACTTCCGCCCTACTGATCTCTTCCTCCCTCCTCTCATCTCTCCTTCTCCCAGCCATTCCCCAACCACTTATACTCACACTGCTCTCACTCTCTACATTCAACAAATCCTCAAAGTGCTCCTTCCATCTCCTCAATTTCTCTCTCTTCTCCACCAACAATCTATTATTCCTATCTTTCACTCCCCTATTATTTCCCCTTTCACACTGCCTTACTTTCTTTACCTCCTTCCAAAACAATTTCTTACTCTCCCTCCATTTCACACTCAGATTCCTCCCAAACTCTTCATCCACTTTCTTCTTACTCTCCTTCACCAGTCTCTTAACCTCCCTTCTCCTGCTCACATATACCTCTCTCTTCTCTCTCTCTCATCTTCTCCCCTACCTCTACTCGCCAACCATTCACCATATGCCTTCTTCTTTTGTTCCACAGCTCGTTTCACCTCATCATTCCACCATGCTGTCCCTTGCATCTCCTCCTCACTCCACAAACCGCCTCACACGCTGCGCCTATCTCTTCCGTGAATATCTTACATACGTCTTCCACCCCTTCCATCTGCTCTAGCTCATACCTTCCCAATCTTTCTTCCACTATGCTCTTATACTCTGCCATTTTCTCACTATCTTGCAATTTCTCCACTCTTCTCACAGGAGCTGCTTCCTCCTGTCTTCCCCTTCGCCTCCTCAACCACTTTCTTTGCATCTTTACCTTGGTCATCACTAAGTGATGGTCCGAGACTCCATTCCCCCACCCTCTCCACACTCTTGCATCCAACACTTGTCTTCTCATTCGCTCATCCACACACACACGCAGTCTATCATTGCCTTTCGTTCAACAAGTTCACCATCCATGCTCCTCATTACTCTCCATGTATACTGGTGGATCATCTTATGACGAAAGTAGGTGTTGGCTATTGCCAACTCCTTACAAGCACAGATGTCCACCAAAGCACTACCATTCCCATCTACTTCAGCTGGCACACCCCACTGACCAACCACTCCATCCACTCGTACATTCCCAACTTTGCCATTCATGTCTCCAATCAACAGCACTCTCTCGCTCCTCTCAAACTTGTCCATACATGCTTCTACTCTTGCCCAAAACTCATCTTTCACTCTTGCCACTCGATCCTCTGTTGGAGCATACACACATACGATCGCCCACGCTTGTATACCTACTTTCATCCTCACCTATACAATCCTTGCACCCACTGTTCCATACTCTCTTATATTCTCCTTCCACTTCTTGCTTATCATCAGATATACTCCCTCTCTTGCCCTCTCATTCTCACTGACTCCCGCACATATACCTACATCATATTCCCATTCTGTCACCCTTTCACCTCCATTTAGTTTCAGTCAATCCACATATATCCACTTTTGCATCCTCAAGCACCTGAACAATCTCTCTCTCTTTCGCTTCATCATTCACTCCTCTCACATTCCATGAGAATGTCCTTTGTCCGTTCCTTAGTCGCCAACGTATGGTCCGTCCGGGTCCAAGGGGCTTTATTAGCTTTTTTAGTTGGTTCTTTTTATGGGGTGGGGCACTAACCTACCACCTACTTGTAATTTTGATATTTCTCTCCCTTGTTCTACACTATGTGAACCGACGTCTCCACCCCGCTTTTCAATTCCTTAATCTCATTCTCTTGTTGTAAAGTTCATTCCTGCAACTCTCTAATTAATAACCACACCTTTTATAATTCCTAGGTCTTCCTCTCAGCCATTTTCTCTACATGTGCTACTCTTATTTGATTCAGTTTAATACTCTCTCCACTCTGGTCTTCACTGGAGAATCCCGCAAATTCACTGGCACTGGATGTAAACAAAACATAAACAAAACACCGTCTCCTTCTGTCACTAAACCCCCGTGTGAAAGTTACAAACTTCTACTAAGACTTGTGCTCTTATTTGTCCAAATCCTAAGTTTATTTTAATAATATCGGACGGGATCACCACGCACACAATCAGTTCACATAATCACAATAGGCTGGCCTTGTTTTTGCCGCTGTTTTAGTGTTATTTCCCCACATTCATCTCGAAGCTGCTCCTATGTCGGCGACTTGTGTGTGTGTGTGTGTGTCTCTATTTACCTAGTCAACATATACAGGAAAGGAGCTACGCTCGTGGAGTCCCGTCTCCGTTTCTCAATAAGTCAAATTTTGCTTTAAACACGTTTAAGTTTTTAGACTGGACTATCTCTTTGTCCAGGCTATTCCACAGGTCTATGCATCCACATGGAAAACTATATTTCTTGATATCCTTCAAGCAGCTTGGCTTTATCAGTTTCATTCCGTGTGCTCTTGTTACTCTCTCATCCCATACACACAGATCTTTTCTGTCAATTATATCTACTCCTATCATGACCCTGAACACTGCAATCACGTTGCCCCTCTGTCTCCTTTCTTCTAGGGAAGGCAGATCCAGCTTTTCCAGCCTCTCTCCAAACAACAGATCTGCCAGGCTAGGGACCATCTTGGTTGCTGTTGTTTGTATTCTTTAAACCTTGTTTACATCATTCTTTTGTGTGGGGACCACACTTCTGCCACATATTCCAACCTGGGGCAGATCGTGGTCACTATCAATTTTTTTATCATCTCATCCATGTAATGAAATGCCACTCTTATGTTAGTCAAAGAGACTGTACGTCTCTCTATCTTGGTACAGTAATCCCGCATATTTTTGCGGTAGTTACGTTCTTGTAACCCCCGCAAAAATCCAAATTCGCGATTACTCTATTAACAATTGAATTTTGCACTTGTGTCCACCATGCTATCCATCACACAGTCCATGTCCATACTGGTTGCGAGAGAATTCGCCGTCCGACAATTCCCTTTCAAAACATGGACGATTCCCCGCCATTCTATAAATATACTTATTATTAATTAATCAATTCTTTTATAAATATACTTATTATTAATTAATCAATACTTTACAGGGCAGTACTCCCGAGGTTGATGGCAAGCTGGTGATAGGGAGAGCTGGAGCTCCCGTTTCACCAGCCCTCAGGACTTGATCCTGACCATCTCCCTTTGCTGAACATTTTCAGAGCATTCATTTACACAGAGAGTAGGCCAGCATGCTCTCATAACACCTCTACCTTCAACTGTCTACACCACACTACATGTGCATAACATATCACACCTTCTATTCACATCCTTAGTAATGGCCGTTGCAATCTTACTATCAAATGAGGTGGTACCTCGGATTGCCACCACCGGCAGGGTAGGGCTGGAGGCACAGGGTCCTCCCGGTCACCATCAAGCGACTGTGCCAGCAGCGACTGTTGCTATTTCCGGGAATGCTCGTCAGCGAAGAGGTGACGGTGCGGCCTTATTCTTTACCAACATCTGCGGCCTTACCACAAATTTAAACTCGGTTCATTTTTTCCTTCAGTCCACATCCCCTTTGGCCCTTTTCCTTACAGAACCACAAATCTCACCCTCTACCGATATATCTCCATTTTGTTTTCCCGGTTACCATCTCCTTACAAACTTTCGTAACAAGGGCGGGACCTGTTGTTATATCAAATCCCAATATGCAGTTGACACTATTTTAAACTTCACTTCATCCAGTTTTGATTACTTATTATATAAATTAAATTGTCAAAACATTACCAAATATATCTGTGTAGTTTATCGTTCCCCCAATGCTTCTTCGGAACCCAGTGTATTTGATTCCATATCCACTCAGTTGAGTAACCTTGACCTTGGCCTTGGCAATGAAATTACCATTTTGGGTGATTTTAACATACACAATGTTGATTGGTTATTGCATTCTGCCCGGACTGACGATGCTGGTCTAGAATGCGAGCTGTTTGTGGAATCGTTTAATCTCACCCAGTTGGTAAAGCAACCAACCAGAATATCTGATAATCCTGACCATAATGCCCATCTCTTGGATTTATTCTTGACAAATAATCCAGATCAATACAGGATAGAGGTACTGTCACCATTTGGATCCTCTAACCACAATCTCATCAAAGCGTCATTAGTTAACCCTCCTACACCTCCCCATTCTGAACCTGTCAGGGTGACCCGATGGCCCTTTGACAGGGCAGACTGGGATGGATTTAGAAATTATCTTGCTGATGTTCCATGGCAGTCTTTCTTCTCTAGTGATCCCAATTCTACCCAGTCCCACATTTGCGACTTAATACTAGCTGGTATGGATTTATTCATACTAAGTCAACAATTCACTAAAAGATCAAACTCTCCAAAATGGTTTGATGGCAATTGTGCCAGAGCAACAGCCCAAAAGTCATTAGCATATAACTCTTACTTAAAATCAAAAACATCTGAATCACTCTCCCAATTTAAAATTGCTAGAAATCATCCAAAAGCTGTATTAAATCTATCTAAATCAAACTTTCTTCAAAAGCAAGCATCAAAACTACTTAACCCGTCACGTCCCGAGGTTTTCCGCACCTATGACATCCCCCAGTCCTGAGCCTTTTTGGAAAAAATTTTCTTATGCTAAAACTTCCGCTTAGGTCGAGAAACGAAGGAAAATCACAAAGAGAGTGGTTCCCGCGGTCTATAAGTGGTCCGTACAGGTGCGGTTCCCCCCCGCAGGTATGGTGTTCTCTAATGGGCTGGATATGCGTTTACGTTTTCTATGGTAAGGAATAATGGGAGAAACAACACACAACACCTCTATATTTATTGAATTTGAACTAATAAACAATAACAGTAACAATATAATGGATTTCAGACACATACATATGAAAAATAAGCATTGTACCATCGCGCGAGCATAGTGAGTTTGGTCCGAGTCGTAACATGCTATATGCTAAGTGTCTGGTATGAGTCAACCTATCATTTTTTCTACCTGTATACTTCTGTTTCAATGACATTTTACCAATTACAACTGTTTGTAAGTGTTTCCAGATGTTTTCATTCATTATGATGACATGCAGCATAAGTATAGCGCACATCAGCTTAGTAAGCGCACTTGCTATGACTCGTATTTCAACATACCAAATTGTTTTATCACTTTCCAATTATTTTCCCCTTTACATAGAACCTTTCCTCCACCACTGTAAAAGTTTTCAATTATTTTCATTCATTACGAGGGCATTTAGCGATATGCTAGCGTATATTCACGTAGCAACCACGATCTCAAACACTCGTGTTTCATCATCTACTTTATTTATTCACTCCACTTATAATTTCCCACTTACATTACACACGTTTACACCCCTATAATGCACTGTACATACTTACTGCCATTATTTATTCAAGTGAGCGTGAGAATATCGCCTGAAAACACCCTCACAAGGAAAGTTTCGACAAACATATTACTCACACACTTATATACTAATTCACTCACACACTTATATACTAATTATTCACTTTATCACTTGCTGACTTTTATTTTGACTAATACGTGTCTTATTCATTCAAATGAGCGTCAGGAAATTGCATCTCTATACACACGCTATGAATATTTGACTTAGAATATATATCATCACTTACAATAATTTGAACTTATATTATACCCGTAAGAATTTCCCATAATAATAATTATATAATTACGGGCCGTATTCATTGCACTGAGCGACAGAATATCGCATCATAAAACCCTCGCTATGTATGTTTCCACTTACAGCAGATTTATTTACTTACATACAATGTTTTCACTTATGTTCTACCCGTATGCACTTTATACTAATATTTGGAGATCAACATGACTGATAATTTCACTGAGCGTCTGTCTGTCGCATTTACCTCATAATTTCAGCGTCCTTTCGCATTCACACCATACTAAAATTGCATCAACGTGTGATATTCACTAAAACATGGGTGAATACAGAGACCCACGTCACACCGCACGCACTCATAGCGGGTGTCCTTCCTCTGTGTCGTGTCTCACCTGGGAATTACTGCACACGTGACACCTGCGTTGGGGCCTAGGTCTGTTTGGCTGGGGAGGGATAGGAGTGGGGAAATGGCGGCCGGATATTCTCTGGGGAGTTTGGGCAATAGGGGCAGTGCGGGTGCGATGTTGGGGCCTTTCAGCAGCATACTTTGCAAAGATTTCTCTTGTGAGCTCCCTCACAAACCCTCCAAATGTTTCCTGAACTCCTGTGGTCATGGCGTGAAGGTGGTGGCAATTCAGAGCAGTGATATCTAGCAAGTGAAAGAACAGTTTTTTATACCACTTCATCGTGGTCCTGGCACACTACTGTCGATATCATGGAGTCTGACTGGTCCACGAGGCGCATGTTTATATTGTAATCCATAACACACTCAGGTTTCCAAACACGACACCTGCTCTCACTACGGTAATCTACTGAATCAGTACTGTACGGTGCATCAAGGGGCGGTGAACCGTGGACAAGAGGCTTACTTCTCTGTTGTGGTTCCACATTGTTGCAAGGATGTTGTTGGCTTTGAAGAAGACAACCTCATTCCTTGCAAGTTTCCGCCCTACCTTGGCCATGTGACGCCGGTTCACCTTTACAGTTCCACAGACTCCCGTTTCATGTGTGTGAAGATAACGAGCGAGAAGAGGGCTAGTGTACCAACTGTCGAGGTAGAGAACGTGACCACGATGAAGGTAGTCTTCTATCATCGTCTTTACCACTGCTCCCGACAGTCCAATACTTCGATCTTCTATTATGTCTGTCTGTGCACCAGTGTACAAGACTATGTCTTGCACGTATCCAGTCCTACAGTCGCACATAACAAAGATCTTGAACCCAAAACGGTGCCTTTTGCTGGGTATATACTGTCTGAATGAAATATTGCCTCTCCACAACACGAGACTCTCGTCTATGACGAGGTCTCTACAGGGATAGAATGAGGAACGAAAGGTTTGCCTGAGGTGATCAAAGACCAACCTAATTCGCCTCATTTAATCAGTGTTGTTTGCATTTGCAGGGTCATGAGCATCATAGAAATGGAGGCGACTTAGAATTTGTTGAAACCGATTATGGCTCATCACTTGACCAAATATTGGGGTAAACATAACAGGGTCCCTAGTCCAGTAAGCAGGAATTCTATTCTTTCTTATAATACCCATCAAAAGGACCAGGGCAAAAAATAAGAACATTTCTGGAAGGGAGACAGGGTAATCATAGATCATACAATGCCTACTCCTTGTTCCCAATCTTTCACTCTCTAGGCACTGGGCGCTTGCAAACAGGTTTGTTTGGTATACAATCTGATCAACAAATGCCTCACTGAAAAACAGGTGGAAAAAATCCAACCTGGTGGAATTACGGTGAATTCCTGGAGCAATGCAGCCAGATCGCCCCTGCCCAGTGAAGGGGTGAATGAGGGGAGAAAAATCACTCCCATCCTCCCAATCCCATGACACAAATCCCTCGACCCCATCAGCCCCATCACCGCCTTCGTCTGGGTGGGGAGATCCTGGTTGGGGAGGTGGGGGAGAAGGAGTGCGGAGGGCTTCCCCACTGTCACTCCTCTTCCCTCTGCCTTTACCCTTTCCCTTTCCCTTACCCTTACGGCCTTGAGGAACATTAGGGGGCTGTGGGGATGAAATAGGGGAATATTGGGGAGCAGAAGACGTGCTGGGGAGTGGTTCCTCCCCACCTTCCCCCTCCATTACAAAACCATATGCTTTCTCACGCACCCTAGCTCGACCACGTGTTAGGGGATATTGGGGAGCATAAGAAGTGCTGGGGAGTGGTTCCTCCCCACCTTCCCCCTCCACTACAACACCATGTGCTCTCTCACGCAACCTAGCTCGACCACGTGTTAGGGGATATTGGGGAGCATAAGACGTGCTTTGGAGTGGTTCCTCCCCACCTTCCCCCTCCCTCACAACCCCACGTGATAAGGAACGCACCCGCACTGGCCCACGTGATCCACTACGCCGCCTCACACTACGTAGGGAGAGCAATGACTCACTCACGTCATTCTCACTTTCCCTAATCCTCCCTGGACTTTCCCTTTCACTCCCCACTCCCTCCACTTGACTTCCTAGCTCCCCAAACAAAATGCTAGGCCCATACCTGCTCATACGACGTGGTGTGCGCTCTGGGCCACGATGTGTAATCACCTCCCGTCCATACCACGTGGCAGCATGTCCCACGGCTCCGTCATCGTCTTCATCCTCGTCCTCGTCCTCGAATTCTGGTTCCAAATCATGCTGGGGATAGGGATAGGATATTGCACGTGCCTTCTTTGCCTGCTGCCCCTCTCTAGCAGCACGGTAAGTCACGTACTACCGCTTCCAGTGAGACGGAAATTCCTCGTCATTGCTGGTGGTTTCTTCCTCCTCTGGCTGCACATAATCCTTGTCCATATCCTCGTTGTCCAGTGGGGAATCACTGTCGCCGGTAAAGGTGTCCAGGGCGACTTGAATTTCGCTGTCTGAGAGACCTCTCTTAGCCATGTCTGAGCAGGACCGTGGCTACCAGGTGAGTGGACGAGTGGTGGGCTAGCGCGGGTCGCGCGGGGTCGCCGAGTGTCCCCGCCTGGTGGCAGGTAGGGGAAGGTCATGCTTCACTTCCATACGTTAGAGGTGGTATCACAATACTGTCATGTAGTAACTTTTTCACTTCCATGCTCACTTCCCTGTTTCTTATCACTGCTTTCAAAGAACCAGCAACCTTTCTTCCCTGCTGTACCCTTTCAAGCACTTCACCCTCCAAACCTCCATCCTTACTCATCACACTACCCAAGTACTTAAACGTACTCACATTTTCCAATTCCTAACCATCCAACCTCGCTGTACATTCACTGACTTCATCTCTCTCAAAGACCATCACTTTACTCTTCCCTACATTCACCTTTAGATTCCGTTTCTTATACACTCTCCCAAAGTCATCCACCAAGTCTTGCAGCTCCCCTTCGTCTTCACTCAACAACACAGTCTCATCTGCAAACAACAGTACAGGGAGTTTCCAAACACTATCCTCTCTCACCAGTGCCACTCCAACATCCACTACCCTACCTTGTACCTCTTTTATTACCCCATCCATGTACAGATTGAACAACCATGGAGACATGACACATCCCTGTTTCAACCCAACTTTCAAAGAGAAAAATTCACTTAGTTCACCATCCACACACACTGTAGCTCTCCTTATAATTAACAGCATGTAGATTATTATCACGCTATATAGGCTACCAAATTAATCAGAGGGAGCAAACAATCCACCATCTCCATCCTGTGTATCCTCATACATGTGAAAAATCCATTTGGTAATGCATTATTCTGATTCATTACCAAACGAATTTTTCATTACCAAATTGGCCCACACTTGGTAATGAAAAATACCAAATGGCAATCCTGACAGGGGAGGGGGGAGGGGGGAGGAAGGAAGGGGTGAAGGGACCATGGTGTAACAGCTGTTCGGCACCACGCGGCAATTTCAAATTACAGGTGGGAAAAAGGTCAGATTTTTTTTCGAATTTCTTGAGGTTTTTGGCCCATTTTGGGAATACTGCATCCCGGGACGATTATGTTCGGTTAGTGGTGATGTTCAGATATTGGGTGTTCGGATATTAGAGGGATTTATATATACATATATATATATATATATATAGATATAGATATATAGATATATAAATATTTATATATATAAATATATATGTATGAATATGTATATACATACTGTATATACGAATGTATGCATACAGTAAATCCTCGTATTTCAACGCATTTTACTTTGACGCCTTGTTGTTTGCGCAAGAAAAAAGTTTCCGAGTTGTGTCACAATTCGCGAATTTCCCCAGAATTCGATGCTCCCAGCTGGCAGCCGACACTCAGCAGACGATACGTACCGATGCTCAGTCTAGGCGCTGTCCATTTTTCTATGCAACAGTTTTCCATGATCTTTATACAGCAGGTCCATCAAAACATGTGAGTTTGTTATTGTTTATGATCATAATGCACAATCTTCAGCCGTGTCGTGAATACACAGCAGGTCAAGCTGGGCAGTAGACAAACATGAGTTTGTTATTGTTTGTGGTCGTAACATACGATCTTCAGCCGAGTCATGCTACTATTTCTTAACAAAGAATCGTTACATGTTTCTCGTAACACTATTTATTTTTGTTCTGATGGACAAATACCTGAAATGCATGTAAAATAAAGCTTAATGATACTTAAGGAAGGAAAGAATAATAACCGTCCCAATACAGAGATGGTAGACTCAGCCCATCAATTTTTTATATTATTTGACTACTGTATATTACAGCCTCTCTTCCTTACAGCAGTGAGTAATATAATGTTGTTATAATTTCTCCCTTCCCTTTAGTGACAAAGAACGCAACATTCGTGACCTTTCTTCCAACTTTCGCTCTGTAAAACTTCACTGTGAACATTGCTACACCCAGCAGTAATAGTTTACCATATCCATTCAGTAAAACAAATACATGTGAAAAATAACGAACAAACGTCTTGAGATGGAACAAATCAAAGTATAACAACGGAAGGTCAGTGACAGAAATGACAATTTGGGAGATGACATACTACCAAGAAATTCAAATTTCACTCTGCATTGGACACTCAGAAAATTGTAGTACCTCCTACTTGTGATGTTAGTAACAAAACTTTGATTGGTCATTCACTCTACTGTATTTTAAATACAGTAACCTCTCAAATAACACGAGGGTTAGGTTCCTGGAGAGGTCACGTTAGTTGAA
Organism: Coenobita brevimanus; assembly: GCF_032717465.1. Taxonomy (NCBI): domain Eukaryota; kingdom Metazoa; phylum Arthropoda; class Malacostraca; order Decapoda; family Coenobitidae; genus Coenobita; species Coenobita brevimanus. Next base: position 7,108,984 of record NC_137035.1, read on the forward strand.
AACGCATTATTTAAACATAGTTTTCCCATAAGAAACAATGGTAATATTGGGGGTTACATTCCTGGACTCTGGGAAAGTCTACCAATTTGAGGAGTAATGCTACTCTAAACTTAAAAGCAACAATATTATTTTGAAAGAAAATTCATGTAAATACAAAAAACAGTATATCTGGGGAGAAATAAACAACATTTGGGCCCTAGTTGGGCCGAAGCTTTGTTTACTTCTCCCCAAAAACAGTTTTCGTTTATTACGTGGATTTTCTTTCAATTCTGCTTCATTCACGGCATTGTGAAAGTTCCTCAACATTATTAATGCATTAGTAAGTCATAAAAACACTACAGTAAAAGCAACATTTTCATTACAGTAAGTATGTCACAAACAATAACAACACAGCCTCATTTCATCTATGCATCACTCGTCGTCTGCTGCTGTCCCTCCCCACCCCGCTCCCCCACCTCCCATGGCTTCCCACCCTAAATTTGTTGTCCCTCCTCATTCTGCTGTCCTTCCTCTTCCTCTTCCCCTGACTCCCGTGCTACTGGTGATGAAGATAACTCCCTTAAGTTTTCTGTCTTCTTCATAAAGAACTGCTCTATCTTGGCCTGAGTGGTTTTCTTCTTCCTGTTCCGCAGCATCAAGTTGTAACAATTTAGATATGCCATCCCTTTCCTGGTCAAATTTTGTCCGAAAAAGAGCCAATTTGCTCAGAATGGGGCCAAACTTCATTTTCGAATATTATAGTTCAAATAAAACAAGTTTAAGCAGCAGGCAAATAAAAAAAAAAATGTATATATGCATAAACTGCCACACAAGGTCTATCAGCTCGGGACTGTCCAAGGCGAGCGCGGCTAATTTGAAACCATCACGTATGTGTAAAGTCGCATTAAATCAAGAAACCCTTGTTAGTTAAACATATCTCCTTAAATATTTGCTAGTGTTAAAATGAAAACGCGTTTTTTAACTCGCGTTAGTTGAGAGGTAACTGTAATTCATCGTTTTACTCACGTGATATCGCCATGCACTGCTTTTCATCCAACCATACTGCACTTAAGACTTTTGTACTTTTCTTTGCTGAGTGGAGAACTAAGCAGTATCGATAGTAGCACTTAAGCAGTCCACTCAGTAAAGTACTCCAGGCTGGGACTTAAATAGAAGTCAAACCTAAATCCACCCATCTATCCATCATCCAATCCTATGTTGCCCCATGAGAAGCGTAGGAGCCCAGGGCAAGGCAGTTGGTCCTGAAATTTAAGATGAGAGTGACCAACCTCACTCATCCCTAAGTGGCATTACATGAGCAATAGACCCCAACCATCCCTTGGATATAAACCTTCACCGGCTCAATCCGACTGGAGCACAATAATTACCCACTATACCAACAAGCGCCAAAATGTTGTTATATAGTTACCACCCAGCGTAGTAAATGGTTTCCTGGCGTACAGGAAACCATTTGGCTTATCACTCAGTGTAGAGTCACCCACAGGCAAAAGGGCGAGGAAAGAATGAAGGAATGAAAGACAGAAGAGGGAGTGTCAAGTCACACGTAGGCAGAAAGATGAATACTTAGTAATTTCGTAGGTACAGGCCCAGGAGTCCTTGTTGTGTGTGTGTGTGTGTGTGTGTGTGTGTGTGTGTGTGTGTGTGTGTGCCTAGTTGCGATATACAGGAAATGAGCTACGCTCGTGGGGTCCCATCCCTTTTTCTCATTAAGCCAAATTTTGCTTTGAACTCGTTTAAGTTTTTAGACTGGACGATCTCTTTGTCCAGGCTGCTCCAAAGGTCTATGCGTCTATATGGAAACCCATACAGTAATCACTCTAATATCCGGACGCCCAATAACCGAACATCCCCACTAACCGAGCCTTATCGTCCTGGGATCAAACATTCCCAAAATGGTCCGAAAATCCAAAAAAAAATTTTAAAAAATCGATTTTTTGCGGTTCGTAATTTGAGCTTGTCGCGCACGCCGCGTGAGAGCATTGTTTTGGTTCGTCATTACTCCGACGTCCGATAGAGCGCCGCTGCATCCTCCCCACTTCCCGCCTGTCTCTCACCGCGACTGGACCTACGCTCTTCGCAATGGCTGCCCACGTGCTCGCTTTTGTGGTGATGCCGTACTTGCTGCAAGGCCTCCTGCTGCTCTCTGCCCTCCTCTTAGTGTGTGTGATGATGGCCCCGCCTCCTGAGAAAAGGAAGAGAGTGGTGTTGACTCTGGAGAAGAAACGGGAGATATTGGAGAAAGTTGATGCGGGTTGGTCTTCTTCACGCATTCTCCGCGAGTTTAACCTGGCCCGGTTGACTTTGTTCGATATCAAACGTTCCCGAGACAAACTCATGCAGTACACGGCTGACTTCTCGTTGAGAAGCAAACGCAATGTGGAAAGGAAGGTTAAGTTTACCCCCAAGTTTGCAGAAATCGACCAATCCAAGTTGATTTGGTACCGACAGCAACGTGCAGCTGGAGTGATGGTACATGGAACGGAGCTGAAAGCTGCTGCTGAGAAGTTTGCAAGGCTTCACGACGCCCTAGACTTCAAGGCATCCGAGGGTTGGCTCTTCACGTTCAAGTTGCGACATGGCCTTACTAACCGTAAAGCACATGGCGAAGCATTGGACGCTAATGAGGATGGAGTTGACGAGTTTCGGCACAAGGTGAAAGGCTTGATCGACAAGGAGGGCCTCACTCTCGGTCAAGTCTATAACGCTGACGAAACTGGCCTATTCTATCGCGCGGTGCCAACGAACACTCTAGCCGATGAGACGGAGAAGCGTGTACCTGGCCGCAAGCTTTCTAAGGAACGGATATCTGCTTTGTGTTGTGCCAATGCTAACGGCATGCACCGGCTTAAGCCCGTTGTTGTTGGCCGTGCAAAGCAGTCTCGGTGCCTTCGTAGGGTGATGGATGTCCTTCCTATCGTATGGTACCATTCTTTGAAAGCATGGTTCACAGCTGTGATTTTCAAAGACTGGTTTCACCGTCACTTCGTCAAGAAGGTCATCCAGTACCAGACGAAGACACTGGGAATCCCTCGCGACCAGGTAAAGGCTCTCCTTCTCCTCGACAATGCACCTGCCCACCCGTGCGACAAGGACTTGGTTGCTGAGAATGGCCGTATTAGGTGCATGTTTCTGTCACCTAACACGACTGCTCTCATTCAACCCATGGACCAAGGAGTGATCGTGGCAACAAAGCGCCTGTACCGTCGGAAGTTCCTGGACAAGGTGATGGTTGTTCTCGAGGACGAGGATGAGCGCAGGGAAGGACGTGACACTCGAGGCAAGCGGACTTTGGAAAACCTTCGCCGCTACAACATCAAGTCTGCGCTGTACAACTGGGCTAGTGCATGGAAGGAAGTCCCTGTGAAAACTCTGGAAAATGGTTGGTCTCGTCTGCTTCTCGGAACAGATGTGGAGTATGATTTTCTAGGGTTTGACGTGGATGACTTCCATGCACGGCTACGTACGCACGGCGACGATGTTGATGTGGACGATGTTCGTGAGTGGTTGGACGATGACGAGGGCGATCCTGGGTATCAGACGTTGTCTGATATTGAGATCGCGTCTTCGGTTGCTGGTGTCAGTCCCGAACTTCAAGATTCCGACGATGAAGGCGATGATGATGCGGACTCCTCTCAGCAGGACACTACTCCAGCCATCCACAAGCTGAGCGCACTCCGGGAACATCTAGAGTTCGTCCTAGACTACCTGCAACACCCGGACTGCGACAGGGAGATGGGGCCCCTGGGACTAGTGGAGGAAGTGCGTGCTTTCCAGCAGCGCATCATCAATCGCCAGAATCGTCGGTCCTTGCGTTAGTCAACGATTGACAGTTTTTTCAGGCCCATGACCCCCGCTGTGCCAAGCCCTGGTTCCACTCCGTTGCCTCCCCAAGACAGGCCCTCATGCTCCGAGCCACAGCCCAGCACATAAGCTACAGTGGAGTCACCGCTCGATGTGAGTTTGCGGCTTTCCTCAGAGTCTTCTGTAGTCGGTACGCCATCACCACGACCCACCGATGCACCCCTTGGTCGCCTGCCAGTGATACTCTCGGACTCTGACAGTGAATAAACAGCAAGAACTTCTCCACTAGACCACACGGGAATTTTGAGTGTGTTGCAGTGAAAAAAACGGTGTGTTGTGTTAAGGTTTTCGAAATGACACAAAAGACTCAGTGGAAACAAAATTTAACGTAACTAACCTTCTTTGTTTTGGCTTTAGAAATTTTGAAAAGATTGGGAAAAGTTAATGTGCAACACTAAATTTAACTGGAACATTATTTGGACTAAAGTGAACACTGTGAAAAGAACGGACTTCTGTGTGTTATTGACTAAGTTCAGTGCAAGACTTCAGGAAGAGTGTACTGCAAGTGCTTCAGGAAATCGTTCTTACAGTCAGAGTCCGAGAGGAGGCGGTTATTCATCGAGGTGGCCAGGGACTTGCTGTAAGTAGCCAGAATGTTTCATATTGTACTTTTTTCCATACTATACTTACCAGAATGTTTCATACTGTACTTTTTTCCATACTATACTTACCTCATGCATGTGCAGTACGAATGTGATTTTCAGAGTTAGGCTAGGTTAGGGTCCATAAGTACCAGAATGTTTATTAATGTATGAACATACTTCTAAACCCTCATTTTATGTTTCTTTTGCATTTATTTAAGTCATTTATGTGCCTTATTGTTGTGATTTGGGTGTTAAATAGGTGCTATGCATGTCCAGAGGGAGTTGTACAGGTGTTTCTCTGAGTTAGGGTCCATAAGTACAAGTCCATAAGCTGGGGCCCAATATCTGGACGAAACCAATAACCGAACCTACCGATGGCTCTATTGACCCGGATATTGGAGGGGTTACTGTATTTCTTGATATTCTTCAAACAACTTGGCTTTTTCAGTTTCATTCCATGTCCTCTTGTTACTCTCCCATCCCATACAAACAGATCATTTTTATCAATTTTATCTATTCCCATCATGGCCCTGAACACTGCAATCTTGTCTTCCCTATCTCTCCTTTCTTCCAGTGTAGGCAGGTCCAGCTTTCCCAACTCTCTCTGTAAGACAGAACTGCCAGGCTGGGGAACATCTTGGTTGCTGTTCTTTGTATTCTTTCGATCTTATTTATGTCTTTCTTCTCGTGAGGGGACCACACTACTGCTGCATATTCCAACCTGGGGCGGATCATAGCCACTCTCAATTTTTTCATCATTTCCTCATCCATGTAATGGAATGCCACTCGTATGTTAGTCAAGAGATTGTACGTCACTGTAACTATCTTATTAATGTGTTTTTCCGGTGACAAACTATCCTGGACCAGCACTCCCAAATCATTCTCTTCTCTCACTTTTTTTTTTTTATTGGTTCATTACCCATCATATAATTCAGTGATGGCCTCTTGATACTCTTACCCATTTCCAATATCTTACATTTTTTTGCATTAAATTTCATTTCCCACATCTGGCTCCAACCTTGGATCCTATTCAGGTCTTTCTGCAGCACTTTACAGTCTTCCTCGACTTCTACTCTCCTCAAGATCTTTGAAACATCAGCAAACAGACTTGCATAACTGTTCACTCCATCTACCATATCATTTATGTACATCAGGAACATTACTGGCACTAACACCGAGCCCTGTGGGACTCCACTTGTTACCTCCCTCCATCCGGACATCTTGTCCTTTATTAATGTCCTCATTTGTCTGTCTCTCAAGAAGTCACACATCCAATCCAGGACGTTTCCCTTCAGTCCTCCTATGTGTTCCAATTTCCACATTAGTTGCTTGTGGGGTACCTTGTCAAAGGCTTTCTTCAAATCTAGATATATACAATCCACCAAACTGTCTCTCTCCTGTAACATGTCAATCACTCTTGAATAAAAGCTCAACAAGATGGAAACACATGACCTTCCACTTCTGAATCCAAACTGGCTCTCAGCCAATATGTTCGTCTCCTCCAGATATTTTATCCATCTGTCTTTCAGGATTCTCTCGCATAATTTTGCAACTATGCTGGTCAGGGACACTGGTCTATAATTCAGGGGTTCTTCCTTGTTTCCTCCCTTATAAATTGGTGCCACATTGGCCTTCTTCCATTCCCAAGGCACTTTCCCTTCTACTAGAGAACACACAATTAAATCGTGAATCTTTTCTGCCAGTTGGTCTCTGCACTCTTTCAGTACCCAGGTAGAGATTCCAACTGGTCCTGGGGCTTTCCTTATATCTTGAGTTTCCAGCAACTTATACATTTCCTGCACTTCCACTTTAATGTCTTTTTCACTACATTTCCAGTCACACCCTCCCCCTCCACAAAGTCCCATTCTTTAGTGAAAACCGATTGGAAACATTGATTCATTATTTCAGCTTGCATTGCCGCGTCTTTATAGATCTTTCCTTCTACTTTCAGTTGGGTGATTCCTTCCTTTTGATTCAATTTGCCATTAACAAATCTATAAAACAATTTGGGTTCATCCTTACATTTGTCAATTATACCTTTTTCAAAGTTTCTCTCTTCCTCTCTACGTATTCTTGAATATTCATTTCTAGATCTTTTATATTCTTCCTTTGATTAGTTATTACCTCTCTTTCTCCATTTGTTCCATGCCATGTCCCTTTTTTTTTTTTTTTTGCTATCATGCACCTTCTGTTAAACCAATCATTTTTCCTGTTTTCTTTCCCACTTACTCTTGGAACATGTTTCTCCACTCCTGAATTATAGATATCCAAAAAGATATTGCACATCCTCTGCATCTCTCTTGTTTCTCTGAATTTTCTCCAATCCACATTTTTGACAAACTTCCTCAATCCTGTAAAGTTTGCTTTCCCATAGTTGTATGTTCCCTGTCTATAAAACTCACCCCTTGGCACCACATTCCCTTTTATCATCTGAAACTCAATGACCACATGATCACTTTTTCCTACAGGACACTGATATTTTAAATTTTCAACTATGTCAGGTTCTTTAGTCAGTAGTAAATCTAATCTTGCTGGCGTGTCGTCTCCTTTGAATCTAGTCTCCTCTTTGACCCCTTGGGTCATTACATTACTCATTGCAATATTTAACAATGTAGTGCCCCAGGAATCTTCACTGCTTCCCGAGTCCCATTCCTTCCAGTTCACCTCTTTACAGTTGAAATCCCCCATCATAATTATGTTATTGCTTTTCTCAACCTCTTGACAGTTGAAATCCCCCATCATAATTATGTTATTGCTTTTCTCAACCTCTTTACAGTTGAAATCCCCCATCATAATTATGTTACTGCTTTTCTCAATCACTTTCTTGAGATGGATAACTATATCTGACATCATCTCCTGATATTCATCGTCCTTCCATGCCCTTGTCTTAGGGGGAACAGATACCACTGCGATGTCTCTCTTGCCATCCTTTCCGGTTTCTAGTTTCATATTTATCGCTTAGGCCTTACCCTTTCCCAGTTCCACATTTTCCACACTGATGTTGTTCTTCACTGCTATCATCACTCCTCCTCCCGTTTTTTCTTTTCTGTCTCTTCTCCACTGTTTGTATTTGCAATCTCCCACATGGATGTCAATATCCGCTCTTAACTTGGTCTCTATAAAGCATATGATATCTGGTTCGTGAATCCTCAAGTAATCGTTGCTTTCTAACCTTGCCGATATTAAACCGTCAACATTAGTATATGCCACTTTCCAACTTTTTTTACTGTTCTTTATTTTCTGTTCTCTCCCTCTCTCCTTCTGTACCACTTCCTCAATTTCTGATCCATAGCTCTCCAATAGAACAATGTCTTCTCTTCCTCCGTTCTCTGTTTGCTTTTTGCCTTCGCTTCCTTTAATAGCTCCTTTATCTTAGCTCTTTCTTCCTCATTTGCATCTCTCCTTGTCCAAACATTCTTCAGCTCTTCCTTTTCTGATAATTTCCATGTTCTGTTTATAATTTCATTTACTATTGCCTGAGACTTAAACTTTACTTTAAGTACCCTCACCCCTTCCTCCTCATACTTTCCTAGCCTAAACACTTCTTCATTCTCTTCTTGAGCTTCATTTTTACCCTCCAGAACTACTGATACTATCTCTTTTGCCTTAATCAGTTCATCTCTTTCCCTTTCTGACCTTACTGTTATCCGTTTTTCGTTTAGTCCTGAAATTATCACGCATTTTTTCTTGTCTGCTACATCCCTGACTAAAGATTCTCTACTTTTTAGTACCCTAACCACTTCCTTTTCCACCTTTTGCCTGTTTTGTTGTTCTATAATCTCCTTCAAATTTATATTTCCTTCCTCCTGCATTTTCTTCCACCCATTGTGCTCCTCCTTGATTTCCTTAATATGTTCATCATGCATCCTTGACTTTGATTCATGCTCATCTAGTTTATTTTTCATCCTGTCTCATCTTCTTCCAACCTCTTATTTTCATTCTTCAGCTGTTTTTTTTCATTAGAGGCAGATTCATTACTCAATTTTAATTCCGTGACTTGCCTTCCTTGGTCAGCAATGCGTGAACAGACGTTATCCAACTTGTCTTTAAGTATCTTCCTCTCTTTATCCTGTTCTAAGGTCAGTTCCTGTACCTCTTTAATTATTATTATTATTTTTTTTTATGCGAGGAAGAAGGAATCAAAGGCCATAAGCCTGCAATAACAGTTCCCTCCAAGAGAAAAACAAAATACAAGAGAGAGCCAAATTCAAGATCCGATCATTTCGAGATGCCTGGACACACTGCGTTTGAAAGACTGGAGATCATAGGCAGCAGCAAATACAGACAGAGGGAGACAGTTCCAGAGTTGACATGTTGCATAAATGAAAGACGGGGAGTAAAGGATAACTCTTACATTAGAGAGTTGGACAGAAAATGGATGAGAGTTTGCTGCTAGACGGATGCTACGCGCCCGTCGTAGAGGTGGAGGAATGCATGCAGACAGTTCAAAGGAGCAGTGACCATTAAAGTAGCGACAGAAAAGAGATAAAGATGCAACAGTGTGGCAAAGAGACAGAGGTTGAAGGGAGTCAGTAAGAGGAGGAGAGTTAACACCTACTATAATTCCTGGACATTCCTCTTTGCTCTTTTCTCCACTCCTGCAACTCTTGTTAGATTCAATTTAACACTTCCTTCGCCCTTATCCTCGTCGGTAAAGCCCTCAAATTCTCCGTCACCGAGTGTAAACAGAGCTACCTCCTTCCGCCACAATGCAACCTATGAAAACTTTACACTTTCACTATACAGTATTTTGTACTCTTGTTGGACCAAAATCTGCACTTTTTTCACTATTACCAGACGGGACCACCATTCACGTATTAATTTTCATAATCACAATACGCTGGGTTCCTTTTCGACACTGGTTCGGTAATTAATTCCCCACGAACCACAAAGAGCTCCGTCTCCATCAGCGACCTGTGTGTGTGTGTGTGTGTGTGTGTGTGTGTGTGTGTGTGTGTGTGTACTGTACTGTATGTATATATATATATATATATATATCTCTCTCTCTATCTATTGCCAGACGCCTCAATCCCGTTTGGGGTGGCCACAAACAAATCGCCTCCAAGTCGCCATGTCCCCCGCCATTTCACTCCCCTGCTCCCAACTCACACCCCCCTCTCTCATATACCTCTCCACCCAATCCCTCCATCTCATCCTCGGCTTCCCCCTCCCTCTTTCCCCCTCCACCTCACTCACATACACTCTCTTCGTCAGTCTTTCACCCTCCATCCTCTCCACATGGCCAAACCACCTCAGTGTGTTCCTCATAACGCTTCCTATTACATCCACATCCACACCACAACGCTCCTTTATATCCTCATTCGTCAGCCTGTCTCTCCATGCGACTCCACAGGCTCCTCTTAAATAACTCATTTCCACGGCTCTCACTCTTGACTTGTGTCCTTCCAACAACGTCCAAGCTTCACTTCCGTACATTAGAGTTGGTATCACAATACTGTCATGTAGTACCTTTTTCACTTCCATGCTCACTTCCCTGTTTCTTATCACTGCTTTCAAAGAACCAGCAACCTTTCTTCCCTGCTGTACCCTTTCAAGCACTTCACCCTCCAAACCTCCATCCTTACTCATCACACTACCCAAGTACTTAAACGTACTCACATTTTCCAATTCCTCACCATCCAACCTCGCTGTACATTCACTGACTTCACCTCTCTCAAAGACCATCACTTTACTCTTCCCTACATTCACTTTTAGATTCCGTTTCTTACACACTCTCTCAAACTCATCCACCAAGCCTTGCAGCTCCCCTTCGTCTTCACTCAACAACACGGTATCATCTGCAAACAACAGTACAGGGAGTTTCCAAACACAATCCTCTCTCACCAGGGCCACTCCAACATCCACTACCCTACCTTGTACCTCTTTTATTACCCCATCCATGTACAGATTGAACAACCATGGAGACATGACACATTCCTGTTTCAACCCAACTTTCAAAGAGAAAAATTCACTTAGTTCACCATCCACACGCACTGCAGCCTTCGCACCATCGTACATACTCTTCACAGCATTCAACAACTTCCCATCTATTCCATATATTCTTAACACTTTCCACAATCCTAGTCTATCCACCCTGTCATATGCTTTCTCCAAATCCATGAGAGCCGCATACAACTTCTTTCCCTTCTCTAGAAACTTTTCCACTAAAGATCTGAGAATGAATATCTGATCTACACAACCTCTTCCCTTCCTAAAGCCTCCCTGTTCTTCTCCAACTAATTTCTCTGTTCTTTCTCTAACTCTGTCAATAAGTATCCTACCATACACTTTTCCTATTATACTAAGAAGACAAATGCCCCTATGATTACCACACATTTCTTTTTCCCCTTTTCCTTTGTACAAGGGAATAATTATACCTGACTTCCAATCCTCCGGGACTCTACCTTCCTCCCAGGCCAATCTGCACATCTTCCACATCCATTGTACTACTATCTCTCCCCCATGCTTCAGCATTTCACCACACACTCCATCAATTCCTGGGGCTTTCCCTGATTTAACTTTCTTCATTGCTTCCACAACTTCTATCCTACTGATTTCTTCCTGTCTTCTCACCTCCCACCTTCTTCCAGCCATTCCCCAGCCACTTATACTCGCATTACTTCCATCCTCCACGTTCAACAATTCCTTAAAGTGTTCTCTCCATCTGCTCACTTTTTCTCCCTTCTCCACTAGTAATCTACCATTTTTATCTTTCACTCCCCTGCTAACTTCACTTCCACCCTGTCTTACTCTTTTCACCTCTTTCCAGAACATTTTCTTACAGTCCCTCCACTTTAAACTCAAATTCCTTCCAAATTCCTCATCCACTCTCTTCTTACTCTCTCTTACTAATCTTTTCACCTCTCTCTTTCTTTCTACATATAACTCTCTCTTCCGCCTCTCAACTTCTTCCACGCCCCTATTTCTCATCCATTCATTGTATGCTTTCTTCTTTTGTGCCACAGCCCGTTTCACCTCTTCAGTCCACCACGCTGTTCCTTGCATCCCCCTCCGTCTTCTCTTCCTTCCACACACCACATCACATGCTGCACATATTTCTTCTGTAAATATTCTACACACACCTTCCACGTCCCCCATCTGCTCCAACTCATATTTGCCCAATCGTTCCTCCACTTCTCTCTTATACTCTGCCTTTTTCTCATCCTCTTGTAACCTTTCCACTCTCCTTGCAACTACTCCCTCCTATCGTCTTTCCCTTCTTCTATTCCTCCATCTTACTTGAACTTTAACTCTGGCCACCACCAAGTAGTGGTCAGAAAGTCCACTCCCCCAACCTCTATAAACTCTTGCATCCAATATACATCTTCGCATCCTTTCATCCACATACACATAATCAATCATTGCTTTCCTTTCACTCAATTCACCACCCACCCTTCTCATCACTCACCATGTATACCTGTGGATCATTTTATGCCTGAAGAGGGTATTGGCTATCACCAACCCCCTCCCAGCACAAATGTCCACTAACGCACTGCCATTCTCATCTATCTCAGCAGGCACACCCCACTCACCAACTATTCCATCCACCTTCACATTCCCAACTTTACCATTCATATCACCAATCAAAAACACTCTATCATTCCATCCAAACTTTTCCATGCACACTTCTACATTTGTCCAGAACTCTTCTCTCACTCTTCTAGAACGATCTTGCATTGGCGCATACACACACACAATCGCCCACATTTGTATTCCAACTTTCAACTTTACCCACACAATCCTTGATCCAACTGATCCATACTGTCTTATGCTCCTCTTCCATCTTTTACTCACAACTATACATACTCCTTCCTTTGCCCTCTCATTCTCACCTACTCCTGCACATATACCCCATCCATACTCCCATTCTCTCACACTTTCTCCTCTCCATTTTGTTTCAGTTATTACACATACATCCACTTTCGCATCCTCAAGCACCTGGACAATATATATATATATATATATATATATATATATACATATCCATCTATCTATAGCCCGACACCCTAATCCCGCAAAGGGTGGCCGCAGACAAAATGCCTCCAAGTAGCTCTGTCATCCACCATTTGACTACCCTCCCCCCAACTCACCCCTCCCTCCCTCTTATACCTCTCAACTCCATCCCTCCACCTCATCCTTGGTCTACCCCTCCCTCTCCCTTCCTCCACCTCACCTACATACACCCTCTTTGTCAGTCTTTCATTCTCCATTCTCTTCACATGTCCAAACCACCTCAGTGTATTTCTCCTAATCTTCTCAACCACATCCACATCCACCCCACAGCGTTCCTTCACTTCTTCATTCGTCAACCTGTCCCTCCACGTCACTCCACATGCTCCTCTCAAGTAACTCATTTCCACTGCTCTCACTCTTGACTTGTTCCACTCTTGCAAGGTCCACGCCTCGCTTCCATACGTCAGGGTAGGGATCACAATACTATCATGCAGTGACTTCTTAACTTTCATACTCACCTCCCTATTTCTCATCACTGCTTTCAGTGTACCAACAACCTTCCTTCCCTGCTGTACCCTTTCATGCACTTCATCCCCCAAAGTTCCATCCTTACTCATCACACTACCCAAGAACTTGAATACACTCACATTCTCCATATCCTCACCATCCAACCTCACTGCACACTCTGTGACTTCATTCCTCTCAAACATCATAACTTTACTTTTGTTTACATTAACTTTCAGATTCCTCCTCCTACACAATGTCCCAAATTCATTCACCAAACCTTGCAACTCTCATTCATCTTCACTAAACAATACTGTATCATCAGGAAAAAAGCAACACCGGAAGCTTCCAAATCTCACCCTCATTCATTAGAGCCACCCCCACATCCACTGTCCCATCCTGCATCTCCTTAACAACCCCATCCATGTATATATTAAACAGCCATGAAGACATCACACAACCCTGTTTCAGTCCCACACTGAGATCAAAGAACTCACTCAGCTCATCATCCACTCGCACCGTAGCCCTAGCTCCCTCGTACATACTCTTCACAGCACTCAACAATTTCCCCTCCACTCCATATATTCTTAATACCTTCCACATACCTTGCCTATCTATTCTGTCATAAGCTTTCTCCAAGTCCATGAAGGCAGCATACACTTTCCTTCTCTTCTCTAGATACTTCCCCACTAAACATCTTAAAACAAATATCTGATCTACACACCCTTTTCCCTTCCTAAATCCCTCTTGTTCTTCTCCAACTAGCTCCTCTGTCATATGCCTAACCCTATCAGTGAGTATTCTACCATATATTTTACCAGTCACACTAAGAAGGCAAATACCCCCTATGGTTACCACATACTTCTCTCTCCCCTTTTCCTTTGTATAAAGGAACAATTATACCTGATTTTCAGTCCTCTGGAACCCTTCCCTCTTCCAAAGCCAATATATATATATATATATATATATATATATAAATCCCTCCAATATCCGATGTAATAGAGCCAAAGGCATGTCCGGATAGTGATCCTGTCCGGATATTGGGCCCCAGCCTCCTGGACTTGTACTTATGGACCCTAACTCAGAAAAACACCTATACAACTCCATCTGGACATTCATTGCACCTATTTAAGACCCAAATCACACCAATAAAGAACATAAAAGACTGAAATAAATGCAAAAGAACCATAAAATGAGGTTTCAGATGAGTTTATACAATATTAAACATTCAGGGGACTTACAAGTCCCTGGCTCCTGGACTAGTTTGAACTGCCAGTTTGCAGTCCACAGTCAATCCTCTGCACTCTAAATTCTAATTTCTTAACACTGCACAACACTGTAAATTCCTGTGTGTTCTAGTGGCGAGGTATTGCAGTTTATTCACAAAAAACAAGCACTGCTATAAGCATCTGCTCTCGATCGGATTTAGGCTGTGACTGTTGATGATGGCGGGGTAACAGAGTTGCCAGATCGCAACAGCCACATTACCAAACTCTTCAATTTTCATTACCATTATTAATTTTCATTACCAAATTCGTAAAGCTACCATCTATTCTTCACTAATTATATACACAAGTGAAAATACATGTAATCACTCTCCTTATAATTAACAGCATGTTAATTATTATCACGCTATATAGGCTACCAAATTAATCAGAGAGAGCAAACAATCCACCATCTCCATCCTGTGTATCCTCATACATGTGAAAAATCCATTTGGTAATGCATTATTCTGATTCATTACCAAACGAATTTTTCATTACCAAATTGGCCCACACTTGGTAATGAAAAATACCAAATAGCAACCCTGACAAGGGAGGGGGGAGGGGGGAGGAAAGAAGGGGTGAAGGGACCTTGGTGTAACAGCTGTTCGGCGTCAGGCGGGAATTTCAAATTACGGGTGGGGAAAAAAGTCAATTTTTTTTCGAATTTTAGCCCATTTTGAGAATATTAGATCCCGGGACAATTATGTCAGGTTAGTGGGGATGTTCGGATATTAGAGAGATTACCAGTCACTCTAATATCCGGACGCCCAATATCCAAACATCCCCACTACCCAGAAATAATCGTCCGGGGATCCAAAAAAAAAAAAAAAAAAAAAAAAAAAAATCCCGCCCGTAATTTGAACTTGCCGCGCGCGGAGCGGGAGAGCATTGTTGTGGTGCGTCATTCCTCCAACGTCTGGTAGAGCGCACCTGCATCCTCCCCTCTTTCTGCCTGTCGCCGCGAGTGCATGCTCATCATTATGGCTGCCCACGTGATCGCTTTTGTGGTGGTGCCTTACCTGCTGCAGGGCCTCCTGCTGCTCTCGGGCCTCCTCTTAGTGTGTGTGATGATGGCCCCGCCACCTGAGAAAAGGAAGAGAGTGGTGTTAACTCTGGAGAAGAAGTGGGAGATATTGGAGAATGTAGATGCAGGGTGGTCTTCTTCCCGCATTCTCCGCGAGTTTAACCTGGCCCGGACTACTTTGTTCGAAATCAAGAGATTCCGAGACAAACTCATGCAGTACACGGCTGACTTCTCGTCGAGAAGCAAACGCAACGTGGAGAGGAAGGTTATGTTTACCCCCAAGTTTGCAGAAATCGACCGATCCACGTTGATTTGGTATCGACAACAACGTGCTGCTGGTGTGATGGTACGTGGAATGGAGCTGAAGGCTGCTGCTGAGAAGTTCGCCAGGCTTCACGATGCCCTAGACTTCAAGGCATCCGAGGGCTGGCTCTTTGCGTTCAAGTTACGGCATGGCCTTACCAACCGTAAAGCACATGGCGAAGCATTGGACGCAAACGAGGATGAAGTTGACGAGTTTCGGCACAAGGTGAAGGGCTTGATCGGCAGGGAGGGCCTCACTCTCGGTCCAGTCTACAACACAGATGAAACTGGCCTATTCTATCGCTCGCTGCCAACAAACACTCTAGCCGAGGAGACGGAGAAGCGTGTACCTGGCCGCAAGCTCTCCAAGGAACGGATATCTGCTTTGTGTTGTGCCAATGCTAACGGCATGCACTGGCTTAAGCCCGTTGTTGTTGGCCGCGCAAAGCAGCCTCGGTGCCTTCGAGGGGTGACGGATGTCCTTCCTGTCGTCTGGTACCATTCTTTGAAGGCATGGTTCACAGCTGTGATCTTCAAAGACTGGTTCCACTGCCATGGTTCCACCGCCACTTCATCAAGGAGGTCATCCATTACCAGACGAAGGCACTGGGAATCCCGCGCGACCAGGTAAAGGACCTCCTTCTCCTCAACAATGCATCTGCCCACCCGTGCGACAAGGACTTGGTTGCTGAAAATGGCCGTATTAGGTACATGTTTCTGCCACCTAATACGACTGCTCTCATCCAACCAATGGACCAAGGAGTGATCGTGTCAACAAAGCGCCTATACCGTCGGAAGTTCCTGGACGAGGTGATGGTTGTTCTCGAGGACGAGGACGAGCGCAGGGAGGGACGGGACACACAAGGCAAGCGGACTTTGGAAAACCTTCGCCGCTACAACATCAAGTCTGCGCTGTACAACTGGGCTAGTGCATGGAAGGAAGTCTCTGTGAAGACTCTGGAAAATGGTTGGTCTCGTCTGCTTCTCGGAACGGATGTGGAGTACGATTTTCTAGGATTTGACGTGGATGACTTCCATGCACGGCTACGTACGCACGGCGACGATGTAGATGTGGACGATGTTCGTGAGTGGTTGGATGACGACGAGGGCGATCCTGGGTATCAGACGTTGTCTGATATCGAGATCGCATCTTCGGTTGCAGGTGTCAGTACCGAACTTGAAGATTCCGACGATGAAGGCTATGATGATGCGGACTCCTCTCAGCAGGACACTACTCCAGCCATCCCCAAGCTGAGCACACTCCGGGAACATCTAGAGTTCGTCCTAGACTACCTGCAACACCCGGACTGCGACAGGGAGATGAGGCCCTTGGGACTCGTGGAGGAAGTGCGTGCTTTCAGGCAGCGCATCATCAATCGTTAGAATCGTCGGTCACTGCGTCAATCAACCATTGACAGTTTTTTCAGGCCCGTGACCCCCGCTGTGCCCAGCTCTGGCTCCACTCCGTTGCCTCCCCAAGACAGGCCCTCATGATCCGAGCCACAGCCCAGCACATCAGCCACGGTGGAGTCACCGCTCGACGTGAGTTTGCGGCTGTCTTCAGAGTCGTCTGCAGTGGGTACGCCATCACCACGACCCAGCGATGCACCCCTAGGTCACCTGCCTGTGATACTCTCGGACTCTGACAGTGAATAAACAGCAAGAACTTCTCCATTAGACCACACGGGAATTTAGAGTGTTGTGCAGTGAAAAAAAAACAGTGTGTTGTGTTAAGGATTTACAGTTGTGAGAGAAAAGACTCAATTGAAAAAAAATTTAACGTAAATAGACTTGTTTGTTTTGGCTTTGGAAAATTATAAGAATGGGAAAAGTTAAAGTGCAACACTTAGTAAGTTACAATGGAGCATTAGTTAGACAAGAGTGCACACTATCAAGAGAATGGACTTCTGTGTGTGATTGCCTAAGTTCAGTGCAAGACTTCAGGAACAGTGTACTGCAAGTGCTTCAGGAAATCGTTCTTACTGTCAGAGTCCGAGAGGAGGCGGTTATTCATCGAGGTGGCCATGGACTTGCTGTAAGTAGGCAGAATGTTTCATACTATACTTTTTCCCATACTATACTTACCTCATTTCACTCTTTAAATGTCCTTTATTGGTGTGAATAGGGTGTTAGGAGCCATGCATGCGGAGTAGGAAGGTGTTTTTCTGAATTAGGCTAGGTTAGGGTCCATAAGTACCAGTCCAGGAGCCAGTCACCAGAATGTTTATTAATGTATGATCATACTTCTAAACCCTCATTTTATGTTTCTTTTGCATTTATTTCAGTCATTGATGTGCCTTATTGGTGTGATTTGGGTCTTAAATAGGTGCTATGCATGTCCAGAGGGAGTTGTATAGGTGTTTCTCTGAGTTAGGGTCCATAAGTACAAGTCCATAAGCTGGGGCCCAATATCCGGACAGAACCAATATCCGGACCTACCTATGGCTCTATTACGTTGGATATTGGAGTGATTACTGTATATACTGTATATATATATATATATATATATATATATACACAGTAAAACCTCACTAGAACAGACTGATTGGGGCCCAAGCCATTCCATAAAAAGGGACATATGGACTTTCCCCTGCCAAGATAATTTCATACATGAAAAGCATTATGGCCACAATCCTTCGTCACTCCACCATTTCCTAACTCAGGGCATTAACCCATTTGCCTCTTAACTTATCTCAAATGCCACTATAAATAATTTATTGCATAACACAGTACAATTTTACTAAGTTTTTGACTCGATAAAGGCCATATGTAAAACACACACACACACACACATAATGAAAGTTGGTAGACTACCAAAAATGTAAAGATTTCTTGGCAATAGTATACATGAATGTTTGTGGCTTATTCGGTAACAGCTGTTTGGGTACTTTAACGGTACGTTAAACATGGCCGAAAATGTAAACAATGAGGGAATGGAATTTCAAGGATTTGATGCTAATACTAATGTCATGGACCTGGTGAAAACATTAATTATGAGGATTAGTGAACTCGAAAAAAAAGTAGAGAATCTAGTGATAAAGGATGTGTCAGGAAATACGGAAACCACCATACAGAGTCTAATCCAGTCCAACGAAACAGCCAATGAAGAAATTAAGAATTTGAAGAGGGAAAATGTTGAACTGAGGAGGAAACTTAAAGAGAGTACTAATAAAACGGAGAAGGTGAGTAATGTACTACAAGAACACAAGGCAAAGTGGGCACACGTAGAAGAAGAACAGAAAGAAGTGGTCAGCTTAAGAGAGATCATCCAGGAAGAAAGGGAAATGAACAAGAAAGAAATGGAAGAAAATGTAGTGAAAATACTGAAGAAAAAAGAGAAAATAGTGAGAGAAACTGTAGAAAGGAATAGATGTGTGGTAGTATTTGGAAACAGGGAAGAGGAAGAAAAGGTTAGGTTCGCAAGACTCGAGAGAGACACGAACATGGTGAGAGGAATATTAGGCAAGATTGACCCCGAAGGAGACAAGTGGGTAAAAGAAATTGAGGAAGTAAGGAGGATAGGGCCTTATAAGAAAGGGGAAACAAGACCAATGAGAGTCAAGTTTACATCAGAAAGTGTAATAAATGAGATACTTAAAGTGACCTGGAAATTAAGCAAAGAGGCGGGGATGGAAAATATTATAATAAGAAAAGATCTGAATGAAGAAGAAGGAGAAGTTTTAAAATCATAAAAGGAAGAAGTAAAGGAAAAAAATGATAAGAGGACAGAGGAAGAACGTAATACTTTTTTTTGGAGAGTATTGGATATGAAAGTAAGGAAATGGTATTTAAGGAAATAGAAGTGAAGGAAACTAGGGGGGATGGTTGTGAAAGATCAGAAGTTGAGGAAGTGGTACGGACAGAGAGTAGGAGAGAAGAGGGTATTAATAATGTCAAAAATAATTTGAAGGTGATATATACTAATGTTGATGGTTTCATGTCGACAAGGATTGAAATTAATGATTTCTTGAGAGAACATGAACCTGATGTCATGTGCTTTGTAGAGACCAAATTAAGAGAAGATACTGATGTTCATTTGGGAGATGGTAAATACAAACTGTGGAGAAAAGACAGAAAAGAAAAAAAGGGAGGAGGAGTGATGATACCAGTGAAGAACAACATAAATGTAGATACTGTGGAAATGGGAGAATGCAGGGCTGAAGTGATATATATGAAATTAGAAACTGGAGAGAATGTTAAAAAAGATAGGGCGGTAGTGTATGTTCCCCCAAAGACGAGAGCATGGAAGGATGACGAATACCATGAGATGCTGTCAGATATGGCTAGCTACTTGCAAAAAATAATTGAGAAAAGCAATAATATAATTTTGGTGGGTGACTTTAATTGTAAAGAGGTGAACTGGGAGGAATGGTACTCGGGAGGCGGCGAGGATTCGTGGGGTACTATGTTATTAAATATAATAATGAATAATGTGATGACGCAGTGGGTCAAAGAAGAGACACGGTTTCGAGGTGAGGACACACCAGCAAGGTTAGATTTACTGTTCACCAAAGAACCCGATGTAATAGAATCATTGGAATATCTCTGTCCTTTGGGAAAAAGTGATCACGTGGTCATTGAGTTCCAGATGTTAATAGGAAACGTTGAGCCAAGAGACGAGCTTCATAGACAGGGAAGATACAACTTTGGCAAAGCAAAATTTTACAGGATTGAGAAACTTTTTTGAAAATGCGGATTGGAGAAAATTCAGAGAAACAAGAGAGATACAGAGGAAGTGGGATATCTTTCTAGACCTCTATAATTTGGGAGTGGAAAAATTTGTACCAAGAGTAAGAGGGAAAGAAAACAGGAAAAAGGAGTGGTTTAATAGAAGGTGTATGATAGCCAAAAAAGAGAGAGATAAGGCGTGGAACAATTGGAGAAAGAGAGGTGACGACAGAACAAAGGAAGAATATAAAAGAACAAGAAACGAATACACAAGAATACGTAGGGAAGAAGAAAGGAATTTTGAAAAAGGTATAATTGACAAATGCAAGGATGAACCCAAACTGTTTTATAGATTTGTTAATGGCAAACTGAAACAAAAGGAAGGAATCACCAAGCTGAAAGTAGACGGAGAGGTCTTTAAGGATGCGGCAATGCAAGCAGAAATAATGAACAAACGTTTCCAGTCAGTTTTCACTAGAGAAAAGGAGCTTGTGGAAGGGGAGGGAGTGATTAGAAATGATCCGGTGATGAAAGATATAAAAGTGGAGGTACAGGAAGTGTATAAATTACTGGAAACTCAAGATGTAAGGAAAGCCCCAGGACCTGATGGAATTTCTAATTGGGTACTGAAGGAATGCAGAGAACAACTGGCAAATAAAATTCACAGCTTAATTGTATGCTCACTGGAAGAGGGGAAAGTGCCAAAAGAATGGAAGAGGGCAAATGTGGTACCAATTTACAAGGGAGGAAACAGGGAAGAACCCCTGAATTATAGACCAGTGTCTCTAACCAGCATGGTCGCAAAATTGTGTGAGAGAATCCTGAAAGACAGATGGATAAAATATAGGGAAGAGATGAATATTTTGGCTGAATGTCAGTTTGGATTCAGAAGTGGAAGGTCATGTGTTTCAAACTTGTTGAGCTTTTACTCAAGAGTGATTGATGTGGTACAGGAGAGAGATGGTTGGGTGGATTGTGTGTACTTAGACTTAGAGAAGGCCTTTGACAAGGTACCTCATAAGAGACTAATGTGGAAACTAGAATATATAGGAGGACTAAAGGGGAAACTTCTGGAATGGATGAGAGACTTTTTGAGAGACAGACAAATGAGGACAGTAATAAAGGAAAAGATGTCTGGATGGAGGGAAGTAACAAGTGGAGTCCCTCAAGGCTCAGTGTTGGCACCAGTAATATTCCTGATTTATGTAAATGATATGGTAGACGGAGTGAACAGTTATGCGAGTCTGTTTGCTGATGATGTAGAGATCTTGAGGAAGATAGAGGTTGAGGAGGATTGTAAAATAATGCAGGAGGATTTGGATAGGATACACAATTGGAACTGGACGTGGGAAATGAAATTTAATGTAAAGAAATGTAAAATATTGGAAATGGGTAAAAGTACCAGGAGACCACCACTGAATTATTTTTTGGGTAATGAATTAATCACAAAAAGGAGAGAAGAGAAAGATTTGGGAGTGCTGGTCCAAGATAGTTTGTCACCAGAAAAGCACATTAACAAGATAGTTGGAGAGACTTATAAGCTCTTGACTAACATAAGAGTAGCATTTCATTATATGGATGAGGAAATGATGAAAAAATTGATAGTGGCCATGATCCACCCCAGGTTAGAATATGCAGCGGTAGTGTGGTGCCCACACAAAAAGAAAGATATAAACAAGATTGAGAGAATACAAAGAACAGCAACCAAGATGGTCCCCAGTCTGACAGACCTGTCATACAGAGAGAGGCTGGAAAAGCTGGATTTGCCTTCGTTAGAGGAAAGGAGAAAGAGGGGAGACATGATTGCGGTGTTCAGGACCATGGTGGGAGTAGATAAAATTGACAAAGAAGATCTGTTTGTATGGGATAAGAGAGCAACAAGAGGACATGGAATGAAATTGAAAAAGTCAAGCTGCTTGAAGGATATCAAGAAATATAGCTTTCCTTACAGAAGTATAGACTTATGAAATAGCCTGGACAAAGAGATCGTCCAGTCTAAAAACTTAAACGAGTTTAAAATTAAATTCGACTTATTGAGAAACAGCGACGGAAACTCACGAGCATAGTACATTCCGTGCATATCACAATTAGGTATATTCTTAAATATTTGGAACGACTTAGACAAAGAGGTGGTGCATGAGAAAAACATTCATGTGTGTAAAGGTAGACTTGATAAATGTGGATATGGAGACAGGACAACACGAGCATTGCTCAATTCCTGTATACTACAAATAGGTAAATACACACACACACTCACACACACACACACACACACACACAGGAAGATATTTTTCATACATGAAGTGTCATAGCCACCATCCTGCTTCACCCCACCAGTTCCTTTTAACTAGTGGCAATATCCCTTTTGCCTCTTAGCTTTTTTAAAATGCCATTAAAAATAATTTGTTGCATAACACACTACAATTTTAGCAAGGTTTAGACTCGATAGAAGGCTATATGTAACATACATTCATTCATCATCCAATCATCCGTTGCCCCATGAGAATCGCAGAAGCCCGAGGCTAGGCAAGTTGGTCCTGACATTTAAGATGAGAGTGACCAGCCTCACTCATCCCTGAGTGGCATTATGTGACCAATAAACCCCAACCACCCCTAGGATATAAACCTTCACCGGCTTAATCCGACTAGAGCTCCATAATTACCCACTAAACCACCAGGTGCCATAATTTGGTTATATGGTTACCACTCAGCATAGTAAATGGTTTCCTGGTGTACAGGAAACTATTTGGCTTGTCACTCAGTGTAGAGTCACCTGCAGGCAGAAGGAAGAGGAAGGAAAGAAGGAAAGAAGAGGGAGTGTAAAGTCACCTGCAGGCAGAAGGACGAGGAAAGAATGAAGGAAAGAGAGAAGAGGATGGTCGGAAAGAAGGATGGAGGAGAGGAAAGGGCAGACACCCAAAGCAGCACTCCATCGAGTGAGTGGATGCTGAACACCCTCACCCACCACAAATGGGTGTATAAAATAATATCTATACAACCCATACGTAACACACAAAATAAAATATATTCATTCATGAAAAGCATCACGGCCAGTGCCACCATCTCCTTCACTTCCACCAGTTCCTTCTGACTCGTTGCAATATCCCATTTGCCTCTTAATTTTTTCTCAAATTCCACTATGAATAATTTACTGCATAACACAGTAAAATTTAAGCATGGCCTGGACACAATAAAACTCATAAGAAATAAACAAAAAGGTTTTCTTATGTAACCATTCTGACTCACTTGGCTCACCCTGCTCTACCCCACAACCTTGCTGGGTGTTTATCATCATTCAGCACCTGGAGAAGGATCCTTCAGGGCAAATCCTTCAAATTCATTACCCATTATCTTCAGGGTCCTCATCAAGGAACAATGAATCCTCCTCCTGAATCTCTTCATTGGCAGGAGCTGAATCATGGACAGGAATAGGAGGTGTAGCTTCTACCTTGCGAGCCATGTGGTGTACTTAATTCTAAGCATTTTTCAAATACTGTACTGTACCATACACTTTATACACCTTAATTTTTATGATCTTACAAACAGACATGTTCACTCTGTATATTTCACTTATCACTTGTCACCGTCGAGCAGTATATCAGGGACTTTGGGGAAATGATATGGGGGAGAAATGATATGGGTTGACTGAGACAGGGCACAGGGGAATAATAGTGACGCTGCTAGCTCGCCACCAACCGATGCACGAACACACAAACCGCTCGCCTTGTGATTAAAGCTTGATGTCTTAAATATATATTACAGTAATCACTCTAATATCCGGACGCCCAATAACCGAACCTTATCGTCCTGGGGATCAAACATTCCCAAAATGGTCCAAAAATCCAAAAAAATTAAAAAAAAAAAAAAAAAAAAAAAAATCGATTTTTTGCCGTCCGTAATTTGAACTTGCCGCGCGCGCCGCGTGAGAGCATTGTTTTGGTTCGTCATTCCTCCGACGTCCGATAGAGCGCCGCTGCATCCTCCCCACTTCCCGCCTGTCTCTCACCACGACTAGACCTACGCTGTTCGCCATGGCTGCCCACGTGCTCGCTTTTGTGGTGGTGCCGTACTTGCTGCAAGGCCTCCTGCTGCTCTCTGCCCTACTCTTAGTGTGTGTGATGATGGCCCCGCCTCCTGAGAAAAGGAAGAGAGTGGTGTTGACTCTGGAGAAGAAACGGGAGATTTTGGAGAAGGTTGATGCGGGTTGGTCTTCTTCACGCATTCTCCGCGAGTTTAACCTGGCCCGGTCGACTTTGTTCGATATCAAGCGTTCCCGAGACAAGCTCATGCAGTACACGGCTGACTTCTCATCGAGAAGCAAACGCAACGTGGAGAGGAAGGTTATGTTTACCCCCAAGTATGCAGAGATCGACCGCTCCACGTTGATTTGGTATCGACAGCAACGTGCAGCTGGTGTGATGGTACGTGGAACGGAGCTGAAGGCTGCTGCTGAGAAGTTTGCAAGGCTTCACGACGCCCTTGACT
The DNA here is from genome assembly GCF_032717465.1 of Coenobita brevimanus. NCBI lineage: Eukaryota > Metazoa > Arthropoda > Malacostraca > Decapoda > Coenobitidae > Coenobita > Coenobita brevimanus. Next base: position 7,133,631 of record NC_137035.1, read on the forward strand.
TCAAGGGATCCGAGGGTTGGCTCTTCGCGTTCAAGTTACGACATGGCCTTACTAACCGTAAAGCACATGGCGAAGCACCGGACGCTAACGAGGATGGAGTGGACGAGTTTCGGCATAAGGTGAAAGGCTTGATCGACAGGGAGGGCCTCTTGGTCAAGTCTATAACACTGACGAAACTGACCTATTCTATCGCTCGGTGCCAACGAACACTCTAGCCGATGAGACGGAGAAGCGTGTACCTGGTCGCAAGCTTTCTAAGGAACGGATATCTGCTTTGTGTTGTGCCAATGCTAACGGCATGCACCGGCTTAAGCCCGTTATTGTTGGCTGTGCAAAGCAGCCTCGGTGCCTTCATGGGGTGATGGATGTCCTTCCTGTCGTATGGTACCATTCTTTGAAAGCATGGTTCACATCTGTGATTTTCAAAGACTGGTTTCACCGTCACTTCGTCAAGGAGGTCATCCAGTACCAGACGAAGACACTGGGAATTCCTCGCGACCAGGTAAAGGCTCTCCTTCTCCTCGACAATGCACCTGCCCACCCGTGCGACAAGGAGTTGGTTGCTGAAAATGGCCGTATTAGGTGCATGTTTCTGCCACCTAATACGACTGCTCTCATTCAACCAATGGACCAAGGAGTGATCGTGGCAACAAAGCGCCTGTACCGTCGGAAGTTCCTGGACGAGGTGATGGTTGTCCTCGAGGACGAGGACGAGCGCAGGGAAGGACGTGACACTCGAGGCAAGCGGACTTTGGAAAACCTTCGCCGCTACAACATCAAGTCTGCGCTGTACAACTGGGCTAGTACATGGAAGGAAGTCCCTGTGAAACTCTTGAAAATGGTTGGTCTCGTCTGCTTCTCGGAACAGATGTGGAGTATGAGTTCCTAAGGTTTGACGTGGATGACTTCCATGCACGGCTACGTACGCACGGCGACGATGTTGATGTGGATGATGTTCGTGAGTGGTTGGACGACGACGAGGGCGATCCTGGGTATCAGACGTTGTCTGATATCGAGATCGCGTCTTCGGTTGCTGGTGTCAGTCCCGAACTTGAAGATTCCGACGACGAAGGCAATGATGATGCGGACTTCTCTCAGCAGGACACTACTCCAGCCATCCCCAAGCTGAGCGCACTCCGGGAGCATCTAGAGTTCGTCCTAGACTACCTGCAACACCCGGACTGCGACAGGGAGATGGGGCCCTTGGGACTCGTGGAGGAAGTGCGTGCTTTCCGGCAGCGCATCATCAATCGCCAGAATCGTCGGTCCTTGCGTCAGTCAACGATTGACAGTTTTTTCAGGCCCATGACCCCCGCTGTGCCAAGCCCTGGTTCCACTCCGTTGCCTCCCCAAGACAGGCCCTCATGCTCCGAGCCACAGCCCAGCACATCAGCTACAGTGGAGTCACCGCTCGATGTGAGTTTGCGGCTATCTTCAGAGTCTTCTGTAGTCGGTACGCCATCACCACGACCCACCGATGCACCCCTTGGTCGCCTGCCAGTGATACTCTCGGACTCTGACAGTGAATAAACAGCAAGAACTTCTCCACTAGACCACATGGGAATTTTGAGTGTTGTGCAGTGAAAAAAACGGTGTGTTGTGTTAAGGTTTTCAAGTTGGGAGAAAAGACTCAGTAGAAAAGAAATTTAATGTAACTAACCTTCTTTGTTTTGGCTTTGGAAAATTAAAAAAACTTGGGAAAAGTTAATGTGCAACACTTAAATGGAACATTATTTGGACTAAAGTGAACACTGTGAAAAGAACGGACTTCTGTGTGTTAGTGACTAAGTTCAGTGCAAGACTTCAGGAAGAGTGTAGTGCAAGTGCTTCAGGAAATCGTTCTTACTGTCAGAGTCCGAGAGGAGGCGGTTATTCATCGAGGTGGCCAGGGACTTGCTGTAAGTAGCCAGAATGTTTCATGTTGTACTATTTTCCATACTATATTTACCCGAATGTTTCATATTGTACTTTTTTCCATACTATACTTACCAGAATGTGTCATACTGTACTTCTTTCCATACTATACTTACCTCATGCATGTGCAGTAGGAATGTGTTTTTCAGAGTTAGGTTCGGTTAGAGTCCATAAGTACCAGAATGTTTATTAATGTATGAACATACTTCTAAACCAACATTTTATGTTTCTTTTGCATTTATTTCAGTCATTTATGTGCGTTACTGGTGTGATATGGGTGTTAAATAGGTGCTATGCATGTCCGGAGGGAGTTGTATAGGTGTTTCTCTGAGTTAGGGTCCATAAGTACAAGTCCATAAGCTGGGGCCCAATATCCGGACGAAACCAATATCCGAACCTACCGATAGCTCTATTGATCCGGATATTGGAGGGGTTACTGTAATATTAATGTTAATGCAGACCCCTTTTCTAATTTTTTTGCATTTAGAATGTACTTCATTGGTATAACTTAATTTTAAACACCTTTCAATACTGTACTGTACACTTTATGCACCTTATCATTTACGATTTTACAAATTAAAAATGCTCACTTTGTATATTTCACTTATCACTCGTCACCTTTGAGCAGTATATCAGGGACTTCCAGGGAAATGATGTGGGGGGAAATGATGTGTGTCAGACTGAGGCCAGAGCATGGGGGAACAACAGTGACGCCACCAGCCCACCACCAACCAACGCACGCACACACAAACCGCGTGGACAGTATGGCCGCCGCCCCCTGAGGTTAGGCAGTCCAGACTGCTTCTAGCTTTTTCGGAGTTTTCCTGATATATAAGAAATAATTCCAGTAGGCTCCTTGACTCCGAAAAAAGCGAATTATGGTCTACTGAAGTCCGTTATAGTGAGGTCATACTGTACAGTATATATATTAGGGATGTGCCGATAGTATCGGTATGGGTATCGGCAGTAGCGGCCTTTTTTTGTAGTACGTCTCCCTCGTTTTATGTTGTATCGTTTTACGATATTTCACATTTACGATCCTTCTTCTTTAGTACCAAGTGTTCATTTTACGATTGAGCTCCCTCGCATTTATGACTGGGCATGTGGAAATCCTGCACTCACAGGCAGATCATCTGAGAGATGCGTGGCATACCTGCCCCACCCACACAATTTCCCGCGCTTTTGCCAATCTCACCCACGTGCTTGTTCAGCATTTGGGGAGGCGGTGGCTCAATCGGTAGAGAGGTGGCCTGCAGTCCTAATGGACCCAGGTTCGAATCCCGGCTGGGGCAGGGAACAGTTTAAGGATTTGAATTTCATTAAATCAGGCTTTACTGATCTACCAGAAGACCCGCCGACATGTTGTAAAAATACCCCCGCTAATACCAATACACCAGTCCTGTATGAGACAGCCCTAGCATGTATTCAATATGGACGGTGGGTGTTAGCACCAAAGTGGTGACATGTAGAGGTGTATGGTATGTAGGAGGACTGGTGGGCCTTGACAGCAGGCTGTGAAGCCTATGCCCAGAGTCGGACACACACACACACACACACACACACACACACACACAAAAAAAAACTCTGTGCATCTGTGTGCATCAGTGCCCATGATATTACTATTTCTCCTGTTCTTCATATTTTGCACCCTTAGTGCCACCACAGTGATGTCTTGTAAACGCCCTGCAACAACTGGTGCTGGTGATATGAAGCCAAAGAAAGCAAGAATGTCCTTAACCCTGGAGTCTAAGCTTAATATTGTGAAGCAGCACGAAGCAGGTGAGTGGGCAAACTCCATCGCTCGTTCCATGAGTCTTACACAGTTGACTGTATCGATTGTTATAAAGCATGCTGTCAACATTAAGAAAGCTGGGGAGACAAGCACAACTCTACAATACATAAAACTTCATCATTATTAATGCATATTAGATCACTTGTATGGGTCTTGGGTTCCTTATACATGAGTCCAGGAACGCATCCCTATTTATCCCATTAAACCTTAATTTCGCTTTACGATATTTCGGTTTACAATTGCCTTTCTAGGAACGCACACCAATCGTAAAATGAGGGAGACCTGTATCGGTATCAGCAAGGTAAAAATATGGCTGATACACCGATACTTTTCTGGTTTATTATGTGATTCAAGACACTCATGTTTCATGACTGATAAACAGATGGTTATGATATTATATTATATTACATTATAATTACATGTATGATGTAACATTATCGTATATTATTATATATCGATTACTATATTGCTCCTGATTTAACATCACTCATGTTATCAGCATCAATAAATCAAAATAAAATCAAATAAATAAAATCAAAATAAAAAGGTATTGGTATCGGTATCAGTAAAGTATTAGCCATCTGTTAGTATCGGAGTATCAGCATCGGTATCGGTATCGGCCAACATCTTGGTATCGGCACATCTCTAATATATATACAGGTATATACAGTACATATATTACACACATACAAAACAGGGACTCCTGATTCCCATATTCTTGTTTGTCTTGAAAATTTTGTAATACTGTAACTTTTTCTCAGCAACCTGTTTTGTACAATTTGTACATAAATTCTTCATCATTTTCGTTTAACCCCTCCGTGGCCGTAGGTCCGGAATTTTACGTGTGCTCCTGGCCGATGCCAGGGCCATTTTCTGAAGTTTTGAAAATTGATTTTTTTCCTTGCCATACTGAAGAGGAAGTTCCAATGCACCTGGCAATGCAAATTTCAGCTTCCTAAACCTATCCTGAGGCGTGCAATTGAATGGGAAGCTGCATAAATTTAGGCAGCTGATACTAGTCACGCACAGGTATTGCAGTGGCAACATCACTTTTTTTTTTTTTTAACAAAAAACATTGTCAATGGTGCTGAAAATGTGTGAAGTAACTAGATATATGTATTTTGAAGGTTTTCAGTACATAATATGCAAGGTTTGCCTTTAAAACTTTATATTACGAATTTTGCATTTTTCGGTGTTTATTGTGTTTATGGTAGTATCGACTTATTTTTGTAGTCTGGATGGTGGAGTCTGTTGGAAAAGGGAGGTGAGAATTTCTGTTTTCAGACCTAAATGAGAAAAACGTCATTCCTTGAATGTACAGGGTGGACAGTGAGGGTTGAAATGCAAGACGACCTGCCATTCGCACCTTGCACAAGCTGATTTAGCAGAGAGAGATGGGAGGCCTTTCCACCCACGAAACCATCACATAAACACGGAAAACTTTCCTGTTATGCTTGTGAAAGGCAAAGAATATGTAAAATTATTCAAAACAGTACAACAAACCTGAGCAAATAGGTAAAGACATCAAACAAAAATTAACATTTATTTTCATGTCTTTCTTGTTTATTCCTGTGTTTACTTATAATCGTAAACAGGGTGGTTGTGTATGTTTTGCAAGGGAGGAGAAAGAGGGAAGTTTCTGTCTGGGTTGAGATAATGGGTATAACTATGTATGTTTCGGCATGGCCACGAGCGAAAAAAATTATACATCCACTCAACACAGCAGCAGGTGGTGACCCGACAAATGAGGTGTGACAGCGTGAAGTGAAGGTCAGTCTCATGTCCCAGATGTTCCTTCACTTCCCAAAAGTTTTCACAGTTTTCTACAAGCTGCACTGCATCGAATGATCCAAACCACAACAAACCTGAGCAAATAAGATACCATTACAAAAATGTATTTTTCTCTTATTATCATGTCTTTTTTGGTTATGCCTGTATTTATTCATAATCATAAACAGGCCAGTTGAGTATGTTTCACAAGGGAGGACAAAGATGATATTTTCTGTCTGGGTCGAGATGATGGGTGTAGTTGTGCTTGTTTAGGCATGGCCACGAGCGAAAAAATCGAAAATCCACTCATCACAGCAGCAGGCTCTGAACTGCTTGATGGGATATATGGGGGTGTAGTGTAGGTCAGTCTGAAGACGTTCAGAACGTTTGTTCACCTCCCAAAATTTTTCACCGTTTTTTATAGACTATGCTCAAATGACACCTGCGGCCATTTATCGGCTAAACGTCATTCGATGCCGGCGGCCACGGAGGGATTAAGAAGGCTCCAACATGCTTGCATGCGTCGGCCTTGGTCCCCTACTGGCGACTTTCCATGCTGCTTGTGGGCAGCTTCCATATTTAGTCTCTTAACCCTGAGTTCACACTCAATGACCTCATCCTAGGTCTTCTTTGGTTTACCACTCACTACTCTACCCCCCCTCCATTAACAATTCTCACTTTCTGTATCCAATTATCATCCCCCATCCTCTCTACATGTCTCAAACATCTCAATCTACCTCTCCTCATCACAACACCAATACACTCCAGTCCCAACCCGCCTCTCAACTCTTCCATCCAAAACCTAGTACCCCCAGGCCTTGCATTCAAGAATGCACTGCATAACCACCTAATCACTGTCATTTCTACACATTTTCAGCCTGTAAATATCCTCTTCCTCTACTGCCCAGGTCTTACTACCATACAGCATTATATTCCCAACACAAGCCGCATACAAAAATCCCTCAGCAAGGAAGAAGAGTCCTCTCAATGTCAGGAGAGGCAACAGTTCCCTGAACTTCTTCCAACCACTCCTTACTCCAGCCACAGAGCTAGCTCCTGCCCCACTTCCAGCATATAACATGTCTCCCAAATAACAAAACTCTTCCACACACTACAGAGACTCACCAGCAAGTTCAATCCTTTCACACCTGGCAATATCTATATGCTCTCCCTGACACACCACACACATGAAATCTGCGTTATCTTGCATTTTACCTCTAATACCACTACAGGCAAGTCGCATGAAATGCTTATTTGTAAGCCAAGGTTTCCAAATCCATGGCATGGTTCCTGCTCAGAACCAAGTGGCAGAAACCACTGTTATATGTTTAAAGCGTGGACTTTCGGCGCAAAAGTGACGCATTTCCGTTGAGATTTCCATGGCACGCGTCTGTGCCGCAAACCACAACCATCAATCATTCAAAGGCAAGCATGACAAGCCAATTATAACCCTTCCCTAGCGGCAAGTGCACATACTACTTCCCACTACTGTTTATCTGGAAAGTGAGCATCATGTAGGTGGAGGGAGTGTGGTGGAGAGGAACAAGCCTTACACGAAGGACCTGAGTGATGTGTTAGTGGGTGTGGACATTCTGAAGAAAAAAGTGCTAGACTTTGAGAGAAATGAAGAAAGGCATAATGAATTTGTGGCCTGTATGGAAAATGCAGTGGCATTTTGCAATGAAATGCAAAAAGGCGTGTTAACGAGTGTCATCAGGAGCTGATCACCCTTTACTTTGCCTGGGCAGGAGCACAACCTGAGCCACAGCCTGGCCCTTCGAACTCACCCGACAACATGGAGGCAGCTGAGAATGACGATGACACCACTTCAGTCATCTCTGCAGCTGACTTTGAGGAGTTCCTTAGGGAGGCCGAGGAGGAAGAAGCAGGGCTGAAGAACCAGCAGCATGAGGCACCACCACACTCGCCTCATCCTGAGAGGCCCTAGTTTGCCTCTAGCCTCAGAACCCCCACCCTCACCCCTTCCACTTAAGGACTGTCGTTGGTCGGAGTCAGGTAAGACCCTTTAATATTGTGTTTAATACTCTTTATTCCCAGTAATACATGCATTGAATAATTATCTGAGTGTGTGCTAGTGTTTGCTGGGGGCTAGTTGGACGTACAGTAGGTAGGGTGATATGTGGCAATCTGGCTGAGAGGCCAGGAGCATAAGTAATTTTTCCTATAAGCTGGTTACTAGTTGGGTGTAGGTAGGGTGTTATATGGCAACTTGGCTGAGAGGCCAGAACCATAAGTAATTTTTCCTATACGTTACGTTATTTATAAACCACGGAATTTCTAAAGTAAAGCAATGGTCCACAACCATATTGCCGTGGATTAAGAAACTTGACTGTACAGTACATCTCTTATGGACCCACTTATCACAAACACACTGCACAAGACAGAATTACTTCCCATGCCCTTGTGACAAATCCCACATGGCCGCTCTCCTTCTTCTTTGACAGTACCACCCCCAGCCCTAGACACCATCACTTTGTTTTATCTGCATTTATTCTTAAGCCCTTGTGTCCCATACCATCTCTCCACTTCCTAAATCTTTCCTTCGCCTCCCTTTCATTCTCTGCAACGAACACCACATCATCAGCACACAACATTTCCCACCGATGTCCATTTCTGAAGTCACTTGAGTGGGCTTCAAGTATCACGCTAAACAACAGAAGGGGCTCAAGACTGACCCTTGTTGCACACCAACATTCACAGAAAACTCATCACTCAAATCTCCACTCACCCTTACCTGCGTGTGAGCACCCATATACATGGCCATAACGACCCTAACCAGGCACTCCCCGATTCCAAGCTTTCTCATTGCCCACTTCAGCACCTCTCTAGGGACTCTGTCAAAAGCCTTCTCCAAATCAACAAAAACAAGGAGCAGTTCCCTTTTCTTTCCTATATATTTTTCCTGAAGCTGTTGAACAATGAACATAGCATCAGTGGTCCCTTTGCCTGGCATAAATCCAAACTGCATCTCATCAATATTCACTCTTTCTCTAGTCATCTCTTCTAGAACTCTCTCCATTACCTTCATTATCTGGTCTAAAAGCTTTATGCCTCTATAAGTTCCTCTTTCTAGGGTATCACCCCTTCCCCTTGTACACATTTACAATTACACTGTACAGTCAATCATCTGAGACAGTACACTCATATATAATCGTATTTAATAGGTCAGTGACTAACCTCACTCCTGTATCTCCTGAGGCTTTCAACATTTCAGCAGTCAGCCCCAACACACCTGCTACCTTCCCCACCTGCATCCTGTCTATTGCTCTGCTAACAGTAGCAGCATCAATCAAAGGCCATGGGCCAACCACTGGATCTGCAGGCTCCAAACCTTTCCTGTCCCAGTCAAACTGCTTATTCAACAACCGGCTAAAATGCTCCAAAATGCTCCCATGTGTCTTTAATATCCCCACTGTTCACCACAATCCTTCCTTCATCATTCTCCAAACACTGTTCACTTTTTATATCCCTGTTCTCCCTCTTCATATGATGTGCCACCTTAAAAATCATATTTTTCCCTTCCACACGATTTAGGTTATCAAGTAAAAGTCTCTGTGATTCAGACTTTGCCCTGTAAACCTCTTTTCTATTCCTTGGCTTGGCAGCCAAATATTCCTCTTTGTTACCACCCTTCTTCCATTCCCGGAAAAGCCTTCTTTTCTCCTGAACTGCGGCTTCTACACCCTCATACCACCATCAAGTTACTTTATGTCTTGGTGGGCCTCTTGTCCATCCACATACTGAATCAGTAACTCTCAAGAGGTTGTTCCTGAGGGCTCTGTACTCTGTTCAGCCATCACTCACCTCATCTCGCTATAGAAGGCATCCTTAACTGCTTGGTTTTTCACCTTCCATATCTTCCTCTCCGGTGCATAGGTCCTTTTTTTTTCATCAACCGCTCTTTAAGCACCATGACACATATCAATAACTTTGTGTTGCTGCACACATTCCTTGCTCCCTATAACTTTAAAATTCCTCACTAACTTCATATCAGCCCTCTTGTCCAGGAAATCATCCATCTAGCTGCTATTTCCCTCGGACTCATACATAATCAACCTACTCTCACTTTTCCTAAAATGTGTGTTGCACACAATCATGTTTGTTGTCTCTCCATACTCGAGTATCCTTTCCCCTTCCTCATTTCTTGTGCCATATGCACATCCCCCATATACTCCTTCATATCCTTGAGCTGTTTCACTTACATGACCATTTAACCCGTATAATCCCGCTGTCGGCATGGTGCCGACAGTACAAAACATCTCAATTAATTCCAGTGACATGATGGTGCCGACAGCAAAATTCGAGCACCGTAGCGCATCTCAAACAGCTTTTAGCTAAGGAGTAGCTTAATATATTGGCAACACTGTGTCCAAGCAGTTGTAGTACTGAGTTTGGTTCTGCATGGCTGGATAACATCAGTTTGCCACTGTCCGTCATAGTGTCAGAATGTCGCGAAAATCAAGCCATTTCTTCGCCTCATTGGGCTGGAGGAGGCTGTTGAAATTGTCACATGGACCCTCTGTCCCTTCATTTAGTGATTCTTCAGAAAAGGAAGACCTGGATGACTTCTGGGGAGGAATATGAGCCAGTGGAGATGGATACTGAGAACGGGGAATCCTCTATTCTCCTCCCTGGTTCTCTCTCATCCCGCCCAGCTGGGTGGGAAAACGTCGCTCACGGCTTGGGAAACTGGGCTAAAAACACGACGGACGGCTATTCTGCTCTTATTTCTCCTATGAGTACAGTAATCCCTCTAATATCCGAACGCCCAATATCCGAACATCCCCACTAACCGGACATAATCCTCCTGGGATCCAATATTCCCAAAATGGGCCAAAAACTGCAAAAAATTCGAAAAAAATCTGACTTTTTTCCCTCCCATAATTTGAAATTCCCGCCTGGTGCCAAACAGCTGTTACACCATGGTCCCTTCACCCCTTCCTTCCTCCCCCTCCCCCCTCCCCTGTCAGGTTGCCATTTGGTATTTTTCATTACCAAGTGTGGGCCAATTTGGTAATGAAAAATTCGTTTGGTAATGCATTAGAATAATGCATTACCAAATGGATTTTTCACATGTATGAGGATACACAGGATGGAGATGGTGGATTGTTTGCTCTCTCTGATTAATCTGCTACCCTACATAGTGTGAAAATAATCAACATGGTGTTAGTTATAAGGAGAGTGATTACATGTATTTCCACTTGTATATATAATTAGTGAAGAATATATGCTAGCTTTACGAATTTGGTAATGAAAAGTTATATTTGACAATGAAAGTTGAGGAGATTGGTAATGTGGCTGTTGCGATCTGGCAACTCTGTTACCCCACCAACATCAACAGTCACAGCTTAACTCCGATGGAGAGCAGATACTCATAACAATGCAAGCCACAGGTGCTTGTTTTTTGTGAATAAACAGTGAATAAACTGCAATACCTTGCCACTAGAACACACAGGAATTTACAGTGTTGTGCAGTGTTAAGAAATTAGAATTTAGAGTGCAGAGGATTAACTGTGGACTGCAAACTGGCGGTTCAAACCAGTCCAAGACCAAGGGACTTGTAAGTACCCAGAATGTTTAATATTGTATAAACTCACCTCTAAAACCTCATTTTATGGTTCTTTTGCATTTATTTCAGTCTTTTATGTCCCTTATTGGTGTGATTTGGGTCTTAAATAGGTGCTATGCATGTCCAGAGGGAGTTGTATAGGTGTTTTTCAGAGTTAGGGTCCGTAAGTACTAGTCCATAAGCTGGGGCCCAATATCCGGACAGGACCACTATCCGGACCTGCCTATGGCTCTATTGATCCGGATATTGGAGGGGTTACTGTACTTTTTTTTCTTTTCCTTGATTTATATGTCCTTCTGGATTGTTTTAGGCAATAAAATTTTTTTCCGTTTTTGGTCAGGGATTGGGTGGTATAAAATTACAAAAATGCCTGGGATGGTACGGGTCAAATCCCCCTCCTAATACTACAATCTCATCATCTCCCAAACCACTTACTACACATATTAAGCCATCCCAAAATCTATCCTTCTCTACCTCATCCCAGCCTGCCTGTGGTGCATATGCCAATACAATTGCAAGCACCATCCCACCAAACAAAATTTTCGCTACTGTTATCCTATCACTTGGATTCATAACATTCATGACATATTCCAACCATTTCTCCATAACCACCACACCCACACCCCTATATCCATCTATCTTACCGTGCCAAAACAACTTACAGCTGATCCACACCTATACCAGACTTCTTGCACACATCTCACATCCACCCACCTCCTACTCGGTATAACTACTTTCCCCGCTCTGCCCCTCAAACTTCCCACATTCCACGAAGCCACTTTGAGTGATTTAATGTCCTCAGGCTTGCTTTACATTACATTCATTAGCCTGGTCATAATCAGTAAAATAGGAAGGGGAGGGACATGCAACAGGCCCCACGCACTGCACAGTCCTAGGCCCAGGCAATGGATCTAGGACTCCTAGCTTACCAGCCTTGACCAGTGGCTGTGGTAGTGGCCTCAGGGCACCCTGCCAGGACAACTACAGGGACGCCCTCCAAGCGCCCCTTGGTGCTGTAACTGCCCCACCATTATACACCTATTGATAGGGCAGCCCCCTGAGGTGCAACTCCCTGGTTCGGGCCCCTCTCTACTGGGCGGAACCGGCAGCCTGGGAACCACAATGCCCTGTACCCTCCAGCACAGGTTTGAGCCCAATCTCACCCCGGCCCCACGATCTATGCTGTGGGAGCCCTTGTCATTCCTCCCCTTAAAAGGTTTGCCACTAGGTAGCAGGGGCAAAGTTTTCTGGCCGCATGCACTTGCAGGCGTCAACCCCTGTGACATAATGGGGTACATTGTGTGATATCTAAAGCGCATGTAGTATAATGTATGAGATAGTTAGAGGAAGTGTTTGGGAGGGTATGCTGGTCTCCTCTCCATGCTAGTGTCACAATGAAGGGGGATGTTTTGGGTAGCACGTGAAACAGGAGTTCCAGCTCTCTTTATCACAAGCATTCCCATTCCCCTCAGGAATACTACCCTAACTGGCTGGTGCTACAGCCTCCTCCCTTTGAATAATAATAGATTTTCCAGACTACTTACTCAGCTTCAGAGAAACTTTTCCAACTGGAGATGTTAGATATGGTCTTCATTTATCATCTTACAACAGGTTTCCCAAAAGCTTCACAAAATCATCTTGTGGAAACACGAACTATGCAATGAAACACATCACTGGACTGAGGGCACTAATTCAAACATCATCCTACCTAACAAACACCTATCAGACATGCTCATCTGTATACTGTACAACAGTTTCTCATTTAACCACCTCTTGAATTTGGTGATCATCATCAGCATCATAATCATCCGAACCTCCTTTCCCCCCCTAGGGCGGGATGAGAATAGCAGCGTCTAGACAGCCAAAGTCTGCCCAATTCAATGGGCCACACTTCCATTCACTTGTCATTCCAGCCCATCGAATCCTGGATCTATCGGACAAGCCAAAAGGTTTCACCACGCACTGTAGCCTCGTACCATAAATACCTATCCGATGGAGTCAATCCGTACGTGGTCACATTAAAAAGGGGTGCCCAAGTCCTGGTCATGCGCTTCTCAGCACAAAATTCATCCAGCCGGCTCAATCTCTCGCCAGTCCCTTAGCTTCACCAACTTCCATACCTCTCTTCCTCACACACTCATCCACCATATCTCACCATCTTCTTTTGGCCCACCTCGCTTCCTCGTTCCCTCAGATTCACTCAGTTATACCTTTTTCACCACTCTATTGTCATCCATTCTCTCAACATGACCATACCATCACAGTACACTCTCTTCGATTCTGGTGTCCACAGACTTTCGCATTCCACATCTTTCACGAATCACATTAATTCATGTCCTATCCACTCTCTGTACTCCACATTCCTCAGCTGTCCCATCTCCACTGCTCATACTCTTGACTTTTCATTTTCATGCCACACCATAGTCTCACACCTGTAGGTTAATCTTGGCATTAACACTCATTCGTGTAAGCCTCGCACAACTGCAACACTCAAGCCTCCATTTCTTATCAAGGCCTTCATAGCACCAACTACTTTCCTTTCTTGTCTCAATCTACTTTCCAAATCTTTTTCACATTTTCCTCTCTTTTCTATCACTGCCCCCAGGTATTTGAACTCTTTCACCAATTGCAGTTTCTCTCTGTTCACCGTAACATGACACTGGGAGTCACCTTCTCTCTCAATAACCATCACTTTACTCTTTTCTACATTTACTCTCAAGGCACAACACTCAGAGATATCTACAGAATTCTGCACTAGTCTACCAAGCTCTTGTCCAGTATAAGAAAGTAGTATTGCATCATCAGCATACATAAGATTTTAGATATTCCATCCATCACTATTCATTACCAATGCCATTCCTCTCTCCATTACTCGTGATTTTACTTCTCTCATTGTCCAATCCACATATACAGTACATTGAAAAACCATCGGGTCATCACACAACCTTGTTGCACACCCATACTGACCATGAACCATTCACTCAGATGCTCATTTATCCTTACACAAGCCACACTACCATTATCAAAATTCTTAATGGCACCTAACAGCTTACCATCGACACCATGCATATGCAAAAGCTTCCACAATCTTCTCTGTCTTCTTTGTCGTATGCTTTTTTCAGATCCATAAATCCCACAAACACCCTAGAGGCATTCTCACAAACTTTCTCCACTATCTGTCTCACTGCAAATATTCGATCTAAACATCTGCCACTCCTAAAGCGACCTTGTTCATCACTCACTCAGCCTTTTGATATCTCTCTTACTTTATAATAATTCTTCCATATACCTTCCCTAGAACACTAAATAAACTTATGCCATGATAATTCTTGGACTCACTTCACTCACCCTTATTTTTGTACAGGGGTACAACCACAGCCATTTTCCATTCTACTGGGACAGTGTCACTCATCCATGCCACTAACCGTGAGTAGTTTCAGGAATTTTGTCTGTCCTGTCTCCTAGGGTCTTATTTAAATTTAAAATAATGAAAGTTAGTAGACTACCAAAAATGTAAAGATTTGTTGGCAATAGTATACATGAATGTTTGTGGCTTATTCGGTAACAGCTGTTTAGGTACTTTACATTAAACATGGCCGAAAATGTAAACAATGAGGGAATGGAATTTCAAGGATTTGATGCTAATACTAATGTCATGGACCTGGTGAAAACATTAATTATGAGGATTAGTGAACTCGAAAAAAAAGTAGAGAATCTAGTGATAAAGGATGTGTCAGGAAATACGGAAACCACCATACAGAGTCTAATCCAGTCCAACGAAACAGCCAATGAAGAGATTAGGAATCTGAAGAGGGAAAATGTTGAACTGAGGAGGAATCTTGAAGACAGTACTAATAAAACGGAGAAGGTGAGTAATGTATTAAACGAACATAAGGCAAAGTGGGCACACGTAGAAGAAGAACAGAAAGAAGTGGTCAGCTTAAGAGAGATCATCCAGGAAGAAAGGGAAATGAACAAGAAAGAAATTGAAGAAAATGTAGTGAAAATACTGAAGAAAAAAGAGAAAATAGTGAGAGAAACTATAGAAAAGAACAGATGTGTGGTAGTATTTGGAAACAGGGAAGAGGAAGAAAAGGTTAGGTTCGCAAGACTCGAGAGAGACACGAACATGGTGAGAGGAATATTAGGCAAGATTGACCCCGAAGGAGACAAGTGGGTAAAAGAAATTGAGGAAGTAAGGAGGATAGGGCCTTATAAGAAAGGGGAAACAAGACCAATGAGAGTCAAGTTTACATCAGAAAGTGTAATAAATGAGATACTTAAAGTGACCTGGAAATTAAGCAAAGAGGCGAGGATGGAAAATATTATAATAAGAAAAGATCTGAATGAAGAAGAAAGAGAAGTTTTAAAATCATAAAAGGAAGAAGTAAAGGAAAAAAATGATAAGAGGACAGAGGAAGAACGTAATACTTTTTTTTGGAGAGTATTGGATATGAAAGTAAGGAAATGGTATTTAAGGAAATAGAAGTGAAGGAAACTAGGGGGGATGGTTGTGAAAGATCAGAAGTTGAGGAAGTGGTACGGACAGAGAGTAGGAGAGAAGACGGTATTAATAATGTCAAAAATAATTTGAAGGTGATATATACTAATGTTGATGGTTTCATATCGACAAGGATCGAAATTAATGATTTCTTGAGAGAACATGAACCTGATGTCATGTGCTTTGTAGAGACCAAATTAAGAGAAGATATTGATGTTCATTTGGGAGATGGTAAATACAAACTGTGGAGAAAAGACAGAAAAGAAAAAAAGGGAGGAGGAGTGATGATAGCAGTGAAGAACAATATAAATGTAGACACTGTGGAAATGGGAGAAGGCAGGGCTGAAGTGATATATATGAAATTAGAAACTGGAGAGAATGTTAAGAGAGATATGGCGGTAGTGTATGTTCCCCCAAAGACGAGAGCATGGAAGGATGACGAATACCATGAGATGTTGTCAGATATGGCTAGCTACTTGCAAAAAATAATTGAGAAAAGCAATAATATAATTTTGGTGGGTGACTTTAATTGTAAAGACGTGAACTGGGAGGAATGGTACTCGGGAGGCGGCGAGGATTCGTGGGGTACTATGTTATTAAATATAATAATGAATAATGTGATGACGCAGTGGGTCAAAGAAGAGACACGGTTTCGAGGTGAGGACACACCAGCAAGGCTAGATTTACTGTTCACCAAAGAACCCGATGTAATAGAATCATTGGAATATCTCTGTTCTTTGGGAAAAAGTGATCACGTGGTCATTGAGTTCCAGATGTTAATAGGAAACGTCGAGCCAAGAGACGAGCTTCATAGACAGGGAAGATACAACTTTGGCAAAGCAAATTTTACAGGATTGAGGAAGGAGTAGTTGCAAGGAGAGTGGAAAGGTTACAAGAGGATGAGAAAAAGGCAGAATATAAGAGAGAAGTGGAGGAACGATTGGGCAAATATGAGTTAGAGCAGATGGGGGACGTGGAAGGTGTGTGTAGAATATTTACAGAAGAGATATGTGCAGCATGTGATGTGGTGTGTGGAAGGAAGAGAAGACGGAGGGGGGTGCAAGGAACAGCGTGGTGGACTGAAGAGGTGAAACAGGCTGTGGCACAAAAGAAGAAAGCATACAATGAATGGATGAGAAATAGGGGCGTGGAAGAAGTTGAGAGGCGGAAGAGAGAGTTATATGTAGAAAGAAAGAGAGAGGTGAAAAGATTAGTAAGAGAGAGTAAGAAGAGAGTGGATGAGGAATTTGGAAGGAATTTGAGTGTAAAGTGGAGGGACTGTAAGAAAATGTTCTGGAAAGAGGTGAAAAGAGTAAGACAGGGTGGAAGTGAAGTTAGCAGGGGAGTGAAAGATAAAAATGGTAGATTATTAGTGGAGAAGGGAGAAAAAGTGAGCAGATGGAGAGAACACTTTAAGGAATTGTTGAACGTGGAGGATGGAAGTAATGCGAGTATAAGTGGCTGGGGAATGGCTGGAAGAAGGAGGGAGGTGAGAAGACAGGAAGAAATCAGTAGGATAGAAGTTGTGGAAGCAATGAAGAAAGTTAAATCAGGGAAAGCCCCAGGAATTGATGGAGTGTGTGGTGAAATGCTGAAGCATGGGGGAGAGATACTAGTAGAATGGATGTGGAAGATGTGCAGATTGGCCTGGGAGGAAGGTAGAGTCCCGGAGGATTGGAAGTTAGGTATAATTATTCCCTTGTACAAAGGAAAAGGGGAAAAAGAAGTGTGTGGTAATCATAGGGGCATTTGTCTTCTTAGTATAATAGGAAAAGTATATGGTAGGATACTTATTGACAGAGTTAGAGAAAGAACAGAGAAATTAGTTGGAGAAGAACAGGGAGGCTTTAGGAAGGGAAGAGGTTGTGTAGATCAGATATTCATTCTCAGATCTTTAGTGGAAAAGTTTCTAGAGAAGGGAAAGAAGTTGTATGCGGCTTTCATGGATTTGGAGAAAGCATATGACAGGGTGGATAGACTAGGATTGTGGAAAGTGTTAAGAATATATGGAATAGATGGGAAGTTGTTGAATGCTGTGAAGAGTATGTACGATGGTGCGAAGGCTGCAGTGCGTGTGGATGGTGAACTAAGTGAATTTTTCTCTTTGAAAGTTGGTTTGAAACAGGGATGTGTCATGTCTCCATGGTTGTTCAATCTGTACATGGATGGGGTAATAAAAGAGGTACAAGGTAGGGTAGTGGATGTTGGAGTGGCCCTGGTGAGAGAGGATAGTGTTTGGAAACTCTCTGTACTGTTGTTTGCAGATGATACCGTGTTGTTGAGTGAAGACGAAGGGGAGCTGCAAGGCTTGGTGGATGAGTTTGAGAGTGTGTGTAAGAAACGGAATCTAAAGGTGAATGTAGGGAAGAGTAAAGTGATGGTCTTTGAGAGAGGTGAAGTCAGTGAATGTACAGCGAGGTTGGATGGTGAGGAATTGGAAAATGTGAGTACGTTTAAGTACTTGGGTAGTGTGATGAGTAAGGATGGAGGTTTGGAGGGTGAAGTGCTTGAAAGGGTACAGCAGGGAAGAAAGGTTGCTGGTTCTTTGAAAGTAGTGATAAGAAACAGGGAAGTGAGCATGGAAGTGAAAAAGTTACTACATGACAGTATTGTGATACCAACTCTAACGTACGGAAGTGAAGCTTGGACGTTGTTGGAAGGAGACAAGTCAAGAGTGAGAGCCGTGGAAATGAGTTATTTAAGAGGAGCCTGTGAAGTCACATGGAGAGACAGGCTGACGAATGAGGATATAAAGGAGCGTTGTGGTGTTGATGTGGATGTGATAGGAAGTGTTATGAGGAACACACTGAGGTGGTTTGGCCATGTGGAGAGGATGGAGGGTCAAAGACTGACGAAGAGAGTGTATGTGAGTGAGGTGGAGGGGGAAAGAGGGAGGGGGAGGCCGAGGATGAGATGGAGAGATGGGGTGGAGAGGTATATGAGAGAGGGGGGTGTGAGTTGGGAGCAGGGGAGTGAAATGGCGGGGGACAGGGCGACTTGGAGGCGATTTGTTTGTGGCCACCCCAAACGGGATTGAGGCGTCTGGCAATAGATAGATAGATAGAAACTTTTTTGAAAATGCGGATTGGAGAAAATTCAGAGAAACAAGAGAGATACAGAGGAAGTGGGATATCTTTCTAGACCTCTATAATTTGAGAGTGGAAAAATTTGTACCAAGAGTAAGAGGGAAAGAAAACAGGAAAAAGGAGTGGTTTAATAGAAGGTGTATGATAGCCAAAAAAGAGAGAGATAAGGCGTGGAACAATTGGAGAAAGAGAGGTAACGACAGAACAAAGGAAGAATATAAAAGAACAAGAAACGAATACACAAGAATACGTAGGGAAGAAGAAAGGAATTTTGAAAAAGGTATAATTGACAAATGCAAGGATGAACCCAAACTGTTTTATAGATTTGTTAATGGCAAAGTGAAGCAAAAGGAAGGAATCACCAAGCTGAAAGTAGATGGAGAAGTCTTTAAGGATGCGGCAATGCAAGCAGAAATAATGAACAAACGTTTTCAGTCAGTTTTCACTAAAGAAAAGGAGCTTGTGGAAGGGGAGGGAGTGATTAGAAATGTTCCGGTGATGAAAGATATAAAAGTGGAGGTGCAGGAAGTGTATAAATTACTGGAAACTCAAGATGTAAGGAAAGCCCCAGGACCTGATGGAATTTCTAACTGGGTACTGAAGGAATGCAGAGAACAACTGGCGGATAAAATTCACAGCTTAATTGTATGCTCACTGGAAGAGGGGAAAGTGCCAAAAGAATGGAAGAGGGCAAATGTGGTAGGTACCAATTTACAAGGGAGGAAACAGGGAAGAACCCCTGAATTATAGACCAGTGTCTCTAACCAGCATGGTCGCAAAATTGTGTGAGAGAATCCTGAAAGACAGATGGATAAAATATAGGGAAGAGATGAATATTTTGGCTGAATGTCAGTTTGGATTCAGAAGTGGAAGGTCATGTGTTTCAAACTTGTTGAGCTTTTACTCAAGAGCGATTGATGTGGTACAGGAGAGAGATGGTTGGGTGGATTGTGTGTACTTAGACTTAGAGAAGGCCTTTGACAAGGTACCTCATAAGAGACTAATGTGGATACTAGAATATATAGAAGGACTAAAGGGGAAACTTCTGGAATGGATGAGAGACTTTTTGAGAGACAGACAAATGAGGACAGTAATAAAGGAAAAGATGTCTGGATGGAGGGAAGTAACAAGTGGAGTCCCTCAAGGCTCAGTGTTGGTGCCAGTAATGTTCCTGATTTACGTAAATGATATGGTAGATGGAGTGAACAGTTATGCGAGTCTGTTTGCTGATGATGTAAAGATCTTGAGGAAGATAGAGGTTGAGGAGGATTGTAAAATAATGCAGGAGGATTTGGATAGGATACACAATTGGAGTCGGACGTGGGAAATGAAATTTAATGTAAAGAAATGTAAAATATTGGAAATGGGTAAAAGTACCAGGAGACCATCACTGAATTATTTTTTGGGTAATGAATTAATCACAAAAAGGAGAGAAGAGAAAGATTTGGGAGTGCTGGTCCAAGATAGTTTGTCACCAGAAAAGCACATTAACAAGATAGTTGGAAAGACTTATAAGCTCTTGACTAACATAAGAGTAGCATTTCATTATATGGATGAGGAAATTATGAAAAAATTGATAGTGGCCATGATCCACCCCAGGTTAGAATATGCAGCGGTAGTGTGGTGCCCACACAAAAAGAAAGATATAAACAAGATTGAGAGAATACAAAGAACAGCAACCAAGATGGTCCCCAGTCTGACAGACCTGTCATACAGAGAGAGGCTGGAAAAACTGGATTTGCCTTCGTTAGAGGAAAGGAGAAAGAGGGGAGACAAGATTGCGGTGTTCAGGACCATGGTGGGAGTAGATAAAATTGACAAAGAAGATCTGTTTGTATGGGATAAGAGAACAACAAGAGGACATGGAATGAAATTGAAAAAGTCAAGCTGCTTGAAGGATATCAAGAAATATAGCTTTCCTTACAGAAGTATAGACTTATGGAATAGCCTGGACAAAGAGATCGTCCAGTCTAAAAACTTAAACGAGTTTAAAGTTAAATTCGACTTACTGAGAAACAGCGACGGAAACCCACGAGCATAGTACATTCCGTGTATATCACAATTAGGTATATTCTTAAATATTTGGAACGACTTAGACAAAGAGGTGGTGCATGAGAAAAACATTCATGTGTGTAAAGGTAGACTTGATAAATGTGGATATGGAGACAGGACAACACGAGCATTGCTCAATTCCTGTATACTACAAATAGGTAAATACAAATAGGTAAAATACTCTCTCCACTACACTTAAGCTGCTCTGCATACACCTGATCAACCCCAGCTGCTTTCCCATTTTTCAGCCACTTCACAGCACTCTTCCTTTCTGCCAGTGTCCCGTTTCCTGGCACTGCATTCCTTCTCTGCACCCCCCCAAAATCAATCATGTTTACAGCCACTCTGCTTGCTCTATTCCCATTCATCAGGCTTTCAAAATATTCTTTCCATCTGGTCCTTACCTCATCCCCATGGGTTAATAATCTACTATTTACATCCTTGACACTTTCACACTTCCTTCCACTGTCATTACTACAATTCTGCACCTCTTTCCAGAATAACTTCCTATTTTCAGGGTAATTTGCATTTATTTTTCTTCCTAGATCATTTACCTCCCCTTTTTTTCTTCACCAGTCTCTTTACATGCTTCTTGCTCTCAATATATTCAGTTCCTCTTTCAACTGAACCCCTGTCCTATATCCACTCTAGCCATTTCTTCCTCTTTTCCTCCACTGCTCTCTTAACCTCTTCATCCCACCATGTTGTACCTTTCTTCTTCGCTGTTACTCTTACCACACCACACACCGCTTTAGCATTCCTAACTAAGTAATTCCTATATGCATTCCACATGTTGTCCAGATCCATTTCACTCCAATTCACTGATTCCAACTCCTCCCCTACTTTGGCCTTGTACTCATCTGCTATTTCATTAATCCTCAGCTTCTCGACTTTCAGTCTCTTGTCCTGACTGCTCCTCTCTCTTCTGATCCACCTCACTCCTCTCAGCTTGATCTTGCATTCCACAAACATATGGTCTGACAAACTCCTTAGTTTACAATACCAATGACAGCAATCCCTCATTTTATGATGAACCAGTATACGATGAATCACTTACAGTATATGATGACTAAAATTTAGGATCTTTCTTTGGTATACAATTGCATTTTTGCTTATATGATCATTATGATCCCGTTGGTAGGTGGGGGCACACATCATCCACTCACTCGATGTAGTGCTGCTCTCGGGTGTGTGCCCTTTCCTCTCCTCCATCCTTCTTTCCTTCCATCCTCTTCTGTCTTTCTTTCCTTCAGTCTTTCCTTGTCCTGCTGCCTATGGGTGACTTTACACTCCCTCTTCTGTCTTTCTTTCCTTCATTCTATCCTCTTCCTTCCACCTGTGGGTGACTCTACAGTGAGTGACAAGCCAAATGGTTTCCTATGCACCAGGAAACCATTTACTATGCTGGGTGGTAACCATATAACCAGATTTTGGTGCCTGGTGGTTTAGTGGGTAATTATTGCGCTCCAATCAGATTGAGCCAGTGAAGGTTTATATCCAAGGGGTGGTTGGAGTTTACTGATCATGTAATGCCACTCAGGGATGAGTGAGGCTGGTCACTCTCATCTTAAATGTCAGGACCAATTGCCTAGCCCGGGCTCCTACACTCCTCGCGGGGCAACGTAGGATTGGATGATGGATGGATGGCCAAAACCCTTCAGTTTGTAAAATCAATCTTACAATTTATAAAATTATCAAGGATATCATGAATAAAATGGAAAATACTGTACATCACTGGACTGAGAGGGCTAATGTTGTGACTGGGTGTATGCATGTTAACATCCATAAAGCAGTTGAAAAAATAACTGTGCTATGCCGAGATAAATGTCAGTATGAACTGGGTCAACCCAGGAAGCATTAGGAGAAACACACTGAGGTGGTTTGTCCATGTGGAGAGGATGGAGAGTGAGAGACTGACAAGGTGTGTGTATGTGAGTAAGGTGGAGGGGGAGGCCAAGGATGAGATGGAGGGATCGAGTGGAGAAGTATATGAGGGGGGCGGGGGGAGGTGAGCTGGGAGTAGGGCAGTGAAATGGCAGGGGACAGGGCGACATGGAGGCGATTTGTTTGTGGCCACCCCTTACGGGATTAAGGCATCTGGCAACAGACAGATAGAAAGATATATCTTTCTTGGCAGGTTGGGGCAATCACTCAATACAGTGCTGCTTTCAGTGTCTGGCCTTCCTCTCTTCCTTCCTTCCTCTTCTGTCTTTCTTTCCTTCATTCTTTCCTCTTCCTTCTGCCTACAGGTGAATTTACACTCTCTCCTCGTCTTTCTTTCCTTCATTCTTTCCTCTTCCTTCTGCCTATGGGTGACTCTCCACTGAGTGACAAGCCAAATGGTTTCCTGTACACCAAGAAACCATTTACTACACTGGGTGGTAACCATATAAGCATATCAAGGCACCTGGTGGTTCAGTGGGTAATTAGGGTGCTCCAATTGGACAGCCTGTGTAGGTTCCAAGGGGTGGTTTGGGTTTATTGCTCACGTAATGCTACTCAGGGATGAATAAGGCTGGTCACTCTCATCTTAAATGTCAGGACGAACTTGCCTAGCCCCAGGCTCCTACGCTCCTCATGGGGTGACCTAGGATTGGATGGTGGATGAATGGATGATCTTTCTTTGATGTGCAATTGTATTTTCGCTTATATGATCATTATGATCCCGTACGAAACCTCACTGGTCAATGTATGACTGCTGACATGACAAGGAAGCTTAGTCATTTGCTTGTTCCAAGACGGCATTTGAACTTAGTCACTACTGGCCCTACTGGGTGCATTAATGTCAGTGATGGTACAATTGTGTAGTGCTGGAGTTCAAGGAGCATGTGAAGCGCAGTGAAGTAAAACAACTACTACGGTTTAAGTGAGTTGGAAACTAAGTTTTTGACTTATTTCTGGTGTTCAGCAGCAAATGAAGTGCAGTGACACAAAATAACTACCAGTTCTAGTATGTTCAAAACTTGTTTTTAAACTTTGTTGGGTGGGTGATTCTTGGCCAAAAAACATATCCCCACTGAATCCACGTTATAAATGACTTGATATAGTATATGAAAAACTGACATGCAATGGATTTTATCAAACACATCCTCATAGTAAAATGAGGGAATGCTTTATATGTCCAGTACCAATTATTTAAGATGTTTTAGGATTATTCCCTTACGTACCTAACAAATGGGGCCAACAAGGGTGGAAGCGCAGGATGTGGGACAGAAATGCAGGAAAACCGTACCAGCTTGTATGCATCTGCTCCTTGCTCAGCCTCACACAGGCACTTCACTTTGGCTGCATCTAAAGCAGGGGTTAAGTGTGCTGGCACCTGTAACAAAATTTAGCTTACAGTATCTCCTTGCTGTTTACCCCTACAATCAGATTTTTTGTAAAGTTGTTTTCCTTCCCTAAGTCTATATATCTATCTGTCTATTGCCAGACGCCTCAATCCCGTTTGGGGTGGCCACAATCAAATCGTCTCCAAGTCGCCCTATCCCCCGCCATCTCAATGCCCTGCTCCCAACTCACACCCCCCTCTCTCATATACCTCTCCACCCCATCCCTCCATCTCATCCTCGGCCTCCCCCTCCCTCTTCCCCCATCCACCTCACTCACATACACTCTCTTCGTCAGTCTTTCACCCTCCATCCTCTCCACATGGCCAAACCACCTCAGTGTGTTCCTCATAACGGTTCCTATCACATCCACATCAACACCACAACGCTCCTTTATATCCTCATTCGTCAGCCTGTCTCTCCATGTGACTCCACAGGCTCCTCTTAAATAACTCATTTCCACTGCTCTCACTCTTGACTTGTGTCCTTCCAGCAACGTCCAAGCTTCACTTCCGTACCTTAGAGTTGGTATCACAATACTGTCATGTAGTAACTTTTTCACTTCCATGCTCACTTCCCTGTTTTTTATCACTGCTTTCAAAGAACCAGCAACCTTTCTTCCCTGCTGTACCCTTTCAAGCACTTCACCCTCCCAACCTCCATCCTTACTCATCACACTACCCAAGTACTTAAACGTACTCACATTTTCTAATTCCTCACCATCCAACCTCGCTGTACATTCACTGATTTCACCTCTCTCAAAGACCATCACTTTACTCTTCCCTACATTCACCTTTAGATTCCGTTTCTTACACACTCTCCCAAAGTCATCCACCAAGCCTTGCAGCTCCCCTTCGTCTTCACTCAGCAACACAGTATCATCTGCAAACAACAGTACAGGGAGTTTCCAAACACTATCCTCTCTCACCAGGGCCACTCCAACATCCACTACCCTACCTTGTACCTCTTTTATTACCCCATCCATGTACAGATTGAACAACCATGGAGACATGACACATCCCTGTTTCAACCCAACTTTCAAAGAGAAAAATTCACTTGGTTCACCATCCACACGCACTGCAGCCTTCGCACCATCGTACATACTCTTCACAGCATTCAACAACTTCCCATCTACTCCATATATTCTTAACACTTTCCACAATCCTTGTCTATCCACCCTGTCATATGCTTTCTCCAAATCCATGAAAGCAGCATAAAACTTCTTCATTGCTTCCACAACTTCTATCCTACTGATTTCTTCCTGTCTTCTCACCTCCCTCCTTCTTCCAGCCATTCCCCAGCCACTTATACTCACATTACTTCCATCCTCTACGTTCAACAATTCCTTAAAGTGTTCTCTCCATCTGCTCACTTTTTCTCCCTCCTCCACTAGTAATCTACCATTTTTATCTTTCACTCCCCTGCTAACTTCACTTCCACCTTGTCTTACTCTTTTCACCTCTTTCCAGAACATTTTCTTACAGTCCCTCCACTTTACACTCAAATTCCTTCCAAATTCCTCATCCACTCTCTTCTTACTCTCTCTTACTAATCTTTTCACCTCTCTCTTTCTTTCTACATATAACTCTCTCTTCCGCCTCTCAACTTCTTCCACGCCCCTATTTCTCATCCATTCATTGTATGCTTTCTTCTTTTGTGCCACAGCCTGTTTCACCTCTTCAGTCCATCACGCTGTTCCTTGCACCCCCCTCCATCTTCTCTTCCTTCCACACACCACATCACATGCTGCACATATTTCTTCTGTAAATATCCTACACACACCTTCCACGTCTCCCATCTGCTCCAATTCATATTTGTCCAATCGTTCCTCCACTTCTCTCTTATGCTCTGCCTTTTTCTCATCCTCTTGTAACCTTTCCACTCTCCTTGCAACTACTCCTTCCTCTCGTCTTTCCCTTCTTCTATTTCTCCATTCTAATTGGACCCTGATTCTGGCCACCACCAAGTAGTGGTCAGAAAGTCCACTCCCACAACCTCTATAAACTCTTGCATCCATTATACATCTTCGCATCCTTTCATCCACACACACATAATCAATCATTGCCTTCCTTTCATTCAGTTCACCACCCACCCTTCTCATCACTCGCCATGTATACCTGTGGATCATTTTATGCCTGAAGAGGGTACTGGCTATCACCAACCCCCTCCCAGCACAAATGTCCACTAACGCACTGCCATTCTCATCTATCTCAGCAGGCACACCCCACTCACCAACTATTCCATCCACCTTCACATTCCCAACTTTACCATTCATATCACCAATCAAAAACACTCTCTCATTCTTTCCAAACTTTTCCATGCACACTTCTACCTTTGTCCAGAACTCTTCTCTCACGATCTTGCGTTGGCGCATACACACACACAATCGCCCACATTTGTATTCCAACTTTCAACTTTACCCATACAATCCTTGACCCAACTGATCCATACTGTCTTATGCTCCTTTTCCATCTTTTACCCACAACTATACATACTCCTTCCTTTGCCCTCTCATTCTCACCTACTCCTGCAGATATACCCCATCCATACTCCCATTCTCTCACACTTTCTCCTCTCCATTTTGTTTCAGTTATTCCACATACATCCACTTTCGCATCCTCAAGCACCTGGACGATCTCTCTCTCTTTCACCTCATCATTCGCTCCTCTTACATTCCAAGTACCAATTACCAAGTCCTTTGTCCGGTCCTGGGTCGTCATCGTTTGGTCAGTCCTTGTCCGAGGCTTATTATTTGTTGTTTTAGTTAGTTGTTTTCCGGGGAGGGGCACTAACCCTTCGCCAACCCTTTTAGTCGCCTTTTACGACAAGCAGGGATACTGGGGGAGTATTCTTGAAAAAAACCCTACCCCCAGGGGGTGCCTCATTTGAGGCTTGCCACATGGCTCATGCAGACTTTCATTGTGTCTCAAATGAGGTCTGCAGTGTGGCAGGAGTTAAATTATAAGCATCTTGTTTTGAAATCCTTACTATTAAGACCATAATTTACAGAACAGTTGTTTACTAAATCACAGAGCGAGTCACAACCCACGCAGTGCCAAACCACCTGCACTTCAAATGTGCACACCCAATTGGTTAAAGTCCCCTAGCGACCTATAAGCTGACTTGCATGTTTTGCCTAATTTCTGGCGCCTGCTGTACACAAAAAGTTGTATTTTAAAACTTATCCCCGATTTACAATAGAGGCAGTTAGTGACGTGTTCTAAAATATCAGGTTTCTATACAACTGCTACTGTAGTCTGGAGGAAACTGGCAATTCAGCTTCACAAGTACCAATGGAACTCTTAACTGCAAAATTTTCTGTAAATTACTGTGAACTTCATAACAAAAATGATGATGATAGTAGTACAGTAGAACCTCTTTGGTCCGGACCCCTTTGATCCGGACTTCTGTTAATTCGGACAAAATTTAAAAATAATAAGCTCCAAAAATATGTTGAAAGTAATTCTAAAGTCATGTTCAGTATCGGCGCGGAAAGCGATCGTCATTCGTTTAGTCTCGGATCACGCTAGGTCGCAACATGGGCCCCTGTTTAAACACACGCTAGCATTCGTTCCATCAACTAGTTCACCAACCATTTATATTTTTACACTGTATTTCATAAGTTAATCCACCTTACCATGCCCCTTAATGCAAGTGTAGCTTCTGCAATGAATAAAGGTGCTAAAAGGGGTAGTTTGCTTACACAAAAATGGGTCAGATTATTCTGCAGTGTTTAATGATTACTGTAGGTTATTTTTTGTACTTAAATGTGCTTTACTTGTACATCAAACATTAGCTTCTTGCCCATATGGGCGTTATCAATATGCCAAAGATGACAATGTATTTTTTGTCTACATAAGTTTTATTTTTATGGCTGTGTGTATTATCACCATACAGTGATATTACTGATCCCATTATAGTCACCGCACAGTGAAAAGAACAATGGCTTTATTATCAGCGGTCGGTGATCATATGTTTTTCGGTATTTTAACCGAGAATCTGAAATAATTTATGGTTACTTATCAATTGCCATCATAGGATGTTAAAAGGTATTTAATAAAAATACAGTTATTCCATATTAAAATCAAAAGGTATTTAATAAAAATACATTTATTACATATTAAAATCAAAAAGTATTTTATGAAAATACATTTATTCCATATTCCATACTGAATATTAGGCCACAGTAAGATTTAAACTGTACTAGTTTTAAACAGTCTTAGTGGCAGTGGTATACAGAACATTACGCATCATTTGAATCACTACTAATTATCGCTTTCTTGCTTCCTTTTGTGGACTGCTTACTTGTTTTCCGTTTGACTCCAGCTTTAGCAACTTTAGAATGATTAAATCGTCCTAATACCTTTGACTCTTTAGGACGACCCCTCATTTTAACCGTAGGAAGATGAGCATTCATTAACTGTAGTCGTTGTGAATCTGCTGTTGTGATTGGTGAAGCTGGTGTGTGTGACGTCGATGAAGCTGGTGTGTGTGACGTCGATGAAGCTGGTGTGTGTGACGTCGGTGAAGCTGGTGTGTGTGACAACGATGAAGATGGTGTGTGTGATGTCGGTGAAGCTGGTGTGTGTGACGTCGGTGAAGCTGGTGTGTGTGACGTCGGTGAAGCTGGTGTGTGTGACAACGATGAAGCTGGTGTGTGTGACGTCGATGAAGCTGGTGTGTGTGACGTCGGTGAAGCTGGTGTGTGTGACAACGATGAAGCTGGTGTGTGTGACGTCGGTGAAGCTGGTGTGTGTGACGTCGGTGAAGCTGATGTGTGTAACGTCGGTGAAGCTGATGTGCTTGACATCTGTGGACTAGCAGTATACTGGTAATCATTACCCTGTTCCCAGCAAGTAAGAATACGTTTCAGCATATCAAGTCGTGCTTTGTACACTTCAGTTCCACTATTAGTTAGCACTGCTGTGAGGCGCTGCATTGTCTCTTGACTCTCTCGGAATTTTTGGGCAGGGGTCCTTAGACACTGGGGTCGTGTAATGTGCATGATGGAGATCTTGGGTTCTAAAGCCACTGCAGGAATCAGTGTATTCCCCTTCCGCCATCGGGACTGCATGCTGATAGTTGAAACATCAATATTCTCTTGTCTTATAACGGCAATAATGTGATTACATGGCAAGAAATGTTGACTATAAAAAGTGCATGAGCAGCTGAGTTCAGCACCAGATTCACCCTTTCTCATTACTTTTTGGTCAGTAGACCCTATTTTCACAACAAAGAGGCCAGGCGAATCTAATGTGATCGATAAAGAATCTGAGGGCTTGGATAACTTATGGTGTTTCATCATGAGTTTAACTGCACGTTCCGTGAACTGACTGTATAATTTGTTCAATAGAACATCATTAACTCCATATTCAACGGATGTACATGTCTGCAAAAACCGCTTGTAGGCTCGCTCATCATTTAAGATGGAATTATGAAGTTTAATTTTACGTATGCACTCAGACATCGATGTAGTTGATGTTAGGAAGTGCTTTAGTTTACCGTTTTCTGCTTCAATGTGGTTGTTAGTGTCATTTCCAAATGTTAACTTAGCAGACCGTAGGTATGTGGCCCACATATCTTTACAGTTTATCCAGTTTGTACATATATATTGAAACATACTGGAATCTTGCTGTTGTAACACAGACAAGGTAGACCGAAAGGAATTTTCATTATGGGCACAGACAAGTTGTTTCAGAGTACCAAAAATTTCGTTCTTTTTAGTGACAGGTAACACAAGTTTAGACACCTTTTTCTTGAAATATTTCAGGACATGAAATTTGCAAAGTAACAAGTCTGCTTTCGGAAGTAAGGCACGGACTGCTTGAATTTCGTTCTGGTCCTTGTCAGTCATAACTGTCTTGGTCTGGTTTACATTCTCCATCATCCTACAAAATGATGACATTATCTCCCGCATTATGTCTGCTGTTTCACTCCTTACAAATGCGTAAAAGACAGCCCTGCCACGACCTAGGTTGTCTTGGACAAGAATCATGTAGAGCGGATAATTTTATCTGTTAATTTTGTAAGTTCCATCCATGAAAATTATTTCTGGATATTTACAGTACATGCTTATCATCTCATTAGTAGCAAATGCAATCATTTGGATGGCCCTACTTTCATCCACTGATATATCTACCTTTCCTTTTCCTGCATCCACAATTTCATCCACTATTTCTGTCAACTTACCGATGTCTGACATTCCATCCTCACTTTGCACTTTCCGCTTCAAATTTCGTACATCTTGCATGGTTACTGCTTTATGGTATTTACCCTGGAGGAAGGATTTTAATTGCTTGTTGTCTGGGTTAAGTTTCACTACATCCTCTGCGTCTCCCATCTCCGAACTTGTCAGTCTGCGTTTCTGGCTATAGAAGGGCTGTAAAGCTACACTGACCTCATGATTATGCTGCAGATACGTCTTTGTGATAACCAGCTTGTTTTTTCTTGCTGTTAGTGCCACCAACACATTACAGCCACAAGGAAGATATCGCTGTTTTTGTCTTATACCCAGTCCTTTCCATTTCGGACTGCCGTAGTGTACACACACGAATGAAACAGAGCCGTACTTCAGTTTGACAGGGATTTGCTGCTGACGACGCTTATTTTCACTGATAACGGAGCTAGAAGACTTCACTCGAAACACGGACCCTGTGTGATTCTGATATTTCTTGAAAAAGTAGTCAAATTCTACAAAAGAGTTAAACGTGTCAGTGGAGAAAATATCCCTGTAGACAGATGTTGTGTCTGTACCGGTACATGTGTCTGCCTGTATGTCATCTTGCCTGTAGTCAGCAGATGAACTAGCTGAATATTCCTGTGGTTCTGCTGACGTGTGTAACTCCATGTCGTTTGGCTCATGGTTGGTAGGAGAAGGATAATCTGGAACTTCTGCGTAAGTGTCTTCCTCCATGTTGTCTTGCCTGGTAGGAGAAGGATAATCTGGATCTTCTGCGTAATTGTCTTCCTCCATGTTGCCTTGGCTGAGGTCAGCAGGTCACTGATACTATCGAGTCGAATGCCAGACTATACTGCGGTGGCGGGAGTGGAGGCGACTGTTTACAAAACACGTCCCCGCACCTCCCTTCCTAATCCCCCTTCACTACCCTAATGTTGTAACTACTTGTCTGAGTGATAAACAAAGCTCCTGAAATCCCTCCCTCAATACTTCCCCTCCTTACCCTCTCACCACCTCCCTCCCAATCCCCCTTCACTACCCTCAGAACACTTAGCCAATGTCCGTACACCGTGATAATAACGTTACCAGCAATATCACCGCGCTGTGATAATAACGTCACCTGTAATATCACCGCGCTGTGATAATAACGTCACCTTTAATATCACTGTGCGGTGATAATAGTCACTCCCTATTTTTATTCCAAATATTACAGTTAATTAATTAATTTATTTTTTTGCCTACAAGGGCCTTAGTCACTTACTACAATTTAAAATGTAGGCTAGTTTCTTGTCATGGCCTTACCTGTAAATTATGCAATACAAAACTATCGTACATGATTAGTTTGGTTATTTTAGTATCCTTTCATCTTTTGCAGTTACGTAGGGTTGACATATGCCACATATGTTAATAATTAACAAACATACCATATGTAGAAAGTTTTTGGTATGAAGTGGAGATTACCCTGATGGTCCGGACAATCTGCTAATTCGGACAACCCTTCCCCCCATATAGTCCGAATGAGAGAGAATCTACTGTATTAGTTGTAGTAGTAGTAGTAGTAGTAGTAGTAGTAGTAGTAGTAGTAGTAATAGTAGTAGAAGTAATAATAATAATAATAATAATAAAATAATAATAATAATAATAACAATGATGGTAATAACAATAAAAATAATAATAAAAACAATACACTAATAATAATGAATCATCATCATCATCATCATCCGGATCTCCTTTCCCACTCTTGGGTGACATGAGAAGTAGCAACGTCCAGACAGCCCAAGTTTTACCAATGCAATTAGCTATGCTTCCATTCACTCATTATTCAAGCCCACGGATTCCTGGCTCTATTTGATACGTCAAAAACATTCACCACATTATGCTGCTTCACATAGACATATCCGATACAGTCAATCTGGACACTGTAAAGTTAAAAAGGGATGCCAAATCCCTGATCATGCACTTCTTCTCACAACATTCATCCAGCCAGCTTGATCTCATCAGTCCCCTAGCCTCACCAACTTCCATACCTCTCTTCCTCACACACTCATCCACCATATCCCTCCATCTTCTCCTTGGCCTACCTTGCCGCCTCCCTCCTTAAAATTCGCTCAGATATATCTTTTTCACCACTCTCTTGTTATCCATTCTTTCCGCATGACCATATCATCTAAGCACACTCTCTTCTCTTCTGGTGTCCACAGACTTCCACACTCCACATCTTTCACAAATTACATTATTTCATATCCTATGCACTCTCTGTGCTCCATATACATTCCTCAGCAATCGCATCACTGCTCTTGCTTGTGACTTTTCATTTTCATGCCACACCATAGTCTCACTGTAATGGGGGGTATAAAAGCCCACATTGCTTAGAAGCAAAGGGGGGATCCTCTCTTTGGCTCAGGGGTATCGTGCCAGCCTATCAAGCGCGAGAGCCTGAGATCGAATCTCGGTCAGACCAGTGATTAATTTGTTAAGTTTCAGTCAGGTTATTACGTTGGTGGCAGCAGTGGGAAGTGAGGCGAGGCTTGGAGAGCAATGATGTTGTTGTTGACAGCGTCTTAAGCCTTACATCCTGGGGGTGAGCTGTCCGGTGTGGTACGCAGCGCTCCCAATGGTGGCCTCCAATGTGCTACGTTACCACATGTGTTTGAAATTGACCAAATTAATCACCAGGAGAAGAAAAGAGTGATGTAATGGGATGTATAAAAGCCCGTGTTGCTTGGAGGCAAAGCAAGGATCCTCTCCTTGGCTCAGTGGTAACATGTGCACCTATCAAACTCGAGGGTTTGAGATAGAATCTCGGTCAGACCAGTGATTAATTTGATAAAGTTTCAGTCAGGTTATTACATGACGTCCATAACTTAAAGCTGGCACTAACACTCCTTCATGTACGCCTCACACAGCTGCAACACTAAAGCCTTCATAGCACCAGCTACTTTCCTTCCTTGTCATCTACTTTCCACTTCTTTTGCACATTTTCCTCTCTTTTCTATCACTGTACCCAGGTATTTGAACTCTCTCACCAATTCCAGTCTCTCTCTATTCACTGCGACATCACACTGGGAGTCACCTCTCTCAATAACCATCACTTTACTCTTTTCTACATTTACTCTCAAGGAACGACACTCACAGACATCAGCAAAATTCTACACTAGTTTACCAAGTTCTTGTCCGGTATTTGCAAGTAGTACTGCATCATCTGCAAACAACATTTCTAAGATATTCCATCTGACACCATTCATTACCAATGCATCCCTCTCCCCATTACACATGTTTTTGCTTCTCTCATCATCCCATCCATATATATACTGAGCAACTATGGGGACATCACATACCTTGTCGCACACCCACACTGACCGTGAACCATTCACTTAGCTGCCCATTTACTCTTACACTTGCCTCAATACCATCACAAAAACTCTTGACGGCACCTAGCAGCTTGCCATTTACATCAAACATGCGCAAAACCTTCCACAATCCTTCTCTGTCTACTTTGTCGTATGCTTTTTCCAGATCCATGAATGCCACAAACACCTTATGGTCCTTCTCACAAGCCTTCTCCACTATCTGTCTTACTGTAAAATATTTGATCCACACATTCTCTGCCACTTCTAAGGCCACCCTGTTCATCACTCACTCAGCCTTCTGATATCTCTCTTACTTTATAATGTTTCTTCCATATACCTTCCCTAAAACACTAAATACACTTATGCCATGATAATTCTTGCACTCACTTTGCTCACCTTTATTTTTGTACAGGAGTACAATCACAACCATTTTCCACTCCGCAGGCATAGTTTCACTCATCCATGCCTTCTTACATATCTCCAACAAGCACTTCACTCCACTCTCTCCACAACACTTAATCATCTCTGCATACATCTCACCAACTCCAGCTGCTTTCCCATTATTCAGCCACTTCACAGTGTTCTTCACCTGCATCAGCGCTGTCTCCTGGCACTGCATTCCTTCTCTGCACCCTCCTGTTTCCTGGCACTGCATTCCTTCTCTACACACCCCCATTTCCTGGCACGGCATTACTTCTCTGCACACCCCCAATATCAATCATGTTTACAGCGGCTCTTTTATCTCTATTCCTATTCATAAGGATTTCAAAATATTCTTTCCATTTGATCCGTACTTCATCTCCATGGGTTAATAATCTACCACTTACATCCTTCACACTTTCACATTTCTTTCTGCTGTCACTTCTACAATTCCACACCTCTTTCCAGAATAACTTCCTACTTTCAGAGTAATTTGCATTCATTTTTCTCCCTAGATCATCATTTACTTCCTCCTTTTTCCTTTTCACTGGTCTCTTTATGTGCCTCTTGCTCTCAGTATATTCAGTTCTTATTTCAACTGAACCCCTGTCCTGGGACACCTCTAGCCACTTCCTCCTCTCTTCCTCCACTGCTCTCTGAACCTCTTCATCCCACAATGCCGTACCTTTCGTCTTTGTTGTTACTCTTGCCACACCACACACTGCTTTAGCATTCCTAACTAAGCAATCCCTATATGCATTCCACAGGCTGTCCAGATCCATGTCATTCCAATGCACTGATTCTAACTCCTCCCCTGTTTTGGTCCTGTATTCATCTGACATTTCTTTGATATTCAGCTTTTTGACTTTCAGTCTTTCTCCCTGACTGCTCCTCTCTCTCCTGGTCCACCTCACTCCTCTCAGCTTGATCTTGCATACCACAATCATATGATCTGACAGATCTCCACATCGTCCTCTCACAGCCATCGTATCAGCAACCATTCCCAGCATCGACCTCTTTATGGGCACGTAATCAATCAGGCTCCTTTCAATACAATCCTCGTTCCCTCCATACCTTGTACAGTATATTTATGCGCACCTTTGTGTTTGAAATATGAGTTACAAATGCAAAACCTCCTTTCCTGACACATATCCTTCAGACACTTCCCAATATCATTTTCTCCTGGTACTCCATTACAACCCATTATGTCATCCTCAGGACTAGTGCCTACTCTTCCATTCATATTGCCCATTATGATCACTTTAAAGCTACTGGGCATTTCTCCCACTACTTCATCCAGCTCATCCCAAAACCTGTCTTTCTCTCTCTCTCCTGTCATCACACGGTGCATACGCTACAATCACTGCCACTTTCCCCTGCTCAAACTTGAACTTGACATACATACATCTCAAGCTGAAACATTTGTAATCTTTCATTCCACTCTGCCACACTTCATTCATCAACAAAGCTACTCCTTCCCTGCATCTTCCTCGCCCATTCATGCCCGACCTTACACACTTTACACCCCCCCACTCCTTCACTTCACACCCTTTCATCTTTGTTTCACACAATACCATCACAGCATGTCTCGCACTCTTGAACACATTCACCACTTCCACCCTCTTGTTCCCCTCATTCACACCTCTCACATTCCACGTGGCCATGCAAATCTGCCCATTTGGTTGATGCCCTGGGCAGGTATTGGGCCCTCTGAGGCTCTTCAAAACATCTGGCATGATTAAGTGATTTTAGATAGGGGAATCTGGGGGAAACTTAACCTGGCCAAAAACCCCGATTGTATAATGGTTTCCTGGGTACAGGAAACCATTTGGTTTGTCACTCAGTGCAGAGACCAAAAGGCATCCCTAAACTGAGTGATTGGATGTTGGGTGCCCCCATCTAATAATGAAAATAATCATAATGATCTTTTTATGGAAAATGTTGCAGTAGGACTGGCTACTGCCAGGCATTTTTATTCAAGTGCAAGAAAACCCCTGGGACTTAACTGGTTATAACCTATCTAAATACAGTATATCCACTTCACTCTTGTTACATTTGTAGCACTGTACTGTGTTTTATTCCGGCAACTGCCAGGAAAACCCCAGGTAACTAATGAGGTCTTGCCTAAGTGATGTATTTGCTACTACTATAAAGCTCGAATTGGGAAAAGTTGTCAATACCATCTAAGCACTTTTGCGGCACCTCGGCTTGGGTTACCTTTCCTAGAAGGGTAGTCAAGTCGTACCCCACCTGCTCGTGGTGACCTTGCAAACACCCTATTTTTTTCCATTTCTGTTCTTTGTTTTTTTTTCAGTTTTCTTTTTTTCTCCTCCATTAGGGTGACACAAACGGGGGCGGCGCTACCCGGGTTTATCACGGGTAGTATTGTATATACTTTTTGATGTTGCTGTTGTTGTTGTTGTTTTGTTTTGTTGTTTGTTCTCCTTTACCATGAGCAAACAACACCAGTGCCCTCGCTGCAGTAGGTCTGTAGCAAAAAGTGCACAAGCACTGAAGTGCCACTACTGCAGTGAGTGGGTTCATACAGCTTGTGAAAATTTGGATGCAGGCATCTATCCATTTATGAAGAAGAGCCATCAGCTGCACTTACGCTGGCTGCGTAGCCAATGTGTTGCACCAGCGGATGAGGTCTTGGCTGGTGAAGGAAGTAGTACCGAGAAGGGGTTTGAAGATAAAGTTACTGGGCCAATCTTTCAGGCAATTAGAGATGTTTCAAACAGACAGCAGGCACTAGAGACCAAAGTCTCATCACCCATGGCACTCACACTAGATCAGGCCAAGTCATTTGCAGATGCTGGCGGGTCTCTCATGGGGGAAGGGAAGGATCTGCCTGGGGGCGTGATTGAGATCAGTGCTCATGGCCAGAAAAAAGCCATTCATAGTCAGCATGCACTGATTGTGAAACCAAAGAGTGGTGCTGATGCCCTGACAAATCAGATGGGACCAGAAGACATTAGAGGTGTATTTAACTCGGTACCGGTTGATAGCTGTCTTAAGACCAAGGCTGGTGGGTTGGTAATGAAGTTTCCATCAGCTGAGGCCAAACGTGAGGCAACTGGGGTGCTGAATGATCATTTTGGCTCTGAGGGCACTTTTTGCATATCAGAGCCAAAGAAAATGTTGCCTAAAATGACCGTGACAGGCCTTTCCTCTTCCTTGGGGGACTCTGACATCATCCCATACATTCTGAGAAAAAACAATAAAATTAAGATGCTCGTTGATCGAGGTTGTACCCTCAACCTTCTCTACACAAGAACAAGGAATGACACCAAAAATGCTGTCTTGAAGATGTCGCCAGAGGTGAGATCCTCCATTGCAGAACAGGACAATTACATTTATGTGGATCTTACAAGATGCCAAGTATTTGACAGATTCTGGGTTACACAGTGTCATCACTGTCAAGGCTTTGGTCATACATCTGAGAGATGTTCTAAGAAAAATGATGAACCTAAAAGAGTCTTTTGTGCTGGTGCCCATAAATCTAAGGATTGTGGTAACAGAAATTCTCCCAAATGCATCAACTGCTCATCTTTAAGACATCAAGATGCTAATTCAAATTCACAGTCGGCTGCCCATTTTGCAACAAAAGGAGACTGTCCAATTATGATTTCTCATAGGAACAGATTGATTGAAAACACCAATTTTGACCATTCAAAAAACTGACTACGTCCCTCTTGAACCAGTTAAGGATGAGTCTGATATTGATATTATTTGTAATGCTTTGCCTAAGACACATTCTATTATTAGTATTCCCAGGCCTGCTGCTGACTATCCAGGAGGAGGCGTAGCACTCATCTACTTGGCAGCACTTGCAAATGTTTCTCTCACTGACTCCAACCTCACCCTATCTTCATTTGAATTTATGGAAGTATTGATAAATTTCCATCAGAATACCATTAGAATTGCAATTGTCTATCGACCAGGTCATCCGGGCAGAGATCGAGGTTTTATGGAGGAGTTTGGGCAGTTTCTTAAAGGGTTTTCTCTTAAACCTGGAGGAC
This sequence comes from Coenobita brevimanus, assembly GCF_032717465.1. Lineage (NCBI taxonomy): Eukaryota > Metazoa > Arthropoda > Malacostraca > Decapoda > Coenobitidae > Coenobita > Coenobita brevimanus. The sequence goes on from NC_137035.1 coordinate 7,171,632, forward strand.
TTCTTATGTGTGGTGATTTCAATTATTGGGTTGACAGTCCAGAGTAAAAACCATTTTCTTCAAAATTCCTTGAGTTGATCACCCAGAACAATTTTTTCAATCATGTAAGTAATCCAACTCATGTCTCGGGACATGTCCTTGACTTGATCTTGTCCCCAGTTAGTTGCATGCGCGTATCAGATGTGGAGGTTGACTCATTTGACCCTCTCATCTCTGATCATGCTCTGATCACCGTTACTTTTGATGTCCCGAAATCCCCTTCATATAAAAAGGTCATCAGGTTCAGAAATTACAGGAATGTTGACTGCCAGCTGATTTGTCTTGAAACTGATCAGCGTTTAAACTACACTGATTCTTCAAATCTTTCTTCTGATGAGTTGGTTGATATTTACAACAACGAGCTTGGGTCAATTTTTGACCATTATTGTCCTGAGGTAGTAAAAACAATAACTGTACGTGATGGTTCTCCGTGGTATGGTCCATCCATTAATTCTTTGCGTAGACAACGTAGAAAGGCAGAACGTGAGTGGCGCTTGCAGCGGACCGAAGTAACTCGTTTGCGTTATGTTTTTGCAAGAAGAGCAGTCGTTCACACTGTAAAAGCCCAAAACGCTAGGTATTATTATAATAAAGTTGATTCATGTGGGGGTGATCTAAAATCTGCAGTTGTGAACAATTTGGTTGGTCGGAGGAATGTAATTGTTAAACCAACTTCTGTATCTGATGCCCAATTGGCTTCTGATTTTGCTTCATTTTATACAGGTAAGATATCTTGCATAAGAAGTGATTTGGACAGCAGTTCCCCTAGTGAAGCATACTCAGTCGACTTCCAGCCATGGTGCTCTGGGGATCATTTGCTTTCAACATTTCATCCGCTGGATGTAAACAAAGTCAAATGTTATATCAGAGAACTTAATAAAATATTTTGCTCAATCGATCCCTGTAAAATGTCACAACTGCCTGATATGGATGAGCATGCTGCAGAATTTATCTGCAACCTGATAAACAGGTGCTTCTTAGAAAATAATTTTGTGCAGTCTGAGAAACAGACTAAGAAACCTGGCCCTGATATCGAGAGCATGACAAATTATCGTCCTGTCTCTAACCTGTCTTTTTTATCCAAGATTATTGAGCGGCCCATACTCGATCAACTCGTACCACTACTGGAACACAAGAGTTGTTCCTATTGTTCAATCGGCATACAGAAAATACCATTCAATTGAAACTGCACTAACAAGGATTCATAGTGACTTGGTGGCAAACACTTGTAGTGGGATATCCTCTCTCTGAGTTCTGCTGGATCTGTCAGCAGCTTTTGATACAGTAGAACATCAACTATTGCTGGATGATCTGTATTTTTATGGCGTTCGTGATAGTACCTTTTTGCTCCTTAAATCGTATCTGTCGGACAGCTCTCAGAGAGTGGATGTTGATTACACTAGCTGAGATTCTGCTCCCCTTCTATCTGGAGTCCCTCAGGGATCAGTTTTGGGTCCAATCCTATTTACTATATACACAAGCAGTTTTATCATCTCTACTTGATGCTCACGATGTGTCCTATCATTTTTATGCTGATGACACCCAGCTCTATGTGAAGATGTCAGATATCAACAATACTAAGACAAAGTTTGAATCTCTAATGTCTGATAATAAGATGTGGATGGCTAAGAGGAAACTTAAGCTGAATGATGGTAAAGCTGAGATCATCATCATCACAGGAAACAGAAGGGGTGATGACACTGACAATGCCCTGGCTTTGAACATTGGCGTGTCACAGCTTCATCCAGTCAGTTCTGTTCAAAATCTGGGTGTTTATTTTAATTCTAAGTTAAATTACAAAGAACATATTAATCAGGTTGTAAGAGGGTGTAACTTGCATATCAGAAATCTGTACTCTGTGAGAAAATTCCTAAGTAGACAGTGCCTCTTAACATTGGTCCATGCAGTGGTCTTGTCTCATGTTGATTATTGTAATTCACTGTGAGTTGGTCTTCCAAATAATATACTAACAAAAGTTCAGTCCGTGTTGAACAGGGCAGCACGGCTTATCTTTGGTCTCCCCCCGAGAACCCCAACTACCCCGTTTCTGACTAAGTTGCATTGGTTACCAGTAAAGGCTAGAACTGAATTTAAACTGTGTCTTATTACATTCAAGGTTCTTAAGTTTGGTGAACCGAAGTACCTTGCTGAATTGTTAAAACTCCCATCGGCAAGCCCGGGTGTGATGTTACATGGTGAAGATGAATCCTTGCGTCTTGATGAGCCAGGGGCCATTCACCAGTCATCTTTCTCTGATCGTTCTTTTGCGTATAGAGCCCCTAGATTATATAACAGATTGCCATTGTCCATAAGGCAACTCTCTACCGTTTAATCCATTAAGAGACAACTGAAAGCCTTTCTTTTTTCAAAATGCTATGACCTGGAGAGAGGTACTATGACGGATGATTATAGGGTTTAATTATTGCCACTTTCATGAATATATGATGTAGCTTGTATTATGTAAGAGAAATGTCACAATTCTTGTTATTGTAAAAATAATGTATGGGTATCATGCGCTACTGAATTCTCAAAGCAAGAACTGGGGTTTTTGAGAAACAAAAGGCCAGATTATTATTATTATTACACACAGCATAACCAACCATCATTTCTGGGATATTCACACCCTTGTATAGCAGCCTAATTTTTCCACCTGAACACTATATACCAGAGTGAAATCAAAACTATAGGGTATCTATAAGTGCTCGTGGGCCCTTCAGGCCCCTCGCACTTGCTCCTGCGAAGGGCTCTCGCATTTATATCCTGTTCTAGTGTAACGTTGTCTCATGGATTTTTTGCAGCTAACCAACTGATAGTGTTATTTGCAGCTTTGGGTATGGAACCCAAGTTTATTTTAGTTCTACCTCTGGACAAAAAATTCTACGGAGATCCTATGTCGGGCTTCGGGAGCAGCATTTTTTGGTCAAAATGTGATCACTCATTAAATATAGTAAAAGTTTTTCAATCGTGATGGGACCAAGTTTTTTCACATCGGCGATTTTTTTTACGATTTTTCTGCCAGTTTTGGCGCGATTTGAATGTGTAGTTTCGGCTGCCCAAAATACACACACACACACACACACACACACACACACACAGCTAGTGCTATAGTATAATAGATTAACTAGTTGCAGGTTACTTCCTGATGCCTTAATCCAAGAGGGAATGACCTGAACAAGGCACTTCCATGTTTCCCTGTCCTCTGTCATCAAGCCTCCTTCCATTCATCTCTCATTGCTCTCATTAATATACATGTATACAGTATATACGTCTCCACCCATCACTCTACCACATGCTCCCCTCCCCCCCTCCATCTACTGTACCTCACACAAATACACTCTCCCAAATCAATCAATCTCTCTCCCTCCATTCCACAGAGTCAAACTATCTCAGGGTGCTTCTGACATTTCCCAACTAACTCAAATCAACAAAATATTCTCTATCTTCACCACTTGTCTGTCTTTCTAAATAACTCCTCATGTTCAGCTCATATAACTGACTTTCATTTTTTTCACTTGTGACTTATGTCCTTCCAGTTCGGTCCAAGCTGCACTTTATCATCATCATCCTTACATCTTTTTTCCAACTTAGGCTAGAGCACAGTAAATTCCAAAAAACAAGGAATGAGAAAGCACAAAAATTGGAGAATTATCAACAACACATCTTATAAAATGAGTTGGACTCATTAACACACTACTCTAACCCTTGGAATCCAGTTTCCACTTCACGTGCCCAACCATCAATACATATATTTTTTGGTACTTTTCTTTTTAGATATGCTTTACATTGCCTGCTGGGCATAGCAAATTAAAAGACATTACCTTAATATTGGACACTGCCTGACAGCGGTCCTTCTCTAAAAGATGCTGCGCCAAGGGAAGCAGCAGGGTGGCAGCCAGAAACGCTGGATTTCGTGGCTTTGGTGGAGGTGGACTGAAGCGGTTGTAGGGTGGTGGGGGTGGAGGGCTGGCAGCACTGGCTATGTGAGCATCAACAAACTGCCAACCATATGCACACTGCCCACTGGTTAGGTAGTGCAATAAAAGCTGCCCGACGTAGTTCTCAGCTTCTGGATTCAGCTAGAGAGGAGTTGGAAAATGCATTTATAGTAGTCTATAAAAGTAAGACAATGATTCAGATTATCTGTCTATTATCTAATCCTTTACAGACCCATTAGGGGACCAAGGGTAAGCTACTAAGTTCAGATTATTTGAGGCAAGAGCAACCAACTAATCATCCCTAAATGGTACTATGTGAGAAATAAAGCCCAACTTTTACTGAGATACATACCCTTATGGGCCACATTCAACAGAAGTATCTTAACCCATTAAAATACCATGCATCCAGTTAGGTAAATGTTTACCACCTTACAAAGAAAAATGGTTTTTGGCAAAACAAGATACTATCTGGCTGTCAATTAAAAACAGAGAGAGAGAGAGAGAGAGAGAGAGAGAGAGAGAGAGAGGCAAAAATTCATGTTAGGCCAACACATATGATATGAACCTGAGTGTCTGGTTGTACTGTATGAAAAAGAAATGACAAATATGAATTTTAACCCTTTGAGATTCTGACGATGCGATTTCATGTCATCATAAATCCAACCGTTGAGATTCTGATGACTCGAATTCCAGTCATACGAAACAATATATATATATATATTTTTTTCATGTTTTCCATGTCCTATCAGGTCTTGTTCTACATACATTATCCTGTTTATCCTTTTCGAACTATTTGTTTTTACAGTGACGAGTACATCAGATAGATATGCATAACAAATAGTTTTTTACCATGAATAACATCGGTATTACCAGCATGGATATTTGCCTGCGTGACAGTGACAGCTTTGCTTTTCTCTGTAAAAACTAAAATAAATTGCCATAACCTGTACATCAATAGAAAGGGAATTTACTGTAGAATGACATGGTACTATCAAATTTCACGTAACTCTAATACTTTTTCTTTTACAAATACTCTTTTATGGAAGGGTGCGTGATTTTTCCTTTTCGGCTAGCTTCTACAAATCCTATTGGCTTTAAGCTATCATATTTACCTTTTTCAATCATATTACAGTACAATAAAGAGCAACTATTCAGCTTTAAAATGGTACCAAATTCATTAATCTACCATAAAAAGTTAGTGTACAGTGGCCAATTAAGTACAGTACAAATATTGCTGAGCGACAGTGCGCTCCATGTATGCCCAGCTGAATCTGGCACAGACACAATCGGCAGAGGGCCAAAAATCTCAAAAGTTTTTTTTTTTTTTTTTTTTTTTTTTTTTTTTTTTTAATGCGAGGAAGAAGGAACCAAAGGCCATGAGCCCGCAGTAACAGTTCCCTCCAAGAGAAAAACAAAATACAATAGAGAGCCAAATTCAAGATCCGATCATTTTGAGATGCCTGGACACAATGCGTTTGAAAGACTGGAGATCATAGGCAGGAGGAAATACAGACAGAGGGAGACAGTTCCAGAGCTGACCTGTTGCATGAATGAAAGACTGGGAGTAACGGTTAACTCTTGCATTAGAGAGTTGGACAGAAAAGGGATGAGAGTTTGCTGCCAGACGGGTGCTACGCGCCCGTCGTAGAGGTGGAGGAATGCAAGCAGACAGTTCAGAGGAGCAGTGACCATTAAAGTAGCGATAGAAAAGAGATAAAGATGCAACAGTGCGGCGAAGAGACAGAGGTTGAAGGGAGTCAGTAAGAGGAGGAGAGTTAATGAGACGAAAAGCCTTTGACTCCACCCTATTGAGAAGAGCTGTCTGTGGGGAGCCTCCCCACACATGAGAGTTGTACTCCACACAGGGGCGGATAAAACCCCTGTAGAGAGTCAACAATTGTGCAGGGGTAAAGAAAGAGCGGAGTCGGCTTAGCACACCCAATCTCTTGGAAGCAGATTTTACAAGAGATGTAATATGATCTTTCCAAGATAAGTCCCAAGTAAATGAAACCCCAAGCATGTTCAAGGATGATGCAGGATTAATCTGAATATTATTAAACATTAGTGGGTATACCTGTGGAAGATTTTGTCGGGTTAATAAGTGTAAGAACTGAGTCTTAGAAGCATTAAAGACAACCATATTATTTTTACCCCAGTCAGAGATATGAGCCAAGTCAGACATTAGGTGTGCCATAGCCTCATCCCTTGTTTCTTGAAGTAACTGTTGAGATGGGCGTTGCGGGAACCGAATGGAAAGGTGAAGGGTGGAGTCATCAGCGTATGAGTGGATAGGGTTAGATGTACAGCTTAGAAGATCATTGATGAATAAAAGGAAGAGAGTTGGTGATAGGACAGAGCCCTGAGGAACACCACTGTTGATAGATCTAGGAGAAGAACGATGGCCGTCTACGACAGCAGCTATAGAACGACCAGAAAGGAAGCTAGCGATGAAGGTACAGATAGAAGGATAGAAACCGTAGGAGGGCAGTTTGGAAATTAAAGATTTATGCCAGACTCGATCGAAAGCCTTTGAGATGTCAAGTGCAATGGCAAAGCTTTCGCCAAAGTCCCGAAAGGAGGACGACCAGGAGTCTGAAAGGTAGGTGAGAAGATCGCCAGTGGAGCGTCCCTGACGGAACCCATACTGACGATCGGAAAGAAGGTTGTGATAGGAAAGATGCCTTAAAATTTTTTTATTAAGAATTGACTCGAAAACTTTTGAAATACAGGACGTTAAAGCAATTGGACGATAGTTGGAGGGTTGGGAGTGGTCACCCTTCTAATGGGCTATGGATGTTTTACACTCTGATATCAGCTAAGAACACAATATTTTTTAAGAAGATAATGACAATCTGTAATGAAGAATACAGTAAACCTCGATACACCAAATCCTCTTTTGATGAATTTTGATTTTAATGACAACTTTGAGTTGGCCAAACAGTATGTTCACTTAATTAACTGTGTTCGGTAAAAGAATGGATGCGCGGGGAACACTGACCAGCATGGCATCCCTACATGCACACACACACACACACACACACACACACACACACACACACACACACCGCTCGCTGGTGCAATGGCAACGTTCTCGCTTGCCAACTGGTGGGCGGGAGTTCGCGCCTCGCTCAGGTTGCGAAAAGTTTCACTGACGAAGTGGGTGGTTACTGTTCCCCTTGAGCAAGGGGACGGGTGTGTGCGTGTGTGAAGGTCACAGCCTTGCCCTTAGATCGGACTATATGAGCTCTCAGCTCCCTTCCGGGAGGGTAAAAAGCTGACGATCACGACCATCAAGTGATCATGACCGACCCGGTGAATTACATACACACACACACAAAGTGGTTGGAGGATGAAGAGGATAAGACAAAAAGTAAACTCAAGAGTATGAAAAAAAAAGACAAAGATGCAAGATGAACACATTAACCCCTAAAAGATGGCCATCGGAATGTTCTGACATGCACTCAGGGGGCAAAATCATCATGTGCGATATGGTAGGGGGAGGGGGTTGCAGGGAGGGGTGCTGGGTGCTTGGGGGAGGTGGGGGGTGGGGGTGGTAAGTGGGGGATGGAGGAAAAAAGGTGGGGATGGCAGTGGGGGTTGAGGGGGTGGGGTGGTTAGGGAAGTGGGGGGGGGGAAAGGATGGGGATGGCAGTGAGGGTTGAAGGGGTTGGGTGGATAGGGGGGTGAGGGATGTGGGGGTTGAGGGGTGTGGGGGTGAGGGATGTGAGGGTAGGTGGGTGGGGGAGGGTAGGAGGTAGGGAGTTGGGGATGGTGGGAGTAGGGAGAGGGCAGTAGGGAGTTGGGAACAGGGTGTGGGGGTGGTAGGGGGAATGGTGGGAGAGTGGTTGTGGAGGGTGTGGGGGTGGGGGTGGGAATGGTGGGAGGGTGGGAGTGGGAAGGGTGGAGATGGTGGGAGGGTGGGGGTTTGGGGTGGTAGGGGGCAATGGGGGTTTGAGGGTGGGGTGGTGGGGGTAATAGGGGCATGGTGGGGGGACAGAGTGGGTGGGTGGTGTGTGATGTCTGGGTGTGGTGGTAGGGAGTGAGTCTGGGGGGTTGGGGGGGAAGATGACCACATATGTGGACAACTGTCTTTTTGGTCCCAGTACCCTTGGACAGCACATGAGGACACCTTTTTTCTGGGTTAAGTTTACGAAGGATGAACATACTGTAAGGTGTGGAAGAAAATTCAGGAAGGGAAATATACCCAAAGGAGATTATAGAAAAACAGATGAAAGAAAACCATGAAAAGGTAGAGCAAGAAGTGGTTAGGGTACTAAAGAGTAAAGAATCACTTGTCAGAGCTGCAGAAGACTAGAAAAAATGCATAATTATCCCAGGTTTAAAAGAAAAACCTATGTGTGTGAAGTCAGAAAGAGAAAAGGAAGAACTGACAAGAGCAAAGGAAATAGTGTCAACAGTTATCGAAGGAAATGATGAAGCCCAAGAGGAGATCAAAGAAGTGTTTATGCTGGGAAAATATGTGAAGGGAGAGGAAAGGCCACTAAAAGTAATACTTCAATCTCAGGTCAAGGCAAATGAAGAAATCAACATGACTCAGAAATTAGCACATAAGGAAGGATTTTAAAAAATCTGGATAAGGAAAGATGCAGCTAAAATAAAGGAACCTGTTAAGGGAGATGAAGGAAAAAAAGACCAGAGAATGAAGGAAGAGAAGACAGAGTTCTACCAGTGAGATATGGATCAGAAATTGAGGAAGTGGTACCGATGGAAAGAAGGAGAGAGAGAAGGGCACAATAAAAAACAGTGCAAAAAGACTGAAAGTGGCGTACGCTAATACAGATGGTCTAATCTCAGCAGGGCTAGAAACAGATGATTTCTCGAGGGTAAATGGGCCAAACATTATGTAACTTCTAGAGACCAAGCTAATGAGAGAATACTGAAATCCAAACAGGAGATGGGAAATACACTTTAAGGAGAAGAGACAGAAAAGAAAAAAATGGGAAGAGTGATGATAAGAGTGAAGAAAAAAATAAATGCGGGTAACGTGGAACTGGGAGGACTGAACTAATGAACATGATACTGTACTAGATTCCAGAGGGAAAGGCAAGACTGAAATCACAGTAGCATATGTCCCCTCAGGACAAGAGCATGGCATGAGGGGGAATATCAGGAGATGTTGTCTGACATGGCTAGATACCTACAGAAAGTGATTGAGAAAAGCAACAACATAATCCTGATGGTGACTTTAATTGTAAAGAGGTAAACTGGGAGGAACGGGACTCAGGAAGAAGTGAAGATTCATGGGACAGTAAACTGTTAAATGCAGCAATGGATAATGTAATGACCTTCGTGGGGCAGTAAACTGTTAAATACTATATAGCAATGGATAATGTAATGACCCAGTGGGTCAAAGAAGAGACAAGATTTAGAGGTAATGACACACTAACAAGACTAGATTTAAATCTAACCACAGAACCTGATGCAACAGAACCTCTAAAATATTTGTGTCCTATAGGAAAAGTGACCATTTGGTAATAGAGTTCCAATCGATAGAAGGAAATAGGGAGACGAGATGAGCTACACAAGCATGGAAGATACAACTTTGGAAAAGCAAACTTTGTAGGATTTAGAGAATTTTTTGAAGAAGCGGATTGGGGAGAATTCTGGGAAACAATAGAGATGCAGAAGAAGTGGGATATCTTTCTAGACTTTTATAATATGGGTGTGGAAAAGCATGTGCCAAAAGTTAGTGAGAAAGACAACTGGACAAATGACTGGTTCAACATGTATGATAGCAAAAATAGAAAGGGATAAGGCATGGAACAAATGGAGCAAGATAGGTAATGATAGAACAAAGGAAGAATATAAAAGAACTAGAAATAAATATACAAGAATACATAGAAAGGAAGAAAGAAACTTCAAGACAGGTATATTTGATAAATGTAAGGAAGAACCTAAATTGTTTTACAGGTTTATGAAGGGTAAACTGAAACAAAAGGAAGGTATCAAGAAGCTGAAAGTAGAAGGAAATGTCTATAAAGATGTAGTTGTGCAAGCTAAAATAATAAAGAAATGCTTCCAATCAGTCTGCACTAGAGAATGTGAATTTGTGGAGGAGGAGAAAGTGACTAGAAATGTTGTGTTAAAAGAAATAGAAGTTGAAGTGCAAGAAGTCTACAAGTTACCAGAAACTCTAGATGTGAGGAATGCCCCAGGACCAGATGGGATCTCTAACTAGATACTAAAGGAATGCAAAGAACAACTGGCAGATAAGATTCACGGTTTAACAGTGTGTTCCTTGGAAAAAGGGAAAATTGCCTTGGCATTGGAACATGGCAAATATGGTACAAGTTTATAAGAGAGGGAACAAGGAAGAACCACTGAATTATAGACCAATGTCCCTGACCAACTTGGTCGCAAAACTGTGCGAGAGAATCCTGAAAGAGACTGATAAAATATCTGGAGGAGATGGACATTCCGGCAGAAAGTCAGTTTGGATTCAGAAGTGGAAGGTCGTGTGTTTCCAACTTGTTGAGCTTCTACTCAAGGGCAATTGATGCGCTACAAGAGAGAGAGAGTTGGGTGGAATTTGTCTATTTAGATCTGGAGAAAGCCTTTGATAAGGTACTCCACAAGCAACTAATGTGGAAATTGGACTGAGAGGGAACCTTTTGGAGTGGATGAGAGACTTCTTGAGAGACAGGCAAATGAGGACTATAATAAAGGACATGATATCTGGATGGAGGGAAGTAACAAGTGGTGTCCCACAGGGCTCGGTGTTAGCAACCATAATGTTCCTGACTTATATAAACGATACGGTAGATGGAAAGAACGGCTATGCATGTTTGTTTGCTGATGATGCAAAGATCTTGAGTAAAGTAGGAGTTGAAGAAGACTGTAAAATGCTGCAGGAGGACCTGGATAGGATTCATGATTGGAGCCAGACGTGGGAAATGAAATTCAATGCAAAAAAATATTAAATATTGTTAATGGGTAAAATTACCAAGAGATCATCACTGAATTACTTGATGGGTACTGAACCAATCACAAAAACGAGAGAAGAGATGGACTTGGGAGTGCTAGAGGATAATTTGTCACCTGAAAAACCCATTAACAAGATAGTTAGGGAGATGTATACTCTTGTGACTACCATAAGAGTAGCATTTCATTACATGGATGAGGAGATGAAAAAACTGATAGTACCCACGATCTGCCCCAGGATGGAATACGCAGCAGTAGTGTGGTTCCCACATAAAGCGAAAGATATAAAAAACGATGAGAGAATACAAAGAACAGCAACTAAGATGGTCTCTAGCCTAGCAGATGTCGTACGGGGAAAGACTGGAAAAGCTAGATCTGCCTACCTCAGAAGAAAGGAGAGAGGGGGATGACATGCAGTATTAAGGGCCATGATGGGAGTAGAAAAAATTGACAGAGAAGATTTGTTTGTATGGGATGGGAGAGTAGCAAAAGGACACGGAATGAAACTTAAAAAGCCAAGTTCCTTGATGGATATCAAGAAATATAGATTTCCATATACTGTACTGTAGATGACTGACCTGTGGAACAGCATGGACAGAGATCATCCAGTCTAAAATTTAAATGAGTTCAATGCAAAATTAACTTGAGAAATGGAGATGGGGCCCCATGAGTGTAGCTAATATCCTGTAAATCACAACTAGGTAAATACATCATCATTATCATCCGGACCTCCTTTCCCACCCTAGGGCAGAGTGAGGAGTAGCAACGTAAAGACAGCCCAAATTTCCCCAATCCAATGGGCCATGCCTCCATTCACTCATCATTCAAGCCCCAGGATTCCTGGCTCTATCAGATACATCAAAAACATTCACCACGTTCTGCAGTTTCACATAAACGTATCCGACTGAGTCAGTCTGGACTCTGCCAAAGATAAAAAGGAGTGCCAAATGCCTAATCATGCACTTCTCACAACATTCATCCAACCAGCTCGATCTCTTGTCAGTTCCCTAGCCTCACTGACTTCCAAACCTCAGTTCCTCATACATTCATTTACCATATCTCTCCACCTCCTCCTTGGCCTACCTTGCCTCCTCCCTCCTTCAAATTCACTCAGATATACCTTTTTCACCACTCTGTTGTTATCCATTCTCTCCATATGACCATACCATCTCAGTACACTCTCTTCGATTATGGTGTCCGCTGACTTCCTCACTCCACATCTTTCACAAATCACATTGTTTCGTATCCTACCCACCCTCTGTACTCCAAGTACATTCCTCAGCAGCCCCATCTCCACTGCTCTTAAGCGGGCCATACACGCACAAGCGAGCCCGTCCGGTGGCCTGAAGAGGAGGCCTCAACGGTCGTCGTGGGATCTGTCGCGGACAGATTTTCGTGGTCAGGCTCTGGTCAGATCCAGACAAACTGAGTGTGTGTGGGGTACCGCAGGCCGTCAGGCATCAGTCTTGTGTCAGTTGTGCAAGAGAATTTTAAATCCTCATACGAGCAACCTGTGGCAATAAACCTCAGTGTGGCTGTCAGTCCTTCAAGGGGCGAAATAACACTCCTCATACAGGTATCCTTCTTCCTTATTATTGAGGAAACCAGTGACAACAGCTGCAGGTAGGAATCATCGTCCATCCTCAAGTAATTAAACCAGTCATTTTTCTCGCATCGCAATTCTTTCAACAGTCAGATGGGACAATTTACTCCTCATCAACCAATCTTTTGCCCATTCAGTCTGTTTTTTCCTCCTCTTTCTATTACATGTATTTGCAATATAGGCCGCGGCAACAGCACCAATAGCATACAGCTCCAGGTCATCTGTGGACAGTGGAGCGTCCATGGCCACCCTCACACCACGGCGTTTCGCTTGCAACTGAGCTGAGACGTGAGGCCGACTGAATCGTGTGTGGGCACAGCATTGTTTGTTGAGGCCGGCCTCTTCAGGTCACCAGACGGGCTCGCCTGTGCGTGTATGGCCCACTTTACTCTTGACTTTTTCATGACCATAGTCTCACATCCATATGTTAAAGTAGGCACTAACACTCCTTCCTATAAGCCTCGTGCAGCTGCAACATTCAAGCCTCTGTTACTTATCAAGGTCTTCATTGTACCAGCTAGTTTTCTTCCTTGTGTCACTCTACTTTCAACTATTTTTGCACATTTTCCTCTCTTTTCTATCACTGTACCCAGGTATTTGAACTCTCTCACAAATTCCAGTCTCTCTCTATTAACTGTAACAACGCACTGCGAGTCACCTTCACTCTCAATAACCATCACTTTACTCTTTTCAACATTTACTCCAAAGGCATGACACTCACAGACATCAGCAAAACTCTGCAACTAGGTAAACACACACACACACACACACACACACACACACACTATAAAGATGCAGCAATGTAAGCTGAAATAATGAACAAATGTTTCCAATTCGTTTTCAGTAAAGAAATGGATTTTGTTGAGGGGGAGGGAGTGACTAGAAATATAGTGATAAAAGATATAAACGTGGAAGTGCAGGAAGTGTATAAATTACTGGAAACTCAAAATGTATGGAAAGCCCCAGGACCACATGGAATCTCCACTTGAGTACTGAAAGAATGTAGAGAACAACTGGCGGGTAAGATTCATGGTCAGTGAGTTCACTGCAAAAAGGGAAAGTGTCTCGGGAATGTAAGAGGGCCAATGTGGTACCAATTTATGAGAGGAAACAAGGAAGAACCCCTGAATTATAGACCAGTGTCCCTGACCAACTTGGTCGCAAAATTGTGCAAAAGAATTCTGAAAGACAGATGGATAAAATATCCGGAGGAGATGAACATTTTGGCTGAAAATCAGTTTGGATTCAGAAGTGGAAGGTCGCGTGTTTCCAACTTGTTGAGCTTTTACTCAAGAGCGATTGACATGCTACAGGAGAGAGACAGCTGGGTGGATTATGTGTATTTAGATTTGGAGAAAGCCTTTGACAAGGTACCCCACAAGTGACTTATGTGGAAACTGGAGCACATAGAAGGACTGAAAGGAAGCCTCCTGGAGTGGATGAGAGACTTCTTAAAGGACAGACAAATGAGGACAGTAATAAAGGACAAGATGTCTGGATAAAGGTAAGTAACACGTAGAGTCCCACGGCACTCTACGTTAGCGCTGGTAATGTTCCTGATTTACATAAAGCAGGGTTCCCAAAGTACTTTCTATGATGGTCCAGTCATAACACCTTCTGATGTGGCAGAGGTCCAGATGTAAATTCTTATATTTAATATTAACTATGGTATAAAATGCTTGCATTTATTTTAGGATGTAGAGTAATTAGTTCTTTAAAACATACTGAAATTGTGTAGAAAGTTAATACCCTGAGCAAAATTTAAATAACCTTTATAAGTGATATTCTCTTGTATTGTTGAGGTGATTAAATAAGACAGAAAAATATATTCTCTAGACTCCCACCTTCTCAGAGAGACAAAACGACATACATATATTGCCTAAATTACAATTACCACCCCTACATATGAACAGCCACTTTAGCACTACCACCACCACTTTTCACTATCCATCAGTTCACCAAATGAACAAGCCACTGACAACAATCTGTGGGTATGAGTTCATGCAGTGCAGTTTGCTAAATGCAGAATTCCTACGGCTAGGAATCCTGTTCTCATGTTACCAATATTTGATGCTGACGATATCACTGTGATATTATGCTGTTCAATATTATGAAACTTATATTAGACAGGCTGACAAATGAGGATATAAAGGAGTATTGTGGTGTGGATGTGGATGTGATAGGAAGCATTAGGAGGAACGCACTGAGGTGGTTTGGCCATGTGGAGAGGATGGAGGGTGAGAGACTGACGAGGAGAATGTATGTGAGTGAGGTGGAGGGGAGGAGGGGGAGGGAGAGGCCGAGGATGAGATGGAGGGATGGGGTGGAGAGATATATGAGAGAGGGGGGTGTGAATTGGGAGCAGAGCAGTGAAATGGCGGGGGACAGGGCGACGTGGAGGCGATTTGTTTGTGGTCACCCCGTACGGGATTGAGGCGTCTGGCAATAGATAGATAGGTAGATAGATGTTACTTTGACTGATGTGCGCACTTAGAGTAGCTGGAGAAATTAGTATCTTCTGTGTTAATAAGTAATCTCACTCATCTGCAGTGTAATCATCAAGAGGACAGGAAGGTATTACTGCAGTAATTAAACATAACTGTCAACCTGACGAAATTATATTTCTTTGAGCAGTGTTGTGGACATAACTCATCCAGAGATGCTAAATATTGTGTTACTTTCATTGGAGGACGATGCTGAACATTTAATGATGGCAGTCGCTGGGATCCGTACCAAAACTCGTCATGATCCACATTCGGACCCCGGTTCGCCATTAGCGTACCACTGATATAAACAATATGGCAGATGGAATGAACAGTTATGCAAGTCTGTTTACTGATGATGCAAAGACCTTGAGGAGAGTAGAAGTTGAGGAAGAATGTAAAATGCTACAGCAAGACCTGGATAGGATTCACGATTGAAGCCAGATGTGGGAAATTAAATTTAATGCAAAAAAATGTAAAATATCAGAAATGGGTAAAAGTACCAAGAGGCCATCACTGAATTATATGACGGGTAATGAACCAGTAACAAAAGCGAGAGAAGAGAAAGATTTGGGAGTGCTGGTCCACAATAGTTTTTCACCGGAAAAACACATTGACAAGACAGTTAGAGATGATGAAAAAATTGATAGTGGCCATCATCTACCCCAGGTTGGAATATGCAGCAGTAGTGTGGTCCCCACACAAAAAGAATGATATAAACAAAATCGAGAGAATACAAAGAACAGCAACCAAGATGGTTCCCAGCCTGGCATATCTGTTGTAGGGAGAGAGGCTGGAAAAGCTGGATCTGCCTTCCCTAGACGAAAGGAGAGAGAGGCACGACTTGATTGCAGTGTTCAGGGCCATGATGGGAGTAGATAAAGTTAACAGAAAATATCTGTTTGTATGGGATGGGAGAGTAAGAAGAGGACACGGCATGAACCTGAGAAAGCCAAGTTGCTTGACGGATATCAAGAAATATAGCTTTCCATATAGATGCACAGAGCTGTAGAATAGCCTGAACAAAGAGGTTGTCCAGTCTAAAAAGCTAAATTGAGTTCAAAGCAAAATTTGACTTATCACCCTGTAAAACACATAAGTCAAGAGTCAAATGGCCACCCCGTAAGGGATTATGGCGTCTGGCAATAGATAGATAGAGAAAGAGAGATAGGACCCCATGAACGTAGCTCATTTCTTGTATATCACAACTAAGTAGATAAATACACACACACTCACAACCGCCCTCCTCCGTAACCCACAGAACGCCACATCAGTCTCTCGGTGACCAGCACTTTGGGAGGAGCCATAAATAGAGAATTTATTAGTAAAATGAGCCATTCAAACCTAGCTGTATGTTACTGTGTATGATTATACGGCGGAATGATGCTCTATACTTACCGATCTTTGTTTTATACATGCCACGATCCCTGGGAAATTGCCAAAGAGCATGGTGTTCAGGTTTAACATCAAAGGTCTGGTACCAATTAGTTCGTTATATCGAGAGTGTACTGTGTAAACTTATGCTATGACAAGCCATATGAAAATCTACTCTAG
Source organism: Coenobita brevimanus (assembly GCF_032717465.1). Taxonomy (NCBI): domain Eukaryota; kingdom Metazoa; phylum Arthropoda; class Malacostraca; order Decapoda; family Coenobitidae; genus Coenobita; species Coenobita brevimanus. The sequence continues at coordinate 7,188,188 of NC_137035.1, forward strand.
GTGCTAATTCCCTTCTAGTCTGTGTCCCCTACCCCACCCTTTGTCCCTCCCCTCCACTCTTTCCTCTGCCCTCACATCTGTCCCTCCTCATCCCTCTCTCCCTCCTATATCCACTCGACCCTCGATTCCCCATACCCCAAATTCCCTGATTAGAGATCTCATGGACACTGGCTGAGGCTGGACAGTGTTACCAAATCCCGGACAAACGCCCGTACAAGTCTGGGATTCTCACAAAAGTCCGGTCGTTATTCTTTCATATAAAACTATCAGCAGTCTGCTGCAAAACACAGTATAATTTTAGCAAGGTTCAGACACGATAAAGGCCATTTGTAACACACACAAGATGATATTTTCATACTTGAAAAGCATCATTGCCACCATCCTGCTTTACCCCACCAGTTCTTAACTCGTGGCAATATCCCATTTACCTCTTACTTTTCTCAAATGCCACTATAAAAAATTTATTGCATAACAGAGTAAAACTTAAGCAAGGCTTGGACACACTAAAACTCATAAGTAATTTTTAAAAATATTTTCTTACGGACAAAGTCAATGGTATTTATTCCCACTCACTTAGCTCACCCGACTTGGTGCGACTAAATACCGAATCTGCACTTTTCACTGGAAAATATTTTAATTTTTTTCGCCACAGAGGCTCATACACAACTAATTATCTGAAATCCGCTAAAAGGAATTGTACTTAATGTAAGTCTATTTTTTAAAATTAGGTTCAGAGCTAAAATGTGCCCGTGTTAGCAGACATTTCCCCTTCAGATCGTCAGCATGCCTTGACAGACTTCTATCTATCTATCTATATACCTAGGCTGCTTCCCCCAAGGAAAGGGAGGTAGCCGAGACAGGACGACTCACTCTCCATATACTCATCCATTCAAACACATTCATTCGCATCTTAGCCCCAAAGGGGAGAACGGACAGATCCTCACCGCACCACACCGCACAAGGGTCAACTGGGCAATGCAATCAGTGACATCCGCAGCAGGGCCCGACAGCAGAACTGGTTTACCCCTGCCACATCATAACAGACCCATCCCCTTACCCGCACCTGACCTGACTAGCTGATCAGACCAAATGCGGGAGAATATCCCCTCAGGGCTGCGTCATCACTTATTCATTCACAATTTCTCTCCATTTATTTCTGTCACGCACAGCCACTCTTCCTTGCTCAACAGACATCCCTCTCGCATCCAGCGCTCTCTTCACACTGTCCATCCATCCTATTCGTGGTCTTCCTCTCAGCCTTACACCTCTCACATCAGATCTAGTTATCTTTTTCACCAATCGCTCATTATCCATTCTCTCCATATGCCCAAACCATTGCAACACCCTCTGCTCAACTCTACCAGCCATCTCCCGAACAACTCCAGTTCTCCTTCGCACTTCAACATTTCGCACCCGATCCATACGCGTCACTCCACACATACTCCTCAGACATCTCATCTCCATTACATTCAAACTTTTCCTCTCTGCTACACCCATATTCCATGTTTCAGACCCATATAATGCAGTCGGTACCACAACACCCTCATACAGCCTTCTCTTTACATCCATTCTAAGCGAACGACATTTAAACACTTTTTTCATTCCTCCCAGCACCTTTCCTACTTCATTTATTCTAAACTTCACTTCTGCATCTATTCTTCCATCCACAGCAACATGTGACCCTAGATATTTAAAACAATCTACCTCCTCAAGCAACTCACCATTCAAAACTATATTCATCCCCCTACCATCTATCAACCTCGTACACTTCATCACTTTACTCTTATTCTCATTTACTTTCAATTTCCTCCTTTCACACACCCTTCCAAACTCCTCTACCAACTCTCTCAATCTCTCCTCTGAATCAGTCACCAGTGCAGTATCATCTGCAAACAGCAGCTGCTTCAGATTCCACTCTCCTCCATCAACATTTACCAGACTCAGACCACCTAAAACTCTTGCATTCACCTCCCTTACAACACCATCCATGTAAATATTAAACAACCAAGGCGACATCACACATCCCTGTCAACTGGAATTCTAGCCAAATATTGTACAAAATTGTACAATATTTGGCTAGAATTCCAGTTGATTCTATAATCGTTTTCTGAAGAGTGAACATACACTGCATTATTTATGTGCCCTGTCTTACAAGCATACTTGTGTTCCTTAATGTGAGTGTCCAAATCCCTTCCAGTTTCACCAACATAAACCAAATCACAGTCTCGACATGGAATTTTGTATACCCCTGCAGTTTCATTACTAGTGGGTTTACTCTTTGCTAACATTGATCTTAAGGTGGAAGTATATCTAAATGCAATATTTACATCCAAATCATGACTCACAGACTTCACCAAGCTAAGATTTGACACATACGGAACTGTGATGTATGGCTTATTTTGTTGACTTTGTGATGTTGTTCTAGGTACAAAAAAGGCTTCTCTAGCTTTAAAATATGCTTGCCTTATAAACTAATTAGGATATTTTAAATCCAAAAATATTTTCCATATCTTAGCGTTTTCTGTATCCAAATGTTGGGGACTACTAATTTTGAGTTCCGCAAGGAACATAGAAGAAATAACTGACATTTTAGTGGAACTGTGGTGATATGAATAATAATGTACAGTCATCCCTTAACATTCACGGCTTTGAATATCCGCGGATGGCTACAGAAAAAAAAATATATATATATCATTGAACTCGGCTGACACTGTAACATTATCCCAGGCACAGTTTTTGGCTGTTTTAGTACAGAAATGGTATTATCCTGTCAATGAAATATACTGTAACACTCTTCATCTTGGAGGGAGCTGGGATGAGCACGGTTGTCAGAAGGGGCCATGCAGGAGTACACTATTCATTATTTTTAACTTTTAGTGTTCTTGCATTAAATAAAAGAATTTAGTGTTCTTGTTTTAAATAAAGTGGTTGGAAACATGCACATAGGGTTTTTCTTTACCTATATAAGGAAATGAGTGGGTCCAGGGGTGTTTTTAAGGTGGGGCAGCAGATATTCGCGGATTTTTAACATTCACGGGTGTCTCTGTTACCTAACCCCTGTGAATGTTAGAGGATGACTGTATATACAAAATGCACCGGGTTGGTTTCCTGTATACAGAAAAGCTAAGTGTCCCAAGTTCATCCTTGTGCACAAATACATCTAAAAATGGAAGGGAACCACTATTTTCCCATTCAACTTTAAATTTAATTGAGGGAACCAATGCATTTAATTTTGTAAGAAAATCGTCAAAGTTAGTGTATATATCTGGCCAAAATAAAAACACATCATCAACATATCTATACCAATTTAAATTTTGAGGAGATAAGGTGGTAAGAAGGTTGGATTCAAAATATTCCATGTACAGGTTACTAAGAATGGAAGAGAGAGGCTAGCCCATAGCCATATCAAACTTTTGCATGAGAACTGATCACTGAAAGAAAATGCATTACACTACACACAACCATGGTTGTACTGGAGTTCAGTTGATATTGTGACCAAATAGCATGTCAGTATGACCAGCTAAATGTGTCATGAATGACTAAAGATTACAGTGCAACAAGCATGCTGGTGACTTAAAATAATGTGTAACAACAAAGGATGCGAGAGAAATGAAGTGGGAAAAGAGTAATACACTTGACTCTCCATTTCCCAAACTAAAAGGGGGGGGAGATCCAATCCAGGAATCGCAAAAGTCCGGCCCCACATACCATTCCCCTGACTTTTACCACACTTTGTCTGAATTCTCCAGTATTGTCCGGCAATTATTCCCATATCCTAGAGCATTCTGGAAGGTAGGCTACCAGTTCCAACGTAAGTAACATACACAGTACATAAAATAACACTGACACAGTAACAATAATAATATCATTGACACAATAGCAGTATTTTGCTAGCTACAACCCTGAGAATGATTGGTTAGACAGTTGATGAGAATGTGGAGGATATGATAGAAAAAGATCAGAAAGCTGAGGAAGGAGGAAAATGAACTAGGAATGGAACACCACGGGGTGAGCCAACCACTCATCAGCTGACCGAGATACTACAACGCAATCACCGAATGTGATCTCGATCTTGGACCGAATCGTCAATTTTAATTGGAAAATATTTTAATCCTTATCACCACATACGTTTGCACACCTAATTATCTGAAATTCAGTCAAAAATTTGTGCTTAATTTAATCACTACTAGAAAATCAGGATTCAAAGTGAAATTGTCTTAAAGTTAGCAGAAATGTTTTGCCTCTAGCCTAACAACTCGCCCTGATGGACTTTTGTATAAATATCGATTTACAATGCAGATACATTTTTGTGTACTCAAAATATATATTTATGCAAAATAGAAGTCTGTCAAGGCATGCTGACGATCTGAAGGGGAAATGTCTGCTAACACGGGCACATTTTAGCTCTGAACCTAATTTTTAAAAATAGACTTACATTAAGTACAATTTCTTTTAGCGGATTTCAGATAATTAGTTGTGTATGAGCCTCTGTGGCGAAAAAAATTAAAATATTTTCCAGTGAAAAGTGCAGATTCGGTATTTAGTCGCACCAAGTCGGGTGAGCTAAGTGAGTGGGAATAAATACCATTGACTTTGTCCGTAAGAAAATATTTTTAAAAATTACTTATGAGTTTTAGTGTGTCCAAGCCTTGCTTAAATTTTACTGTGTTATGCAATAAATTTTTTATAGTGGCATTTGAGAAAAGTAAGAGGTAAATGGGATATTGCCACGAGTTAAGAACTGGTGGGGTAAAGCAGGATGGTGGCAATGATGCTTTTCAAGTATGAAAATATCATCTTGTGTGTGTTACAAATGGCCTTTATCGTGTCTGACCCTTGCTAAAATTATACTGTGTTTTGCAGCAGACTGCTGATAGTTTTATATGAAAGAATAACGACCGGACTTTTGTGAGAATCCCAGACTTGTACAGGCGTTTGTCCGGGATTTGGTAACACTGTCCAGCCTCAGCCAGTGTCCATGAGATCTCTAATCAGGGAATTTGGGGTATGGGGAATCGAGGGTCGAGTGGATATAGGAGGGAGAGAGGGATGAGGAGGGACAGATGTGAGGGCAGAGGAAACAGTGGAAGGGAGGGACAAAGGGTGGGGTAGGGGACACAGACTAGAAGGGAATTAGCACCTAGAGTAGATTTTCATATGGCTTGTCATAGCATAAGTTTACACAGTACACTCTCGATGTAACGAACTAATTGGTACCAGACCTTTGATGTTAAACCTGAACACCATGCTCTTTGGCAATTTCCCAGGGATCGTGGCATGTATAAAACAAAGATCGGTAAGTATAAAGCATCATTCCGCCGTATAATCATACACAGTAACATACAGCTAGGTTTAAATGGCTCATTTTACTAATAAATTCTCTATTTATGGCTCCTCCCAAAGTGCTGGTCACCGAGAGACTGATGTGGCGTTCTGTGGGTTATGGAGGAGGGCGGTTGTGAGTGTGTGTGTATTTATCTACTTACTGTAGTTGTGATATACAAGAAATGAGCTACGTTCATAGGGTCCCATCTCTCTTTCTCGAAAAGTCAAATTTTGCTTTGAACTCAATTTAGCTTTTTAGACTGGACAACCTCTTTGTTCAGGCTATTCTACAGCTCTGTGCATCTATATGGAAAGCTATATTTCTTGATATCCATCAAGCAACTTGGCTTACACAGGTTCATACCGTGTCCTCTTCTTACTCTCCCATCCCATACAAACAGATATTTTCTGTCAACTTTATCTACTCCCATCATGGCCCTGAACACTGCAATCAAGTCGTGCCTCTCTCTCCTTTCGTCTAGGGAAGGCAGATCCAGCTTTTCCAGCCTCTCTCTCAACAACAGATATGCCAGGCAGGGAACCATATTGATTGCTGTTCTTTGTATTCTCTCGATCTTGTTTATATCATTCTTTTTGTGTGGGGACCACACTACTGCTGCATATTCCAACCTGGGGTAGATGATGGCCACTATCAATTTTTTCATCATCTCTAACTGTCTTGTTAATGTGTTTTTCCGGTGAAAAACTATCGTGGACCAGCACTCCCAAATCTTTCTCTTCTCTCGCTTTTGTGACTGGTTCATTACCCGTCATATAATTCAGTGATGGCCTCTTGGTACTTTTACCCATTTCTGATATTTTACATTTTTTTGCATTAAATTTCATTTCCCACATCTGGCTTCAATCGTGAATCCTATCCAGGTCTTGCTGTAGCATTTTACATTCTTCCTCAACTTCTACTCTCCTCAAGGTCTTTGCATCATCAGTAAACAGACTTGCATAACTGTTCATTCCATCTGCCATATTGTTTATATCAGTGGTACGCTAATGGCGAACCGAGGTCCGAATGTGGATCATGACGAGTTTTGGTACGGATCCCTGCGACTGCCATCATTAAATGTTCAGCATCGTCCTCCAATGAAAGTAACACAATATTTAGCATCTCTGGATGAGTTATGTCCACAACACTGCTCAAAGAAATATAATTTCGTCAGGTTGACAGTTATGTTTAATTACTGCAGTAATACCTTCCTGTCCTCTTGATGATTACACTGCAGATGAGTGAGATTACTTATTAACACAGAAGATACTAATTTCTCTAGCTACTATTAAGTGCGCACATCAGTCAAAGTAACATCTGTCTACCTATCTATCTATTGCCAGACGCCTCAATCCCATACGGGGTGACCACAAACAAATCGCCTCCACGTCGCCCTGTCCCCCGCCATTTCACTGCCCTGCTCCCAATTCACACCCCCCTCTCTCATATATCTCTCCACCCCATCCCTCCATCTCATCCTCGGCCTCTCCCTCCCTCTCCCCCCCTCCACCTCACTCACATACATTCTCCTCGTCAGTCTCTCACCCTCCATCCTCTCCACATGGCCAAACCACCTCAGTGTGTTCCTCCTAATGCTTCCTATCACATCCACATCCACACCACAATACTCCTTTATATCCTCATTTGTCAGCCTGTCTAACATAAGTTTCATAATATTGAACAGCATAATATCACAGTGATATCGTCAGCATCAAATATTGGTAACATGAGAACAGGATTCCTAGTCGTAGGAATTCTGCATTTAGCAAACTGCACTGCATGAACTCATACCCACAGATTGTTGTCAGTGGCTTGTTCATTTGGTGAACTGATGGATAGTGAAAAGTGGTGGTGGTAGTGCTAAAGTGGCTGTTCATATGTAGGGGTGGTAATTGTAATTTAGGCAATATATGTATGTCGTTTTGTCTCTCTGAGAAGGTGGGAGTCTAGAGAATATATTTTTCTGTCTTATTTAATCACCTCAACAATACAAGAGAATATCACTTATAAAGGTTATTTAAATTTTGCTCAGGGTATTAACTTTCTACACAATTTCGGTATGTTTTAAAGAACTAATTACTCTGCATCCTAAAATAAATGCAAGCATTTTATACCATAGTTAATATTAAATACAAGAATTTACATCTGGACCTCTGACACGAAGGGGAAGACAGGAGGAAGCAACTTCTGTGAGAAGAGTGGAGAAATTGCAAGATAGTGAGAAAATGACAGAGTATAAGAGCATAGTGGAAGAAAGATTGGGAAGGTATGAGCTAGAGCAGATGGAAAGAGTGGAAGACTTATGTAAGATATTCACGGAAAAGATAGGCGCAGCGTGTGAGGCAGTTTCTGGTGTGAGGAGGAGATGCAAGGGTGTGCAAGGGACAGCATGGTGGAATGATGAGGTGAAACAAGCTGTGGAACAAAAGAAGAAAGCATATAGTGAATGGTAGCGAGTAGAGGTAGGGGAGAAGATGAGAGAGAGAAGAGAGAGGTATATGTGAGCAGGAGAAAGGAGGTGAAGAGACTGGTGAAGGAGAGTAAAAAGAAATTGGATGAAGAGTTTGGGAGGAATCTGAGTGTGAAATGGAGGGAGAGTAAGAATTTGTTTTGGAAGGAGGTAAAGAAAGTAAGGCAGTGTGGAAGGGGAAAGAGTAGGGGAGTGAAAGATAGGAATAATAGATTGTTAGTGGAGAAGAGAGAGAAACTGAGGAGATGGAAGGATCACTTTGAGGATTTGTTGAATGTAGAGAGTGAGAGCAGTGCGAGTATAAGTGGTTGGGGAATGGCTGGGCGAAGAAGAGATGAGAAGAGGGAGGAAGAGATCAGTAGGGCGGAAGTAGTGGAAGCGACGAAGAAGATTAAGCTGGAAAAGGCCCCAGGAATTGATGGAGTGTGTGGTGAAATGCTTAGGTATGGGGGTGAGATTGTTGTGGACTGGATATGGAAGTTGTGTAGATTGGCTTGGGAAGTGGGAAGGGTTCCAGAGGATATCAGGTATAATTGTTCCTTTATACAAAGGAAAAGGAGAGAGAGAAGTATGTGGTAACTATAGGGGTATTTGCCTACTTAGTGTGACTGGTAAAATATATGGTAGAATACTCATTGACAGGGTTAGGCATATGACAGAGGAGCTAGTTGGAGAAGAACAAGGGGGATTTAGGAAGGGAAAAGGGTGTGTAGATCAGATATTTGTTCTAAGATGTTTAGTGGAGAAGTATCTAGAGAAGGGAAGGAAAGTGTATGCTGCCTTCATGGACTTGGAGAAAGCTTATGACAGAATAGATAGGCAAGGTATGTGGAAGGTATTAAGAATATATGGAGTGGAGGGGAAACTGTTGAGTGCTGTGAAGAGTATGTACGAGGGAGCTAGGGCTACGGCGCTAGTGGATGGTGAGCCGAGTGAGTTCTTTGATCTCAATGTGGGACTGAAACAGGGTTGTGTGATGTCTCCATGGCTGTTTAATATATACATGGATGGGGTTGTAAAGGAGGTGGAGGGTAGGGCAGTGGATGTGGGGGTGGCTCTAATGAATGAGGGTGAGATTTGGAAGCTTCCGGTGTTGCTGTTTACTGATGATACAGTACTGTTGAGTGAAGATGAATGGGAGTTGCAAGGTTTGGTGAATGAATTTGGGACAGTGTGTAGGAGCAGGAATCTGAAAGTTAATGTAAACAAAAGTAAAGTTATGGTGTTTGAGAGGAATGAAGTCACAGTGTGTGCAGTGAGGTTGGATGGTGAGGATATGGAGAATGTGAGTGCATTCAAGTACTTGGGTAGTGTGATGAGTAAGGATGGAACTTTGGGGGATGAAGTGCGTGAAAGTGTACAGCAGGGAAGGAAGGTTGTTGGTACACTGAAAGCAGTGATGAGAAATAGGGAGGTGAGTATGGAAGTTAAGAAGTTACTCCATGATAGTATCGTGATCCCTACCCTGACGTATGGAAGCGAGGCATGGACCTTGCAAGAGGGGAACAAGTCAAGAGTGAGAGCAGTGGAAATGAGTTACTTGAGAGGAGCATGTGGAGTGACGTGGAGGGACAGGTTGACGAATGAAGAAGTGAAGGAACGCTGTGGGGTGGATGTGGATGTGGTTGAGAATATTAGGAGAAATACACTGAGGTGGTTTGGACATGTGAAGAGAATGGAGAATGAAAGACTGACTAAGAGGGTGTATGTAGGTGAGGTGGAGGGAGGGAGAGGTAGACCGAGGATGAGGTGGAGGGATGGAGTTGAGAGGTATATGAGGGAGGGGGGGTGAGTTGGGGGGAGGGTAGTCAAATGGTGGGTGACAAAGCGACTTGGAGACGTTTTGTCTGCGGCCACCCTTTGCGGGATTAGGGCGTCGGGCTATAGATAGATAGACAGACCTCTGCCACATCAGATATTATGACTGGACCATCATAGAAAGTACTTTGAGAACCCTGGTTTATGTAAATCAGGAACATTACCGGCGCTAACACAGAGTGCCGCGGGACTCCACTTGTTACTTCCCTTCATCCAGACATCTTGTCCTTTATTACTGTCCTCATTTGTCTGTCCCTTAACCCCTTAAACGCGGCCGTGAATAGTCGAGTCCCCCTGAGTGGCGGGGTTGTATCGCGGTCTGAGTACCTGTAGGAAAATATTCGCCAAAAATCAGAGATTAACCCTAGAACATTATACTTGGTATGGCACATAGTACTTACATTCAGCTTTCTCCAGAGACAGGTGTTGAGCCTTCGTGGACTACCCAAGGACTTGTGGAGACTTGCAACGTTGGGTAACCAAATCTTCACTTTCACACCTCCAGCAACCCGGTTTCCCCTCTACCACAGCCTCATTCTGTCATAGTAAACTTTATACTACAACGTAAAGGTAGTTTGGAATCTATATTTGTATAATAAGCACTGAAAATAAGGCTAAAATCAACGGAGCGTACGGCCGACATGCACCGCGGCGGCGGTCTTCCCGTCACTCAATAAACATTTCCATTTTCACAGCTAAAAACATGTATACTACATTATTTTCAATCATATTCCTTCCCAAAAGATCACCACGGTGCGCTTTTTATTCTGCCTTACGCCCGCCACTTTATTCTCGTTCCTGTTGGTCGCTTCCACTGACTCGGAAGAGCTAGAACTCGCCATAATGTCACTTTGAAAGCCTGCGGTAAACTGACCCTAAACAGGGGCAAACCGTGAGAAAAAAAGCTAGTGTTACAACTGGAGAAACAAGCGTTTCCTATTAGCATAAACTGCTTGTGAGAGGAGAGTGCAGATTTACAGTTCTGAGCACTCAGAGCGCTGCCATGTATCACACCCAGGCTGGCCGGGCCGTGGGGGGGGGGAGGGAACTCGATACTTGGCAACAACTGAGGTCAGTAGTACAAAGGTAAAGTATGCTAATTGTAGCTAAAGGGCGTTGGTACTGATAGACAATACCAGCTGGAGCCTGCTTGCCCGTGGTTATTCAAAATTTACTAGAATCGCAAATGCGACGATCCGCTGTTATGTCTTTTTTGCCAAGCGTCGCAAACGAGACGATCCGTGTTTAAGGGGTTAAGAAGTCTCTCATCCACTCCAGGAGGCTTCCTTTCAGTCCTTCTATGTGCTCCAGTTTCCACATAAGTCGCTTGTGGGGTACCTTGTCAAAGGCTTTCTCCAAATCTAAATACACACAATCCACCCAGCTGTCTCTCTCCTGTAGCATGTCAATCGCTCTTGAGTAAAAGCTCAACAAGTTGGAAACGCGCGACCTTCCACTTCTGAATCCAAACTGACTTTCAGCCAAAATGTTCATCTCCTCCAGATATTTTATCCATCTGTCTTTCAGAATTCTTGTGCACAATTTTGCGACCAAGTTGGTCAGGGACACTGGTCTATAATTCAGGGGTTCTTCCTTGTTTCCTCTCTTATAAATTGGTACCACATTGGCCCTCTTACATTCCCGAGACACTTTCCCTTTTTGCAGTGAACTCACTGACCATGAATCTTACCCGCCAGTTGTTCTCTACATTCTTTCAGTACTCAAGTGGAGATTCCATGTGGTCCTGGGGCTTTCCATACATTTTGAGTTTCCAGTAATTTATACACTTCCTGCACTTCCACATTTATATCTTTTATCACTATATTTCTAGTCACTCCCTCCCCCTCTACAAAATCCATTTCTTTACTGAAAACGAATTGGAAACATTTGTTCATTATTTCAGATTACATTGCTGCATCTTTATAGTGTGTGTGTGTGTGTGTGTGTGTGTGTGTTTACCTAGTTGCAGAGTTTTGCTGATGTCTGTGAGTGTCATGCCTTGGGAGTAAATGTTGAGAAGAGTAAAGTGATGGTTATTGAGAGAGAAGGTGACTCCCAGTGCGTTGTTACAGTTAACAGAGAGAGACTGAAATTGGTGAGAGAGTTAAAATACCTGGGTACAGTGATAGAAAAGAGAGGAAAATGTGCAAAAATAGTTGAAAGCAGAGTGACACAAGGAAGAAAACTAGCTGGTACAATGAAGACCTTGATAAGAAACAGAGGCTTGAATGTTGCAGCTGCACGAGGCTTATATGAAGGAGTGTTAGTGCCTACTTTAACATATGGATGTGAGACTATGGTGTGGCATGAAAAAGAAAAGTCAAGAGTAAAGTGGGCAATACATGCACAGGCGACCCCGCTCGGTGGCCTGAAGAGGCCGGCCTCAACAAACAATGCTGTGCCCACACACGATTCAGCATGCCTCACGTCTCAGCTCAGTTGCAAGCGAAACGCCGTGGTGTGAGGGTGGCCATGGACGCTCCACTGTCCACAGATGACCTGGAGCTGTATGCTATTGGTGCTGCTGCCACAGCCTATATTGCAAATAATAGAAAGAGGAGGAAAAAACAGACTGAATGGGCAAAAGATTGGTTGATGAGGAGTAAATTGTCCCATCTGACTGTTGAAAGAATTGCGGTGCGAGAAAATTACTGGTTTAATTACTTGAGGATGGACGATGATTCCTACCTGCAGCTGTTGTCAATGGTTTCCTCAATAATAAGGAAGAAGGATACCTGTATGAGGAGTGTTATTTCGCCCCTTGAAAGACTGACAGCCACACTGAGGTTCATTGCCACAGGTTGCTCGTAAAAGGATTTAAAAGTCTCCTGCACAACTGATACAAGACTGATGCCTGACGGCCTGCGGTACCCCACACACACTCAGTTTGTCTGGATCTGACCGGAGCCTGACCACGAAAATCTGTCCGCGACAGATCCCACGACGACTGTTGAGGCCGCCTGATCCCTACCCAAACATGCCCAGGTTTGCCTGAACAGGCCGACCTCTTCAGGCCACCAGACGGGCTCGCTTGTGCGTGTATGGCCCGCTTAAGAGCAGTGGAGATGGGGCTGCTGAGGAATGTATGTGGAGTACAGAGCATGAGTAGGATACGAAACAATGTGATTTGTGAAAGATGTGGAGTGAGGAAGTCAGCGGACACCATAATCGAAGAGTGTACTGAGATGGTATGGTCATGTGGAGAGAATGGATAACAACAGAGTGGTGAAAAAGGTATATCTGAGTGAATCTGAAGGAGGGAGGAGGCAAGGTAGGCCAAGGAGGAGGTGGAGAGATATGGTGAATGAGTGTATGAGGAACTGAGGTTTGGAAGTCAGTGAGGCTAGGGAACTGACAAGAGATCGAGCTGGTTGGATGAATGTTGTGAGAAGTGCATGATTAGGCATTTGGCACTCCTTTTTATCTTTGGCAGGGTCCAGACTGACTCAGTCGGATACGTTTATGTGAAACTGCAGAACGTGGTGAATGTTTTTGATGTATCCGATAGAGCCAGGAATCCGGGGGCTTGAATGATGAGTGAATGGAGGCATGGCCCATTGGATTGGGGAAATTTGGGCTGTCTTTACGTTGCTACTCCTCACTCTGCCCTAGGGTGGGAAAGGAGGTCCGGATGATAATGATGATGTGTTTACCTAGTTGTGATTTACAGGATATTAGCTACACTCATGGGGTTCCACCTCCATTTCTCAAGTTAATTTTGCATTGAACTCGTTTAAATTTTTAGACTCCACCTCCATTTCTCAAGTTAATTTTGCATTGAACTCGTTTAAATTTTTAGACTGGATGATCTCTGTCCATGCTGTTCCACAGGTCAGTCATCTACAGTATATGGAAATCTATATTTCTTGATATCCATGAAGCAACTTGGCTTTTTCAGTTTCATTCCGTGTCCTTTTGCTACTCTCCCATCCCATACAAACAAATCTTCTCTGTCAATTTTTTCTACTCCCATCATGGCCCTTAATACTGCATGTCATTCCCCTCTCTCCTTTCTTCTAAGGTAGGCAGATCTAGCTTTTCTAGTCTTTCCGTAGGGTACATGTGTGGGTTGGTTATATGGTTACCACCCATAAATAGCTTATAGGATACCATTAGGCTTATAACTCAATGTAAAGCCACCTGAAATGAAAAGAGGAGTAATAAAACGGGACAGGAAAGATGGGAGAAATATGAAGATAGGAGGGGCAGACACAGAAAAAGAATGATAAAGGTTTAAGAAAAAGTTGGCAACACTACATCAAGTGAGTGGATGATAGTTGCTGCCACTAACCACAAAAATTTCCCACTGTTTATTTACTCCAGATAAGGTCCATCAATATGAAGCAATAATACTGCTGTTTCTGCATCTTGGGTCACTGAAGTTAATAATCCTTACTGATGTGTTGATCATGGGATTCTGATACCTTTCACCGAGATGTCAGTATGAAGATAGCTAGTAATATAATGTTTTTATTCCTCAACTGTTTGCTTCCAGGGTAATTAGGAAAATACTGCTACAAGTCAGGTTTTAACATAGGTCATCAATACTAAACGTTATCATATAACAACAGACAAGATGGCACGACAGAATAATGAATAAAGCTAATGAAAGCGAGGAAAAGGAGTAATCAGAATGAAGAAGGAATGAAAGAGAGAGAGAGAGAGAGAGAGAGAGAGAGAGAGAGAGAGTTACAATGATGGTTAATATCGCAAAGATCTAGTCCATGCCAAGGATATTTTGTATTTGCTTGGGAATCCACATCCAATTTACAATCACTCTAGTGTGAGTAAGATCCTATCAAGGCTTATTTTAAACTGCTCTACTGTAGTACTATTAACAAATTTCCCAGGGAGTCTGTTCCGCGTGGAGCATATCATGTGCGTGAAAAACAAAAATAGATGCAATGATATCTAGAGCTGGTGATGGTACTGTCAAAGCGTAGGAAAAGTGGCCATGAGCAGCTTGCCACAAGGATGTGTGAAGTAACTCCATCTTGTGCAGTATTTGTGATAAATGGGTGCATAAGAGATGTTGCGGTATTAAAGGCAGACTGCAAGATAATGCTGATTTTATGTGTGCAGTGTTTCAGGGAGAGCATACAGAGACTGTCAAGCATGAAAGGACTGATATTGCTGGTAAGTTTCTTGAGTGTGTGCTCTGTGGCTAGGGTAAGAAGTGGCTGTTGCCTCTCCTGATACACTGAGGGTCTCCCTCTGTGTTTAGAAAAAATATATGTGGCATGTGTTAGGAGCATAATACTGTATGGTTGTGAGGCATGGGAAGTAAAAGAAGAGGATATTCACGGGCTCAAATGTACAGAAATTACAACAATTATATGGATAATTATGTAGTGCGTCCTTGAATGTGAGGCCTGGAGGGGGGGGGGGGACTAGGTTTATGATTGAAGAACTGAGAGGAAGGATGGGACTCAAGTGCATTGGTGCTGTGATAAGGAAGCGCAGATTGAGATGATTTGGGCATGTGGAGAGGATGGAGGATGACAACTGGGTGTGGCAAGTAAGAAGTGTGAATATAAGCGGTAGGGTTACGAGAGGCAGATTAAAAAAGACCTGGGACTAGGTCATTGTGTGACCTCTCAGGTCAGGAACTGAATAAGGAGACTGCCAGAGATCTAGCAGCGTGGAAAGCCGC
Organism: Coenobita brevimanus; assembly: GCF_032717465.1. Lineage (NCBI taxonomy): Eukaryota > Metazoa > Arthropoda > Malacostraca > Decapoda > Coenobitidae > Coenobita > Coenobita brevimanus. The sequence goes on from NC_137035.1 coordinate 7,203,455, forward strand.
CATGAGGTGACCAAGGTTGATGGATGCATGCATGTTGGAGCCTTTAAAATGCGATACGATACAAAATGTCGGTGTTAAATCTTTTCAATTCCTGCCTCCAACCATGGGTGGTTGCATTTTGAGACTAAACAACTTTCTATGCTCAAGACTGTCAAACTCATTCAGTATTTTAAATACTTCAATGAGCTGATCTCGCTGTCTATGAGCCATCACGCAATCCTGATAACTCAGTCTTCTGATGGATGGAATTAGTTTTATACCTCTTGCTTGAACTCTTCCAAGCTGATCTATCTCTTCAGTATAGGTAACCAGAACCACACAGCGTACTCCACAAGCTGCCGTATTATTAAGGAGTTCCAGAGTGTAAGAACACTCAATTACTGTAACAAAACTGTCACTAGATGTAGCCCAGGAACTTCTAGGTCTTTTTCTCTACTTTGATGCAATGTTAGGAAAACTTTAAGCCACTGATGATTAATACACCTCAGTCCTTTTCCAAGTCCGTCACTCTCAGAGTTCTCCCCAAAAGTGAATACTGTAGTCTAACCTGGGATTTGCATGGCCAATATCCATCACCTTGCATTTCTCCCGGTTACATGGCATTTGCCATGTCTCAGACCATTCCCCTAGTTTAGACAAGTCTGCCTGGAGTTTTTCAATCCCTTCAAGACCACTCACATTTTCTCCAAGATTAATGTTATCTGCAAACTTTGAGATCACGCTTAACAGGCCTACTTCTATATCACCGATATAAATGATGAACAGGAGTTGACCAAGGACTGACACTTGTGGAATTCCAGAAGTGACTGAAGGCCAATCAGTAGAAATTCTGTTGATCACTTTTCATTTATTCCTATCCATTAACCTTATTTCTATCCAGAATGTAACCTCCCCATTAATACTGAGTGCATGCACTTTTGACATTTGTCTGAGGTGACACACTTTGTCGATTACCTTTTGAAAGTCCAAGTAAAGGATGTCTACTGCTTTATTCCTGTCGTTTTCACTCAACATTTTGTGGAAAAATTCAAGCTAATTAGTCAGTCATGATCTATGTCATCTGAACCCATGCTGAGAGTCCATAAATGGGTGGTGATTATCCAGGTGTTTTGGCTATCCTGTAGACAATCACTCCTTCTAACCAGAGTTGTGGAGTCAGTGATAATAATTCCTGACTCCGGCTCCAACTCCAGAAATTTTACTACTACGACTCCGTATTTGACTCCGACCTATGTATATAATGTATTAATAATACGGCACGTGGACATGATGTGGGTAAATGAATAATATTCATGAATCTTGATAGATATAATTCTTAAATCTTTATTTTAAATTTTCTACTTATAGTGCTTACGTAATACCAAATAAGCCGTTATACATGGTTGCAAATTAATTGAATAAAGTAATGAAAAGATATGACTGATACCATTTCACAACCAAAAAGGTTGGAGTCTGAGGTGTGGAAAATTTTACAGACTTCGACCAAAAACAGACGACTCAACGACTCCGACTTCACAACCCTGCTTCAAACAGTATTACTATGATAGAGGTCAGGCTAACTGGACAGTAAATCTCAAGACATACCTGACTTCTACACTTAAACACAGCAGTCATATCTACTAGCTTCTACTCTTCTGGTACTTCCTGTTTCCCGCGACTTGGGGAAGATTTCTGCAAGGAGCTACCTGGTCATGCACCTCTTTAAGAACTCTTGGAACAATTTTATTTGGACCAGGAAACTTGTAAATATATAGCTTGTCAATTTTTCTTGCCACCTCACCAGACAATGATGGAATCTTCACTCTCATGGGCCAGTGCTGGTCTTGCCATGAGTATCTTCTTACATAAAGACCAAAACAAAATAGTTAGCTGTTTACTGCATTGGCCACATTCAAACCTGAGACTAGCATTACACTTGACAGATTCTTAACTGATGCAACACTACCTTTGAAAGGCTTCCTACTTTTAATATGGCTGAAGAACTCTTTAGGGCTCTCTTTCCATCAAGATGCCACCCCAAACTTCTTAATTTCTTAGTCAACTTTATCACAGATTTCAGTCTCCTGCATACAGTCTTGAAGGAGTCCAGATCATTCTGATCCTGGCTGCTTTTGGCCCTCTTGTATGTAGCCCTTCTCTCACTTACTGCAGAGGCTATTACATTACTAAACCATTTTGGCTGAAATGATCTTTGCTTTGTAGACTCTGAGGGTATGAATCCAGACCGTCATTCTGAAAACTGCTTTTTAACCCCTAAAATGCGGGTGTTTACAGTCGATCCCCCCCGAGTGGCAGGGTTGTATCGCGGTCTGAGTACCTGTAGGAAAATATTCGCCAAAAATCAGAGATTAACCCTAGAACATTATACTTGGTATGGCAGATAGTACTTACATTCAGCTTTCTCCAGAGACAGGTGTTGAGCCTTCGTGGACTACCCAAGGACTTGTGGAGACTTGCAAAGTTGGGTAACCAAATTTTCACTTTCACACCTCCAGCAACCCGGTTTCCCCTCTACCACAGCCTCATTCTGTCACAGTAACCTTTATACTACAACGTAAAGGTAGTTAGGAATCCGTATTTGTACAATAAGCACTGAAAATAAGGCTAAAATCAATGGAGCGTACGGCCGACATGCACTGTGGCGGCGGTCTTCCCGTCACTCAACAAACATTTCCATTTTCACAGCTAAAAACATGTATACTACATTATTTTCAATCATATTACTTCCCAAAAGATCACCACGGCGCTATTTTTATTCTGCCTTACGTCCGCCACTTTATTCTCGTTCCTGTCGGCCGCTTGCACTGACTGGGAAGAGCTAGAACTCGCCATAATCTCACTTTGAAAGCCTGCAGTAAACTGATGCTAAACAGAGGCAAAAGCTAGTGTTACAACTGGGGAAACAAGCGTTTCCTAGTAGCATAAACTGCTTGTGAGAGGAGATCGCAGATTTACAGTTCTGAGCGCTCAGAGCGCTGCCATGTATCACAGCCAGGCTGGCCGGGCCGTGGTGGTGGGGGGGGTACGGGGGGAAAACGCGATATTTGGCAACAACTGAGGTCAGTAGTACAAAGGTAAAGTATGCTAGTTGTAGCTAGAGGGTGGTGGTACTGATAGACAATACCAGCTGGAGCCTGCTTGCCCGCGGTTATTCAAAATTTACTAAAATCGCAAACGCGACGACCTGCCGTCCTGCCCTTATGGCCGAGCGTCGCAAACGCGACGATCCGCGTTTTAGGGGTTAAATATGATACATTACATTTACATTACTGCTCTCTAGCCCAACAATCATGATACTGTCTCTAAAACCTTTTTAAGCCAGCTCAATGGAAGTCCTTGAACCAGAGAATTACCAATCAGAAAGCCCTTGGTTTCCTTGGCATCCACCATACAGATAATGCTTGTTAATTTGTTATCTTTCTTAGCCTTCAATGCCTGTTGCTTCTGAGACTTTTGGCTTTTAACATTTTGCACTCCGTCATTCAGGTTCTCTTCTGCCTCTAATGGTGTCTGTCTTGGGACAGATTCATTTGCTACCAATGTGAGGGCACTGAATCTGTTTGAGACACTAAATCCATCATTAAGCTTCTTGAGCTGGGTGTGTCCCCTTCGTCTGCCTACTGTTTTCCGGCTTTCAAAGCCAGTATCATCTTCAACTGCACCCAGTGCAGTACTGTGCTCTCACTAATACTGGCAACTTGTTGAGAACTTGCTGCCTCACCTCCTATTACAGTGGTGGGTGGGGATCTGATCTACTTCACGGTCTGGTTTACAGTCTCAAGACCTCTGATTTCATCCTTTAGACTGTCAATCTCCTTCTGACCTTCAGCAATTTCCTTTCTTAGGTTCCTGATTTCTTTATCTTGACTTTTTTAGTCAGTTCTCTATCTCTCTTGCCTCCTTTGAACACTTTTCCTCATTCTCACAAACGAGACTGATGTTGTCAAAATGGATTTTGGCGTATGCTCTTTCTGCGAAGTCAATACACAACTTTTCTTCATTCCATCCCAGAAAGCAGCTTTTAGTTTCTGGACACCAGTAAGTTTGCTGCTTCTGAACTATTAAGTTTTAATTTTTCAAGGTAATGGTATTGGTTTGTTTAAAAAAGAAAAAGTGTGAGACCAATATAGTTAATAATTCATGAAAAGATAAGGGATGGGGGGTTGGTGAATTTTTCCCATGCCATCTGCATCTGCCTGTCTGTCAGTGGTCTTCATCATGTTCAGTACCCTGTCTTTGATGGCCTGTCACACTGACCACAGGCCTCCCCAGGGATGGATGATCCAAAACATGCCGCAGCTCCCAAGGAAGCAACACAAAAGATACTATAACTGATTTCCCATCAGGAGTAAAAGCATGAGTGAGGTTCCTACTAAGTTTTCAATCCACCTTCAAAGACCAGACTCTTGGAATCTACTGGTTAAGAAATACCACTTGACCCAGAAGACAAACATGGGAAATTCGGCTGGCCTGGCCTCCAACATGGTAATAGAGCTCTCTCACCTAAGTGCAATCCAGTCAGAAGCACCAATAAACAGTCACAATGGCTGGTCAAGCATTATCTGACACGAGTGGGCCACATTGGTCACTAAAGTCACACTCCATTTATCACTTCCCAGTCCACCTTGGACAACTCCAGTCCCCGTCTCTCATGAGCTGTGAGAGCTGTATAGCTTGTTTACTGAAGGGTCCAATACCTCTCTTCCCTAGCCTGAAGTAGCGGTAGGTTCCTTACTAGTAACCTCCTCCCCCTTTTAACGGAAAAAGGGAAGAGATCTTATTTCTACAACTAAAGTTAAAGTGAGAGAAGAAAGACTCAGATTCATAAGGACGCTGACCCCTAAATGATGAACTAACTCCAACTCTCATATGATTGATGGGAGGGGGGGGGGGGAGACTGCAGCGAAAGATGGAGGGATAACAAGTTGGAGAAGGGACAGCAGTAGGGATGGGAGGAAAGGGTGGAGCAGAAGGACAGAAGGATGGATGGAGAAAAGAGACCAGAAGGGAAGTAGCACCAAGTGTATTGTATACTGTACAGTATATTCATAAAGCATTTCACAGTGTATATTTATTTCATTCATCATTTCGGGTGCTTATTACCTGCAAATGGAATACAGTAATCCCTCTACTGTCCGATGTAATAGAGCCAAAGGCATGTCCAGAAAGTGGGCCCCTGCCTGCTGGACTGGTACTTAAGGACCCTAACCCAGCCTAACTTTGAAAGCCACCTAAATAACTCCCTACCGGACATGCATAGCACCTATTTAAACCTATTTAAGACCCTATTCACACCAATAATGGACATAAAGCATGAAATAAATGAAAAGAAACCAAAGAATGAGGAATTAGAAGTGACTGTACCTCAGCCAGGGTACTTACAGCACGTCTGTGGCCGTCTTCTCTAAGGCTTTGGCAGTGGTGCAAATGCTCTTGAAGCACGTACAGTAATTCTTTGCACTTGAGTTATAACTGTTTAACACTGCACACTGTTAACTGCACCACACCAGTTTCAACCGCCAGTTTGCACTCTACAGTTAATCCTTTGCACTCTAAATTCTAATTTCTTAACAATGCACAACACTGTAAATTCCCGTGTGGTCTACTGGCAAGGTATTGCAGTTTATTCACTGTTTATTCACAAAAAACGAGCACGTGTGGCATCCACTGCAATAAGCATCTACTCACGATCGAAGTTAGGCAGTGACTGTTGGTGATGGGGAAACAGAGTTGTCAGATCGTAACGGTCACATTACCAAACTCCTCAGTTTTCATTACCAAATATAACTTTTCCATCCATCCATCATACAATTCTACGTTGCCCCATGAGGATCGTAGAAGCCCGGGGCTAGGTAATTCGGTCCTGACATTTAAGATGAGAGTGACCAGACTTACTCATCCCTGAGTGGCATTACACGAGCAATAACCCCAACCACCCCTTGGATATAAACCTTCACCAGCTCAATCCGATTGGAGTGCTATAATTACCCACTAAACCACCAGGTGCCATAATTTAGTTATATGGTTACCACCCAGCATAGTAAATGGCTTCCTGGTGTACAGGAAACCATTAGGCTTGTCACTCAGTATAGAGTAACCCACAGGCAGAAGGAAGAGGAAAGAATGAAGGAAGAAAGACAAAAGAGGAAGTGCAAAGTCATCCGTAGGCAAAAGGACGAGGAAAGAATGAAGTAAAGAAAGACAGAAGAGGAAGGAAGGAATGAGAGAGGAGAAGAAAGGGCAGACACCTGAGAGCAGCACTACATCGAGTGAGTGATACTTTTCATTACCAAATTCGTAAGCTAGCATTTATTCTTCACTAATTATATATACAAGTGGAAATACATGTAATCACTCTCCTTATAATTAACAGCATGTTGATTATTATCACGCTATGTAGGCTTGCAGATTAATCAGAGAGAGCAGACAATCCACCATCTCCATCCTGTGTATCCTCATACATGTGAAAAATCTGTTTGGTAATGCATTATTCTGATTCATTACCAAACGAACTTTTCATTACTAAATTGGCCCACATTTGGTAATGAAAAATACCAAATGGCAACACTGACAAGGAAGGGGTAAGGGGTGAGGAAGGAAGGGGTGAATGGGCCGTGGTGTAAACAGCTGTTCGGTGCCGCGCGGCAATTTCAAATTACGGAAGGGGAAAAAAATAGGATTTGGGGGGAATTTTTTACTTTTTTTGGCCATTTTTGGGTTCTGAAGGTCCAGGCCACCAATGTCCGGTAAGTGGGGTGTCCAGAAAGTGGGCTTCCGGAGAGTATAGGTATTACTGTACTGTATTGTGCTAAGAGCAAATCTCTGAACATAACACATACTGTACACAGGACATTAAAATACATATCTGTCACCTCTTCTCCATACAATATAACCAGATATTCAGTTTCAAATCAAATATGCTGGTCTAAAACATTTTAAGCTGCCATCTCAACATCACCCTGCTATTCCATAATTCAATTAAGCAGGGATAAGAAATATAAAAATAACAAACAGGTCAAACTTTGCACAAAATAGTGGCAAAAAAATCACACATCTCTACATTTAATTCAATGATTGAGTTAATGGGAGGTCAGAAAGCAAGCAAATAATCTATCTATCTATCTACTGCCATATGCCTCAATCCCATAAGGAGTGGCCACAAACAAATCGCCTCTATGTTCCCCTGTCCAATGCCATTTCACTGCCTTGCTCCCAGGTCACACCCTCCTCTCTTATACCTCTCCACTCCATCCCTCCATCTCCACCTCAGCCTCCCCCTTCCTCTTCCCCCCCTTCACCTCACTCGCATACACTCTCCTCATTAGTCTCTCACTCTCCATCCTCCACATGGCCAAACCACCTCAATGTATTTCTCTTAACACTTTCTAAAAATACAGACAAGAAGCCTCAGACCATGGAAATAATCATCTATTCAATTATTCAGCAACGTTATCCAAAATCACACACACAGCTGTTATCCTTTCATTCAACTCAGACTGACACTTAATTTCTCCACAAATGAGCTAATATTCAATCAACCCATAATAAAATTTTTATAATGTATGATATCATCACTTCTGAACACAGTGATTACCAGCATCCTCTGGAATTTATTCCTAGAAGCCAACAGCAATCAGACCTGACTTACCACCAAACCCAAAGCAATTCAAAGTAAAACCTGTATAAAAAACTACATGTACACTGAGGCAAAATGGGTTTTAACAGAGACAAAATGAGAGAGAGAGAGAGAGAGAGAGAGAGAGAGAGAGAGAGAGAGAGAGAGAGAGAGAGAGAGAGAGAAATACAAAACTCAAAACTATGATAAAAAATAAAAAGGCATAGTGGAAAAAATGAGCTGGAGATGAGTTGGCAGCCAAGGAGGAAGAAGAGCTGATAGAACAAACACTTCAACATTAGGAACAAAGAACATCAACACACCTGATGAGAAAATCTGCACATGGGACGCTGACAGGACCCTCTTTTAAGGAAAGAAAAGCAGACTCCCAGGCACTTGGGGATGGGCAACAGTGGCATCGGTACACATCCATCACCAGGGTTCGGCACACAAGATGGTCCTGGTGCATTCAGTCTGTTCCGAGTGAAGGGTGGGTGCAATGATCCAACAAATGATGGCCGTCTGAAGTTTGGAGGTAGCTGTCCCTGAGTTGCATGACAAAACTCAATGAAGTCAGTATATTCCTGAGGTGTACATGGTAATTCATGCTGATTATTAAGGGGTAAATGCCTTTCCTTCTTGCCCATTGGATGACTAGCCTGTCTTCTCATCTCCTCTTTCTCTCCTGTATGTTCTGGATGGTCAGGGAAAGGAGGGACGTGGGGAGGATCTGAGGAATGGAGGGAAGGGGTTGAGTATACCAGATGAGGAATTATATCTGGAGGAGGTGGAACAGGAAAATTAAGAGAGGTAGCTGAAGGATCAGTATGACAATGAGAGGTGTCTGCAGAAGCTGAGGGTTTAGTAGCCCCAATCAAGTTTTGACCCTCTCTTTCTTCTGTTGCAACACGTTTGGAATTTTCACCTTTCATTCTTGCATAAGGAATCTGACAGGACACGGTTTTGGCTGATCTTTTCTCACTGTACTTGAAGTTTTGCATACAAGGTGTGTTAACTTGCATATTTACTTCCTCACTTCCATCTGCAGTCACATTACGCCAATCACAAATGCCATCTTCTTCTTCAATCTTATCATTTTCTTCAATCTGCCGCACAATTGATGAATCTGAACACCTTGAATCTGCCTCATTACCTCCCTCACTATCTGCTTTGGAAGTTATGCCATCTGTCACCTTTCTTTTCTGTTCTCCACTAATATTAGGAATCACGTCACGCTGACTGCTCTTATCTATTGCTACTGCTTGATTTTCAATCCTTCTCTCTTGAGTGTATGATGGATGCTTTGGTTTTCTGTACATACTTAGGTTTCTTCTCCATTGTTCCACAGCTTCCACCCTGTTAAAATCTCTGCTTCCCAGGTCTTCATCTTTTGCTTCACTATATCTACAATAAAAATAAACATATTTAGTGTAATAAAAAATAGATCCAGTCCTCATCAAAAGTCCACAATATGTTTCAAAATATCAAAACTTCCATACAACAAGTACTGTAATCTGGAAAACACCAACAATCAGCTTTAGAGGTAGTAATGGTAGTTTAAAACAGTGTTGGCAACTTTTCTGTAACTTACTATGGATTTAGTTATAAAAAAAAAATAATAATGAGGACTTATCATAAAGTGTCCCATATAAGTCTTTGATTTTGCACTGCAATACACAGCAAATTATCATTTATAATGCTGAAACTTGCACCATTTGATTCACTAAAAAGCTAGTTCACGTAGTGTTATCCCATGGGGATGTAATACAAACATACACAGGGCAATACTCCCCCGCCACACACACACACAAAAATGGGAGGGGTGGAGCAAGAAAAACGAGAAATTAATGTTCAGTCAAACTGAAGGGAAGGAACATCGTTGGAAGGACTAATGTTCTGTCTTCTGTATACTCGTATCATCGCACTGCCACACCAAAGTCTCACACTCATACAGTAGTGTGCGTAACTTCCACGCTCATACCTCTAAAGAATCAAGGTCTCCATAGTCCCTGTCACTTTCTGTCTCTATGCTATTCTGCTTTCCACTTCCTCTGATCATTTACCTCTCTTCTCAATTCAAGTCTCTTACCAGTCACCAGCACATCACATAGACAGTCACCTTCCAATGATCTTATTCAGATTCAGGGGGAGATATTAGGTTGTCATGTGGGTACTGGACACTGATTTCTACCCATCACTACAAATGAGGTGGTTTGGCCATGTGGAGAGGATGGAGGGTGAAAGACTGATGAAGAGAGTGTATGTGAGTGAGGTGGAGGGGGAAAGAGGGAGGGGGAGGCCGAGGATGAGATGGAGGGATGGGGTGGAGAGGTATATGAGAGAGGGGGGTGTGAGTTGGGAGCAGGGGAGTGAAATGGCGGGGGACAGGGCGACTTGGAGGCGATTTGTTTGTGGCCACCCCAAACGGGATTGAGGCGTCTGGCAATAGATAGATAGACTACAAATGACTTCTTCAAAGCCTAACTAAATCATCTGCAGGTGACTGGAATAAAACTAAATAGTGTATGCTTGAACATAAGTAGTTAATGGGTTTTGAGAATGTTTTTAGGAGGTGGATTGTGAGGGTTTACTGAGTGTTGTTACACCTGAGCTTATGGACAACAAGTGTCATGTCTTAAGTGTGTGCATGTGTGGGGTGGGGGGCGTCTGTCAGTCTCTTTGTGTTTATGTTAAAAAAATAATATACTGAGTATATATATATATATATATATATATATATATTTTTAAACCAAACTTGGTGAAAGGGTTAAGAGTAATCCTAAGACGAAATCTACTGTTTTTTAGAACAATAGGTCAAAGGTCAAAGATACAAGGCTACGTCAAATGCTGACAATGTAAGATCAACTTTAACATTGAATTCAATTAAGACCAAAATTGGAAGAATGATTGAAGGTAGGGCAAGAATGAAGTGAGTTTCAAGAACAATCAATCAAAGACCAAAGGTGCAGGGCAAAATCAAAGTTTGAATTGAACTTAGTGAAAGGGATGAGGGTCAGCCAAAACGTTAACCCACTGTTATTTAGAACAATAGGTCACAGGTCAAGGTCACAAGGCATGGTCAAAAGTTTTCATCTGATTTAGTCAAAACTCAGTGCATGAGTTGATATAAGGAAATGCAAAAAAGAATTAAACTTGGCGAACAACCAGTTTAAGGTCAAGGTTGAAGGAAAATATCAAAACCAAGGGCAATGGGCAAGATCACCTCAGTTTTTATCTGATATGAACCAAACTTTGTGGAAGGGCTAAGGGCCAGGCGAGAACAACAGGATTCAATTCTGACAACATTCATTGAGAAGTGTGAATGCTGGGGGTGGGCTTGTGAGAGGGAGACCGTAAAATACCTGGCACGAGGTCACAGACTTGTGATTTCAGGGATATGGGACTGATCTTGGAAAGATCATATTGCATCTCTTGTAAAATCTGCTTCCAAGAGATTAGGTGTGCTAAGCCGACTCTGTACCTTATTTACCCCTGCACAGTTGTTGACTTTACACATGGGTTTTATTAGTCCCTGTTTAGAGTACAACTCTCATGTGTGAGGAGGATCCCCACATACAGATCTTCTCAACAGGGTGGAGTCAAAGGCTTTTCGTCTCATCAACTCTCCTCCTCTTACCGGCTCCCTTCAACCTCTGTCTCTTTGCTGCACTGTTGCATCTTTATCTCTTTTCTACTGCCATTTCAATGGTCACTGCTCCTCTGAACTGTCTGCTTGAATCCCTCCACCTCGACAATGGGTGCGTAGCACCCATCTAGCAACAAACTCTCATCCCTTTTCTGTCCAACTCTCTAATGCAAGAGTTAACCATTACTCCCAGTCCTTCATTTATGCAACAGGTCAACTCTGGAAATGCCTCCCTCTGTCTGTATTTCCTACTTCCTATGATCTCTGGTCTTTCAAATGCAGTGTGTCCAGGCATCTCAAAATGAATGGGTCTTGAATTTGGCTCTCTTTTGTATTGCTTTTGTTTTTTTCTTGGATGGAACAGTTTGTGGGCTCCAGCCTTTGGTTCCTTCTTTCTTGGGAAAAAAAAAAAGGAATAGGGAGGCTGCCAGAGATTGAGCAACATGGAGAACCACCATTAGGTGACCAAGGCCAAGGATTGCAAGCATGTTTGAGCCTTTATAAACAAAACGAAACAAAATGAAACAATTCAAACAAAGGAAAGAGTTATATGGCAAGTTCAAAGTTCGACCCACATGGGCATACATGAACAAAATAACTAAAACAGTTTTGATCTGATTTAATTCACACTTAGTAGATGAGCTGATCATGCAAGAAACTGACCAGTTACTTTTGCAAACAGTGGTTCAAAGATTAAAGTCAAATGGCAAGGTCAACTTAAACAGATTTTATCCAATGTAGACTGAACTTTACATGAGGTAATGTAAAGGTTAAAACAACAGATATGAGATTCGATTTTCAGAACAATCGGTCAAAGGCCAAGGTGACAGGAAAAAGTCAAAGGTAAAAGTCACTGGGCTAAGCCAACTCAAACAGGCTTGATATGATATGAGACAAACTTGCTGGATAGGTTAAGGGTTAGGCAATGATGAAATAATCCAATTTTGAGAGTAATCTGTCAAAAGTCAAGATTACAGTCAAATATTCAGTCATTAGACCAATTGCTGGGACCAGGTGATGCACTCTCTGAGTGCTCCTTCTTGTTTATGTCCCAACCATGAGAAGCTTAACCCCTACACCACGGGCATGTTTACCAATGTTTTGCGTGTGCCGCGGGGTTATTCGGGCTCCGACAGACTCTCAAAAAATATTTGCCAAAAATCAATTATTAGTCCTAGAATATTAAAATTACATATGCTTATGGCACATACCTTCAGCTTTCTCCTGGAATGTTTGTTGAGCCTTCGTCCGTTACCGTAGGACTTGTGGAGACCTCTGAAGTTGGGTAATGAAGTCTCCACTTTACACTTCCCGACAACCCGTAATATGATTACCACAGCCAGATATTAACACTATAAACACTACTCTATGATTTTCAAGTAGTTTGGGATCCATACTCCAAAAAAAAAACCCACTGTGAAAGCAATGAAAATTACGAGCGCGTCTGACCGTAACACTTGCGCTAGTTCGCTCTTGGTACTCTGTCATTTATTATTCATAAAACCCCTCACACTTTATATTTCTATTACTATATAACACTTATATATATCTACAGTCTTTATCCATAAGTTTCCTTCAGTAGTATTAGTTTATTGTCACTGTAGGGATTCAATTTCTTTCAGTAAAATACGTAGCATTCACTTTCTCGTCCGGTATACTAGCATTAAGAGTGAATGTCACTTTCACCTTCACTCTCATAACTCATAGTATTCAGACATGTTAGAGTGAAACTTTCACTTTCATTACTCCTAGGGTATATACTCGTATTCTCATAATACTACTCATTTACGTTTCTATTTATGTTCTCTATTTTATTTACGTTATTTACATTTCTATTTTATTTACACTGTGTTATGCAATGTCACTTGAAGTTTTCATTCATTCATTGCCAGACGCCATGTATCCCAAACAGGGTGGCCAAGGGCTTAGAGTTAATGGTTTTACAGGGAGGGGCATTAATCCTCCTCCAACCCCACTTGACACGTAGGGTAACTTATAAAACTATTTTCCACTGTTCACATATTTACAGTCATTACTTTCACTTGCTGTTTACACATTATTTACACATTATTTACAATTCCACTTGCACTGTTTTACTCAATAGAAAGATCGTAGTCACTCTTTTATCAATTGTCAGCCCTTTACCTCTTTCCACACGAGGTTTAGTAGGGGGTAAAGGTCACAGGGCCCTTTGCATGGGGGTGAAAAGTCCCTGAAGCTAGCAAGAGAGAACTGACGTACCTCCACGTTGGAAGATGAGAGTGAACTGATAAGGGTGGGCCGGGGTGGTGGCCTACCTAGGGAAATGCATTACTGCCAACGTTAGCCTCTTGACATAGCTAATATATAGCAGTGAAATGATTGGCAGGAAATCTAGACAATACATTATAAATTAGGTAGTTCCAGGTGAATGTAAATATCACTTAGGCTTCTCCCTTCCCTCCTTATATGTACATTTATTATGAAAATAGATTATATGGCATATTTCAAGGGGGAAATAAACAGCGAAAATTAGTGAACGAGTGCACGTGAGGTGTTGTCAGGTGATAATTAGCCAATTCCAGGTGTATGGCACTCTCACTTACCTTATTTCTTTCTTGTATATATTATTTGGTATAAGAATAGGGCATAGGGCTTATTTCAATGGATGAAATCAGTGAAAAATTCCAGGGAAGATTTACTTATCATAGCACGGCCAGGCAGGCGAGAGAATAGGGTAATGGAGGGGGGGTAGGGAGGGGAGTCAAGAATGGGGAGAAATGGCTAAATTGTCAACAATGGATGGGAGTACAGATGAGATTAGGAGTGCTGACTAGTGTTGGACATTGGCAGTACTGATAGATGATACAAGCCCCCACTTGGAAGCCCGGGTGAATTCAAAATAACACAGAATCACAAAAGCGACGCCCCGCGGTATGATCCCTTGCTCCCAAGCGTCACGAAAGTGACGCCCCGTGGTTAATGGGTTAAAGAATAGAACAACTCATCATCAAAGATACTCAATTTCTCTGTTAGGCTCTTATGGCTCACTCTCAATGGAATAAAATTATCTGACATCAGCTGGAAAATAATACAAGAGTTGCCTCAACCATGAAAGAGTTAAAGAACATACTATGGTAACTCAACACAGTGCATTCTAAAAGTAGCCATAATCCTTTGACTGTCAAATTTCTCTTGACTGAAAAAAAATCATCTGATTTTAACCTAAATGTAATTCTTAGTCTAGTTAACCAATGGTAAAGGTAAGACTACTTGAGTTAGCTTTTATCAGCCTCTGACTGCTAGGAACTCTCAGATGAACAACATCTGGCGTTCGAAGGAATTCAACACCCAAAATGCACCAACCATAATCTATGTGATATGCTGAGTTCAGGATGTCTGTTTTTATTGCATTCTCATCATCTCCTAACAATTTTAATCAGCCTAGAATAGACTTTTAATTGGAGAGGTTACAAATATAACATACAGCATTAATAAAACCCTTCAATACATGAAGCCTTTCCAAAAACAAATAAAATCATCTAACACTAGAAAGAATAAACTAAAATGGACATCACTCAGATTCTAGGGGTTAAGGGAGAAAAAAAACTGAATATAAAGCGAACTCACAGTGATGCCAAGCTCCCTGCATATATGGAGAGAATGTCATCGTCGGCATCTGAGTGGCTTGTCTGCTCCTTGGGGCACGTCTGCACTGTGGCAGCTAAGTGGAAAAATTTAGGTTGAATGAATTGAGGGGTTCAGTTATAAATTAGAACTGTTAAGTGTTTTATATGTCACTTTTATGATGACCTTTTTTTTCTTATATTAACTATTCAGTACATTCAGCTTGCCTATAACGTAATCTCCTGTAACACTACTTGTATACAGTACTCATGTAACATGGAACACAGAAGGCAGAAGGTTAGTTCTAAAAGTTACAATGCAGTTAGATCCACTGCAGTGTGGGAAGTCTGCCCAAACACAGCCACAGTGCATGCCATATAACTGTTTAGAAACTCACTAGTGTGAGAAAATGGGGCTGTGTCGATGACGGCGTGGAGTGACGGTATGGGGTGATGGCCTAGGTGACGTGGGGTGCAGGTGTTGGTGGTGTGAGGTGAAAGTATAGATGTTGATGTTGGGTAATGGTGTGGTTTGGGTGATGGAGTGATGATGCAGAATGACAGCATAGGGCGCTGATGTTGGATGATGGTGTGGGATGATGGTAGGTGATAGTGTGATATGGAAGATGATGTGGTCTACACTCCACACTTCCAAACCTGTAGTGATTTTAACTGCTTACACTGGCATACAAATTTTATAATGTTGTTTGCTTGGGAGATAAATTTGCTGTTCCTCATGGATTTTAATACACTGAATTCAACTGACAATCAAAACAGCTGACTGGCTACTCTTTCTAATATTTTAAGTGCTTACACTCCACATTTATGTACACACAGCAAAAAAACTATCATTACAGGGAGGTCCAATGTGTTTCATACTGAACAACCTGGCTGTCTCGCTAGGGTTGGTAAGCCTGACAGTAGGTGAGTTGCCAAATAGGACGAGGTAGAAATATGCATGGGAGAAGCATTGGATATGGCTTATAATAAATATGCAACAAACACACACAGGGATACCAATGGAGGAGGCTGTTATCAAAAATCTTCATTTGTGTGTCATTTTATATCGCACAGAAGGTGTCTATCTATCTATCTATCTATTGCCAGACGCCTCAATCCAGTTTGGGGTGGCCACAAACAAATCGCCTCTAAGTCGCCCTGTCCCCCGCCATTTCACTGCCCTGCTCCCAACTCACACCCCCCTCTCTCATATACCTCTCCACCCCATCCCTCCATCTCATCCTCGGCCTCCCCCTCCCTCTTCCCCCATCCACCTCACTCACATACACTCTCTTCGTCAGTCTTTCACCCTCCATCCTCTCCACATGGCCAAACCACCTCAGTGTGTTCCTCATAACGCTTCCTATCACATCCACATCCACACCACAACGCTCCTTTATATCCTCATTCGTCCGCCTGTCTCTCCATGTGACTCCACAGGCTCCTCTTAAATAACTCATTTCCAATGCTCTCACTCTTGACTTGTGTCCTTCCAACAATGTCCAAGCTTCACTTCCGTACATTAGAGTTGGTATCACAATACTGTCATGTAGTAACTTTTTCACTTCCATGCTCACTTCCCTGTTTCTTACCACTGCTTTCAAAGAACCAGCAACCTTTCTTCCCTGCTGTACCCTTTCAAGCACTTCACCCTCCAAACCTCCATCCTTACTCATCACACTACCCAAGTACTTAAACGTACTCACATTTTCCAATTCCTCACCATCCAACCTCGCTGTACATTCACTAACTTCACCTCTCTCAAAGACCATCACTTTACTCTTCTCTACATTCACCTTTAGATTCCGTTTCTTGCACACTCTCTCAAACTCATCCACCAAGCCTTGCAGCTCCCCTTCGTCTTCACTCAACAACACAGTATCATCTGCAAACAACAGCACAGGGAGTTTCCAAACACTATCCTCTCTCACCAGGGCCACTCCAACATCCACTACCCTACCTTGTACCTCTTTTATTACCCCATCCATGTACAGATTGAACAACCATGGAGACATGACACATCCCTGTTTCAAACCAACTTTCAAAGAGAAAAATTCACTTAGTTCACCATCCACACGCACTGCAGCCTTCGCACCATCGCACATACTCTTCACAGCATTCAACAACTTCCCACCTATGCCATATATTCTTAACACTTTCCACAATCCTTGTCTATCCACCCTGTCATATGCTTTCTCCAAATCCATGAAAGCCGCATACAACTTCTTTCCCTTCTCTAGAAACTTTTCCACTAAAGATCTAAGAATGAATATCTGATCTACACAACATCTTCCCTTCCTAAAGCCTCCCTGTTCTTCCCCAACTAATTTCTCTGTTCTTTCTCTAACTCTGTCTATAAGTATCCTACCATACACTTTTCCTATTATACTAAGAAGACAAATGCCCCTATGATTACCACACACTTCTTTTTCCCCTTTTCCTTTGTACAAGGGAATAATTATACCTGACTTCCAATCCTCCGGGACTCTACCTTCCTCCCAGGCCAATCTGCACATCTTCCACATCCATTCTACTACTATCTCTCCCCCATGCTTTAGCATTTCACCACACACTCCATCAATTCCTAGGGCTTTCCCCGATTTAACTTTCTTCATTGCTTCCACAATTTCTATCCTACTGATTTCTTCCTGTCTTCTCACCTCCCTCCTTCTCCCAGCCATTCCCCAGCCACTTATACTCGTATTTCTTCCATTCTCTACGTTCAACAATTCCTTAAAGTGTTCTCTCCATCTGTTCACTTTTTCTCCCTTCTCCACTAGTAATCTACCATTTTTATCTTTCACTCCCCTGCTAACTTCACTTCCACCCTGTCTTACTCTTTTCACTTCTCTCCAGAACATTTTCTTACAGTCCCTCCACTTTACACTCAAATTCCTTCCAAATTCCTCATCCACTCTCTTCTTACTCTCTCTTACTAATCTTTTCACCTCTCTCTTTCTTTCCACGTATAACTCTCTCTTCCGTCTCTCAACTTCTTCCACGCCCCTATTTCTCATCCATTCATTGTATGCTTTCTTCTTTTGTGCCACAGCCTGTTTCACCTCTTCAGTCCATCACGCTGTTCCTTGCACCCCCCTCCGTCTTCTCTTCCTTCCACACACCACATCACATGCTGTACATATTTCTTCTGTAAATATCTTACACACACCTTCCACGTCTCCCATCTGCTCCAATTCATATTTGCCCAATCGTTCCTCCACTTCTCTCTTATACTCTGCCTTTTTCTCATCCTCTTGTAACCTTTCCACTCTCCTTAGATCTGCTCCTTCCTCTCGTCTTTCCCTTCTTCTATTCCTCCATCTTACTTGCATTCTAATTCTGGCCACCACCAAGTAGTGGTCAGAAAGTCCACTCCCCCAACCTCTATACACTCTTGCATCCTTTACACATCTTCGCATCCTTTCATCCACACACACATAATCAATCATTGCCTTCCTTTCATTCAGTTCACCACCCACCCTTCTCATCACTCGCCATGTATATCTGTGGATCATTTTATGCCTGAAGGGGGTATTGGCTATCACCAACCCCTCCCAGCACAAATGTCCACTAACGCACTCCCATTCTCATCTATCTCAGCAGGCACACCCCACTCACCAACTATTACATCCACCTTCACATTCCCAACTTTACCATTCATATCACCAATCAAAAACACTCTCTCATTCCTTCCAAACGATAGTTTTTTTGTTGTGTGTACATAATGCCAACTGTACAGTGTTAATTATGAATTACAAACCAACGTATTTCCATTTGTCTGTGATAGTTTTACATGAATATATCTGACAAGCCATGTATATAAAACACTGGTTAAGTATCAGTACATAGTTCAGTCATTACTCAGCTTCTGCACTGCACTTATGGGCTTGTCCCATGTATTCTTGAATTGGACCTTCCCTGGTCACTGCCCAACAATTGTCCACAAGCATTGATGGGTTCCATTTGTTTCTCCACTGATGCAATGTCCTGGTGAAATTGCTCACCATGACTGTCACTCACTGCTCCCCAGTTTTGTGGCAAGATATCTAGATGAGAGTGCAAAAAATGTACCTTGAGAGATATGTTGCAGCCAAGCTTATTGTACGTAGTGAGGAGGTTTTCCACCAACTCCCTGTAGTTGTTTGCCTTGATGTTTCCAAGAAAGCTTGTTGCTACTAGCATGAAGGCTTGCCAAGTATCCTTTTCTCTGCCACAGTGTGCACTGTCAAATGCATCATCTCAAAAACGTTCACAAATATAAGGACCGACAAAAACACCTTCATTTATTTTTGCCTGACTTAACCTGGGAAATTTAACACTGATATACTTGAAGGCTTCTTGGGTTTTGTCTATTGTTCTGACAAAGTTCTTCATCAGACCTAGCTTGATGTGCAAGGGTTGTAACAAAATTGACTTGACTTCACATGTGGTGAATGGTGAACATTTTTCCTCCCCGGCTCCAATGACTGTTCAAGCAGCCAATCTCTCTTGGCATTGTGAGACTCTCTTGCATAACTATTCTATTCAAAGAGAAAACAAAAGTACTTTGTATATCCACCCTGCAGACCAAGCAAACTGGCAATAACCTTCAAGTCACCGCAAAGCTGCTACTGATGTTAGCTGCAGTTTATGCACCTCAAAAACTGTTTCATGTTGTCAATTGTTTCCTTCATATGGACTGCATTACCAACTGAAATGGATGGCAAAACATTGCCATTGTGCAGCAAAATGGCATGAAGACTCCTCTTCTATGAATCAATGAATAATTTCCACTCAACTGGATTACAAATAATGCTCTCCTGCTGTTTGAAGATGGCGGTGGGAATCATCCATGCAAACCCCTCAAAGTCATGCTCGGTTTCAATTCCCAGCAGCAGGAGACCAGACCAACTACCTTTGAGGGTTTTCACGAAGATTTCTTTCCATGCATTCACCCAGTTCTGAACCCTTCATTCTTCAGGCTGTAATGCCGAAGATTCTACAAGGACTGCTCCCCACGTGTCCTCAGCCCTGTCCTCTTCCTCCAACACCACCGTCATCTTTAAGACCTGGACACCCCAAGTCCCAGACATATTGGGCTTGGGATCTGGGACACGCGGGGGGGGGGATGATATGTGTTCATCCCTACTCTAAATTTGCCGCAAGGTGACAAATGGCTGTTTTTGTGCATAGTTCCGGCAACATCCGCTAGAGCGCCCCTGAAACCTTCCAATTTCCTGCTTACCTACCGTCGTGACTGCATGCTTGTCGCCATGGCTGCCAATGTGCTCATTTTTGTGAATAAACAGTGAATAAACTGCAATACTTCACCACTACACCACATGGGAATTTACAGTGTTGTGCAATGTTAAGAAACTAGAATTCAGAGTGCAAAGGATTAAGTGATGAGTGCAACACTGGCATGTTGCAACTGGCATGGCGCAAGTAAGAACAGAATGTGCAGTGTTAAACAATTTTAATTCACTGTGCAAAGGATTAAGTGTGGTGCAACATTGGATTACTGCACGTGCTTCAAGTGCACCTTCACCACTGTCAGAGCCATAGAGGAGGCGAGTTAATCGTTGCGACGGCCACGGACGTGTCGTAAGCACCCTGTACACAGCTAAATGTTTTCCTTACTCGCTTCTAATTTCTCATTTTCTGGTTCCCTTTCATTTATTTTATGGTTTTTGTCCCTTACTTGTGTGCAAAGGGTCTTAAATAGGTGCTGTGCATGTCCAGCAGGGAGTTATTAAGGTGGCTTTCAAAGTTAGGTTGGGTTGGGGTCTATAAGTACCAGTCCAGGGGCATTCTTCCCAAGTCTCAGACATTTCTTTGGCTCTATTACGTCAGATCTTGGAGGGATTGCTGTATACATGAAGACGTAGAGAGGAAGAAAGAAACTTCAAAAAAGGAACAGCTGACAAATGCAAGGAAGAACCTTAATTATTTTACAGGTTTGTTAATGGCACACTGGAGAGAGAGGAAAAAAAAAAAAAAAAAGGAAGGAAGGAATCAATAAGCTGAAAGTAGAAGGAAATGTATATAAAGATGCGGTTATGCAAGCTGAAATAATGAACAAATGCTTCCAATCAGTCTTCACTAGAGAAAGTGATTTTGTGGAGGAGGAGGGAGTGACTAGAAAAGATATTAAAAGATGTAAAGGTTGAGGTGCAAGAAGTATACAAATTACTGGAAACTCAAGCTGTGAGGAATGCTGCAGGACCAGACGGGATCTCTAATTGGGTACTAAAGGAATGCATAGAACAAACGGCGGAAAAGATTCATGGTTATATTATGTGTTCTCTGGAACAAGAGAAAGTGCCTTGGGAATGGAAAAAGGCCAGTGTGATACCAGTTTATAAGGGAGGGAACAAGGAAGAATCTCTGAATTATAGACCAGTGTCCCTGACCAGTATGGTCACAAAACTGTGCAAGAGAATCCTGAAAGACAGATGGATAAAATATCTGGAGGAGATGGACATTTTGGCAGAAAGTCAGTTTGGCTTCAGAAGTGGAAGGTCTTGTGTTTCCAACTTGCTGAGCTTCTACTCAATGGCAACAGACATGCTACAGGAAAGAGACAGTTGGGTGGATTGTGTGTACCTAGATTTAGAGAAAGCCTTTGACAAGGTACCCCACAAGCAACTAATGTGGAAATTGGAACACACAGAAGGACTGAAAGGGAACCTCTTAGGGTGGATGAGAGACTTCTTGAGAGACAGACAAATGGGGACATTAGTAAATGATAAGATGTCTGGATGGAGGGAAGTAACAAGTGGAGCCCCACAGGGCTCGGTGTTAGTGCCCGTAATGTTTCTGATTTATGTAAAAGATGTGGTATATAGAATGAACAGTTATGAAAGTCTGTTTCCTGATGATGCAAAGATCAAGCGGAGAGTAGAAGTTGAAGATGACTGTAAAATGCTGCAGGAGGACCTCGATAGGATTCACGATTGGAGCCAGATGTGGGAAATGAAATTCAATGCAAAAAAAAAAAAAAAATTTTGGAAATGGGTAAAAGTACAAAGAGACCATCGCTGAATTATTTGATGGGTAATGAACTAATCACAAAAGCGAGAGAAGAGAAGGACTTGTGAGTGCTGGTCTTGCATAATTTGTCACCAGAAAAACACATTAAAAAAATAGAGATGTATAATATTTTTACAAACATAAGAATAGCATTTCATTACATGGATGAGGAGATGATGAAAAAATTGACAGTGGCCATGATCCGCCACCAGGTTGGAATATGCGGTGGTAGAGTGGTACCCACATAAAAAGAAAGACATAAACAAGATTGAGAGAATACAAAGAACAGCAACCAAGATGGTCCCTAGCCTGGCAGAACTGCCTAACAGGGAAAGGCTGGAAAAGCTACATCTGCCTACTGCAAAAGAAAGGAGAGAGAGCGGCGACATGATTGCAGTGTTCAGGGCCAAGAAGGGAGAGGAAAAAATTGACAGAGAAGATCTGCTTGTATGGGATGGGAGAGCAACAAGAGGACATGGAATGAAACTGAAAATGCCAAGTTGCTTGAAGGATATCAAGAAATATAGTTTTTCATATAGATGCATAGACTTGAGGAACAGCCTGGATGAAGAGACTGTCCAGTCTAAAAACTTTAACGAGTTCAAAGCAAAATTTGACTTACTGAGAAAAGGAGACGGGACCCCGCGAGCTTAGCTCATATCTTGTATATCACAACTAGGTAAATACATATACACACACACAAAAAGAAAAGCAGTGACAGACAAAAACATTCCTTGCCACTTGAGTGGTTAACAGCTGAATGGTACTGATGAACAAAAATAATGACTCATTGACTAGACAGTTAATTAAATCGGGGATCAGTTAACTGAAGGTTGGATAATTGAGGGGTTAATGTATTGGTACTAGCACAATATCACTATTAACTATTCCTGAGACCATGGGTGATACTGGTATATTACTTAAACAAATAAATCATAAATAAAAATAAGACACATTCTTACCTGCGAGAGATCCATCTTGTAGTGTACTGTACTCTTCCATATTCTTCATTTCTGGAACCTCTGGGGTGTAAAAGTGAGGATGTCCAGTACTACTGTTCAAAGCTGCAACATTCACTTCATACGAGGGCCTTTCACTTGATATTTCGTTCTCTTCAGTTGCTTCCATATTATCATCAGTGTCTTCATCTGTTCCTATACTGTCCTTTGTGCTGCTAAATTCATCTTCAACATTTACTTCATACAAGACCTTTTCTCTTGCTGTAGCTCTCTCTTTCTTTGATTCTATATTGACATCTGTGTCATTTTTATCTCTTCTGTTGCTTTCGTCTGAATATTCACTCTCATCACTGATGTCACTTTTACCACCAGTTTCTTTTAGGTCAATGACTAGCTTTCCCTCAGTTGTATTTTCTTCATCTGTGGTCCTTACCAAGTTTACATCTCTGTCCTTCAAATTAACATCCATTGTTCTCATACCTTTCAGATCTTCCATACTGATGGTTGTATCCAATTTCTTTTCTTCATTATCAGAGTTCCTTGTCTCCATACTCTTATCTTCATCAATAAAAGTATTATGTGCAACTGAGTCCTCTCCATCTCCCCCTTTCATTTTCTTCACAGCATCTAATCCTTCGATTTTTTTCAACACCTCTCCATGCATTCCACTTCCATTTGACCATTCTTCTTGGTCAATAATTTTCTTTCCATCATTTTCTCCATGTGTAATCTCAACCACAAAATTATCTCTTTCTTTCACAGTTCCATTATAAATTCTCACATCAAGCAAACTTTTTTCTACATTTCCCACCCCTTCATTTCTTTTATCATCGGAATCACTGGTCCCTGTGCTATCAGTTTTATCACCAGAGCAGTCATCTGCATCTGTGTCCTCTTCATCTCTTACCTCCATCTTCTTTACTGCATCTCCTCCTCCCATCTTAACTTCATCACTTATTTCATTTTCATCTGACCATTCTTCTAAGTCAATAGTTTTCTTTACATCAATTTTTCTGCCAGTACTCTCAACCATATAGTTACCTCCAACATCTGTAATTCTCACAACTTTAAAACCTTCCTCTTCTGTACGTCTGTCCACTTCCTCTCCATCACTTTCAAAGTTTCTGGTCTCCGTGCTCTCACTTGTGTCGGAGCCCTCATTAGAATCTCCATTTGTGCTTTCATCTATATCCAGCTCCAGTCCATCCTCATCTTCATTGTTTGTGGAGTTTCTTGGGAGATATGTAATGAGTCTTGGACCTGATAAATTCATTATGGTTGGGTCTAATGTATGTGATTTTACATCTTCTCTGTCAGCTACTTCCTTCTTTTTCTCCACATTTCCATCGTCTTCACAAAGTGTACTTTCATCACCTTCATCTCCCACTTCCTCCTCCACTTCACTTCTATCACTTTCACTTGACTTATCACTATAAGTAACAATTCTTCTTCCCTCCAGATTATTTGCACTATTTGTATTCTTAATTGTACATTCATCTTCATCCTTCAAAGTGCCAACCATTACTCTCACATCTTTCAGATATTCCTCATTCATATTCTCGTCCACACTTTTCTCATCGTCACTCGAGTTACCAATCGTGCTGCTCTCATTTTCGTCCAAGCAGACTTCAAGACTTGGATAAGTGTTTTCAGTCACATTTTTGTTAACTTCCAGCACAGTATTATCCTCCTTCCTTGCGATGAGTGAGGTATTGCTAAAGAGGTGCGCACTGTCTTCTGAACTACAGTTATCCAATACAGTTTTATTTTCTTTTCCTCGATTTCCTTCCCACTCTTTTGTCTCCTCTCCGTTTCCTTCCCTATGCTGTGTTTCACGCTGATCATCATATTCATTTTCAGTCTCTCTCTCTTCCAAATCTATTTTATAATTTTCATCTTCTTCCTTCTTTATAAACACTTTATTAATTTCAGTGGCCACTGTTTCATCTCCTGAGATCCAAGATTCTCCACACTCAGATTCATTTTCCTCTTGTATAGTCAAGACAAGTATTTTACTTCTCTTCACCTTCTCTAATTCAGTATTGATTTTCCTTCTGTCTGACATAATCTGCATTCCTGTTTCTGCTTCTTTATTTTTCTCTTTTCCTGACTCTACTTCACTTACATTCTCTTTTCCTTTCTTTTTGTTTTCCTGTTCTTTTTTCTCAAGTAGATTCACATTTTCTTTTAATCCCACTTCAGTTTGACTTAGCCTTTTCTCACCTTTTGTTAACAAGCTCTCTGTACTTTTTATAAGTACTTGGTATCCACATTCCTCTTCTGCCTTCCCTTCCGGTCTTTCCTCTTCCTCGCTCCTCTCTGTTTCATCTTCCTCTTCACTAATACAACTGAGATGCAACAATTTATATGTCTTGCTCTGTTCATCTTGACAAGCTATCACGTTCAGTGGGTCTTTCACATCCTGATTTGAACTAGCAGTTATAGTGTCTTGCATAGTTCTACAAATAGATTCTGTTGTTTTACAACCATCCATGTCACCCACTGTAACACAATCACTATTGTATTTCTGAATGTTAAGAGAACTACAGTCTTGATCAACAGGTGAGCAGGAGGTAATGGAATTATCCACTCTACAACTGTCACCTACGTGTCCATGAGATAGTCTGCTATCATCCAGTAAGGTTCTGTATTCTGGTATAGTAACCTGATGACTACATGCTGATACTTCTATCTCACTGCTGGCATCAAGGACCAACTCCTCCCCAGGTGACACTGCAGACTGAGCCAAACTGCCACTCTTGTTATTAATCATTACCATCTGCATTTCACTGTAGGGTTTTACTGAATCTATGTCAATAAACTCTCCTTCATCTTCACTTAAGGACAGGCCTAGATCTGAATACAAAGTAGATCTTTTATTTCCATTAATTGGTACCACTGGAGCACTGGTCTGCTGCTCCTCAACATCACAACTGTCTGCTACTGAGCGAGTATCAATGTCGGTGTTTTTACTCATAACAGTTGTGGACGCATTTATATCACAGCTTTCAGTAACTTCTGGAACTTTACCAAGGACTCTAACTTCACAAACATTCTGTCCCTCCTTGAATCTATCATCATATTCCATATCATCACTGCCATTAACACCTATTCCCACCTCTGAATCTGAGGATGTTTCAGCATCACTGTGATTGTATACAATAACAGGCACAGATGGACCCATATCATAATCATCATCACTTTCATCATCATCCATCAAAGTTTCAATATCAGATAATGTGACATCTGTAATTTGTGAGTTCCTGTTCCCTACTTCGCTAAGTCCCGACATCAAATCATCCCTACTATCAGCATCATAAACCTCTAAGTTTCCTTCCTCCATTGCCAAGATCTCCCCTCCTCTCTGTTCATTTAACGTCCTTTCAGAATCCACATGGAGTTCTGCACTTTGAGGAAGGAACAGAGGATCATCTGAGGGCTCTGAAAAGGGTAGGTATGGATCACTGGGGTGGGAGGCTAGGTAAGAACAGTGGGATGTGGGACTGGCAGAAGTGCTCCTGGCCATAATTTCATCCACAGATGTCTGACCTCTTAAGATGTTCTGTTGGGCAATCAAGTTATCAAACATACTTACATTCTCTGCACTCTGACAGCTATCAATTATATGGAGATCTTTTGTGTCCCATGTTTGATAACTGGACTTCATACTTTTACTTCCACACTCTTGTGCATTAATATAATTTTCACGGGCTGGATACTGAGGTTCCTTTTTTATATTATAGGTTTTACCATATTTTTTATACTGCACAGTAAGTGCTCTGTCTTCATCTTCAGCATTACAATGTACTATTTCTGGCTTTTCTTGAAATGTTACAGTATCAACAATATTATTAGACTCTGACTCTTGCTTAATGTATTCTTCTTTTCCTGAACTGCTGTTCCTTCTGGCCCATTTGGATCTTAGCTCATACTGAGTTCCAGCAGACACCCAACTTCTCTTTCTATGCCTAGTATTTTGCCTGAGTGATGGCTGTATCTGGGGTGAATTCATACCTTGGGCTAAACTCACACCATCTACAGTCTCAGGTGATATTTGTTCTAAATCATCAACTGAATAGTTATCCTCTGTGATCAACTGGGGCCTGGTAGAAAGCAAATTAGGGGTTGAATTTGTGGGCGGAACTTCTTTACATGAAGCAACACCATCTTTTACTGTCAAGGCTGAGCTAGTTACAGTGCAAGTGACCTCAATTTCTTTCAGCTGGATACTGTCATTATTCTCGGAGTTGTTGGTGATCCCAGCTACTCTATGTTGTGATACGCATGGGCCAGAGAATGGGTTGTTGTTTTCTAACCTCAAATCTTGGCTGCTATAAGGAACAAACTGGGGTGCTTCAAGATCTTGTCTACACACACTACTTTCAGGCACAGTTTCCATGAAGTTGCTATCCTTTTTCTCAAATTTCTCTAAACCAAACTCCTGTGCAAGTAGTTTTGCAATATGTCTCTGAGATTCTCTGGAAGACTTTGCTAGCATTTTGTAACATCCTCTTATAAGCAACTTCCTCTTGGCCACCTGCTTCCTCAACATTTTCTGTGATATTGTATGTTTTCTTTTACACATTTTCTGTGTGTGCACTTTCATTCCTTCTTGTCTGTTGTCTTCCCCTGACTTGGTTTGAGTCTGATTCTGCTGAATGTCCAACTGTCCTAATAGTGCTGTCTTGTTCAAAGGATGAGTAAAGTTAACCTGAGGCTGATTTTGTTCAAAGTCTGGAACTCCTAAACCTCTTGTCTTGTTCATATGATCAGTAAGGCTATCTAGTATCTGTTGCCCTTTGGCAATCTGGCTTCTACCACTCCCTGTTGTTGGTTCTTTTGCCTTTTCACTCCCTGCTTCACATGTTACACACCTGAAACTGTTTCCTCTCATTTTTATTTCCCTCCCGCTTCTTTGTCTTGACCTTGCAGTCCAACTTCCTCTTCTTGGTCTGGCTGACTTCCCTTGGGCATTCAATGGTTCTGATGCCTCTTTATCCAAGGCCTGGTTTCCCCTCTTTCTCATCCTACTCCCACGTCTATGTCTTGTCCTTACAGCCCATTTTCCTCTCCCCGGTCCAGTTGACTCCCTCTTGGCATTCAACGGCTCATTTACCTCTTGATCTAATACCTTTTCTAATGACCCTGAATTGCTATCACGTCTGTCCTCCTCTGGTGGAAATTCAGTGCCAGGTGAGGATGGCTTTTGGTCAATATACAACTGTTTGTCCACATCATTACAACAAATACCTGATACATCTTGCAAATCTTCAGAAAAAACTATGGAGCCTAGAGTTTTCAATTGGGATGGCACACAGACTTCAGAGACAGGAGTAACTAGTGTGTTTTTACTGGTCTCCTGTGCAGGTTTCTCAGCAAAACCAATTTCTCTTGTAATTTTTCTACATTTTAATTCTTTCCAAATGGCTGTCCTGTCTTCTGATGCTTGATAATTTGTTAAATCGGATGTTGGTTTAGGTAAAAACTGTTCAGATGGTTTTGTTCCTTTTGACTTCTTACCACTTCCTTTGACTTTTTGCTTCACACTGGATGAAGACATTGCTTTCCCTGGAATCTGTTCTGTTTCACTTCGGAGGTCTGAAGTGTGACTGGCAATATCAACAGTAGGTTTCTGTAAAATGCTGCAAACCTCTGCTGATGTAAGGTTCTTGATTAAGGGAATCAATCTAAGTGATCCATGTTGCCTTTTCTTTCCCCTTCTAGGCAGCTTGTAGATGTCAGAGTATCTGCTGGTTCCTTTAACAGAAAACAGATGTGTATTCAAAACCTTTGTACCAACTTTCTCTATTATTCCTTCTTTGATCATCTGTGGCTTATCCACCTCTTTTGTTCCTTCTTTTTCATCAAACTTCTTTCCAAAAGTAGCTTCTCTGATCAACTGCTGGCTCAAATCCTCATTACCATCCATGATAATGTGACTGTTCTCTTTTGTAGTTCCTCCTTTTATCACTTGATTTCCTGTTCCTTTTATGACTCCCAAAGGTTTAATACTCAGATCTTTTGTCACTGCTAAGCTTGCAAGACTCACTGTTCTTGGCATTCTCTTCAGCTGTACACTTTTGGGGGCTGGATGATAGTTTACATTTTTCTTTTTACTATGCTGTGTGATGCTGGAATTCCTTAAGCTCTTACTGCAACATGGCATCTCATCGTTCATGCTCACTGATTTCAGCTTCTGCATTCCCTCCTTTTCTGTGGCTTCATGTGTTGGTAAAATTGATAAATTTTCCCCACAGTTGACCTCAGCCTCTTCATGTTGGGAGTCCTCCTTCTTTTCAGTCTGCTCACCTTTTTTACTCTGTTGTGTTCTTACTCTTCTCTTGGGTGAGAAGAAGATACGTTTTTTGTAGTCCTTCTTGATTCTGTATGCCATGCTGTCCCGACCCCTGGATCTACCTCTAGGCCCTTTCTGTCTGCTTCGGGATGATTTGCTCAAATCTGGTACCCTGGACACATCAATATCCTGAGAGTTGAGAGACAATGGGGGATATTTACTTGAAAAGGAAGACTGGCATGAATCTATGGCTGTCATATCAGATTTTCCATTAAGCAGTTCAGTGTGTTCTGGAGCTGTTTCATTTGGCTGCTTTATTCTAATATCCTCCAGATGACAAGATACGGCACTCACAGATGATTTATCAAAAGCATTTACCACTGCTACTGGAGTAATGTTACTGGTCTGGGAGGTTTTGCTGTGAGGCAATCTTATACTACATGCTGTAGTATAATAAGCTTGGGATGTTGAGCTATTCTGTATTGTTAAGGACTCCTCTAAGGTACTTAACATTGGGGTGTGCTGTGAATCTGTGGGCTGACACCTTGTGTAAGACTGAAAAGTGTTATCATCATGGATAACACTCTTCTGGGAGGCTCTATTAACCACAGACACTGGCTGACTCATGCTATATTGCAAAATTTCACTGGAATGCACCATCATATTCTGCAGTGATGTGACCTTATTCATTTCCAAGCTTGGCATAGGATCCTGACACTGAGAGATGGGGCTGAGCAAGTCAAGTGACTTCTTATTAGTCACTATCACTTCTAAATTCTTATCGTGACTTACACCTGACATGTTATCTGAATCTGTGCCGCTGCCAACATTAACTGAATTTGTACCCCTTCTACACTGAACTGAATTTGTGCCCCTTCTACACTGAACTGAATCTGTGCCACTTTCAAACTGAACTGAATCAGTGCCACTGCTAACCTTAACTGAATCTGGGTTATAGCCATACTGAACTGAATCTAAGCCAGGAATATGCTGGGCTGAATCTGTGCCATCTGCTTCAGCATATACAAAGTCAGTCATTCTCTCTGAGCTCTGATGGCCTGAAGATTTATGTTCTGGTACAATCACATGCAGAGTAGCAGTGCTCAGGGATGACTTGCACCATGCATGTGAAGACTTTTCCTCAGCTAAACACTTCTGGACTGAAGATACCTGGGAACTAATCTGTCCTGCTTCCTTGCATTTCTGACCAAGTGGTTCCTTCTGGTCTTGGCCAAGTGCTTTCCTGTGTTCCCAGCCAAGTGGTTCCTTCTGGTCTTGGCCAAGTGCTTTCCTGTGTTCCAGGTCAAATGGTTCCTTGTCCTTAATGACATGAAGTGCTGGTGTCCGGGAAGTGATGTCTGAGGTACTTCCAGTCTGCCAACTACCTCGTCCTCTCCTCTGGTTTGATCCTCGAGCTCTTGGTGGCAGCTGCAATTTACGCCACGACCCAGGCCTGCTGACAATCACAAAAGGAATACAGTAGGTCCTCATTATATGTTGACAATGTGTTAAAAAATATCAACTCTTCTTCCTGCAACCACAGAAACCATTTATAATGTTGGGAGGAAACCATATAATGTAATAGCAGGACGATGTGGAGCCTACTATAGTGTTCCTGTTAACTAAATGGAGAGATGCAAATGCAGTTTCCATTTAAGAACCAAACCTCCACACTACCCCACACTCCGCTGTGGCGAGGTGCTGACTGCCACATGGAAACAATGCTTCACTGCATGGGACAGTTGCTTGCCTGCACTTAATGAGTCTGTTCGGTCAGATGGATCAGGGTTATTCTACTATTACTACACTTTTTCCCCATACAAGTGGTAAGTACTCTTAATTTGGGAAACTGGCAAATCAGCTTTACAGATACCAGTGAAACACAAAAAGGTGATTTTCTTTCATTTACTGTGGACCTAACAGATAAATGTATATTGAGGATCTGTATGTAAGTTCTCACTGCAAGTTACTTTTTTTTTTTTTTTAATAGGTTATTAACCTTCATGAATCCACAGACATGTAATCTATTGTTGCTAACTTCACACACTCTCTCTCTCTCTCTATCTATAACCAGACACCATAATCCTGTATGGGGTGACTGTTTGTCTTTGAATTTGTTGTTTTATGGAGAGGGTCACTAACCTAATAACCCTTTGCCAGCCCATTTGTTGACAAGTAGGGAGCATGTATGGGTTGGTTATGTGTTTATCAACCAGCACTGTAAATGGTTTCCTGGCCTACAGGAAACCATTAGACTTGTCACTCAATGTAGAGCCACCTGAAAAAGCAAGAGTTATTAAAGTGACAGGAAAGATGGGAGAAATAAGTAGAGAGGAGGGCACACACACACACACACACACACACACACACACACACACACACACACACACACACACGAACGAACGAACAGCCAGAGAGAGCAGACGTCCCAGCCATCACTGCTAACCTTAAGTAGTTTCAGGAATTTTGTCTGTCCTGTCTCCTAAGTCTTGTCTTAAATTTAAAATAATGAATGTTAATAGACTACCAAAAATGTAAAGATTTATTGGCTAGAGTATACATGAATGTTTGTAGTACTTTTCGGTAACAGCTGTTTTGGTACTTTAACCCTTTAATCGCGGGCATTGTTTTGGCCTGACTGTCCTCTCCCGCGGGGGTTTCAGCCAAATGTAAACAAATCTTTAAACCTTAATAACTCTGCACAGAATAAAGCTAGAGAAAAAAATAAGGTACCTTTAGAAAGTACTAACCTTCAGCTTTCCATTGATGTAGGTTTCATGACTTTGTTGACTTTCACAGGACGGGCAGTACCGTTAGAAGTGAGGGGTTTAAAATCACTATTTTACGCCCCGCACACCAGTACCAAATGCCAACCACTCTCTGATAATAGTACTATAAACATATATGAACACTACACATACGATAAACACCCACTCTGTGTTCACTGAGGTAGGTAAAAGGCACTGTAATTGCCTGCAATTCACTGCGGCATCACATGCTCACTGACGTTTGGTTAGCGGGGATGTTTTCATTATTTCTAACTTCTAATATTATTTTACATATAATCTGGGCAATATACATTATATTTACACTGCACTTATTACTATATTGCGTCACTGTCGCATCACAGAATTACACAAGTGCCGCAGATTCTCTTATTACAATATCACTTATTATACTGGCCAATATTTACATTTTTTTCTAGGCAAAATATCCCTTATTACTACATTATCCATTATACAATTATTGGTAAAGCACGTCACTGTCGCATCACTGTATATCACTGTCACTTTCAGTATTTACTCAGAGAGTGGTACTCGGCAAAGCACGCAGTCACACATAGAGCGACTTGGCATTCCAGGCACTGGTGTGTGCTCATTTTTCTCGTCTGAGGCCTCCGTGTGGTGTTATGACATACTCTGCAGCGGCCCTGTGACAACCTGCCGCCTGCAGTAAGAAGCAATTTCACAAGCTGGTGCCGGCTCGTGTAATTGCGGCACTCAAGACGGTCAGGTTGTGTGTCAGAGTGTCGCCTCGGGATCAAAGCCGTCACCTGACCAAATCGTGCAAGCAGCTGCTGCACGACAGTCTTGGAGAACTGTCTCAGGGATGGTTGCCTTATGCCCTCGACTTGTGTCTTGTAGAGGATGAAGGCGTTGAGCATGCACATATCGAGCATGTGCAGGCAAGCCTTCCTGTACCATCGGGTGTTTCTCCTGAGACAGTCTATTTCGCCAATCATCATATCAGACTTATCAACAAGTCTCATGTTCACATTGTAATCAATGACGGCATCGGGCTTCATGATTGGCTCTCCCGTCCTGTAGCTGACCTTCCCAGTTCTCTTCAATTCCCCCTTGTGGATGGTGCTGATCATATTCACGACCTTCTTGTCATGCCACCTGATCGCCAGAAGCTTGTCTGACTTCTTCAGGTGCACATCTCCCTTGGATGAGGATGATGCTTCTGGGAAACTTGGCCACTCTTTCCTATAGCTCCGTACAGTGCCAACAGTGCCAATGCCGTGTTCAGCCAGGTATTTGGAGAGTTTCGGTGCTGTGTAATAATTGTCTGTGTACAGCACATGATTCCCACCAAAATACCTCTCCATCAGCACTTTTACAACGGAGCCAGAGAAGCCAAGGGGGTCTTTCCTGTTCACGTCCATTGTGCTTGCAGAGTAGATCACGAAATCAAGGATATACCCCGTCTCACAGTCACACAGCACAAAGAACTTTATCCCAAAGCGGTGGCGTTTGCTGGAGATGTACTGCATGAATTTGAGACGTCCTCTGAACAATACCAGGGATTCATCTATGACGACTTTTTGCATAGGACGGAAAAATCGCATAAATCGATCCCTAATCCTGTTGAGAAAATCCCTCACTTTCCACAAAGGGTCAGTTTGGGACGGGTTTCCATTGTCAGTGAAGTGCAGGTATCCTAGCAGCTGTCGGAACCGATCCCGTGACATATACTTCCCGAATGTTGGGATAGAAGTAATGTCATCCACGAGCCAGTACTCCTCCAACTCATGTCTCTTGATATGGGGCATCAAGAACATCAGTGCAAAGAACACATACAGCTCTCTGATCCCGACAGGCAACCACGACACTTGCTTTGGTGAGCCAATAGGTCCCAGCCCTTCTGCTGCACACTGAGCTGCATACCTATTGGTCTCATCGTTGACATACTGCACGATTTCGTCATCCATGAAGGCCAGGAAGTAGTCAACAAAATCATCTCCTGCGTTGCATGGAAAGGCAGGCTGTATTCCAGCATTTGTCATATCAAACGGCGGATTGTGTGGCTGAAAATCTGCACCGTCAGACCAAACAAATGCATCAACTTTCCCTGTGCGTGGTTCAGTGGAAGTGGCAGGTCGCATTGCACTCGTTTCCCCGTGAGAAGGAGCTGAGGTGGAGGCAATGGGTGAGGCAGGAGGCGAGCGGGAGGGGGGTGAGTGCGGGGGTGGTGAGTGGAGGGGTGGAGAGGGTGAGGGAGCTGAGCGGGGGGCAGGCGGGGGGGTTACTGACCTGGCGTGGTGAAATTTGACCCTTTCTTCCCCACTTATCACCTCGCTTATCACCCAGCTTTGCCCTCCAACTGCCACGCATCCCCTTTGTTCTAGGCCGGCCTGCCCTGCTTACCCTGCCTGCACGGCCTGCCTTCCCTCGCTGTGCAGGCTCTGGGAATTCATATTCCTCAGATGATGTAGACTGATGAGAGGGCACGGCAGAAGATGAAGATGATGTGAGGGCAATAGGGCTAGGGGAACGGGAAAGTGGTGGGAAATGCTTGCTAAGGCCTGGTGTAGGAGACGTAAGTCTGCACTTCACTCCCTTCCCACATGCAACACCAATTTTCCCCATAGGCACCTTCCCTTTCCCAGAGTAAGTTGGGGGCGGTGGGGGGGAAACTACACTCTCACTTTCATCACTGTCACTGTCAATGCTAAAGGGTTCACCACCAATCACTGCAAAATCGTCACTACTTGCTGTAAGTGTATCACTCTCACTGCCACAATCCAGAGTTGTACTTACAGTTTTGTCCAGCTCTGTTCTAATTTCTGGAGTGCTCAACTCCTTCTGCCTCGCCGTCGGCAGTTCCTTCCTCGGTGTAGAGGTCGAAGGCACACTAGCACTAATCATTTGCGAGGAGGAAGCGAGCGATGATGAGTCGGGACGGAGCGCCATTATCACGCAGAGCTGGACAGATACTGACTGATGCGTGTCAGGGCAGGGGTCGGGGGGGGCCCCCTCGGGGTGGGAGGAGGGAGGTGTGGGATGGCTGGCGTGAAAGAACTCGACGGCTACACTTGCGTGAGACAATTTGCGCACAGGAAAAACGCGCGGTGTTCAAAATATTCACGAACATTCCAGAATGACACCCGTGGTTTGGTCCAGTCTTGTCGATGTCATTCTGGAGTGACACCCGCGGTTAAAGGGATAACCAACATCAAACATAGCCGAAAATGTAAACAATGAGGGACTTGAATTTCAAGGATTTGATAGAAATACCAATGGCATGGACCTGGTTAAAACGTTAATTATGAGGATTAGTGAACTTGAAAAGAAAGTAGAGAATCTAGTGATAAAGGATGTGTCTGAAAATATGGAGACTACCATACAGAGTCTGATCCAGTCCAATGAGACAGCGAATGAAGAGATTACGAATTTGATGTGTGAAAATGTTGAATTGAGGAGGAAACTAGAAAAGAGTACTAATAAAACGGAGAAGGTGAGTAATGTATTAGAAGAACACAAGGCAAAGTGGGCACACGTAGAAGAAGAACAGAAAGAAGTGGTCAGCTTAAGAGAAATCATCCGGGAAGAAAGGGAAATGAACAAGAAAAAAATGGAAGAAAATGTAGTGAAAATACTGAGGAAAAAAGAGAAAATAGTGAGAGAAAATGTAGAAAGGAACAGATGTGTGGTAATATTGGAAACAGGGAAGAGGAAGAAAAGGTTAGGTTTGTAAGACTCGAGAGAGACACGAACCTGGTGAGAGGAATATTAGGCAAGATTGACCCCAAAGAAGACAAGTGGGTAAAAGAAATTGAGGAAGTAAGGAGAACAGGGCCTTATAAGAAAGGGGAAACAAGACCAATGAGAGACACGTTTACATCAGAAAGTGTAATAAATGAGATACTTAAAGTGACCTGGAAATTAAGCAAAGAGGCAGGGATGGAAAATATTATAATAAGAAAAGATTTGAGTAAAGAAGAAAGAGAAGTTTTAAAATCACTGAAGGAAGAAGTAAAGGAAAAAAATGATAAGAGGACAGAGGAAGAATGTAATACTTTTTTTTGGAGAGTAATGGATATGAAAGTAAGGAAGTGGTATTTAAGGAAATAGAAGTGAAGGAAACTAAGGAGGATGGCTGTGAAAGATCAGAAGTTGAGGAAGTGGTACGGACAGAGAGTAGGAGAGAAGAGGGTATTAAAAACGTCAAAAATAATATGAAGGTGATATATACTAATGTTGATGGTTTCATATCGACAAGGACCGAAATTAACAATTTCTTGAGAGAACATGAACCTGATGTCATGTGCTTTGTAGAGACCAAATTAAGAGAAGATATTGATGTTCATTTGGGAGATGGTAAATACAAACTGTGGAGAAAAGACAGAAAAGAAAAAACGGGAGGAGGAGTGATGATTGCAGTGAAGAACAACCTAAATGTAGATACTGTGGAAATGGGAGAAGGCAGGGCTGAAGTGATATATATGAAATTAGAAACAGGAGAGAATGTTAAGAGAGATATGGTGGTAGTGTATGTTCCCCTAAAGACGAGAGCATGGAAGGATCACGAATACCATGAGGTGTTGTCAGATATGGCTAGCTATTTGCAAAAAATAATTGAGAACAGCAATAATATAATTTTGATGGGTGACTTTAACTGTAACAAGGTGAACTGGGAGGAATGGTGCTCAGGAGGCGGCGAGGATTCGTGGGGCACTATGTTATTAAATATAATAATGAATAATGTGATGACGCAATGGGTCAAAGAAGAGACACGGTTTCGAGGTGAGGACACACCAGCAAGGTTAGATTTACTGTTTACCAAAAAACCCGATGTAATAGAATCATTGAAATATTTCTGTCCTTTAGGAAAAAGTGATCATGTGGTCACTGAGTTCCATAGGTTAATAGGAAACGTCGAGCCAAGAGACGAGCTTCATAGACAGGGAAGATAAAACTTTGGAAAAGCAAATTTTACAGGATTGAGAAGATGGAGAGAACACTTTAAGGAATTGTTGAACGTGGAGGATGGAAGTAATGCGAGTATAAGTGGCTGGGGAATGGCTGGAAGAAGAAGGGAGGTGAGAAGACAGGAAGAAATCAGTAGGATATAAGTTGTGGAAGCAATGAAGTTAAATCAGGGAAAGCCCCAGGAATTGATGGAGTGTGTGGTGAAATGCTGAAGCATGGGGGAGAGATAGTAGTAGAATGGATGTGGAAGATGTGCAGATTGGCCTGGGAGGAAGGTAGAGTCCCGGAGGATTGGAAGTCAGGTATAATTATTCCCTTGTACAAAGGAAAAGGGGAAAAAGAAGTGTGTGGTAATCACAGGGGCATTTGTCTTCTTAGTATAATAGGAAAAGTGTATGGTAGGATACTTATTGACAGAGTTAGAGAAAGAACAGAGAAATTAGTTGGAGAAGAACAGGGAGGCTTTAGGAAGGGAAGAGGTTGTGTAGATCAGATATTCATTCTCAGATCTTTAGTGGAAAAGCTTCTAGAGAAGGGAAAGAAGTTGTATGCGGCATTCATGGATTTGGAGAAAGCATATGACAGGGTGGATAGACTAGGATTGTGGCAAGTGTTAAGAATATATGGAATAGAAGGGAAGTTGTTGAATGCTGTGAAGAGTATGTACGATGGTGCGAAGGCTGCAGTGCGTGTGGATGGTGAACTAAGTGAATTTTTCTCTTTGAAAGTTGGGTTGAAACAGGGATGTGTCATGTCTCCGTGGTTGTTCAATCTGTACATGGATGGGGTAATAAAAGAGGTACAAGGTAGGGTAGTGGATGTTGGAGTGGCCCTGGTGAGAGAGGATAGTGTTTGGAAACTCCCTGTACTGTTGTTTGCAGATGATACCATGTTGTTGAATGAAGACGAAGGGGAGCTGCAAGGCTTGGTGGATGAGTTTGAGAGTGTGTGTAAGAAACGGAATCTAAAGGTGAATGTAGGGAAGAGTAAAGTGATGGTCTTTGAGAGAGGTGAAGTCAGTGAATGAACAGCGAGGTTGGATGGTGAGGAATTGGAAAATGTGAGTACGTTTAAGTACTTGGGTAGTGTGATGAGTAAGGATGGAGGTTTGGAGGGTGAAGTGCTTGAAAGGGTACAGCAGGGAAGAAAGGTTGCTGGTTCTTTGAAAGTAGTGATAAGAAACAGGGAAGTGAGCATGGAAGTGAAAAAGTTACTACATGACAGTATTGTGATACCAACTCTAACGTACGGAAGTGAAGCTTGGACGTTGTTGGAAGGACACAAGTCAAGAGTGAGAGCCGTGGAAATGGGTTATTTAAGAGGAGCCTGTGGAGTCACATGGAGAGATAGGCTGACGAATGAGGATATAAAGGAGCGTTGTGGTGTTGATGTGGATGTAATAGGAAGCGTTATGAGGAACACACTGAGGTGGTTTGGCCATGTGGAGAGGATGGAGGGTCAAAGACTGACGAAGAGAGTGTATGTGAGTGAGGTGGAGGGGGAAAGAGGGAGGGGGAGGCCGAGGATGAGGTGGAGAGACGGGGTGGAGAGGTATATGAGAGAGGGGGGTGTGAGTTGGGAGCAGGGGAGTGAAATGGCGTGGGACAGGGCGACTTGGAGGCGATTTGTTTGTGGCCACCCCAAACGGGATTGAGGCGTCTGGCAATAGATAGATAGATAGATAGAGAAGCTTTTTTGAAAATGCGGATTGGAGAAAATTCAGAGAAACAAGAGAGATACAGAGGAAGTGGGACATCTTTCTAGACCTCTATAATTTGGGAGTGGAAAAATTTGTACCAAGAGTAAGAGGGAAAGAAAACAGGAAAAAGGAGTGGTTTAATAGATGGTGTATGATAGCAAAAAAAAAGAGAGATATAAGGCATGGAACAACTGGAGAAAGAGAGGTAAAAACAGAACAAAGGAAGAATATAAAAGAACAAGAAATGAATACACAAGAATACGTAGAGAAGAAGAAAGGAATTTTGAAAAAAGTAGAATAGACAAAGGCAAGGATGAACCCAAACTGTTTTATAGATTTGTTAACCCCTAAAATGCGGGTGTTTACAGTCGATCCCCCCCGAGTGGCAGGGTTGTATCGCGGTCTGAGTACCTGTAGGAAAATATTCGCCAAAAATCAGAGATTAACCCTAGAACATTATACTTGGTATGGCAGATAGTACTTACATTCAGCTTTCTCCAGAGACAGGTGTTGAGCCTTCGTGGACTACCCAAGGACTTGTGGAGACTTGCAAAGTTGGGTAACCAAATTTTCACTTTCACACCTCCAGCAACCCGGTTTCCCCTCTACCACAGCCTCATCCTGTCACAGTAAACTTTATACTACAACGTAAAGGTAGTTAGGAATCCGTATTTGTACAAGAAACACTGAAAATAAGGCTAAAATCAACGGAGCGTACGGCCGACATGCACTGTGGCGGCGGTCTTCCCGTCATTCAACAAACATTTCCATTTTCACAGCTAAAAACATGTATACTACATTATTTTCAATCATATTACTTCCCAAAAGATCACCATGGCGCGCTTTTTATTCTGCCTTACGTCCGCCACTTTATTCTCGTTCCTGTCAGCCGCTTGCACTGACTGGGAAGAGCTAGAACTCGCCATAATCTCACTTTGAAAGCCTGCAGTAAACTGACGCTAAACAGAGGCAAAAGCTAGTGTTACAACTGGGGAAACAAGCGTTTCCTAGTAGCATAAACTGCTTGTGAGAGGAGATCGCAGATTTACAGTTCTGAGCGCTCAGAGCGCTGCCATGTATCACAGCCAGGCTGGCCGGGCCGTGGTGGGGGGGGTACGGGGGGAAAACGCGATATTTGGCAACACCTGAGGTCAATAGTACAAAGGTAAAGTATGCTAGTTGTAGCTAGAGGGTGGTGGTACTGATAGACAATACCAGCTGGAGCCTGCTTGCCCGCGGTTATTCAAAATGTACTAAAATCGCAAACGTGACGACCCGCCGTCCTGCCCTTATGGCCGAGCGTCGCAAACGTGACGATCCGCGTTCTAGGGGTTAATGGCAAACTGAAACAAAAGGAAGGAATCACCAAACTGAAAGTAGAAGGAGAGGTCTATAAGGATGAGGCAATGCAAGCAGAAATAATGAACAAACGTTTCCAGTCAGTTTTCACTAAAGAAAAGGAGCTTGTGGAAGGGGAAGGAGTGATTAGAAATGTTCCGGTGATAAAAGATATAAAAGTGGAGGTACAGGAAGTGTACAAATTACTGGAAACTCAAGATGTAAGGAAAGCCCCAGGACCTGATGGAATTTCTAATTGGGTACTGAAGGAATGCAGAGAACAACTGGCGGATAAAATTCACAGTTTAATCGTATGCTCACTGGAAGAGGGGAAAGTGTCACAAGAATGGAAGAGGGCAAATGTAGTACCAATTTACAAGGGAGGAAACAGGGAAGAACCCCTGAATTACAGACCAGTGTCTCTAACCAGCATGGTCGCAAAATTGTGTGAGAGAATCCTGAAAGACAGATGAAGAAAATATCTGGAAGAGATGAATATTTTGGCTGAATGTCAGTTTGGATTCAGAAGTGGAAGGTCATGTGTTTCTAGCTTGTTAACCTTTTACTCAAGAGCGATTGACGTGGTACAGGAGAGAGATGGTTGGGCAGATTGTGTGTACTTAGACTTAGAGAAGGCCTTTGACAAGGTACCTCATAAGAGACTAATGTGGAAACTAGAATATATAGGAGGACTGAAGGGGAAACTTCTGGAATGGATGAGAGACTTTTTGAGAGACAGACAAATGAGGACAGTAATAAAGGATAGGATGTCTGGATGGAGGGAAGTAACAAGTGGAGTCCCTCAAGGCTCGGTGTTGGCGCCAGTAATGTTCCTGATTTACGTAAATGATATGGTAGATGGAGTGAATAGTTATGCAAGTCTGTTTCCTGATGATGTAAAGATCTTGAGGAAGGTAGAGGTTGATGAGGATTGTAAAATACTGCTGGAGGATTTGGATAGGATACACGATTGGAGCCGGACGTGGGAAATGAAATTTAATGTAAAGAAATGCAAAATATTGGAAATGGGTAAAAGTACCAGGAGGCCATCACTGAATTACTTGTTGGGTAATGAATTAATCACAAAAAGGAGAGAAGAGAAAGATTTGGGAGTGCTGGTCCAAGATAGTTTGTCACCTGAAAAGCACATTAACAAGATAGTTGGAGAGACTTATAAACTCTTGACTAACATAAGAGTAGCATTTCATTATATGGATGAGGAGATGATGAAAAAATTGATGGTGGCCATGATCCGCCCCAGGTTAGAATATGCAGTGGTAGTGTGGTCCCCACACAAAAAGAAAAATATAAACAAGATTGAGAGAATACAAAGAACAGCAACCAAGATGGTCCTCAGTCTGGCAGACCTGTCATACAGAGAGGCTGGAAAAGCTGGATTTGCCTTCCTTAGAGGAAAGGAGAAAGAGGGGAGACATGATTGCAGTGTTCAGGACCATGGTGGGAGTAGATAAAATTGACAAAGAAGATCTGTTTGTATGGGATAAGAGAGCAACAAGAGGACACGGAATGAAATTGAAAAAGTCAAGCTGCTTGAAGGATATCAAGAAATATAGCTTTCCTTACAGAAGTATAGACTTATGGAATAGCCTGGGCAAAGAGATCGTCCAGTCTAAAAACTTAAACGTGTTTAAAGCTAAATTTGACTTATTGAGAAACAGTGACGGAAACCCACGAGCATAGTACATTCCGTGTATATCACTATCTATCTATCTATCTATAGCCCAACGCCCTAATCCCGCAAAGGGTGGCCGCTGACAAAACGCCTCCAAGTCGCTCTGTATATTACAATTAGGTATATTAGGTAAATACTTAAATATTTGGAATGACTTGGACAAAGAGGTGGTGCATGAGAAAAACATTCATGTGTGTAAAGGTAGACTTGATAAATGTGGATAAGGAGACAGGACAACACGAGGATTGCTCAATTCCTGTATACTACAAATAGGTAAATACACACACACACACACACACACACACACACACACACACACACACACACACAAAGAATCATAAAGGTATAGGAAGAAGTAGACAGCACTACATCAAATAAGTGGATGAGTCATTCAAAAATTTTTATTTAATTCAGCACAGACGTCTTAAATTGGGATGGTAGCTGCAGTCTTAACTGCTTCAATACCACTGAATTCTGCTGTCTGGTAGCTGTATCAGTAAAATACACAGATATCAGTGTAGTGATGGGCTTAATCCTTTCATTATGATACAGTAATTTCTTAGTTTATTCTTGCTGCCTCCATGCCATTTCATCTAGCTTAAAAACTCTTGTGTTGAGAGAGGTAATGACAGGTACCCATTTGTGTTAAAAAAAAATAACTCATAAAATGACTAAAATAATCAAGATACATTAGCATTAATAATACAAATATGGTATTCTCAGGCTGCTGGAGTTAAGTCCACAGTAAACTAAGCTGCCTATTATAATTCTATTACCACCTACGAAGCTGACCTGCCGGCTTCTCTCAGCTTATAGTAACTACCAATAATATGGAAAAATCTGTGATAGTTTGGAACACATCCTTGATGTATACTAAGGACTGCCAGTACACTTCTTCCCACTGATTAACCATTCAAATCGTTCCACTGATTAATCACCAGGTATAAGATATGCTTGATAAGAGGAATAAAAGCTTGGGGAAGTAATCAAACTTAAAAGATATCCCTGCACTCAAGAGGTCAAGAACCAAAATATTTGAAAGAAAGTAGCACTTTCACTACATTCTTGAAACAAAAAGGGCATTAAATTACAGGATGTGTCCTACAAATATCAATGAGTTTAAACCCCTTAACCGCGGGGCATCGCTTTCGTGACGCTTGGGAGCAAGGGATCATACCGCGAGGCGTCACTTTTGTGATTCTGTGTTATTTTGAATTCACCCAGGCTTTCAAGTGGTGGCTTGTATCATCTATCAGTACTGCCAATGTCCAACACTAGTCAGCACTCCTAATCTCATCTGTCCTCCCATCCATTGTTGACAATTTAGCCATTTCTCCCCGTTCTTGATTCCCCTCTCTACCTCCCCTCCATTATCCTCTCCTCATGCCTGCCCGGCCGTGCTAGCCTAAGTAAATCTTCCCTGGAATTTTCCACTGATTTCATCCATTGAAATAAGCCCTATGCCCTATTCTTATACCAAATAATATTTATGAAAAAGAAATAAGGTAAGAGAGAGTGCCATACACCTGGAGCTGGCTAATTATGACCTGACAACACCTCACGTGCACTTGTTCGCTAATTTTCGCTGTTTATTTCCCCTTGAAATATGCCGAATAATCTATTCTCATGATAAAAATATATATAAGAAAGGAAGAGATGTAGTGGTATTAGAGGTTGACTGCGAGATAATGCTGATTTTATGTGTACGGCGTGTCGGGGAGAGCAGGTGGAGATTGTCAGGCGTGAAAGGATTGAACTTGCTGGTGAATCTCTTGAGTGTGTGGAAGAGTTTTGTTATTTGGGAGACATGTTGTGTGCTGGAGGTGGGGCTGGAGCTAGCTCTGTGGCTAGGGTGAGAAGTGGTTGGAAGAAGTTCAGGGAGCTCTTGCCTCTCCTGACATTGAGAGGGCTGTCCCTACGTGCTAAGGGGTCTTTGTATGCAGCATGTGTTAGGAGTGTAATGCTGTATGGCAGTGAGACCTGGGCAGTGAAGGAGGAAGATATTCGCCGGCTCAGACGTAAAGAAATGACAATGATTAGGTGGATGT
Source organism: Coenobita brevimanus (assembly GCF_032717465.1). Taxonomy (NCBI): domain Eukaryota; kingdom Metazoa; phylum Arthropoda; class Malacostraca; order Decapoda; family Coenobitidae; genus Coenobita; species Coenobita brevimanus. The sequence continues at coordinate 7,247,079 of NC_137035.1, forward strand.
GCAGTGCGTCCCTGCGTCCAAGGCCTGGAGGGGCTGGGTTTACAATGGAAGAGTTGAGAGGTAGGATGGGACTGGAGTGTACTGGTGTTGTGATGAGGAGAGGTAGATTGAGGTGGTTTGGACACGTGGAGAGGATGGGGGATGATAATTGGGTGAGGAAGGTGAGAAGTGATAATATTGGGGGTGGGGTTATGAGGGGTAGACCGAGAAAGACATGGGATGAGGTCATTAAGTGTGACCTTAGGGTTAAGGGACTGAACAGGGAGGCTGCAATGGATCGTGCAGCGTGGAGAGCCGCCATTAGGTGACCAAGGCCGACACATGCAAGCATGTTGGAGTCTTTAAAAACGAAAACGAAGGGAGAAGCCTAAGTGATATTTACATTCACCTGGAACTACCTAATTATTGCAGGCCACCACACTATATTTTATGGTAAGTAAATCTTCCCTGGAATTTTCCACTGATTTCGTCCATTGAAATAAGCCCTATGCCCTTTTCTTATACCAAATAATATACACTATACCAAAAAGAAATAAGGTAAGTGATAGTGCCAAACACCTGGAATTGGCTACTTATCACCTGACAACACCTAACGTGCACTCGTTCGCTACTTTTCGCTGTTTATTACTCCTTCAAATATGCCATATAATCTAGTCTCGTAATAAAAATAAACATAAGGAGGGAAGGGAGAAGCCTAAGTGATATTTACATTCACGTGGAACTACCTAATTTATAATGTATTGTCTAGATTTCCTGCCAATCATTTCATAGCTATATATTAGCAGCTCTCACAAGGCTGACGTTGGCAGCAATGCATTCTCCCTAGGTAGGCCACCCCGGCCACCAGTATTAGTTTACTGTCGTCTTTCAAGGTGAAAGTACGTCGGATTCGCTCCTGCTAACTTCCGCGTCTTTATATCCCCATGCAAAGGGCCCTGTGACCTCTACCCCTACTAAACTTGTGTGGAAAAAGGTAAAGGGCTGACAATTGATAGAGAGTGACTACGATCTTTCTGCTGAGTAAAATAGTGCAAGTGGAATTGTAAATAATGTGTAAACAGCAGTGAAAGCAATGAATGTAAATATAAGTCTATCTATCTATAGCCCAACGCCCTAATCCCGCAAAGGGTGGCCGCAGACAAAACGCCTCCAAGTCGCTCTGTCACCCACCATTTGACTACCCTCCCCCCAACTCACCCCCCCCTCCCTCATATACCTCTCAACTCCATCCCTCCACCTCATCCTCAGTCTACCCCTCCCTCTCCCTCCCTCCACCTCACCTACATACACCCTCTTAGTCAGTCTTTCATTCTCCATTCTCTTCACATGTCCAAACCACCTCAGTGTATTTCTCCTAATATTCTCAACCACATCCACATCCACCCCACAGCGTTTCTTCACTTCTTCATTCATCAACCTGTCCCTCCACATCACTCCACATGCTCCTCTCAAGTAACTCATTTCCACTGCTCTCACTCTTGACTTGTTCCCCTCTTGCAAGGTCCATGCCTCGCTTCCATACGTCAGAGTAGGGATCACGATACTATCATGCAGTGACTTCTTAACTTCCATACTCACCTCCCTATTTCTCATCACTGCTTTCAGTGTACCAACAACCTTCCTTCCCTGCTGTACACTTTCACGCACTTCATCCCCCAAAGTTCCATCCTTACTCATCACACTACCCAAGTACTTGAATGCACTCACATTCTCCATATCCTCACCATCCAACCTCACTGCACACTCTGTGACTTCATTCCTCTCAAACACCATAACTTTACTTCTGTTTACATTAACTTTCAGATTCCTCCTCCTACACACTGTCCCAAATTCATTCATCAAACCTTGCAACTCCCATTCATCTTCACTCAACAGTACCGTATCATCAGCAAACAGCAACACCGGAAGCTTCCAAAACTCACCCTCATTCATTAGAGCCACCCCCACATCCACTGCCCTACCCTCCACCTCCTTTACAACCCCATCCATGTATATATTAAACAGCCATGGAGACATCACACAACCCTATTTCAGTCCCACATTGAGATCAAAGAACTCACTCAGCTCACCATCCATTCGCACCGTAACCCTAGCTCCCTCGTACATACTCTTCACAGCACTCAACAATTTCCCCTCCACTCCATATATTCTTAATACCTTCCACATACCTTGCCTATCTATTCTGTCATAAGCTTTCTCCAAGTCCATGAAGGCAGCATACACTTTCCTTCCCTTCTCTAGATACTTCTCCACTAAACATCTTAGAACAAATATCTGATCTACACACCCTTTTCCCTTCCTAAATCCCCATTGTTCTTCTCCAACTAGCTCCTCTGTCATATGCCTAACCCTATCAATGAGTATTCTACCATATATTTTACCAGTCACACTAAGTAGGCAAATACCCCTATGGTTACCACATACTCCTCTCTCTCCTTTTCCTTTGTATAAAGGAACAATTATACCTGATTTCCAGTCCTCTGGAACCCTTCCCTCATCCCAAGCCAATCTACACAACTTCCATATCCATATCCAGTGAACAGTGGAAAATTGTTTTATAAGTTACTTGAAGTGACAGTCCATAACACAGTGTAAATATAATAGAAATGTAAATAATGTAAATAACATAGAGAACGCAAATAGAAATGTAAATGAGTAGTATTATAAGAATACGAGTATATATACTAGGAGTAATGAAAGTGAAAGTTTCACTCTAGCATGTATGAATACTATGAGTTATGAAAGTGAAGGTGAAAGTGACATTCACTCTCAACGCTAGTATACAGGACGAGAAAGTGAATGCTACGTATTTTACTGAAAGAGAAATTGAATCCCTACAGTGACAATAAACTACTATTACTGAAGGAAACTTATGGATAAAGATTGTAGATATATATACGTGTTATATAGTAATAGAAATATAAACTGTGAGTGTTTTTATGACTAATAAATGACAGAACACCAGCGGCAAACGATGTCAAGTGGAAGGTCATACGCCCTCATAATCTTCATTGCTTTCACAGTGTTCTTGTTTTTTTTGGAGTATGGATTCCAAACTATTTAAGAATCATAGAATAGTGTTTCTAGTGATAATATCAGGCTGTGGTAATCATATTACGGGTTGTCAGGAAGTGTAAAGTGGAGACTTGGTTACCCAACTTCAGAGGTCTCCACAAGTCCTACGGTACTCGACGAAGGCTCAACAAACACCTCAGGAGAAAGCTGAAGGCATGTGCCATAAGCATATGTGATTTTAATATTCTAGGACTAATAACTGATTTTTGGCAAATATTTTTAGAGAGTCTGTCGGAGCACGAATATGCCCGCGGGAGCCGCAAGAAAAAGCAAAACAAGCCCCTGGTTAAGGGGTTAAAGGAGGTTAGCTACTGCAATAATGTGATGCATGTTTCCTTCTGTTTTATTTAGAAGGGCTTCAACATGCTTGCATGCATCTGTTTTGGTCACCTAATGGTGGTTCTCCATGCTGCTTGATCTCCAGCAGTCACTCTATTCTATAGCTGAAACAGAAAGTGGAGATGGGCTATAGGCCCCACTTGCACAGCCTATGGACCATCCCAGCCCAAAGCCATGCTAACAGAGCACGCCCCACACCTCCCCTCAGGTATGCCACTAAGTGATGAGCAAAGTTTTCCATCTGAATGCCCTTCCTGCCACAAACCCACATCACAGTAGAGTACTGTACAATGCGTGGTATGGTGCATTAGGTGTACTGTAGTGTACAATCGGCCTAATAAGTGACGGTGGAGTATCCAGAAGTTTTCGGTCAGCAATTGTGCACATACTCTTGCTTATATCTCTACGAGGTGAAACCTAATACGTAAAATTGTTACAAAAAACAATAAACCAATGCTAAAGTACCTGTATATTTCAAAACTGTAGGAAGCAGTTCGTTAGTTACGATAATAGGAAATCCTAAACGGAACTAATTGAAATTTCACAACTATCGGTCAGGGACAGTCAGGAATAATTTGTGGAGTTAAAGTCTAGTATGGTAACACGCAACAATTTTATAGTGGCGTAAGAGTGAACAAAAGGGAGCCTCAATAAACAACTAAAATTAATAATTATTATTTATAAAATAATTTCCGTTACAATACTGGGGAATAATTTAAATTCATTTATTTCCGTTTCCAATGTCTCCATGGACGACGACAGAAAGCGGGAAGACGGCGAAAGCCAGTAAGCTATTTTAAATGTTTCGATCAACACGTACGAAAGGAGATAACATTTACTCAAAGATATGAAATTATTACACTGCCTTTGGCCAGTTTTCCATCAAGAAAAACATCTGGATTATTTAATATATGCCAGAGGGCTATCGGTGAAAGAAGTATAATAAAAAGAATCTTGAAATTTCCCGAGTCGGAGCTCCTTGGAGAATGCTAACTTCTGTCGTAGTCTGATATCCTCAGTGCATAATCGATTAGCAAAAGTAATAAAATGCAGAGATTCAAAAACAAAACACTGAGTTCAAAACTTCCAATTCTGCATTTTCTGTTCAGCAGGACATTACAGTTTATTTTAAAAGACAGATATTAAGGTTAAAAGATGGAGTAAAGAGTGCGTGCTTTTGCATTGCAAGAGTTTATGAACTCATGCTTTGGTCCTGTTTATTGCCTAGTGTAAGAGAAAAAGAATGTCATACCTCCTTGCAAGTAAAAAAAAATTTTGCATCAGTTGGGAATAAAGTTGCTAATTATAATTATTATTGGCGAGAGAAAGACGGAATAAAAGGCAGTATGGTCTTGCTGCTACCGCAGGTAGGGCATTATTAGGAATAATAATTTCATTGTTATGGCATCCTTATTGTTGTTGTACCATCACCATAGCATTTGAAAATAAGGCAGTGCATTGCAGTCACAAGACTTTTCCTTAACTGGTCCTCAAAACTAGAGCATCTGTATTTCAAAACATAGGAAACAAAATTGATATATCAGGAACACGTTTTTATAATTATTCCCTTGTACAAAGGAAAAGGGGAAAAAGAAGTGTGTGGTAATCATAGGGGCATTTCTCTTCTTAGTATAATAGGAAAAGTGTATGGGAGGATACTTATAGACAGAGTTAGAGAAAGAACAGAAAAATTAGTTGGAGAAGAACAGGGAGGCTTTACGAAGGGAAGAGGTTGTGTAGATCAGATATTCATTCTTAGATCTTTAGTGGAAAAGTTTCTAGACAAGGGAAAGAAGTTGTATGCGGCTTTCATGGATTTGGAGAAAGCATATGACAGGGTGGATAGACAAGGATTGTGGAAAGTGTTAAGAATATATGGAATAGATGGGAAGTTGTTGAATGCTGTGAAGAGTATGTACAATGGTGCAAAGGCTGCAGTGCGTGTGGATGATGAACTAAGTGAATTTTTCTCTTTGAAAGTTGGTTTGAAACAGGGATGTGTCATGTCTCCATGGTTGTTCAATCTCTACATGGATGGGGTAATAAAGGAGGTACAAGGTAGGGTAGTGGATGTTGGAGTGGCCCTGGTGAGAGAGGATAGTGTTTGAAAACTCCCTGTACTGTTGTTTGCAGATGATACTGTGTTGTTGAGTGAAGACGAAGGGGAGCTGCAAGGCTTGGTGGATGAGTTTGAGAGTGTGTGTAAGAAGCGGAACCTAAAGGTGAATGTGGGGAAGAGTAAAGTGATGGTCTTTGAGAGAGGTGAAGTTAATGAATGTACAGCGAGGTTGGATGGTGAGGAATTGGAAAATGTGAGTACGTTTAAGTATTTGGGTAGTGTGATGAGTAAGGATGGAGTTTTGGAGGATGAAGTGCTTGAAAGGGTACAGCAGGGAAGAAAGGTTGCTGGTTCTTTGAAAGCAGTGATAAGAAACAGGGAAGTGAGCATGGAAGTGAAAAAGTTACTACATGACAGTATTGTGATACCAACTCTAACGTATGGAAGTGAAGCTTGGACATTGTTGGAAGGACACAAGTCAAGAGTGAGAGCAGTGGAAATGAGTTATTTAAGAGGAGCCTGTGGAGTCACATGGAGAGACAGGCTGACGAATGAGGATGTAAAGGAGTGCTGTGGTGTGGATGTGGATGTGATAGGAAGCGTTATGAGGAACACACTGAGGTGGTTTGGCCATGTGGAGAGGATGGAGGGTGAAAGACTAACGAAGAGAGTGTATGTGAGTGAGGTGGAGGGGGGATGAGGGAGGGGGAGGCCGAGGATGAGATGGAGGGATGGGGTGGAGAGGTATATGAGAGAGGGGGTGTGAGTTGGGAGCAGGGCAGTGAAATGGCGGGGGACAGGGTGACTTGGAGGCGATTTGTTTGTGGCCACCCCAAACGGGATTGAGGCGTCTGGCAATAGATAGATAGATAGATAGACGTTTTTATTATTTTTTTTTTTAATGCGAGGAAGAAGGAACCAAAGGCCATGAGCCCGCAGTAAAAGTTCCCTCCAAAAGAAAAACAAAATACAACAGAGAGCCAAATTCAAGATCCGATCATCTTGAGATGCCTGGACACGCTGCGTTTGAAAGACTGGAGATCATAGGCAGCAGGAAATACAGACAGAGGAAGACAGTTCCAGAGCTGACCTGTTGCATAAATGAAAGACTGGGAGTAACGGTTAACTCTTGCATTAGAGATGGACAGAAAAGGGATGAGAGTTTGCTTCCAGAAGGGTGCTACGCGCCCGTCGTAGAGGTGGAGGAATGCAAGCAGACAGTTCAGAGGAGCAGTGACCAATTAAAGTAGCGATAGAAAAGAGACAACATACAGTGCACGAAGAGACAGAGGTTGAAGGGAGTCAGTAAGAGGAGGAGAGTTAATGAGACAAAAAGCCTTTGACTCCACCCTATTGAGAAGAGCTGTATGTGGGGAGCCTCCCCACACATGAGAGTTGTACTCCACACAGGGGCGGATAAAACCCATGTATAGAGTCAACAATTGTGCAGGGGTAAAGAAAGAGCGGAGTCGGCTTAGCAAACCCAATCTCTTGGAAGCAGATTTCACAAGAGATGTAATATGATCTTTCCAAGATAAGTCCCGAGTAAATGAAACCACAAGCATGTTCAAGGATGATGCAGGATTAAGCTGAATATTATTAAACATTAGTGGGTATACCTGTGGAAGATTTTGTCGGGTTGATAGGTGTAAGAACTGAGTCTTAGAGGCATTAAAAACAACCATATTATTTTTACCCCAGTCAGAGATATGAGCCAAGTCAGACATTAGGTGTGCCATAGCCTCATCCCTTGTTTGTTGAAGTAACTGCTGAGATGGGCGTTGTGGGAACTGAATGGAAAGGTGAAGGGTGGAGTCATCAGCATATGAGTGGATAAGGTTAGATGTACAGCTTAGAAGAGCATTGATGAATAAATGGAAGAGAGTTGGTGATAGGACAGAGCCCTGAGGAACACCACTGTTGATAGATCTAGGAGAAGAACGATGGCAGTCTACAACAGCAGCTATAGAACGACCAGAAAGGAAGCTAGCAATGAAGGCACAGATAGAAGGATAGAAACCGTAGGAGGGCAGTTTGGAAATCAAAGATTTATGCCAGACTCGATCGAAAGCCTTTGAGATGTCAAGTGCAATGGCAAAGCTTTCGCCAAAGTCCCGAAAGGAGGAAGACCAGGAGTCTGAAAGGTAGGTGAGAAGATCGCCAATGGAGCGTCCCTGACGGAACCCGTACTGACAATCAGAAAGAAGGTTGTGATAGGAAAAATGCCTTAAAATTTTTCTATTGAGAATTGACTAGAAAACTTTTGAAATACAGGACGTTAAAGCAATTGGATGATAGGTGGAGGGTTGGGAGTGGTCACCATTCTTTGGGACTGGCTGAATGAGAGCAAACTTCCAGCAAGAAGGAAAGGTACAAGTTGACAGACAAAGGCGAAATAGTTTGCCTAGGCAGGGTGTAAGCACAGAAGCACAGTTCTTGAGAACAACAGGAGGGACCCCATCAGGCCCATATGCCTTGTTAGTACTGAGGCCAGTGATGGCAGAAAATACATCAACTGAAGAAATTTTAATGTCAGCCATGAGGAAGTCAGAGGGGGGAAGTGATGGAGGAACAGCACCGGAATCATCTAAGGTGGAATTGGAGGAGAAAGTCTGCGCGAAGAGATCTGCTTTATCAGCAGAAGAAATAGCTACAGAACCATCAGAGTAGAAAAGAGGAGGGAAGGATGATGAGGTAAAGTTGTTAGAAAGATTTTTGGCAAGGTGCCAGAAGGAGCGGGAAGAATTCGAGTTGGAGAGTTGACAGCATTTAGTATGGATGAAACTATTTTTAGTAGAGCGAAGAACAGACTTAGCACAATTCCGGGCAGAAACGTAAAGATGATGTGATTCAGGGGTGGGTTGGCTCCGGTACCTTCTTTAGGCCCTCTCCTTGTTGCGGACAGCATTAGAACAAGCGTGATTAAACCAAGGCTTTCTTGTGTTAGGCAAAGGATATGAGAAAGGAAAGTATGCTTCCATGCCCGAGAGAATAACCTCCGTAATGCGCAAGGCACACTCAGATGGCTCCCGGCCATGGAAGCAATAATCATTCCAGGGAAAGTCAAAGAAGTACTGCCTGAGGGCCTCCCAGTCCCTGGTTCCAAAATGCCACAGACGACGTTTCCCTGGAGGGTCCACAGGCTGTACCGGAGTGATAGGACACGTTAAGGTAATAAGGTTGTGATCGGAGGAGCCCAACGGAGAGAAAAGATTAACAGAGTAAGAAGAAGGATTAGTTGTGAGGAAGAGGTCAAGTATGTTGGAGCTCTCTCCAAGGCGGTCAGGGATACAGGTAGGGGGCTGTACAAGCTGATCTAGGTCATTAAGGATAGAAAAGATGTAGGCTTGTTCACCAGGTGGATCTGTGAAAGGAGAGGAGAGCCAAAGGTGGTGGTGAACATTGAAATCTCCTAGAATGGAGATTTCAGAGAAAGGAGAAATGGATAGAATGTGTTCCATCGTAGAAGTAAGATAGTCGAAGAATTTTTGATAGTCAGTAGAATTAAAGGATAAGTAAACAGCACAGATATATTTAGTCAGAGAATGACAGGAAAGCCAAAGCCAGAGTGTAGAGAATTCAGAAGAATCGAGTTCAGGAACACGAGAGCAAGATAAGTCGTTGCCTATATATACACAACAGCCACCTTTGGCTTTCAAATGAGTATAGAGAAAGTAGGAGGATACAGAAAAGGGTTTGCTGTCAGTTGCCTCAGACAGCTGAGTCTCCGTTAGAAAAAGAAGGTGAGGTTTAGAGGAGGAGAGGTGGTGCTCAACAGAGCGAAAGTTAGAGGAAAGGCCGCGAATGTTGCAGAAATGAAGAAGAAGAGAGTCAGACAGTGGTTCCAGGCACCTCGAGTCGTCATCGGGAGAGGGGCGGATGGTGGGGGCATTTATGGTCCCCCCCCCCCTGGGGACTCCGAGGCTTGATGAAGAGACGCCATTTTTGTTGAATTTTGAATAGGAAGTGTAGTGTGTACTGTGCATGTAGTTTGGTGTAGATAGTTAGAGAAATTTGTACTGGAGAGCATGCTGGCCTACTCTCTGTGTAACTGAGACACTGAAAAAGTTCAGCAAAGAGGGATGGTCAGGAACTAGTCCTGAGGGCTGATGAAACGGGAGCTCCAGCACTCCCAGTCATCAGCTTTACATCCACCTCGGGAGTACTGCCCTGCTCGACTGGTGCTACAGCCTACTGCCCACCACGCGCAGAGTAATACATTTCACATTCATTCAAATCGGGAAAGGTAACTATATAAGTGTTAACTTCTAATATATCACTGCCTCTTGTTATTCATTTTACATCATTCTTAGCGTGATATAATATATATTTTATTTGATATGACGTGATGAAGGCATTGAATATTTACCTTATATTCACTGTTCCATTGAACGTATGGCACTGCTGAGTGACCGAAGCAATCTGAAACTATGCCATCACTTCTTGGGGCGACTGTACAAAGGACAGTTACAAAAATATGTTTGGGAGTGTATGCTGGCCTATTCTCTGTGATAATGACAGTCTGAAAAGGGTCAGCAAGGGGGTATGGTCAGGAATCAGTCCTGAGGGCTAGGGATACAGTAGCTCCAGCTCTCCCTATCACCAGCTTTCCCATCCTCCCCAGGAGTACCGATCAGCTATAGCTATGGCCTGTTTACAGGTCTAGAAATTATTAACAAAATATAACATATTTTGAACCCTTCTCATATGAAACTTTTCTTCTTTGCTGCTCTCAAGTCCTTATTCCAGGATCTCCATGAAGAACCTAATCCTTTGTCATGTGCAAAGACATGGGCCACAGTCAATTTCTGTACACATGAAGTGCCAATGGGATGCTTCAGGGAGCCATTGGGTAGCCTCTTCTTGAAGGGTAGGGATAGTATCAGGGATTATAGCAATGCACAGTATCAGAGATCAAGTACCCAAAGATGAGAATGATGTCCTGAATTATTAATTCTAGGTAAATGTTACAATGCACCAAGGATCTGTTCTGAGCCTTCTGCTATTTATTACAGTGCCTGAGTCAGTCGAGAGACTTCAAGACTGGCATCCACTGGGAACTATACCAACGTCAATTACTTAACCCGTGGATAGCCACAGCTCAGGCTGTGCTGGCTGTGCATCACCGAAAACAACTTGACCCTCATGCAAACTTACACATGGCGCTATGCAAAGACGGAGAGTGAGAGAGAGAGAGAGAGAGAGAGAGAGAGAGAGAGAGAGAGAGAGATTTATTTCTTTTCACCAGATGATGCCCTGGATGTTTATCTTCAAGTTTATAATAAATCTATCTATCTATCTATTTATTGCCAGACACCTTAATCCCGTAAGGGGCAGCCATAAACAAATCACCTCCATGTTGCCCTATCCTCCGCCATTTCATTGTCCTGCTCCCAGCTCACACCCCCCTCTCTCAAATACCTCTCCACACCATCCCTCCATCTCATCCTCGGTCTCCACCTCCCTCTCCCCCTTTTACACCACACTTACATACACTCTTATTGTTCGTCTCTCACACTCCATCCTCTCCACATGGCCAAACCACCTCAATGTGTTTTTCCTAACGCTTTCTATCACATCCACATCCACACCACAATGCTCCTTCACTTCCTCATTTGTCAGTCTCTCTCCATATGACTCCACATGCTCCTCTCAAATAACTCATTTCCACTGCTCTCACTCTTGACTTCTGTCCCTCCAACAAGGTCAAAGCTTCACTTCTGTATGTTAGAGGCGGTATCACAATACTATCATGTAGTAGCTTTTTCACTTCCATGCTCACTTCCCTGTTTCTTATCACTGTTTTCAAGGAACCAGCAACCTTTCTTCCCTGTTGTACCTTTTCAAGCACTTCACCCTCCAAACTTGCATCCTTACTCATCACACTACCCAAGTACTTAAATGCACTCACATTTTCCATTTCCTCCTCATCCAACCTCACTGTACAGTTGCTGACTTCACTTCTCTCGAAGACCAAAACTTTACTCTTCCCTACATTCACCTTTGGATTCTGTTTCTTACATACTCTCCCAAACTCATCCACCAAGCCTCCGTCTTCACTGAACAACATAGTATCATCTACAAACAACAGTACAGGGAGTTTCCATTCACTGTCTTCTCTCATTAGGGCCGCTCCAACATCCACTGCCCTACCTTGTATCAACCCATCCATATATAGACTGAACAACCATGGAGACATGTCACATCCTTGTTTCGGTCCAATCATCAAATAGAAAAATTCACTCAGTTCACAATCCACGTGCTCTGCAGCCTTAGCACCCTTATACATAATCTTCATGGTCTTCAACAACTTCCCATCTTTTCCATATATTCTTAATACTTTCCACAATCCTTGTCTATCCACACAGTCATATGCTTTCTCCAAATCCATGAAGGCTGTATACAACTTCTTTCCCTTCTCTAGAAGCTTTTCCACTAAAGATCTGAGAATAAATATCTGATCTACACAACCTCTTTCCTTCCTAAAACCTGTTCTTCTCCAACTAATTCCTCTGTTACTTCCCTAACTCTGTCAATAAGTATCCTATCATATAGTTTTCCTATTACACTAAGAAGACAAATGTCCCTATGATTACCACACACTTCTTTTTCCCCTTTTCCTTTGTACAGGGGAATAATTATACATGACTTCCAATCCTCCGGGATTCTACATTCCCCCCAGGCCAATCCTCGCATCTTCCACATCCATTGTACTACTATCTCTCCCCCATGCTTCAGCACCACACACTCCATCAATTCCTGAGGCTTTCCCCATTTTAACTTTCTTCATTGCTTCCACAACTTCCATCTTACTTCTTTTTCTCCCAGCCATTCCCCAGCCACTTACACTTGCATTACTATCATTCTCTATGTTCAACAATTCCTTAAAGTGTTCTCACCATCTGCTCACTTTTTCTCCCTTCTCCACTAGTAATCTACCAGTTTTATCTTTCACTCCCCAACTAACTTCTTTGGCACCCTGTCTAACTCTCTCTACCTCTTTCCAGAACTTTTCTTACATTCCGTCAACCTTACTGAAGTTCCTTCCAAATTCCTCATCCACTCTCTTCTTACTCTCTCTTACTAATCTTTACGCCTCTCTCTTCCTCTCTACATGTAACTCTCTCTTCCGTCTCTCAACTTCTTCCATGCCCGTTTCTCATCCACTCACTACATGTTTTCTTCTTTTGTGCCATAGCCTCTCTCACCTCTTCATTCTACCATACTGTTCTCTGCACCCCCTTTCATCTTCTCTTAACCCCACACACCACCTCACATGCTGCACAGATTTCTTCTGTGAATCTCTTGCACAGTACATCTTCCACATCCCCCATGTTCCAATCTATAATTATCCAATCGCTCCTACACTTCCCTCTTATATTCTGCCTTTTTTCCATCCTCTTGTAAATTTTCCACCCTTCCTGTATAAACTACTTCCTACTGTCCTTCTCTTTCTAGTTCTCCATTTCATTTGTACTTTTATCCTGACCACCAACAAGTGGTGGTCCGAAAGTTCACTCCCTCAACCTCTATATACTCTTGCATCCATTACACACTTTCTCATCCTTTCATCCACACACACATAAAGAATCATTGCCTTCTGTTCATTCAGTTTGCCACACACCCTTCTCATCACTCACCATGTATACCTATGGATCACTTTGTGCATGAAGAGGGTACCAGCTATCATCAACCCCCTCCCTGCACAAATGTCCACTAAAGCACTGCCATTCTCATCCATCTCTGCAGGCACATCCCACTCACCAACTACTCCATCCACCTTCACATTCCCTACTTTTCCATTCATATCTCCAATCAAAAACACTCTCTAGTTCCTTTCAAACTTTCCATGCATGCTACCACATTTGTCCAGAACTATTCTCTCATTCTGCTTGCACGATCTTCCATTGGCGCATACGCGCACCCAATCGCCCACATTTGTAGCCCAACTTTCAATCTTACCCACACAATCCCTGAGTCAACTGATCCATACTCTTTTATATTCTCCTTCCATCTGTTACTCACAACAATACACACTCCTTTTACCCTCTCATTCTCACCTACTCCTGTGCATATACCCCATCCATACTCCCATTCTCTCACACTCTCACCTCTCCATTTAGTTTCAGTTAATCTACATACATCCACTTTCGCACCCTCAAGCACCTGGACAATCTCTCTTTCTTTTACCTCGTCATTTGCACCCCTTACATTCCATGCAGCTATCCGTACACTGTCCTTCGTTCAGTCTTTAGTCGTCATCTTTTGGTCAGTCCTAGTCAGAGGTTTCTTGTTCGTATTTTTAGTTAGTTGTTTTCCGGGGAGGGACTCTAACCCTCTGCCAACTCACCCGTTGTCATGTAGGGAATACGTGTTGGTTGATTATAAGGTTACCATCCAGAGCTGTAAATGCTTTCCTGGTTTACAGGAAATCATTTGGCTTGCCACTCAATGTAGAGTTACCCTAAAAACAGAGTACCACAACACTAAGTGGGTGGATGATGGGCACCCCCACCTAGAATAAACAAAAACAATTTTTTTGTTTTCATTTTTTCACTACTCCCCTATGTAAACTTACGCATGGCCCTACGCAAAGACAGAGAGAGAGTTTTTTTTTTTTCACCAGATGATGCCCTGGATGTTTATCTTCAAGTTTATTATAAACAAACAAAAAAAATCCCTTCAGTTTTTGCACACCACAGGTTAATGTTGATTGTATTGAGTGAGAGGGTGGCCAAAGAGAAATTTAGGAGGTAGAGAGATGGAATGGTGTCATAGGAAGAAAAGTATGAATGTGGATAAAATGTAAGTAATGTTCACAAGTGGATGGTGGCACTGTGGTGGAGGAAGGTGAAAGGCCATATGCTGTAGCCTATGTGTTAGAGGGATGTTGGTAACAATTCATTTTCATGTAAAGTCTGCAGCAAATGGATACACATCAGATGCAGTGATATCAGAGGCAGGTGGCAGGATGTGTTAAGCTTTGACTGCATTGTGTGTGTGCAGGTGATGGGATGTGGTAAATTTTGAAGGCTTTGTGTGTCCAGGTGTAAACTAGGAGCAATCTACATGCATCAGGGAGGAGAATATATGTGCCTGGAGTGTGAAAAGTTAATTTATCCATGTCTCTTGACACTGTGGGGACTTTTCCTTTACAATGGGAAAAATTGTATGCTGCATATGTGAGAAGTGTAATACTATATGGTAGGGAAGCTTGGAAAGAAAAGGGGGGAGGACATTCATAGGCTTAGGCATGCACAGGGGAGAATGTTCAAATATATTTGTGTAGTGTTTCCCTGATGAGAGAACTGCAAATTGCAATATTGTTAAAGAACAACTATGAGATCAACTAGAAACTGAAGAAACTGGTGATACAAAGCATAGGGAGTGATAAGAGGTAGCTTGGACATGTAAAGATAATGGAGAACAGTAATTGGGTGAGATCATGAGAGAAATATGGCAACAACAAGGTAACTAGCCAGGTAATCATCATTCTGAACCAGTAAACTCAGCCAAGCTGAAGCTCACAGTTTTACAAATCTTTTTACACATCTTACACTTCTTTCCTCCCCACAGCTTCCAGCAACTGTTGGGTAGTAATTAGCTAGTTATAGCTCTAGCTTACAATTCTAGTCTACGGATGATAGCAGTGGCAACATCAGCAGCAGCAGCCTGTCTGACTGAGCAGACCCATCAAACACAAGCATGTACTTGCCATGCTTTGAATATAAGTCCTGGTGCAGCAAACAGTGCCTTGCCACAGTGAGATGTCAGGAGAAGTAAGAAAGTTTAGGTTCCTGAATAAACGCTGCATTGTATCTCTCCACCCAGTTAACAGGGGCCCATACTAGGCTCCATCAACTACATTAAAGTGTATATTTTTGTTTTTCCATGGATTTATATATCTGTGGGTTTCAAGGACAACTTAAAGTCAAATGAATGAGAATTTGCCACATCAGCACAATTACAGGGGAGATGGGAAAAGAAGGAAATAAGGCAACTGCACTGGAATGGTGGGTAGATAATCAAAGTAATACTGTATCCATATGTAACTTTTAATCTTGGGTACTAATAGGCGTAAAAAGTTATTTCACATAAACAGCAGGGGTTAGTTCGCTGACAACATACACAACACGGTCTGTTCAGGTCAGTGCATCTACGTGTTACCATGGCAACCATCCCCAAAACTTGCCCCATCATAAAAATAGTCACTGACAACTTTTAAAGAATATCAGTTACTTTTTTTCACTTCACATCTTATCACAGAAACTTGACTATGTGTAAGATAAAGTACTGTAATAGAATTAGAACTCGAATACGGAATAATAAATTATATCTGGGGTTACCATATTTCAATAAGCCATCTTCTGTCAAATGTATCAAAGAAACACATGAAATCAATGCAAATATTCTCCCCAGGTGCAGCTGCTCAAAAATTTATGATTTAACCCGATAACTGCTGCATCAGGATTCCTGATCTACTCCCCCATGTGGAGGAAAAAAAAAAAAAAAATAAAATAAATAAATAATAATAATAATAATAATTTTTGTTCAAAATAACTGAAAGAGCGCATGGAAAAGTATAGGAAAAATGTGTATGATTTCATTATTTACCTAAGTTCAGGCGTGGTGAAGCAATGAGGTTGCACACTTGAGTGGTGACATAACACACAAGTGGCGATGGAAATAGCTCAACTGAGATGCCAAATGGCATTAGAAACGTGCCTATGTAAAAAACAAAAAAACAAAAAAAAAAATGCTCATATGATGTATGTAGCAGCTACAGATTTTCCATCATATGAAGTACGTAACAGCTACCAGGTTAACATACAAATGATTCAACACTTGCATGTTTATTTTTACTAAGTGGCCAAGGCCTAGATGGTCAGTGGTGTCTAACCACACAGCCAGATGACATGCAGTGTCTTCAGCACTATGCAAGAACCTGGGGCATCCAGAGTCTTCTACTTTGTTTTTTTTTTTTTAAGAAGAATGAGTGATTAACTTGAATAAGGATTTCTTTTTTATTTTTTTATTAACATATGGTAAGTATTTCTCACCATATAATGCACACTGGAGTATAATGCGCATTCATGATTTGGCAAAAGGTAGTTACACACACACACTATCTATTTATTGCCAGAAGCCTTATCTTGAAAGGGGTGCCCACAAACAAATCACCCCTTATCATCCTGTCCCCCACCAGGTCACTGCCCTCCCTCCCAGCTCACACCCTCCTCTCTCATATACCCCTCCACTCCATTCCTTCATTTCATCCTCAACCTCCCC
This sequence comes from Coenobita brevimanus, assembly GCF_032717465.1. Taxonomy (NCBI): domain Eukaryota; kingdom Metazoa; phylum Arthropoda; class Malacostraca; order Decapoda; family Coenobitidae; genus Coenobita; species Coenobita brevimanus. Next base: position 7,263,841 of record NC_137035.1, read on the forward strand.
CCCCCCCTGTACTCACATAAATTCCCTTCATTAGTCTCTCACTCTCCATCCTCACCACATGGCCAAACTACCTCAATGTATTTCTCCTAATGCTTTCTATCACATCCACATCCAATGCTTTTTAGCTTCCTCCTTTGTCTGTCTCTCTCTACATGTAACTCCACAAGTTTCACTTCCCTATCACATTACCATCATGCAGCAAAATTTTTGCTTCCATGCTCACTTCCCTATTTCTTATCATTGCTTTCAAAGAACCAGCCACTTCTCTTCCTTGTTGTACCCTTTCAAGCACTTCATCCTCTAAACTTACATCCTTACTCATCACTCTACCCACATACTTAAACACTCACATTTTACATTTCTCCAACATCCAACCTAACTGTACGTTCAGTGACTTCATCTCTCTCAAAGACCATAACTTTACTCTTCCCTATATTCACCTTCAGATTCCATTTCTTACACACTCTCCCGAACTCACTGACCAAGCTGTGCAGTTCTACGTCTTCACTTAACAATAAAGTATCATCAGCAAACAACAATACAGGAAGTTTCCATATGATCCATCTCTCATTAGGGCTACTCCAACGTCCACTGCTCTATCTTGTATCTCTTTCATAACCTCATCCATATACAGACTGATCAACCATGGAGACATGACACATCCCTGTTTCAATCCAACATTCAGACAGAAAAATTCACTCAGTTCACTATCCACACGTACTGCAGCTTTAGCACCCTCATAAATACTCTTCATGGCACTCAACAACTTCCCATTTACTCTAAATATTCTTAGTATTTTCCATATTCCTTGTCTATCCACTTTGTCCAATGCTTTCTCCAAATCCATGAAGGTCACACACAACTTCTTTCCCTTCTCTACAAACTTTTCCAGTAAAGACCTAAGGATAAGTATCTGATCTACAGAACCTCTTTCTTTCCTAAAACCTCCCTGTTCTTCTCCAACTACAGTAATCACTCCAATATCCGACGTAATAGAGCCATTGGTAGGTCCGGTTATTGGTTTTGTCCGGATATTGGGCCCCAGCTTATGGACTTGTACTTATGGACCCTAACTCAGAGAAACACCTATACAACTCCCTCTGGACATGCATAGCACCTATTTAAGACCCAAATAACACCAATAAGGCACATAAATGACTGAAATAAATGCAAAAGAAACATAAAATGAGGGTTTCGAAGTATGTTCATACATTAATAAACATTCTGGTACTTATGGACCCTAACCTAGCCTAACTCAGAAAAACACATTCCTACTGCACATGCATAAGGTAAGTATAGTATGAAAAAAATACAGCATGAAACATTCTGGTAAGTATAGTATGGAAAAAAGTACAGTATGAAACATTCTGGCTACTTACAGCAAGTTCCTGGCCACCTCGATGAATAACCGCCTCCTCTCGGACTCTGACAGTAAGAACGATTTCCTGAAGCACTTGCAGTACACTCTTCCTGACGTCTTGCACTGAACTTAGTCAATAGCACACAGAAGTCCGTTCTCTTCACAGTGTTCACTTTTGTCCAAATAATGCTCCATTGTAACTTAGTGTTGCACATTAACTTTTACCATTTTTTTCCCAATTTCAAAAGCCAAAACAAAGAAGTCTATTTACGTTAAATTTATTTTCCACTGAGTCTTTTCTCTCAACTCGAAAACCTTAACACAACACACCGTTTTTTTCACTGCACAACACTCAAAATTCCCGTGTGGTCTAGTGGAGAAGTTCTTGCTGTTTATTCACTGTCAGAGTCCGAGAGTATCACTGGCAGGCGACCTAGGGGTGCACTGCTGGGTCGTGGTGATGGCGTACCCACTGCAGAGGACTCTGAGGAAAGCCGCAAACTCACGTCGAGCGGTGACTCCACCGTGGCTGATGTGCTGGGCTGTGGCTCGGAGCATGAGGGCCTGTCTTGGGGAGGCAACGGAGTGGAGCCAGGGCTGGGCACAACAGGGGTCACGGGCCTGAAAAAACTGTCAATCGTTGACTGACGCAAGGACCGACGATTCTGGCGATTGATGATGCGCTGTCTGAAAGCACGCACTTCCTCCACGAGTCCCAAGGGCCCCATCTCCCTGTCGCAGTCCGGGTGTTCCAGGTAGTCTAGGACGAACTCTAGATGTTCCCGGAGTGCGCTCAGCCTGGGGATGGCTGGAGTAGTGTCCAGCTGAGAGGAGTCTGCATCATCGTCGCCTTTGTCGTCGGAATCTTCAAGTTCGGTACTGACACCAGCAACCGAAGACACGATCTCGATATCAGACAACGTCTGATACCCAGGATTGCCCTCGTCGTCGTCCAACCACTCACGAACATCATCCACATCAACATTGTCGCCGTGCGTACGTAGCCGTGCATGGAAGTCATCCACGTCAAACCCTAGAAAATCATACTCCACATCCGTTCCGAGAAGCAGACGAGACCAACCATCTTCAAGAGTTTTCACAGGGACTTCCTTCCATGCACTAGCCCAGTTGTACAGCGCAGACGATGTTGTAGCGGCGAAGGTTTTCCAAAGTCCGCTTGCCTAGTGTGTCTCGTCCTTCCCTGCGCTCGTCCTCGTCCTCGAGAACAACCATCACCTCGTCCAGGAACTTCCGACGGTATAGGCGAATTGTTGCCACAATCACTCCTTGGTCCATGGGTTGAATGAGAGCAGTCGTATTAGGTGGCAGAAACATGCACCTAATACGGCCATTCTCAGCAACCAAGTCCTTGTCGCACGGGCGGGCAGGTGCATTGTCGAGCAGAAGGAGAGCCTTTACCTGGTCGCGAGGGATTCCCAGTGTCTTCGTCTGGTAATGGATGACCTCCTTGACGAAGTGACGGTGAAACCAGTCTTTGAAAATCACAGCTGTGAACCATGCTTTCAAAGAATGTTACCAGATGACAGGAAGGACATCCATCACCCCGCGAAGGCACCGAGGCTGCTTTGCACGGCCAACAACAACGGGCTTAAGCCGGTGCATGCCGTTAGCACTGGCACAACACAAAGCAGATATCCGTTCCTTGGAAAGCTTGCGGCCAGGTACACGCTTCTCCGTCTCCTCGGCTGGAGTGTTCGTTGGCAGCGAGCGATAGAATAGGCCAGTTTCGTCACCATTGTAGACTTGACCGAGAGTTAGGCCCTACCTGTCGATCAAGCCTTTCACCTTATGCCGAAACTCGTCAACTCCATCCTCGTTAGCATCCAATGCTTCGCCATGTGCTTTACGGTTAGTAAGGCCATGTTGCAACTTGAACGCGAAGAGCCAACCCTCGGATGCCTTGAAGTCTAGGGTGTTGTGAAGCCTGGCGAACTTCTCAGCAGCAGCCTTCAGCTCCGTTCCACGTACCATCACACCAGCTGCATGTTGCTGTCGATACCAAATCAACGTGGATCGGTCGATTTCTGCAAACTTGGGGGTAAACATAACCTTCCTTTCCACGTTGCATTTGCTTCTCGACGAGAAGTCAGCCCTGTACTGCATGAGTTTGTCTCGGGAACGTTTGATATCGAACAAAGTCGACCGGGCCAGGTTATACTCGCGGAGAATGCGGGAAGAAGACCAACCCGCATCAACTTTCTCCAATATCTCCCTCTTCTTTTCCAGAGTCAACACCACTCTCTTCCTTTTCTCAGGTGGCGGGGCCATCATCACACACACTAAGAGGAGGCCCGAGAGCAGCAGGAGGCCCTGCAGCAGGTAGGGCACTACCACAAAAGCGAGCACGTGGGCAGCCATTGCGAAGAGCGTAGGTCCAGTCGCGGTGAGAGACAGGAAGGAAGTGGGGAGGATGCAGCGGCGCTCTATCAGACGTCGGAGGAATGACGCACCAAAACAATGCTCTCCCGCGACGCGCGCGGCAAGTTCAAATTACGGACGGGAAAAAATCGTTTTTTATTTTTTTATTTTTTTTTGGGTTTTCGGACCATTTTGGGAATGTTGGATCCCAGGACGATAAGGTCCGGGTAGTGGGGATGTTCGGTTATTGGGCGTCCGGATATTAGAGTGATTACTGTAATTCCTCTGTTACTTCCCTAACTCTGTCAATAAGTATCCTACCATATACAGTACTTTGCCCATTATATTATAATGACAAAATGCATGTGGACAGTTAACAGGGTGAATTTTTCTATTTGAGGGTTGGATTGAAACAGAGATGTGTCATGTCTCCATGGTTGTTCAACCTGTGTATGGATGAGGCTATAAATGAGAAACAAGGTTGGGCAGCGGATGTTGGAGCGGCCCTAAAGATAGAAGGCAGTGTGTGGAAACTCCCTGCACTGTTGTTTGCAGATGATACTGTGTTGTTAAGTAAAGACGAAGGGGAGCTGAATGAGTCTGGGAGAGTGTGTATGAAAAGGAATCTAAAGGTGAATGGAGGGAAGAGTAGATTTATGGTCTTCAAGAGAAATGAAGTCACTGAATGTACAGTGAGGCTGGATGAGGAGGTTATGGAAATGCGCGTGCGTTTAAGTACTTGGGTAGTGTGACGAGCAAAGATGGAAGTTTAGATGAAGTGCTTGAAAGGGTACAACAAGGAAGATAGGTTGCAGCTGCTTAGAAAGCTGTGATAATAAACAGGGAGGGGATCACAGAGGTAAAAAAGTTACTCCATGACAGTACTGTTATATCAACTCTAACGTATGGATGTGAAGCCTGGGCCTTGTTAGAGGGACACAAGTCACGAGTAAGGGCAGTGGAAATGAGTTATTTGAAAGGAGCATGTGGAGTCACATGGAGAGACAGACTGACCAATGAAGAAGTAATGGAGCATTGTGGTGTGGATGTGGATGTGATACAAAGCGTTAGGAGAAACACATTGAGGTGGTCTGACCACATGCAGAGGATGGAGAGCAAGAGACTGACGAGTGTACGTGAATGAGGTGGAGTGGGGAGGGGGTAGAGGGAGGGGGAGGCCAAGGATGAGATGGAGGGATGGAATGGAGAGGAATATGAGAGGGAGATGTGAGCTGGGAGCAGGGCAGTGAAATGGCAGGGGACAGGGGTACATGGAGGCAATTTGTTTGTGGCCACCCTTTTTGGGATTAAGGCATCTGGCAATAGAGTTTTTTTTTTTTAATGCAAGGAAGAAGGAACCAAAGGCCAGGAGCCCGCAAACTGTTCCTTCCAAGAAAAAAACAAAAACAATACAAATAAGAGCCAAATTCAAGATCTGTTCATTTCGAGATACCTGGACACATTGCGTTTGAAAGACTGAGATCATAGGAAGTAGGAAATACAGACAGGAAAACAGTTCCAGAGTTGACCTGTTGCATAAATGAAGGACTGTGAGTAACTGTTAACCCTTGCAGTAGTGAGTCGGACAGACAAGAGATGAGAGTTTCTTGCTAGATGGGTGTTACATGCCCATCACAGAGGTGGAGGGATGCAAGCAGACAGTTCAGAGGAGCAGTGACCATTGAAGTAGTGATTGAAAAGAGATAAACAGGCAACAGAGAGGCGAAGAGACAGAGGGTGAAGGGAGCCAGTAAGAGGGGGAGAGTTAATGAGATGAAAAGCCTTTGACTCCACCCTACTGAGAAGAGCTGTAAGTGGGGAGCCTCCCCATACATGAGAGTTGTACTCCACACAGGGGTGAATAAAACCAGCGTATAAAGTCAACAGCTGTGCAGGGGTAAAGAAGGGGCAGAGTTGGCTTAGCACACCTAATCTCTTGGAAGCAGATTTTACAAGACATGTAATATGATCTTTCCAAGATAAGTCCTGAAAAAATGAAACCCCAAGTATGTTCAAGGATGATGCAGGATTAAGCTGGATATCATTAAACATTAGTGGGCACTCCTGTCAAAGATGTTGAGCTGATAGGTGTAAGAATTGAGTTTTCGATGAATTAAAAACAAGATTATTTTCACCCCAGTCAGAGATACGAGCCAAGTCAGACATTAGGTGTGCCATAGCCTCATCCCTTGTTCGTTGAAGTAACTGTTGAGATGGAAGTTGCGAGAACCAAATGGAAACATGAAGGTTGGAATCACCAGCGTATGAGTGGATAGGGTTAGATGTACAGCTCAGAAGGGCATTCATGAATAAAAGGAACAGAGCTGGCAATAAGACAGAGCCCTGAGGAAGACCACTGATGACAGAGCTAGGAGAAGAACGAAGGCCGTCTACAACAGCAGCTACAGAACAACCAGAAAGGAAGCTATGGATGAAGGCATAGATAGAATGTTAGAAACCGTAAGAGGGCAGTTTGGAAATTAAAGATTTATGCCAGACTTGATCGAAAGCCTTTGAGATGTCAAGTGCAATGGCAAAGCTTTCACCAGTCTCAAAAGGAGGATGACCAGGAGTCTGAAACGTATGTGAGAAGATCACCAGTGGACCATCCCTCACGGAACCATACTGACGATCAGAAAGAAGGTTATGATAGGAAACATACTTTAAAATATTTCTGTAAAGAACAAACTCGAAAACTTTTGAGATGTAGGATGTTAAAGCAATTGGGTGATAGGTAGAGGGTTGGGAATGGTCACCCTTCTTTGGGACTAGCTGAATGAGAGCAATCTTCCAGCAAAAAGAAAAGGTACAAGTTGATAGACAAAGGTGAAAGAGTTTACCAAGGCAGGGTGTAAGTACAGAAGCACAGTTCTTGAGGACAACAGGAGGGACCCCATCAGGCCTATATGCCTTGTTAGTATTGAGGCCTGTGATGGCAGAAACTACATCAGCTGAAGAAATTTTAATGTCAGCCATGAGGAAGTCAGAGGGAGGAAGTGATGGAGGAACAGCACCAGAATTGTCTAAGATGGAAGTGGAGGAGAAAGTCTGAGTGAAGAGATCTGCTTTATCAGTAGAAGAAATAACTACAGAGCCATCAGAGTAGAAAAGAGGATGGAAGCATGATGAGGTAAAGTTGTTAGATAGGGTTTTGGCAAGGTGCCAGAAGGAGCGGGAAGAACTGAATTGGAGAGTCAAGAGCATGTAGTACGGATGAAATTATTTTTAGCAGAGAGAAAAGACTTAGCACGATTCCAGGGATAAACATAAAAAAGATGTAATTCTGGGGTGGGTTGGCTCCAGTACCTTTTATAGGTCCTCTCCTTGATGTGGACAGCATTAGAACAAGAGTAAATAAACCAAGGCTTCCTTGCATTAGTCAAAGGATATGAGAAGGGAATGTATGCTTCTATGCATGAGAGAATAACCTCCATAAGTACCACATCTCTCAGCACAACACATACAACAACACCGTTTTTTCTACACCGAGAAATGACTTGCCGGCAGTCGTTTCTCAATGACTTCTTCTAACCGCGGACATTGAGACCAATCCAGGACCTACCAACAAATACATATGTCCAACATGCTCAAAACCTATCACGTTGAGCAGACAGACAAAGGGTTCAGTTCAGTGCAATTCCAGCAAGAACTGGGCCCATTACACCTGCACAACAGTTGCACCCAGAAAACATTACACAAACACCTAAACCTGCTCCTTATGCTCCTTCCTCCCATGCACTAACACCCCTGCCAACCCTACTCCTACTTCCTCCACACCTCCTCAGCCCAACCCACCGATTCTCCCCAAACCATCCAATCTCCCAACCCCTCCCATTCCAACCAATCCTAATCCACCCCAACCCTTACCTCCATCACAACCTTCTCCTACCCCTTCCCCTCCACCCACACCACCACCTTCCCCCCGTGCTGCAGCAGCCAACACACATCACACACACAAAATAAACATCCTTCAGTTAAACAGAGATGGCATAAACACCAAAAAACAAGAACTCACACAATTCATCAAAGAACAAAACATACACACTGCCATCTTACAAGAAACAAAACTACTCAGAGCACAGAAAACACTAACATTTCATGACTTCACCACCATTCGACAAGACCGGGTCGACGGCGGTGGCAGTGGACACATCACCCTGGTACACAAATCCATCAACTTTTCAGATACCAGTGAACACACAAAGTCACTTCTTCCCCCACATGACACCACAACAGAAATACAATCAATTAAAATATGCACTGGTAACAAATCACACTTAACAATTGCCATCACATACATTCCGCCCCAGTACATACGTCCCCCACAGAACCACACAATTCTATCTATCTATCTATTGCCAGACGCCTCAATCCCGTTTGGGGTGGCCACAAACAAATCGCCTCCAAGTCGCCCTGTCCCCCGCCATTTCACTTCCCTGCTCCCAACTCACACCCCCCTCTCTCATATACCTCTCCACCCCATCTCTCCATCTCATCCTCGGCCTTCCCCTCCCTCTTTCCCCCTCCACCTCACTCACATACACTCTCTTCGTCAGTCTTTCACCCTCCATCCTCTCAACATGGCCAAACCACCTCAGTGTGTTCCTCATAATGCTTCCTATCACATCCACATCAACACCACAACGCTCCTTTATATCCTCATTCGTCAGCCTGTCTCTCCATGTGAGTCCACAGGCTCCTCTTAAATAACTCATTTCCACTGCTCTCACTCTTGACTTGTGTCCTTCCAACAACGTCCAAGCTTCACTTCCGTACGTTAGAGTTGGTATCACAATACTGTCATATAGTAACTTTTTCACTTCCATGCTCACTTCCCTGTTTCTTATCACTGCTTTCAAAGAACCAGCAACCTTTCTTCCCTGCTGTACCCTTTCAAGCAATTACTCTCCACAAATACATCACATCACTAACATACCCAACATCATCCTGGGTGGTAATTTCAACACCATGATGTCGGCCTGGCATGTCAACAACCCTGACACAGAGGGCTGGTACTACAATCCCAGACAGATCATCTTTTCATACTGAACAATCTACATCAATATACAGTACACATATCCCACACCAAGCCCTCCTTCTCCCATCATCCACAGACAACACCTTCTGCTCCCCAAACCTCATCCCCACTACATCCTGGAGAGTGGTCAAAACCCTTTGGTCCTGATCACCTCCCAATCATCATCACTACCAAAACCAGAATCACCCCAGCTCGCCACAGACACACATACACTAATTATAAGAAAGCCAACTGGGAGGCCTTCACAACTGAAACAGAGCAACATTTCAAAACACTAAACAGTACACCCATCACAAACATCAACACCGCTGTGCACACTTTCAATACAATTATACAAAATGCAGACAAAAGACAAATCCCTAGGGGCAAGAGAAGGAGACACAACCCCAACTTCACACCAGAAATTCAAGGCCTCATCAGACAATGGGACGCACTGAAACACTCCCCAACACCCCATACACAAGACACAATACAACAAATACAAGAACTCAACACTCAAATAAACAATAAAATATCAGAACAGCAAACAATAAACTGGAATAATTACCTTCATACACTTGACCACAAATCAAACACCAGCAAACTCTACAAAATGCTAAACAGCATCACTCTCTCCAACAGCAACACTACTGTACACAATCACGTGCTGCCATTACAACGGACACCATACCTTCAAACAAAGAACTAGCAAACACTTTCATCAATCACTTTTCACAAATCAGCCATCTAAACCCCCATCGTGATGACCGACGTATCATCCGACGTAAGAGACAGTTCCCCACAGACCCAGACTACGCACCTTTCACTTACAACCAGATGAGGCACATCATTAGCAACCTTAACCCCTAACTGCTGGCTGACGCGTATAGCAGTCACGATTTTGGGCCCAAAACAAAGTCGGCTGACGTGTATAGCCGCAAGCATCTTCCCGCCACCCTCTGAATTTTAAAGTATCCTTACTCATTGACGGGACCACCTGGAGACATGGGGATACTTTCATTTGAAAGAGGAAGAGTTGGTGATTCTTATATATCTTTATTTTTTTCTGATATACTTTGACAGATATTAGAGTTTGAAGTAAGGTTTTTTTTTTTCGTCACGGATATCCCCCGCAGCAAGGAGCATACAACATTGGAAAACCCCCGGCATGTAGGGGTTAAGCACCCATCTGCCTGTGGACCAGACAACATAAGCAACATTCATTTTAAACACCGTGGACCACAAGGCATACAAGCACTCATCAACATATCAAACTACAGCTACTCAAACAACATAATACCCAACATCTGGAAGCATGGCATTATCATCACTATCCTTAACCCCTTAAACGCGGATCGTCTCGTTTGCGACGCTCGGCAAAAAGGACATAACGGCGGATCGTTGCATTTGCGATTCTAGTAAATTTTGAATAACCGTGGGCAAGCAGGCTCCAGCTGGTATTGTCTATCAGTACCAACACCCTTTAGCTACAATTAGCATACTTTACCTTTGTACTACTGACCTCAGTTGTTGCCAAGTATCGCATTTTTCCCCCGTCCCCACCCCCCCCACGGCCCGGCCAGCCTGGCTGTGATACATGGCAGCGCTCTGAGTGCTCAGAACTGTAAATCTGCGCTCTCCTCCCACAAGCAGTTTATGCTAATAGGAAACGCTTGTTTCTCCAGTTGTAACACTAGCTTTTTTTCTCACGGTTTGCCCCTGTTTAGCGTCAGTTTACCGCAGGCTTTCAAAGTGACAGTATGGTGAGTTCTAGCTCTTCCGAGTCAGTGCAAGCAGCCGACAGGAACGAGGGCGTAAGGCAGAATAAAAAAGCGCGCCGTGGTGATCTTTTGGGAAGTAATATGATTAAAAATAATGTAGTATACATGTTTTTAGCTGTGAAAATGGAAATGTTTGTTGAGTGACAGGAAGACCGCCGCCGCGGTGCATGTCGACCGTACGCTTCATTGATTTAGCCTTATTTTCAGTGCTTATTGTACAAATACGGATTCCAAACTACCTTTACGTTGTAGTATAAAGTTTACTGTGACAGAATGAGGCTGTGGTAGAGGGGAAACCGGGTTGCTGGAGGTATGAAAGTGAAGATTTGGTTACCCAACTTTGCAAGTCTCCACAAGTCCTTGGGTAGTCCACGAAAGCTCAACACCTGTCCCTGGAGAAAGCTGAATGTAAGTACTATCTGCCATACCAAGTATAATGTTCTAGGGTTAATCTCTGATTTTTGGCTAATATTTTCCTACAGGTACTCAGACTGCGATACAACCCCGCCACTCAGGGGAGGTCGACTGTTCACGGCCACGTTTAAGGGGTTAAATCCCACGTTACCTTCCTCACACCACCCCATCACACTCCTCTGCACCCACCTCTAAAGTCACTGAATGACTAGTATTACAACTAGTCACACCTCACATCCCCCTGGCTGAATCACAACATGGCTTTAGGCCACTACACTCCACAAACACCCTTCTTACAGACCTTACACAGAGTTTTCGATGGCATGATTTCAGCTAGGCCACAACACAGAACACTCCTCGTCACACTAGACATTAGCAAAGCTTTTGATGCCATCCCCCGCCACAATCTCACAAACAAAATACTAAACACAAACATGCACAATAACACAGAAAGATGGTTGGCAAACTACTTAACAGGTAGATGTGCACATGTAACATTTGCCGGTCAGTCTTCAAACATCAGAAACTTCACAAATGGTGTCCCCCAAGGATCTGTTTTGACCCTCACACTCTTTAACCCATACATGCACGACATACCCACACCCCACACACCACAGATACATCTAGCTTCCTATACAGATGATATAACACTTACATGCACGCAGCAAAATGCAAACACAGCTGCACACATCATTCAACCTTACCTCAACACACTACACGAATGGTTCACCACAAACAGACTCAAAATAGCCCCACCCAAATCTACAGTGACTCTTCTCACAAACTGGACAGCAGAACACAGTCACATCCCACACCTCACCATAAACAACACTCCCCCTACCACATATACACACACACACACCCAAAATCCTCGGTGTAGCATATAATACATCAATGTCATTTAAACAACACGTCACAAACATTAAAAATAAAATAACACCAAGACTCAATGCCTTGAGGTCACTTGCCCATACAACATTTGGACACAACAAAGAAACCACCACCACAGTATACAAACAATATATACATTCAGTGATGAATTATGCAAGCCCTGCTTGGTCTCCTAACCTCACTTAAACACATTACAACACTCTACAGACCATATAGAACAAGACCCTGAAAATAATCACAAGCTGCACAGCTACTACACCCACAGACCACTTACATCAAGAAACCAAAGTCCTCAAAGTCAGGGATCACCTAGACACGAAAGGCACCAAAATTCTTGCTGCAGCCTCCACAAACCCACAACATCCACTACGCTACATGGCAACATATCCCCCTTCACATCATAACACATCAAAACAACACCCAGCACATGATATCATACACAAATACTGTCATCTCTTCCCCTTTGCCCACCTCAGACCAGCCTCCAGAAGCATATCCATACTCAAATCACTTGCCGCTCCATTCAGTCACTTAAAGACAACACACAGCTGCATGCACGGCCTCCTGATATCCACCCTTCTGAATCCTATCTCCCTCGTGAGGACAGGGTCCACCTGGCCAAGCTGAGATGTGGACATCATCCAGCCTTCTTAAGTTACCAGAAGAGACTGGATGACTCCGTTACTGATGCCGGTCCAGGATGTAACACAGCACCCCATACTATTAAGCACATTATGGAAGACTGCATTGCACACAATCACCTACGCCAACAACACAACATACACTCCTCGAGAGCTCTGTGGGAAAGCCCGGTCTCGGCCATGGCCTTGCTTAGGGACTCAGGGCCGTTCAGCCAGACTGCCTAGGGAACAACTACTACTACTACTACTACCTCCGTAATGCGCAAGGCACACTCAGATGGCTCCCAGCCATGAAAGCAATAACCATTCCAGGAAAAATCAAAGAAGTACTGCCTGAGGGCCTCCCAATCAGCAGCTCCAAAGTGCCACAACCATTTCTTTGGAGGGTCCACAGGCCATACTGGAGTGATAGGACAGGCTAAGGTAATAAGGTTGTGATCGAAGTAGGCCAGCAGAGAGGAATGATTAACAGTGTAAGCTGAAGAGTTAGTTGTATGGAAAATAGACAAATGCCCCTATGATTACCACACACTTCTTTTCCCCCCTTTCCTTTGTACTGGGGAATAACTATACCTGACTTCCAATCCTCTGGGACTCTAACTTCCTCCCAAGTTAGTCTGCACATCTTCTATATCACACACACACACACACACACACACACACACACACACTATGTACTCAGTATAATTTATTAACTATTCATATTGAACATCCACTAATAAGTCGTGTGGAAAAACAATTTTGCATTAAAATATTTACTCAAAGTGGCCATCCAAGAATATACAAGTCTTTCACTGTTGCCTTATGTTCACTAGCAGGTAATCAGCTGACTCTTATTACATTCGACCCTTATGCTTGGTGCTACAATCATTTCATGCTCCATGTGTGCGCATATCTATCTATCTATCTATCTATTGCCAGACGCCTCAATCCCGTTTGGGGTGGCCACAAACAAATCGCCTCCAAGTCACCCTGTCCCTCGCCATTTCACTGTCCTGCTCCCAACTCACACCCCCCTCTCTCATATACCTCTCCACCCCATCCCTCCATCTCATCCTCGGCCTCCCCCTCCCTCTTCCCCCCTCCACCTCAATCACATACACTCTCTTCATCAGTCTTTCACCCTCCATCCTCTCAACATGGCCAAACCACCTCAGTGTGTTCCTCATAACGCTTCCTATCACATCCACATCCACACCACAACGCTCCTTTATATCCTCATTCGTCAGCTGTCTCTCCATGTAACTCCACAGGCTCCTCTTAAGTAACTCATTTCCACTGCTTTCACTCTTGACTTGTGTCCTTCCAACAACGTCCAAGGTTCACTTCTGTACGTTAGAGTTGGTATCACAATACTGTCATGTAGTAACTTTTTCACTTCCATGCTCACTTCCCTGTTTCTTATCACTGCTTTCAAAGAATCAGAAACTTTTCTTCCCTGCTGTACCCTTTCAAGCAATTCACCCTCCAAACCTCCATCCTTACTCATCACACTACCCACGTACTTAAACGTACTCACATTTTCCAATTCCTCACCATCCAACCTCGCTGTACATTCACTGACTTCACCTCTCTCAAAGACCATCACTTTACTCTTCCCTACATTCACCTTTAGATTCCGTTTCTTACACACTCTCCCAAACTCATCCACCAAGCCTTGCAGCTCCCCTTCGTCTTCACTCAACAACACAGTATCATCTGCAAACAACAGTACAGGGAGTTTCCAAACACTATCCTCTCTCACCAGGGCCATTCCAACATCCACTACCCTACCTTGTACCTCTTTTATTACCCCATCCATGTACAGATTGAACAACCATGGAGACATGACACATCCATGGTTGTTCAATCTGTACATGGATGGGGTAATAAAAGAGGTACAAGGTAGGGTAGTGGATGTTGGAGTGGCATATTGAACCCACATAATGCTTACTAATTATTCATATTCAATATCCATTAATAAGTTGTGAGGAAAAATAAATTAGTACTAAATTATTTAAAGTGGAAATATACAAATACTATATCTTTCACCACTGCCTTACGGTCACTAGCAGGCAATCAGCTGAGTTTGCTTACAATCTCTCGATGTGCTACAGGTGATGCAATCACTCGATGCACCCAGTGTGTGCATATCTAACCACCAGAATGCTTAGTTACTGTTTATTTACGGTGTAGTTATGATAATACACATTCATCTAAGTCTGCACTATTGAGATCTTAATTAACAATTAGTAAGGTCATGAAGTGATTTGCTTCTGACTGCTGGTGTTCTTCATTCCAGCAGCCTCAACCTGACAGCCATGACCTTCATGGCACAGGTGGCCTTCATTCCAGTTGCCTCAACCTGACAGCCATGACCTTCATGGTATAATGTGCAGGATGATTTCTGAAGCAAAATTTTTGAGGAATAAGTGCTTAGTCTATGGTGGGAAATATGGTACTTCTGATGTCTTCACCTGGCTGTGGAAAGACCCTTGCTGCTACCACAGTAACTGGTCAACATCACTTCTCCACTCCTCAATAAATAGCTACATGTGTTTATTATACAGTAACCCATATAGATTCATGGGTAATGTGTTAACTGAAAGTACCACATATCATGGGCCCATGCACACAGCGATCCATATCCCATTATAAATAACATAATGTGTTAGGGAGGTAGACTACTTGTTTGATAGTTAGGGGTGTCCATCATCCGTTCACTCAAAGTAGTGCTGACTCAGGTGACTTTACACTGAGTGACAAACCTAACTGTTTCCTGTAACCCAGGAAAAAATACCGGATGTGGCTGCCATATTAACTAAATGCTGCCTGATGATCTAGTGGGTTAAGGTGCTTGAATCGGATGGTGCTTGTGAAAGTTTCCATCTGAGGGATGGCTGAAGCTTACTGCCCTCATAATGCCACTCACCGATGAGTAAAGCTGGTCACCCTAATCTAAAGATGTTGTGACTGAGCATCCGAGTCCTAGGCCCCTATGCTCATAATAGGGCAAAAAAGGATTGGATGATGGATGGACGGTTTTGAAACTGGTATCAAACAATGTAAAACAGTGTGAGAATGTGTTCTGGTTATCATTTAAGCAAGTCTGTTCATAAATTTATTTTATTGTATGTTTTTATTCTTTAAAGCTCACCATCCACTCACTCAATGTAGTGCTGCTCTCGGGTATCTGCCCTTTCCTCTCCTCCATCCTTCTTTCCTTCCATCCTCTTCTGTCTGTCTTTCCTTCATTCTTTCCTCGTCCTTCTGCCTATGGGTGACTTTACACTCCCTTTTCTGTCTTTCTTTCCTTCATTCTTTCCTCTTCCTTCTGTCTGTGGGTGACTCTCCACTGTGTGACAAGCAAAATGGTTTCCTGTACACCAGGAAACCATTTACTACGTTGGGCGGTACCAAATTTTGGCGCCTGGTGGTTCGGTAGGTAATTACAGTGCTCCAATCGGATCGAGCCGGTGAAGGTTTATATCCAAGGAGTGTTGGGGTTTATTGCTCAAGTAATGCCACTCAGGGATGTGTGAGGCTGGTCACTCTCATCTTAAATGTTAGGACCAACTTACCTAGCCCCGAGCTCCTACACTCCTCATGGGGCAATGTAGGATTGGATGATAGATGATAGATAGAAAAATTTTAGTTTCTTTTCATAATTTTCACAGCAGTACCCTGAACAAACCAACTGAATGGGAGGGTTGTTTCCTGTAAACTCAGTGCTTGACTATGAATCAAGGTTATTTCTCTTACTGCCAAAACTAATGTATATCTATCTATAGCCAGATGCCATTATTCCATAAAGCATGGACTTTTGACTCTGAGTTAGTTTTTTTATGGGGAGGGACACTAACCCTCCCCCAACCCACTTGTTGATGCGTAGGGAAAACGTATGGTTGGTTATATGGTTGCCACCCAGCGTTGTAAATGGTTTCCTGGCTTAGAGGAAACCACTGGGCTTGTCACTTAAAGCCAACTGAAAAGGTAAGAAGGGTAATAAAAAGTGGCAGAAAGGATGGGAGAAATAGGAAGAGAGGAGGGCTGACGAAAAAACAATGATAAAAGATGAAGGAAGAAGTAGGCAACACTTTCTTTGTTGCATTATTAATCTATTTACTATATTTACCTTTTGCTTCACAGATGAGAACAAAAGCAACATTATGCAAAATCTAGACAACCCAGGAAAATTTCAACAAATCAGTACCTTCTATCAAGTTTGGCATTTGAAATGAGATGTCATGAGCAAAATATGGTTCCTAATTCACAGATCTAGTCACTTAAAATGAAAAAACTTCATACTGAGAATTTAAACATTAATTTTTTTTTTCAATGTTCTCTAATGTTCACTGTCAGTATTTTTTAACAGGCAGTCACATCTCTTTTGTATGTCTGTTTGCTACGTGATAATTTGAAAGAATGATGAACTACTAGTTATACCCAGTTTTGCGACTACGATACTGAATTCGCTTATACAGTACAATAATCATGATACCACATACAACAACCCATGCAAGCAGATAGTCAGATGTTGGATCCAAGATGACCACCCAGTGTTTATATTCACTATGATCATCTCCTTTTCATTCCATTTCATGCATGCATGATGTGCTATTATCAAATAACAGTGCAAGTGGGCAACAAAAAGTGCTGTGAGCAATATCAACTGGACTGATAACTTTTTTGTGTGAAATACTGAAACTTATGACTTGGAAATCATGTCTGGCAATGATTCTACCCCTAGTGGAAAGCGTGATGCTACTAAAGGCCATGAAAGCATGCTTAAAAGGGTAAGTTTTTTTGAGATTTTAGGCTTCGTGGTCATAGGCCCCCCCCTCCCTACCTCCACTGAACCCATGTTACGTCCAACTCACTACACGATACATCATTACGCAACAGGTTTTCACTTGACGCAATTTCACTGTATACCGAGGTGTGACTGTACTCTGTTGGCCAGTATGCTTGGGGGCCACCCCCACACTGGGCTGCACCTGGAGGGGTCCCACCCTACCTAATATCTTGTCAAAGTAAAGGTCTATCACTGTGCAAAGCTGCATCTTTCAAAGTAACACAATATGGCTCTGCATTCCTGCGTTGCACAGAACTCCTGTGGCCAATGTCTCCCCCCCCCTTATGATGGGCAACCCCAGGGGGTCCCAACCTGCAAAATTTTGTTTTCCAGCATAAAATAGAGGCATACCCTGGTTTAACGATCTAATTGGTTATATAAAACCCCATTGTTAGGCGGGGTATCATATTTCGGGGTACTTCTAACATGTATTTCAATTTGGACTGTTTACCAGCCTTGGGTTTCCCCCCCAAACCAAGTCCAAAGCCCACCCAGATGAGCCCAAAAACAGGTTTAAAGGCAATCTAAATGGCCTAACAGCTGTAAAGGAAGCTAACCTAAGCTACACCTATACATAACTCACTAAAACCAACAAATCAAATCTGAATGTCATCATATATGTCTGGAAAAAAATTAAGTTTAGCAAACTGTACCCCCAAATGACAATGTTCACCCCACCTATGGCTAAAACACATTAACTGAAGTCTAAAAACAGTTTATAAATCAACCTAAACACACAATTTTAGTCTAAAATATCATCAAAATCAGTAACAAAAAATCAAAACCCATCCTTAAACCGGAATTTGGCCATCGTTAGGTGAGGTATGGTGCAATTTCTACCCTCATCGTTAAGCCGGAGTATCGCATATCGAGGTATTACTGTACTATGGACATGCATACCATGTTGCCTGAAACCCTTAGGAGCCACCTTCTCCCATTAGGGGCAGCCCCCAAGGGTCCCCTTAACCTAAAACCTGGTTCAGGTGGAGATCTACCATTTTGCAAAATCTCATTCTCCTAGGCTAAAAAAATTATGGCCATGCACTGAAGAAAACATTCTTACTTATGGTTTACAGGAAACCCCCATCATCTGAGGAAGGAAAGTTCAGGTACTGATTTTCAGACACATAGGTTATGAAATGGGTTCTATGGGGTTAAATCAAGTGGGAACGGAGGTTTATTCCTGTGTAACTTTAATTACACCCACTAATGCATGCTTCAGTATCCACTTCTACTACACTCTTCACACACTTCCAGCAGCACTATACTTGCAAAAGAATTTAACACATGGGATAAAGAGACTTGTGTCAGGTGGCCATTGAGGACTACCCATGGGTGATTTTGGTCACTCCCTCCGAGGTATTATTTAAAGATGCACAGCACCTTCAATAGAATTCAGATAGCACTTAACAACACATGGGTTATACAGAGTAGGTTATGTCTAAATGGTGGTAGGTGATGGTGACCATCATCCACATACATTATTTAGTGCTGCCTTGATGGTGACCATCTTCCACTCACACGATGTAGCCAGTGCTGCCTACTTCTTCCTTCACCTTTATCACTGTTTTTCTGTGTCTGCCCTTCTCTCTTCTTATTTCTCTCATCTTTCCTGTCACTTTTTATTACTCTTCTTCCCTTTTCAGGTGGATTTACACTCAGTGACAAGCCTAATCGTTTCCTCTGAGCCAGAAAACCATTTACAGTGCTGGGTGGTAACCATTTAACCAACCCATACATGCCCGCTACACGTTAACAAGTGGGTTGGCAGAGGGTTAGTGCCCCTCCCCATAAAGGAACTAACTTAAAGACAAATGGCAACCTCCTTACAGATTATGGTACCTGGCTATAGATAGATAGTTATGTCTAATGGCCATTCTGTACAAGGTTATCATGAGTGACTTAAGTCTCCCCAGTTCATACAGCAACCACTCATAATTGCATGCTTTATGAAGTACAACACCTCTAAATCATTCATATGTCCAGCAGCTATACTGTACAGGTTTATCATGTACGAGTTTGGCCATCCCCAAAGAACACATCCCAGACAGGGATTTAAAGATCAAAGTCAACTAGTCCATGCAACTAGTAGTCGCCCCTCTCCCGGTGATGACTCAAGGTGCCTGGAACCACTGTCTGACTCTCTTCTTCATTTCTGCAACATTCGCGGCCTTTCCTCTAACTTTCGCTCTGTTGAGCACCACCTCTCCTCCTCTAAACCTCACCTTCTTTTTCTAACTGAGACCCAGCTGTCTGAGGCAACTTACAGCAAGCCCTTTTCTGTATCCTCTTACTTTCTCTATACTCATTTCAAAGCCAAAGGTGACTTGTGTATATATACGCAACGACTTATCTTGCTCTCGTGTTCCTGAACTCGATTCTTCTGAATTCTCTACACTCTGGCTTCAGCTTTCCTGTCATTCTCTGACTAAATATATCTGAGCTGTTTACTTATCCCATAATTCTACTGACTATCAAAAATTCTTCGACTATCTTACTTCCACGATGGAACATATTATATTCATTTCTCCTTTCTCTGAAATCTCCATTCTAGGAGATTTCAATGTTCACCACCACCTTTGGCTCTCCTCTCCTTTCACTGATCCACCTGGTGAATAAGCCTACATCTTTTCTATTCTTAATGACCTAGATCAGCTTGTGCAGCACCCTACCCGTATCCCAGACCGCCTTGGAGAGAGCTCCAACATATTTGACTTCTTCCTTACAACTAATCCTTCTGCTTACACTGTTAATCTTTTCTCTCCGTTAGGCTCCTCCGATCACAACCTTATCATCTTAACCTGTCCTATCACTCCGGGACGGCCTGTGGACCCTCCAGGGAAACGTCGCCTATGGCATTTTGGAGCCGCGGATTGGGAGGCCCTCAGGCAGTACTTCTTTGATTTTCCCTGGAATGATTATTGCTTCCATGGCCGGGAGCCATCTGAGTGTGCCTTGCGCATTACAGAGGTTATTCTCATAGGCATGGAAGCATACATTCCTTTCTCATATCCTTTGACTACCGCAAGAAATCCATGGTTTAATCACGCTTGTTCTAATGCTGTCCGCAACAAGGAGAGGGCCTACAAAAGGTACCGGAGCCAACCCACCCCTGAATCACATCATCTTTAAGTTTCTGCCCGGAATCATGCTAAGTCTGTTCTTCGCTCTGCTAAAAATAATTTCATCTGTACTAAATGCTGTCAACTCTCCAACTCGAATTCTTCCCGCTCCTTCTGGCACCTTGCCAAAAACCTTTCTAACAACTTTACCTCATCATCCTTCCCTCCTCTTTTATACTCTGATGGTTCTGTAGTTATTTCTTCTACTGATAAAGCAGATCTCTTCGCATAGACTTTCTCCTCCAATTCCACCTTAGACGATTCCGGTGCTGTTCCTCTATCACTTCCCGCCTCTGACTTCCTCATGGCTGACATTAAAATTTCTTCAGCTGATGTATTTTCTGCCATTACTGGCCTCAGTACTAACAAGGCATATGGGCCTGATGGGGTCCCTCCTGTTGTTCTCAAGAACTGTGCTTCTGTGCTTACACCCTGCCTAGGCAAACTCTTTCGCCTTTGTCTGTCAACTTGTACCTTTCCTTCTTGCTGGAAGTTTGCTCTCATTCAGCCAGTCCCAAAGAAGGGTGACCACTCTCAACCCTCCAACTATCATCCAATTGCTTTAACGTCCTGTATTTCAAAAGTTTTCGAGTCAATTCTCAATAGAAAAATTTTAAGGCATCTTTCCTATCACAACCTTCTTTCTGATCGTCAGTACGGGTTCCATCAGAGACGCTCCACTGGCGATCTTCTCACCTACCTTTCAGACACCTGGTCATCCTCCTTTCGGGACTTTGGCGAAAGCTTTGCCATTGCACTTGACATCTCAAAGGCTTTTGATCGAGTCTGGCATAAATCTTTAATTTCCAAAATGCCCTCTTACAGTTTCTATCCTTCTATCTGTGCCTTCATCGCTAGCTTCCTTTCTGGTCATTTTATTGCCGCTGTTGTAGACGGCCATTGTTCTTCTCCTAGTTCTATCAACAATCTTGTTTCACAGGGCTCTGTCCTATCACCAACTCTCTTCCTTTTATTCATCAATGACCTTCTAAGCTGTACATCTAACCCTATCCACTCATACGCTGATGACTCCACCCTTCACCTTTCCATTCAGTTCCCGCAACGCCCATCTCAGCAGTTACTTCAACAAACAAGGGATGAGGCAATGGCACACCTAATGTCTGACTTGGCTCGTATCTCTGACTGGGGTAAATATAATATGGTTGTTTTTAATGCATCTAAGACTCAGTACCTATCAACTCGTCAAAATCTTCCACAGGTATACCCATTAATGTTTAATAATATTCAGCTTAATCCTGCATCATCCTTGAACATGCTTGGGGTTTCATTTACTTGGGACTTATCTTGGAAAGATCATATTACATCTCTTGTAAAATCTGCTTCCATGAGATTGGGTGTGCTAAGCTGACTCCGTTCTTTCTGTACCCCTGCACAATTGTTGAGTCTATACATGGGTTTTATCTGCCCCTGTGTGGAGTACAACTCTCATGTGTGGGGAGGTTCCCCACATACAGCTCTTCTCAATAGGGTGGAGTCAAAGGCTTTTCGTCTCATTAACTCTCCTCCTCTTACTGACTCCCTTCAACCTCTGTCTCTCCGCCGCACTGTTGCATCTTTATCTCTTTTCTATCGCTACTTTAATGGTCACTGCTCCTCTGAACTGTCTGCATGCATTCCTCCACCTCTACGACGGGCGAGTAGCACCTGTCTAGCAGCAAACTCTCATCCCTTTTCTGTCCAACTCTCTAATGCAAGAGTTAACCATTACTCCCAGTCCTTCATTTATGCAACAGGTCAACTCTGGAACTGTCTCCCTCAGTCTGTATTTCCTGCTGCCTATGATCTCCAGTCTTTCCAACGTAGTGTCCAGGCATCTCGAAATGAATGGATCTTGAATTTGGCTCTCTCTTGTATTTTTTTCTCTAGGAGGGAACTCTATTGCGGGCTCTGGCCTTTGGTTCGTTCTTACACGCCAAAAAAAAAAAATAATAAAAAAAAAAAAATAAAAAAATAAAATAAATCCAAACTTTACTAGTCCGGGCCAAATTTAACAAGTCTAGCCAATTTCTGTAAATGTACCAATAATTGTGAACAAACTATAATAGTGTTACAATGTATAGTACCCTCGTGTCCAACACGGGTTTGTCCAGCACGATTCGCGTCCAGCACGGAGCAAAAAATTAGTACGATTTAAAACAATTTAATTACTGTAACACGGGTGCGTTAGGATAACACGGACTGAGCTCCGAGAAGTGGGCGAAATCCGCAGAGTTCGCCTCTAGCACGATCACCCCCAGTCCAACACGGTCATACTGGACGTTCCCTTGACGCTGACAGCCAATCAAAACTTCTGATCAAGTAGCCTCCTCCGCCTGCCATCGTGACATGATCGTGATGTCGCCCAATTAAAAACACTTCTGCTCTCACGTGATGTTTTGTTTAAATTTTCCCCACAACAGCGCCACTCAGTCGCATAATTAACATTGGAAGGTGCTTTTTTCTCCTGCATTTTCTGCCCTTGCTACTGCACTTTACCCTGATCACGATGCCTAGGATGCCTTCTGAGAACCCCAAGAAGTGGCAGCACCTCCCTCAGGCCACCAAGCTAGAAAGCATCGAGAGGAAGTAGAAAGGGGAGAGGAATGTGGACATCACCAAGGCCTACGATGTGAATGAAGCTGGTGTGAGGACCATAATAAAAAACCAAGACAATTTCCTGGCGGCAGTGAAGGCTTACGGAGGCAGGCCACTTGACTCCGGGTGCAGGCCTACTGACCCAGCAATCATCATAATGGGGCGGTACCTCAGTATGTACATACGGAGGAAGGAGGCTGAGGGTGTTCCTGTAAATTCTTTGTACATCAGGGAGATGGCGAAGAAATTCTACAGAGTGGCTGCGAGGAGGACTTGGTCACAGCCTGACTCATTCTATGCCTCTACAGGGTGGTTTGCTTCGTTTCTGAAGAAGAAGCAGATATGGCAGGCCAAGTTGCATGGAGAAACTGCTTCAGCAGATCACATCGCTGCCTCAGAATTCCCAGCTCTACTGAAGGACATCATAGAGAAGGAAGGGTACACAATACATCAAGTGTACAACTGGACGAGACGAGACTACAATGGAAGAAGATGCCTAAAAACACTTACATCATGAAAAGCAGCCACCAGGGACAAGGCAAGAAGGTCGACAAGTCCCGGGTATCTCTACTCCTGACCGTCAATGCCTCCGAGTCTCATAAAATGAGACTGTTTTTGATAAGCAAGGTGGGACACCCTAGGTGCTTCTACAACCGCTCTATGGCAGATCTGGTCGTTAGTTGGCACAGAAATGATTGGGGAAGGATGACTGAAGTATCCTGCATGGAATGGTTTAAGAAACACTTCATTCCCAATGCAAAACACAAGATGAGAGCTCTGAAACTTCCTGAGAAAATCCTCCTGCTAGCTGATAACGCCCGTGGACACCTTCAGATCTTGGCCGACGTAGACCCAGCAATGAAGGTGGTGTTTTTACCAGCCAACACCACTTGACTTAAACAGCCTCTTGACCAGGAGGTCATAAGTAACTTCAAGATATTTTACAACCAGAGACTAAGCCAACATCTTCAGAAAGCAACAGAAACTATTTCAGAGGTGAAGCAAATGGAGGCAGAATTGGGAGGAAGCCCCGACAGTTCACCAGCATCATCTTGCTCGTCCTCTCCTGATCGTGACTCACCTGTACAAGCGCTGCCACACCACTGCCAGCATCACCACCTCAGTAATCTCCCCACCCTGCCATAATGTCAACTACTCCAAGTAACCCTGCTGCTATGACTGTTGTACAGTTTTTGAAAAAGTACAACATGGAAAATTGTGCTGACAATATTGTGGCCGCCTGGGATAGTGTTAACGTGGCAACACTCAATCATGCCTGGCACAAGCTAACTCCCTTACCAACAAGATTCACTTCAGTGCCCTGAGAACAGCAGGCAGGCAACCTCAGCAGAACTTCAGAGGGTCCCCGGCCGTGAAGAGGTTGCAGGGGAGGACTTAACAGACCTTGCACAACGCCGAGAGGAGACCACCCTGGACAAAGCTAATCGTCGAGTTGCTGCAATTGACGAGGCGCAGGTAGAGGAGGAGACGAGAATGGCTGCTGCAGACTCTAATGCACCTCCAGCTCCCCCCCTGAAGATGCAGGATGTTACTAAGATCCTTAACCCCTAAAACGCGGCTGTGTACGGGCGATCCCCCCGCTGTGGCGGGGTTGTAGCGGGGTCTGAGTACCTGTGGAAAAATATTTGCCAAAAATCATAGATTAACCCTAGAGCATTAAAATTTTTATGGCATATAGTACTTACATTCAGCTTTCTCCTGAGCCACATGTTGAGCCTTCGTTGACTACCAAAGGACTTGTGAAGACTTGCAAAGTTGGGTAACAAAGTCTTCACTCTCACACCTCCAGAAACCCGGTTTTCTTTCTACCACAGCCTCAATCTGTCACAGTACACTTTATACAACAACGTACAGGTTGTTTGGAATCCGTATTTGTAAATAAGAACTGAAAATAAGGCTAAAATGAACGGAGCGCATGGCCGACATGCAGCGCGGTGGCGATCTTCCCATCAATATTGTCACATTTGCCTTTTCTCGGCAAAAAACACGTATACTACATTTTTTTTCATCATAGGACTTCGCAAACGTTTGCCTGTCACTATTACGGCCATAAAAATCACTGTCACTGCCAGTATTGTGGATTGGGACTGAGGAAGACCACCGCGGCGCGAGTTTATTCAGCCTTACAGCAGGCACTTTATTCTCGCTCCTGTCGGCCACTCGCACTTCATTTCTATCGCTCACTTTCACTGTATGTGTTCTTTTTTTTTGCCTTATTCATCAGTGTCACTGTCCAGTGTTATAAAAATAATATTTTCTACACAACAAACTGTCACTGTCAGAACATAGAATAGGAAAATATGCTTTCATCTTCTTACACTGGAGTGACTGTCACTCGCAATACTTATATTATTACTATGTACAATTATTTACACCAAAAAACACTGTCACTGTTAGTGCTTTTACAAGTACATACACTAATTTACACTCATCAGGCTGTCACTGTCAGCACGTAAAAGAAAACTAAACAATAAGCAACGTTGGGTCTGGTTAGTACTTGGATGGGTGACCGCCTGGGAACACCAGATGCTGTTGGCATCCCTACGTGTCAAGTGGGGTTGGTGGAGGATTAGTGCCCCTCCCTGTAAAACAATTAACTCTAAGCCCTTGGCCACCCCGTCTGGGATACATGGCGTCTGGCAATGAATGAATGAAAAAAATCACTGTCACTCTCAGTATTATTTCAAAGATTCTTACCCTTATTTTCAAAATATACTTAGGCTGTGGTAGTCAAAGAAACACAGGTAAGCACAGAGGGGAACTTTGCACTCTTTGCACTGCAAGGAGGTGCGCCTAAAGGTTCTTTCCTGCCTGGCAGTGTGGCTGCACACATGACACCTCCTCAGTGCTTTCCCCCTCTTTGCAGTGGCTGGCAGTGGCTCCAGGCGGTGTCGCTGAAGGTAGGCCATACACTGTAGGCGGTCTGGAGGTGTGTGAGGGTGGCGTTTGGGACCTGTAGAAAGAACCTGGCCGTAACGCTGAAGCAGCTCGTAGACACAAGTCTTGGAAAATCGTCTGAGAGAGTAGTTGGCTGGCTTCCTGTTCTTGATTTTATACAGGATGAAGGCGTTCAACATGCACATATCATTCAAGTGCAAGAACACCTTCCTGTACCAACGACGATTTTTCCTCAGGGAGTCAATCTCTCCAATCATCATATCAGACTTGTCCACCAGCCGCATATTGACGTTATAGTCAATGACAGCATCAGGCTTCATCACAGGCTCGCCAGTCCTTCTGTCGACCTTCCCTGTTGCCAGCATTTCACCCTTGTGTACTGTGGTGAGCATGTTCACGACCCTCTTATCATGCCACCTGATCGCAAGCATCTTGTCAGATTTCTTCAGGTGCACGTCTCCCCGCTTTGACTTTTCAGCCTCGGGGAAGGCAGGGTAATGTGCCCTTTTACTTCTGACAGTGCCACAGGAGCCGACGCCGTGTTCAGAAAGGTACTTGGCGAGTTTAGGAGCGGTATAGTAATTGTCCGTATACAGGACATGATTCTCGCCAAAGTACTTTTCCAAATGCACTTTCACCACAGAACCAGAGAATCCAAGGGGGTCAGTCTTATCCAAATCGACATTGCTGGCGGTGTAAATGACGAAGTCAAGGATGAACCCCGTCTTGCAGTCGCACAGCACGAAAAACTTGATTCCAAAGCGGTGGCGTTTGCTTGGAATGTACTGGACGAACCGAAGACGGCCCCTGAACAATACCAAAGACTCGTCAATCACGACTTTCTTGAACGGGCGCAAGAACCTCGTAAACTTATCCTTGATCATGTTCAGGATTCCCCTCACTTTCCATAATGGGTCAGTTTGGGAAGGCTCATCATTGTTCGCGAAGTGAAGATAAGTCATCAGCTGCCTAAAACGATCGCAGCTCATGTATTTATTGAAAATGGGTGTTGGGCACAGCTCGTCGGAAGTCCAGTATTCTTCTAACTTGTGTTTCCAGTTGTGCGGCATTAGCAACATCAATCCAATAAATACAAAAAGCTCGCGGATCGTAAGAGGCACCCATGCTGCCATCCGCGACGTGGATGGCGTGGCCGCCTCACCTTCTCCTTCGCGAACTGGAGCACATTGCCCCTCGTACCTGTTTGTCTCAGATGTGCTCCATAACCTCGTCGTCAAGGAAGGCCAACAGGTAGTCAAGGCATTCACCAACCTCGTCCACAGGGAAGTCAGCCTGAAGTCCACACTCACTGTCATCAAAGGGCAGATCCTCAGGCACAAAATCTGATCCCTCTGACCACACGAAGGCATCCAGCGTTCCCTGCCTAGGCTGGGAGGTGCTTGGGGCGGCGGGGGGTGAGGCAGGTCGTGTGGGAGTGGGTGAGGCAGGCGGGGCAACAGTAGGTGAGGCAGAGGCTATCCCAGGTCGTGTTGGTGTTGTGGTGGTGGTGGTGGTGGTGGTGGTGGGAGGGACATTATCACTTGGGTCAAGGTCACTCGCGGTGGCGTGACTCCTGAGTTGCCTAGTGCGAGTTAGCCTTATACTAGGGGACTTAACTCTACCAACACGAACACTAGGCCTACGATAACCTCTCAAACGTAAAGATGCTCTTTTACTTCCCTTTCTCGGTGGTGAAGGAGACTCCGACGACTCAGGAGACAGGACAGCAGAGGAGGAGGACGAGAGAACAGGGCTGGGAGTACGTGGCGGGCTTGCGGTGGCGTGACGTGGCGTAGGGGACAATGGCGGTGAGCTGGGGTCACCGCTCCTTTTCCGTTTTTCCCTCTTCCCATACTCGAGGCCCCTTCTCACCGGAGCCTTCCCTGTTGAGGTGCTGGGCACTGACACAGTCTCCTCTGGCACAGAAACAATCACTTCTGGCCCGGACTCTGCACTAGATTGTGTGTCAGACTCAGCCAGGCTCGACCACACACCGACGTCACTGCCATAGTCCATTGAGGCTTTCAAAAGTTCTGAGGCTATTGCAGAGTCACTTAGCCCCTTAGTAGTTCCTGGTAAGGTTTTGAAGGGGGTTGAGGTCACAAAACCCTTTTTCGGAGGGCTAGAAGGCACAGACTCGGAAGAGCTCAAGTTAGACATGGTGTCACCGTGGCAGATTTGCATGGACTGACGCTATTCTGGGGCAAACCGCGCGAAAAAATGACAGTGTGACAACTGGGGAAACAAGCGTTTCCCAGTAGCAAAAAGTGCTTGCAAGATGACGGCGCAGATTGACACGTACCAGCTGTCCGCACGTTGCCATATCGCACGACGAGGGAGGGCCGCGCATCGGTGCATCGGTGGGTAAAAAAAATGAGACTTGGCAACAACCGAGGTCAGTAGTACAAACGTCAAGTGTGCTAAACGTAGCTCACGGGTGGCGGGACTGATAGACAATACCAGCTGGAGCATGCTTGCCTGCGGTTATTCAAAATTAACTCAAATCGCAAACGCGACGACCCGCCGTTCTGCCCTTTGGGCCGACCGTCGCAAATGCAACGATCCGCGTTTTAGGGGTTAATGCTGTTGAAATTCTTAAGGAGGCCATGAACAGGGAGCCTAATGAAGTCCGACGCCAGGAAGTGATACATACCGTGGAAAACAGTGTGCGTTACTATGCTGATTTGTACAGGAGGCACATTAACAAAAGGACTCAGACACTCATCACTAGCTTCTTCCAGCAAAAAGAGGAAGAGAGAAGAGTGCTAGGACAGGCAGAAGCAGGACCTTCCATGGATGTGGACGAGGATAATGATTTCGAAGGATTTATGAGGGAGGTTGAGGAGGAGCAGGGTTGGGGATTTTTTTTATTAAAATAAATAAATAAATAAATAAAAAATTCAATGATTTAATCAATTCTTTTTGTTTTTTATTTTTTTGATTTTTTCATCATATATGGTAGGAAACATTTCAAATGCAGTATTCTGAATACTGTTAACATCATGTCATGTCTATCCACTGATTGTTCACGCTGAAAGCCTGCAAATGTGGAATCCTTAGTTCCACAAATTTAAAATTATTTTATGTGTCATACAATGTAACAGTTTCAAATGGCACCATTCCTTAAAAATCTGCTTACTTAATGCCTAAGTATAAAATCAGAATAAATGAATGCAAAGTTATACACAACTTTTATAAACCCTCAGATTCTATTTGTTAATCTTTAGGTGAAAAAATAAAAAAAAAATAAAAAATTAAAAAAAATCATGATTTGTTTAGTAAAAAAAAATCACTGATTTAATCACATGATTAAATCAATTTGATTTAATCAATGCCAATCCTGAGGAGGAGCAGCAGCCATTACCTGCTAGTGACACCAGCAGCCATCCTCCGGGGACCCAGTAGGACTACCTACAGCCTCGGCTACCATCTTCCATTCCCAGCAAGCCCACCAACACTATCCTAAAAGGTTAGTTATCATTCATAGTACAGTACCATTTATTATAATTACAGTAGTACCAACAGTGGCGTACCTGAGGGGAGGGGGGCTGTTTGTTGCTGACATAATTCATTTTTCCCCGTAAGCTCTGATGTTTGTTCAACACATTTTTGGTCCAACACCAGACCCGTGCATGACAACATTACCGTATTGGAAGCGAGGGTACTGTATTGCAATGATGATATATTATTTCTAGAGCAAAGCTCAGTTTTGGGTTACATTTTCTCTGAACAATCACAAATTTTCACTTTTACACACAACGATAAGAGAAGAGTGTATGTGAGTGAGGTGGAGGCCAAGGATGAGATAGAGGGATGGAGTGGAGACATATGAGAGATGGGGTGTGAGCTGGGAGAAGGGCAGTGAAATGGTGGGAGACTTTGTGACATGGAGGTGATTTGTTTGTGGCCACCCCTTACAGGATTAAGGTGTCTGGCAAAAGATAGATAGACAAATAGATAGACAGAAATCGTATAAAAAACATCTTCACAGTCCTCCACATTAATGTAATTTTACTCATAGTCATAATCAGAGTCTCCTGTCTGCTGCACCAGTCCATAGTTCAGTACAGGTGGTGGTGGCTTAGCTGCACTGTCTTCAGCAGCCACAACTTCTGTTGCATATTCCTGATCCTGGATGCCTTCTTTTGTCATTTGGCTCCAAGTCATCTGACAGTGCTTCCAAAACACTGGCAGCTGACTGGATATCTGCTCTGTTGGCATTTGGGCCAGATGTTCCTAAACTTCTTGGATGTACACTGAATCAAAGATCAATTACTTGATCAGAGTTGAAGTCCCTGATGCATGGACTCTCCTGTTAGATCATTGGGCAGTTGGACAAAGTGTTCTCATTCATGTGTGTTCTCCCGTCAGACTTGACCAATTTCATGTGAGAGAATCCCCTTTCACATGCTGTGCTTGTGGCAGGAATTGTGAGAATCAGATAAAAGTAGCACAAAATACTGGGATATTTCTTTCTGAACCTCTATTTACTTGTTCCCAGTTCGGTGTTTCAAAGTTCTTTGAGAACAAAGCAAATACAGCCATGTAAAGCAAAGGCCACTCAGCATGGATGTCATCGATGTTTTGCAACTGGTTTTGGAAGTGATCCCCCAGTTCCTTGATTTGTTCATCTCCAAATCCTTCAAGGGTCTCTTCTTTGTCAGGCCACTGCTTGAAGTTGTCAATGGATGTTACATGAATCAAGTCTTGGTCTGTGTCTTCACATCTGGTCTTCAGCCTGGTGCACAAAATGTCCCCAGGTTTCTGTCTGTCAGCAGCAATCTTTCCATGTCCAGTAAGTCTGTACCCATTCCTTGTTGTTTGTCCTGCAGAAGAAGCATGGCAGGATTCATACTGTGAGAGTTTCTTCAGAAATGGACCATCATTCTTTGCTAGTGTTTCAATCTTGACACTGCAACTTTGATTGTGAAAGAAATGCTTAGTGCTACTAAACCTTCTTCCTGGAACTTCAGGCTGACCTTTTGAAGAACTGTGAGGAGATCTTGCACAAACAGTGCTATTGACACAATATCAGGGGACCTCAGAAGCTTCTGAAATCCAGTGGCCTTAAACTTGCTCTCACTCTTCTCACTGGATGCAGCAAGCTGCTCAAGGTAAAGTCGAACTGCAGGGAATCCAATGGGAGTTGTTCAAAGCTCTAAAAGTGTGACTGACCCATCTTGTACCTCTAGTCCTCAGAGGTATAAGAACCTTCTGACCAAGGCACTTGTAAACATTCTTTAGGTTTGCTCTGTTGACAGCAGTGTTTTTGTACATGCAATACAATCCAGACAAGATTGTCAGGACTTTTCTACTGATAGAACTTGCTTGATTGCATCCTTGTAAGCAAGCTCAAATCTGTGTCCAGTGCAATGAACTGCACTGGTGGATGGTTGCATGGCCTCACAGTGTGCAATGACATCACTGTTTTTGCTCAGCATGACAGTATGGATCACTTGGGTCAAGGATTGTGTGGGTAAAGTTGAAAGTTGGAATACAAATGTGGCCGATTGTGTGTGTGTATGAGCCAACGCAAGATCGTGCTAGAAGAGTGAGAGAAGAGTTCTGGACAAATGTGGAAGTGTGCATGGAAAAGTCTGGAAGGATTGAGAGAGTGTTTTTGATTGGTGATATGAATGGTAAAGTTGGGAATGTGAAGGTGGATGGAATAGTTGGTGAGTGGGGTGTGCCTGCTGAGACAGATGAGAATGGGAGTGCGTTAGTGGACATTTGTGCTGGGAGGGGGTTGGTGATAGCCAATACCCTCTTCAGGCATAAAATGATCCACAGGTATACATGGCGAGTGATGAGAAGGGTGGGTGGTGAACTGAATGAAAGGAAGGCAATGATTGATTATGTGTGTGTGGATGAAAGGATGCGAAGATGTGTAAAGGATGCAAGAGTGTATAGAGGTTGGGGGAGTGGACTTTCTGACCACTACTTGGTGGTGGCCAGAATTAGAATGCAAGTAAGATGGAGGAATAGAAGAAGGGAAAGACGAGAGGAAGGAGTAGTTGCAAGGAGAGTGGAAAGGTTACAAGAGGATGAGAAAAGGCAGAGTATAAGAGAGAAGTGGAGGAACGATTGGGCAAATATGAATTGAAGCAGATGGGAGACGTGGAAGGTGTGTGTAGGATATTTACAGAAGAAATATGTGCAGCATGTGATGTGGTGTGTGGAAGGAAGAGAAGACGGAGGAGGGTGCAAGGAACAGCGTGGTGGACTGAAGAAGTGAAACAGGCTGTGGCACAAAAGAAGAAAGCATACAATGAATGGATGAGAAATAGGGGCGTGGAAGAAGTTGAGAGGTGGAAGAGAGAGTTATATGTGGAAAGAAAGAGAGAGGTGAAAAGATTAGTAAGAGAGAGTAAGAAGAGAGTGGATGAGGAATTTGGAAGGAATTTGAGTGTAAAGTGGAGGGACTGTAAGAAAATGTTCTGGAGAGAAGTGAAAAGAGTAAGACAGGGTGGAAGTGAAGTTAGCAGGGAAGTGAAAGATAAAAATGGTAGATTACTAGTGGAGAAGGGAGAAAAAGTGAGCAGATGGAGAGAACACTTTAAGGAATTGTTGAACGTAGAGGATGGAAGTAATGTGAGTATAAGTGGCTGGGGAATGGCTGGGAGAAGGAGGGAGTTGAGAAGACAGGAAGAAATCAGTAGGATAGAAGTTGTGGAAGCAATGAAGAAAGTTAAATCGGGGAAAGCCCCAGGAATTGATGGAGTGTGTGGTGAAATGCTGAAGCATGGGGGAGAGATAGTAGTAGAATGGATGTGGAAGATGTGCAGATTGGCCTGGGAGGAAGGTAGAGTCCCGGAGGATTGGAAGTCAGGTATAATTATTCCCTTGTACAAAGGAAAAGAGGAAAAAGAAGTGTGTGGTAATCATAGGGGCATTTGTCATCTTAGTATAATAGGAAAAGTGTATGGTAGGATACTTATAGACAGAGTTAGAGAAAGAACAGAGAAATTAGTTGGAGAAGAACAGGGAGGCTTTACGAAGGGAAGAGGTTGTGTAGATCAGATATTCATTCTTAGATCTTTAGTGGAAAAGTTTCTAGAGAAGGGAGAGAAGTTGTATGCGGCTTTCATGGATTTGGAGAAAGCATATGACAGGGTGGATAGACAAGGATTGTGGAAAGTGTTAAGAATATATGGAGTAGATGGGAAGTTGTTGAATGCTGTGAAGAGTATGTACGATGGTGCGAAGGCTGCAGTGCGTGTGGATGGTGAACTAAGTGAATTTTTCTCTTTGAAAGTTGGGTTGAAACAGGGATGTGTCATGTCTCCATGGCTGTTCAATCTGTACATGGATGGGGTAATAAAAGAGATACAAGGTAGGATAGTGGATGTTGGAGTGGCCCTGGTGAGAGAGGATAGTGTTTGGAAACTCCCTGTACTGTTGTTTGCAGATGATACTGTGTTGTTGAGTGAAGACGAAGGGGAGCTGCAAGGCTTGGTGGATGAGTTTGAGAGAGTAAGAAACGGAATCTAAAGGTGAATGTAGGGAAGAGTAAAGTGATGGTCTTTGAGAGAGGTGAAGTTAGTGAATGTACAGCGAGGCTGAATGGTGAGGAATTGGAAAATGTGAGTACGTTTAAGTACTTGGGTAGTGTGATGAGTAAGGATGGAGGTTTGGAGGGTGAAGTGCTTGAAAGGGTACAGCAGGGAAGAAAGGTTGCTGGTTCTTTGAAAGCAGTGATAAGAAACAGGGAAGTGAGCATGGAAGTGAAAAAGTTACTACATGACAGTATTGTGATACCAACTCTAACGTACGGAAGTGAAGCTTGGACATTGTTGGAAGGACACAAGTCAAGAGTGAGAGCAGTGGAAATGAGTTATTTAAGAGGAGCCTGTGGAGTCACGTGGAGAGACAGGCGGACGAATGAGGATATAAAGGAGTGTTGTGGTGTGGATGTGGATGTGATAGGAAGCGTTATGAGGAACACACTGAGGTGGTTTGGCCATGTGGAGAGGATGGAGGGTGAAAGACTGATGAAGAGAGTGTATGTGAGTGAGGTGGAGGGGGGAAGAGGGAGGGGGAGGCCGAGGATGAGATGGAGGGATGGGGTGGAGAGGTATATGAGAGAGGGAGGTGTGAGTTGGGAGCAGGGCAGTGAAATGGCGGGGGATAGGGCGACTTGGAGGCGATTTGTTTGTGGCCACCCCAAATGGGATTGAGGTGTCTGGCAATAGATAGATGACTGCAGCATCATCAGAACCCAAAGCAACTAGGCTAGTTTGCAGAGAAACTCTGGCCGATCACAGACAGCAGCAATGGCCTTTTGAATTCCCTGCACAACTGCTGTTGAAGTCCCATGCTGTACCTGGCTGCAGTCAGTGAAGTTTGTTGCAATTTTCCCTTCCAGACATGTTTTTATACACACCGTCTCATTGTTCACAAATGAACTGTCAACACTTTCACCATCTATGATACAAAGTTGCACGCTGCCAATTTGTTGCAAATCTCACTGTTGAACATCATCAATGCCGGAGCGGTACTCATGATGTCTGTGCCTCTTTGTTGTGTATCTTTTTCCAAGGTCCAGTCCTTTTGCTACATAAAGTTCATTCATCCAGACATAGTCATGTGCTGGTCTTCCTTGGATGTTGATTGCATGGGTTGTCTGAAAGAGGATTGCAAGTTTGTTGTAGGCTGCCTTGCTCAAACTCAGTTTGGCTTTGTATGCTGGTGCTTCTGTAGGGTTGCTTTCATGTGCAAATTTGTTGGCTACATACAAGTGTTGGTTGCTGGATGAATGGTAACTGATGGTCTTCAGATGAAAGTTTGAGCATCCTTGGACTAAAGCATTTTTGTCACTTCTGGATCCAACCTTCATGCACATATCACAGTACAGTACATATTTTCCTCTCTATTTTCATCTTGATGCAGACTGAGCCAGGGGTGATCCTTTTTCCATTCTTCTTTGAACTTTTCGTTTTCTTCTGTTCATCCTCCTAATCTTTGGCTCTTGCTTCCTCAAGGGTTTGTTTCCTTTTTGGCTGTGGTTGTGACACACCTTTCAGGTATCTCCACATACTGAAGCCACTAGCGAAATCCCAGTGTAGTAGTACACAACAATGAAAGTTCACAAGCAGTACCAGTATGTATGTAGCATCAACTCCGTCCTCAGTAATCCTTGCTGGCTGGAGGAATCCTGGTGTCACAATCCCTGGGCAGTATGTCCACCGTATTCTGAGAAATCTTCACTTCCTGAAATAATCCTTGCAATAATCCACAGGTTAGTGTGCAATCCTCAATTCCAAGATGTGTATTCCATGCACTGTTCTAAACATCTGGAGAACCCAGTCTTTGAAGCACTGATATTTATACCCAGTATTGGAATATTCTGGGAAAGGATTGTTCTGGGAAGTTCTGGCAGTCATGCATCTAGAACACAGGTTCTTAACCTGGGGGGCGTAAGTAAATTCCAGAGGGGGCGCGAGCCCAGGGGGAAAAATAGGAATTTCTCTAATTATATTTGTAATTCTCTTAACAAGAGCATGGCTATCAAGATGATTATGAAAGAAATACAAAACATGCTTGAATGGCTTTATCAACTACGAGAAGAAGTAGCAATATTTCTAGATTCACAGCAGAAGGCAGATCTCCAGGACAGGTTCCAGTCTGAAGGCTTTCTGCTCTCTCTAAGTTACCTGGTGTACATCTACGAAGTGCTAAATGCAATCAACATTAAACTACAAGAGAAAAACACCAACATCAGCATCCACCACGGCACCGATCGAGCCTTCATGGCCAAACTCAACCTCTGGAAATGTCGAATTCAGGATGGAAATACAGCCAGTTTTAGTAACTTGGATTCTGCTCTCATTCAGTTACCTTGATTTTGAGTTTTAAAAAATAATCACTCATCTAACTGACTTGAAAGCAGAATTCATCAGATACTTCCCTGATATAGATGAGAAGTGTGAAGCCTGGAAATTCATCAGGAACCCATTTCAATGTGAAGCAGCTGACGTTTCGGATGTTGTGCAAGAAAAGTTTCTTAAGTTAAAGTTCAACTCCTCAGCTGAGGAAGACTTCAAAGAACTGGATCTTGAGACTTTCTCGGTCAAGTTCCTTCCTGTTTACCCTCTGATCTGACATCAAGCTCTTCGGATTCTGAAAATGTTTGGATTCACGTGTCTTTGTGAAGCTGCATTTTCCATGCTCGTTGCTGTCAAGACCAAGTACAGACACCGGCTGAACTTTGAAGGGGACTTACAGTGTGCACCCTCTGGCATCTGATGACGCATTCAAGATCTGGTAGCTAAGAAGCAGTGTCAAGTATCTCATTAAATTAGTAAGAAAGTATCCTCATTAAATATGCTGGGTATATTGTTTGCACAGATTTCACTCTCGGTAAAAAGACTAAAAACACCCATTTTTTTTTCAGTTGTCCTTAAAATCTGGGAGAGAATTTTATCAATTTGGCTGAAGATGCAAGAGGGGTGTGGAGGGAAGGACCAACTACTAGAAGAGGCATGTTCGTAAAAACGTTAAGAACCACTGATCTAGAATGTTTCTGGACATTTAAAATTTTCTGGAAAGAGGTAGAGCTGAACATGTATGTTCCAGAATATTCCAGAGCATTCAGATTTTTCTGGAAAGATGTAGATCAGAACTGACATGCACCTTCCGGAACATTCCAGAAAATACAAGTGCCAGCCAGAAAAACCCAAACAAGTTTGTCAAAAACAATTTTTACTAGTTCATCCAGACTAGTAACTTCAAAATTTTACTAGTCCGACACAGAATTTACTAGTCAGTGATTAGGTGAAAAGTGTTAAATCCCAGTCTGAATTAGTCATAATTATAAACCTACAGAAGTATGGCACCAATAACAGAATTTGGATGGCACTTAACACCTGGGTTATTTGGGGTTATGTTCAGTGGCCAGACTATACAAGGTTATTAAGTAAAGTAGCATCTCAGCAACAATGTCTAATTTGGTGCCAGAAAAACGCCATTATTAGTGAAAATATTATTACATGTATACAAGGTTTATTGGTGCTGCCACCCTGAGACTTTTACCAATTTTTTCCCATTTGACGTCTTCCTATCACTACTTTTTTAAACTGAAAAATGAGATTAGTTATTAAATCATTATGAGCAACATAAAACTCACCTTAAAGGAGTTAATGATACCTTAACCCCTCCCATCCAGGTGGCATGTATAAATGACGACCTGGGGACATCCGAGTGGCATGTATACATGATCTAGTGTTTTGTAGTATTGTCATTGTATTCAATTAACTCTAAGCCATCGGCCACCCCGTCTGGGATACATGGCGTCTGGCAATGAATGAATGAATGAATGTCATTGTATTATTACTATGATTATTGCATCATATTATAATAGTATATTATACTATAATTTTATATTTTAGGTTTAGCTGATGGAACTTTGGGGGATGAAGTGCATGAAAGGGTACAGCAGGGAAGGAAGGTTGTTGGTACACTGAAAGCAGTGATGAGAAATAGGGAGGTGAGTATGGAAGTTAAGAAGTCACTGAATGATAGTATTGTGATCCCTACCCTGACATATGGAAGCGAGGCGTGGACCTTGCAAGAGGGGAACAAGTCAAGAGTGAGAGCAGTGGAAATGAGTTACTTGATAGGAGCATGTGGAGTGACAAGGAGGGACAGGTTGATGAATGAAGAAGTGAAGGAACGTTGTGGGGTGGATGTGGATGTGGTTGAGATTAGGAGAAATACACTGAGGTGGTTTGAACATGTGAAGAGAATGGAGAATGATAGACTGACTAAAAGGGTGTATGTAGGTGAGGTGGAGGGAGGGAGAGGGAGGGGTAGACCGAGGATGAGGTGGAGGGATGGAGTTGAGAGGTATATGAGGGAGGGGGGGGTGAGTTGGGGGGAGGGTAGTCAAATGGTGGGTGACAGAGCGACTTGGAGGTGTTTTGTCTGCGGCTACCCTTTGCGGGATTAGGGCGTTGGGCTATAGATAGATAGATAGGTTTGGCTGAGAAATCATGGTTTAAATATAGTGATTTTTAAGAAAAACATCTGCTGGTGGTTAGCGTGGTGAAAACAACCCCCAGACGTGATGGGTTAAAGGAGTTAATGATGTCTGGTGTGATTTGTTCCAAGGCTTGTTCATGGTGGCTACTGCAGTATCCACCCTGACCCCTTGCTGGCCTCATCCCCATTCCTGCCTCTCACACCAGGGTCACCCACTTCCGTCAACATTTCATTAAACCCCACAAAGTCAAAATCTTTGGGCAAGTCCCCACTGTCATCAATGTTTTCATCTACTTCAACAACTCTCTGTTGTTCTTTCTCAACTGGCCAGCATTGTGGGAAAGAGCAATGAGTGACTGACACCAGGCAATCAATCGGTACTGATACTGTTTCTGGTATTTTCTTGAAATCTGATTTACAAGTCCAGTCATCAGACATTAATTCTGATGGACACTCTGTCTCAGTAGACTTGAGTTGTGGCAAGAGTGCCAACCAGGCTTGTTTAACCCCTTACCCGCGGGGATGGCTGGACCGCGCCGGGCGCCTCCCGCAGGGATAGCAGGAAATCTAGATAATACACGATAAATTAGCTACTTCCAGGTCAATGGAAGTATCACTTAGCCTTTTCCTTTTATTTTTTAAATATATTTTTTAGTATGAGAATAAGCCACAAAGGACATTTCAATGGGTAATGAACAGGGAAAATTAGTGATCAAGTGCATGTGGGGTGTTGCCAGGTGATAAATTGGCTACTTCATGGCCAATGCCAGTATCAATTAGCCTTACCCTTTTTTTTTTATATATATTTTTTAGTATGAGAATAGGGCATAGAGCACATTTCAATGGAAAAAGCGAATGGAAAAAACCGGCTGGGAGTTGCGTTGCGCGGCCAGATGTAGCTAGGCGGGGGAGGGGGTAAGGGAGGGGAGGTGGGGAGGCAAGGCAAACACAGAAAAATGGCTAAATTGGTAACACTGGATGCGAGTACTAGCAGTATTAGTAGTGCTGCCTACAGTATAGCTACACACTGGCAATACTGTTAGATGATACAGGACTGCACTTGAAAGCCTGGGCGATTTAAAAAATCCCTGGATCACAGAAGTGACGCCCCACGGTATGGTACTTATGTAATGAGCGTCACGGTAGTGATGGCCCGCGGATAAGGGGTTAAGGGTTGCCAGTGTTGTATTACAGTAATACAGGCTTTGACGAAATTTATGGTCTGTTGAATATTATATTTCTTCCAGAATGCAGCAATAGTCATTCAGATGGGGATTGCAGGTATGCCAGATGCAGCTGTGGAGGTGGAGGGGGAGGCAGGCAGCTGGTGAGTCAGGCTTGGTAGTGGAGGTGGAGGGGACAGTGGTGGGTGAGTCAGGGGAGGCGGCGAGGGGAGGATCCTCCATCTCCTCCTTGCTACAGTTCACATTTTCTGCAATTTCCTTCATCTCTTCTTGTTTGTCTGTTTCATTCCCCATCTTGTCATGTACATATTTGTGCTACAATAACCTGGCATTCATAAAATAACCATTACAGTCATTACTCTTTTCATGATGATTCGGTTTACGATAATTCGCTACAACGATAATAGGAAAGTTCCACCCCAAAATTTGATTTACAATAAGTTTCCCGCTATAACGATTTTGCCATCGGAAAGCGCCAGGCACACGCAAGGTGACCGTCGCTTGTCTCAGGCAAGATGGTGGTCCCAGCGTGCAGTGCATTGTTATGGTTCAGGTCCTGCCACCCCTTCAAAGCCCTGTCTTTTCAATTTGTTCATGTATGCCCTCCTGTTATCGTCACCTCTCAGCCAAACATCCTACTACAGTACTGTGGATTTGTGTGCCCAGTGGTAAGGTCAGTGCCAGTGTAGGCCTCATTGCTATGGTTGGTGCAGGTATGGGTCCCAGTGCTAGGGTTGGTGCAGGTATGGGCCAGATTCCCCTACCCCTAACCTGTTCCTGTCTGATTCAGAGGCTCACCACTAATGCCTGTAAGCACAGGTTGTCTCCCAGCCTCGGACGGGACGACTTGGAGACGACTTGGACCAATACAGGAAGGAATGAAGATGGGTTGTCATTTATGGTTCAGTCTTGGTTAGGTGACTTTGGGAGGCTGAGTTGACGTAACCCCCTTTTTATGATGGGTTTCAATCTCCCAATTTACGATAAAATCGGTATACGATAAGGTATGACCTGA
This sequence comes from Coenobita brevimanus, assembly GCF_032717465.1. Lineage (NCBI taxonomy): Eukaryota > Metazoa > Arthropoda > Malacostraca > Decapoda > Coenobitidae > Coenobita > Coenobita brevimanus. Next base: position 7,303,972 of record NC_137035.1, read on the forward strand.
TGTAACCCCATCGTAAAACAAGAAATGACTGTCTTCAAGTGAACCCAAACGTTATTATAGAAACTGGGTATCCATCCTAGCTTGCCGTTATTGCCGAAAACGTTAATGTCGAAGTTATTACAGGTGAGATCCTACTGTAAGACTTTAGTTACCTTCTAAGTACACATCCAGTCATACTTACACACTTATAGAAGTGTAGCACCAGGACAAGAATTCAGACAACACTTAACCCAAAGAGAACAATGGGCGACATCTGGGACTTGATAGGACCAAAAGCAATTGGCCTCAAAGGCGTACCAAAACCACACCACAAGGAGTAGGTGGATGAAATTTGTATGGGAAATAGGGGGTAGGTGGCAACTCTTGATACCAACCCCGCACTGCCCCATATACGCTCAGAGAGAGAGAGAGAGAGAGAGAGAGTTAGGAGTATATTGTATGCTCATTTCTAGTAGTTTGAGAGAGAGACAGAGAGAGAGAGAACGGGTTGATGATACAGTAATCACAAGTGGTCCTTGCCAAAGGCCATGATAAAATATAGGCTGTTTTTTCCGGACAATGCCCTTCCTCACCTCGCTCACCAGGAGTGGTTGGGTAGCTCACGCCACCAGCTGTTCATCTTCTGGCCATTTTATCTCGCCACCATGTGACTTTATGTGGTCATATATATATATATATATATATATATATATATATATATATATATATATATATATATATATATATATATATATATATATATATATACATATATATAAATATATATATATACACGTATATATATATATATATATATATATATATATATATATATATATACAGTGGAATTTCAAATTTCGATGGGCATGTGTACCTAAAAATCACTGCAAAATTCAAATAATCAAAATTTAAACAGAACTTCATGTGGGAAAAATTATTTTGGGTCCGGGGCCTCCAAACCTAACTACCTAAAATCATGATTTTTTGCTCACACCCCATGTAAACTTTATGAACTATAATTATGGTTAAGTAACTGTAGTTCAGCATTGTATTGCCATGCTGTCAGCAAGTGTATACTTGGTGTATTTCTGCCCTTTCCTGTATTGCCATTTCTCCTTTGGCTGCGAAGATTTAGAGGTGCCAGGCTCCTCTCGTCCACTACCACAGCTACCTGAAGAACCACTCTTGCTTGCCAGCTTTAAACACGTAAGTTGCGACGAAAATACAAAGAAAATACGTACAACTAAATTGAAGTGAAATGCATGTCCACATATGGAAGGTACAGGCTGAAAGTGCAGCACTTGGCTGTAGAGGGCTGGCTGCTAGCAGGACAGTTGCAAGATGGCCACCGACAACAGAGCATCGCCTTGCACATGGCTTGTTGTTGTTGGTGCCTACTCCCATTTGAGGGTTCTTGTCCTTAAACAACATGATTATTTTTCTCTGTCTCTATTGTTCATTTCTATGTTGCGCCTTATATTCATAATTACCGTACTCCTCTTCATTTCAGTATTCTGCCTACTATACAGTATTTGCTACCACCTGTAATTCAATTTATTTTAGTACTTCCACTACTGAATCTCTTCCTTTAATTTCTCGTTATATCTTCGAGTTATTAAAGTACTGATTAATTAATCTATCTATCTATCTATCTATTGCCAGATGCCTCAATCCCATTTGGGGTGGCCACAAACAAATCGCCTCCAAGTCGCCCTGTCCCCCGCCATTTCACTGCCCTGCTCCCAACTCACACCCCCCTCTCTCATATACCTCTCCACCCCATCCCTCCATCTCATCCTCAGCCTCCCCCTCCCTCTTCCCTCCTCCACCTCACTCACATACACTCTCTTCGTCAGTCTTTCACCCTCCATCCTCTCCACATGGCCAAACCGCCTCAGTGTGTTCCTCATAACGCTTCCTATCACATCCACATCCACACCACAACGCTCCTTTATATCCTCATTCGTCAGCCTGTCTCTCCATGTGACTCCACAGGCTCCTCTTAAATAACTCATTTCCACTGCTCTCAGTCTTGACTTGTGTATATTTATAGAATAACAGGGAATCATCCAGGGTGCGAATTGTCCTGATGGGAAATCGTCCATGTTTTGACGGCAAATTATCTGATGGGTGAATTGACTTGACGGTGAATTGTCTCGAAACCATATCATTGTATGCTTCATATACTGTATGGATAAATGATGTTGATTTTCATTCTCTTCTTGACACACGTCACATACGATACAAGGTTAGGCTCATACTTTTTCTTTTAATTTTCCTTCACTTCTAGCATTTTGGTTTGCATCAAAAATATTATCTATGCTTGTCTTGGTTGGAGTCTGGCCCTGACAGCACATGTCACATACAATATTAGGTTGGGTTCATACTTTTTTTTATAATTTTCCTTCACTTCTAGCATTTTGGTTCACATCAAAGATATTATCTTTGCTTGTTTTGGTTGGAGTCTGGCCCTGAGAGCATCGAAATACAAGACTTTGCATCGAAAAGGAAGGTAGGCAGACCACTCCAAAATGCATCGAAATTTGATTCATCGAATTCTAAACTGTCTAAATTTGAGATTCCACTGTAAATATACATTTATATATATATATATATATATATATATATATATATATATATATATATATATTTTGCCGGATGTGCGTGAACATTTTCAAGACAACGATGTGCATTTTATTCTATTCTGTAAGACTCGAAATTTTGGTCAAGAAGTCGCTTGGCAATAGCTACCTACGGAACTATTTTTGCTCTCCACGGGTTAATAACACCTAAGTTATATGCTGTTCTGTTCAGTGGTCAGACTGCACAGGGTTACTGAATGTGCCTTTAGTCACACCTGAAGTACATACCCAGTAAAATTATACTCTTCAAGTGACACAATATCTGCACCAAAATTTGAATAACACTCAATAATACATGGATCATATGGGGTTAGGACAAATGGTCACAGCCGGTATTCCCCTATTTAGCCTATATGGGGCTATGCTAAGTGGTCACAGAGGGTTATTCCCATAAACAGTGGAATACTTATTTGGTTAAAGGGTTAAATCTCTATCTACCTATTGCCAGACGCCTTCATCCCGTAAGGGGTGGCCACAAACAAATCGCCTCCATGTCTCCCTGTCCCCCACCATTTCATTGCCTTCCTCTCAGCTCACACCCCCCTCCCTCATATACCTCTCCACTCCATCCCTCCATCTCATCCTTGGCCTCCTCCTCCCTCCACCTAACTCACATACTCTCTCCTCATCATTCCCTCACTCTCCACATGTCCTAACCACCTCAGTGTGTTTCTCTTAATGCTTCCTATCACATCCTCATCCACACCACAATGTTTCTTTCACTTCCTCATTTGTCAGTCTCTCTCTCCATGTGACTCCACATGCTCCTCTCAAATAACTCATTTCCACTGCTCTCACTCTTGTTTTGTGTCCCTACAAAGACCAAGTTAGTATCACAATACTGTCATGTAGTAGCTTTTTCACATCCATGCTCACTTCCCTGTTTCTTATCACTGCTTTCTAGGAACCAGCAACCTTTCTTCCTTGTTGTTCCCTTTCAAGCACTTCACCCTCTAAACTTCCATCCTTACTCATCACACTACCCAAGTACTTAAACACACTCACATTTTCCATTTCCTCCTCATCAAGCCTCACTGTACAATCACTGACTTCATTTCTCTCGAAGACCATAACATTACTCTTCTTTACGTTCACCTTTAGATTCCATTTCTTACACACTCTCCCAAACTCATTCACCAAGCCTTGCAGCTCCCCTTCGTCTTCACTTAACAACACAGTATCATCTGCAAACTACAGTACAGGTAGTTTCCAAACACTGCCCTCTCTCACTAGGGCCACTCCAACAGCCACTGCCCTACCTTGTATCTCTTTTATAACCCCATCCATATACAGATTGAACAACCATGGAGACAAGACACATCCCTGTTTCAACCCAACCTTCAAACCGAAAAATTAGCTAAGTTCACTGTTCACTTGCTCTGCTGCCATAGCACCCTCATACATACACTTCATGGCCTTCAACAACTTCCCATCTACTCCATATATTCTTAATACTTTCCACAATCCTTGTCTATCCACCCTGTCATATGCTTTCTCTAAATCCATGAAGGATGCATACAACTTCTTTCTCTTCTCTAGAAACTTCTCCACTAAAGATTTAAGAATATATATCTTATCTACACAACCTCTTCCCTTCCTAAAACCTCCCTGTTCTTCTCCAACTACTTCCTCCATTATTTTCCTAACTGTCAACAAGTATCCTACCATATACTTTTCCTATTACACTAAGAAGACAAATGCTCCTATGATTACCACACACTTCTTTTTCCCTCTTTCCTTTGTACAGAGGAATAATTACACCTGACTTCCCATCCTCCGGGACTCTACCTTCCTCCCAGGCCAATCTGCACATCTTCCACATCCATTCTACTACTATCTCTCCCCCAGGCTTCAGCATTTCACCACACACTCCATCAATTCCTGGGGCTTTCCCCATTTTAATTTTCTTCATTGCTTCCACGACTTCCATCCTATTGATTTCTTCCTCTCTTCTCACATCCTTCCTTCTCCCAGCCATTCCCCTGCCACTTATCCTTGCTTTACTTTCATTCTCTATGTTCAACAATTCTTTAAAGTATTCTGTCCACCTGCTCGCTTTTTCTTCCTTCTCCACTAGTAATATACCATTTTTATCTTTCACTTCCCAGCTAACTTCTTTGGCACCCTGTCTAACTTTCTTCACCTCTTTTCAGAACATTTTCTTACATTCCCTCCACTTTACACTCAAGTTCCTTCCAAATTCATCATCCACTCTCTTCTTATTCTCTTACTAATCTTTTCACCTCTCTCTTCCTCTCTACATATAAATAAATAAAAAATACAGAACAGGTGCACTTTCCAGGGGCTGGCTGGATATTGTTTTAGTATTGGGAATTCGGGGAATATGAATGGATTCAAATACGGATGTTTGGTGCAAAAAAAGATAATTCAAATATGAAAATATGTAGCTATCAAACATTTTGATACCTGAGGCTGCCAGTACAGTACAGTATTGTGCAATTATCCTAAAAAAATATTCAAGAAAAATATCTTTCATTGCCAGATGGTTAAAAACTTTGCCTGTGTACTGCCTGATGACTACAGTAACATATGACACGATATTATTACCCCAAGTTAACTCGGTGGTCAATTTTTTTTAGCCTAAAAAAGGTAGTTTACTTACTTAACGAATCCTCTGGAGTGACCTCAACCTGCCAACTAAAAACATGCTATGGCCTCAACCAGAATGGATATGTTTCTTGAGGACATAGCCTGCTGTTTAAAGGAAAAGCAAAGACGGTGATATTACAGAGGCCTACATGAATGAAAATCTGGAAAAATAAAAAAAACTCAGACTGCAACTTGCCTATTAGAAGCCTCCTATGACCCCAACTAGACTACAGATGTGTTACCTAAGTATGAGCCTACTGTATAGAGGTAAAACGATATAAGACAGTGAAATATAAGAAGCTTAAAGGAATATCCTAAGTGGGAATGGCATGGGTGATTTCAATTCTCAGGAACTTGTCTCCTTAGCACCACCATGTAATCTGCATGCTTCCTCCCCCCTCCCCCTTGACATGTCCTTTGATAAGTCTTCTCTGACTGTCCATTGGAATTCCATGCACACAGACTGTACATCCAGAGGGTCTGCTGTACAAGGTCTGTCCAAAATGAAACCAAACTTTTTAAACAGCACATCACTAGCCAATGTAGTGTGATCGCGATGGGAGTGCTGTGTACTGGCAACTTTGAACTTTAGTCTAACAATATCCACATCATGCCACATCATTTAGTCATTGAGGTACATGCACCTGAGTGAACGTGTGTTTAGTACACTTGGCAAAATTTCTTCTACAGTGCTCCCTCCGTATTCGCGGGTTCGCCATTTGCGGATTCACACATTCATGGATTTTCCCCCTATGGTGCAAAGGCAGCCGTAAAGGAAGTTTCTCAGTGTCACTCCAAACATTTGTGGCCCGTCCACGGGCTGACACGGTTCAGCCTGTTGTTCCCACTGCCACCACCGCACTGCAGCATCACCCACATTCCACACTGCCCAGCCCATGTGCCTTTCAGTCTGCATCCTGCCTCTATCTCGGTCACTTGCCTGCCTAAGCAAAACTTTCCGCGAGTGGATTTTGTGCCCTAAACATAAAGTAACTGCGCTCTCACGTTTCTAACATTACAAGTGCAGTGCTGTGCTATCTGTTGTGTGAAATGTCGCCCCACTTTGTGATATTTAATGAGGAAAACAGTGAGAGTAATTGTCCCTGTTGTGTCTTTGATTACCAAGCAAGCATGGGGCCTAAGCGTGGTGCATCGCATGATGCTGAGTGCACCCCTAAGTGCTCAAAGAAGGTAATAAGCCACAAGCAGGTAAAACTGGTCGATAAGTGCATGGAGGGTATGAACCATGCCGCTGTGGGAAAACTGTTTAACATGAATGAGAGCATGGTGCATTACACAGTGAAAAGTGAAGACAAAATTCGGCAGGCACTAGCATCCACTGCGCCACCCACGGCCAAGCAAGTGTTGGTGGTGAGAGACACTGCCATGTCTAAGATGGGAAATGGCACTGCATCTGTGGATTCACGACCAAACTAAAAAAGGGCATCCCATAGATAGCAATGCCATATGTACAAAGGCAAACTCTGTACGAAAGGATGACTGTACCTGTCCCCGACACTCCAAGCTCCAGTGCTGCCCCTGGACCTGCCGCCCATCCAGAATTTGGTACCAGCAAAGGATGGTTTGATAAATTTATGCACTGTTTCTCCCTGCACAACCTGAAAGTAATGGGGAAAGGTAGGCTGGCCGACCACATGGCAGCAGCATAATTTCCAGCCACAATGAAGAAAATCATTGAGGAGCAGGGTTACCTTCCTGAGCAGGTGTGGAACATGGACGAAACAGGACTTTATTGAAAAAAGATGATGGACTGGACCTTTGTTGCCAAGGAGAGGAGGATGCCAGGATTCAAAGCTGGTAACAACTGCTGCACCTTACTTTGTGTGAATGCTGCCAGCCAGGGCACTGAAGTGGCAGAACCTGCTGCCAGTGTTCTAGATGCATAATATGAAAGCCTGGACCACCAGCAGCATCTTTATGGAATGGGTCCACCAGTGTCTCCTGATGGAGGTGCAGTCCTACCTGCAAGAGAAGGGGGTCCCTTGTAAATTACAGTTGATTCTGGACAATGCACCAGGCCACGCTCAGTCCATCGAGCCAATGTTTGATGATATGGAGGTTGTGTTTTTACTGCCAAACACAACTGCCCTCATACAGCCCCTTGACCAGAGTGTAACTGCCACCTTCAAGACCAAGTACACCAGGAGGAGTAAGCAGAGGCTCCACTCTGCATTGGATGCCAACCCCAACCTTACTGTTATGGAGTATTGGAAGGGGTTCACCATTGCTGACTCCCTTATGGTGGTGTAGGACTGCCTTAACCCCTTCTTTACCGAAAATGTGTTTTGATGTACCGCCGTACATCGCCAGTAAACACCCGTGAGACACCGGAACCGCTACCGTTGTACGTTGGTACACCCTCTAATGAATGGCAGCTTATGGGCCTCAGGGTAGCCCGGTAAGGCTGTTTCTGAGGACCTCGCGTTACCAACAGCTCGTTTGTGTTTTGACAACAAAGACTGTGACGAAGTTCTGACGAATTCTGACATCATAAGATACGTCATGACTGAGTTGCGGTGGCACCAATGGCTTGCTCACTCATCTGTGATGTAACCTCTTTTAGACCAATCATTATTTTATTTATAATTTCTACTACAGATATCGTACTATATTTTCTGCTGACATACGGCAAAATTTACACCCCTTGGCCTGCCTGAGAGAGTCAGTTACCACGCACTTGTCCACGAGAGAGGGTGTACAGGATATTTTTCTCTCATGGCATCTCTGGCAGATTCCGATAGTGATGAGTTTATTCCTCATGAGGATACTTATTTAGTTGTATCAGATGATGATGCAGCAGTGTCTGATGTGTCAGTAGATGACTGTGATCCTGAAAATGATAGCGAAGTTGATGTGAGTGAGGAAGGAGGAGGAAAATAGTAGGGAGCTTAGTGACGCTGCACTCTCGGCAACAAGTGGGTCAAGGTCGCCATCACCATCACGTGTGTCCACATACTTCATGCTTAGCTTATAAGGTAAATAAATAAGCCATCCATCTGTGCAGGACATTTTTTTCAAGCCAGTTTGTAGTTACCTGGGTAACAGTACTTTAGCATAAGATATGTAAACTTATATACTGTAATGATTTATTTAATAATATTTTTTTATTACCAACATCATGCTGGGTTTATGTGATCATCAGTATACAAACAAACAAAAAAGAGTGAATAGTTTCGACGTGGCAAAAAATATACACTACCCCTCACACTACGGGAGGGGGAGCTATCAGGTCGGTATGGGGGGTAAATGTAATGTTTACATTTAGGGGAGGGGTTGGTAATGAAGGGGTTAAGGACATGCACCCTGAGACAGTCAATGCTTGTTGGCGAGCTCTGTGGCCAGAGTGTGTCCAGGATTTTGTTGGATTTTCGCCTGAGGAGCAGGTGGACCTGGCCATAAAGAAGAAGGCGGAGCTGGTTAGAAATGTTGGTGGTGATGGGTTCAAGGATATGGAGGAGAGGGGAGGTGAGGGAGCTACTGCAGGCACATGACGTGCTTCTCACCGACGAGGAGTTAGTGGAGCTAGTGCGGTCAGTGAGTGAGGAGGAGGAGGAGGAGGAGGAAGGAGAGAAGCAGGATGATGACGTGCCGCCACTACAGTCCTCACCTTAGAGAACCTGGCCGAAATAATGAAGATTGCCAATCACATTAAGCAATTTGTCTATGCCACCGACAAAGTGATGGGAAACATTGATGAGGTGATGACCCCCTACAAGACCCTGCTTGACAATATGAAGCACAACCAGCCACTGTCTGACTCACTTCTTCTCCATTTCTGCAACACCCGTGGCCTTTCCTCTAACTTTCGCTCTGTTGAGTACCACCTCTCCTCCTCTAAACCTCACCTTCTTTTTCTAACTGAGACTCAGCTGTCTGAGGCAAATGAAAGCAAACCCTTCTCTGTATCCTCCTACTTTCTCTATACTCATTTCATAGCCAAGGGTGGCTGTTGTGTATGTATATGCAACGACTTGTCTTGCTCTCGTGTTCCTGAACTTGATTCTTCTGAATTCTCTACACTCTGGCTTCGCCTTTCCTGTCCTTCTCTGACTAAATATATCTGCGCTGTTTACTTATCCCCTAATTCTACTGACCGTCAATAATTCTTCGACTATCTTACTTCTACCATGGAACACATTCTATCCATTTCTCCTTTCTCTGAAATCTCCATTCGTTTGGTTTTGTTTTTAAAGGCTCCAACATGCTTGCATGTGTCGGCCTTGGTCACCTAATGGCGGCTCTCCATGCTGCACGATCCATTGCAGCCTCCCTGTTCAGTCCCTTAACCCTGAGGTCAAACTTAATGACCTCGTCCCATGTCTTTCTCGGTCTACCCCTCATAACCCAAATCCCAATATTAACACTTCTCACCTTCCTCACCCAATTATCATCCTCCATCCTCTCCACACGTCCAAACCATCTCAATCTACCTCTCCTCATCACAACACCAATACACTCTAGTCCCATCCTACCTCTCAACTCTTCCATCGTGAACCCAGCCCCCCCCAGACCTTGGACGCAGGGACGCACTACACATCCACCTAATCACTGTCATTTCTGTACGTCTGAGCCGGCGAATATCCTCCTCCTTCACTGCCCAGGTCTCACTACCATACAGCATTACACTCCTAACATGCTGCATACAAAGACCCCTTAGCACATAGGGATAGTCCTCTGATTGTCAGGAGAGGCAAGAGCTCCCTGAACTTCTTCCAACCACTTCTCACCCTAGCCACAGAGCTAGCTCCAGCCCCACCTCCAGCACACAACATGTCTCCCAAATAACAAAACTCTTCCACACACTCAAGAGATTCACCAGCAAGTTCAATTCTTTCACGTCTGACAATCTCCACCTGCTCTCTCCGACACGCCATTCACATAAAATCAGCATTATCTCGCAGTCTACCACTGATACAACTACATCTCTTATGCACCCATTTATCACAAACACCGCACAAGATGGAATTACTTCCCACGCCTTTGTGGCAAACTGCACGTGGCCACTCTCCCTCGTCTTTGACAGTACCACCACCAACCCTAGATATCATCACTTTTGTTTTATCTGCATTTATCCTTAAGCCCTTGTGCCCCATACCATCTCTCCACTTCCTAAACCTTTTCTCTGCCTCCCTTTCATTCTCTGCAATCAACACCAAATCATCAGCATACAACAACTTCCACAGGAGTCCGTTTCTAAAGTCACGTGAAAGGGCTTCAAGTACCATGATAAACAACATGGGACTCAAAACTGACCCCTGATGCACACCAACATTCACGGAAAACCCATCACGCAAATCTCCATTCACTCTTACCTGGGTGTGAGCACCCACATACATAGCCATAACCACCCTAACCAGCCACTCCTCCAAGCCAAGCTTTCTCATTGCCCACTTCACCACCTCTCTAGGGACCATGTCACAGGCCTTTTCCAAATCAACAAAAACAAAATAAAGATCCCTTCTCCTGCCAATGTATTTCTCCTGAAGCTGTCGAACAATGAATATGGCATCAGTGGTTCCCCTACCTGGCATAAACCCAAATATCGCATCAATATTCACTCTTTCTCTAATCATACCTTCTAAAACTCTCTTCATTACCTTCATTATCTGATATAAAAGCTTTATACCTCTATAATTTCCTCTTTCCAGGGCATCACCCTTCCCTTTATACACATTTACAATTACACTCTTCAGCCAATCATCTGGGACAACACACTCATAAATAATCCTATTTATCAGGTTAGTGACTAACTTCACCCCTATATCGCCTGAGGCCTTCAACATTTCAGCAGTCAACCCAGACACCTGCTGCCTTCCCCACCCTCATCCTGCCTATTGCCTCACTCACAGTAGCAGCATCAATCAAAGGCAAAGGGCCAGACACTGGATCTGCTGGTTCCAAACCTTCTCTGTCCCAGTCAAACTCCTCATTCAACAACCAGTTATAATGTTCTCTCCATGCATCTTTAATATCCTCACTGTTCACCACTACCCTTCCTTCATCATTCTTCACACACTCCTCACCTATGATATCCCAATTATCCCTCTTCACCTGACCTGCCACCCTAAATATCATATTTTTCCTTTCCCCATGCTTTAGGTTATCAAGTAAAAGTCTCTGTGACTCAGACTTTGCCCTGTATACCTCTCTTCTAGCCATAAGCTTGGCAGCCAAATATTCCTCTTTGCTACCACCCTTCTTCCATTCCCGGAAAAGCCTTCTTTTCTCCTTAACTCCAGTTTCTACACCCTCATCCCACCACCAAGTTACTTTATGTCTTGGTGGTCGTTTCGTCCAACCTCATGTTACATCAGTAACTCTCAAGAGATTGTTCTTGAGGGCTCTGTGCTGTTCATTGACACCTCTGTCTACAGCTCCCTGTTCAGCCACCACTCTCCTCAACTCGCTATAGAAGGCATCCCTTACTACTTGGTTTTTCAGCTTTCATATTTTCCTCCTAGGTACATAAGTCCTCTTTTTCATCACTCGTTCTTTAAGCACCATATCACAAATCAGTAGTTTGTGCTGCTCCATACACTCCTCACTTCCTATAACTTTAACATCCCTCACTAACCAGAAAATAATCTATCTGACTGCTATTTCCCCCAGACTCATACGTGATTAACCTACTGTCTCTTTTCCTAAAATATGTGTTGCACACAATCATGTCCGTTACCTCCCCAACCTCGAGTATCCTTTCCCCTTCTGCATTCCTTATACCATACGCACATCCCCCATGCACTCCTTCATAACTTTGTGCTCCTTCACTGACATGACCATTTAAGTCCCCTCCCAAAACCGCTATCTCATCATCCCGCATACCACCCACTACATGTATTAAATCATCCCAAAATCAATCTTTCTCTGCTTCATCCAATCCTGCCTGTGGAGCATATGCTGATATAATCACAGCTATCCTTCTACCGAACAGAATTTTCACTACCAATATCCTATCGCTTACTCTCATAACATTCATAACATATTCCACCCATTTTTCCGCAACCATCACACCAACACCTCCATATCCATCTGTCCCCCTCTTGCCAAAACAACTTATAGCAACAGTCCTTCCCAACAATCTTTCTGGCTGATCCACCCCTGTACCGGACTTCCTGAAAACACGCCACATCCACCCACCTCCTACTGAATGCCTCAACGACTTCCACCGCTCTTCCCCTCAAACTTCCCACATTCCATGAACCCACCCTCATCCCCCTGGGTGATTTACTGTCCTCAGGCTTGCTTTGAAACTTTTTCTTGTTTTGTCATATTCAGTATTAATAAAGGGGGATAGACATACCACAGGCCCCACTCACTGCACAGTCCCAGGTTCAGGCAATGGATCTGGGACCCCTAGTCCACCAGCTTACCAGTGGCTGTGGTAGTGGCCTCGAGGCACCCTGCCAGGACAGCTGCAGGGACACCCTCCAAGCGCGCCTTGGCACTGCAACTATCCTGCCATAATACACCCACTGATAGGGCAGCCTCCTGGGGCGCTACTCCCAGGTTTGGGCCTCTCTCTATTGGGCAGAAGCAGCAATGTTCACCACCACCTATGGCTCTCCTCTCCTTTAACTGATCCACCTGGTGAACAAGCCTACATCTTTTCTATCCTTAATGACCTAGAGCAGCTTGTACAGCATCCTACCAGTATCCCTGACTGCCATGGAGAGAGCTCCAACATATTTGACCTTTTCCTTACAACTAATCCTTCTGCTTAAACTGTCAATCTTTCCTCTCCGTTGGGCTCCTCCAATCACAACCGTACCACCTTAACCTGTCCTATCGCTCCAGTACGGCCTGTGGACCCTCCAAAGAAATGTCGTCTGTGGCACTTTGGAGCTGTGGAATGGGAGGCCCTCAGGCAGTACTTCTTTGATTTTCCCTGGAATGATTATTGCTTCCATGGCCGGGAGCCATCTGGGTGTGCCTTGCACATTACAGAGGTTATTCTCATAGGCATGGAAGCATATATTCCTCTCTCATACCCTTTGACTAATGCAAGAAACCTTCGGTTTAATCACGCTTGTTCTAATGCCGTCTGCAACAAGGAGATGGCCTATAAAAAGTACCGCCCTAACCCACCCCTGAATCACATCATTTTTACGTTTCTGCCCAGAATCATGTTAAGTCTGTTTTTCGCTCTGCTAAAAATAATTTCATCCGTACTAAATGCTCTCAACTCTCCAACTCGAATTCTTCCTGCTCCTTCTGGCACCTCGCCAAAAACCTTTCTAACAACTTTACCTCATCATCCTTCCCTCCTCTTTTCTACTCTGATGGTTCTGTAGCTATTTCTTCTACTGATAAAGCAGATCTCTTTGACTTTCTCCTCCAATTCCACCTAAGACGATTCCGGTGCTGTTCCTCCATCACTTCCCCCCTCTGGCTTCCTCATGGCTGACAAAGTTTCTTCTGCTGATATATTTTCTGCCATCACAGGCCTCAATACTAACAAGGCATATGGGCCTGATGGATTCCCTCCTGTTGTTCTCAAGAACTATGCTTCTGTGCTTACACCCTGCCTAGGCAAATTCTTTCACCTTTGTCTATCAACTTGTACCTTTCCTTCTTGCTGGAAGTTTGCTCTCATTCAGCCAGTCCCAAAGAAGGGTGATCATTCCCAGCCCTCTAACTATTGAACAATTGCTTTAACATCCTGTATTTCAAAAGTTTTTGAGTCAATTCTTAACAGAAAAATTTTAAAGCATCTTTCCTATCACAACCTTCTTTCTGATCGTCAGTATGGATTCCATCAGGGACGCTCCACTGGCAATCTTTTCACCTACCATTCAGACACCTGGTCATCCTCCTTTCGGGACTTTGGCGAAAGTTTTGCCATTACACTTGACATCTGAAAGCCTTTGATCGAGTCTGGCATAAATCTTTAATTTCCAAACTGCCCTCTTACGGTTTCTATCCTTCTATCTGTGCCTTCATCGCTAGCCTCCTTTCTGGTCGTTCAATAGACGCGGTTGTAGATGGCCATTGTTCTTCTACAAGATCTATCAACAGTGGTGTTCCTCAGGGCTCTGTCCTATCACCAACTCTCTTCCTTTTATTCATCAATGACCTTCTAAGCTGTACACCTAACCCTAGCCACTCATACGCTGATGACTCCACCCTTCACCTTTCCATTCGGTTCCCGCAACGCCCATCTCAACAGTTACTTCAACAAACAAGGGATGAGGCTGTGGCACACCTAATGTCTGACTTGGCTCATATCTCTGACTGGGGTAAAAATAATCTTGCTGCTTTTAATGCATCAAAGACTCAGTTCTTACACCTATCAACCCGACAAAGTCTTCCACAGGTGTACCCACGAATGTTTAATAATATTGAGCTTAACCCTGCATCATCCTTGACCATGCTTGGGGTTTCATTCACTCGGGACTTATCTTGGAAGGATCATATTATATCTCTTGTACAATCTGCTTCCAAGAGATTGGGTGTGCTAAGCCGACTCTGTTCCTTCTTTACCCCTGCACAATTATTGACACTATACACGGGTTTTATCTGCTCCTGTGTGGAGTACAACTCTCATGTGTGGGGAGGTTCCCCACATACAGCTCTTCTCAATAGGGTGGAGTCAAAGGCTTTTCATCTCATTAACTCTCCTCCTCTTACTGGCTCCCTTCAACCTCTGTCTCTTCACCGCACTGTTGCATCTTTATCACTTTTCTATTGCTACTTCAATGTTCACTGCTCCTCTGAACTGTCTGCTTGCATCCCTCCATCTCTATGACAGGTGCAAAGCACCCTTCTAGCAACAAACTCTCATCCCTTTTCTGTCCAACTCTCTGATGCAAGAGTTAACCGTTACTCCCAGTCCTTCACTTATGCAACAGGTCAACTCTGGAACTGTCTCTCTCTCTGTATTTCCCACTTCCTACAATCTCCAGTCTTTCAAATGAAGTGAGTCCAGGCATCTCGAAAAGATCGTATCTTGAATCTGGCTCTCTCTTGTATTTTTTCTCTTGGAAGGAACACTTATTGCAGGCTCATGGCCTTTGGTTCCTTCTTCTATCTCTATCTATTGCCAGACGCCTCAATCCCGTTTGGGGTGGCCACAAACAAATTGCCTCCACGTCACCCTGTCCCCCACCATTTCACTGCCCTGCTTCCAACTCACACCCCCCTCTCTCATATACCTCTACACCCCATCCCTCCATCTCATCCTTGACCTCCCCCTCCTTCTCCCCCCCTCCATCTCACTCACATACACTCTCTTTGTCAGTCTTTCCTTCTTCCTAGCATTTAAAAAAAAAAAAAAAAAAAAAAAAAAAAAAAAAAAAGTTGCCTATCACCATTGAACACAACAACCTGCTGTTGCCACTGCCATCCCAGAGTCATCCTCCTTATCTTCCCCCACAGTCATTCCTCCATCCCCTCCTCTGCCTGAACCTGAACCTGAGGCTGACCCTGATGACATCAACAACCCACCACCACTCAACGGTGACATTAGCAATGGAGATGAGGGTGGGTCTAAGCACGAGTAGACCCATCATACCATGCAGTTATAGTCTCTGCATCATCTCATCCAGTCATCCGTCATCAGCAACTGTATGGCTAATCATCTCCAAGACATCGTTGTCATGTTCATCATCATCATCATCATCACAAGTCATCAGGGAATGTCTGCCATGGCCTCAGGGACAATGGTGAGTACCCAACAGTAAACTAAAATTTTAAAGACTAATTGTAAGAAGTTTACATAAATTACAGTACAGTTTACAGTATACCTGATGATTGATGCTTGGTTAGTTACCTAACAATCCCTTTAGCTAGACCTCTCGTGTCAGATCACTTGCTAAAACCACCTCAAAGAAACTTGGAATTTTGTACGGAGTCCATAACTTTTTCACTGACGAGCAGTTAGCTATAAAAGTCATGTACGATCTCAACCAGAATACTGCTCACCCTTGTGGAATGGATGCGGAGAGGTTGCATTAAAACAACTGGACAAAATTCAGAACAAAGCTGTTAGAATTATTAATAACCCTGTTATTACTAATAAACTACCTCCTCTACAAATAAGAAGGAATGTGTCCTCCCTTGCATTACTTTACAGATGTTTTTATAGCAAATGTTCAGACAAAGTTGCGTCCATTGTGCCACCTCTCCATGCCTTCCCTCGTGCTACACGGGCATCTGGTAGCACTCATGACTGGAATGTCACTCAGCCATATTGCAGAACTTCTGCCTATCAGAATTCTTTCATTCCCCGAATTGCATCTCTCTGGAACTCGCTTCCCTAGTTGTTTCCCTCAAAACTTACCTACAGCTGTTCAAATCTAACTGTTACAGATATTTTATGAATGGAGGACACCAGTAATCTGGTGTATGGATTAGTTTTTTTTATTCATTTGTTTTTCCTTGCCCTGTTATTTTTAAAGAAAAAAAAAAAAGCTGCTTTCTGGTCCCAAAAATGCTTTATTAGGAATATGTGTAGAATTGCTCTTAGTGGTTTTTTGCAGGTCTAGAGGCTTTTTCGATGGAGGAGGGGGGCAAACATTTTTGGAAATTTGCCATTCGCGGGGGTCTGTTCCCTAACCACCCCGAATACAGAGAGTGGACAGTATCTTTTTTGGTCAATTTTCCTTCTATCTTTTTTATTGTCTGAAATTAGTGACCTTTCAGGGTGGATTTCAACTGGGGGGGGGGGGGAGTCTGCAGAGGCAAATCCAGACAGCAGGACAGCTGGGGGATCACAGTTGTCTTGTGCTTCCACAAAAAGTCACAGATAAGGTATGGCGTGTGAGCAGGTGCGCTGTCATGGTGCAGCATCCAGGTTTTGTTTATCCACGCCTCAGGCTTCTTCCTTCGCAGTGCCTCCCTCAGACACTTCAGGACATCCAAGTAAAACTCTTTACTGACTATCTGACGACATGTAACAAACACACGATGACTGATGTCCTTCCAATCAAAAAAGATGACCAACACCATCTTCACATTTGAGCGACCCCGATGTTTTTTTTTTGGCTGTGGTGACAACAGCCCTTTTGGTACGACACTGATGCCAAACACCCATGTTTCGTCACCTGGTATGACATTTTTCAGAAAGTAAAACTTTTTCCAAGTTTGAAACAGAATCACACACAAACATGTTGCTCTTCATGGTCCTTCACTGTTCAACTTGCAACAAAACACCACGTGCACTAAACACACATTCACTCAAGCACGTGTATCTCTCTCTCGTTAAATAACAGCACAAAGGAAGGAAAAACAATGAATAAAAAAATAATAATCCATACACCAGGTTACTGGCAAGCTCCATTCATAAAAATTCTGGAACAGTTGGACTTGAACAGCCGTAGGTTGCAGTTTGGGGGGAAACAACTCTGGGGAAGCGAGTTCCAGAGAGAAAGAGAGAGAGATGCAGTTTGGGGAATAAAGGAATTCTGACAGGAAGAAGTTTTGCAATATGGCATTATGACATTCCAGTCACGAGCACTACCAGATGCCCGTGTAGCACAAGCGAAGGCGAGGAGAGGTGGCACAATAGACACAACTTCGTCTGAGCATTTGCCATAAAAGTACAGTATTTGTAAAACAATACAAGGGAGGCAACATTCCTTCTTACTTCTAGGGGAGGTAGTTTATTTGCAATAGCAAGGTTATTAATGATTCCAATAGCTTTGTTCTGAATTCTGTCTAGTTATTTTAGTGCAACCTCTCCACATCCATTCCACAAGGGAGAGCAATATTCTAGCTGAGTGCACATGACTTTTATAAATTACAGCTAACTGCTCGTCAGTGAAGTAGTTAAGGACATTGTACAATAATCCAAGTTTGTATGAAGCGATTTTAGTAAATGATCTGACATGAGAGGTCCAGCTGAGGGCATTGTGAAGTGAAACACAGAAAATTTCAATACTTTTGGAGATGGGAATATCAGTAGCACTGAAGGTAATATATGAATCTGGCAATATTTGTCGACAGGTATTAATAAATTGTATATATTTGGTTTTACTAGCATTAAATAAGACAATGTTATTTTGTCCCCATTCACTGATGTTAGATAAGTCTTGAATGATGGAGATGGCTGCACTGAGTTGAGAGTTGGAGATATTAAACTTTGTAAATGGGTGTTTGAGTATGAATGAACTGTGAAGTGTTGAGTCATCTGCATATGAATGGATGGGATTGTGGTTGACAGATAAGAGATCAGTACAGTAATCCCTCTAATATCCGGACGCCCAATAACCGAACATCCCCACTAACCGAACCTTATCGTCCTGGGATCAAACATTCCCAAAATGGTCCGAAAATCCAAAAAAATTGGAAAAAAAATCGATTTTTTGCCGTCCGTAATTTGAACTTGCTGCGCGCCGCGTGAGAGCATTGTTTTGGTTCCGTCATTCCTCCGACGTCCGATAGAGCGCCGCTGCATCCTCCCCACTTCCCGCCTGTCTCTCACCGCGACAAGACCTACGCTCTTCGCCATGGCTGCCCACGTGCTCGCTTTTGTGGTGGTGCCGTACTTGCTGCAAGGCCTCCTGCTGCTCTCTGCCCTACTCTTAGTGTGTGTGATGATGGCCCCGCCTCCTGAGAAAAGGAAGAGAGTGGTGTTGACTCTGGAGAAGAAACGGGAGATATTGGAGAAGGTTGATGCGGGTTGGTCTTCCTCTCGCATTCTCCGCGAGTTCAACCTGGCCCGGTCGACTTTGTTTGATATCAAGCGTTCCCGAGACAAGCTCATGCAGTACACGGCTGACTTCTCGTCGAGAAGCAAACGCAACGTGGAGAGGAAGGTTATGTTTACCCCCAAGTATGCAGAGATCGACCGCTCCACGTTGATTTGGTATCGACAGCAACGTGCAGCTGGTGTGATGGTACGTGGAACGGAGCTGAAGGCTGCTGCTGAGAAGTTTGCAAGGCTTCACGACGCCCTAGACTTCAAGGCATCCAAGGGTTGGCTCTTCGCGTTCAAGTTGCGACATGGCCTTACTAACCGTAAAGCACATGGCGAAGCATTGGACGCCAACGAGATAAGGTGGAGTGGACGAGTTTCGGCACAAGGTGAAAGGCTTGATCGACAAGGAGGGCCTCACTCTCGGTCAAGTCTATAACGCTGACGAAACTGGCCTATTCTATCGCTCGGTGCCAACGAACACTCTCGCCGATGAGACGGAGAAGCTGTGCCCGGCCGCAAGCTTTCTAAGGAACGGATATCTGCGTTGTGTTGTGCCAATGCTAACGGCATGCACCGGCTTAAGCCCGTTATTGTTGGCCGTGCAAAGCAGCCTCGGTGCCTTCGTGGGGTGATGGATGTCCTTCCTGTCGTATGGTACCATTCTTTGAAAGCATGGTTCACAGCTGTGATTTTCAAAGACTGGTTTCACCATCACTTCGTCAAGGAGGTCATACATTACCAGGACGAAGACACTGGGAATTCCTCGTGACCAGGTAAAGGCTCTCCTTCTCCTCGACAATGCACCTGCCCACCCGTGCGACAAGGACTTGGTTGCTGAGAATGGCCGTATTAGGTGCATGTTTCTGCCACCTAATACGACTGCTCTCATTCAACCAATGGACCAAGGAGTGATCGTGGCAACAAAGCGCCTGTACCGTCGGAAGTTCCTGGACGAGGTGATGGTGGTTCTCGAGGACGAGGACGAGCGCAGGGAAGGACATGACACTCGAGGCAAGCGGACTTTGGAAAACCTTCGCCGCTACAACATCAAGTCTGCGCTGTACAACTGGGCTAGTGCATGGAAGGAAGTCCCTGTGAAAACTCTTGAAAATGGTTGGTCTCGTCTGCTTCTCGGAACAGATGTGGAGTACGATTTCCTAGGGTTTGACGTGGATGACTTCCATGCACGGCTATGTACGCACGGCGACGATGTTGATGTGGACGATGTTTGTGAGTGGTTGGACGACGACGAGGGCGATCCTGGGTATCAGACGTTGTCTGATATCGAGATCGCGTCTTCGGTTGCTGGTGTCAGTCCCGAACTTGAAGATTCCGACGACGAAGGCGATGATGATGCAGACTCCGCCCAGCAGGACACTACTCCAGCCATCCCCAAGCTGAGCGCACTCCGGGAACATCTAGAGTTCGTCCTAGACTACCTGGAACACCCGGACTGCGACAGGGAGATGGGGCCCTTGGGACTAGTGGAGGAAGTGCGTGCTTCCCGGCAGCGCATCATCAATCGCCAGAATCGTCGGTCCTTGCGTCAGTCAACGATTGACAGTTTTTTCAGGCCCGTGACCCCCGCTGTGCCAAGCCCTGGTTCCACTCCGTTGCCTCCCCAAGACAGGCCCTCATGCTCCGAGCCACAGCCCAGCACATCAGCTACAGTGGAGTCACCGCTCGACGTGAGTTTGCGGCTGTCTTCAGAGTCTTCTGTAGTCGGTACGCCATCACCACTACCCACCGATGCACCCCTTGGACGCCTGCCAGTGATACTCTCGGGCTCTGACAGTGAATAAACAGCAAGAACTTCTCCACTAGACCACACGGGAATTTTGAGTGTTGTGCAGTGAAAAAAACGGTGTGTTGTGTTAAGGTTTTCAAGTTGGGAGAAAAGACTAAGTAGAAAAGAAATTTAACGTAACTAATCTTCTTTGTTTTGGCTTTGGAAACTTAAAAAAACTTGGGAAAAGTTAATGTGCAACACTTAAATTTAATGGAACATTATTTGGACTAAAGTGAACACTGTGAAAAGAACGGACTTCTGTGTGTTAGTGACTAAGTTCAGTGCAAGACTTCAGGAAGAGTGTAGTGCAAGTGCTTCAGGAAATCGTTCTTACTGTCAGAGTCCGAGAGGAGGCGGTTATTCATCGAGGTGGCCAGGGACTTGCTGTAAGTAGCCAAAATGTTTCATGTTGTACTATTTTCCATACTATATTTACCAGAATGTTTCATATTGTATTTTTTCCCATACTATACTTACCAGAAAGTGTCATACTGTACTTCTTTCCATACTAAACTTACCTCATGCATGTGCAGTAGGAATGTGTTTTTCAGAGTTCGGTTAGGTTCGGTTAGGTTAGGTTCGGTTAGAGTCCATAAGTACCAGAATGTTTATTGATGTATGAACATACTTCTAAACCCACATTTCATGTGTCTATTGCATTTATTTCAGTCATTTATGTGCCTTATTGGTGTGATTTGGGTGTTAAATAGGTGCTATGCATGTCCGGAGGGAGTTGTATAGGTGTTTCTCTGTGTTAGGGTCCGTAAGTGCAAGTCCATAAGCTGGGGCCCAATATCCGGACAAAACCAATATCCGAACCTACCGATGGCTCTATTGATCCGGATATTGGAGTGATTACTGTACAGTAATATGAATTAGGAATAGGGTTGACACCAGAACTGATCCTTGTGGCAATTGGTGTTAACTGAGTGGAAACTGGAATATACATCATCTACTCTTATTTTTCTGTCGCTAAGATATGACGAAAGCAGAGGAACAAAAGACGTTCGTCCATAGCAAGGGAGTTTGGACAGCAGGGAACGATGCCACACTCTGTCGAAAGCTTTAGACATATCAAGGGCTACTGCATGAGTTTCTCCACGTTGGTTGACTGATGGATGATATGAGTCAGGAGGTTGAGTGTATCAATGGTGGATCTTTTGTTGCTGTTTGCTGATGATACAGTATTGTTGAGTGAAGATGAATGGGAGTTGCAAGGTTTGGTGAATGAATCTGGGACAGTGTGTAGGAGGAGGAATCTGAAATTTAATGTAAACAAAAGTAAAGTTATGGTGTTTGTGAGGAATGAAGTCAGAGTGTGCAGTGAGGTTGGATGGTGAGGATATGAAGAATGTGAGTGCATTCAAGTACTTGGGTAGTGTGATGAGTAAGGATGGAACTTTGGGGGATGAAGTGCGAGAAAGGGTACGGCAGGGAAGGAAGATTGTTGGTACACTGAAAGCAGTGATGAGAAATAGGGAGGTAAGTATGGAAGTTAAGAAGTCACTCCATGAAAGTATTGTGATCCCTACCCTGACGTATGGAAGCGAAGCATGGACCTTGCAAGAGGGGAACAAGTCAAGAGTGATAGCAGTGGAAATGAGTTACTTGAGAGGAGCATGTGGAGTGACGTGGAGGGACAGGTTGACGAATGAAGAAGTGAAGGAACGCTGTGGGGTGGATGTGGATGTGGTTGAGATTAGGAGAAATACACTGAGGTGGTTTGGACATGTGAAGAGAATGGAGAATGAAAGACTGACTAAGAGGGTGTATGTAGGTGAGGTGGAAGGAGGGAGAGGGAGAGGTAGACCGAGGATGAGGTGGAGGGATGGTGTTGAGAGGTATATGAGGGAGGGGGGGGTGAGTCGGGGGGAGGGTAGTCAAATGGTAGGTGACAGAGCGACTTGGAGGAGTTTTGTCTGCGGCCACCCTTTGCGGGATTAGGGCGTCGGGCTATAGATAGATAGAAAGATAGGATCTTTTGTGGCAAAAACCATATTGTCTGTCACTAATCAAGTTGTTGGATTCAAGATGTTTAACTATGTACTTATTAATTACAATTTCAAATACTGGTACAGTCATCTCGCCTAAAAAGCACCTTTGCAAAGTGCGTCTCGCCTAATGTGTGACGGGGGTCTGACAATAATTAATTATTTAGAAAGTGTGTTTGCTACTTGCAATGTGCGACAAGCATGAAAAATTGAGGCAAATACGGTATTCTCTCGCAACTCGCGAGCATAATTTGTAGCGTGCGATGGGTAAGGGTGGGGTTGGTGAGTAGGCTATGTGTGGTGGGATGCAGCTGGTGTGTGAGTGAGTGGTGGCCACAGCAGCAGTATGATGACTTAATGTCTGTAGTGTCTGACCTGGACTTTGAGGGTTTCCTGGAGCAGCAACAGGCAGCACCTAACCTAGTGAAAAACTAAGATGTGCATTCTATAAAACTGGCCACAATATTGTCCTTTATGAGCATTCGTTAATCACTGGTGCAATCGTCACCAGGGTTGCCACTTGGTATTTTTCATTACCAAATGTGGGGCAATTTGGTAATGAAAAAATTGATTGGTAATGATTCAGAATGATTCATTACCAAAAGAGTTTTTCACATGTATGAGTGTACCGAGGATGGAGATGGTGGATTATCTTTTTTTTTTTTTTTTTTTTTTTTTTTTTTTTTTTAAATGCAAGAAAGAAGGAACCAAAGGCTAAAAGCCCACAAACAATTCCTTCAAAAATAAATAATAATAAAAAAAATAAATTAAAAAGAAAGCCAAAATCCCACCAGAAGTGATGAGAATTATAGTGAGGCACGTGACGAGGCCTGCACAGAACAGCTGTGAGTGATTTGATTCAGCTTCTGTGGTAAGGCCTCGGGTACCACCACAACAATTCGCAATATCTACCCTCTGTACAATGCTAGTAAGGTCTTGAGTTTTCATAATAAATATACAGTATTACTCTTGCATGTTTCTACTGTAAGTTTTCCTTTTGCATTTTAGCTAGGGATAGATATTGGTGAATCAATATACGAAAATTCAGGATGTGTCGCCCATAAAGCCATTTTAACATGGGATCCTAAGCTTCCCAAAGTGCAAATTTATAAAGTGCGACGGGCTGCATCGCCCATATTCACGCACTTTAGACGAAATGACTTTACTTCACCCAAAGAAGAGGTGAACAGTTACTGGTCTGTAATCAGAGGGGCAGAGGAACTTCCTTTCTTTGGAATTGGGTGGATATTGGCTTCTTTCCATGAATTTGGGAATGAAGAAGTACATATGCATAGTCTGAATAATTTTGCTAGAGCAGAGGCAAGCTCTGGGGAGCACTTTTTCAGAACAATTGGAGGAATTCCATCTGGGCATGGAGCTTTGTTGGTTGGTAAATTGTCTAGGGTGGATTTTACGTATCTAGTCTGTATTTTAAGTGGAACAATTTCAGAAGAGTCAAGTTCTAGTACTGGGATGCTCTGGCTGACTTCCTCTATGGTGGAATTTCTGGCAAATGTACTGGCAAGGATATTCGCTTTACCATGTGGATCATTTGTAATGTTATCATCTGAAGATTTCAGAGGGGGAATGGTTGATGACCTGTTAAAGTTATTACTGAAAGAGTTGAAAGCTGACCAGAATTTTCTATTGTCATTAGGATTGTTAAGTAGTTTTGATGCTTGGTTTTGAAGAAAGTTTGATTTAGCGAGATTTATTATGCTTTTGCATGGTTTCTAGCAATTTTCAACTGACAGAATGATTCAGATGTTTTTTATTTTAAGCACAAGTTATATACCAATGACTTTTGGGCCACTGTTACGGCACAGCTGCTATTGAGGAGAGTTCAAACTTTTAGTGAACTGTTGACTTGGTACAGTATGAATAAATCCATACCAGCTAGTATTCAGTCATTAATGTGGGACTGGGTAGAACTGACATCATCAGAGAAGAAACACTGCCACGGAATGTCAGCAAGATAATTTCTAAATCCATCCCAGTTTGCTCCATCAATGTACCATCAGGTCACCCTGACAGGCTCAGAACAGGAAGGTTTGGGGGAGTCGACTAATAAGGCTTTGATGAGATTGTGGTCGGAGGATCCAACCGTGACAGTACTTCTATCCATTATTGATCTGGATTATTTGTCAGGAATAGATCCAAGAGATGGGCATTATGGTCAGGATAATCTGGTACTCTGGTTGGCTGCTTTACCAACTGTGTGAGATTGATTAATTCTGTAAACAACTCGCACTCTAGACCAGTATCGTCAGACCTGGTAGAATGCGATAACCAGTCTACATTATGTATGTTAAAATCACCTAAAATGGTCATTTGGGTACTAAGGGTAAGGTTAAGGTTACTCAACTGTGTGGATATGGAGTCAAATACAATGACTAAGTGATGTAGCAGGATGTCGCTAGTATCTGACTAAAGCTCAATGTCGCCAATATGCAGTGCTTCCATCCCGATATGTTGCGCCGGCTAGTTGGTGCGCTACTTAAAATGTTTGGCTTCTTCCTGGACAGACCTCACATTTACTAATTCTCTCCCTATCTTTAAACCATACAATATGAAAATAATTGCACTTGCTCTGTTCTTTCTGTATTTAGTCTTTAAAGTTATTCTATGCTAGCTCTGTATAATACAGTGACTGTAAATGGTCTCATTACAATTATAAGTGAACTGGAGAGTTGTGGTTTTAGGTACTCATACAGATTGGGGGAATCTAATCCAATGAATTTAAAAACAATACTGTATGCTATGTACAGTAACATCTAAGAGTGAAGGTAATGAGACGACTACTAAGATGTGAGCCTCAAATGACCACAGGGATTAGGTGCTAGAAAAACGACTTCAGAGTTAAAGGATTAAACAAAGATGCAGTCAGAGATCATATAGCTGCAAGAGCCATAATCAGGTGAACAAGGCTAACACAAAACAAAGTAAAATGAAAGCATGAAACAACTGCAATGAAGGAGCTAAACCTTCCACTCTGATGATGTTTTTAATTTTTTCTTGTTATCTCTGTTGGGGCCTTTAGTTATCTACAAACAATGCAATATGATACCACCTCCCAGCAATATGTTCAACTTTGAAGACACATGAAATGGAGGAGTTAGGCAAAGCCTTCGTGAACTTAAAAAAAAAAAAGTGAGCTTCCTAAGTTTAAATAATGTGGAGGCAGCAAAGAAGGGATTAAGCTACACATTATCATCAAGCAATTGCAAGAATGAAAAACAAAAGCCCTGATCGTGCATGAAGCTCTTGTCATAAGTACAGTAGACCCCCCCTGTTTTTACATCCTTTCTTTACTATTAAAGTTCTCAAATATAAATTTATGAGAAAATACCCCATAGTTTCAATGCTACCTATGGAGATCATGTGCCAGTTTCCCCATATTTGCATATCCAATTAAGGTACATTCAAAGTGTTGAAATATTTTAGAACATAACATATAACAAGGACTACTTGCACTGAATGGACTATTAAGTGGCACTGGGACAGTTCTTACCAGTACCTTGTATCTGTCATGTTCTTCCCAACCTCTCCCCCATCTGCAGAAAAGGTCACACCACCCTGGATGACAATGCTGGCACTTCCACATGCTGCCATCTTGCCACTGCTGCTTCTGGTATCACTTTCTTCTTGTCTCTGGCTCTCCATTCTAGTACTATTGGTTGGTGTGGTTAATTCATTTGCTACAATGGTTTCCTGTGCAGTATCCTTACTGGCTCCTCTCAGCACACGACTGCCATTTCTTGATCGAGTTTGTTTGGTTCCAGGACCTATGCGGCCCTTTCTTCTTTTGGGATGACATGGAGGGGAGAATGCATCTTTATTTTTGTTTCTCTCTGTTGGTGGGCAAGAGGTCGCTTTCCTTCTGCCTGGGTGTGTGTCTGTAGGGGAGTATACAACTCTCCTCCTACCTCGCTGTACATGACTTCTCAAGTCTGATGCACTTTCTGATGCTGAAGTGCAAATGGTAATGGTCCTTGTTAAATCTTGCATTTCTGCAAGATGATCAATTCCTCTGCCACAAGTGGCTGGATCTGGTAATTTCTTGTGCAGTCCTGTCAAGTTCTTCCTCTGAATCACATTCTTCCAAGGTCATATCAGTCTGATTAATGGCAAGTTTTCAGCTATATTTCTAGCTTTTTTGTTTGGAAAATTCTTTTGATACAATGAGATCTTCAGATAACAATGAGGTCAGTTTAATCCTCAGTTAATATGTGGTGAGTCATTTTCAAATCTCTCAGCAAAGGAAGCTGGTTGCATTACTGTCTGCCTGCCTTGAGGCTGCACCTAGAGAAACAAGGGGTAAATGTGGTTAGTCTCTGAGCAGGTAATAAGTTCAGTGCACTAAATGGGCTGACTGAGACTTTACTATCTATCTAACAACTCCAAGTGCTCAGAGATCAAAGCTGTCCTGTATGCCTCTGTCTGAAACCTGATCTAAATTAATGTTTCTCATTCCATCATTCAGACTTTATGATCTGAGAAGCTGATGCCAATGAAAAAGAAATTTCAAGCAGTCACTTTAGACTTTAGCTTACAGCTGCTGTTGAAGATGTTGATTACAAGTGAAGGATGAACAACTTAGGGCAACTATAAAATCATCCCGCCATTTCATCCTCAGTCTCCCTCTCCCCCTCCCCTCCACCTCACAATAGTTTTCTGGTCAGCCTCTCATTTTCTGTCATCTCCACATGATCAAACTATCTAAGATCCATATCAACACCATAATACTCCTTCATTTCCTTGTTTGTCTGTCTTTCTCTTCATGTAATTCCACGCTCCTTTCACATAAAACATTTCTATTGCTCTCACTCATGTGTCCTTCCAACAGATTCCACGCATCACTTCCATACCTTACCATGGAGATCACAATACTACTATGCAGTGACTTTTTTACTTCCATACTAACTCCCTATTCCTTGTCACAGCTTTCAGTGACTCAGCAGCCTTGTTTCCCTGCTGTACCCTTCCATGCACCTCATCCGATAAACTTTATCCATACTCTGCACACTTCATCAATACCGGTACTTTTGAGGCACTCACATATTCCACTTCCTGACCATCCAGCCTCACCATGCACTCTGTGACTTCAATTCTTTCACAGACTATAATTCTACTTTTAGCTACATTCAATTTTAGATTCTGCTTCTTGCATACCCAGTTATATGCATTTACCAAGCTTTGTAACTCCCATTCATCTATGACTACCAACACACTATCATCAGCAAACAACAGGACACGTAGTTTCAAAAACTTACCCTCTCTCACTAAAGACATCTCAACATCCACTGTCCTAAACTGTATTCCTTTTAAACTGCCATCCATATTTGTATTTTATGCATGCATGTATACGATAAATTTTCAAATTTTGTGCGATTAATTTGAGACACCTTTATTTTCAACAGGACATCTAATATCTACCAGGTTGCAATTTTTTTACTTTTAAACTCATGACTTTCAACAGGTTGAGACTGGAACATGGGTTTTGAAACATGTCTAGAGCTGTTTGGTTTATGTTCATAAACACAGCAGGGCTCTTGCTAACTGCTGAGTGTTGCCAGCCATTTGGCTCCTAAGGTTTCAAACTTACGAGCCAAATAAATTTTTAGTAGCCAAACTGACTATGATCCGAAATATTTTACGAGCAGTAAATATATGTATTTATTTACACAATGTGTAGGTGGTGGCGACCATCATCCACTCACTTGATGTAGTGCTGCCTACTTCTTCCTTAGCCTTTATCATTCTTTTTCTGTGCCTGCCCTCCACTCTTCCTATTTCTCTCACCTTTTCTGTCACTACTTATTGCTTTTCTTTCCGTTACAGGTGGCTTTACATTGAGTGATAAGCCACATGGTTTCCTGTAAGCCAAGAAACCATTTACAACGGTGGGTGGTAACCATATAACCAAACCATTAGTGCTCCCTACGTGTCAAGTGGGTTGGTGGAGGGTTAGTGCCCCTCCCCATAAAACAAATAACTCAAGTCAAATGGCCACCCCATAAGGGATTATGGTGTCTGGCAATAGATAGATAGACAGATGACTAGAATCATATAATATTTTAAACATTCACAATGGCGACAAGGAAAGACTTAATATAGTTCATCACAACGTGCTTTGAGATCTACTTATTTTGTAGTTTACTGGGTTTTGAAGTGGATGTATTTTCCCTTCGCCAAAAGGTGACTTGCATGTAAAATTTGTTCACCAAACGGAAAAAAATACTCGCATTTGTGAGCTGTGGCTCACCAAACAAGAGCCCTGCACAGACTGGCTAAGCAGAACCAAAAAATTATAGCCATCAATCATAACATAAACACAGGTCATCAAAAAAGATCGTTTTGTTCATTTAATTTCATTTATAAAGGCTCCAACATGCTTGCATGCATCGGCCTTGGTCACCTAATGGCAAATCTCCATGCTGCTCGATCTCCGGCAACCTCCCTATTCAATCCCTTACCTCTGAGGTCATACTCTATGACCTCATCCCAGGTCTTTTATGGTCTGCCACTCATAACTCTAACCCCAACATTCACACTCCTCACTTTCGGCATCTAACTGTCATCTCCCACCCTCTCCACATGCCCAAACCATCTCAGTCTACTCCTCCACATCACAGCACCAATACACTCTAGTCCCATCCTTCCTCTCAACTCTACCAACTAAAACCTAGCCCCTTCCCCCCCAGGCCTCGCATTCAAGGACATACTACACACCCACCTATATCGGTCGCGTTGGCCAGTTTCTCTTATGCCCCGCCCCCTAGGCCACGCCCACTCACCCGTCAGCAAGAATAGGAGTTCTGAGCCAGTCTTTGCCGTGCCAATGCTGGGTAAACATGTCAGGCGCTCTCGCTGATCGAAGCAACAAAACTTTTACTTAACCCCTTAACTACAATGATATCTTTTCCATTTAACTAGGAAATGTTTTGTAGTAAAGGTTGTTGGAAAAAAGTACCAAGAAACGTCATCGGCCTGAAAGATTTGTAAAGTAACGAAAGTTCCCTCTATGAAAATAAAAAGGTATACATTCTACAAAGAACTCAGTGTTTTGACATTTTTTCTTAAATATGGTATCCACACACACACACACACACACACACACACACACACAAAACTCTTTTCCCTCTATAAGATTTCACTGATTTCACATGTATAGAATGAGATTTCTCATTTTGAAGCGAAGCCAGTGACATTTCGTTTTCCTACTTCTATGTTCAAACCTCTGATATTAAGGAAATAAAGAGGGGAAAATTACAATATGGTTATGATACTGTGGTAACTTACCAGCCATGACAAATAGGTGACTTAATATGTTTAACAGTAATAGCGGCACAGCTGCGATGTGTTATTGCCAGGCTCCGAACTTTCTTGGCGGCAAAACTCAGCTGCAGTCGCGGGAGGAGGGAGGTTGGTTCTTTTCAAACTGATTTTGATTCAGTTAGCCAATTTTAGTGCTTCCTTTGTCATAAAGAAATGAATTCAAAGTAAAAGTAAATAATATGATACTATTTCGTGGTAAGGCTCATTATTCTGCCAGTAAGAAGAATAATTATCTCAGCCAAGCAGCAACGAGTAGAGCTGGAAGAGGGCGGGGCATCAGTAGGGGGTGGGGCACAAGAGAAACTGGCCAACGCGACCGGTATAACCAATGTCATTTCTGTATGTCTGAGCCTATAAATATCCACTTCCTTAACTGCCCAGGTCTCTCTATCATGCAGCATTACATTCCACATGCCACATACAAAGATCCCCTAACACAGAGGGAGAGCCTTCTCAATGTTGGAGAGGCAACAGCTTCCTGAACTTCCTCCCACCACTCCTTACCCTAGCTACAGAGCTAGCTCCAGCCCCACCTCCTGTACATAATGTCCCCCACATTACAAAACTCCTCACAAGTCTCCATCAAGATTAATCCTTTCTTGCCTCTTAATCTCTACAAGCTCTCCCTGACATAGCACACAAGAAATCTGTGTTATTTTCCAGCCTACCTTTAATACCATTATGTCTCCAATGCACCCACTAATCACACACACTGCACATGATGGAATTACTTCCCATATCCTTATGGCAAACTGCATATGGGCACACTATGACAGTACTGCCAACTGCCCCAGATAGTCACTTTTGTTTTATCTGCATTTACTCTCAAACCCTTGTACCCCAATCCATCTATCCATTTCCTATCCTCTGTCTCCCTTTCATTCACTGCAATCAACACCAAGTCACCAGAATACATTTCCCCTGGAAGTCCACCTTTGAAGTTAAGTGAAAGAGCTTCAAGGACCATGTTAAACGATAAGAGGTTCAAAAACGTCGATTGATACAGGCCAACATTCATAGAAACTTCTTAATCAAATCTCTGTTCACTCTCACCTGGACTGTCCCTCAAACAATGCCATAACCACTCTAACCAGACAGTCCTCGATCCTAAACTTTCTCACTGTCCACTTTACCACCTCTCTAGGAACACTGTCAAAGTTCTTCTCCAAATCAACAAAAGCAAAGTACAGTTCCCTTTTTTTCTACATATTTTTCCTGAAGCTGCCATAAACCCAAACTGCATCTCATCGATAATCACTCTTTCTCCTTATCCTACCTCCAGGACAGGAATGGGTCCAAGTACAGTACTTGTACTTTGTACTTGGACTTCAGTACAGTTTTTCATGTACTTGTACTTGGAGTTTAAAATTTTGGTTGTACTTGTACTTAGATCCTAAGTACTGTACTTGAAAAAATACCAAGTACTTTCAAGTACAATCAAGTACATTATATTTAACAAAAATTTTATATATTCTATTGGACTTCATAAACATATTATTAAGTAGACTTAATATTCTGTCATAGAAGAAATGGTTTGCTTAATAAAGTATACTTATATTCTAATAAGCTACTTTCTACCTTAATAACTTAACCTTTAGAATGTGACGATCATTTAATTTCCTTCTTCAAAACAGGAGCACTTTTGTATGGTAAAAAGTATTTGTACTAGTATTTAAGTACAATGACAGGTACTTGGACTCAAGTAAACTGGAAAAAAGCTGTACTTGTACTTGAAAAATTTCCAGGTACTTGGACTTAGACTTAAGTACAGTAGCCTGTACTTGGACCCAACCCTGCTTCAGGACTCTCACCATTAACCTTCATTACAGTATCTAGTTCAACAGTTTTGTCTATAATTTCCTCTTTCCAGCCCATCACCCTTCCCCTTACACACACTTACAATCACACTCTTAAGCCAGTCCTCTGGAACAACAAACTAATATACTGTACAATCAAATCTATTAAATCAGTAACTAAACTCACTTTTGTATCTCGTGATGCCTTCAACATTTCAGCAATCACCCCTGACACACCCTCCACCTTCCTCGATGGCATCCTGCCTATTGTCCCGCTCACAGTAGAAGCATCAATTAGCTACAGGCCAAGGGCTACACACTGGATCAATTGACTCCAATCCACCCCGTTCCACTCCTCATTCAGCACCTGGTTGTAATGCTCTTTCCAGGCATCTTTAATGTCCTCACTGTCCAACCATTACTTTTCCTTCATGACTCCTTATATACTGCTCACTTATGACATTCCTGTCTTCTCTCCCAATCTGATCTGCCACTTAAAATACTACATTCTTCCTTATGGAACTACTGGTATCAAGGCTATCCAGTAAAAGTCTGAGACTTCCATTGTGCCCTGTATACCTCCTTCCTTGCCCTCCACTTGACAGCCAAGTATTCCTCTCTGTTATCAACTTTTTTCCATTCCTGGAAGAGATCTTTTCTCCTTAACTGCAGCTTCTACACCCTCATCCAACCATCATGTTATCTTATACTTTGGTGGGCTCCTTGTCCATCCACACATTGTATCAGTAACTCTCAAGACTGTTCTTAACAGCTCTGTACTGTTCATTAACACTACAATCTACAGCTTCTCATTCACCCACAACTCTAATCATATCGGTAGCTATCATTATGGAAGGCATCCCATACTACTTGGTTTTTCATCTTCCATATTTTCCTCCTGCGAGCACAGATTCTTTTCTTCACCATCCACTCCTTTAGTACTGTACCCATCGCACATCACACTGTGCCGTTGGAAACACTCTTTGCTCCCAATAACTTTAATGGCCATCACTAATCTCTTATCAGTCCTCCTGACAAGGAAACAGTCAATCTAGCTACTATTATTCCCAGACCCAACACCAGTAGCTACCATTTCCCCCTCCACATCCCTCGTACCACATGCACATCCCCTGTGCACCCCTTCATATCCTTGAGCTGCTGCACCCATACGAACATTTACATTATCGCCCAAAACTACAGTCTTCTCATCTACGGGGGCCAACAACCACATATATAAAATCATCCTAAAAGTCCATCTTTTTCTTCATCATTAACTCTCATCTTAAATATCAGGACCAACTTGCCTAGCCCCGGGCTCCTATGCTCCTCATGGGGCAACATAGGATTGGATGAGGGATGGATGGATTCAAACTAACTGTTGAGCATATAACAACACCGGTATTACTGTAACCAGATGTTCTCCAAACAATATTTTCAATGCGATAATCCTTTCATTTACTCTCACTGGATTCATAACACATTTCATCCACTTATCTTCAACAAGAAAGGTGGGTGCATTAGATGTGTAGTGGTATTAGAAGAAGACTGCAGATAATAATTTTGTGTGCATGGCATGTCGGAGAGAGCATGTAGAGTGTCAGGTGTGGAAGGATTCATTTTGCTGGAGAGTCTCTTGAGTGTGTAGAGGAATTTTGTTATTTGGGGGACATGTTACATGCAGGAGGGGGGGGGCTGCAGCTAGCTCTGTGGCTAGGGTGAGGAGTGGTTAAGAAAGTTCAAGAGCTATTGCCTCTCCTGACACTGAGACAGCTCTCCCTCTGTGCTACGGGACCCTTGACTGTGGCATGTTAGGAAGGTAATGTTGTATAGCAGTGAGACCTGAGCAGTAAAGGAAGATGATATTCGTAGGCTCAAACATACAGAAATGACAATTATTAGATGAATGTATAGTGCGTTCTTGAATGCGAGGCCTGGGGGGGCTAGGATTATGACTGAAGAGTTGAGAGGAAGGATGGGACAGGAGTGTATTGATGTTGTGATGTGGAGGGGTAGACTGAGATGGTCTGGACATGTTGAGATGATGGAGGATGGCAAATGGGTGTAAAGTAAGAAGTGTGAATGATGGAGGTTGGGTTGCGAGAGGTAGCCTAGACTAAAAAGGACAGAGGTCACAGAGCGTGACCTCAGGGAGAAGGGACTGAATGGGGAGGCTGCCAGAGATCAAGCTGCATGGACAGCTGCCATTAGGGGGCTATGGCTGATGCATGCAAGCATGTTGGGGCCTTTATAACCGACCAAACGAATGAAAGCACACCCACACCACCACATCTGTCCATGCCTCTCTTCCATTCATTTTTTTTTTTTTTTTTTTTTTTTTTTTTACATGACAGTCAATGGACTGACTAGCAAGTACTTAACGTGCTGCACACAAGTGAAGAAAAATATCCCCCCAAATAAGGTTTGAACGCTGTGCAACTGAGTAGTCGAACTAACTGGGAATACTGATGATTGTGTTCACTCTTTACTACTTCTCTGGATCCAATTTCATCCCACTCAATGGTAGAAAAAAAAAGTTTGAATGACAGAGTAAAAAAAGTCTACCTCTTTGGCAGTAGCACAGACATGGGCAGGTCAGAGGTTGGTCCTTCTATAGGTCTCCTCATTTGAAATTTCAGAGTAAGTTACCATACTTCCATAGCGAGCCTTATGCCCCCCTCCCTCAGAATACAGCTTGACCTCATCCTGGCCCTCCATTTGTGGAGACCTAGCAATGCTTTCGTCGTAGGGTTAAATAAATGAATGGTAAATAGAATAACAAAGAACCCTCTGACTATAGAGGTTAAGGAACGTTTCTGTATGCTTTATGCCGTTACTTGTGCACAAAGTTGAACTTTAAAAACCTTTTAAACAAGAAGCATGGGGACTAACTTAATACAAGAGTACAATATCCTTTTCAAAGGGCTGAAATCGTATATACAGATGCTAACATGCCCAACATGTTGTGCTGACCAAGCTCCGACCTGACTTGGTTTATGTATTGTACACCTTGGTGATGAAGAAATGGAAAATGTGAGTGCATTTAAGTACTTGGGTAGTGTGTGGAGTAAGGATGGACATCTCGTGGGTGACGTGTTTGAAGGGGTACAACAAGGAAGAAAGGTTGTTTGTTCTTTGAAAGAAGTGATAAAAAACAGGGAAGCGAGCACAGGAGAAAAAAAAAAAAAGTCACTGATGACAGCATTGTGATACAAACTCTACTGTATGGAAGTGAAGCTTGAACCTTGTTAGAAGGACACAGTCAAGTGTGAGAGCAGTGGAATTGAGTTATTTGAGAGGGGCATGTGGAGTTACATGAAGGGACAGACTGACAAATGAGGAAGGGAAGGAACATTGTGGTGTGGATGTGAATGAGATGGAATGTGTTAGGAGAATTACACTGCGGTGGTTTGGCTATGTGGAGAGGATAAAGTGAGAGACTAACAAGGAGAGTGTATGTGAGTGAGGTGGAGGGTGGCAGAGGGAGGGGAAGGCCAAGGATGAGATGGAGGGATGGAGTGGGGAGGTACTTGAAAGGTGAGTATGAGCTGGGAGCACGGCAGTGAAATGGCATGGGGACAATCTGTTTGTGACCACCTCTTACGGCATTAACCCCTTAACCGTGGGGCGTCACTTTCGTGACGCTCAGGCGCAATGGATCATACCGCGGGACGCCACTTTTGCGATTCTGTGTTATTTTGAAACCTCCCGGGCTTTCAAGTGGTGGCTTGTATTATCTATCAGTACTGCCAGTGTCTAATAATAGTCAGCACTGCTAATGTCATCTGTACTCCCATCCATTGTTGGCAATTTAGCTATTTATCCCCGTTCTTGACTCCCCTCCCTACCTCTGCTCTCGCCTGCCCGGCTGAGCTGCGCTAAGCAAATCTTCCCTGGAATTTTCCACTGATTTCATCCATTGAAATAAGCCCTATGCCCTATTCTTATACAAAATAATATATACCAAAAAAAACAGGTAACTGATAGTGCCATACACATGGAGTTGGCTAATTATCACCTGGCAACACCCAACATGCACTTGTTCGCTAATTTTCTCCGGTAATTTCCCCTTGAAATATGCCGTATAATCTATTCTCGTAATAAAAATATACATAAGAAAGGAAGGGAGAAGCCCAAGTGATATTTACATTCACCTGGAACTACCTAATTTCCTGCCAATCATTTCACAGCATATAAATTAGCAGCTGTCACCTTGCTGATGTTGTCAACCCTTGGCAGCCCCATATCCGCCTTGTCATTTAGTTTAGTGTTGTTTCTTGAGATGAAAGCACATAGCACTTGCGCCCCTCCATTTCTGCCACTTCTAGAGGGCCCTGTGACCTCTACCCCTACTAAACCTCGTGTGGGAAGGGGTAAAAGACTAAATGACTCTGATGTGGAGAGTGAACTGGCTAATTTATCCATGATAATGATGGACAGCGACTACAATCTTTCTGGTGAATCGTGTGATGAGCCAGTGGAGGAAATGGTGATAAACTACGAGTGCTTCAGTGTCCCAAGTTCATCCTGGCTCCAAGGGAAAGGAGCCCTTATTTTCTGGAAGTGACAGTGTATAACATAGTGTAAATAAAATAGAAATGTAAATAATTACTAATACCTGTACAAGAATATGAGTACAAATACTTGGAGTAATGACAGTCAAAGTTTTGCTCTCTACGCTAGTTTACTGAACGAGAAAGTTGCCTGGAGTGAAAATAAACTACTATTACTGAAGGAAACTTAAGGATAAATACCGTATACCTGTATATATATATATAAGTGTAATAAAGTAATAGGAATACAAAGCGTGTGTTTATGAATAATAAATGACAGAATACCAGTGGGGAACGAGCGCAAGTGGGAAGCTCATACGCGCTCATAATTTTCATTCCTTTCACAGTTTTTTTTTTTTTTTTTTTTGGGTGTATGGATTCCAAACTACTTGAAAATCATAGAATTGTGTTTCTAGTGATAATCAGGCTGTGGTAATCATATTACGGGGTGTCGGGAAGTGTAGAGTGGAGAATTCATTACTCTCCACAAGTCCTATGGTACTCGACGAAGGCTCAACAAACATCCCAGGAGATAGCTGAAGGTATGTGCTATATATGCATATATAATATTCTAGGACTAATAACTGATTTTTGGCAAATATTTTTAAAAAGTCAGTCGGAGCATGAATATCCTCGCGAGGCACGCAAGGAGAGCAAAAACATGACCGCGGTGTAGGGGTTAAGGCACCTGGCAACAGATAGATAGATTTTCACTCAGATGTCTATTAGACAGACATCTGAGTGAAAATCTGAGCTTGTCATAATCGATGAAAAAATCCTGGCAAATTTTTACAGTGGACAATACACCCCCCAGGTAGTGCAATATATTTTTCTGGTAGTTTTTGATGCGATTCGAACGTTTTTGACCTTCATTTTTGTCGGAAATGCCTCATTTCCCCTCTTTTCCAATCATGAACTTTGATTGGACAAGTAGGTGAAATCAAGCATTTTCCGAAAAAAAAATTAAGTAAAAAACAACTCAAATCGCATAAAACACCACCAGAAAAATATACTGCACCACCGGGTAACATAACGGAACAGACGAAACCTAACCAAACAGACGAAGCGTAACCTCACCAAACCTTACAAAACGTAACCCAACATACCTAACCTATCCTAGGGGAATACGCAACGTAACCTCACCAAACACTAAACCTAACCAAACCTACTCCAATATACCTAACCTATCCTAGGGGAATGCTTACCCTAGAGATACGATTGACCAGTACGAGAGTCGTCTGACAATAATGTCATGGTTCCAGAACCTTTGAATCAAGTGGTTTATGAACAATATAATTTGCCAACCCAGAAGGTGTGTGTTGTCCAGAAAAGTTCCTATGTAGTCAGAAACACAAAATTACACTGTACCCATTTCTTGGTTTTTGCGTACTTTTTGTACCAACCACAGTACCACTGATGTCTGTCTTTTCTAAATTTACACGGTTCCTGACAGTCTGGGCAATAAACTTCAGAAGGTAATACACCGTTTCTAAAAACCTCAATAGCCTCTACAGGTTCTGAGTGGAAACGTTTAATCACCCGTAAATAATCAATATCAAACCCGGGACACATAGCACGTCTTTCTTCTTCAGAGGCCATAGCAAGAAGGATTTGAATTTTCCATCCAGATTGAATCAAAGAGCGCGATTCAAATTTATTGGCCGAATTCCATCACGTGACCTAAAGGACGCCTATGAGTGGGTGATACAGACCTACGAGACCCATGCGCAGTCGAAGGGAAGAGAAACACACGTATGAATGACCGCATTTTTTTACCCAGAGTGGCCGAGTGAAGATCCAAGGTAGGTTTTTTTTTTTAAATTGTAAATTCATTATCTCTGAAAATATCAATTTCCAAATGGGGTAATGGGGTTCATTGTGATCCTTAAGGCCTCTACTATACGTTAATGGTACTAAAATTCCAAAACTGCATTTTGTCCACTTGTCAATAATACCAAAATCCTTGTACAATATCAAACTTCGGTGAATGAGACTTCTCCGCAAATTCTGAAACTAAGAACTCCCACTCCAATAATTCAATACTGCATCTCTTCCTTTATAAATCATAATCTGCATACACAATCATAATCTGCATATTAACAGACTTCAAAAGCTGTGAAAATGCGTAATTAAGATTGCGCTAACTTACATAAACCAAACTCAACAACCATGAAAGCAATATTCGTCATTCCTTCCTTTTGCATCATATTTGTTACTTCCGCAAACTCAGGGTGTCAAAATGAATTGCATTTTGAAGAAAAACCCATGTCATAGAACATTTCAGTATGTTTATGGACACTCTCCCACCGTAGTTCTTCCTACGTTTTGCCCGAATTACTACTTTTGAAGTTCATCGTCTAAAGTACACGGTATAGACTTAGTTCGGTGCAAATAATTACAATGTGTGGATAGGAAAGAAACTCAAAGTAATTGTCAAAGGTACTACCTTAGTACACGTGGGCAGGAAGTAACAACCGTCGCCGTCGGTGCGTGGCCAGAGTATAAACAACCATGCGTTCAAGCATCATGAGAAATCAAGACATCATATCATAATACTGTCAGTAATTCATAAATAAATTAATAGTAAAAACATGATGAAACAAATGAGACGAAACTTCAGACACTTCCAGCAGAAATATGTACAATATAATAATTTATTCACAAATATGCCTTTTCTCTTTACTAAACGTTTCACACTCTTACCAGTGTTACCATATCACAGGAGCAATGCTAGCTAGTGTTGCAGATGTGCTGACTTAACTCGAAAAATGTCATATGGGAAGTTAAATCGTGCTATACGTCTGCTAACTTGCCTATTAGTTTATTATACATTCCTTTAACGGAATGAGTATATATATATATATATATATATAGAGAGAGAGAGAGAGAGAGAGAGAGAGAGAGAGAGAGAGAGAGAGAGAGAGAGAGAGAGAGAGAGAGAGAGATAGAGAGAGAGAGAGAGAGAGAGAGAGAGAGAGATAGTTACAAATTAGATACCGCACCGAGCTCTATAATATGAAGGGGCTATCTCCGCAGCGGGAGTGTGACTTTGGCCACCATATTGAAACACCGCACTCGTCGCCTCCACCATGGCAATTACGGAGCTCTAATTAAAGCAGGGGTTCTTAACCTGGGGTCCATGGACCCCCTAGGGATCCACGGATGGGACACAGGGGGTCCGTGAAGGTCAGAATAATTGAGAACAATTTAGCGAGATTGCGTTATGGCGTTTGGCATCATTAACTTAAAAGAAAAAAAAAAAACTCGAAGAATTCTGGTGTTCGTTGACACAAGCTTACCCTCGTCTGGCAAAGCGAGCTATGGGTGCTGTTATGCGGGGTTTTTTAGTCCGACCTCTCGTCCTAAAAACGCCCGCGACTGAGCGGGGTCCTCTTTCCGGACCGGAAATACAGGGCATATAAACTCGGCAGTACACCTTAACACATCTATTGCATTAGTTTAATACACCTTACAATATAAGAACAGAGAGACACTGGATATGGCATGAACAGGAAGACAGAGCGGGTTTACTAACACACAATGTACAGTTGCGAGCAGATAACTCGAGGCAGTCCACCAACATGTTGGTGTTTTATCTGGTAACAGTGGTAGCTATGAACTTGACCGAGATTCAG
This sequence comes from Coenobita brevimanus, assembly GCF_032717465.1. Taxonomy (NCBI): domain Eukaryota; kingdom Metazoa; phylum Arthropoda; class Malacostraca; order Decapoda; family Coenobitidae; genus Coenobita; species Coenobita brevimanus. Next base: position 7,343,959 of record NC_137035.1, read on the forward strand.
TTGGCTGCTCGGACAAAACAAACCCATTGATAATTTGGCAATGTGCAGTTCTAACTGGTCTCCAATCAATATCATGCAAGGAAGCGTATTATATGTCATACACATGGTAGTTGTATTTATAACCATAGGATTACAACATAAGCATCCAAATAGTGGTGCATTCATTCATGTGTGACACACGGGTATTGGTAGTGATTTATTTGGTTCGACTGTTGTTGTGAACCAAACAACCTTTACCAGTTTTCAAGAGATATGCCGTAAGGCTTTCAGCTTCCCTGCAACCTAGCATTATTGGTATGCGGGGCGTTTTTAGCTCGACTTCTCGGACTAAAAACGCTCGCAACAGAGCGGGGTCCTCTTCCCGGACCGGAAATAAAACACTTACAAAGGAACAGGGCATAAAAACTAGGCAGTACACCTTAACACATCTATTGGCTTATTTCAATACACTGTTACAATACAAACAAAGAGTTACAGGATATGATGGAGACAGGTTTACAGAGTTAGCTTCCCAATAATATCAATCTGCCCCATCCCATCGACGTATGGGTACGTTGCAACATTTTGCATTTGCCAGTCATGGCGACGTACTGGTATGTCGTGCAATTGCAAGGTCCCTATAGTTTGCACAATTTTCAATTTTCGCGCGTGATTTTTCGTAGTATACACGGGACCCCTTCCTCTATTCCTCTACAAGATGCCAAGCAGGGACAATGCCTTAAACCACATAACCTTCCCCCCCCTTCACGCCATTGTCTCGGCAATTCACCTGTTACGAGTGACCTGGCCAGTAAAGATATTCAGGGCCAGAGTGATTCCCCAATCGATGACAATGTGGAGGACAAAGTTTACATAGGATTAGAAGAAGAAACAGTCAGAAATAATGATCAGGTAATGTGGCAAAAGAAGGTCAGGTATGGTGATTAGTTAGTGAGTGAAACAATGCTTATAATGCCTATATTACTGTTTGAAAGCCAATATACTCTCATACTACATATAAATTCATACCAAGTAAATAAATAAATACCATTTATGAGTGGATAACATAGTTTTTTTTTTTTATGCGAGGAAGAAGGAACCAAAGGCCATGAGCCCGCAGTAACAGTTCCCTCCAAGAGAAAAACAAAATACAATAGAGAGCCAAATTCAAGATCCGATCATTTTGAGATGCCTGGACACACTGCGTTTGAAAGACTGGAGATCATAGGCAGGAGGAAATACAGACAGAGGGAGACAGTTCCAGAGCTGACCTGTTGCATGAATGAAAGACTGGGAGTAACGGTTAACTCTTGCATTAGAGAGTTGGACAGAAAAGGGATGAGAGTTTGCTGCCAGACGGGTGCTACGCGCCCGTCGTAGAGGTGGAGGAATGCAAGCAGACAGTTCAGAGGAGCAGTGACCATTAAAGTAGCGATAGAAAAGAGATAAAGATGCAACAGTGCGGCGAAGAGACAGAGGTTGAAAGGAGTCAGTAAGAGGAGGAGAGTTAATGAGACAAAAAGCCTTTGACTCCACTCTATTGAGAAGAGCTGTATGTAGGGAGCCTCCCCACACATGAGAGTTGTACTCACACAGGGGCATTTAAAACCCCTGTATAGAGTCAACAATTGTGCAGGGGTAAAGAAAGAGCGGAGTCGGCTTAGCACACCCAATCTCTTGGAAGCAGATTTTACAAGAGATGTAATATGATCTTTCCAAGATAAGTCCCGAGTAAATGAAACCCCCAAGCATGTTCAAGGATGATGCAGGATTAATCTGAATATTATTAAACATTAGTGGGTATACCTGTGGAAGATTTTGTTGGGTTGATAGGTGTAAGAACTGAGTCTTAAAAGCATTAAAGACAACCATATTATTTTTACCCCAGTCAGAGATATGAGCCAAGTCAGACATTAGGTGTGCCATAGCCTCATCCCTTGTTTCTTGAAGTAACTGTTGAGATGGGCGTTGCGGGAACCGAATGGAAAGGTGAAGGGTGGAGTCATCAGCGTATGAGTGGATAGGGTTAGATGTACAGCTTAGAAGATCATTGATGAATAAAAGGAAGAGAGTTGGTGATAGGACAGAGCCCTGAGGAACACCACTGTTGATAGATCTAGGAGAAGAACGATGGCTGTCTACGACAGCAGCTATAGAACGACCAGAAAGGAAGCTAGCGATGAAGGTACAGATAGAAGGATAGAAACCGTAGGAGGGCAGTTTGGAAATTAAAGATTTGTGCCAGACTCGATCGAAAGCCTTTGAGATGTCAAGTGCAATGGCAAAGCTTTCGCCAAAGTCCCGAAAGGAGGATGACCAGGAGTCTGAAAGGTAGGTGAGAAGATCGCCAGTGGAGCGTCCCTGACGGAACCCATACTGACGATCGGAAAGAAGGTTGTGATAGGAAAGATGCCTTAAAATTTTTCTATTAAGAATTGACTCGAAAACTTTTGAAATACAGGACGTTAAAGCAATTGGACGATAGTTGGAGGGTTGGGAGTGGTCACCCTTCTTTGGGACTGGCCGAATGAGAGCAAACTTCCAGCAAGAAGGAAAGGTACAAGTTGACAGACAAAGGCGAAATAGTTTGCCTAGGCAGGGTGTAAGCACAGAAGCACAGTTTTTGAGAACAACAGGAGGGACCCCATCAGGCCCATATGCCTTGTTAGTACTGAGGCCAGTAATGGCAGAAAATACATCAGTTGAAGAAATTTTAATGCCAGCCATGAGGAAGTCAGAGGTGGGAAGTGATGGAGGAACAGCACCGGAATCATCTAAGGTGGAATTGGAGGAGAAAGTCTGTGAAGAGATCTGCTTTATCAGTAGAAGAAATAGCTACAGACCTATCAGAGTAGAAAAGAGGAGAGAAGGATGATGAGGGTAAAGTTGTTAGAAAGGCTTTTGGCAAGGTGCCAGAAGGAGTGGGAAGAATTAGAGTTGGAGAGTTGAGAGCATTTAGTACGGATGAAATAATTTTTAGTAGAGCGAAGAACAGACTTAGCACGATTCCGGGCAGAAACGTAAAGATGATGTGATTCAGGGGTGGGTTGGCTCCGGTACCTTTTGTAGGCCTTCTCCTTGTTGCGGACAGCATTAGAACAAGCGTGATTAAACCAAGGCTTTCTTGCGTTAGTCAAAGGATATGAGAAAGGAATGTATGCTTCCATGCCCGAGAGAATAACCTCCGTAATGCGCAAGGCACACTCAGATGGCTCACGGCCATGGAAGCAATAATCATTCCAGGGAAAATCAAAGAAGTACTGCCTGAGGGCCTCCCAGTCCGCAGCTCCAAAATGCCAGAGACGACGTTTCCCTGGAGGGTCCGCAGGCCGCACTGGAGCGATAGGACAGGTTAAGGTAATAAGGTTGTGATCGGAGGAGCCCAACGGAGAGAAAAGATTAACAGAGTAAGCAGAAGGATTAGTTGTGAGGAAGAGGTCAAGTATGTTGGAGCTCTCTCCAAGGCGGTCAGGGATACGGGTAGGGTGCTGTACAAGCTGCTCTAGGTCATTAAGGATAGAAAAGATGTAGGCTTGTTCACCAGGTGGATCCGTGAAAGGAGAGGAGAGCCAAAGGTGGTGGTGAACATTGAAATCTCCAAGAATGGAGATTTCAGAGAAAGGAGAAATGGACAGAATGTGTTCCATCGTAGAAGTAAGATAGTCGAAGAATTTTTGATAGTCAGTAGAATTAGGGGATAAGTAAACAGCACACATATATTTAGTCAGAGAATGACAGGAAAGCCGAAGCCAGAGAGTGGAGAATTCAGAAGAATCAAGTTCAGGAACACGAGAGCAAGATAAGTCGTTGCGTATATATACACAACAGCCACCTTTGGCTTTGAAATGAGTATAGAGAAAGTAGGAGGATACAGAAAAGGGTTTGCTGTCAGTTGCCTCAGACAGCTGAGTCTCCGTTAGAAAAAGAAGGTGAGGTTTAGAGGAGGAGAGGTGGTGCTCAACAGAGCGAAAGTTAGATGAAAGGCCGCGAATGTTGCAGAAATGAAGAAGAAGAGAGTCAGACAGTGGTTCCAGGCACCTCGAGTCGTCACCGGGAGAGGGGCAGATGGCGGGGGCATTTATGGTCCTCCCCCCTGGGGACTCCGAGGCTGGGTGAATTGACGCCATTTTGGTAAATTTTGAATAGGAAGTGTAGTGTGTACTGTGCATGTAGTTTGGTGAAGATAGATAGAGAAATTTGTACTGGAGAGCATGCTGGCCTACTCTCTGTGTAACTGAGACACTGAAAAAGTTCAGCAAAGGGGGATGGTCAGGAACTAGTCCTGAGGGCTGATGAAACGGGAGCTCCAGCACTCCCTGTCATCAGCTTTCCATCCACCTCGGGAGTACTGCCCTGCTCGACTGGTGCTACAGTCTACTCCTCCCATAGAACTCGTTTTCTTTGGTGCCAGCCTGTTAGAAAACCCAGTCAGGTAAGGAGGTACTCCTACCTGGATAGAGTATATTAAACCTCAGGAGAGCGATTTCTCTATGAATTTTCGATGTTTCTCACCAAAAGCGGAGGTTTTAGCCAAAAAAAATTTTTTTGAAAATACCTTGGGATTGGGGGATGTTGTAGGTGCGGAAAACCTCAGGACGTGACTGGTTAAAATACCCGCCGCCTCTGGACCGCCCACCCCGCCACCCCCCACCCCACCACCGAGCTGCTACCACACCACCACCCCAGGAGGACACCACGGTGGGGCTAGTGACCCGGAACAAGAGGGTCACAGGGACACTACTGTCCTGAGTCCCTCTTCCCCGCAACTATCCCAACACCAGATAAGCGGGAAGAGACAACGACCCTGCGAGCAGGACAGCTGTCACCAGAATCGGGGTGGGACTGAACTAGATTCAGTCCCAGGTGACAACGCGTTCACGGCCACTGTACGTGACGGGGAAGGAGCGGCCACTGTACGCCCTTCAGTTACCTCCCGAAGGGCAGGCAGACCCAAGGCTACGGCCAAAGTACGTACCAGGGTAGACAGACCCACGGCTATGGCCTCTGTACGTACCGGAGAGAGCACGGCCTCTGTGCACCCCTCTCCTGCCTTTCCCTCCTACGGGAGTAAAATACCCGCCTCCGCCGGACCACTCACCCCACCACCCCCCACACCACCACCCCAAGAGGACACCACGGCGGGGTTAGTGACCCAGAACAAGAGGGTCACCAGGACACCTATCCCCAGAGCCCCTCTTCCCCGCAACTGTCACAACACCAGGTGAGCGGCAAGAGGCAACGACCCTGCAGGCGGGGCAACCCTCGGCAGTTTTGGGGTGGGGCTGATCCAGAGTCAGTCCCAGGCAACACCGCGGTATGGCCACCGTATGTATCGGGGAAGAAGCGGTCACTTTACGCCCTTCAGTTGTTTCCCCCTGTGCCACTGCCGTCACGGCCACCGTACGTGAAGGGGGAGGGAGTGGCCACCATACGCCCCTCAGTCACAGCCACCTCTGGGGACTGCCTTGGGGCATTAGTTATTGAATGCGCCCCGACTGGCAGAGAGAGGAGTAGTGGAACCGCGATGACGGCCACCGTACGTGACGGGGAGGGAGTGGCCACCGTATGCCCCTCATCCACTATTACCTCCTACTACGGGAGTAACGCCTCAGTTACTTCCCGAAGGGCAGGCAGGCCAACGGCTATGGCCTTAGTGTGTGCAAGGGTAAGTAGACCCTTGGCTATGGCCTCAGCACGTACTGGAGAGGACGCTGCTCCTGTACACCCCTCTCCTGCCTTTTCCTCCTGTGGAAGTAACACCGCGTTCACGGCCACCGTATGTGACAGGGAAGGAGCGGCCACCGTACGCCCTTCAGTTACTTCCCAGCAGGTGGGCAGGCACACGGCTACAGCCTGAGTGCGTGAAAGGGTAAGTAGACCCTCGGCTACGGCCTCAGCATGCACTGGAGAGGGCGCTGCCCCTGTGCACCCCTCTCCTGCCTTTTCCTCCTTCGGGAGCAGCACCACGTTCACAGCCACTGTACGTGACAGGGAAGGAGCGGCCACCATATGCCCTTCAGCTGCGAGCCCTAGGAGTCACGAAACCATGTTCACGGCCACCATATGTGATGGGGAGGGAGTGGCCACTGTATGCCCCTCATTCGTGACTCCAAAGGCTCTCCCGGAGCAGGTCCCTTGCGTGGCCAACCCCTTTCCTCTCGGCTGCATGGGATGTCCTTTGTCTCCCCGCAGGAGCAATTCCCCGGAGGTGCTGGCAGAGTGGTGGTGTGGCCCAGTCCAAGCCCTACCACTTACCCCTGGGAGGTCCCTGTCCCTGACGGACACCCAACGGAGGCGACGCCGCAGTTTACCCCTGACGGCGCTTCTTCCTGTAGGTGGCCGCAGTTCCCGGACTCCCAGGTCTGGCCAGCAGTCCCCAGGCCCAGACAACCCAGGCTCCCTCTCTCCTCGGAGCCAGAGGCACCAGGCCCTCCTCCTGCAGCTGTTCGGCCCCAGTCCCGAGGGCCACCCCACAGGTCGAGACGCCCAGTCCGGAGGGCCTCCCTCCACCCCATCATCGCGGCCCAGGGCGAGGGCCGCCTCTCAGGTCGAGGCCCCCAGATCGGAGGGCCTCCCTGCACCCCAACGACGACTACCACCCAGGCAGTGACGCCCCTACGGACAGTGCGCTGCCCCCTTCAGGAGGGCTTCCCGTAGGGCCCCTCTCTCACGCCCAGGATGCGCAGCAGGTGATACCCAAAGAAAATACGGGTACGTAGTGACATTAATAAGGCTAACATAATGAACAATCTGCACCGTAGTGTACAGAGAGAAAGAACAGAATAAGGCCCAAATGATATATAAATGACTATAGACATATTCAGTGCACAGTGACCCGATACCTGGCAGAACAGAAAAGACCCTATACAGGAGGGCATAAAGAAAACGTGGGTTAGAGCAGGTGCATGAGGGGTTCATCAGAAACTTGTGACCCAGTGCTACTGTGCCTAAGTAACTCCCGCGAGTGACACGACCCACATTCTACCCACTTATGGTAATATTCATTCCCCCCACTCCTGGTCACGTCCACCCCTAGTGAAACGAACTCAGTAAATAAAAAGCCATCTCTCCCAAAGCATATTATTCGGGTACTGTAATATTAGTACTAAATATTTCTGCACAAGTGAAAAGTGACTTACTGTGTGTGTAATCTTACCCATTGTATTAAAGGCTAATTCTGTGTTTCCTGTCTTTACACATATCCAATATCTCTTTGTGTATATTGTCACGGTGTCAGAGTTAAGGTAATAGATGTGTTAAGGTGTACTGCCTAGTTTTTATGTCCTGTTCCTTTGTGAGTGCTTTACTTCCGGTCCGGAAAGAGGACCCCGCTCAGTAGCTGGTGTTCTTAGGACGAGAGGTCCAACTAAAAACATCCAGTATAACAGGAAGCAACACCGCGTTCACGGCCACTGTACATGATGGGGAAGGAGCGGCCACTGTACGCCCTTCAGTTGCCTCCCAAAGGGCAGGCAGGCTTACGGCTACGGTCGAAGTACGTACCAGGGTAGATAGACCCTTGGCTACAGCCTCTGTACGTACCGGAGAGGGCACAGCCTCTGTGTACCCCTCTCCTGCTTTTCTCCCTTACGGAAGCAACACCGCGTTCATGGCCACTGTACATGATGGGGAAGGAGAGGGCACTGTACGCCCTTTAGTTGCTTCCCTAAGGGTAGGCAAGCTCCTGGCTACAGCCAGAGTACGTACCAGGGTAGATAGACCCACGGCTTCAGCCTCTGTACGTACTAGAGAGGGCGCAGCCTCTGTGCACCCCTCTCCTGTCTCTCCCTCCTATGGGAGCAACACCGCATTCATGGCCACTGTACGTGACGGGGAAGGAGCGGCCACTGTACACCCTTCAGTTGCTTCCCAAAGGGCGGATAGGCCCACGGCTATGGCTGCTGTACGTACCAGGGTAGACAGACCCAAAGCTACGGCATCTGTATGTAATGGAGAGGGCGCGGACTCCGTATACCCTTCTCCTGCCTTTTCCTCCTGCCTTTCGGGAGCAGCACCGCCAGCATGGCCACTGTATGTGCTGGGGAAGAAGTGGCCACTGTACACCCTTCAGCTGTGGGCCCTAGGAGTCACGAAACAGCGCTCACGGCCACTGTACATGACGGGGAATGAGCGGCCACTGTAAGCCCTTCATTCGTGATCCCAAAGGCCCTCCCGAAGCAGGAAGTCCCTAGTGCGGCCGACCCTTTCCCTCTTGGCTGCGTGGGACGCCCTTTGTCCCCTTTGGGGAGTGTTTCCCCGGAGGTGCTGCCAGAGTGGTGGCGTGGCCCGATCCAGGTCATATCACCTACCCCTGGGAGATCCCTGCCCCTACCGGACACCCGACAGAGACGGTGCCACAGCTCACCCCTGTTGGCGCCTCCCCCTACAGGCGACAGCAGTCCCAGGACCCCCAGGTCCGACCAGCAGTCCCCAGGTCCGGGCAACCCAGGCTCTCTCTCTCCCTGGAGCAAGAGGCAACAGGCCTGTCTCCTACACCTGTTTGGCCCTAGTCCCGAGGGCCACCTCTCAGGTTGAGGCCCCCAGACCAGAGGGCCTCTCTGCATCCCACCAACGAGGCTACAGTATGAGGGCCTCCTCCCAGGTCGAGGCCCCCAGACAGGAGGGCCTCCTTGTACTCCACCAATGACCAGGACCCAGGCAGCGACTCCCCTGTGGGCAGTGTATTGCCCCCTGCAGGAAGGCTTCCCGTAGGGCCTCCCCCTCACGCCCGGACACCGTAGTGAATTATACCCAGGAACCACGGGTAAATAGTGACATTAACGCCCCTTGTGTCGTGAACAGTCGAGACGGGAATATAACAGTGAACAGTGACAAAGTGAGGGCCAGAACAATACCTGTGACAAAGTGAGGGCCAGAACAATACCAGTGACAAAGTTACCAATAACCTACTAAGGCCTGATATCCGGCAGAATAGGAAATATCCTAAGTCCCAGACAAAAGAACTTATAGAAATCGTGGACCAAGACTAGGGTGCACGGGAGAATTAAAAGTCTGTGAATAAGTGTCATCATGACTAAGTAACTCCATCAAGTGTCGCGACCCACATCCTATCCAGTTATAGTAATATTCACCCCACTAACTCTTGACCCTGTCCACCCCTAGTGCATCGGACTCAATTTATATAATACCAATTCTGCTTATAGACGAAATACGGGTATCACGATATTGTAACTGATTACCTAAGTGTAAATGAAGAATACTGTGTCTCAAGTGTAACTGTAAACCTTGGTGTTAAAGGTTAACTCTGTGTCCCTGTCTACTGCATATCAAATACCTCTCTGCGTTATATTGTAATGGTGTAGGAATTAAGACAATAGATGTGTTAAGGTGTACTGCCTGGTTTTTATGTCCTGTTCCTTTGTAAGTGCTTTACTTCCGGTCCGGAAAGAGGACCCCACTCAGTCGCTGGTGTTCTTAGGATGAGAAGTCGGACTAAAAACACCCAGCATAACACTGGTGGCCAGCGGTGGTTCTGGATCCGAATAAAGCACGGAGGAACGATAAAGGAAACTTGCACAATGGCAGGCAAACCTCACATCCAATTGCCGAAATTCAACCCGGAGCAATATGACATTGATGTGTACTTGGATATGGTCAAACCCCTCTTAGACATTGGGTTCGACTCTGACAGAGAAAAGATAGCCGTCACATTACCCAACCTGGGCAAAATAATCACCACTGTCGCACCAAAAATCGTCCCAGAATTAACATGGGACCAATTCTTACACATCGTGAAGCAGGCTTTCATGCCTTCTACGGGCAGAGTTGTCGCTCTCTCTCAACTCGATGCCCTCGTCTACGACGGTAACCTAGACGACACCTTTGTCTAGGCTCGGCGCCTCGTCAGCGCTGCTTATCCCGAGGCAGCCACAAATACTCGGGATCTACACACTTTCAATGCCCTGCTGAGGATTCTCCCTAGCACAGTCAGGGAGCATTTCACCATCTATGACCCTCGGGGAACATGGATCAAGACCTACAACTCGTCCGACGTCTCCTCGCTGCCCATCCCATGCCACAACCTATCCACGCGGTGAGCAAATTCCCTACAACCAAGACCCCCCCACCAAAAACAAAGCCGCCGCCTCACCAACCTACCATGGAGCCGTCTCCTACTGTGCCCAGGGCCCACTCACAGAAGAAACGCCCCAACCCCAGGGACCAAAGCAACCTCATCTCAATTAATCCCTGGGAATTTACGGCCTGCAGTTGCACCTGCTCCCTTGGACGACATCAGAAAGCAGCTCAAGGCAAGCAGGCGCAGAACCTTCCCACAGGGGCACAGAAAGGTCTCCGACGAGGAACACGACGAACACGTCCACACTCAGCAGACGGATTTTTAGGCCCACCCCTGCACCTCCCCACGGTGATGGGGGCCACCTTACACAAATACAGGCCCCCAGTCTATGGCAAAATTTGGCTGAATGGGGTCAAGGCTAGACTACTGGTAGTGTCATAAAAGACTTTGTATTTACTTGTAGTGGAGTTTTCTATATATTAGACTTGTGGACGAGCGGTTTTTATATCTTGGAGTAGCTTGTAGTAGATAATCTTCTTTCCCATTTGTCATGTAGTGACAGGAGAGGTAAAGAATAGTATGGGACTATTTTTATTTGTCTTGGAAATATTAACAAGTCTCTCACACAGAGCGGAGTATAGAGTCCAGTCCCGCTAGCTATCTCTCTGTCTTGCTCTCTCTGTCTCTCTCAAGTTGCCAAGCCCTTCTCCCTGCGACCTTCCTCTTGTATGGCTTGTCTCCTTCTGAGCTCTCTTTCCTAAATTCTGGTGTAGCAGGGGTTGTATCACGTGTGTTCCTTGTGAGTGGAAAGTTCTAGAAGCCTGTGTGTGAGTATGTGTGTATGTGTGTGTGTATGGTCACTAGGCGCTGTCGTGTGCCTATCAAGCATTCCTTGAGTTAAGAGTGTGTAAGCATGTTTAGCATTGCTCGATTCTTGCAGACACAGTACCTTCTCATCATCTGATTCCCTGCTTCTATCTGTCTCTCTATCTATCTATTTATCTATCTATCTATTATGATTTGTAATTATAATATGGAGTCCTAACATATTGCTCGGTACACGCAGCTGAAGGACCTCCGACAGCAACTATCATTGACAGTTAATAGTCATAGTATAATAATACATATTATATACACATTATAATGAACTTATAAGCTAATTAAGTGAAATATATAATATTGTAAAAGTAACATAATTGTATGAATATTGTATACATATAATATTTATAGTAAATAGTGATTATTTAGTAATATTACATTTTAAACAAGTTGTATACATATTTGAATAAATGCATTAAAGTAAATTATTTAACTGTAATACAGTATGTACTTGGGTTTTTGTAGTGAAATGCATACATGTGTTGGCCTTATAATTGTAGTTACATTTTGTTAATGCAACAGTTACATAAGTGTCTTGGCCTTATAATTGTAGTTAAAGTTACATAAAAGTTACATCTTGTTAATGCAACTGTTAATTGGCAAAGTGTAACATAATGCAATCGTTTGTCGTTACATAATTGTTACATATCGTTTGTAGGTACATAATTGTAGTTAAAGTTACATAAAAGTTACATCTTGTTAATGCAACTGTTACATAATTGGCAAAGTGTAACATAATGCAATCGTTTGTCGTTACATAATTATAATATGGAGTTACATAATTGTTACAGTAGACACGGGAGCGGCTAGGTCATGCCTGTACTCTCACTTCTACTCCCGCCACACCTCCGCTTTCGGCCCTCTTCTCCCCACCTCAGCCAACCTCGTAGACACGGGGGATGGCCCCCTGCCCATCCGTGGGGAAACCCAGGCCCTTCGGACCGACACTCACCAACGAATCACCCCTTCATCATATTCGACTCCACATGTCGTCAGTATGATGGATACCTAGGGATGGACCTCCTGAAAAAACTTCACACCACAATCGACTGTTATCAGCGCCACCTTCACTTCAGTCCAGCCCCCCCCCAACAAGCATCAATCACAAAACGAAAAAAAAAACGGAAAATAACACCACCGCCCACACACCACCCTCACCCCCCCCAACACTCACCCCCTCCAACCCATCTGTACATGCAACCTCACCCCAACCTCACTCAACACCTCACTCCCTCACTCCCTCACTCTCCATCCCCATACCCCTTTCTACCTTTACTGGCCCCCTCTCCATCTTTCCCCACCACTATCGCTTCTATGGTCACCATTCCACCCCACCACAAAGTTTGGGTAGAACTAAACAGACCCTCTGGTACGTACCTCCGTCCTTTTCTCCCCTTCCTTACCCACCGGACCCCTTTCATCCTGTTTAGTGTCCCCCACCTTCCTTCCCCCCCATGTCCGAGCAGTACGTATCGCTAACCTCGCCACAACACCACTGACCCTACCAAGAGGACTCATCATTGGCGACACGGAAGAAGCCGAGCCATGCCAAACACCACCTTCTAACCATCCCACCCTCCTTGACCTACCGCCACACCTATCCCCTTCCCAAACCAACAGCCTCCGACAACTACTCCTGGACTTTCAGGATCTTTTTTCCTCTGGCCCAACAGACCTCGGCCACACTACTTATCTCAGTCACGAGATACACACAACCGGACCACCCATTCGTCAACCATCACGCCGGAAAAATCCTAAGCAGCGTGCAGAAGAAGACCGGCAGGTCCAGGACATGCTCGATGCCGGTGTCATCTCCAACTCCACCAGCCCGTGGTCCTCCCCCGTCGTACTCGTGAGAAAAAAAGACGGAACCATGCGGTTCTGTGTTGATTACCGCAGAGTAAACGATGTCACCATCAAGGACGCCACGCCCCTACCCAGAATCGATGACTCCCTCGACTCCCTGCACGGCTCAATATGGTTCTCTACCCTAGACCTGCACTCGGGTTACTGGCAGGTCCCCGTTCACCCAGACGACAAACAGAAGACCGCCTTCTCAACCTCGGACGGGTAACACTATGAGTTTAATGTCCTCCCTTTCAGACTCTGCAACGCCCCCGCCGCATTCTTCCGCCTCATTGAATCTGTCCTGAGCGGTCTGACCTGGGAAATCTGCCTGACCTACCTGGATGACGTCATAGTCTTCAGTCACACCTGGGCCGACCACCTCCACCGCCTCTAACAGGTGTTCCTATGCATTCGCCAGGCTGGGCTTAAACTCAAACCCACAAAGTGCGTCCGAGCCGAGCGATCCGTCTCCTTCCTAGGGCACATGATCGGAGCCAAGGGCATCTCACCTGACCCCGACAAACTATGTGCGATTGTTGACATCCTTCTACCTTGTGACGTACACGAAACCAGGGCCTTCCTAGGTCTAACTTAATATTACAGACGCTTTGTAAAAGGGTTTGCCGACATCGCCAAACCACTCCATGACCTAACAAAAAAGGGCAAACCATTCATATGGACAGAACCAAGAAAGACTGCATTCAACACCCTCAAGTCCAAGTTAATTTCAGCCCCCATCATCGCGTTTCCAGATTACAACCTCTCCTTTTGTCTGTACACCGACGTTTCCCTCATAGCTATAGGGGCTGTCCTCGCCCAAGTACAACACGGCCACGAACCTATCATCGCCTGCGCCAGCCACACCCTGAATCAAGCTGAACGGAATTACGCGGCCACCAAACGCGAGTGCCTCGGAATCATCTGGGCTCTCGAATACTTCCGTTCGTATATCTCCGGCACCCACGTAGTCGTCATCACAGACCACCAATCTCTGCAATGGTTGCGCCAATCCAATACCAACAATGCCCAACTCATACGATGGCGAGAAGCACTCGAAGAGTATGATTTCGAGATATCATACCGACCAGGGAAGTTGCACACTAACGCTGACGCCCTTTCCCGCCTACCCATCAATGCTATCTGCCCAAAACCAGACCTGATCCAAATGTGGAGAAATAAGCAATGCCCTACCTGGATCCCGCCAAGCACATTCGCCAAACTCCACCTTCATGACGATCACCTGTTCGATCCAAATGGCCACATTGTCCTAGACCCTACCACCGCACATGACGCTATGTTACACCTTGACGCCAACAATGGCATCCACCTCGGGACCAAGAAACTTTTACAAGTTTTCAACGACATGTATTGGACAGCTAACCCATCCACCATTGCCAAAAACATCATCCAAACATGCCGTGCCTGTGCATTAGGGAAAGACATCACTCCCACACCCGGACCTTCAGGAAAACTAACGGCACAAAAACTGGGGCAGTTACTTTCCCTTGACGTCGTTGACCCCCTCACACCTAAAGCAGGATACAAATACATTATCACGTTCGCAGATGTGTACTCAAAATTCATCATCGCGTGCCCCGCCAAAGACCACAACGCTGTATCAGTCGCCGACGCCCTGACCCACCACGTCTTCCCTTATTTTGGCATTCCCCAAGCCCTACACTCGGATATTGCCCCAGAGTTTACTGGCAAAATATGGGAAGAACTTGCGAAAATATTCGGATACCACATCTCCCACTCATCCCCATACTGGCCCCAGGGTAACAGCATCTCCGAGAGAAGCCATTGCTCCATCCTGAACCAAGTCAGGACGAGAATCATGCAAACGGGGAATGACGATTGGCCCGCCCATGTCAAAATTGCCACAAGATGATGGCATAACCCCCCACGAGCGAGTATTCGGGGAAACCCCGCTCCTCCTATCCCTCCACCACCACCTCCACCCGCCCACCCCGCCCTCCACCACTGACCCCCTTCACCACGTCAAACGCCGCCTCCACCATCTCCAAGCCCAACAAGACCTTACACCTGACACTAACCACTCCAACCCCTACAAACCAGGTGAGTCCGTCATCGTGGCACATCTACCCACCCCCACCAAGACCTCCCCCTGATTCGATGGTCCCTTCACAATCATCAGTCCCTAACCCCTACCAAGTGATCATTGACCACCGGGGGCAACCACACACACATCGCAACCGCCACGTGCACCCCTTCCACCCCTCCAACAATGACCACGCTCACACCCGCGCACCCCGCACCTCTCTCCATGCACCTGTCCTCTCCGTGTCTTCTGAGAATTACCTCCCAGACTATTTCTCTTACTCCTTCTCACCCCCACCCTCCAACTCACCCATGAGCACGCCGCCTCCCACCACACCCACCCCCAACACACCACCCCCTCCCACTGACCTTAACCTCCAACCCCCCGCTCCCAACCACGACCATCCTACCTCCACACCACCACCTCCACTACCTACATCACCGGCCCCCCCGCCCACAACCGAATCTTCGGCCCACAAGCCAGACCACCCCCCACCCGACACCGCCACATCACCACAATCCACCACTCACCCCCCTCACACCAGTCCACCCACCACCCCACCCACCGCACCACTCTCCAGCCTACCACGTCCAACTACTCCACCACGCACAAGCACCACCCGCCCAACCACACCCCCCCTACCCCATGACCATTCTCATTATACATGCCATGCCGCACCCCCACCTGCCTCCCCCCCACTGGCAGCACGCCCTCACCACCACCACGTGGCCAACCACCCTCACCACCGACACCCACCCTCACCACCACCACCACCAGATCAGGACGTCTTTCATGCCCACCCTCCAGATACACACCAACACCACCGCCCACTGCCCACACAACCCACCATTCACCACCACAAACCACCCACACCCCAAACACCTCCCCCATCACCCTCCCTCTCCACCAAGCAAGATGGAATCTCCCCAAATCCCAATTCCCCACAGTACAACGCTCCTCCCACTGACCCATCCCCATAAAAGCCCCAACCTTCCATCACTCGCCAGCATTCAGCTTCTGCCTCCACACCAAGCACCATTGCCCGAGATGAAGATCATCAGGATCCACTGGCAGCCCCACGACAGCCCACATGTCAGGATCCGGGAGACATACCAGCTTCTCCGCCTCATATGCTGGACTGACCACCCATCCTCCCTCCGGCTTACTCTCAATCCCCACCGAGAGCCAAACCTCATCACCTTACACTGGACCAACCTCCTACAGCACCTCACCCCGGCCCATCAGACATTCACCACCACAATATACCACCTCCAGTCACGGGGTCGTGACTTCTTCACCACGGAGGGTGGTAAAATACATGCCGCCGCCGGACCGCCCACCCCGCCACCCCCCACCCCACCACCGAGCCGCTACCACAACACCACCCCAGGAGGATACCACAGTGGGGCTGGTGACCTGGAACAAGAGGGTCACAGGGACACTACTGTCCTGAGTTCCTCTTCCCCGCAGCTATCCCAACACCAGGTAAGCAGGAAGAGACAACGACCCTGCGAGCAGGACAGCCGTCGCCAGAATCAGGGTGGGACTGAACTAGATTCAGTCCCAGGTGACACCGCGTTCACAGCCACTGTACGTGACGGGGAAGGAGCGGCCACTGTACACCCTTCAGTTACCTCCCAAAGGGCGGGCAGGCTTATGGCTACGGCCGAAGTACGTACCAGGGTAGATAGACCCTCGGCTACGGCCTCTGTACGTACCAGAGAGGGCGCGGCCTCTGTGCACCTCTCTCCTGCTTTTCTCCCCTACGGGAGCAACCCGCATTCATGGCCACTGTACGTGACGGGGAAGGAGCGGCCACTGTACGCCCTTCAGTTGCTTCCCTAAGGGCAGGCAAGCTCCCAGCTATGGCCAGAGTACGTAGCAGGGTAGATAGACTCACGGCTCCGGCCTCTGTATGTACCGGAGAGGGCGCGGCCTCTGTGCATCCCTCTCCTGTCTCTCCCTCCTATGGGAGCAACACCGTGTTCACGGACACTATACGTGACAGGGAAGGAGCGGCCACTGTACGCCCTTCAGTTGCTTCCCTAAGGGTAGGCAAGCTCCCAGCTATGGCCAGAGTACCCAGCACGGTAGATAGACCCACGGCTCCGGCCTCTGTATGTACCGGAGAGGGCGCGGCCTCTGTGCACCCCTCTCCTGTCTCTCCCTCCTATGGGAGCAACACTGCGTTCACGGCCACTGTACGTGACGGGGAAGGAGCGGCCACTGTACGCCCTTCAGTTGCTTCCCAAAGGGCAGATAGGCCCATGGCTACGGCCGCTGTACATACCAGGGTAGATAGACCCAAGGCTATGGCATCTGTACGTACTGGAGAGGGCGTGGACTCTGTGTACCGTTCTCCTGCCTTTTCCTCCTTCGGGAGCAGCACCGCCAGCACGGCCACTGTACATGCGGGGGAAGGAGCGGCCACTGTACGCCCTTCAGCTGTGGGCCCTAGGAGTCACGAAACCACGCTCACGGCCACTGTACGTGACGGGGAAGGAGCGGCCACTGTACTCCCTTCATTCATGATCCCAAAGGCCCTCCCGACGCAGGAAGTCCCTTGCGCGGCCGGCCCTTTCCCTATCGGCTGCGTGGGACGCCCTTTGTCCCCTTTGGGGAGTGTTTCCCCGGAGGTGCTGCCAGAGTGGTGGCGTGGCCCGATCCAGGTCATACCACCTACCCCTGGGAGATCCCTGCCCCTGCCGGACACCCGACGGAGATGGTGCCGCAGCTCACCCCTGTCAGCGCCTCCCCCTACAGGCGACCGCACTCCCAGGACCCCCAGGCCTGACCAGCAGCCCCCAGGTCCGGGCAACCCAGGCTCTCTCTCTCCCCGGAGCCAGAGGCAACAGGCCCGCCTCCTACAGCTGTTTGGCTCTAGTCTCGAGGGCCACCTCTCAGGTCGAGGCCCCCAGACCAGAGGGCCTCTCTGCACCCCACCAACGAGGCTACAGTACGAGAGCCTCCTCCCAGGTCGAGGCTCCCAGACAGGAGGGCCTCCTTGTACTCCGCCAACGACCAGGACCCGGGCAGTGACTCCCCTGTGGGCAGTATATTGCCCCCTGCAGGAAGGCTTCCTGTAGGGCATCCCCCTCACGCCCGGACACCGTAGTGAATTATACCCAGGAACCACGGGTAAATAGTGACATTAACGCCCCTTGTGTCGTGAACGGTCGAGACGGGAATATAACAGTGAACAGTGACAAAGTGAGGGCCAGAACAATACCTGTGACAAAGTGAGGGCCAGAACAATACCAGTGACAACATTACCAATAACCTACTAAGGCCCGATACCCAGCAGAATAGGAAATATCCTAAGTCCCAGACAAAAGAACTTATAGAAATCGTGGACCAAGAGTAGGGTGCACGGGAGAATTAAAAATCTGTAAATAAGTGTCATCGTGACTAAGTAACTCCATCAAGTGTCGCGACCCACATCCTATCCAGTTATAGTAATATTCACCCCACTAACTCTTGGCCCTGTCCACCCCTAGTGCATCGGACTCAATTTATATAATACCAATTCTGCTTATAGACGAAATACTGGTATCACGATATTGTAATTGATTACCTAAGTGTAAATGAAGAATACTGTGTCTCAAGTGTAACTGTAAACCTTGGTGTTAAAGGCTAACTCTGTGTCCCTGTCTACTGCATATCAAGTACCTCTCTGTGTTATATTGTAACGGTGTAGGAATTAAGACAATAGATGTGTTAAGGTGTACTGCCTGGTTTTTATGTCCTGTTCCTTTGTGGGTGCTTTACTTCCAGTCCGGAAATAGGACCCCGCTCAGTCGCTGGTGTTCTTAGGATGAGAAGTCGGACTAAAAACACCCAGCATAACAAATATGTATCACACACAGCACAGGCAGAGAGTAGAGTTTTGTAGTTATATCTCGATGGTGAGTTTTAAGTTCTATATACCCGTATTGTGTCTATAAGCAAAATTAGTATTTAATAGTCTCAACCGAATGCACTATAGGTGGAGAGGGCCTGGGGTCGAGAGTGAATATTACTATAATTGATTAGAGCGTGAGTCGTGAGACTCGAGTAAGTTACTTAGTCGCGGGGACACTGTTCACAGACTTTTGGCTTTTCCTCACGCTCAGGCTCTATGTCCGTGTTCACTAGTCTTTTCTATTCTGCCTGGGTATTTATCGCACGGTGTGTTACTGATATTATTTTGGCCTCACCCTTTCACTGTCACTGTTCACTCCTGTCTCTGTGTTTTTCTACGACAGAAGAGATTCACTTCAGTCACTGTTGGCCCTTGTTTCCTGGGCTTAACACAAGAGGCGCCCGGGGGTGGGAGGGGGCTCTACTGGGGAGCCCTCCTGTAGGAGACAGTGGACTAACCATAGGGGTGTCACTGCCCAGGGTTCCTTAGTCAGGGGGGTGTAAGGAGGCTCTCCCGTTTTGGGGCCTCGACCTGAGAGGCCCTCGTGTTGGCGCCTCATCGGTGGGGTGCAGGGAGGCCCTCTGAACTGGGGTCCTTGACCTGAAGGGTGGCCCTCAGAACTGGGGCTGAACAGCTGCAGGAGGCGGGCCTGTCGCCTTGTCTTCCGGGCGGAGAGTCATGTGGGAGTAGAGTCCAAGTGGCCTGACTCTGGGGTCCGCCGGCCCGGTCTAGGGGCCTGGGTGCTGCTGTCGCCTTTAGGGAAGGGCACCGTCAGGGGCAGACTGCGGCACATCTTCTTTCTGGCATCCGTCAGAGACCGGGACCGACTAGGTGTAGGCGGCATGGCCGACACAGGGCCGCGCCACCACTCCGGTAGTACCTCGGGGGAACCACACCTGGAGGGAGTAAGAGAGGGGCGTCCCACGCAGCTGAGAGGTGAAAGACCGGCCGCACAAGGGACCTCCTTCTCCAGGAGGACCTCAAAGATCACAGATGAAGGACATACAGTGGCCGATCCTTCCCCCACACGTACAGTGGCCGATGTGGCGGCTTCTTGATCTCCAGGGTCCACAGCTGAAGGGCTTACAGTGGCCGACCCTTTCCTCACACGTACAGTGGCCGATGTGGCGGTGCTGCTCCCGAAGGAGGAAGAGGCAGATCAGGGGCGCAAAGAGGCTACACCCTCGCGGCATGTACAGTGGCCGATACCGCGGGTCTGCCTGCCCCACGGGAAGTAACAGAAGGACGTACAGTGGCCGATCCTTCCTCCACACGTACAGTGGCCGATGTGGCGGTGTTACTCCCGTAGGAGGAAGAGGTAGTGGATGAGGGGCGTACAGTGGCCGAACCCTTCCCGATACGTACAGTGGCTGATATCGCAGTTCCACTCCTGGTTCCTTTTCCAACCGGAGTGCGCTCAATAACTGACACTCTGGAGGTAGTACTCCTGTAAGAGAAGGAGGTAGTGGATGAGGGGCGTACAGTGGTCGAACCCTCCCCGACACGTACAGTGGCTGATATCGTGGTTCCACTCCTCTCTCTGTCAGTCGGAGTGCGCTCAATAGCTGACACTCCGAGGCCTTTGCCAATCGGAGTGCACTCAATAGCTGACACTCTGAGGCCTTTGCCAGTTGGAGTGTGCTCAATAGCTGACACTCCGAGGCCTTGTCCAGATGTGGCTGTAGCTGAAGGGCGTACAGTGGCCAAACCTTCCCCCACACATACAGTGGCCGATGTGGCGGCGCTACAGGGGGAAAGCAACTGAGGGGCGTACAGTGGACGAACCCTTGCCGGCATATACTGAGGCCGTACCGCGGTGTTGCTTGGGACTGACTCTGGCTCAGTCCCACCCCGAACTTGGTGAGTGCTGTCCCGCCCACGGGGTCGTGTCTTCCGCTGGCGTAGTTTCCTTCGGGGCGGTTGAGGGGTAGAGGGATTCAGGACAGGGGGGCACCAATGTCCTTCTTGCCCCGGGTTGACCTCTCGGTGACCTGGCCCTTCGTGGTGTCCTCCTGGGGTGGTGGTGAGGCGGCAGCTTGGTGGTAGGATGGGGGGTGGTGGGGTGGCCGGTTCGGCGGCGGCAGGTATTTCACCACCTTCCGCAGTGGAGAAGTCACGGCCCCGTGACTGGAGGTGGTATGTTGTGGTAGTAGTGGTCTGGTGGGTCGGTGTGAGATAGTTGAGGAGGCTGGTCCAATGGTGGGTGGTAAGGTTCGGCTCCTGGTGGGGGCTGAGGGTGAGGTGTAGGGACGATGGTCGGGTGGTGTGCTGTAGAAGCCGGAGAAGCTGGTGCATCGCCCGTATCCTGATGCTAGGGCGGTCGGGAGGGCACCATGTTACCCTTTCGATCTTCATTTCGGGTGATGGTGTTCGGTGTAAGGGCAGAAGCTGTATGCTGGCGTGTGAGGAGATCTTGGGATTTATATGGGGGATGGTTGGGTGGGAGGAGCATTTTCCTTTGGGGAATTGGGATTTGGGGAGTTTCCATCTTGCCTGGTGGAGGAGTAGGGTGATGGGGATGGTGTCTGGGGGGAGGTTAGCACGTGGTGGGGAATGGGGAGCAGGGTGGGGTGGAGATGGGGGTGTTGGGGTGTATCTAGATGGTGGGCGGGACAGGCGTCCTGATCTGGTGGTTGTGGTGGTGAGGGTGGGTGTGGGTGGTGAGGGTGGTTGGACATGTGGTGGTGTTGGGGTGTGATTCCGGGTGGCGGCGGACGTGGGCGGGGGTGTGGTGCGTCGTGTGTAATGAGAATGGTCAGTGGGTAAAGGGGGGCAGTAGTGGTGGTGTGGGTGATGCGTGTGAGAGGTGGTGTGGGCGCACGTGGTGGGCTGGAGGGCGGTGTGGCGGCAGGTGTAGTGCATGGGGTAGGGTGAGGGGAGTGGGAGGTAGGATATGGTGGTTGGGAAATGTGCTGGTTGGGTGGGAGTGGGTGGGGTGGAGGGTGCCGTGGGTGGTGTTGGAGACGGGCGTGGAGGAGACAGTGGAGTGGGCGTAGGAGAGGGATGGAGAATGGGTGGTGGTGGGGGATCGGGGTCAGGGGAAGTGGGTGGTGCATCAGGGGCTGGGGTGGGGGGTGGTGGCGTGACTGTAGGAGGGGTGGAGGGGGATGGGGAGGAGTAGGAGTAGGAGTCCGGGGGGTAATTCTCAGAAGACGCTGCAGTGGTAGGTGTGCGGCGGGTGGTGTTTGGCGCACGGGAGAGTGTGGGGTCATTGTTGGAGGGTGGGAAAGGACGCAAGTGTCTGTTTCTGTAGGTCCGTGGTTGGCCCTCATTGTTAATCGTGACTTGATAGGGGTTAGGGACTTTGATGATGGTGAAGGGCCCATCAAAACGGGGGGAGGTCTTGGTGGAGGTAGGCAGGCATGCTATGATGATGGAATCTCCCGGCTTGTAGGGGTTGGTGGGGTTAGTGTTGGGCTGCAGGTCTTGTTGTGCTTGAAGGTGCTGGAGGCGTCGTTTGAGGTGGTGTAGGGGGTTGGTGGTGGAGGGTGTGGTGGGAGGTTGTAGGTGGTGACGGAGGGGTAGGAGGAGTGGGGCTTCCCCCAAAACTCGCTCGTGGGGGGTGATGCCGTCCTCTCTGGGGCACGTGTTCAAGCCCCATTGCACGATTTTGACTTGCGCCGGCCAGTCGTCATTTCCAGTTTGTATGACTCTTCTCCTTACTTGATTTAGGAAGGATCTATGACTCCTCTCGCAGAAGCTGTTTTCCTGTGGCCAGTATGAGGATGAATGGGAGATGCGATAGCCAAATATTGATGTGAGTTCCTCCCAGATTTTTCCCGTAAATTCCGGTGCGTCGTCTGAATGTAAGGCCTGTGGGATTCCGAAATAAGGGAAGACGTGGCGGACTAGGGCGTCACCAACTGAAAAGACATTGTGTTCTTTAGCGGGGCAGGCGATGAGGAATTTAGAGTAAACGTCCACGAAGGTGATGATATACTTGTACCCCGCTTTAGGTGTGAGGGGGCTGACGACATAGAGAGAGAGCAATTGCCATGGTTTTAGTGTGGGTAGTTTCCCTGCTGGGCCGGGTGTGCGAGTGATGTCTTAGCCCAAGGCATAGGCACGGCATGCTTGGACAATGCTTTTGGCGATGGTGGAGGGGTTAGAGATCCAATATATATAGTTGAAAACTTGTAAAAGTTTCTTTGTCCCGAGGTGGATGCCATTGTTGGCGTGGAGGTGCAGCATTGCTTCATGGGCGGCGGTCAGGTCGAGGATGATATGGCCGTCTGAGTTGAACAGGTGATCGCCGTGCTGGTGTAATTTGGCGAATGTGCGCTGCGAAATCCAGGTGGGGCATTGTTTATCCCGCCACATCTGAATGAGGTCCGGTTTGGGGCATACGGCATTGATGAGTAGGCAGGAAAGGGCGTCAGTGTTGGTGTGTAGTTTGCCAGGCCGATAGGATATTTAGAAGTCGAATTCTTCTAACGCTTCTCGCCACCGGATGAGTTGGGCATTGTTAGTATTGGACTGGCGTAGCCACTGCAGGAATTGGTGGTCGGTGATGATGACTACGTGTGTGCCAAAGATGTATGACCGGAGGTAGTCAAGCGCCCAGATGATTCCGAGGCATTCGCGTTTGGTGGCCACGTAATTACGTTCGGCCTGATTCAGGGTGTGGCTGGCGCAGGTGACGATGTGTTCGTGCCCATCCTGCACTTGAGCAAGAACAGCCCCTATGGCAATGAGGGAGACGTCGGTGTACAGACGAAAAGGGAGGTTGTAGTCTGGAAAGGCAACGATGGGGGCTGAGATGAGTTTTGACTTGAGGTTGTTAAATGCGGCTTTCCTTTCCTCAGTCCATGTGAATGGTTTGCCTTTCTATGTCAGGTCATGGAGTGGCTTTGCAATATCGGCGACGCCTTTCACGAAATGCCTATAATATGAAGTCAGGCCTAGGAAGGCACGGGTTTCGAGGACATCTTTCGGTAGGGGGATGTCTGCTATTGCATGTAGTTTTTCTGGGTCAGGTGAGATGCCCTTGGCTCCGATCACGTGTCCTAGGAAGGAGACGGATCGCTCGGCTAGGACGCATTTGGAGGGCTTGAGTTTTAGTCCAGCCTGGCGTATACGTAGGAAAACTTGCTTGAGGTGGTGTAGATGGTCGGCCCAGGTGCGACTGAAAACAATGACGTCGTCGAGATATGCCAGGCAGACTTCCCAGGTTAGGTCGCCTAGTACAGACTCCATGAGTCGGGAGAATGTAGCTTGGGCGTTGCAGAGTCCGAAAAGAAGGACGTTGAACTCGTAATGTTTGCCGTTTGAGGTGGAGAAAGCGGTCTTCTGCTTGACCCCTGGATGGACAGGGACTTGCCAGTAACCTGACTGTAGGTCTAGTGTGGAGAGCCAGGTTGAGCCGTGTAGGGAGTCGAGGGATTCGTCGATTCTAGGGAGAGGCGTGGCGTCCTTGGTGGTGACATCGTTGAGTTTGCAGTAATCCACACAGAACCGCACTGTTCCGTCTTGCTTTCTAACTAGTACGACGGGGGAGGACCATGGGCTATTTGATTTGGAAAGACCCCAGCATCAAGCACGTACTGGACCTGCCGGTCTTCCTCTGCCCGTTGTTTAGGGTTTTTGCAGTGTGATGGTTGGAGAATGGGTGGTCCGGTTGTGTGGATCTCATGGCTGAGGTAAGTCGTGTGGCCGATGTCTGCAGGGCCAGATGAGAAGAGGTCTTGGAAGTCCAGGAGTAATCGTTAGAAGCTGTTGGTCTGGGAGGTAGATAGATGTGGAGGGAGAGGAGGCAGGGTGGGGTGATTGGAGGGCGGTGTTGTACAAGGCTCAGCTTCTTCCATGTCGCCTACAATTAGTCCTCGAGGTAGGGTAAGGGGTGTGGCGGCGAGGTTAGCGACACAGACAGTTCGGATGTGGGGGGGAGAAAAGTCGGGGACACTAAACACGATGACAGGGGTCCAGTTGGTAGGGCGGGAGAGAAAAGGACGGAGGTACCGGAGGGTCTGTTCAGTTCTAACCAAGCCTCGTGGTGGGGTGGAATCGTGATAGTGGAGGCGATAGCGACAGGGAAAGTTGGAGAGTGAGGTTGAATTGGCTGGGTGGAAGAAGGGGGTGGTGATTGAGGGGGTGAGGTGTGAGGTGATAATGGAGTGGAGTTGCATGTGCAGATGGGTTGGGGAGGATGACTGTCAGGGGGAGGTGGTTTGTATGTGTTGTGTTGATGAGTGGTGATTTTTTTTTTTCTCCTGGGGGCGTGGGGGCTGGACTGAAGAGGAGTTGGCGCTGGTGGCAGTCGATGGTGGTGTGTAGTTTTTGGAGGAGGTCCAGCCCCAGGTAGCCATTGTATGCACGACAGGTGGAGTCGAAGATGATGAAGGGATGAATGGTGGATGCTTTTTGGTGTGTTTCGGTCCGCAGGGCCCGAGTTTCCCCACGGATAGGTAGTGGGCCATCCCCTGCATCTACAAGATTGGCTGAGGTGGGGAGAAGGGGACTGAAGGTGGAGTTTTGCGGGAGTAGAAGTGCGAATACAGGGATGACCTGGCAGCTCCTGTGTCCACCAGTAATCTAGCCTTGACCCCGTTCAGGTGTATTTTGTCATAGACTGGGGGTCTGTACTTGTGTGAAGTGGCCTCCGCCACCGTGGGGAGGTGCGGGGGCGGACCTAAAAATCCATCGGCTGCGGGTTGTTGTCTTCGTCGGGCTGCTCGTCGCCGGGTTCAGGGTCGATGATGGGTGAAGCGTCGTCCTGTGGAACGTCGTCCTCTAGGGATGAGACTTTCCTGCGCCCCTGATTGAAGGTCCTGCGTCGGTTCGTCTTTTGCTGTTCCCTGATGTCATGCAGGGGGCAGGTACGACTGTAGGCAGTAAATTCCCAGAGGTTAATAGAGATGAGGTTGGAATTTTCCCCAGGGTTGGGGCGTTTTCTCCGTGGGTGAGCCCTCGGGACGGTGATGGACGGCTCCGTGGTGGGTTGGGTGGGCTGAATGGGCGGTGTCCTTGCCTTGGGTAGTTGTGATTTGGTGGTGGGGAATTTGCTCACCGCGTGAATAGGTTGTGGCGTAGGACGGGTGGCGAGGAGCTGTCGGACGAGTTGCAGGTCACGATCCATGTCGCCTGAGAGATCGTAAATGGTGAAGTGTTCCCGTATTGAGCTCGGGAAGATCCTTAGCAGGGTGTTCAAAGTGTGTTGATTCCGTGTTGCAGTGGTAGCTTCGGGATAGGCGGTGCTGACGAGGCGCCTAGCCTGAACGAAAGTGTCGTCGAGGCAGCCGTCATAGGTGAGGGCGTCGAGCTGTGAGAGGGCGACCACTCTGCCCAGTGAAGGCGTCACTGTCTGCTTTGTAATGTGCGAAAATTGGTCCCAAGTCAAGTCGGGGACGATTTTCGTGGCTATAGTAGCAATTATTTTGCCCAGGTTGGGTAGTGTGACAGCTATTTCCTCTCTGTCCGTGTCAAACCCAATGTCTAGGAGGGGTTTTACCATATCAAAGTAAACATCTATGTCATATTGTTCAGGATTGAACTTCGGCAATTGGATGTGAGGTGTGGCTGCCATTGTGCAGGTTTCCATTTTGTGTTCCTCCGTGCTTTATTCGGATCCAGAACCACAGCTGGCCACCAGTGTTATGCGGGGCGTTTTTAGCTCAACTTCTCGGACTAAAAACGCTTGCAACTGAGCGGGGTCCTCTTTCCGACCGGAAATAAAACACTTACAAAGGAACAGGGCATAAAAACTAGGCAGTACACCTTAACACATCTATTGGCTTATTTCAATACACTGTTACAATACAAACAAAGAGTTACAGGATATGACGTAGACAGGTTTACAGAGATAGCTTCCCAATAATATGTATCACACACAGCACAGGCAGAGAGTAGAGTTTTGTAGTTATATCTCGATGGTGAGTTTTAAGTTCTATATACCCGTATTGTGTCTATAGGCAAAATTAGTATTTAATAATCTCAACCGAATGCACTATAGGTGGAGAGGGCCTGGGGTCAAGAGAGTAAATATTACTATACTTGATCAGAGCGCAAGTCGCGACACTCGAGGAAGTTACTTAGTTGAGGGGACACTGTTCACAGACATTTGGTTTTTCCTCACGCTCAGGCTCTATGTCCGTGTTCACTAGTCTTTTCTATTTGCCTGGGTATTTATCTCACAGTGTGTTACTGATATTATTTTGGCCTCACTCTTTCACTGTCACTGTTCACTCCTGTCTCTGTGGTTTTTTACAACACAAGAGATACACTTCAGTCACTGTTGGCCCTTGTTTCCTGGGCTTAACACAAGAGGCGCCCGGGCGTGGGAGGGGGCTCTACTGGGGAGCCCTCCTATAGGAGACAGTGGACTACCTGTAGGGGTGTCACTGCCCAGGGTTCCTTCATCAGGGGGGTGCAGGGAGGCTCTCCCGTTTCGGGGCCTCGACCTGAGAGGCCCTCGTGTTGGCGCCTCGTCGGTGGGGTGCAGGGAGGCCCTCTGAACTGGGGTCCTCGACCTGAAGGGCGACCATCGGGACTGGAGCCGAACAGCTGCAGGAGGCGGGCCTGTCGCCTCTTCTTCCGGGAGGAGAGTCGTGGGGGAGTAGAGTCCAAGTGGTCTGACTCTTGGGCCCGCCGGCCCGGTCTAGTGGCCTGGGTGCTGCTGTTGCCTTTAGGGAAGGGCGCCATCAGGGGCAGACTGCAGCACCTCTTCTTTCTGGCGTCCGTCAGAGACCGGGACCAACCAGGTGTAGGCGGCAGGGCCAACACAGTGCCGCACCACCACTCCGGTAGTACTTCAAGGGAACCACACCTGGAGGGAGTAAGAGAGGGGCATCTCACGCAGCTGAGAGGTGAAAGGCCGGCCGTGCAAGGGACCTCCTTCTCCAGGAGGACCTCAGAGATCACAGATGAAGGACGTACAGTGGCCGATCCTTCCCCCACACGTACAGTGGCCGATGTGACGGCTCTGTGATCTGCAGGGTTCACAGCTGAAGGGCGTACAGTGGCCGACCCTTCCCCCACACATACAGTGGCCGATGTGGCGGTGCTGCTCCCGAAGGAGGAAGAGGCAGATAAGGGGCGCACAGAGGCTACACCCTCCCCGGCACGTACAGTGACCGAAACCGTGGGTCTGCCTGCCCCACGGGATGTAACAGAAGGATGTACAGTGGCCGATCCTTCCCCCACATGTACAGTGGCCGATGTGGCAGTGTTACTCCCGTAGGAAGAAAAGGTAGTGGATGAGGGGCATACAGTGGCCGAACCCTCCCCGTTACGTACAGTGGCCGATATCACTGTAGCACCAGTCGAGCAGGGCAGTACTCCCGAGGTGGATGGAAAGCTGATGAGAGTGCTGGAGCTCCCGTTTCATCAGCCCTCAGGACTAGTTCCTGACCATCCCCCTTTGCTGAATTTTTTCAGTGTCTCAGTTACACAGAGAGTAGGCCAGCATGCTCTCCAGTACAAATTTCTCTAACTATCTACACCAAACTACATGCACAGTACACACTACACTTCCTTTTCCAAAAGTCAAAAATTATGGCGTCTCATCACCAAGCCTCGGAGTCCCCAAGGGGGGGGGAAATGCCCCTACCATCCGCCCCTCTCCTGGTGATGACTCGAGGTGCCTGGAACCACTGTCTGACTCTTCTTCTTCATTTCTGCAACATTCGCGGCCTTTCCTCTAACTTTCGCTCTGTTGGGCACCACCTCTCCTCCTCTAAACCTCACCTTCTTTTTCTAACGGAGACTCAGCTGTCTGAGGCAACTGACAGCAAACCCTTTTCTGTATCCTCCTACTTTCTCTATACTCATTTCAAAGCCAAAGGTGGCTGTTGTGTACATATACGCAACGACTTATCTTGCTCTCGTGTTCCTGAGCTCGATTCTTCTGAATTCTCTACACTCTGGCTTCGGCTTTCCTGTCATTCTCTGACTAAATATATCTGTGCTGTTTACTTATCCCCTAATTCTACTGACTATCAAAAATTCTTTGACTATCTTACCTCTGCGAAAGTGGATGTATGTGGAATAACTGAAACAAAATGGAGAGGAGAAAGTGTGAGAGAATGGGAGTATGGATGGGGTATATGTGCAGGAGTAGGTGAGAATGAGAGGGCAAAGGAAGGAGTATGTATAGTTGTGAGTAAAAGATGAAGAGGAGCATAAGACAGTATGGATCAGTTGGATCAAGGATTATGTGGGTAAAGTTGAAAGATGGAATACAAATGTGGGCGATTGTGTGTGTGTATGCGCCAACGCAAGATCGTGCTAGAAGAGTGAGAGAAGAGTTCTGGACAAATGTAGAAGTGTGCATGGAAAAGTTTGGAAGGAATGATAGAGTGTTTTTGATTGGTGATATGAATGGTAAAGTTGGGAATGTGAAGGTGGATGGAATAGTTGGTGAGTGGGTTGTGCCTGCTGAGATAGATGAGAATGGGAGTGCGCTAGTGGACATTTGTGCTGGGAGGGGGTTGGTGATAGCCAATACCCTCTTCAGGCATAAAATGATCCACAGGTATACATGGCGAGTGATGAGAAGGGTGGGTGGTGAATTGAGGGAAAGGAAGGCAATGATTGATTATGTGTGTGTGGATGAAAGGATGCGAAGATGTATATTGGATGCAAGAGTTTATAGAGGTTGGGGGAGTGGACTTTCTGACCACTACTTGGTGGTGGCCAGAGTTAAAGTTCAAGTAAGATGGAGGAATAGAAGAAGGGAAAGACGAGAGGAAGGAGTAGTTGCAAGGAGAGTGGAAAGGTTACAAGAGGATGAGAAAAAGGCAGAGTATAAGAGAGAAGTGGAGGAACGATTGGTCAAATATGAGTTGGAGCAGATGGGGGACTTGGAAGGTGTGTGTAGAATATTTACAGAAGAAATATGTGCAGCATGTGATGTGGTGTGTGGAAGGAAGAGAAGACGGAGGGGGGTGCAAGGAACAGCGTGATGGACTGAAGAGGTGAAACGGGCTGTGGCACAAAAGAAGAAAGCATACAATGAATGGATGAGAAATAGGGGCGTGGAAGAAGTTGAGAGGCGGAAGAGAGAGTTATATGTAGAAAGAAAGAGAGAGGTGAAAAGCTTAGTAAGAGAGAGTAAGAAGAGAGTGGATGAGGAATTTGGAAGGAATTTGAGTGTAAACTGGAGGGACTGTAAGAAAATGTTCTGGAAAGAGGTGAAAAGAGTAAGACAGGGTGGAAGTGAAGTTAGAAGGGGAGTGAAAGATAAAAATGGTAGATTACTAGTGGAGAAGGGAGAAAAAGTGAGCAGATGGAGAGAACACTTTAAGGAATTGTTGAACGTGGAGGATGGAAGTAATGCGAGTATAAGTGGCTGGGGAATGGCTGGGAGAAGGAGGGAGGTGAGAAGACAGGAAGAAATCAGTAGGATAGAAGTTGTGGAAGCAATGAAGAAAGTTAAATCAGGGAAAGCCCCAGGAATTGATGGAGTGTGTGGTGAAATGCTGAAGCATGGGGGAGAGATAGTAGTAGAATGGATGTGGAAGATGTGCAGATTGGCCTGGGAGGAAGGTAGAGTCCCGGAGGATTGGAAGTCAGGTATAATTATTACCTTGTACAAAGGAAAAGGGGAAAAAGAAGTGTGTGGTAATCATAGGGGCATTTGTCTTCTTAGTATAATAGGAAAAGTGTATGGTAGGATACTTATTGACAGAGTTAGAGAAAGAACAGAGAAATTAGTTGGAGAAGAACAGGGAGGCTTTAGGAAGGGAAGAGGTTGTGTAGATCAGATATTCATTCTCAGATCTTTAGTGGAAAAGTTTCTAGAGAAGGGAAAGAAGTTGTATGCGGCTTTCATGGATTTGGAGAAAGCATATGACAGGGTGGATAGACTAGGATTGTGGAAAGTGTTAAGAATATATGGAATAGATGGGAAGTTGTTGAATGCTGTGAAGAGTATGTACGATGGTGCGAAGGCTGCAGTGCGTGTGGATGGTGAACTAAGTGAATTTTTCTCTTTGAAAGTTGGGTTGAAACAGGGATGTGTCATGTCTCCATGGTTGTTCAATCTGTACATGGATGGGGTAATAAAAGAGGTACAAGGTAGGGTAGTGGATGTTGGAGTGGCCCTGGTGAGAGAGGATAGTGTTTCGAAACTCCTTGTACTGTTGTTTGCAGATGATACCGTGTTGTTGAGTGAAGACGAAGGGGAGCTGCAAGGCTTGGTGGATGAGTTTGAGAGAGTGTGTAAGAAACGGAATCTAAAGGTGAATGTAGGGAAGAGTAAAGTGATGGTCTTTGAGAGAGGTGAAGTCAGTGAATGTACAGCGAGGTTGGATGGTGAGGAATTGGAAAATGTGAGTACGTTTAAGTACTTGGGTAGTGTGATGAGTAAGGATGGAGGTTTGGAGGGTGAAGTGCTTGAAAGGGTACAGCAGGGAAGAAAGGTTGCTGGTTCTTTGAAAGCAGTGATAAGAAACAGGGAAGTGAGCATGGAAGTGAAAAAGTTACTACATGACAGTATTGTGATACCAACTCTAACGTACGGAAGTGAAGCTTGGACGTTGTTGGAAGGACACAAGTCAAGAGTGAGAGCCGTGGAAATGAGTTATTTAAGAGGAGCCTGTGGAGTTACATGGAGAGACAGGCTGACGAATGAGGATATAAAGGAGCGTTGTGGTGTGGATGTGGATGTGATAGGAAGCGTTATGAGGAACACACTGAGGTGGTTTTGCCATGTGGAGAGGATGGAGGGTCAAAGACTGACGAAGAGAGTGTATGTGAGTGAGGTGGAGGGGGAAAGAGGGAGGGGGAGGCCGGGGATGAGATGGAGGGATGGGGTGGAGAGGTATATGAGAGAGGGGGGTGTGAGTTGGGAGCAGGGGAGTGAAATGGCGGGGGACAGGGCGACTTGGAGGCGATTTGTTTGTGGCCACCCCAAACGGGATTGAGGCGTCTGGCAATAGATAGATAGATAGACCACCACTTTTGGCTCTCCTCTCCTTTCACTGATCCACCGGTGAACAAGCCTACATCTTTTCTATCCTTAATGACCTAGAGCAGCTTGTACAGCACCCTACCCATATCCCTGAAAGCCTTGGAGAGAGTTCCAACATACATGACCTCTTCCTCACAACTAATCCTTCTGCTTACTCTGTTAATCTTTTCTCTCCGTTGGGCTCCTCCGATCACAACCTTATTACCTAAATGTGTCCTATCGCTCCGGTACTCCTCCAGGGAAACGTCGTCTGTGGCATTTTGGAGCCGCGGACTGGGAGGCCCTCAGGCAGTACTTCTTTGACTTTCCCTGGAATGATTATTCCTTCCATGGTCGGGAGCCATCTGAGTGTGCCTTGCGCATTACGGAGGTTATTCTCTCGGGCATGGAAGCATGCATTCCTTTCTCATATCCTTTGACTAACGCAAAAAAGCCTTGGTTTAATCACGCTTGTTCTAATGCTGTCCGCAACAAGGAGAGGGCCTACAAAAGGTACCGGAGCCAACCCACCCCTGAATCACATCATCTTTACGTTTCTGCCCAGAATCGTGCTAAGTCTGTTCTTCGCTCTACTAAAAATAATTTCATCCATACTAAATGCTCTCAACTCTCCAACTCGAATTCTTCCCGCTCCTTCTGGCACCTTGCCAAAAATCTTTCTAACAACTTTACCTCATCATCCTTCCCTCCTCTTTTCTACTCTGATGGTTCTGTAGCTATTTCTTCTACTGATAAAGCAGATCTCTTCGCACAGACTTTCTCCTTCAATTCCACCTTAGACGATTCCGGTGCTGTTCCTCCATCACTTCCCCCCTCTGACTTCCTCATGGCTGACATTAAAATTGCTTCAGCTGATGTATTTTCTGCCATCACTGGCCTCAGTACTAACAAGGCATATGGGCCTGATGGGGTCCCTCCTGTTGTACTCAAGAGCTGTGCTTCTGTGCTTACACCCTGCCTACGCAAACTCTTTTGCCTTTGTCTGTCAACTTGTACCTTTCCTTCTTGCTGGAAGTTTGCTCTCATTCAGCCAGTCCCAAAGAAGGGTGACCACTCCCAACACTCCAACTATCGTCCAATTGCTTTAACGTCCTGTATTTCAAAAGTTTTCGAGTCAATTCTCAATAGAAAAATTTTAAGGCATCTTTCCCATCACAACCTTCTTTCCGATCATCAGTACGAGTTCCGTCAGGGACGCTCCACTGGCGATCTTCTCACCTACCTTTCAGGCTCCTGGTCATCCTCCTTTCGGGACTTTGGCGAAAGCTTTGCCATTGCACTTGACATCTCAAAGGCTTTCGATCGAGTCTGGCATAAATCTTTAATTTCCAAACTGCCTTCCTACGGTTTCTATCCTTCTATCTGTGCCTTCATCGCTAGCTTCCTTTCTGGTCGTTCTATAGCCGCTGTTGTAGACGGCCACCATTCTTCTCCTAGATCTATCAACAGTGGTGTTCCTCAGGGCTCTGTCCTATCACCAACTCTCTTCCTTTTATTCATCAATGATCTCCTAAGCTGTACATCTAACCCTATCCACTCATATTCTGATGACTCCACCCTTCACCTTTCCATTCGGTTCCCGCAATGCCCATTTCAACAGTTACTTCAACAAACAAGGGATGAGGCATGTATGCATTTCACTACAATAACCCAAGTACATACTGTATTAGTTAAATAATTTACTTTTAATGCATTTATTCAAATATGTATACAACTTGTTTAAAGTGTAATATTACTGAATAATCACTATTTACTATAAATATTATATGTATACAATATTATAATCAATATTATGTACTAATAGATTAGCATATGTCATTGATAATTGCTGTCGGAGGACCTTCAGCTGCGCGGCCGAGCATATGTTATGAGTCCATATTATAATTACAAATCATAATAGATAGATAGATAAATAGATAGATAGACAGCTCTATGCGAGCCTGAGAATGGGAAATGATCTTGCAAGTTACACTGAGGAAAAGCTGACAACAGACTAGGAAGTAGGAGTCAGGAGATGATGCAGTTAGTTTGTCAGTGATACACCAGGTGAACACACATACACACATACTCACACACAGGCTTCTAGAACTTTCCAACCACAGGGAACACACGTGATACGACTCCCGTTTCACCAGAATTTAGGAGAGCTCAGAAGGAGAGAGGCCATAGAAGCAGCAGGGTGTAGGGAGGAAGGCTTAGCAACTTGGGAGAGAGAGAGAGAGAGAGAGAGAGAGAGAGAGAGAGAGAGAGAGAGAGAGAGAGAGAGAGAGAGAGATAGGGAGATAGCTAGCGGGACTCTATACTTCGCTCTGTGTGAGAGACTTGTTAATATTTTCAAGACAAATAAAAATAGTCCCATACTATTCTTTACCTCTCCTTGTCATTCAATGACAAATGGGAAAGAAGATTATCTACTTACAAAGCTACTCAAGTATAACAACCGCTCGTCCACAAGTCTAATATATATAACTTCTCTACAAGTAACTACAAAGTCTTTTTTATGACATTTGGTAGCAGCGAAAAGAACGCACCTCGTCTTCGAATCAACAGTGAATTTCTACAAAAGCAGGCGACACTCTATAAGATTAACTTCAGTTCTACAGTGAACGAATTACAACTATCTACAATCAACTACAAGTAACAACTCTATGAGTCATCTGTATAATCTTCTACACGCACCTACAAGTAGCGGCAGTCTTCATCCTACATCCAGTAAATCACAAAAAAAAAGGACCAAGAATACATCAAGTAAGAAAATACAAAACAAACAAACGAAGAGTGAGACACGACTCATAACTCATAACCACCAGACCTCACCCTCCTCTCTCTGCTACATCCACCCAACCCCCACCGCTGACGCAGGAGTGAAGAGGTCAAGACGACGAAGCAAATACCAAGTCCATATTCACAACTCATCTTACTCACTCATCTTCACTCAAGTTACTCATCGCTACTCATTTACTCACCACAGCTACCAGTGTGGGAAGCCAACGTCACCATGTGCTAAGATTATATCACAACGCGAGTCTGTCATGCCGAGCAACGTGTGACTGACACCAGGCACTTCTCACCCACTACTCATTACTCATTATTCACATAGCTCCTACTCATACTCATTTATTTTCACAGTTGAGTTGGAAATTCGACGTTCTATGCTGAGGTTTGCCTGGGACAGCTGTTAACCACCACAAGCACCAGGCCATGGAATTTCCTGAGTAATATCGTCCATCAACACAGCACTAGAATTATCAAGAGATCTTCAATCAAACCTGCATTTTTCTTCCGAGATCGACTTTTGTATCGACACACCTCTACGATCTGTATCAAGTGGGTAAAATTATACTTACTCATTTCTTCTCAGTGCTAAAATTAGCTATATTCATTTTTTTTTTTTTACTTATTTCCATATATACACTTATACACTCACTATCTATCATTTATTTCAACTTATTTACTCATCTATTTTGTTAGGACATAAATAAACAAGAGGCGTGTTAGATAACACCATATCTTAATGACAGGAATATTTTCGTCACCACCCACGTTAATACCAGATGACACACAATTTGCCACAACAACAGACTCACAATGAAGAGAGCACCAAGGCAACCCACCCCTTGTACAAACCTCACCACACACTAAAGATCAAAAAACAAATACGGCAGTTTCAGATGATGAGTGTGGAAACCCCCTCTGACGTAGCAAGTGCGGACTTTGTCGCTGACTTGCACACGTATGCCAATATACTTAACAGGGTTCACCGGTCCGATCGTACATATTCCATCATTCCCTCACACAACGATAAACACGTCCAAGTTGAATTAACAGAGCAAACAGTGAAAATGAATCAAGAAACAAATACCGCTGATCTAACAACCACATCTCAAGTGTTTGTGTATCACGAGGATAAAACTGCCCCAAAATTCTCTGGCACAGACAAAGATGGCATTGATGTCATTTCATTAGTCAGTCAGTGCAAACAAATGTTCATCAAGCGCCACATACTAGATGAACAAGAGAAAATTGCTATTTTTTCATCTTGCATAAGCCAGGAAAGATGTCCAGCAAGCAATTTACTTCGCTCAGACAAGCTCCATAGGGCTAGGACATATGATGAATTTAAAACTGAATTTTTGAAGAAATTTTCTGGAGGTATGAACTTCTTCTATCTATCTATCTATTGCCAGACGCCTCAATCCCGTTTGGGGTGGCCACAAACAAATCGCCTCCAAGTCGCCCTGTCCCCCGCCATTTCACTGCCCTGCTCCCAACTCACACACCCCTCTCTCATATACCTCTCCACCCCATCCCTCCATCTCATCCTCGGCCTCCCCCTCCCTCTTCCCCCCTCCACCTCACTCACATACACTCTCTTCGTCAGTCTTTGACCCTCCATCCTCTCCACATGGCAAAACCACCTCAGTGTGTTCCTCATAACGCTTCCTATCACATCCACATCCACACCACAACGCTCCTTTATATCCTCATTCGTCAGCCTGTCTCTCCACGTGACTCCACAGGCTTCTCTTAAATAACTCATTTCCACTGCTCTCACTCTTGACTTGTGTCCTTCCAACAATGTCCAAGCTTCACTTCCGTACGTTAGAGTTGGTATCACAATACTGTCATGTAGTAACTTTTTCACTTCCATGCTCACTTCCCTGTTTCTTATCACTGCTTTCAAAGAACCAGCAACCTTTCTTCCCTGCTGTACCCTTTCAAGCACTTCACCCTCCAAACCTCCATCCTTACTCATCACACTACCCAAGTACTTAAACGTACTCACATTTTCCAATTCCTCACCATCCAACCTCGCTGTACATTCACTGACTTCACCTCTCTCAAAGACCATCACTTTACTCTTCCCTACATTAACCTTTAGATTCCGTTTCTTACACACTCTCTCAAACTCATCCACCAAGCCTTGCAGCTCCCCTTCGTCTTCACTCAACAACACAGTATCATCTGCAAACAACAGTACAGGGAGTTTCCAAACACTATCCTCTCTCACCAGGGCCACTCCAACATCCACTACCCTACCTTGTACCTCTTTTATTACCCCATCCATGTACAGATTGAACAACCATGGAGACATGACACATCCCTGTTTCAAACCAACTTTCAAAGAGAAAAATTCACTTAGTTCACCATCCACACGCACTGCAGCCTTCGCACCATCGTACATACTCATCACAGCATTCAACAACTTCCTATCTACTCCATATATTCTTAACACTTTCCACAATCCTTGTCTATCCACCCTATCATATGCTTTCTCCAAATCCATGAAAGCCGCATACAACTTCTTTCCCTTCTCTAGAAACTTTTCCACTAAAGATCTAAGAATGAATATCTGATCTACACAACCTCTTCCCTTCCTAAAGCCTCCCTGTTCTTCTCCAACTAATTTCTCTGTTCTTTCTCTAACTCTGTCTATAAGTATCCTACCATACACTTTTCCTATTATACTAAAAAGACAAATGCCCCTATGATTACCACACACTTCTTTTTCCCCTTTTCCTTTGTACAAGGGAATAATTATACCTGACTTCCAATCCTCCGGGACTCTACCTTCCTCCCAGGCCAATCTGCACATCTTCCACATCCATTCTACTACTATCTCTCCCCCATGCTTCAGCATTTCACCACACACTCCATCAACTCCTGGGGCTTTCCCCGATTTAACTTTCTTCATTGCTTCCACAACTTCTATCCTACTGATTTCTTCCTGTCTTCTCACCTCCCTCCTTCTCCCAGCCATTCCCCAGCCAATTATACTCGCGTTACTTCCATCCTCTACGTTCAACAATTCCTTAAAGTGTTCTCTCCATCTGCTCATTTTTTCTCCCTTCTCCACTAGTAACCTATCATTTTTATCTTTCACTCCCCTGCTAACTTCACTTCCACCCTGTCTTACTCATTTCACTTCTCTCCAGAACATTTTCTTACAGTCCCTCCAC
The DNA here is from genome assembly GCF_032717465.1 of Coenobita brevimanus. Lineage (NCBI taxonomy): Eukaryota > Metazoa > Arthropoda > Malacostraca > Decapoda > Coenobitidae > Coenobita > Coenobita brevimanus. The sequence continues at coordinate 7,381,534 of NC_137035.1, forward strand.
TTCACACTCAAATTCCTTCCAAATTCCTCATCCACTCTCTTCTTACTCTCTCTTATTAATCTTTTCACCTCTCTCTTTCTTTCCACATGTAACTCCCTCTTCCGCCTCTCAACTTCTTCCATGCCCCTGTTTCTCATCCATTCATTGTATGCTTTCTTCTTTTGTGCCACAGCCTGTTTCACCTCTTCAGTCCACCACGCTGTTCCTTGCACCCCCCTCCGTCTTCTCTTCCTTCCACACACCACATCACATGCTGCACATATTTCTTCTGTAAATATCTTACACACACCTTCCACGTCTCCCATCTGCTCCAATTCATATTTGCCCAATCGTTCCTCCACTTCTCTCTTATACTCTGCCTTTTTCTCATCCTCTTGTAACCTTTCCACTCTCCTTGCAACTACTCCTTCCTCTCGTCTTTCCCTTCTTCTATTCCTCCATCTTACTTGCATTCTAATTCTGGCCACCACCAAGTAGTGGTCAGAAAGTCCACTCCTCCAACCTCTATACACTCTTGCATCCTTTACACATCTTCGCATCCTTTCATCCACACACACATAATTCCAGAATTACATAAAATTGTAGATCTTGTAAGGGAGCACACTACAAACCATGTGCTCAGTGAAATAACTGCTGATGTCTCCACAATCAAAAGAATATTGTTAGTTACTTTGGAAAATTCAAATTGGATAACAGATGATGGAAAGATGTCCCCAGACCTCGTCGTGGAGGAGACTGTAGCACCAGTCGAGCAGGGCAGTACTCCCGAGGTGGATGGAAAGCTGATGACAGGGAGTGCTGGAGCTCCCGTTTCATCAGCCCTCAGGACTAGTTCCTGACCATCCCCCTTTGCTGAACTTTTTCAGTGTCTCAGTTACACAGAGAGTAGGCCAGCATGCTCTCCAGTACAAATTTCTCTATCTATCTTCACCAAACTACATGCACAGTACACACTACACTTCCTATTCAAAATTTACCAAAATGGCGTCAATTCACCCAGCCTCGGAGTCCCCAGGGGGAGGGACCATAAATGCCCCCGCCATCTGCCCCTCTCCCGGTGACGACTCGAGGTGCCTGGAACCACTGTCTGACTCTCTTCTTCTTCATTTCTGCAACATTCGCGGCCTTTCATCTAACTTTCGCTCTGTTGAGCACCACCTCTCCTCCTCTAAACCTCACCTTCTTTTTCTAACGGAGACTCAGCTGTCTGAGGCAACTGACAGCAAACCCTTTTCTGTATCCTCCTACTTTCTCTATACTCATTTCAAAGCCAAAGGTGGCTGTTGTGTATACATACGCAACGACTTATCTTGCTCTCGTGTTCCTGAACTTGATTCTTCTGAATTCTCCACTCTCTGGCTTCTGGCTTTCCTGTCATTCTCTGACTAAATATATCTGTGCTGTTTACTTATCCCCTAATTCTACTGACTATCAAAAATTCTTTGACTATCTTACTTCTACGATGGAACACATTCTGTCCATTTCTCCTTTCTCTGAAATCTCCATTCTTGGAGATTTCAATGTTCACCACCACCTTTGGCTCTCCTCTCCTTTCACGGATCCACCTGGTGAACAAGCCTACATCTTTTCTATCCTTAATGACCTAGAGCAGCTTGTACAGCACCCTACCCGTATCCCTGACCGCCTTGGAGAGAGCTCCAACATACTTGACCTCTTCCTCACAACTAATCCTTCTGCTTACTCTGTTAATCTTTTCTCTCCGTTGGGCTCCTCCGATCACAACCTTATTACCTTAACCTGTCCTATTGCTCCAGTACGGCCTGCGGACCCTCCAGGGAAACGTCGTCTCTGGCATTTTGGAGCTGCGGACTGGGAGGCCCTCAGGCAGTACTTCTTTGATTTTCCCTGGAATGATTATTGCTTCCATGGCCGTGAGCCATCTGAGTGTGCCTTGCATTACGGAGGTTATTCTCTCGGGCATGGAAGCATACATTCCTTTCTCATATCCTTTGACTAACGCAAGAAAGCCTTGGTTTAATCACGCTTGTTCTAATGCTGTCCGCAACAAGGAGAAGGCCTACAAAAGGTACCGGAGCCAACCCACCCCTGAATCACATAATCTTTACGTTTCTGCCCGGAATCGTGCTAAGTCTGTTCTTCGCTCTACTAAAAATAATTTCATCCATACTAAATGCTCTCAACTCTCCAACTCGAATTCTTCCCACTCCTTCTGGCACCTTGCCAAAAATCTTTCTAACAACTTTACCTCATCATCCTTCCCTCCTCTTTTCTACTCTGATGGTTCTGTAGCTATTTCTTCTACTGATAAAGCAGATCTCTTCGCACAGACTTTCTCCTCCAATTCCACCTTAGACGATTCCGGTGCTGTTCCTCCATCACTTCCCCCCTCTGACTTCCTCATGGCTGACATTAAAATTTCTTCAGTTGATGTATTTTCTGCCATTACTGGCCTCAGTACTAAGAAGGCATATGGGCCTGATGGGGTCCCTCCTGTTGTTCTCAAAAACTGTGCTTCTGTGCTTACACCCTGCCTAGGCAAACTATTTCGCCTTTGTCTGTCAACTTGTACCTTTCCTTCTTGCTGGAAGTTTGCTCTCATTCAGCCAGTCCCAAAGAAGGGTGACCACTCCCAACCCTCCAACTATCGTCCAATTGCTTTAACGTCCTGTATTTCAAAAGTTTTCTTAGTCAATTCTTAATAAAAAAATTTTAAGGCATCTTTCCTATCACAACCTTCTTTCCGATCGTCAGTATGGGTTCCGTCAGGGACGCTCCACTGGCGATCTTCTCACCTACCTTTCAGATTCCTGGTCATCCTCCTTTCGGGACTTTGGCGAAAGCTTTGCCATTGCACTTGACATCTCAAAGGCTTTCGATCGAGTCTGGCATAAATCTTTAATTTCCAAACTGCCCTCCTACGGTTTCTATCCTTCTATCTGTGCCTTCATCGCTAGCTTCCTTTCTGGTCGTTCTATAGCTGCTGTCGTGAAGACGGCCATCGTTCTTCTCCTAGATCTATCAACAGTGGTGTTCCTCAGGGCTCTGTCCTATCACCAACTCTCTCTTCCTTTTATTCATCAATGATCTTCTAAGCTGTACATCTAACCCTATCCACTCATACGCTGATGACTCCACCCTTCACCTTTCCATTCGGTTCCCGCAACGCCCATCTCAACAGTTACTTCAAGAAACAAGGGATGAGGCTATGGCACACCTAATATCTGACTTGGCTCATATCTCTGACTGGGGTAAAAATAATATGGTTGTCTTTAATGCTTCTAAGACTCAGTTCTTACACCTATCAACCCGACAAAATCTTCCACAGGTATACCCACTAATGTTTAATAATATTCAGATTAATCCTGCATCATCCTTGAACATGCTTGGGGTTTCATTTACTCGGGACTTATCTTGAAAAGATCATATTACATCTCTTGTAAAATCTGCTTCCAAGAGATTGGGTGTGCTAAGCCGACTCCCGCTCTTTCTTCACCCCTGCACAATTGTTGACTCTATACAAGGGTTTTATCCGCCCCTGTGTGGAGTACAACTTCCTCATGTGTGGGGAGGCTCCCCACATACAGCTCTTCTCAATAGGGTGGAGTCAAAGGCTTTTCGTCTCATTAACTCTCCTCCTCTTACTGACTCCCTTCAACCTCTGTCTCTTCGCTGCACTGTTGCATCTTTATCTCTTTTCTATCGCTACTTTAATGGTCACTGCTCCTCTGAACTGTCTGCTTGCATTCCTCCACCTCTACGACGGGCGCGTAGCACCCGTCTGGCAGCAAACTCTCATCCCTTTTCTGTCCAACTCTCTAATGCAAGAGTTAACCGTTACTCCCAGTCTTTCATTCATGCAACAGGTCAGCTCTGGAACTGTCTCCCTCTGTCTGTATTTCCTCCTGCCTATGATCTCCAGTCTTTCAAACGCAGTGTGTCCAGGCATCTCAAAATGATCGGATCTTGAATTTGGCTCTCTATTGTATTTTGTTTTTCTCTTGGAGGGAACTGTTACTGCGGGCTCATGGCCTTTGGTTCCTTCTTCCTCGCATTAAAAAAAAAAAAAAAAAAAAATCATTGGTTATGTAGCTGCCTTGTGTAAATTATCTGATAGGACCCTTAAGATCACCAAGACGATCGCGTACACCCCAGGAATGTGCTTGCTAGACGTAATGAACGAGGTAGAGATGCAGTGCAGTAAAGCAGTTATGGTCGACACACATGCACATTCTGGTAGAATGAGGGTACCTGAGACAGTATCAGCTGTGAAAACATCTACACCGACCCCAAACAGAGAACAAAATCGATCGCGACCAGAAAGCAGGCAGACCAAACAACCAAACATGACAAGGCCTCGATCACAGACGCCGTGCTACAGGCAGTTTCATAAGTTTTCGCTCAGCCCGAGCAGGTCTCGCGCCATAAACAACACTTCTTATGGGAAATCACATCGTAGGTCACAGTCAAGGGATAGGTCCATTCTATGTCATTATTGTGCAAAACCAGGACACACAAGGTATGAATGCTTTATCAAAGCAAAGAAGGACAAACAAAAGACACAAGGATTTGGTCCTTACTGTAGGCATCATAGATACCAAGGGCACTGGACCAGTGATTGCAAAACAGTAGAAAAAATTGTGTCTATGTTCAAATCGGGGGAAGACCAGGTCATGACAAAAAACGAACAAACGTAAAGAAAAACAAGTCTAAACTTCACATAGGAGGCATGTTGGGAAATGAGTGTATCTTGATACCAGCTGTATGTGAGGATCAAAACGTTTCCTTATTTTTAGATACAGGCTCTCCAGTGAACTTAATAACACATGAAGAACTAAATAGAATTCTTAAAAATAAAAAGAAAGTAACTTTTCTGGATGAAGCTGATATAGATTTATACACAGTAGATGGACAAGAAATTACAGTGAAAGGTATGATAAGATTACATATAAGTTTCACAGAGACTACAAGACCATTCTCTGCATTCTTCTATATCGTTGAAAACTTAGCAGTTAAAGCTCATATGTCACTGGGCTTAAGATCCATGAGAGCTGAGAACATAACCATACTCTCACAAATGAATGGAATAGACTTTGACAATGAATTCATAGAGGAAATAACTTCAGAGCCCTCACCGATTGGCAGAAGAGAGCCAAAAAGAATTGGTAATATTAAAGGCCTAAACAAACATACACAAACAGATGAGTGTATAGATCCACTCCCACCACCAACCCCATCCTCCAGAATTAGTGACTCAGATAACAGTACTGATTTATCAATTTTTCCAGCCCATCTCACTAATGATTTAGTTATACCACCTAATTCATACATGAAGATTACCATAAAGAGCAAATTACGGAATAGTACTGTTCTTGTCTTAGAAGAATTATGTAAAGTAAAGGGATTGTCAGCAGAAAACGCATTATGTCTACGAACGACGAAGGGCAAACTCAGATATTCATAATTAATCACATGAATGGGGAAGTTCAGTTGAAAAAGGAAACTTGCATAGTTAATAGTGAAAAATGTCCCGCCCCTGTGAAGGAAATAGTTATAGCTGGAGTGACAAGTGAGATAAAATCTAAGGATAGAGAAAGAATAAAAGAGAATTTAATTCACTCGGGTGAATTTGATGAAGAAAATGATTTGTTAACCCTGCTGGAAACACACAGGGACACCGTAGCATTGCCCGGAGAACAATTAGGGTGTACTAACTTGATTAATCACATGATTAATGTGCACCCAGAAACACCACCAATTTTCGTACCAGCTTACCGCATACCACACTCCCAACGTACACTTGCAAATCAGTATGTCGATGAAATGTTAAAACTTGGAATTATTGAGCCTTCAGTCTCCCCGTGGAATGCCCCATTATTCTTCGTGCCCAAACGAAATGGAGAAATGCGTGCGGTAGTAGATTACCGTAAACTAAATAATCACACAATCCCAGACAGATTTCCCATGCCATTGCTAAGCGACGTTCCACAGAATATTGGTCCTGAGAATAATATATTCTCGACCATCGATCTCCTAAACGGCTATTATCAGATTCCGGTATCGAAGGAGTCACGTAAATACACTGCCTTTTCAACAAACAGAGGCCATTATCAATATACAAGAATGCCAATGGGACTGAGGACAGCCCCAGGCACATTCCAGCGTCTTATGAATTACGCATTGTCCGGAATTTTAGGACAAGGAATATTTGTTTATCTTGACGATATTATAATCGCAACGAAGAATATTAAGGATCATCTAAAAATATTAGACTTCCTCTTACAAAAGCTTAGTGATGCTGGTTTAAAAATTAAACTTTCTAAATGCAAATTTTGCTTTAAGGAAATAAATTTCTTAGGCCACAAATTAAGTTCTGATGGTATTCACACCACTGATGACAAAATACAGGCAGTGAGAGATTTTCCTGAACCCACTACGACTGACGAAGTTAGACAATTTTTAGGTCTGGCTGGGTACTGTAGGTCATTCGTACCACAGTTCTCTCATATAGCCTTTCCTCTATTCCAACTACTCAAAAAAGATGCTGTATTCCAATGGGAAGAAGAACAAAAAAGGGCATTTAACAATCTACAAATTAAACTAACAAAAGCACCTTGTTTAGCATATCCAGATTACACAAAATCATTTCTTATTTGTACAGACGCATCAGTTAAAGGATTAGGGGCTGTACTGATGCAGGAAGATAAAAGAGGAAAAAATCAACCAATTGCATTTGCCAGCAGACAAACAAGAGGTGCAGAGAAAAATTATTGCACTACAGACTTAGAGGCACTTGCAGTAGTTTTTGCATTACAAAAGTTTCGAGATTTGGAATATGGTTACGAAATCCACTTATTCACCGACCATAAACCACTGGTGGGTATGTTTAAAGAAAAACTCCTTTCTGGGAGGAGAGCAAGATGGAAATGTACAGTTGAAAAGTACAATGTACAAATTCATTATATACAAGGTAAAATGAACATAGTAGCTGACGCATTATCTAGGAACCCGAACACAATTCAGGTCACGGCGTTAGATCTCAAAGGAAATATCCCAAACCACGAGGATATCGCAAAGGCACAAAGACTTGACCCAATATGGTCTAAAGTTATATACAAGTTAGAAAGTGGAGATGACATACAATTACCCAAACTGCATGTCCCACTTGAACAATTCACAATGGTCAATAATACATTATACAAAATTAACTCTAAACAACCAAAACGCCAAAGAAATACTAACCAGTTGGTAGTACCTAATGACATGATACCCCAAGTATTACGATTGATACACGACAGCCCACATGCAGGACATCCTGGAAAGGATAAGACATTCAACCAAGCCCAGCTGTTATATTACTGGCCTTCATTACGAAAAGATATAAACAATCATATAGACAAATGCAAATCATGTGCGAAACACAAAGGATACCCAATCACACCTGCACCGATGGGTAATTACCCTGTACCACATCAACCATGGGACGTTGTCGCTGTTGATTTACTGAAGATGCCATTATCATACAATAATAACGTATACTTATTCGTAGCAACGGATCATTTTTCCCATTATGTCATTTTAGCTCCAATTAAAGATAAGACAGCAGAGACAGTAGCAAAGGCAATAACAGATAATGTAATATGTCGCTTTACTACCCCTAAGGTACTAATAAGTGATAATGGAGGAGAATTTAATTCTGAGATCTTACAAGAAATATGTAAACAATACAACATCAAAAAGGTTAACGATTTAGCCTATCACCCAGCATCCAATGGGTTGGTAGAGAGACAAAATAAAAAAGTATCAGATGTGCTACGACACATTCTCTGTGAAAATTATGCAAGCTGGGATGATTGGATTCCCAGAGTAAAAGCCTCAATTAATGGATCTATAAATAAATCCATAGGTGACACACCACATTTCATTATATATGGCACAGATAAAAAATTACCATATGAGCTCCTAGAAGGTGACAGCATGCCTATATACAATTACGATGATTACACTAAACTCCGTTTACGTGAATTCCAGGACATTCACAAAAGAGTCAAAAAACAATTAACGATGTCCAAGGAAGAAATGACGGAGGCATTTAACAAGAAGGAAAAAGATTCACCTATCAGCTTAGGAGACATTGTTTACGGTATCATTCATACGAGAGACAATAAATTATCCCCAAAATTTGAAGGGCCCATACAGAGTAATTAACATAAAAGCAAACAAAGTTTTAATTAAGTCACTTTCAAGTGGCGAGGAGAAACAAGTTCATATTGACCATTTAAAACGAGTTTCAAGGGAATTATCCCATAATTATTCAGCCTCGGATACAACCGAACAGGCGACCGTACCTCAAGAAACCAAGCAAGAAAACTACAATGATTACAAAAAGAAATTAAGGTCATATACCAAACAATCGGAACAGTTTAAGGATTTGAATTTCATAAATCGGGCTTTACTGATCTACCAGAAGACCAGCCGACATGTCGTAAAAATACCCCCGCTAATACCAATACACCAGTCCTGTATGAGACAGCCCTAGCATGTATTCAATATGGACGGTGGGTGTTAGCGCCGAAGTGGTGACATGTAGAGGTGTATGGTATGTAGGAGGACTGCTGGGCCTTGATAGCAGGCTGTGAAGCCTATGCCCAGAGTCGGACACATAAAAAAAAAAAAAAAAAAAAAAAAAAAAAAAATCGAACATAGGTGCAACTGTTCCAATCAAATCTACAGTACATCATTTACGAGAATTAAATATCGATTTAAATTCCTTCTATAAATGAAATAACAATCAACCGTAACGCACATCATCACTATCATCGACCACAGCATGACCATATTAGGAAATTAATAGATTTTTTTTTTTTTTTTCGGTAGGTTACGATGAAGGGACTTATGCTATGGATTCTCCTCTACATAGCAAGAGGATATGCGCACTTAGACCCCCAACACATAGTACGACAAGGATGCCTTATAGCTCCAACGGCCACGACTACAATCGTTAAGGACGTCATGAGTACTGAAATAAGTCTAGATTACTTGTATGAATTACCTACTTATCTAGACAGACTTGCGACGCCGATGCGAACTCTGGACTTCATGATAGGAAATTATGTTTCACAAGCACATAACACCAAGGAAGTGAATGAAATGGTAAAGTTAGCGAAATGGAAACTAGAACAGGCAAAGTCAACTATGCTCATCATGATCCAAGATCTCCCATCTTATGGAACGGAGGTACTGAGCGACAGGAACAACATCACACGTACTCGCCAAAAGCGCGGTTTGTTCGACCTGGGTGGCGCAGTTCTTGGCAACATCTTTGGATTGGCTACAGAGGATGACCTTAAAGCAATAAACAACAAATTTAATAAGATAGCTCAGGTACTAACATACCAAGATAAATTCATCACAGGACAGAACTCAGCAATGAAGACAATTGTGAAAAATCTGAAAAAAGCAGAAAACATAGCTCTCGAGAGTGTAGATAAAATAAATGAAGTGGAGGGAAACGTTACACTTTTCCAACACTTCTCCATCATCACAGAACATATTGACACGATTCTACTACAATTAGAGAACACTAGAGATCGTTTCAGGGCGCTTATGCAAGGAATTTCGAATGCTGGTGATGGCAAGATCACAACTGACTTACTCCCAGTTCATGAGCTACGTCAGATAGTTAGTCAAGGCATACATAAACATAAATTGAAGCCGTTGTTCCGTAGTAGGGAATTCATACAATATTATCCATATTTAGAAGCAACACTAACACCAACATCAGTAGTAGTTCATGTACCATTCAAAACTGAAGACCTGTTCACAGTATACCAAATACATCCCTTCCCCTATAAAAATAACAACACTTTGGTCATCATCAACATCAACACAGACACCGAACTCATCATGGTCTCCAAGAGACGGGACACTGTCACTTTCGCAAGTGAATCAACGATTGAACGAAAGTGCCGCACATCCTTACATGCTGTTCATCTTTGTCCTGCGTACATATTCACGTTTCAGCCTACTGATACAGTCCCTTGTGAAATGGCTATCATCAGAAATGACAATATTCATCATCATTGCAACTTCACTTTTGCTCCAGATAAACTTGTACACCATCAACGCATTGGACACTCACAGTTTTTTTATTTCCCTCATAACACATCAGTTTACATAGTCTGTCCAGATATACCACCATCTCATACATCTGCATCAGGATTATACATAGCACCAGACAACTGTGCGGTATTTACTCCAGCCATGTCTACTTTATCCACCATCAATCACTACGCCATTCTCAATCATACACACAAACATTTCCACCCACTGCCTGATATGGACTTAAACATGAGCACAAGTATTAAATTGACTTCACCTAAGTTTGAAACTATGCAGCTGATCAATGAAACAATGAAGCCCTGGGAAGATTTGAGTTTGAGTATGTTCAACCCATATTATGTGTATAGCCCAGCACCTACTGTCTTTATAATCTTCTGCATTGTATTTGCAGTACTGCTGTTCGCAATGCACAGAATGCATGCAAGAATTGCTAATTTGGAGTCATTATTTAGTGGGGGGAGAGTTAACATCCAAGTTAACCCCCCTGCATGAAGTGTACATATTTTGTATATAGTATTAATTATATATATATATATATATATATATATATATATATATATATATATATATATATATATATATATATATATATATATATAAAACAAAGAAGAATGACCCATGTATGGCATACCAGTACCATTATCTTTAAATGAAATATTAATAACTCTTACCATAATCTTAATTTTAAACTATTTTTTTTCTTGCATGTATGCATTTCACTACAATAACCCAAGTACATACTGTATTACAGTTAAATAATTTACTTTTAATGCATTTATTCAAATATGTATACAACTTGTTTAAAGTGTAATATTACTGAATAATCACTATTTACTATAAATATTATATGTATACAATATTATAATCAATATTATGTACTAATAGATTAGCATATGTCAATGATAATTGCTGTCGGAGGACCTTCAGCTGCGCGGCCGAGCATATGTTATGAGTCCATATTATAATTACAAATCATAATAGATAGATAGATAAATAGATAGATAGACAGCTCTATGCGAGCCTGAGAATGGGAAATGATCTTGCAAGTTACACTGAGGAAAAGCTGACGACAGACTAGGAAGTAGGAGTCAGGAGATGATGCAGTTAGTTTGTCAGCGATACACCAGGTGAACACACATACACACATACTCACACACAGGCTTCTAGAACTTTCCAACCACAGGGAACACACGTGATACGACTCCTGTTTCACCAGAATTTAGGAAATAGAGCTCAGAAGGAGAGAGGCCATAGAAGCAGCAGGGTGTAGGGAGGAAGGCTTAGCAACTTGGGAGAGAGAGAGAGAGAGAGAGAGAGAGAGAGAGAGAGATTGGGAGATAGCTAGCGGGACTCTACTTTATACTTCGCTCTGTGTGAGAGACTTGTTAATATTTCCTAGACAAATAAAAATAGTCCCATACTATTCTTTACCTCTCCTTGTCATTGAATGACAAATGGGAAAGAAGATTATCTACTTACAAAGCTACTCAAGTATAACAACCGCTCGTCCACAAGTCTAATATATATAACTTCTCTACAAGTAACTACAAAGTCTTTTTATGACACAATGGCGGGTGGTGAGGTTTGGCTCCTAGTGGGGGTTGAGGGTGAGGCGTAGGGACGACGGTTGGGTGGTCTGGCGTAGGAGACGGAGGAGCTGGTGTGTCGTCCTTATCCTGATGGTGGGGCGGTCGTGGGGGCGCCATAGTACTCTCTCAATCTTCATCTCTGGTGGTGGTGCTTGGTGCAGGGGCAGAAACTGTATGCTGGCGAGTGAGGAGATCTTGGGGTTTATATAGGGGATGGTTTGGTGGGAGGAGCGTTTTCCTTTGGGGAATTGGGAATTGGGAAGTTTCCACCTTGCTTGATGGAGGGGGAGGGTGATGGGGGTGGTGTCTGGGGGGAGGGTGGCATGTGTTGGGGAATGGGGAGCAAGATGGGGGGGAGATGGAGGTGTGGGGTGTATCTAGATGGTGGGCGGGATAGGCGTCCTGATCTGGTGGTTGTGGTGGTGAGGGTGCGTGTAGATGGTAAAGGTGGGTGGACATGTGGTGGCATTGGGGTGTTAATGTGGTTGGTGTAGGTCGTGGGAGGTGGTGTGGTGCATCGTGTGTAGTGAGAGTGGTCAGTGGGTAAAGGGGGGGAAGAAGTGGTTGTGTGGGTGGTGTGTGCGAGAGGTGGTGTGGGCGCACGTGGTGGGCTGGAGGGTGGTGTGGCGGGAGGGGTAGTGCGTGGGGTGGGGTGAGGGGGCTGGGTGGTAGGACGCGGTGGTGCGATGGTGTTGGGCGTGAACTGTGTTGGCTGGCGAGGGATGGGCGGGGTGGTGGGTGCCATGGGTGGTGTTGGAGACGGGTGTGGAGGAGATGGTAGGGTGGGTGTAGGAGAGGCATGGAGAATTGTTGGTGGTGGGGGATCGGGGTCGTGGAGAAGGGGCGGTGTGTCGGAGGTTGGAGTGGGGGGAGGTGGCGTGACTGTAGGTGAGGTGGAGAGAGGGGGGTGAGAAGGAGTAGGAGTAGGAGTCCGGGGAGTAATTCTCGGAAGACCCTGCAGTGGTATGTGCGCGGTGGGAGGTGTGTGGTGCGCGCGTGAGTGTGGGGTCATTGTTGGAGGGTGGGAAGGGATGCACGTGTCTGTTTCGGTAGGTTCGTGGTTGTCCCTGGTGGCCAATCGTGACTTGATAGGGGTTAAGGACTTTGATGATGGTGAAGGGACCGTCAAAACGGGGGGAGGTCTTGGTGAGGGTAGGCAGACGTGCCACGACGACAGAGTCTCCTGGGTTGTAGGGGTTGGAGGGGTTAGTGTCGGGTTGCAGGTCTTGTTGTGCTTGGAGGTGCTAGAGGCGCCGTTTGAGGTGGTGTAGGGGGTCGGTGGTGGAGGGTGGGGCGGGAGGTTGGAGGTGGGGTAGGAGGAGTGGGGCTTCCCCGAAAACTTGCTCGTGGGGGGTGATGCTGTCCTCTCTGGGGGATGTGTTCAAACCCCATTGCACGATTTTGACGTGTGCCGGCCAATTGTCATTTTCCGTTTGTACAATTCTCATCCTTACTTGGTTTAGGAGGGATCTATGACTCCTCTCGCAGATGCTGTTTCCCTGTGGCCAGTATGGAGATGAGTGGGAGATGTGGTAGCCAAATATTGATGCAACTTCCTCCCAGTTTGTTCCCGTAAATTCTGGTGCGTTGTCTGAATGTAAGGCCTGTGGGATTCCGAAATAGAGGAAAACGTGGCGGACTAGGGCGTCAGCAACCAAGACGGCATTGTGGTCTTTAGCGGGGCAGGCGATGATGAAACTGGAGTAAACGTCTACGTAGGTGATGATGTAATTGTATCCCACTTTAGGTGTGAGGGGGCTGACGACATCGAGAGAGAGCAACTGCCATGGTTTTTGTGCGGTTAGTTTCCCTGCTGGGCCAGGTGTGCAAGTGATGTCTTTGCCCAAGGCATAGGCACGGCATGCTTGAACAATACTTTTGGCAATGGTGGAGGGGTTTGAGGTCCAATATATATAATTGAAAACTTGCAAAAGTTTCTTTGTACCGAGGTGGATGCCGTTGTTGGCGTGGAGGTGCAGCATTGCGTCGTTTGCAGTGGTCAGGACGAGGATGATGCGGCCCTCTGAGTTGAACAGGTGATCGCTGTGTCGGTGTAATTTGGCAAACGTTTGCTGCAAAATCCAGATGGGACATTCTTTATCCTGCCACATTTGAATCAGGTCAGGCTTGGGGCAGATAGCATTGATGGGTAGGCAGGAAAGGGCATCAGCGTTGGTGTGTAACTTTCTGGGCAAGTAGGATATTTCGAAATCGAATTCCTCTAACGCTTCTCGCCACTGGATGAGTCGGGCGTTGTTAGTATTGGACTGGCGTAGCCACTGGAGTGATTGGTGGTCGGTGATGACGACTACGTGGGTGCCGGAGATATATGACCGGAAGTAGTCTAACGCCCAGATGATTCTGGGGCACTCGCGCTTGGTGACTGTGTAATTACGTTCAGCCTGATTCAGGGTGTGGCTGGCACAGGCGATGATATGTTCGCGCCCATCCTGCACTTGAGCAAGAACAGCCCCTATGGCAATGAGGGAGACGTCGGTGTACAGACGAAAGGGAAGGTTGTAATCTGGAAAGGCTATGATGGGGGCTGAGATGAGTTTTGATTTGAGCTTGTTGAATGCAGCTTTCTTTTCTTCGGTCCATACGAACGGTTCGCCCTTCTTTGTCTGGTCGTGGAGGGGCTTGGCGATATCGGCGAAGCCTTTCATGAAACGCCGGTAGTATGAAGTCAGGCCCAGGAAGGCATGGGTTTCGTGGACATTTTTAGGTAGAGGGATGTCAGCTATCGCGCGTAGTTTTTCTGGGTCAGGTGAGATGCCCTCGGCTCCGATCACGTGTCCTAGGAAAGAGACGGATCGCTCGGCTAGGACGCTTTTGGAAGGCTTGAGCTTTAGTCCAGCCTGGCGTATACGTAGGAAAAGTTGTTTGAGGCGGTGTAGGTGGTTGGCCCAGGTGCAGCTAAAGACAATGACGTCGTCGAGATACGCCAGGCAGATTTCTCAGGTTAGACCGCTCAGTACAGACTCCATGAGGCGGGAGAATGTAGCTAGGGTGTTGCAGAGTCCGAAGGGAAGGAAGTTGAACTTGTAGTGTTTGCCATTTGAGGTTGAGAAAGCCGTCTTCTGTTTGTCTTCGGGATGAACGGGGACTTGCCAGTAACCTGACTGTAGGTCTAGCGTGGAGAACCAGGTTGAGCCGTGTAGGGAGTCAAGGGAATCGTCGATTCTAGGCAGGGACATGGCGTCCTTGGCAGTGACATCGTTGAGTTTGCGGTAATCCACACAGAACCGGATTGTTCCGTCTTTTTTTCTACCTAGTACGACGGGGGAGGACCATGGGCTATTTGAGTTGGAAATGACACCGGCATCGAGCATGTCCTGGACCTGCTGGTCTTCTTCTGCCTGTTGTTTAGGGTTTTTGTGGCGTGATGGTTGGAGGATGGGTGGTCCGGTTGTGTGGATCTCATGGCTGAGATAAGTAGTGTGGCCGATGTCTGCAGGACCAGATGAGAAATGGTTTTGGAAGTCCAGGAGTAACTGTCAGAGGCTGTTAGTTTGGGAGGTAGATAGATGCAGAGGGAGAGTAGAAAGAGTGGGGTAGTTGGAGGGTGGTGTTTCACAAGGCTCGGCTTCTTCCATGTCGCCTGCAATCATCCCTCGTGGTAGGGTTAGTGGTGTGGTAGCGAGGTTTGCGACACAGATAGTTCGGACATGGGGGGGGGGGAGGAAAGTCGGGGACACTAAACATGACGACAGGGGTCCGGTTGGTAGGGCGGGAAAGAAGAGGACCGAGGTACTGGAGGGTCTGTTTAGTTCTAACCAAGCCTCGTGGTGGGGTGGAATGGTGATAGCGGTGATAGCGGCGGGCAAAGTTGGAGAGGAAGGTGGCATAGGATGGGTGGAATATGAGGATGGTGAGTTAGGAGATGAGGTGTGGTGTGATAACGGAGTGGAGTTACATGTGCAGATGGGTTGGGGAGGATGACTGTCAAGGGGTGGTGGTTTGCATGTGTTGTGTGGATGGGTGGTGTTTTTTTGTTTTCCTTGGGGGCGTTGGGGGCTGGACTGAAGTGGAGTTGGCGCTGGTGACAATCAATGATGGTGTGTAGCTTTTGTAGGAGGTCCAACCCCAGGTATCTGTCGTATGCACGGCAGGTGGAGTCGAAGATGATGGAGGGATGCGTGGTGGATGCTTGTTGGTGGGTTTCGGTCCGCAGGGCCCGAGTTTCCCCACGGATCGGCAGGGGGCCATCCTCTGCATCTACAAGGTTGGCTGAGGTGGGGAGAAGTGGGCCAAAGGCAGAACTGTGGTGGGAGTAAAAGTGCGAATACAGGCATGACCTGGCAGCTCCCGTGTCCACCAGTAGTCTAGCCTTGACCCCGTTCAGGCATATTTTGTCATAGACTGGGGGTCTGTACTTGTACGAAGTGGCCCCCACCACCGTGGGGAGGTGCTGGGGCGGACCTAAAAATCCATCTGCTGAGTGTTGTCTTCTTTGTCGGGCTGCTCGTCACTGGGTTCAGGGTAGATGATGGGCGGAGCATCGTCTTGTAGAGCATCGTCCTCTAGGGATGATACCTTCCTATGCCCCTGTGTGAGGGTCTTGCGTCGGTTCACCTTAAGCTGCTCTCTGATGTCGTGCAGTGGGCAGGTACGACTACAGGCAGTAAATTCCCAGGGGTTAATAGAGATCAGATTGAATTTTTCCCTGGAGTTGGGGCGTTTTCTCTGTGGGTGAGCCCTGGGAACGGTGATAGACGGCTATGTGGTGGGGTGGGTGGGCTGGGTGGGCGACGTCCTTGCCTTGGGTGGTGGGGTTTTGGTGGTGGGGAACTTGCTCACAGTGTGGATAGGTTGTGGCATAGGGCGGGCGGCGAGGAGCTGTCGGACGAGTTGTAGGTCACGATCCATGTCTCCTGAGGGATCATAGATAGTGAAGTGCTCCCGTACTGTGCTTGGGAGAATCCTCAGCAGGGTGTTAAAGGTGTGTTGATCCCGAGTGGCTGTGGTAGCTTCGGGATAGGCGGCGCTGACGAGGCGCCTAGCCTGGACGAAAGTATCGTCGAGGCAGCTGTTGTAGGTGAGGGCGTCAAGTTGAGAGCGGGCGACAACTCTGCCCAGTGAAGGCGTCACTGCCTGTTTCGTCTATCTATCTATCTATTGCCTGACGCCTCAATCCCGTTTGGGGTGGCCACAAACAAATCGCCTCCAAGTCGCCCTGTCCCCCGCCATTTCACTGCCCTGCTCCCAACTCACCCCCCCCTCTCTCATATACCTCTCCACCCCATCCCTCCATCTCATCCTCGGTCTCCCCCTCCCTCTTCCACCCTCCACCTCACTCACATACACTCTCTTTGTCAGTCTTTCACCCTCCATCCTCTCCACATGGCCAAACCATGTGTGAAAATTGGTCCCATGTTAAGTCAGGGACGATTTTCGTTGCGATAGTGGCAATTATTTTGCCCAGGTTAGGTAGTGTGACAGCTATTTTCTCTGTCCGTGTCAAACCCAATGTCTAGGAGGGATTTTACCATATCCAAGTAAACATCAATGTCATATTGTTCAGGACTGAACTTCGGCAATTGGATGTGAGGTTTGGCTGTCATTGTGCAAGTTTCCCTTTTATGTTCCTCCGCGCTTTACTCCGATCCAGAACCACCGCTGGCCACCAGTGTTATGCGGGATGTTTTTAGTCCGACTCATCCTAAAAACTCCCGCGACTGAGCGGTGTCTTCTTTCCGGACCGGAAATAAAGCACCCACAAAGGAACAGGGCATAAAAATTAGGCAGTACACCTTAACACATCTATTGTCTTAATCCAATACACTGTTGCAATATAAAAACAAAAGGTTACAGGATATAATGGAGACAGGTTCACAGAGTTAGCTTCTCAATATAATGTATCACACACAGCACAGGCAGAGATTGGAGATTTTCAGTTATGCATCGATGATGAGTTACAAATTCTCTATACCTGTATTATGTCCATAGGCAGAACTAGCATTTAATGGTCTAAACCAGATGCACTAGGGGTAAAGAGGGCCAGGGGTCGAGAGATTGAATATTACTATAACTTGTAGAGTGCGAGTTGCGACACTCGGGATAGTTACTTAGTCACGGAGACCCTGTTCACAGGTTTTTGGTTTTTCCTCGCACCCCACTGTTTCCTTGTCTCTGTGTCCCGTGTTTACTAGTCTTTTCTGTTCCGCCTGGGTATTTGTCTCACTGTGTGTCACTTATATTATTCTGGCCTTACTCTTTCACTGTCACTGTTCACTCCCGTCAGTGTGGTTTTTCAAGACACACGAGATGCGTTAAAGTCACTACTTGCCCTTGTTTCCTGGGCTTAACAGAGGAGGCGTCCGGGCGTGGGAGGGGACTCTACTGGGGAGCCCTCCTGCAGGAGACAGTGCACCACCCGCAGGGGTGTCACTGCCCGGGCCTTCTTCGTCATGGGGGTACAGGGAGGCTCTCCCGTCTGGGGGCCTCGACCTGAGAGGCCCTCGTGCTGGAGCCTCGTTGGTGGGGTGCAGGGAGGCCCTCCAATCTGGGGGCCTCGACATGAAGGGCGGCCCTCAGGGCTGGGGCCGAACAGCTGCAGGAGGCTGGCCTGTCGCCTTTTACTCCGGCCAGAGGGCCGTGGGGGAGTGGAGCCCAAGTGGCCTGGCTCTGGGGCCTGCCGGTCCGGTCTGGGAGCCCGGATACTGTGGCCGCCTGTAGGGTGGGGTGCCATCAGGGGCAGACTGCGGCACCTCTTCTATCTGGCGTCCGTCAGGGACCGGGACCAATCAGGGGTAGGTGACAGGACCGACACAGGGCCGCGCCACCACTCCAGCAGCACCTCCGGGGAACCACATCTGAAGGGAGTAAGTAAAGGGCATCCCACGCAGCCGAGAGGTGAATGGCTGGCCGCGCAAGGGACCTCCTTCTCTGGGAGGACCCCAGGAATCATGGATGAAGGGCATACAGTGGCCGCTCCTTCCCCCACACGTACAGTGGCCATTGTGGCAGTTCTGAAATTCCGAAGGGCCACAGCTTAAGGGCGTACAGTGGCCGCTCCTTCCCCCACACGTACAGTGGCCGTTGTGGTGGTGCTGTTCCTGAAGGAGGAATAGGCAGATGAGGGGCGTACAGTGGCTGCTCCCTCCTTGGCATGTACAGTGGCCATTACCGAGGGTCTGCCTGCCCAACGGGAAGTAACTGAAGGGCGTACAGTAGCCGCTCCTTCCCCGGCTCATACAGCGGCTGTTACCACAGTGTTACACCCGTAGGCAGAGGAGGTAGTGGACGAGGGGCGTACAGTGGCTGCTCCCTCCCCGACACGTACAGTGGCCATTATCACAGTTCCACTCCTTCCTTTGCCAGTCAGAGTGCGTTCAATAGCTAACACTCCAAGGCCATCTCCAGATGTGGCTGTAGCTGAAGGGCGTACAGTGGCTGCTCCTTCCCCCACAAGTACAGTGGCCGTTGTGACGGCTCTATAGGGGGAAACAACTGAGGGGCGTACAGTGGCCTCTCCCTCCCCGGCACATACAGTGGCCGTTACCGCGGTGTTGTCTGGGACTTAATCTGGCTCAGTCCCACCCCGAACTTGGTGAAGGCTGCCACACCTGCGGGGTCGTGTCTTTTGCCGGCGTAGCTTCTGTCGGACCAGTTGGGTGACAGAGGGACTCAGGACAGGGGAGCACCGGCACTCTTCTTGCCCCGGGTCGACCTCTCGGTGATCCGGCCCTCCTTGGTGTCTTTCTGGGGTGGTGGTGAGGCGGCGGCTCGGTGGTAGGGTAGGGGGTGGCAGGGTGGTCGGTCTGGCGGCGGCGGGTATTTTAATTTTGTAAATGTGTGTTACGGCACATCACATGAATATAAAGTCTCTCTTATATTTTGTGACATGATATTTAGTTTGTAGTGCTTGTTATAGTTTGCATTTTATTAAGTAAGAAATTTGTGCTTCAACTAAGGTAAATAAGAAAACTTTGCGTGTATTCAGTTTATGGGGGAGGCGGTGGCTCAATCGGTAGAGTAGTGGTCTGCAGTCCTAACGGACCCGGGTTCAAATCCCGGCTGGGGCAGGGAACAGTTTAAGGATTTGAATTTCATTAAATAAGGCTTTACTGATCTACCAGAAGACCCGCCGACATGTCGTAAAAATAACCCCGCTAATACCAATACACCAGTACTGTATGAGACAGCCCTAGCATGTATTCAATATGGACGGTGGGTGTAAGCGCCGAAGTGGTAACATGTAGAGGTGTATGGTATGTAGGAGGACTGCTGGGCCTTGATAGCAGTCTGTGAAGCCTATGCCCAGAAGTCGGACACATAAAAAAAAAAAAAAATGTGTACGATCTCTTTGTATGGGTACAAAGACTTTGTTGTTTTAGCGGTCTAGGCCGCTAGAGGGCAGAGGCAGACCATCCGCCTAATTGGAAAGAAGTGTGTAAGGGACTCCGTAATTTTCTGGGGATTAACCAGGGATTGAGAGGTGCCACAATCTGTAAGTACCGCATGTTAGTCCGTGAAGCATCTGTGTAACAGCTGATAGTGAGAAAACAGTGTTATATACTTTGCATTGGTGTAAACGTAAGGTTAAAGTAGATGAAATTCCTTTCAGTCGTACTGCTCAGGATAGGGGTCTGTGTATGGGCCGCCTCTCAAGGTGAGGGGAGGTGGACAAGATTTATGACCAGGGTTGCTACGTGAGAGGCCTCCGAGGGGAACGACGGCGTAGGCAACATTATTTGTGATGAACATCCAATAAAGCAGACCCCGAGTACAAGACCAGGCGTTTTACAATCCCTACGTGTATGGATAACACCTTTGGACGTTACACGTCGAAGTATGAAGATTTGTTTCACGTAAGAAAATCGTCGCTCAAGGTGAGGTGTTTGATTTATGTGTTTTGGCCCCAGGACCGCCATTTTGTGTGGAGCCCCACCCAGTGTACCAGACTTTGGACCTACTGAACATCACAGGGGAAACGTTAACTGAGGAGCCAAGTGATATAACATCATTGGATTTATAGTATTCATGTCTGAATGGCGCAGTTTGAAAATTTTTCCCAGTTTTAACTAGTGATAAATGAATAGAGTTTAGTGCTGGGAACGGAGGAATTCAAACTGCCATTGCATGGTAACAGCTATTCAGATATTAATGCATGTTGTACTGTAACATCATTGAGATACAACTTAGTATTGTTTGGTGTATGATTGCATGCCCAAAGAAAGAATACTCTGCAATAAAGACTGCTGTGTTTTGCTGTGCAGTAGTTGATATTGCTGTGTTGGATGCTGAGCAACAGTAAAGATCATTGTTAGAGTAAAATTGCAATGAATTGCCTTGAAGAGCTTTGTTATTTCATTTGCAGTATTGTTGTTGCTGTGCAGTACCATCTGAATTGCTGTTGTGAATTATAATTTGTGCGGTACTGAGTGCTATGACTGTTCAGTTATTTTGCCATTGGTTTAACTGTATGGTGATTTATTGATTGACATAGTTTGTTTGGGTTTCAGCAAAAGCATTTAGATATTGTTTCTGTAACTGTTGGCAAATTGTATTCAGTCTGTCATTTGTCTAGTACTGTAGAAGTAAAATGTCTGATAAGGAAGAAGAGCACGAGCTTCTCCACCTGCGGCAAATGTCAAGTTGCTCAGATGCTGCTGATAGTGATAACACTCTTGTCTCAGAGTCGGGTGAAAATACTAACAAAAATGTAAGGGAGCAGCATGAGTTGGACGCAGAGCATTTCGCAGCCCATGTAGGTAATCAAGAAAGTCGACAAGCAGATGACGAAGACGGTGTGGTGGAGAAGAGGATTCAGGCACTGAAAGGTACGAGAGCCGGTAAATTAGGGGCATTAACGAAAAGACTCAAAAACTTGCAGTCACTCATTACGAATGATGATTCCGATGTTCAAGCAGTTAGGTTTGCAATCGATGATGTAGAAGCCTCTGTTCTAAATCCTGAGGAGTGTCATTTAAAGCTCAATGAAATCCTACACTCTCACCAGAATGAGGAGGAGCAGCATATGGCAGAATCATACCTTGAACTCGCTAGAAAAAGAGCTCATGAACATACAGGTCAAGCTAGGAGCTGATTGAGGCGAAAGGAAAATGCTGGGTCTAGTGTGATAGACCCAACGAGATCTGATAGAGTAAGTTCGAAGGCCTCAGGATCAAGGATTACGGTACTGTCGAAAAAAAACTCAAAGAATTTTTCATCTAAAAGGAGTGCTATGGCGCACAGAGCTGCACAGGAGGCCAAGCTTAAGAACGCCGAAGAGATTCTCCAAAATGAGCTGCGAGAACTTGAGTTAAAGGCACAAGAACAAAGCACAGCGCGACAAATAGAGGAATCCAAGTTGAAATAAGAATATATGGCACTGCAAGGTGAAGCTACTGCGGCTGCCGCTGCCGAACAAGTTTGGGACGACTTTGAAGAAAGGAAGTCCGGGAGAACGGCTACAGAAATAAGAAAAATCGGAGCAAGGTTGAAACCAGCATTGAGAGCGTCCCATGGAACAACCAGGTCTGGAGTTCAGCCAAGGATGACAGACCTGTGGTGAATGTGAGACTCGATCCTTACGCAAATCCATGGCATCCGGGTGTTGAGGAGTCTGATAAAGGCCCTAAAGTTGAGCCATGTCGGCCATCTAAACCTCCTGAGTTAATGACATCTTAAACAGAATATCGATGCCATAAGGAACCTCCTCCCAGGGAACCATCCAAGAGAAGTGATGAATGTATTGACTCACAGGCAGTAAGCACGAAGCGTGATCGACCACATCTCACGGAAATGCATCATATACCACAGATAGAATTACAGGCCTTTAATGGAAACCCGCTCGATTACTGGCGATTCATAAGTAACTTTGACGAATCTATTGGTAGTGTTTCAGTTAGTCCTGCAGTTAAGAAGAACCGATTGTTGCGGCTGTGTTGGATGTGTTAGCTTTAAGTGAAACGAAGATGAAAGGGAAGAGTGAGTCTATGTTTGGAAGTGTGAATGGAAGATTGTCAGGTGTTGATAGAGGAAGGGCAAGAGAAGGTGTGGCCTTGTTAGTGAGTCCGGAAGTACAGCAGTGTGTGATTGAATGGAAGGAGATGTCATCGAGACTGATGTGGATGAAAGCGAAATTTGAACGTGAGTTGTGGGTGTTTGTGAGTGTATATGGGCCTGGTAGTGAAAGGGATGAAGAAGAGAGGGAGTCTTTTTGGAATGATGTTGATGAGTATCTGCAGAGTTTTGGAGCGAATGTGAATGTGGTAATGATGGGAGATCTGAATGCTAGAGTGGGAAATGTAGCAGTTGAAGGTGTAGCTGGTATGCATGGTGTGCCTGGAAGAAATGAAAATGGGGAACGAATGATAGCGATGTGTGTTGAGCGAGAGATGGTGATTGGAAATACGCTGTTTGAGAAGAAAGATATTTATAAGTATACATGGGTGAGACAGGAGGGTGGAAGGGTTGTTGATAGAGCTTTGATGGACTATGTGGTTGTGTCTAGGAATGTAATAGGAAGATTGTTGGATGTGAGAGTTCTGAGAGGGGAGGGTGGAGGTATGTCTGACCACTACCTGGTGGAGGGAAAGTTAAGAGTAGGTAAGAGACGGGTGAGAGCTAGGAGGATTAGGTGTGGCAGGGAGGTTTTGAAAGTGAGGGAGTTGGATAAAAGAGAGAAAATGATACGAGTATCAGGAAAAATTAAAAGATGAGTGGAACGCAGTGAAAGATCAGGAAAATGGCAGTGTGGAGGAGGAATGGCAGTTGTTTAAGAGTGCTGTGGTGGGGCTTGCAGAAGAGGTGTGTGGTGTGAGACGTGTGGGTGGTGGTGTAAGAAAAGGAAGTGAATGGTGGTGCGAGAAAGTAAGTATGGCTGTGGCTGAGAAGAGACGTGCATATGAAGTGTGGCTGCAGAGGAAGGATGAGATGTCATATGAAAGGTATAAGGGAAAGATGAATAGGGCGAGAAGGGCTGTGCGTGATGCTAAAGTGGCAGCAGATGAGAGGTGGGGTAGGCGGCTGACAGAGAATTTTCAACAGAATAAGAAAATGTTTTGGAAGGAAGTGAAAAGGCTGCGAAAATAAGAGTCCGGGAAGGAAGAACGAGTAAAAGCAGAGGATGGAAGGATGTTAATTGAGATGGATGCAGTAAGGAAGAAATGGGCAGAGTATTTTGGAAGATTGTTAAATGTAGAGGAGGAAAGGGTGGCTGAGATTGTGGCAGATGGAAGGGTGCAAGGAATAAATGTGTTGGGAGAGTTGAATGATTCTTTGATCACGAAGGAGGAAGTGGAGAAGGCAGTAAAGGAGATGAAAACAGGGAAAGCTGCAGGTATGGATGGGTGTGCTGTGGAATGCCTGAAGGGTGGTGGAGTGACTATTGTTCACTGGTTAGTAACATTGTTGAATGTGTGCTTTGTGAAAGGTATGGTGCCAATTGACTGGGCAAGTGCTTGTATGGTCCCGTTGTATAAAGGCAAGGGTGATAAGTATGAATGTACTAGCTTTAGGGGTATAAGTCTGTTGAGTGTTGTAGGTAAGGTTTATGGTAGAGTGTTAATTATGAGAGTTAGAGAGGGTACGGAAGGAGTGATTGGTAATGAGCAGTGTGGCTTTAGGAGAGGGAGGGGATGCGTGGATCAGGTGTTTGCTGTGAGACAAGTGTGTGAAAAGTATTTAACGAAAGGCAAGGATGTGTTTTGGACATTCATGGATTTAGAGAAAGCGTATGATAGAATTGATAGGGAGGCTTTGTGGACTGTTTTAAGATTGTATGGACTTGATGGTAGGTTACTAAAAGGGGTGAAAAGTTTTTATGTAAATAGCAGAGCGTGAGTAAGAGTGGGAAATGCTGTGAGTGGTTTCCTGTGAGAGTGGGGCTGCGACAGGGATGTGTGATGTCGCCTTGGTTGTTTAATATTTACATGGATGGTGTTGTAAGGGAGGTGAATGCAAGAGTTTTTGGTGGAGGTCTGAGTCTGGTGAATGTTGATGGTGGAGAGTGGAATCTGAAGCAGCTGCTGTTTGCAGATGATACTGCACTGGTGGGTGATTCAGAGGAGAGATTGAGTCAGTTGGTAGAGGAGTTTGGAAGGGTGTGTGAAAGGAGGAAATTGAAAGTAAATGAGAATAAGAGTAAAGTAATGAAGTGTACGAGGTTGGTAGATGGTAGGGGGATGAATATAGTTTTGAATGGCGAGTTGCTTGAGGAGGTAGAGTGTTTTAAATATCTAGGGTCACATGTTGCTGTGGATGGAAGAATAGATGCAGAAGTGAAGTTTAGAATAAATGAAGTAGGAAAGGTGCTGGGAGGAATGAAAAAAGAGTTTAGATGTCGTTCGCTTAGAATGGATGTTAAGAGAAGGCTGTATGAGGGTGTTGTGGTACCGACTGCGTTATATGGGGTTCAAACATGGAATATGGGTGTAGCAGAGAGGAAAAGTTTGAATGTAATGGAGATGAGGTGTCTGAGGAGTATGTGTGGAGTGACATGTATGGATTGAGTGCGAAATGATGAAGTGCGAAGAACTGGAGTTGTTCGGGAGATGGCTGGTAGAGCTGAGCAGAGGGTGTTGCGATGGTTTGGGCATATGGAGAGAATGGATAATGAGCGATTGGTGAAAAAGATAGCTAGATCTGATGTGAGAGGTGTAAGGCTGAGAGGAAGACCACGAATAGGACGGATGGACAGTGTGAAGAGAGCGCTGGATGCGAGAGGGATGTCTGTTGAGCAAGGGAGAGTGGCTGTGTGTGACAGAAATAAATGGAGAGAAATTTTGAATGAATAAGTGATGACGCAGCCCTGAGGAGATATTCTCCCGCATTTGGTCTGAACAGCTAGTCAGGTCAGGTGCGGGTAAGGGGATGGGTCTGTTATGATGTGGCAGGGGTAAACCAGCTCTGCTGTAGGGCCCTGCTGCTGATGTCACCAATTGCATTGTGCAGTTGACCCTTGTGCGGTGTGGTGCGGTGAGGATCTGTCCGTTCTCCCCTTTGGGGCTAAGATGCGAATGAATGTGTTTGAATGGATGAGTAAACGGGGAGTGTGTCGTCCTGTCTTGGCTACCTCCCTTTCCTTGGGGGAAGCAGCCTAGGTATATATATATATATATATATATATATATATATATATATACTTGGGTTATAGTGAAGGGGGTGGAGATGGTAATAAAGGCTGAAGGGTGAAGTATCTCAAATCTCATGTATGCAAATGATGTGTTACTTGCTAACAGTGAAGAATAACTTTGGAGAATAGTGCAGAGTTTTATGGTTGTACGTGGCATCTTGCTTTGAAAGTATATTTATGTAGCCATAATAATATTGTCGTTTATTAGAAAAATATGCAAGTTTCAATGTAATATGCAGGGGAATGGACAGAAACTTGAAACAGTATGGAAAATTAATTACCTGTGTGCAGTGTGTGCAGTAACAGAAAAGAGATTTAAATGTTTAAAGCCACTGGAAACCGAAGTGGCATGTGGAAGGAAGGAGTGAAGGTGGCTGTTGATGTGGGGTAACTGGCATTAAACAGAGGTGTGAGTGTGGAGGCTGCAGGACTTCATGAAGGTATAACAGTAATCCATATTAACACAATGAGCATGAAACTTTTGTGAGGAACGAGTGTGAAAAGTGTTGGGAAACAGCAGTGAAAGACTGTTCATGAACGTGTGTGGGGTGTGTAAAATGAATAGGAAAAAATCTAATGTTATGTGTGAAAGAAGTGAAATAGAGAAATCTGTGTATATCAGGGAAGAAGTGAGTGTGCTTATATTTTGTGGTTACATGGAAAGAATGGATGTGGATTGGGATGGTGACAAGAGTATACGTCAATAAGTCTGAAGGTGAGGGGAAGTGTGGCTGGCTAAAAAAGAAGGTGGATGGATAAGGTAAATGAGTTTAAGAAAGCTTGATGTGGAAATCGATAGGACTTGGGAACAGACAAGGAACGATGTTGGAGACGGAGCAAGTGTCAAAGAACTGGTACCCTTTTGGTAGTCGATGGCTTGACTTTGAGAGGTAATATGAAATGCGTCTATAAAGAAAAATACAAAATGAGGTTAGGCCTGAATGGTACGGTGAGGCTTCTGAGGTCTTGAATGGTGTTGAATGAGTGTTTGGTCCTTTTCACATGGTACGCTGTTAATAGTTGTTCTTCTTTCGTATCTTCTGTCCTTGTTTTCCTACCCAGCTCCATACTAGGTGATGATGAAAATCTTCCAAAGTTCTAAGTACTGTACATACTAATGTCATTATTTGATTCATGCATGATTAGTTACAATGAGGCTGTTATTATAATCAGCAAGAACTTCTTGATTGATTAATGCGGTAGTTGCCAAGGATTTATTGCTTTAGGCCGAATCGCGTTTCTGTCTGCATCAACAGCTTTTTCTTTTTCTGGGAAAGCTCGCATGGGAATTCACATTCTCTTTGGAGTGATGGTTATATTACTTTATTACACTTTTCATCTTTTGTGTTTCGGAACGGAGTACCGTAAGTTTTTTAACTCAGTTTTTGCGTTTTTTTTTCTCTCTGGGAAATTTGGCAAGACGTGGGATTTCCCGTCATCAGAATGCTTGAAACAAAGTAATAAACATGACACTGTGTAACATGGTGGTGACTGACTTAGCCATAAGGTGATTGGTTAAGATAAGTTGGGCAACCAGTTATTAAAATTTATAAATGATAGAAGAGAGGTATCGGACTTGAAGTAAAAACGATTATAAATCATCGATAACTTCTGTTATTCAATCAATTTTACCTTGGGTTAGTGGATTTTCTATCGACGTACTGTATACTTTCCTTCTTTGTGGGTAGTCTGTCTATATCCATACCCAAAACAATCCGTAATGCAACAAATTCATCCTTATATCTTAGCTCATTACCTAATGAATATTAGGTTTACAAAACAAGGGGCCCTTCCTCAGACTTTCACATAGGACCTTCAGATTCCTTGAGCTGGCACTCTTTATTTGGAGATAGATGCCACTAATTATAGCCCGCCTTTAACCTGCCCCGTCCCGGAGACGTGAATTCACATCCTCACATGATGTGCACTCATATCCTGGAGACGTAAATTAACGCGGTAACATTGCAAGGTCCCTAATTTGCACAATTTTCAATTTTCGCGAGTGATTTTTGGCACATATACACGGGACACCTTCCTCTACAAGATGCCAGGCAGGGACAATACCTTACCCAGCATGACCTCCTCCCCCCCCTGCATGACCTTTTCTCAGCAATTTGCCTGTTATCAGTGACCTGGCCAGTAAAGCCATGTCATGCAACGGTACGAAATTCAGGGCCAGAGTGATTCCCCAATCGATGACAATGTGGAGGACAAACATTAGAGGAAGAAAGTCAGAAATGATGATCAGGTAATGTGGCAAAAAAAGGTCAGGAATGGTGATGAGTTAGTGAGTGAAACAATGCTTATAATGCCTATATTACCATTTGAAAACCAATATACTCTCGTACTACATATAAATTCGTACCAAATAAATAAATAAATACCATTTATGAGTGATGTAGAATAGTTATCCTCCCATAGAACTCGTTTTCTTTGCAGCCAGCCTGATAGAAAACCCTGTAAGGTAAGGAGGTACTCCTACCTGGATCGAGTATTTTAAACCTCAGGTGAGCGATTTCTCTGTGAATTTTCGATGTTTCTCACCAAAAGTGGATGTTTGAGCAAAAAAAAAAAAAAAAAAGGTCCAAAAATCTTGGGACTGGGGCGTACCACTGCCCAGAAAACGTCGGGATGGGGCGGGTTAACAAGGCAAGAGAATAGCTTTTGTCAGTTGTGTCTGTGTGTATGCGTCAGTGTGTGTGTGTGTATGTAACTTTTGCCAAAATATCTCAAAAAGTTGTGGACGAATTTCATCAAACTTTTAGAAAATAAAGTAATGTGGATGAGCAGAAGCCTATTACTTTTGGTGAGGATTTGATCAAAGACTCCAGAAGGCCAACAGTCATATATATTTTTAATGGGAATTGTCTTTTTGTGAAACGCGGTGACTGAATTTGTGGAGTTTTGCGAATTTTCTTCAAATTTGGTTTGTATGAAACTTAAACCTTAGCCAAACACATGTTTCTGCGGACGATATGCAATTCAGCCCCCAAATACTTTAGTTTCAATAAATTTTTAAAATCACATTTGCGATCTCTTGAAACACTATAATTATGGACTCTGTCTCAGAGAGAAAGAGAGAGGAGGGGGAAGGTGGGGGAGGTACGATGGCTGAAAAGAACAGCCCGCAATATAAATACTGATCAAATGCTAACCTAGTAAGTTTGGACAGGGCATTGTTACACACCTGTTTAGTACATCATTTCTCCACATTCTCTAAGACTGATCTGAATGTAAAGAAAATGTGGCAGGTAGTGTACAACTCGCTTATATATATATATATATATATATATATATATATATATATATATATATATATATATATATATATACACATCATGTTAGATGCTTATGACTGTAAAGTAAATAATTAAAATATTTAATGGTACTGGAACCTGCGGACATATGCACACTACGGCCTACACCAGTGTACATAAAGTACTATTCCAGAGATTCTCGAATCCCATCCTGTTGCTCACGATCACGACTGTGCTCTTTGTACAGTCTGATAGTGCTCTTTTGTTGTGCTTAAACACTAAAGGGGCTATCACACGGGAGACTCGTGGACGTCCAAACTGGCCGTGGACGTCCAAACTTGCCCTCGCGGGAGGGTCATGGACGTCCACGGGAGGAAGGCCGCCTGACCCATTCGTGGACGTCCACGGTGACCGTGGACGTCCACGACTTGGTGGTCTCCTTCTTCTCTCTGGAGTTTACATGTAGTGTGTGTCCTCTGCTATCTTGAACTCTGTAGTCAGTTGAGGTGATATATTATGATTAATTCAAAACCGTCAGTAAACTTTGTACTTTTGATATTTCTGTTTGTCACAGAAACTTTTCATATATACCAAAATGTGGTAAATATGATGGAATGTGGATTGATTGTTTCCAAG
Organism: Coenobita brevimanus; assembly: GCF_032717465.1. Taxonomy (NCBI): domain Eukaryota; kingdom Metazoa; phylum Arthropoda; class Malacostraca; order Decapoda; family Coenobitidae; genus Coenobita; species Coenobita brevimanus. The sequence continues at coordinate 7,411,200 of NC_137035.1, forward strand.
AGAGGCCCGCGCACATTCAAAAGGCATACTCGGGAAGAAAGCACTACTGTGCAGGTTTCTATACTGGCTGCTTTCTTCATTCCGTGGGAGCCATTCTCTCATCCACAATGCCCTCCTTCTCCCCCTCCTTTGTCTTCTTGCAGAGGCTTCTTCCTCATCCTGCAGGGTTAGAACTGCAGCACCCATTGCAAAAGTCACAATCTGGTTCATGTCCATTGTTGTTGCTGATAAACATGTCGTCTGCTAAGGAGTTGGAAGTGACCTCCCAGTCGCGTGGGGTGAACTCGATAAAGAAGAAGGTGACCGTGGACGTCCACCATGTGATAGGGTATGGACGTCCAAGCTCAGTTTGGACGTCCGTTTTGTGCTGCACAAATTGTTCACGGGTCCCCGTGTGATACCCGCTTAAGCTCTGGGTGAAGTTTGTATCCGACGCAAAGTTGCTGGATCAGGGACACTAGGTGCCAGCTATAACCGCAAGTGTTACTGAGCCACAGTTTGAAGTGGCCGCCACTTGATCTCATTCCCAAAGGATGGGGATAGCCTCCCAGTGCCCGACGCAAGCATACGTCAGTCGTCTCTATGACTCTGCCAGATTAGGAAGATATTTTCTGACGTCTCTCATCCAATTCTGTTCCCACCTTAAGTGGACCCCAGCATCATCCGCCCCTGCCAAGCCTCTTTACAAGAATTACAGAAAAGGGCTCAGTGATAGTGCCATAAGGCATGCCTTGGATGCAACTGTGTCTAGTTTATCTAATAGTGGAGTGCGTTATCACGCTGACAGCAAAGCCATAGTCTGTGCCACGGGCAGATGCACGAACACATCCTGCTCTAACGCCACTCTCGAAGCGAAAATGAGTTCTGTTCCCCACGTAATTACTCATCAGTGCAACGACATACAGACCTAGGATACTTTCATTCGCAAGAGGAATAGTTGGTGAGTAAAATGGTTGTTTCCCTAAGTGCTATACTTGTAATGCTGTGTTTTTAAGGCGACTTCTCGTCGTAAAAACACTAGCTACTGAAGCGGGGTCCTCTTTCTAGACCGGAAGTAAAGCACTAACAAAGGAACAGGACATAAAAACCAGGCAGTATACCTTAACACATCTATTACCTAGATCCTACTCGTAACAATACACATAGAATGATATTTAAGATACAGGGACACAGAGATACAGAGTTAACACTTGGCTTCACAGAATAATCATATGCACTACAATAATCACACAGGGAGATTGTGAGTGTTCTTTAATAGGGTTCTTATGTCACTTGGAGGTAATATATAAATGGGATTGTTCACTTTAAGAATACACAAGGTTGGGAGTCTGGTTTAGGGATATTACTATAAAAGAGGTAGGGTGCGGATAGCGACACTCGACACCGTCACCTTGTCACGGAGACACGTACACTTAGCTTTTGACTCGCCCGCGCCCTTACCTCGAGATTCACAGAAAACTCCCTGGTTCCTTAATATGGGGAGGGACTAAGATAATTCATAAGTTCACTTTCTGCCCTGGTAGCACTAAGTTCTGATGGGCCACTGTTTACTATGTTTTCTTGTGGAGTCACTGTCACTGTTTTCCTCTGTTTTCTGGGTATAGTCACTGTTAGTTACACTTTAGGGTACAGGGAGGCTCTCCCGTCTGGGGGCCTCGACCTGAGAGGCGGCCCTCGTCTTAGGGCCGCGCCGGTGGGGTGCAGAGAGGCCCTTTGGTCTGGGGGCCTCGACCTGATAGGTGGCCCTCAGGACTGGGGCCAAACAGCCGGAGCAATCAGGCCTGTTTCTTCCGACTCCGGGGAGTGAGGGAGCCCGGATCACCTTTGTCGTGGGTTGTGGAGTCGAGCCTGGGCGTCCTGGGGCTGCGGGCACCAAGAGGGAGAGGCGCTGTCAGGACTGGACTGCGGCAGCGTCTCCTACGGGGCTCCGGCAGGAACAAGGAACTCCCGGGTGTGGGCGGTAAGCCTGATATCGGGCCTTGCCACCACTCTAGTGTCTCCTCCGGGGCTATATTCCCAGATGGCGACGAAGGGCTCCCCGAAGGGAAAGAGGCTGGAGGAGGACTCTCGTTGCCCGTGGTTTCTCGGGTGTGTCTGGAGGCCGGAGCCGGGGGTCTCTTTCCCCTATTACACACTTTGGCTGTAGCCGTGAACTTGCACGGCGTATGGGGGACACCTATAGGGTGATCAGGGTCGCCCTTTCGCCGCGGCTTGGGACCGCCGGCGTGGTGTTGCTCCTGTAGTAGGAGACAAGCCGGAGGGAGGGGCACAGAGGCCACACTCTCTCCAATACGGATTGAATCTATCTTCAGGGAATTCTCCACCCTGGTACGTGCCCCGGCCGGAGCCGAGTGTCTACCCGTACAAAAGACAACTACCGGGCGAACTGGTTCACCCGCACGCTGCGGCTTGGGACCGTCCATGGGGTGTCGCTTCCGTAATAGGGAAGTGCTACACGTACGGTAGCAGGGGCTCTTTACCCTGATCCGTATTCTGGCCATAGCCGAGAGCCGATCACCTCCCACAGGAACATCTGCCAGGCAACCGGGGTCGCCCGCACGCTGCGGCTTGGGACCGTCCACGGGATGTTGCTCCTGAAGGGGAGAACAGCAGGAGAGGGATGCACTAAGGCAACTCTCTCTCCCTAGTGTGTTAAGGCCGGAGCCTGGGGTTGCCTTCCTCTTTACACACTCTATTAGGCCGTAGCCTAGGGTCGTCTTTCTCTCTTTACTTTTTATTAGGCCGTAGCCTTGGGCCTCTTGCCCTAGAGGGTGTAACAAAGCCGTCAATACGGTGTTACCTGGGACTGAATTTCAGTCCCACCCTTATTCTGTCGATCACTGCTCTGCCCGCACAGTAGTTCACTTCCCCTGATCACCTGGGGTTGGGGCACTTGCGGGGAATAGGGACCCAGGGCCGTGATGCCCTGATGACCCTCTTGCCCGGGGTCACTAACCTCACCGGTGTGTCCTCCTGGGGTGGTGGTGGGGTGGCGGCTCGGTGGTGGTGTGGGGGGTGGTGAGGTGGGAGGTCCTGTGGCGGGCACGGCGGGCATTTTACCACCCTCTGCGTTGTTGAAGTCACGGCCCCGTGACTGGAGGTGGTAGGTGGTGGAGGTGGATGTCTGGTGGGCCGGGGTAAGGTGTTGGGTGAGGCTGACCCAGTGAGTGGTGAATGTGTTGGGCTCCTGATGGGGGTTGAGCGTGAGGTGGAGGGAGGACGGATGGTTGGTCCGGCGTAGGAGACGTAGCAGGTGGTAGGTGCCCCTGATTCTGGCTGGTGGGCGGTTGTATGGGTTCCAATGGACTTTCGTCATCTTCATCTCGGGGAATGGTGCCTGGTGGAGAGATGAAATTTGAATGCTGGAGAGTGACGGGAGGTTGGTGGTTTTATTGGGGCTAATTCGGTGCGAGGAACGTCGTCCTTTGGGGAATTGGGAAAGTTCCAACGTGCTTGGTGGAGGGGGAGGGTTATGGGGGAGGTGTTTGGGGGGGTATGTGGAGAGGGTGGGTTTTGGGGTGGGTGTGCGATGGGTGGAGGTGTTGGTGTGTATCTTGCGGGTGGGCGTGAGAGGCGTCCTGATCTGGTGGTGGTAGTGGTGATGGTGGGTGTGGGTGGCGAGGGTGGTTGTGTGCGTGGTGGTGGTGAGGGTGTGCGGGGGTTAGGGGGGGAATGGTTGGGGGCGCGGTGTGGCTCATATAATGAGAGTGGTCATGAGGGAGGGTGGTGGCGGTGTGGAGGTGGTGGGGTGGTGAGTGGTGTGGTTTTTGGGGGGGGGGGCGGTTGTGGTGATGTGGGTGGCATGGGCGAAGTGGGTTGGGAGGTGTTGGGTGGATGGGTGTTAGGTGGGTGAATTTCAGGTTGTGAGGTAGTGGTGGTTTCGGCCTGTGGTGGTGGTGTGTGGGGGGGTGGGCTGGTTGCTGGTGAGTTTGAGGAAGGGGGTGAGAAGGAGTAGGAGTAGGAGGCTGGGGGGTGATTCTGAGAAAGGTCGGGGTGGCCAGGTGTGCGGGCCGGGGTGCAGGTAGGCTTAGTGCGGGGGTGGGTGGTGTCGGGTGGGTGGAAGGGGCGCACGTGGCGATTTCTGTATGTGCGGTGTTGTCCTTGTTGATCCACAGTGACTTGGTATGGGTTGGGTACTCGCACAATTTTGTAAGGTCCGTTGAATCGGGAGGAGCTTTTGGGTGGGGTAAGTAGGTTTGCGACGACAGCGGACTGGCCAGGTGTGTATGGGTTGGAGTGGGTTACGTCGGGTGCTAGGTCTTTTTGTGAATGAATGCAGATGGTGGAGGCGGCGTTTGAGGTGGTGGAGAGGGTCGGTGGTGGAGGGTGGGGTGGGTGGCTGTAGGTGGTCGCGGAGTGGTAGGAGTAGGGGCGATTCCCTGAAAACTCTTTCATGTGGAGTTATTCCATCCTCTCGTGGGCATGTATTTAAGCCCCATTGGATGATCTTGACGTAGGCAGGCCAGTCTTCATTTCCTGTTTGCATAATGCGTGTGCGGACCTGGTTCATAAGGGAGCGATGGCTTCTCTCGCAGATGCTGTTGCCCTGGGGCCAGTAGGGGGATTAGTGGGAGATGTGGTATCCGAATATGCTTGCTAGTTCTTCCCAGACTTTTCCCGTAAATTCTGGAGCATTATCCGAATGTAGAGCCTGTGGAATCCCAAAATAAGGGAATACATGTCGGGTGAGGGCATCGGCAACTGATACTGCATTGTGATCTTTGGCGGGGCAGGTGATGATAAACTTTGAATATACATCCACGAAGGTAATTATGTACTTGTAGCCTGCTTTTGGTGTGAGAGGGCTGACGACGTCTAAGGAGAGTAGTTGCCATGGTTTTTGTGCTGTTAATTTTCCTGTAGGGCCTGGTGTTCGGGTGATGTCCTTTCCTAAGGCACCTGCTCGACATGATTGTATAATCTTCTTTGCGATGGTGGATGGGTTCGGGGTCCAGTACATATCGTTAAAGACTTGTAGCAGTTTCTTTGTTCCCAGGTGGATGCCGTTATGGGCATGGAGGTGGAGCATGGTGTCGTGGGCAGTGGCGGGGCTTAGGACGATGTGTCCGTTTGGGTTGAAGAGGTGTTCGCCGTGTGGGTGGAGTTTAGTGAATGTGGTCGGTGGGATCCAGGTAGGGCGTTGTTTGTTGTGCCACATTTGGACCAGGTCTTGTTCTGTCGAGATGGTGTTGATTGGAAGACGGGATAGGGCATCGGCGTTTGTGTGGAGTTTGCCTGGTCAGTATGCGATTTCGAAATCATACTCTTCGAGTGTCTCTCACCAGCGTATCAGTTGGGCATTGGTGGTGTTTGACTGCCGTAGCCATTGCAGGGATTGGTGATCTGTAATGACTATGACATGGGTGCCTGAGGTATAGGAACAGAAGTATTCTAGGGACCAGATGATCCCTAGGCACTCGCGTTTGGTGGCCGCGTAGTTCCGTTCTGCAGGATTCAGGGTGCGGCTGGCACAAGCGATGATGTGCTCCCTCCCATTTTGTACTTGTGCAAGGACAGCCTCTATGGTGATGAGTGATACATCAGTATACAGGCGGAATGGGAGGTTGTAGTCTGGGAAAGCGACTACTGGGGCAGAGGTTAATTTGGATTTGAGGGTGGTAGATGCTGTTTTCCTTGGTTCAGTCCACACGAAAGGCTCTCCCTATAGATCGTGTAGGGGTTTGGCGATATGAGCAAATCCTTTGACGAACCGCCTATAGTATGATGTTAACCCAAGGAAGGCTCTGGTTTCATGTACGTCGCAAGGCAGGGGGATGTCGGCGATGGCACGTAGTTTATCTGGGTCTGGTGAAATGCCTTCGGCGTTAATTAGGTGTCCCAGGAAAGAAACTGATCGCTCGGCCAAGACGCACTTTGTTGGTTTCAATTTTAGTCCTGCTTGGCGTATGCGGTGAAACACTTGTTTGAGGCGGTGGAGGTGGTCGGCCCAGGTACGACTGAAGACGATGACGTCGTCGAGATACGCCAAACAAGTCTCCCAGGTTAGTCCACTGAGGACTGACTCCATCAGACGGGAGAATGTGGCAGGGGCATTGCAGAGTCCAAAAGGAAGGATGTTGAATTCATAATGCTTCCCGTTTGATGTTGAGAAGGCGGTTTTGTGTTTGTTGTCGGGGTGTACGGGGACTTGCCAATAGCCCAATTGCAGGTCTAGGGTGGAGAACCACGTCGAGCCATGTAAGGAGTCCAGTGAGTCGTCTATCTGGGGTAGGGGAGTTGCATCTTTGACTGTAACGTCATTGACTCGGTGGTAGTCTACGCAAAAGCACATTGTCCCATCTTTTTTTCTTACGAGTACCACTGGTGAGGACCATGGGCTAGTGGAGTTGGAGATCACGCTGGCATCTAGCATGTCCTGGACCTGCCGGTCTTCTTCTGCCCGTTGCTTTGGATTCTTTTGTCGTGATGGTTGGCGAATTGGAGGTCCGGTCGTGTGTATCTCATGGCTGAGATAGGTGGTATGGCCAAGGTCGGTTGGGCCGGAGGAGAATAGGTCCTGAAAGTCCAGGAGGAGTTGTCGTAGGCTGTTGGTTTGGGCAGGGGATAGGTGTGATGGTAGGTCGGGGAGAGTGGGATGGTCCGGAGGTGGTGCTTGGCATTGTTCGGCTTCTTCTGTGTCGCCGATGATGAGTCCTCTTGGTAGGGTTAGTGGGGTTGTGGCGAGGTTGGCGATACGGATTTCGTGGGCATGTGGGGGGAGGAAGGTGGGGCTTACTAAACAGGAAGAGAGTGGTCCGGTGGGGATGGATGGTGAGAAGAGGACGGAGGTATGAGAAGGTTTGTTTAGTTTTACCCAAGCTTCATGGTGGGGTGGAATAGTGATTGAGGAGGCGATAGTGGCAGGAAAAGATGGGGAGGGGTCCAGATGATGTGTGGTGGGTGGTGGTGATGGGGGGGGATGGGGTGAGGCAGTGTGAGAGGTTGGGTTGGGGTCAGGTGTATGAGTGATTTGGGACAGGTGAGTGTTTGATGGTAGGGTGTGTTTGTGTAGTGTGTGAGGGGTGGTGTTCCTGATTTTTCTTCGATGTGTTTTTTTTTCTTCTTCTTTCTTGTTGATTGATGCTTGGTTGGGATGGACTGGACTGAAGTGGAGGCGGCGTTGATGGCAGTCAATGGTGGCGTGGAGTTTCTGGAGGAGGTCCAGCCCTAGATATCCATCATACTGGTTGCATGTCGAGTCGAATATGATGAATGGGTGGCTAGTGGATATTTGTTGGTGGATGTGGGTTTGAAGGGCCCGTGTTTCCCCACGGATAGGCAGGGGGCCGTCCCCCGTGTCGACGAGGTTGGCTGAGGTGGGGAAAAGATGGCCAAATGCAGGGATGTGGCGGGAGTAGAAGTGGGAGTAGAGGCACGATCTGGCTGCTCCCGTATCCACTAGTAGCCGTGCCTTGACCCCGTTCAGCCAAATCTTGTTGTAGACTGGGGGTCTGTAGTTCTGTGAGGTGGCCCCCGCCACCGTGGGGAGGTGCGGGGGCGGGCCTAAAAATCCATCTGTTGCGGAGTGGTGTCGTCTTGGTCGTCGTCGTCCGTTCCCGAATAGTGTGTTGGCGGTGCGTCGTCTTCCGGGGCGTCGTCGTCTAAGGAGGAGACTTTCTTGTGCCCTTGGTGAAAGGTTCTGTGCCTGCTAGCTTTAAGCTGTTCCCTAATGTCGTGCAAGGGGCAGGTGCGACTGCAAGCCGTGAATTCCCAGGGATTAATTGTGATGAGGTTTCCTTGCTCCCTGGGGTTTGGGCGTTTCTTCTGCGGGTAAGCTCTAGGCACTGTGGGAGACGGCTCTGTAGTTGGCTGGTGAGGCAGCAGCTTAGGTTTGGATGGAGGGTTTTGTTTTGTTGGAAAACGTGTCACCGCGTGGAGTGGCTGTGGTGTGGGGCGGGCGGCGAGCAGACGTCGGACGAGTTGCAGGTCGTTTTCCATGTCCCCTGAGGGGTCGTAGATTGAGAAGTGCTCCCTGACTGTGCTAGGGAGGATCCTCAATAGAGCATTAAATGTATGTATATCCCGGGCATTTGTAGGTGCCTCGGGATAGGCAGCGCTGACGAGGCGCCGAGCCTGGATGAATGTATCATCCAGGTTCCCGTCGTAGGTAAGGGCGTCGAGTTGAGAGAGAGCGACAACTCTGCCTATTGATGGCATAAAAGCCTGTCTCACTATTTGCGAGAATTGGTCCCATGACAGTTCTGGGACGATTTTTGGTGCGACAGTAGTGATTATTTTACCCAGGTTAGGTAGTGTGACTGCAATCTTTTCTCTGTCTGAGTCGAACCCTATGTCTAGGAGGGGTTTGACCATATCTAAATATACTTCTATGTCGCACTGGTCCGGGTTGAACCTCGGCAATTGGATGTGTGGTTTGGCTGCCATTGTGCAAGTTTCCTTTCTTCGTTCCTCCGTGCTTTTACTCGGATCCAGAACCACCGCTTGCCACCAGTGTAATGCTGTGTTTTTAAGGCGACTTCTCGTCGTAAAAACACTAGCTACTGAAGCGGGGTCCTCTTTCTAGACCGGAAGTAAAGCACTAACAAAGGAACAGGACATAAAAACCAGGCAGTATACCTTAACACATCTATTACCTAGATCCTACTCGTAACAATACACATAGAATGATATTTAAGATACAGGGACACAGAGATACAGAGTTAACACTTGGCTTCACAGAATAATCATATGCACTACAATAATCACACAGGGAGATTGTGAGTGTTCTTTAATAGGGTTCTTATGTCACTTGGAGGTGATATATAAATGGGATTGTTCACTTTAAGGATACACAAGGTTGGGAGTCTGGTTTAGGGATATTACTATAAAAGAGGTAGGGTGCGGATAGCGACACTCGACACCGTCACCTTGTCACGGAGACACGTACACTTAGCTTTTGACTTGCCTGCGCCCTTACCTCGAGATTCACAGAAAACTCCCTGGTTCCTTAATAGGGGGAGGGACTAAGATAATTCATAAGTCCACTTTCTGCCCTGGTAGCACTAAGTTCTGATGGGCCACTGTTTACTATGTTTTCTTGTGGAGTCACTGTCACTGTTTTCCTCTGTTTTCTGGGTATAGTCACTGTTAGTTACACTTTAGGGTACAGGGAGGCTCTCCCGTCTGGGGGCCTCGACCTGAGAGGCGGCCCTCGTCTTAGGGCCGCGCCGGTGGGGTGCAGAGAGGCCCTTTGGTCTGGGGGCCTCGACCTGATAGGTGGCCCTCAGGACTGGGGCCGAACAGCCGGAGCAATCAGGCCTGTTTCTTCCGACTCCGGGGAGTGAGGGAGCCCGGATCACCTTTGTCGTGGGTTGTGGAGTCGAGCCTGGGCGTCCTGAGGCTGTGGGCACCAAGAGGGAGAGGCGCCGTCAGGACTGGACTGCGGCAGCGTCTCCTATGGGGCTCCGGCAGGAACAAGGAACTCCCAGGTGTGGGCGGTAAGCCCGATATCAGGCCTTGCCACCACTCTAGTGTCTCCTCCGAGGCTATATTCCTGGATGGCGACGAAGGGCTCCCCGAAGGGAAAGAGGCTGGAGGACTCACGTTGCCCGTGGTCTCTCGGGTGTGTCTGGAGGCTGGAGCCGGGGGTCTCTTTCTCCTATTACACACTTTGGCTGTAGCCGTGAACTTGCCCGGCGTACGGGGGACACCTATAGGGTGATCGGGGTCGCCCTTTCGCAGCGGCTTGGGACCGCCGGCGTGATGTTGCTCCCGTAGTAGGAGACAAGTCGGAGGGAGGGGCACAGAGGCCACACTCTCTCCAATACGGATTGAATCTACATTCAGGGAATTCTCCACCCTGGTACGTGCCCCGGCCGGAGCCGAGTGTCTACCCGTACGAAAGACAACTACCGGGTGAACTGGTTCGCCCACACGCTGCGGCTTGGGACCGTCCACGGGGTGTCGCTTCCGTAATAGGGAAGTGCTACACGTACAATAGCAGGGGCTCTTTACCCTGATCAGTATTCTGGCCATAGCCGAGAGCCGATCACCTCCCACAGGAACATCTGCCGGGCAACCGGGGTAGCCCGCACACTGCGGCTTGGGACCGTCCACAGGATGTTGCTCCTGAAGGGGAGAACAGCAGGAGAGGGATGCACTAAGGCAACTCTCTCTCCCTAGTGTGTTAAGGCCGGAGCCTGGGGTCGCCTTCCCCTTTACACACTCTATTAGGCCGTAGCCTAGGGTCGTCTTTCTCTCTTTACTTTTTATTAGGCCGTAGCCTTGGGCCTCTTGCCCTTGGGCCTCCTGCCCTAGAGGGTGTAACAAAGCCATCAATACAGTGTTACCTGGGACTGAATTTATTTCAGTCCCACCCCTATTCTGTCGATCACTGCTCCGCCTGCACAGTAGTTCACTTCCCCTGATCACCTGGGGTTGGGGCACTTGCAGGGAATAGGGACCCAGGGCCGTGATGCCCTGATGACCCTCTTGCCCGGGGTCACTAACCTCACCGGTGTGTCCTCCTGGGGTGGTGGTGGGGTGGCGGCTCGGTGGTGGTGTGGGGGGTGGTGAGGTGGGAGGTCCTGCGGCGGGCACGGCGGACATTTTAATACTTTCCAGGATATTAAGGTTTGAAAACGAGCAATTTTCAGCGGTTTCTGTAAAACTGACCAAAGTGAGGTGGCAACTTCGTTAAATATTTCCCGGCGTATGAGGGCTAAAATCGTGCTCTAGAGCACCAACATATACAGTATATATTGTTAATGAAACTTTTTTTTTTTTTTTTTTTTTTTTTACCTAGAATAAGACCATGTCAGTGAATTTTTTTAAAGATCTTGTGGTGTAATGAAGGTTCCCTGAGACTGTCTCATGTTCATCTTTCCCGGGCTAAATACCCCCAAATTATAAACTCAATTTCCTTTGCTGTAAACTTATTTTAAAAACAAGCTGAATTTGGAATTACATATTATGTAAAAAACTAAGTTTGTCTGACGGTTTCTCCCTTTTACCAGCAGCTGTTACTATTTGGACAGTTGGTTGACAGCTTGCTTCATCACATCCCAGAACTTAAGAAAAAATTGCAAGAACACATTCACATGCCCATACTATATAGAGAATAAATACTCTAACTCACTGCAAGGAATTTCAGAGTAAGTTGTGAAAATTGTAAGTTCATGCTGTCAAATGTCAACATTATTCAATGTTCATAAATTTTAATGTAAAGAAACCAAAGAAAATTAAAATGCCCGCGACCGGACCTTCCGCCCCGCCACCCCCCACACCACCACCGGGCCACCACCACCCCACCACCCGAGGAGGAGATAACGGTCAGGTTAGTGACCCGGGACAAGAGGGTCATCCGACCACCACTGACCTGGGTCCCTTCTCCCCTCAACTACCTCAACACCAGGTGAGCCTGGACCCGCAACAAGTTACACGGCGGGTTAACCATCGACAGCAGTGGGGTGGGACTGATACGTCAGTCCCTCGTAGTTTTGTGGTGACGACCACAGCTTCACCCCAACGGGACAGGAGGTCCCTAGGTGAGCCACGGGGTGCTTACACCTACTGCCACCGCGAGCCACGGGGAAGTACCTTCCTCTGCCGCAACAACCCAGGTGAGCCACGAGGGGCTTGTATCCTCTGCCACCGTGAGCCACGAGGGCGTAATACCCTCTGCCACAATCAGGACAGGAGGTCCTTTGACGAGGGAAGAGAGCCCTCTATAACAAATAGGGCAGGAGGCCCAATAGTGGATTGTACGGGGCTCACACCCCTAGCCACTCTAAGGGTAAGAGACCCTCACACACCGCCACAAGTGGGTCCCAGGACTGATCAACCTGGTGTCACGGCAATTGTAAAGACAAGAGAGAGAGTCGCCTCTGTGCTACCCTCCATAAGTGCAAGAGAGACCACGGCCTCCGTGTGTCCTCTAGAGCCAGCTAACTCCTACAGGAGTAGCCGGACACCACCCGGGGGAGTTGCACCTAAAGTGTCACCTGAACAGAGGCCTGGTCCCAGTCGGGACCTACCTCCTACCCCCGGGAAATTCTTGTCTTCCCCAGGTACCAGCGGGAGACGAGGCCGCAGCCCACACCTGACGGCGCGTCCCCCAGTAGACCTCCCCCTGCCGCAGACCCTACGACGTCAGGCCCGTCTGCTACACCTGTTTGGCCCCAGTCCCTAGGGCCAACACAGACAGGCCTCCCTTCACAGTGACCAGAGGAGGGCCTACAACAGGTCGAGACCCCAGGCAAGAGGGTCTCCCTGCACCGTGACCAGAGGAGGGTCTACAACAGGTCGAGACCCCAGGCAAGAGGGTCTCCCTGCACCGTGACCAGAGTGAGGACCTACACCTTACAGTGACAAAGTGATATCGCCCCAGAAACTCGGGCAAGAATAGTGACTTTCCCCTTTCCTGTAGTGAGACAGAGATAGTGATCCAGTGACAGAGTGAACCAGCGGGATTACCCCAAAAAGTGTCCGTAAATACCTTCCCCTAGCAAAGACTATAAGTTCCGGGTTCATCCGACCAGTGCTATCCCAAAGCCCAATCTAGAGTAGTCTCCCCCCTTGTCAGTGTACGCGCGGGCGAGAGTTGCCGCGCCGAGCCCAAACAGTGAACTCTAGTGCTCTACCCCCCTTGTTAATTTATAGTAATAATCCCTCCTCGGCTCATCAAGCCCAGACATCTCTATTGCCCCGACACGCTAAGACCTTTTGGACTTTGATACAAGTGAATCCCATCCACTTACGGACTCTTAACCTATTATAAAGCATAATTAAGGAGTGTGTGAATATCCCATATTACACTAACGTAACTTTGTATATCTGTATCCTCTGTTTATGATACCATCCTATGTAATATTGTTAAGGTGTTGTAATTAAGGTAATAGATGTATTAAAGGTGGACTGCCTAGTTTTTATGTCCTGTTCCCTTGTTAGTGCATTACTTCCGGTCCGGAAAGAGGACCCCGCTCAGTAGCTAGTGTCTTTAGTACGAGGAGTCGGCCTAAAAACACTCAGCATAACAAAAATTTTAGCTCAGGATGACCAAATGACAACTGCCGAAACGTAATTATGTAAAAAGTTATTCACTGCTTAAAAACATTTTAATCCAAACATTTGCTATGGAATTTTCTGGAAAAGTGAAGAGATAATGAACTACTCTATCATGCTGAATTATTAAAAGTGTAAAATTTGAATGGGGCAACCTATTTATGCAATTCGACGTGTTCTTTCACAAAGAACTTGAAGAATAGGAAGAGAGCCAGACTCAGTCAGGACCGTCTGGTACATTGCTTAAGTGTTGCAATAGAAAAACATGAAGATATGAATTTGGCAAGGCTGTACAGGACATTTCAGAGTCAAGTCTGGAGAAGCACACTTAGTGAAAAATTGTTTTTAGTGAATGTGTATGATTTTTATATACATATGGAAGTAATGCTTCTCAATCAGTTTTTTTAATTCATTTACTTACAAAATAATTTTTGTAATGAGCAATATAGTGTTATGTCCCCGTCCCACACTGCAACAGGCTCCAACAACAGTAGTCCGGTACAGGAAGAACGTTTCCCAGTGAGTTGTTCTTCCTCCGGTCAGCCTTTCGGTGTGGAACAACAAGATCGGCTCAGGAGTGGCAAATGAACACTAGCTTCCCAAGCTCACGGTCTTTATTCAACAGATAATTACATTTAATGCTTGCTAACCACCCTTCACTATTTTCACAAGTGCAGGAGCTATACAGTCTTCACTACGCTGCACTGACATTGAAATGACACTGACCTACTAAAACTGAAACGAAACTGACTCCCCATGACTCTTCCAGTTCCTTATATAGCCTTGCATTACACTCCAATCTTCTAGTTTACCATAGCACCTGTAGTTACCAAGCTGCAGACATCCAAAACATGCCAAAGTTTCTTACATTACATAGAACTCTAAATGCTTTAGCATACAAACTGAAACAAAAATACATAATTTAACAAACACTCACATACAAAGAACATTATAGAATAAAGAGCATAAAATTTAATGCATAACTTACAAAATACCTCCACTCCCAAATAACAGGCTAATTGGCAACTCTGACTCGTAACTGAACAGAATTACTGAGAACCTTCCAGTACTACCTAATTAGCATATCCCACTCTCAACACTACCCCCTCCCTAATCCTTTGTCATCCCGACAAACCTACATAATGTATACAAACATAATCCTTGATCCAAACTAAACATTTAATTTACACAAAATAATCATTCAACTTATCAGGCCTTCTCCTATGCCGCTTCCGACGACATCCCTGCTCCTCCACACAGTCCACTCCTCCGGAGTGGTTCTGTTACTGATTCACTTCTTCCCTCATGAAACTGTCATCATCCTCTTTTACTTCAGCTCCGTGGTCCTCCTCAACATCCTCAGCAGCAGGTGAGCACAGTTCCTCGGAGACGTCCCTGTTATACTGTCTTGGCCCATGGTATTGTCTCACGTGTACCACCTTTCATCGAGATTTCCTGCCTACCCAAATCTGGTACGCTACATCTGACAGGCAGTTCATCACAGTGTAAGGCCAATCCCACGGACTCTGCAGCTTTGGTGACTGTCCCTTCTTCTACTGAAGATTGTATAACCAAACTTTCTCGCCATCCTTAAAGCTCACCTCACTTGCCTTGGCATCATACTTGTGCTTCATCACATTGCGTGAAAGCTTTCGAGTTTCTCACACTTAACTATGTACCTCAGCCGACCCCTTCTTAAGATGCTTTGCATAACTGGAGGTGTCTGTAGGCGGCTCTTCACAAGGTGGTCTTCCAATTAACAAGTCAGGTCATAACCGTAAGTCATAGCCCAACATCAGTTTTGCAGAGGTGTAGCCGGTACACTGGTGATATGCCATCAGCAATGCAGGAAATTTTTGGTCCTATTCTGTGTGTCCCTCTACGCAGTACTTGGCCAGTTCTTGTCCCAGGGTCCAATTGAATTTCTCCATCATTCCATCTGACTTTGGCCTTAGTGGGGTCGTCCTGGTCTTCTTGATCCCTAGTAACTTGCTGCACTCACGGAGCACAGCAGACCCGAAGTTTCTACCTTGGCCTGAATGCAGCTCTTGTGGCATCCCAAAACGGCTGAAAAATTGGTCAACCAACAACTGAGCAACAGTAGCAGCCTTTTGATTGGGGATGGCCTAGGTTTCTGTCCACTTTGTGAAGTAGTCCATGGTAACACATATACACTGCTTTCCTTTTTCAGTTAGTGGCACAGCTCCAGCATGTCCACTGCGACTCTTTCCATCAGTGGACCCACTTGGTACAGCTGAAGAAAGTCGCAACCACGTTTCTTTGGTCCCTTCCTGGCAGAGTATTCATCTCAGGCCCGACACCTCTCTTCAACGTCCTGACACTTGCCAGTCCAGTAGTACCTCTATTGCAGCTGACTTAGTTTTCTTCACTCCCAGGTGCCTACTAGTGATGTGGTTGTGAGACTCTTCTTAGACCTCAGACCTTATTTTCTTCAGAACCACCAGTTACAAACACTTGCTGAGGCCATTGAGTGTATCCCACTAACCTTCAGTAGTCCATTGTTCAACGAAAGAAGGTCTTATTGACCCCAGTATCTCTTAGTTGCAGGCTGAGCCTGGAAATCTCATTCCAAGATGGTCGCACTGTATTCTGCTGCAACCACTTTAGCACTGATTGTAAATCTGCATCCTCCATCTGCATCCACGTCAGGTCTTCTTCATCTGACATTGGCCCTGTCACTGCAGTACGGCTGCATTTCTTGAAAAGATCTTCTTTAATACTATACTCCTTGCAATCTGGGTCACAAGGCCGACAACTCAGGCTTTGAGCATTGCCATGTACCCACCCAGGATGGTGCTGCACCTCATATTTGTGCTGATCCAGCTTTCTGAGCCAGCGTGCTAGTTGTCCTTCCGGATTCTTTAATGTCTTTGCCCACTGGAGTGCTGCATGGTCCATCCTGATGATGAAGTAGGACCCATACAAATAAGGATAGAAAAAAAAAAATCAAAGCCGTTCATCATGCCAAGAGCTCTTAATGGGCCAGACAGTAGTTCTGCTCGGGTGGACTGAACTTCTTGCTGTGATATGCCACCACATATGCTTTGTCATCCTTCTTCTTGACAGAACTCCATCAATACCATGGTCACTAGCATCACAGACCAGGATGAATGGCAGACTCGGATCTGGGTATGCCAACACTGGAGGGCTTGCCAACGCAAACTAGAGTTCATCAAAGGCTTTCTGAGTCACTTCAGCCCTTGTAACCTTCTGCCTCTTCTCCAACAACTTGTGCAGAGATGTAGCTATTTTTGCAAAGTCCTTGACAAAACGCTGATAGTAGGTACACAGCCCAGGAAACTCTGTTGTTCCTTCACACAAGTTCGTCAGTTTTTCACTGCTGCCACCTTCTTTGGATCAGTACAGACGCCACCCTCGCCAACAATGTGTCCCACGTACTTCACTTTCTCCCGGAACAAGTAGCACTTCTTAGGGTTCAGCTTGAGGTGTGCTGTTCGAATCGTGTTGAAATCCTCTCACAGTCTCTCCAGTTCCTGGTTGAATGTCCGTCCAAATACAATAACATCATCAGGCCAGATGAGAGCTCTCTCCCATTGTGGGCCTTCCAGTACTCTAACCAAGAGGAGCTCAAAGTAGCCGGGGCATTACATAGGCCAAATGGCATCACTTTGAACTGACATAAACCCTCTCCGTATGAAAAGGCTGGTTTCTCCTTATCCTACTCTGCAACCTTTACCTGGTGATATCCCTGTTTTCATGTCTAGGGTGGAGAAACACTTGGCATCTGACAGAGCCTCTAGCATGTCATCAGTTCTTCGCAAGGGGTACACATCCTTCACTGTCGCTTCACTCAAGGCTCGATAATCCATACAGCACCTCACTGAGCCATCTTTCTTCCTTACCAGAACACCTGCTCAGGCGAACTTTTTTTTATCACTCCCTGACTTTGAAGATTTTCCATCACCTTCTCCATTTCTTGCCACTGAGCTCGAGCAATCCTCCGAAACAGTGATCCACGGTGTCAATACAATGTCCTACCAGATCAATGCATCCCAGGTCTAGGTCTCCAGTTGATAAGACATGAGCAAACTTCACTAGCAGTTGCCTTAACGGCAGCTCTTATGAGTCATCCAGACACTGGACACTCCTTGAAAACAGGTCTTGTAAGTTGTCCGGCCGATTCTCATCTTCTCTGACTACACTACTTTTACAGGCCTTCTACTGATGCCACTCAAGGTCCTCTGCCTGGCACTGTAACACAATTTCTCCCTTGTTTATCTCTTGTGGTTCACGGGAGAAATTGGCCACCACAACCAGCACATTACTTGCATCTGTTTACAACAAAGTTCTCCCCACCATCACTCTAGCCTTCGTCTTGCACCGTACATCAGGCTCCACAACCCATACAGCTGTCAAAAGAGCCATTCATCTTGCACTGGAGCAATAGTTCTGCCCTTGAGGGTATCACTGTAGTGCATAGCGCCCTCACCTCGCCACCAGAACTGGTACGTCTCACTGCCATGACAGAAACCACTTTCCTCGAACCTTCAGCTTCATGGAGCAGAAGACCAGCTCACATCCCATGGACATCAGATAGTCCAGACCGAAAAGGTAAGGATCCTCCATCTCGGCTACGTAGACTGGAAGCGCGGCACTTGCCCTGCCACTTCAGTCCGGACATCAAATGGTCCCCTCTGTTCTGCACGGTGCCCAGTTATGCCACCTAATAATTGTTCTGTTGAGTCAGGCAGATACCGATGATGTACATCAAGCCTCACAAAAGTCTGCTCTAAGACTAAATCAATCACCAGGGAACACTTCTTGCCATCTATTCTTCCGTCTACTCACACTCTGTCAGTCGCACTTCTCATGCAGTTTCTCAGTGGCGGGGTTACTTGGGAAAAACCGGTTGGTGGCTGCCCCTTAGCACCAGCCTTCACTAGATTACCGCTTCTTTCTTGTCCTCTGCAGCCTTCTTCTTATTTTCCCTTCTCTTCTTCGGACAGTCAGAACTGAAGTGTCCCACCTCACCACAGGTCCATCGCCCTTTTGTTGCATTCATAGACTTCCTTGCATTGTTCTGTTCCTATCCTTCCATTTGTAACAATGCTCCTTCTTGTGTCCTGGCTTTCCACAGAATCAGCAATCTTCTCTGGTCTTCTGTTCCCTCTTCCACTTGTAGCAGTCCCCTTTCCTATGTCCTGGCTTTTCACAGTACAAGCAGCTTCCTTAATAGTTTCTGCTTCACGCACCTGACCTTTTCTTGCTTTGAATCCTGCACTACGACCTGCCTGAAAAGTGGACATACTGGACCTGATATAAGACTCAAATTCTAGAGCCCTGGTTAGTGCTTCTTGCATGCTTCTGGGTTGTTCCTAACTCACTTGCACTTTTAACTCTCCACTATCAAGAGTATATATGAACTGATTCCTCCAAAGAACAGCCAACAGGTTAGGTGTTGCTCCAAGGTATGCCTTGTGTGCCTTACTCTCCAGGTCATGAGCAAGCTATTCACCTCCAGCCTGTACACGGATCCAGAATCTTGGCCTGTAAACCTCAGTCTGGTGTATGGTCTCATATCTGCGCTCCAGAACTTCTACTAGGGACTGATAACTCTTCCTCTCCTCCACTGACATATGCCCAAGAATCTCCCTTGCAGCACCCTTAAGGCTAGTAACAAGCTGCACTGCCCTCTGCCTATCATCCCAATCATTCTGATCTGCAAGCAACTCTAACTGCACATGATAAGCTTCCCAATATACTTTGCCATCAAATTTCTGAGCTTCCTTTTTAATTGGACCCCCATTAAAGCTATGCACTTCGTTGGTTTGGGGCCTAAACTCTGGGGCATCATATTTAAGTCCAGGACTCAAAACTCCTACATTCTAATTATTCAACCCTGTAATGCCACCTTTAGATGCTTGGGATCCGTCAAGGTTCACTAAACATTGTCTGTTTTTTTTTTTTTTTTTCCTTATGCTCCCTGTACACTAACTTCAGGCTCAGCAGCGCAAAATTTCTTAACAGCCTCAATTCTCTCATTAATTATCTTTAACTGGTCATCTACATGCTTCACCTGGTCGTTTAGGTGCTGTCTGCACTCCAACACGTTATTGCTTACCTCATACTTCTGCTACTTTAGCTCAGTATATATTTCCTCCTTCAACTTTTGTTGTTCTTCTTCTTTCATTTCCCCCAAGAAAGAGTCTAGCTGTCCTTGCATCCAGAGTTGCAACTCCTTCCCTGTAACGCCTTTTGAAGCCGTTCATACCGCTCTTTCCGTTCTTCACTTTGTGCTTCTAGTTCACTTTGTGCTTCTAGTTGGTCTCTGAGTTCTTCTGTGAACTCTTTTGCTTCCCTGTAACGCCTTTTGAAGCCGTTCATACCGCTCTTTCCGTTCTTCACTTTGTGCTTCTAGTTCACTTTGTGCTTCTAGTTGGTCTCTGAGTTCTTCTGTGAACTCTTTTGCTCCATCATTCTGTTCTTGTAGTTGTTCACTTTGTGCTTGTAGCTTTTCACTGGGTTCATTCCGCCCTTCAATTTGTGCTCATAGTTGTTCACTTTTTTCTTGTAGAATATTTATGATTGCAGCCAGAAACACCTCCTACTGCCTAGCCTGGCTTCTCGTGTGTACATCTTCCGCTCCCTTGTCGAAGATTTGACTCACTGCAGCACTTTATATCCCAACTCCTGACACCACTTGTTACGTCCGAGTCCCACACTACCACAGGCTCCAGCAGCAGTAGTACAGTATAGGAAGGACATTTCCCAGTGAGTTGTTCTTCCTATGGTCAGCCTTTCGGTGTGCAACAAGATCGACTCAGGCGTGGCAAATAAACAGTGGCTTCTCAAGTTCGCAGTCTTTATTCACCAAATAATTACAATTAATGCTTGCCAACCACATTTCAATGTTTTCACAAGTACCTGAGCTATACAATCATCAGTAGGCTGCAGTGACACTGAACTGACGCTGAACTGCACTGTAACTAAAACTGAAAAGAAACTGACCCCCCTAGGCTCTTCCACTTCCTTACGACCTACTTCCACTTTCTTACTTCCACTTCCTTACTTCCAGTACTATTTAAGTAGAATATCTCGCTTCTCAACAAGATTATATTGCGAGGAACACAGTCTGTAATTAAAACTTTATATGCTACATGTGAAGCTTCTTTGATACAGTAACGCTGCATTTTTTAAAACTATTAATTTGATATTTTTGCAAATATATACTGATACTTTCTAAATTATCCAGAAAAAGTTAGGTATTCATCCTATACAATAGGTTAGGAACCCCAGTAGTAGACTTTGTTGTGCAACCATTAGCAGTCCAACACACTTGTACATTACACCTTTCACCATACCAGACATTTTGATTGCTATGTTTTACCAATATTCCTACACGATTTTGCTTGTTTTACGAGTGAAGGAAGTAAAAACACGAGTAATGGAGAGAGGGATGGCGTTGGTAATGAATGGTGATGGATGGAATATCTCAAATTTGTTGTCTGCTGATGATGCAGTGCTACTTGCAAATACCGGACAAGAACTTGGTAGACTAGTGCAGAGTTTTGCTGATGTCTGTGAACGTCATGCCTTGAGTGTAAATATAGAAAAGAGTAAAGTGATGGGAACTGAGAGAGAAGGTGAATCCCAGTGTGGTGTTACAGTGAATGGAGAGCGACTGGAATTTGTGAGAGAGTTCAAATACTTGGGTACAGTGATAGAAAAGAAAGGAAAATGTGCAAAAGAAGTTGAAGGTAGAGTGGCACAAGGAAGGATAGTAGCTGGTACAATGAAAGCCTTGATAAGAAACAGAGGTTTGAGTGTTGCAGCTGCGCGAGGCTTAAATGAAGGAGTGTTAGTGCCAACTTAACATATGGATGTGAGATTACGGGGTGGCATGAAAATGAAAAGTCAAGAGTGAGAGCTGTGGAGATGGGACTGCTGAGGAATGTATGTGGAGTACAGAGGGTGGATAGGATACGAAATAATGTGATTCGTGAAAGATGTGGAGTGAGGAAGTCCGTGGACACCAGAATCGAAGAGAGTGTACTGAGCTGGTAGGGTCATGTGGAGAGAATGGATAACAATAGAGTGGTAAAAAAAAAAAAAATACATCTGAGCGAATTTGAAGGAGGGAGGAAGCGATGTAGGCCAAGGAGAAGGTGGAGGGATATGGTGGATGAGTGTGTGAGGAAGAGAGGTATGGAAGTCAGTGAGGCGAGGGGACTGACAGATATCAAGCTGACTGGATGAATGTTGTGAGAAGAAGTGCATGATCAGCGATTTGGCACCCCTTTTTAACGTGACAGCGTTCGGGTTGACTCTGTCGGATATCTTTATGTGAAGTTACAGAATGTGGTGAAAGTTTTTTGGTGTATCAGATAGACCCAGGATTCCGGGGGCTTGAGTGATGAGTGAATGGAAGCACTGTCCATTAGATTGGGCAAACTTCGGTTGTCTGAACGTTGCTACTCCTCACCCTACCCTAGGGTGGGAAAGGAGGTCTGGATGATGATGATGTTGAGGAGCAGTGACTTTCGCGCTGCGAGGATTCCAAACACTTGACCAACCTTTTCACAGCTTCAGAGGTCTTATCTATTTTATCCATACCATGAACAAACGATTTTTTAAAACATAATAATGATTTCTCTTGTTGTAAGGATTAAATTCTGAACCACATCGATACTAAGTATAGCATATTGCATAGATTTTGTCTGTTGGGTTAGTGTTGTAGGTAAAATTCACTGACAAATAAGTCAATACGGTACACATATCAATAATAGTTTACCATAACTCTCTTTTCTTATAGGCCGTGTAGAGTCCATGAACCGGTTTTCGTCCCTTCAGTGAGAGCAGTTCGACATCATCAACATCATCGTCATCGCTATCAATGAGAAAGATCCTGATCAGACTTCCAACATCCACTTGAAATGTTTTGGGTCCATAGCAATACTCGTAAATACCAATGCTCCAATTTTCAATTCCTGAACTCACGATTGAATCTCTGATGTCTGGAAGAAGGCAACCATCATCCCCATACTCAAACCAAGAAAACTTCCTAAAAGTCCTATCTCATACCTTATCACTATAACCTGTCCTATCACTCCAGCAAGGCCTGTGGACCCTCCCAAGAACCGGCGGCGTCGGCACTTTGAAGCTGCTGAATACGAGGCCCTCAAGCAGTACTTCTTTGATTTTTCTTGGAATGATTATTGCGACCATGGCCGAGAGCCATGTGAGTGTGCTCTGCACATTATGGAGGTTTTTCTCTCGCGCATGAAAGCCTACATTCCTTTCTCTTGTTGTATGACTAATGAAAAAAATATGATTTAATTACGCTTATTCTAATGCTGTCCACAACAAGGAGAAGGCCTACAAAAGGTACCGAAGCTAACCCATCCCTGAATCTCATCGCTTCTATATTTCTGCCCGGAATCGTGCTAAGTCTTCTTCACTGTGCTAAAAATAATTTCATTCGTACTAAATGCTCTGAGCTCTCGAACTCAAACTCTTCCCGCTTCTTCTGGCACCTTGCCAAAAACCTTTCTAACAATTTTATCTGATCATCCTTTCCTCCTTTTTTCCACTCTGATGGCTCTGTAGCTATTTCTTCT
Source organism: Coenobita brevimanus (assembly GCF_032717465.1). Lineage (NCBI taxonomy): Eukaryota > Metazoa > Arthropoda > Malacostraca > Decapoda > Coenobitidae > Coenobita > Coenobita brevimanus. The sequence continues at coordinate 7,433,801 of NC_137035.1, forward strand.
ACTGATGTAGCAGAACTCGCCGCTCAGACTGTCACTCCAATTCAGCCCTTGACAATACCGGTGTTGTTCCTCCATCACTTCCCCCCTCTGACTTCCTGATGGCTGACATTGAAAGTTCTTCAATTGATGTATTTTCTGCCGTCATTAGCCTCAATACTAAGAAGGTGTATGGGGCTGATCGGGTCCCTCCTGTTGTCTTCAAGAACTGTGCTTCTGTGCTTACACCTGCCTTTCGATTGAGTCTGGCATAAATCTTTAATCCCAAACTATCCTCCTACGGTTTCTGTCCTTCTATCTGTGCCTTATCTCTAGCTTCCTTTCTGGTCGTTGTTGTAGACGGTCACCTTTCTTCTTCTAGAGTTATTAATAGTTGTATTCCTTAGGGCTCTGTCCTGTCACCAACTCTGTTCCTTCTGTTCATCGGTGACCTACTAAGCTGTACATCAAACCCTATCCACTCATACGCTGATGAATGCACCTTTCACCTCTCCATTCGCTTCTCGCAGCGCCCATCTCAACAGTTACTTCATCATATAAGGGATGAGGCTATAGCACACCTAATGTCTAACTTGTCTTATGTCTCTGATTGGGGTAAAAGTAATCTTGCTGTTTAATGCCTCAAAAACTCAGTTCTTACATCTTTCAACCCAACAAAATCGTCCACAGGAGTATCCTCTAATTTTTAACAATATGCAACTCGATCATGCATCCTTTTAAAGCATATTTGGGATTTCATTTTCTCGGGATTTATCTAGGAAAGATCATATTACATCTTGTAAAATCTGCCTCCAAGAAAGTTGACTTCGTGCCTCTTTTACCCCTGTACAGTTGTTGACTTTATATACGGATTTTATTCGCTCCTGTGTAGAGTACAACTTTCATGTATGGAGAGGCTCCCCACATACAGCTCTTCTCAACAAGGTGGAGTCAAAGGCGTTTCGTCTTATTAACTCTCCTTCTCTTAATGGTTCCTTTCAACCTCTGTCTCTTCACTGCACTGTTTCATTTTTGTTTCTTTTCTGTCGCTACTCCAGTGGTCGCTGCTCCTCCGAACTGTCTGCTTTCATGCCTTTACGGTTGGCGCATAGAACCCACCTAGCAACAAACTCTCATCCTTTTTCTGTCCAACTTCCTGAAGCAAGACAACTGTTACTCCCAGTCCTTCATGTATGCAACAGGTCAACTTTGGTACTGTCTCTCTCTGTATGTATTTCCTACTGCCTATGATCGCTAGTCATTCAAACGCAGTGTGTCCAGGCATCTCGAAATGAATGGATCTTGAATTTGGCTCTCTGTTGTATTGTTTTTGTTTTTTCTTGGAGGGAACAATTTTGCAGGTGCCTGCATTTGGTTCCTTCTTTCTTCTGTTTAAAAGAAAATAAATAAAAACCACTACTTTCCAGAACACCCAAAATTATGAAACGAATATTCTTAAACAATATCATCCCCACATCCGTCTGTCTGAGTTTGAACATGTATTCCGGCCTGAACACTCAACCACCACCCGCCTTTCCAAGGTAACTCAATTGATCTTAGATCTCTTCGACAAAACGGAACCATCATTGACAACCACCCTAGTAACTAGGGTTGTAAACAAAGCTTTTGACAATGTCCAAAGACTTCCTGAAACAAAACCTTGGACACAAATATAGAATACAGTTATAAAATTTTTGAAAGGGTTAATCGTAAGTTTGGCAGTGAATCTCAGCGCAGAGGAGGGGTATTATGATTGGCTTAGGTGGCCTCTTAACACGGTCTCCTCAGCGATTTATTTCCATGCAGCCTACATAAGGATATTGAGGTGCAATAAGCAGAATAAATGGCCCAGAAGAACGCGTTTCGAATCTCATTCACCACCACTTTTATTGCCACCCCATCTTCCTCCCCTTTTCGACGATTTAAAAAAAAAAAAAAAAAACTTCCACACTGATCCACAAAACAAAGGTAACGCAAGAATATGACGACAATATGAAGCTATTTGCTGACAGAACAAAATACTAAGGATACATATTAACGAATCTAAATGACTGATACATTTTATTATACAAAAGCTGAATATATATTAACACAGCATTCTATCAAATAAATTGTATAAATAACGGATCATTGAAATGCGATAACAACGAATGCAATAATAATAACAATAATGTGTGTTATAAGGGTTGCAGAGAGAGAGAGAGAGAGAGAGAGAGAGAGAGAGAGAGAGATGCAGGGAGGGAGGGAGATACATTTACATTGCAGTGACGAATCTTTTATATTTTATTACAGTTACCACAAGGCAGCCATATGCAGCATGGGAGAGACCTCTTACAGGAAATGTAGAATATTTTTAATCTTTCGCATGGAAAAATCTCCTTTAAGGTTCGTAAATAAGGAAGACGTCGTCGGGTTGAAGCGTTAAGAGAAGAACGAGTAAGGGCATTTTTTATGATAAGTGATACAAGCAGATGGTTCGCCAAGCTTTCCATCTTGTTCGGCTGCTATATATTCCTTCAGGCCTGCGCTGTTCGAATGGTGCGGGCTGAAATAACAACAGAAATTAGTATTAGAAAGTAAGGTGGGGATGGGAGGAGAGAGAGAGAGAGAGAGAGAGAGAGAGAGAGAGAGAGAGAGAGAAAGGGAGGGGGGGAGGGAGGGTAGGGTGAAGAACTAAAGAGACAACATTTGTGAGCAGATACTTTGTGTTTCCCAAGGTTTGTTTCTTGCACAGTAACCCCATACAGACTAAGCACAAGGTCTTTTTTCTCTTGGGCACGTATAACAAGTTAGAGAGCATGTTCGAACTGAACTCGCCCTGGACCTTAATTGGGCTCAAGGCTGAGGAGAACACGTCTCTGTTAGGATGGATGATATGCCGTCTGGTGGTCGAGCCCCTATAGTCTTACCTTTTGGGGGGCCATAAAATCATGTTTAAAACCTTAATGGAAGGTGTCTACAAACACCAGGCCCGGGTGCCATACGTATTAATAATTTTTTGCTCAATCGGCTCAGGTATAAATGCCCCAGGCCGTGACACCGAGCCTTGGTAAAAAGAACGAAAATGAAACCAAGAACAATGCAAAGCAGTTTTTTCCTCGGAAACTGTAACAATATATTATCAGTTTGGCAAATATAATAATTTACCTACTGAAAGAATAGCTGTAAAGCCTTTCAGAGAAATATCCCGTTCTGTACCGGGCTTCGTGGCGTCACAGATAAGCCTTATCACATAGACATAAAGAGAGAGAGAGAGAGAGAGAGAGAGAGAGAGAGAGAGAGAGAGAGAAGTCATCATCATCATCATCATCATCAGAGAAAGTAAACAACCTACCTTAGCAATAGCTGTAAAATTTCTCCCAGAAATCCTCCATTCTGAATAGGGCTTCGTGCAGTCTCACAGATAAGCCTTAACAAACACGCCCGACCATCCAGCCCGCTCATGTCCACCACCGTTTCCATCAGGCGATACAGCGTATCTCTGTAGGTGTGAAACTGGGCGTGAAATTGGACGATATTAAGAATATGTTTAAAGGGAATATGCAACACAGGTTTGAGATATTGCCACTAGCCGTCTTGCATTACTTCCCTCCGTCTCCTTCCTGACAATACCTCTCTCTTTCTTTTTTCCTTGAATACTCTCATATCAGATATTCTAACTCCCTTTCCAACGCTTCCTTCTGTCTCTCTCTCCTCCCCCATTTGCCACTCCCTGCGCCCACATCTTCCTCCCTTTTCATCCCAATTTTATCCTATAAATTTTCCCTATTCTACCTTCTTCATTCCATCCAATCATATCTATTCCCCTTCTTGAGCCCTGTTCTCCCTCCTTCCTCCTTCCCCTTCTTCCCTCTTCCTCTATCCCTCCTTTCCTCCCCTCCTTTGTAGTTTTCCCTCACCCCACTTTTCCGTTTCATCTTCCCTATCCTTTCCCCTCCTCCCTCTTCCTTCTCTTCCTTTCGCCCTCCCCACACCCCTCAACTACCTTCCCTTCCTCTTCTTTCTGCTTTCCTTCCTCACTGCTCTTCCCTCCCCTCGTCCTCTCCCTCTTTCCCCCGTTTCCTCCCCACCTCACCTCTGCCCTTCTGCATTCTCCTCCCCTTCTGTCACCGGGTTAGAAGCGTTGGCGTCTGAGATCTGTCCCAATTCGTCCAGGTTAACTGCAAACACCATATTTGGTTAGCATTGAAAAATATATAAATTTCAGTCCGATGACGTGTTATACGTTGTTACTGATACTTCCAGACGGATTAACTCAGATCTGAAGAGACGTTTGGAACTGGAAAGGTTATGCATAGTCTTGATTAACTCCTTCACTACTAAAGATCTGTCTTAGACTGAAAAACTGGTCTGCTGGTAACAACAATAAATATGAAGGTATGTCATCGGACTGAAGGGGTTAAAAACTTTCAGAGCGCAAGAAATCTCACGCCCAAAGACAACAAAAATCTTGTAAGATCATTTGACACTGGCGTAGCTACGCGTGTATAACAGACTCTGATATTGATCCTCTTACATAGTCCATATTTCACGAAAGTGTGAATTTTCCACGTGCAGTTACATTGCATATTTCACTTAATTCTCATTGGATCAGTGTTATATCAGGGGCCGGTCACCTTGGATGGACTAGGAGCAGAAAATGCTGTTACTCAGCTGGCGAGCCAAATGTTTTGAACTTGTTAAAAACTACACCCAGTCCTCCAGTTTAAATAAAAAATAATAGCATGAACATATAAGAATACACATTAATATGAATTACGTTTGTTCAAGGTATATTTCCTATAATAAATCTGAAAGCAACATTTATAAACAATGCATTAGAAACAAAAGAAATAAATTTCACTGAAACTAAAATCACCATGTATAGTAGAAATATGCAAAGTATTTCCCATATATTACACTGAATTCATTTTATAAAATTAATGCAATGGAAACAAAAGAAATAACTTTCATTAAAACAATTATCACCGTTTGTAGCTTAATAGAAATATTTATTCACAACACTTACCAATTACTTTGATATTTCAGTGAGATCATACTGGCAACAGACAATGAGAGTCAATGTGATAGTTGATTTTTTTATATTTTTTATGTGAGGAAGAAGGAACCAAAGGCATCGAGCCCGCAATAACTGTTCCCTCCAAGAGAAAAGCAAAATACAAGAGAGAGCCAAATTCAAGATCCAATCATTTAGAGATGCCTGGACATACTGCGCTTGAAGAGCTGGAGATCATAGGAAGCAGAAAATACAGACATGGAGACAGTTCCAGAGTTGACCTGTTGCATAAATGAAGGACTGGGAGTAACGGTTAACTCTTGCATTAGAGAGCTGGACAGAAAAGGGATGAGAGTTTGCTGCTACTCGCCCGTCGTAGAGGTGGAGGAATGCATGCAGACAGTTCAGAGGAGCAGTGACCACTGAAGTAACGATAGGAAAGAGATGAAGATGCAACAGTGCGGCAAAGAGACAGAGGTTGAAGGGAGTCAGTAAGAGGAGGAGAGTTTAATGAGACGAAAAGCCTTTGACTCCACTCTATTTAGAAGAGTTGCATGTGGGGAGCCTCCCCACACATGAGAGTTGTACTTCACGCAGGGGCGAATAAAACCTCTGTATAGAGTCAACAATTGTCAGGGGTAAAGAAGGAACGGAGTCGGCTTAGCACACCTAATCTCTTGGAAGCAGATTTTACAAGAGATGTGATGTGATCTTTCCAAGACAAGTCCCGAGTAAATGAAGCCCCAAGTATGTTCAAGGATGATGCAGGATTAAGCTGAATATTATTAAACATCAGTGGGTACACCTGTGGAAGATTTTGTTGCGTTGATAGGTGTAAGAACTGAGTCCTTGATGCATTAAAAACAAGATTATTTTTACCCCAGTCAGAGATATGAGCCAAGTCAGACATTAGGTGTGCCATAGCCTCATCCCCTGTTTGTTGAAGTAACTGCTGAGATGGGCGTTGCGGGAACCAAATGGAAAGGTGAAGGGTGGAGTCATCAGCATATGAGTGGATAGGGTTAGATGTACAGCTTAAAAGGTCATTCATGAATAAAAGGAAGAGAGTTGGTGATAGGACAGAGCCCTGAGGAACACCATTGTTGATAGATTTAGGAGAAGAACAATGGCCTTCTACAACAGTGGCTATAGAACAACCAAAAAGGAAGCTGGAGATGAAGGCACATATAGAAGGATAGAAACCGCAAGAGTGCAGTTTGGAAATTATAGATTTATGCCGGACTCGATGGAAAGCCTTTGAGATGTCAAGTGCAATGGCAAAGCTTTCGCCAAAGTCCCGAAAGGAGGATGACCAGGAGTCTGAAAGGTAGGTGAGAAGATCGCCAGTGGAGCGTCCCTGATGGAACCCATACTGACAATCAGAAAGAAGGTTGTGATATTAAGAACTGACTCGAATACTGTTGAGATACAGGAAGTTAAAGCAATTGGACGATAGTTAGAGGGTTGAGAATGGTCACCTTTCTTTGGGACTGGCTGAATGAGAGCAAACTTCCTGCTAGAAGGAAAGGTACAAGTTGATAGAAAAAGGCAAAGGAGTTTGCCTATGCAGGGTGTAAGCACAGAAGCACAGTTCTTGAGAACAACAGGAGGGACTCCATCAGTCCCATATGCCTTGTTAGTATTGAGGCCTGTGATGGCAGAAAATACATCAGCTGAAGAAATTTTAATGTCAGCCATGAGGAAGTCAGAGGGGGAAAGTGACGGAGGAACTGCACCGGAATCGTCTAAGGTGGAATTGGAGGAGAAAGTCTGAGCGAAGAGATTTCCTTTATCAGTAGATGAAATAACTACAGAGCCATCAGAGTAGAAAAGAGGAGAGAAGGATGATGAGGTAAAGTTGTTAGCAAGGTTTTTGGTAAGGTGCCAGAAGGAATGGGAAGAATTCGAGTTAGAGTGTTGAGAGCATTTAGTACGGAGAGCGAAGAACAGACTTAGCACGATTCCGGGCGGAAACGTGTAAAAGATGTGATTCAGGGGTGGGTTGGCTCCGGTACCTTTTATAGGCCCTCTCCTTGTTGCTGACAGCATTAGAACATGCGTGATTAAACCAAGGCTTTCTTGCATTAGTCAAAGGATATGAGAAAGGAATGTATGCTTCCATGCCCGAGAGAATAACCTCTGTAATGCGTAAGGCACATTCAGATGGCTCCCAGCCATGGAAGCAATAATCATTCCGGAGAAAATAAAAGAAGTGCTGCCTGAGGTCCTCCCAATCAACGATAATTTCTTAAAGAAGTTCTAATAAACAGTCATTAGTTATTAAATATATTGCATGCATGTTATTGTTCATCGTACTGGCCAGATTATCGCACTAGGCAATGATTGTTTCACATCTGGCGGTGCTTGATCATTGAGCGTTTGATGCAGCACTTCATAGCCTCCTAATCTGAGCTCAAGTCTGTTCCAATACACACTTTTTTTTCAGAAAGACTTACTCCGAGTAGTGTTTGCCATTACGATTAAAAGCCAATAAGACTTTTTTTTTTTTTTTCATATACTGGGTAAGTAAAAAACGGAAATATTTTTGTGAATTTGTGAAGCATACTGACAGGCTGGTCAGATTAGGTATAAGGGCCGCGTTAGGCCCGCTGTCAGTAGCCTACCGTCCCTTGGTCACATGAACTCCTCAGCAAGATGTGTGATAGACATTATTATTTTTATTATTTTTAATCTCACACTTTAAGTTTTCAATTTTTTTTATTAAACAAATATCTATCTATCTATCTATCTATATCTATCTATCTATCTATATACATATATCTATCTATCTATCTATCTATCTATCTATCTATCTATCTATCTATCTATATATATATATATATATATATATATATATATATATATATATATATACACACACACACACACACACTCATTAGTGTAGCTTTGATTTCAATGTTTTAAAAATCGTGTATAGTTTCAACTATGCTACTTTTACTTAAACTTGGCTTACAACTGCTACCTCTCTACTGTATGTTGAGTACTGGGTTTTAGCAGTCGATTTACACCAGGATATGACGCTAATCACGAAGAAGTGCTATTGAAAGGATGCAGAGCCATTAAACAAGGTTTTGCTGCCACTGAGCTACATGAAATTTGCTGCAAATGAAAAATATATGGGTCAAGTTAGAGTAAAAGCATTGTAACACCTGACCTGCATATACCATTGCTAGCACGGCTGTAAAGTTGACATCAAAATAACACACGTCCATAGTAAACCTATAATGCCCCACAGAAAAGGGCTTGGCCCCACCTTACCTACGCTGCTATTGGTGGGTTTGCGGGATCTGTGAATGCCAAAATACCTCACCCTTATCCCAACAGCTAATACTGTGTATTACAGAGAACGCGTAAAATTGGCTGTATAGGTAGCAGTGGAACATTATACGTTGCAAGAAAGTGTATTTACAGTATAATGGCTACTTACTATATACAGCTGGAACAAACCTTTAAATGGGACGGATATGGTGGTAGAAGATCCAGCACCCATATCTACATCGTTTGCGTAGCTGAATGTTGGCGTGAGGATGAAGAGAGATGCGAACTTGAACCGTAATGTATTGTTGGCAGTTACATACACAGGCCCTGTTTGGTAACCTCCTGGACTGTGGAAAGATGGTAGGAAAGTGGCTGCATTATTAACTTCATGTAAAAATTTAAGAGGTAACATTTATTTTTTCCTCAATAGGTGACTGAAGATATTCAAAGTTCCGTAATATCTCGAGCCCCAGCCTTAGGGGATCAACTAACTGACACCCACTCCTCACCTAGGCTGAAGTGAGCTTCTAACCCTTACAGCCCTTCCACCACAAAATCGTCTTGGCAAGGACGTCTAGAGGGGATATTGTCGTGGCTCTTGGCCACACTGACACCGCGACTGAAAAGGAGTTTTTACATAGGATATGTTCAACGATGCCAATCATGAGCCCATTGCCTGCCTAGACGGGAATCGGTACTTGTCAGGCCATGGGTGAAAGAGAACGATCTATTGCTTCGATCGCTTTGTCTATTATCAAAAAAATAATAGCTAAAATGGAAGACGTTGTGTACTGTGGTGGCACTATATTAATGCGTGCAGTAAATGACAAACCTTAATGGACGCAGTTGACTTCCCAAGACTTCCTCCTGCAGTACTTTCGTCAAGCCTAAAAAATGTCGGTGTAACTGTACTGTCTGCTAGTACTTTATGTTAAAAATAAAACTTCTTTTTTCATTTACTTGCAAATATAAGACTGTTTTCTTTTGTGATACTTTTGTCTCAAGGAGTAAGATACCAGTTATGAAGCCAACGTAACAAATTTCCCACAAGGACTGAAGGTGGTATTTCGAAATTACATTCAATGAAACGAAGCTGAAATTGATATGCTCATTACTGAACTAAGCAATTCTGAGCACGTTTTCTGCTATAGACATTTGTCGCAAATGCTGTAGTAGTAGTAGTAGTTGTTCCCTAGGCAGTCTGGCCGAACAGCCCCGAGTCCCTTAGGAAGGGCATGGACGAGACCGGGCTTTCCCACAGAGCTCTCAAAGAGTGTATGTTGTGTTGTTGGTGTAGGTGATGGTGTGCAATGCAGTCTTTCATAATGTGCTTATTAGTTTGGGGTGCTGTGTTGCATCCTGGACAGGCATCAGTGACGGAGTAATCCAGCCTCTTTTGGTAGCTTAAGAGGGCTGGATGGTGCCCATATCTCAGCCTGGCCAGGTGGACCCTGTCCTCACGAGGGAGATTGGATTCAGAAGGGTGGATGTCAGGAGGCTGTGCATGCAGCTGTGTGTTGTCTTTATGTGACTGAATGGAGTGGCGAATGATGTGAGAGTGAATATGCATCTGGAAGATGGTCTGAGGTGGGCGAGGGGGGAGAGATGACAGTATTTGTTCTTACCTAATTTTTCTTACCTAATTGTATCTCTACAGGAATGAGTCAAGCTCGTACTGTCCCGTGTCTTAAACCATATTTATCGTACATATCCTTAAATTTGTGAATTTTTTGGCACACACTATTTCATTCGGTTGTGCATTCCATTGGTCAATTGCTCTGTTTGGGAAACTGAATTTCCTTACGTCTTTATCACCTCTCTTCTTATGCAGTTTTTTGCAGTGTCCTCTTGCTGATGCTTCTCCATGTGTTAAGTAATCATTTATGTCTATTTTCTCCTTCCCTGATATGCACTTATATAGCATTATCATGTCACCTCTTTTCCTTCGCTCCTGTAGCGTTGGTAGATTCAGTTTATTTAGTCTTTCTTCGTAGCTTAGGTCCCTTAAGCTTGGTATCCATCTTGTAGCGGCCCTTTGAACTTTTTCAATCTTGTCTATGTGCTTTTTGAGATGAGGACTCCAGACTACTGATGCATATTCCAGGGTTGGTTTAATGAATGATGTTATTATCCTTCTTAGCATGTCGTCATTTATGTATGTGAATGCTATTCTCATATTTGCAAGCAGTGTATACATGTTCCGTACCTTCTCGCTGATGTGGTCAGCCGGAGATAGTCTGTTATTGATAATCACACCTAGGTCTTTCTCTCTTTCTGATGTGTATAGGGTTTTATTTCCTAACTTATAATCCCAATCAGGTCTTTTTCCACTTTTACCAAACCTGATTACATGACACTTGTCCACATTGAATTCCATTTGCCATGTACTACTCCATTCATGAAGTTTGTTTAATTCTTCTTGTAACTCCCTACAAGAGTCTGTGTTAGTAATTCTCCTTTGTATTTTTGCATCATCTGCAAACATATTCAGATAGCTCTCATTTCCAGTGTTACTGTTTATATCATTTATATACACTAACAACATGATTGGTGCCAGCACTGAACCCTGTGGTACTCCACTAGTCACTTCTTTCCATGATGAGTAGTTTCCTCTTAGTACGGTTCTCATTTCTCTTTTTATGAGAAAGTCTTGCATCCAACAAAACAGTTTGCCTCGAATTCCTCCTTGATGGTACAGTTTCCATAAAAGTCTTTGGTGTGGTACTGAGTCAAAAGCTTTCTTGAAATCTATGGTATCGTGTACTGGGTGTTGTTTTGATGTTCCTTGGTGTGGGTGGATGTGCTGCCATGAAATATAGTGGATGTTGTGGGTTTGTGGAGGCTGCAGCAAGAAACTGGGTACCTCTCATGTCTAGGTGATCCTTGACATTGAGGACTTTGGTTTCTTGATACAGGTGGTCTGTGGGTGTAGTAGTTGTGCAGCCTGTGATTATTTTTAGGACCTTGTTCAACATGGTCTGTAGAGTGTTGTAGTGTGTTTTGGTGAGGTTAGAAGCCCAGGCAGGGCTTGCATAATTCATCACTGAACGTATGTATTGTTTGTATACTGTGGTGGTGGTTTCTTTGTTGTGTCCGAATGTTGTATGGGCGAGTGACCTCAAAGCATTGAGTCTTGGTGTTATTTTATTTTTAATGTTTGTGATGTGTTGTTTAAATGACATTGATGTATATTATGTTAAACCAAGGATTTTGTGTGTGTGTGTGTGTGTGTGTGTGTGTGTGTGTGTGTGTGTGTGTGTGTGTGTGTGTGTGTGTGTGTGTGTGTGTGTGTGTGTGTGTGTTGCAGAGGAGTGTTGTTTATGGTGAGGTGTGGGATGTGACTGTGTTCTGCTGTCCAGTTTGTGAGAACAGTCACTGTAGATTTGGCTGGGGCTATTTTGAGCCTGTTTGTGGGGAACCATTCGTGTAGTGTGTTGAGGTAAGGTTGAATGATGTGTGCAGCTGTGTTTGCGTTTTGCTGCGTGCATGTAAGTGTTATATCATCTGCATAGGAAGCTATGTGTATCTGTGGTGTGTGGGGTGTGGGTACGTCGTGTATGTATAGGTTAAAGAGTATAGGGGACAAAAGAGATCCTTGGGAGACACTGTTTGTGAAGTTTCTGATGTTCGAAAACTGAGCGGCAAATGTTACGTGTGCACATCTGCCTGCTAAGTAGTTTGCCAGCCATCTTTTTGTGTTATTGTGCATGTTTGTGTTGAGTATTTTGTTTGTGAGGTTGTGGCGGGGGATGGCATCAAAAGCTTTGCTAATGTCTAGTGTGATTAGGATTCTTCTGTGTGGTGGCCTAGCTGAATTTATGCCATCGAAAACTCTCTGTGTAAGTTCTGTAAGAAGGGTGATTGTGGAGTGTAGTGACCTAAAGCCATGTTGTGACTGGGCTAGGGGAATGTGAGGTGTGACTAGTTGTAGTACAGTTGCCTCAAAGAGTTCCAATACCCCCTCTGTTACCTCCTGTCAAGATGTGGGAACATCGTAGTAGTAGCTTAACTATCTATGAATGAAAGGCCATTGGTCTCGTCAGACCAATGGCCGTTCATTCATAGATAGTTACGCTACTACTGCGATATTGCCACATCTTGACAGGAGGTAACACAGGGGGTATTGGAACTCTTTGAGGCAACTGTACCAGTCGTTCAGTGACTTTCCAGGGGGTGCAGAGGAGTGTGAAGGGGCGGTGTGAGGAAGGTAACGTGGGGTCTTTGTTGGGTTTGGGGATAGTGATGATAATGCCATTCTTCCAAATGTTGGGTATTATGTTGTGTGAGTAGCCGCAAATTCTGTTTTACGTACATAGTACGTAACAAGGCTGGAGTGAATCTCCAGCTCGTATTTCTGTCTTTTATAACTTATACGTCAAAATTAACTCATCAAACCTCGCCTAGCCTAAATTACCCCAACTCGACCCAACCTGACCTACTGTAACTTTACGAGCTGGACAGCCCTCCTTCCCTCCTTATTACTCCCGATAATTTCTGAAACGTGCATTTACGGCCGATGTGTGTAGAGGAAAAACTGCTTAAAATACAAAGACTAAATGGAGAAGAAAAACTGCTTAAAATACAAAGGCTAAATGGTGAACATAATTTCAATTTTCGTTGGTTGGGTGTAATTGCAAAATAATACCTGTGATTTAACTTGTATTTTGTTGACAGGTCTGTTATGATGATTCCCATTGTCTGGCTAGGTAGTCATCTGTCCAACATGATCGCTTTGCCAGGGAGCGGCCGGCTAACGAACTATCAAGATTTACCAAAAAGCCAGTGGACCGTTCTCCAGTGATCATGTTAGCCTGCTAGGGTATAGTAAATGCAACCATACATCATTTTCACTCTAATTCAGGAGTTGAAGAGAGACACCTTCTCGACGTATCACCAGTATAACCAGTTAGCGGTGTGACCCGGTTATAACAAACGTTCCTCAACTCTTCCTATCCCTCAAAAGAGAATGGTGGAGTGCTTGAGTATGACAACTTCAACGCTGATGTGCTAGTTGTTGTCGTTGTTGTTCGTGTTGTTGTTGCTGCTGCTGTTGTCGTTGCAGTTGTTGTTGTTGTTGCTGTCGTTGCTGTAGATGTTGGTGGTGGTGCTGGTGTTGGTGGTGGTGCTGGTGTTGGTGGTGGTGATGGTGTTAACAACAGCAACAACAACAACTACCCCGTTGTCAATCACGCCATAAAAGGATTTGTTCTAAGCCAACGAATACCCCAGCCCCTTTCAGCTCAGTTCATGGATAAGTGAACACTGATGTGAGGGTAGACCTGATTGTAACCAAGGAGATTCATCCCTACCTCATCACTACGGCCCATTTCATGCAAGAATGACTGAGAATTCAAGTTGAGGGAGTAGCCAGGAGAAAAAAGACTACAGTATATATATATATATATATATATATATAGAGAGAGAGAGAGAGAGAGAGAGAGAGAGTTGCGGCTCGCCCACACGATCAGATCACTGTAGCCGGTTTGTGTTCACCTGACGGAACTGTGTCACTCTCACAACTTGAGCAACTACTGTAATCACGGCTGCATGAAATTAGGTGAGACGTAGTTATGAGGTTGGAATTATTATCTCTCGTTGCATAATCAGTTTGTGTTCACTTGAGGGAACTGGTCACTTCCATTACTTGAATTGTAAGTTGCAAATCCAGTAGGTAGATCAACCTACAGACAGAGGGCTGGTACTACAATCCCAGACGGACCACCTTTTCATACTAAACAGTCTAGACCAACATACCCATATCCCACACCAAGCCCTCTTCCTCCCATCATCTCCAGACATCACCTGCTAGGGTCAAAACCCTAGGTTCTGATCACCTCCCAATCATCATCACTACCAAAACCAGAATCACCCCAGCTGGCCACAAACACACATACACTAATTATAAGAGAGCCAACTGGGAGGCCTTTGTAACTGAAACAGAACAACATCTCGAAACACTAAACAGTACACCGATCACAAACATCAACTCCGCTGTGCACACTTTCAATACAATTATACAAAACGCAGACAAAAGACACATCCCTAGAGGCAACAAAGAGACTCAACCCCAACTTCACACCAGAAATTCAAGGCCTCATCAGACAACGGGACACACTGCAACACTCCCCAACACCCCATACACAAGACACCGTACAAGAAATACAAGAACTCAACACTGAAATAAACAATAAAATATCAGAACACCAAACACTAAACTGGAAAAATTACCTCCAAACACTTGACCACAAAACAAACATCAGCAAACTCTACAAAACACTAAACAGCATCACACTTTCCAACAGCACCACCACACAATCACACGCTGCCATCACAACAACAGACACCACACTCTCAAACAAACAACAAGCAAACACTCTCATCAATCACTTTTCACAAGTCAGCCATCTAAACACCCATCCCGAAGACAGACGTATCATCCGACGTAAGAGACAGTTTCCCACAGACCCAGACTACGCACCTTTCACTTACAACCAGACGAAAGCACATCATTAACAACCTCAAGCACTCATCTGCCTGTGGACCAGACAACATAAGCAACATTCACCTTAAACACCTAGGACCACAAAGCATACAAGCACTCACCAACATATCAAACTACAGCTACTCACACAACATAATACCCAACATCTGGAAGCATGGCAATATCATCACTATCCCTAAACCCAACAAAGACCCCACGTTACCTTCCTTAACACCGCCCCATCACACTCCTCTACACCCCCTCTAAAGTCACTGAACAACTGGTACTACAACTAGTCACACCTCACATTCCCCTAGCCCAGTCACAACATGGCTTTAGGCCACTACACTCCACAAACACCCTTCTTACAGAACTTACACAGAGAGTTTTCGATGGCATAAATTCAGCTAGGCCACCACACAGAAGAATCCTAATCACACTAGACATTAGCAAAGCTTTTGATGCCATCCCCCGCCGCAACCTCACAAACAAAATACTCAACACAAACATGCACAATAACACAAAAAGATGGCTGGCAAACTACTTAGCAGGCAGATGTGCACACGTAACATTTGCCGGTCAGTTTTCGAACATAAGAAACTTCACAAACAGTGTCTCCCAAGGATCTCTTTTGTCCCCTATACTCTTTAACCTATACATGCACGACGTACCCACACCCCACACACCACAGATACACATAGCTTCCTATGCAGATGATATAACACTTACATGTACGCACCAAAACGCAAACACAGCTGCACACATCATTCAAGTTTACCTCAACACACTACCCGAATGGCTCACCACAAACAGGCTTAAAATAGCCCCAGCCAAATCTACAGTGACTGTTCTCACAAACTGGACAGCAGAACACAGTCACATACCACACCTCACCATAAACAACACTCCCCTACCACACACATACACACACCCAAAATCCTTGGTGTAACATACGGTACATCAATGTCATTTAAACAACACATCACAAACATTAAAAATAAAATAACACCAAGACTCAATGGCTTGAGGTCACTTGCCCATACAACATTCGGACACAACAAAGAAACCACCATCACAGTGTACAAACAAGCCTGGGCTTCTAACCTCACCAAAACACACTACAACACTCTACAGACCATACAGATCAAGGCCCTAAAAAGAATCACAGGCTGCACAGCTACTACACCCACAGACCACCTACATCAAGAAACCAAAGTCCTCAAAGTCAAGGATCACCTAGACATGAGAGGCACACAGTTTCTTGCTGCAGCCTCCACAAACCCACAACATCCACTACAGTACATGGCAGCACATCCACCCACACCAAGGAACATCAAAACAACACCCAGCACACGATACCATACACAAATACTGCCATCTCTCCCCCCTCGCCCACCTCAGACCATCTTCCAGAAGCATATCCACACTCAGATCACTCGTCGCTCCATTCAGTCACTTAAAGACAACACACAGCTGCATGCACGGCCTCCTGACGTCCACCCTTCTGAATCCTATCTTCCTCGTGAGGACAGGGTCCACTTGGCCAGGATGAGATGTGGGCACCATCCAGCCCTCTTAAGCTACCAGAAGAGGCTGGATGACTCTGTCGCTGATGCCTGTCCAGGATGCAACACAGCACCTCATACTATTAAGCACACAATCACCTATGCCAACAACACAACATACACTCTTTGAGAGCTCTGTGGGAAAGCTCTGTCTCGGCCATGGCCTTCCTAAGGGACTCGGGGCTGTTCGGCCAGACTGCCTAGGGAACAAGTACTACTACCTTAGTTATGAGGTAGGAATGAGTCTCTTTGGTTACTATAGTCGGTTTGTTTTCACCTGACGGAACTGTGCCCCTCCCACAACTTGAATACTTTGTCGTGGTTGCATAAAGTTCGATGACCCTTAGATATGAGGTAGGAGTGAGTCTCTGTGGTGTGTGAGGATGCCACTTATCAATTTCGAAGAATTAATAAAGAATCAGGGATGGTGCTTCAGTTCACCACGTCTACACCATAATTTTACCCGCATTCTCCATTACCACACTCCGGTGCCATTATAGTTCTTTCACCGTAGGCTGGCAGAGATTGTCGTTCCTTTCTGGCGTATTTTTTGTACAGTTAGATGGAGAGCAGAACAGTATTGCCACTCTGCCTTCATTCTGTACCATTTCATCGTGACTGTCGCCATGATACTATGTTAATCTTTTATCAACCCGAGGCATCCCATCGATGTATGAGTACGTTGCAACATTTTCTCACAGCTAGTCCCGTCGACGTACTGGTACTTTGTGCAATTGCAAGTTTCATAATTTGCACAATTTTCAATTTTCGTGCGTGATTTTTCGTACATATACATGGGACACCTTCCTCTATTCCTCTGGAAGATGGCAGGCAGGGACAATGCCTTACACCGCATAACCTCTCCCTCCCCCTGCACGCAATTGTCTCGGCAATTCACCTGTTACCAGTGACCTTGCCAATAAAGACATTCAGGGCCAGAGTGATTCCCCAATCGATGACAATGTGGAGGACAAAGTTTACATAGCATTAGAGCAAGAAACAGTCAGAAATGATGATCAGGTAATGTTGCCAAAAAAGGTCAGGTATGTTGATGAGTTAGTGAGTGAAGCAATGCTTATAATGCCTATATTACTGTTTGAAAACCAATACACTCTCGTACTACATATAAATTCGTACCAAATAAATAAATAAATACCGTTTATGAGTGGTGTGGAATAGTTTCCCTCCCATAGAACTCGTTTTCTTTGGAGCCAGCCTGATAGAAAACCCAGTAAGGTAAGGAGGTACTGCTACCTGTATCGAGTATTTTAAACCTCAGGTGAGCGATTTGTCTATGAATTTTCAATGTTTTTCACCAAAAGCAGAGGTTTTAACAAAAAAAAAAAATCCAAAATAGCTCGGGATTTGGGAGTGTCGGAGGTGCGAAATAGCTCAGGACGTGACGGGTTAAAGCTCAGTAGTTAGGAAAGAGAGATTTGTTAAATTTAGGCCAAGTTAAAGTGAAGGGAATATGTTGAAAATTGACCTTGTGGATGGACCTTAACCCCTTCCGGCCGATAACTTAATATTAGATGCGCAAGCAACATTAGTCGCAACGCTGTGTGTCTCTCAGTGACGAATTTCTGAAGTGAGGTGTATCATTTCTGTAGATATTAGCAACTTGGTCAAAGCCACACCACGTCACAGTTTCATCCGCCCAAACCTTACCACAAAAATCACCATTCTACAGTACACCATAGCACACCATACAATACTACCTTCCCAAACCACACAAAATTACCCTGCCCCACTACATCATACAGAATCTCATCCATATCACACCACTACACACAAAATAACCCTCCCACGGCACATGATATAAAATCACTCCCACACCACACCACACAAAATCACCCTCCCACACCACACCACACAAACGTACACTGGGTCACAAAAGTATCGGTGCACAACATGCGTGAAACATTTTGGACCACAGAAAGAAGGTCACTGAAATATTAGTATCCCTCTACCACACGTTGGTAGCCCTGATGTCGGGAGGTGTATATCGCCAACTAGCAATATCCTCTTGCAAACATATAGCAAATATAATGTTTATATAAACAGACACTGATGATACACAATGAGACGTAGGTAATGTCAGCAATTGTTCTAACCTTTTCGGCAGGCATCGCAGCCCCTGTGCACCGATACTTATGTATCCATAGTACATCACACAATATTACACTCCCACACTACACCACACAACATCGCCCTCCCACTCCACACCACACCACACAAACTCGGCAACGCACAACACATCACGCAAATTCACTCTCACACGAAAGTACATCACACAAAATGACCCTCCCACACCACACCACACCTAACTACATCTCACAAAATCACCCTTCAACACCACACCACACTACATTACACAAAATTACCCTGCCACACCATACCATACCACAAAAACACCTGCCACACCACAGCACACTACACCACAGCACACCACACAAAATCTCTCTCCCATGCCACACCACACCACACATCACCCTGTCACACTACACAAAATCACTCTCTCGCGCCATACTGCACCATACAAAACCACCCACTCCACCACACAAAACCACCCTTCCACACCACACAGTAGCACACAAAACCACCCTTCCACACCACACAAAACAACCTTTCCACACCAAACCACACCACACCAATTGCGGTAACAAAAGGGACCTGAGGCTCCCGCGTAAAGTAAATTTATACTTGCCTGAATAATTTCTTGTTATTTTCAAACGATTTAGTTAACTTTGGAAGAATTCTTCGCACTCCGGGTCTCGCCACTTCTGAATAAACTCGCGTGGAGGTAGAAAAAGTGCAGCATATCAGTGGACTGAATGTCTGAAGAAGGTGGCAGGAAGTGAGTTGTATTGTGCACGTAACAGGAGTATGACATTATTTGTAAAAGAATTACATAAACACTTCTAAATCGGTCAAGTTACCGTCATACTATCAACGTCGGTATTCTAAGTGCCATCGACCGCTTAGTAGCTGCTCTTCCTTCACGATTTATCTTACATATAGTTACTTAACAGTCTCTGGGGGAGGCGGTAGCTGAATCGGTAGAGAGGCGGCCTGCGGTCCTAATGGACCCAGGATCGATTCCCTACAGGGGCAGGGAACAGTTTGAGGATTTGAATTTCCTGATCTACCAGATGACCCACCGACATGTCGTAAAAATACTACCGCTAATACTAATACACCAATCGTGTATGAGGCAGCCCTAGCATGTACTCACTATGGATGGTGGGTGTTAGCGCCGAATTGGTGACATGTGGAGGTGCAGGAGGGCTACTGGGCCTCGGAATAGGTCACCGCCCCCAAGAAATAAACCCTGAAGGCTTTGCCCAGAGTCAGACACGTAATATATATATATATATATATATATATATATATATATATATATATATATATATATACATATATATATATATATATATATATATATATATATATATATATATATATATATATATATATATATATATATATATATATATATATATATATATATATATATATATGGAGAGAGAGAGAGAGAGAGAGAGATAAGCAGATGGATAGAGATAGATAGATAGGTGGACAGGTAGATAGATGGATTTCATACCGACATATGTATCAATAACATACAAAAAAAGATAGATAGATAGATGGTGTCACGAGTCGGCGCGATTATGTAATTGAATAAACTCATGATATCAACTTTGGTGGGAAACCGCGAATTCTAGTGGAATCCCAGTATTTATCACTCAGTCAACCGCTACGTATTCACCCGGTCGGGAGTGTTTTCAGAACAACTTTTCACTGTGTCATAAATGATCGTCTTTGTGCGAGACATTAGCACTTCTGCTGAGCGATTTATTAGAGGCGTGTTTCGCTCATTCTAGCTGTTAGCAATGCGGTTCGACACTCGCCTCTTTCTCATGATTTGAAGTCATTCAAGATTTGAGCACCGTGAAAGCAGGTTGGACCCAGTGCGTAGCAGTGCCGCTGTTGTCCAGTTCCTGAATTTCCACCTAGTGTGATTGGCGAGAGACTTGGCATGTGCAGCGTCCTTCCCCAACGACGCCCAGTCATCCGCTTGGTCCACTTTTCTGACCAGTATTTTCTTTTTGTTTTCCCAGGTTTAGGAGTTAGCTTTTGAGTGAGCGAGTGAGTGCAATCTCCTTATTTTGAATTCATTTTGAAATGTAATATAAATTTATTTTATTGTAACCAATAAATTTAACAGTTCTTTTTCTTGAGCTTTATGTAATGTAAATTCGTGTTTTATTTTCCATATTAAGCTTATTTCACTTATAGCTCCTAGTTTGCATAAACGCTTTGCTATTCATAACTGGTATTTAGACCAGTCCTTTTGTATTAAGCTTAAAATCCGTTGTGCAACCAGGATTTAATGCATCAGCAAGAACCTTGTTATCATTAATAGCATTAGTTATTGATTGTCAGGGGTGAAGTCACTTTCTCCAGAGGCTAACAGTACTAACAAACAGCAATTGTGAGGAATTAGTCTCTGCTGTGTACTGTTGAGAACGTTTATAAATTCTTGTCCTTAGAGAATCGGCTAAGTAAGCCAGCATAAAGTAATCATTGCTTGATTTTCACAAGACAATTCATTGTCTTGTTTCACTAGTATTGAATAATTATCCTTTAAATTTGTATATACTTGAAAAACCCTGTGACAATTGGTGACCTCACCAGGATATTAACTCCTAGCTCTAAAGCTATTCACGAGATAATACTCACTCATACTTAGGTATTTATCATTAAAGTCTATAGGCACTATCTTACTGGTGATTATTAATTCATTTTTATTAATTTACATAATAGTTTTCACAGTTAGTTGTTTGTTTAATTTTCTTTACCAGTTTAATTAGATAAAAACTGGTCACCATTAACCTGTGCCTATATTCTTTATTCTTGATTATTGACATCTTTCTTTGCAAAAATCGCAGTCAGTACTGAGTCGCTACTTTATTTAGATTGAGTTAGTATCATGGCTGCCAACGTCTTTGTACAGAAAGCTAAAGATATGGGCCTTACTGACTCAGAAAAAATCGAAAGCTACGTCCTCTCATGGTTTAATTACGAGCAACAACGTGAGAAAGATGCTCGTGAAGAACGCGAAAGAGAATGTGAACACAAGCAAAAGCAATGCGAACTTGAGTTAGAACATGAGCGAGAACAGAGTGAGGAACGTGAGAGAGAACGTCAACACCAGTTAGAACAACGTGAGAGAGAATGTCAACATGAGTTAGAACAACGTGAGAATGTGAATACGAGCGTGAACAACGAGAACATGAACGTGCTGAGCGAGAAGCATGCGATAAACATGAATTTGAAATGTTGAGGTTCAAGCAAGATTCCTTGGCTTCAGACACATCTGGTGCAGCTGGCCCAAGCTCCACGAGCACTATCACTGCACATATTATGGCGACCCCACACATCAAGCTTCCCTCATACAAAGATGGCGAGCGAATCGAGCCATACATAGGTCGTTTTGAAGACATGGCTCAACTGTACCAGCTGGATGATGCAGCTAAGCGGCTTCAGTTACCTAGCCTGTTTGAGGGCTCTGCCCTTGATATTCTCCACAGAATTCGTGGAGACAATCTCACGTATGAGATGATGAAGGCCGCATTCGTCAAAGCGTACGGTCTCACAGTTGACGACGCCAAGAGTCAGTTCATGATGGCGCATTTACAGGATAAAGACACTGCCGTTCAGTTTCTTGACCGGCTTACTTCTTACTTAGATGAGTGGATGGAGAAAGATAAAGCTCCTTCCATGCATGAGGGGATAATTGACCTTATGCTGCGCACGCAGCTGGAAAAGTCGTGGCCTACTGAACTTATGGCTCAGCTTAAGATCTGCCAGGTAAGAGATGCCAGCCAAATGGTGAAGAAGGCTGACGCATTCTTCACCGCATACGGGTATCAAACTCGCAAGCAGCATACCTGGAACAGGAAACCTGATAAATCTGGGAAACTGTCTCAGACTGAACCCCAGCAACAAGGCCGTTTTCAGAATAATGGCCAAGGTCCAAAACCGCAGAAGAAGGACCATGGGCAAAACACTCAGAAACCTGAGTGGAAGCGGTACGATAAGCAGAACCCTAACCAGCAGCAGTACCGGTATTTCAAGCAGCAGCAGGGCAAGGACAAACCACGTAACCCTCAGTCAGGACAATCGACTTTAGTGTATCGGAGGCAGGATGCAAATGCAGCCCTTATGCCACAACAAGCGTACAGTGGTGCCAACCCCACCAGTACAGGTATTCCCCGCAGTTCACTAGTTCCCCAGTGACAGTGAACCCTCCTCCACAGGTGGTCAATGCTCCAGCTCCTCAGATGGTGAGCACGACCCCTCAGGTATCAAGTTCTCAGGGCACCACATTTGCTGCATCGTTTGTTCCGCAGTCTCACCAATGACTGGCTGCTACCTCCTCAGACCCTTCCACCAGTAACACTGCCTTTCTTGTTCAGCCAGGGTTTGTTGGAGGTGTTTCTGTAAATGTCCTGAGAGATAATGGTTCCTCAGGTTGCTCTGTCAAGCAAAGTTTAGTTCGGCCTGACGAGTACACAGGTAAGCAGATCCAAGTTATTGATGGATCAGTCAGATTGTTCCCTGAGGCACGTATCCAGGTGGCATCTCCTTTCTACACTGGCTTGACAGCTGCTGTTGTCATGCCAGAACCCTTGTTTGACCTCATTATCGGCAACATACCGGGCGTCAAAAACAGTTGCGCCGTAGATGTTGCTACTCAGACTTCGGCTGTTGCAGTAACACGAGCCATGGCCAAGGCTCCGAATCGTGTCACCCTGTTGACCGTCGCAACGCCGCAAGATTTTATTCGTAGTCAAGACGTTGTCCAAGAACAACAGTCTGACCCGACACTTGCCTTAGTGCATAAGAAGCTGGAGGGTAAAGTGATTAAGTATTCACGGGGAGGTCAAGCCAGGTTCCTTCGCAAGCGAGGACGGCTGTACCGTGAGTCACAAACACCCCAGGGCGAGGTTCGACTGCAGTTCGTCGTTCCCGTGAAGTATCGCCGGGCAGTGTTCGAATTGGGTCATTGTTCAGTCATGGGAGGTCACATGGGCCAAAAGAAAACCTCTGACCGCATGCATGCTGACTTTTTCTGGCCAGGAATGGGACAGGAAATAAAAAGGCTTGTGCGTTCCTGTGATGTGTGTCAGCGTACCACTGACCGGGGACGTGTCTGTCCTGCACCATTGAAACCAATGCCTGTAATCTCTGAACCGTTCGAGAGAGCAGCAGTTGACATTGTTGGGCCAATCTCTCCTAGGGCAAGTGATGGATCAAGGTATATCCTCACTATTGTTGATTTCAGCACACGGTGGCCTGAAGCCATGGCCCTTAAGAATATAGAGACCGTCACTGTTGCTGAGGCATTGATCGAAGTGTTCTGTCACGTAGGTATCCCCAAAGATGTCTTAAGCGACCTGGGTTCGCAGTTCACCTCTGCAATGATGAACAAAGCATTCAGGTTGTTGTCCATCCGAGGCCTGCGAACTACACCTTATCAATCCATATGTAACGGACTGTGTGAGAGGTTCAGTGGGACTCTCAAGAAGATGTTAAAGCGCATGGCTGCCGAACAGCCAAAGGAATGGCTACGATTCATTGCTCCTCTTCTGTTTTTCTTATCAAGAAGCCCCAGCACTCCTTGAAGTTCCCACCCTTTGAACTGGTGTATGGAAGGTCGGTCCGTGGACCACTTCAAGTCCTTTGCGAGTTATGGGATGATGAAGAACCCGACCCTGAAGTCAAGACCGCCTACACCTACGTCCTTGATCTAGCTGACCACCTCCAGTCGACGTGAGAGTTAGCTAAGGAAGAATTGATCAAGGCGCGTGAAGTTCAGAAAGCCTATTATGATAAGAAGGCAAAACTTCGGAAGTTTAGTCTAGGCGATAAGTGCTTGGTGTTACTCCCCACTGCCCAGAACAAGTTGTTGGTGCAGTGGAAGGGTCCATTTGATGTAGTAGAGCGCATTTCAGACCTCAACTACATAATTCAAATGGGGAATCTTCGCAAAAGGTTCCACATTAATATGCTGAAGGCTTATCATGAGTCAGACCCCGAGGAGACTGGCCTATGAGTAGCTGATGATAGTGACTAGCCACTGGACAAAACCGGGGCAGCCGTGGTGATCCCAGCTCATGACCATGATGGCGAGCCCTTAACCGCTCAGTCCCATAAGGAAGAGACTGTCGGAGATGTTTTACTTAACGCTGACTTAGCATTAGGTGATCAGAATGCCATAAGGTCACTTTTCTGTCAGTATGCTAATGTCTTCTGTGACCAACCTAGACTTGGAAAGGTTTATTGTCACAAGATTGAGTTGACCAGCGATACTCCCGTAAAGGTTAAGCCATATCCGATTCCCATGCGACTACTGGGTGCAGCAGACAACGAAATTGCTGATATGGAGATGGCAGGTATGATTGAAAAGTCCTCATCTCCTTACTGCAGTCCACGTTGGAAGAGCACCTCAGACTCTCGGAAATTGTCTTCAGTAGACTCTAGAGTTTCAACATGACTGTGAAACCTAGCAAATGTAAGATTGCTCACAGTGAGGTGGAGTTCCTCGGACATATTGTTGGCAACAATTACTACAGGTGTCACGGTGACAAGATCAGGAAGGTTAGAGAAGCCCCGAGACCTGTGACCAAGACACAGGTTAGGGCATTCCTTGGCCTAGTGGGGTATTATAGGAGTTTTATCCCCAACTTTGCTCTCATTGCCCAACCGTTGTACGAGGTGCTACGGAAATATGCTCCAAACACCATTGAATGGGGAGAAGCGCAAGAGAAATCCTTTACTGCCCTTAAGAACATGTTGTGCAAGGAGCCTATCTTGCAGTTGCCTGATTCCAACAAACCTTTCATACTGCACACTGATGCTTCACAAGATGGAGTAGGTGCCGTATTGATGCAGGAATCGGAAGGTGGAATCTTCCCAGTGGCATACCACAGCCGTAAGCTAAAACCCACCGAGAGGAATTACAGTACTGTTGAGAAGGAACTCTTGGCCGTGGTTGATGGTGTTAAGAAATATTATTATTATTTATATGGGGCACCATTCACTCTGGAAACTGATCATATGCCACTCACTAGTCTCAGCACGACCAAGACGGCTAATGCAAGATTGACATGCTGGACACTGTATTTGCAGCAGTTTAACCTTGTTGTGAGATACATCAAGGGAAGTGACAATGTAGGCACAGACCTGATGTCTCGCCTGCTAACTGATAACTAACACGGATCCCATTAGCGAATTGCAGCATTTGACGTCCTGCACAAACGCCCAGTCTTTTCGCTAATTAGGTATAGGGTTTAACCAGCAAACCAGGTTCCATTAGTGAATCGCAGCGTTTGATGTCCTGCACAGATGCCCAGTCTTTTCGCTCATGACCACGTTCCCTGGTTAATTTAGCGAATTGCAGCGTTTGATGTCCTGCACAAAAGCCCAGTCTTTTCGCTAATTAGGTATAGGGTTTAACCAGTAAACTGGGTCAGCGTTTGATGTCCTGCAGAAACGCCTTGACTACGCTTCCTGGCTAATAATGTAAATAGTGTACTTTTTGCAACATAAATACTGATTGCTAGGTAGAGAGAGAAAAATGACACTTTTGATGTTCCACCTTGATTGCTTTCACAGGTGCAGCTGGGAGGTGCAGCATTGCCGTGCAGAACAGCTGATTGTCCCTGACGCGTGCTGCCGCCTCTTCTCTTCTGCCTTGTTGTCATCATTTACTATTGATTTGCATTATGTAATTTTACACGTAGGTACAGTTACACCACAACTGTCACACCTACACCGTGTATTACATACATTACGCTACATAACAATTAGTTGTTAATGTAAATGTAGCGAACTTTTTGCTCAGTTTGACCTGAGTACAGGATTTTTCACCATCATCACTGAGTTTTTCGCTCAAGCTTGGTTCTATTAACGTAAATACGAGGTTTTTTGCTCACTGGCGACTGTGACTTTCTCATGTAGCAGGATAGCACACACACACCACAGCGTGAATCTTGTGTGACTGAGTTAGGATTTATATGTATGTATGTTGAAAATTTTTTTTCTGAAGAAAAATTTTTTTTTGATTTTCATGGGGCGTAATTCATGAGTCGGCGCGATTATGTAATTGAATAAACTCGTGATATCAACTTTGGTGGGAAACCGCGAATTCTAGTGGAATCCCAGTATTTATCACTCAGTCAACCGCTACGTATTCACCCTGTCGGGAGTGTTTTCAGAACAACTTTTCACTGTGTCATAAATGATCGTCTTTGTGCGAGACATTAGCATTTCCGCTGAGCAATTTATTATGGGTGTGTTTTGCTCATTCTAGCTGTTAGCAATGTGGTTCGACACTCGCCTCTTTCTCATGATTTGAAGTCATTCAAGATCTAAGAGCTGTGAAAGCAGGTTGGACCCAGTGTGTAGCAGTGCTGCCATTGTCCAGTTCCTGAATTTCCACCTAGTGTGATTGGCGAGAGACTTAACATGTGCAGCATTCTTCCCCAACGACTCCCAGTCATCCGCTTGGTCCACTTTTCTGACCAGTATTTTCTTTTCATTTTCCCAGGTTTAAGAGTTAGCTTTTGAGTGGGCGAGTGAGTGCAATCTCCTTATTTTGAATTCATTTTGAAATGTAACGTAAATTTATTTTATTGTAATCAATAAATTTAAGTTCTTTTTCTTGAGCTTAATGTAATGTAAACTCGTGTTTTATTTTCCATATTAAGCTTATTTCAATTATAGCTCCTAGTTTGCATAAACGCTTTGCTATTCATAACTGGTATTTAGGCCAATCCTTTTGTATTAAGCTTAAAATCCGTTGTGCAACCAGGAGTTAATGCATCAGCAAGAACCTGTTATCATTAATAGCATTAGTTATTGATTGTCAGGGGTGAAGTCACTTTCTCTAGAGGCTAACAGTACTAACAAACAGCAATTGGGAGGAATTAGTCTCTGCTGTGTACTATTGAGAAAGTTTATAAATTCTCGTCCTTAGAGAATCGGCGAAGTAAGCCGGCATAAAGTAATCATTGCTTGATTTTCACAAGACAGTTCATTGTCTTGTTCTCAGTAATATTGAATAATTATTCTTTAATATTGTATATACTAGAAAAACCCCGTGACAGATAGGTAGATAGATAGATTTCATACTGACATATTATGTACGGTATCAATAACATACAAAAATAGATAGATAGATAGATAGATAGGTAGGTAAATTGATAGATAGACAGATTTCATACTGACATATGTATCAATAACATACAAAAATAGATAGATATAGACAGATAGGTAGATAGATAGAAAGACAGGTTTGATACTGACATACTATGTATCAATAACATACAAAATGATAATGAAATATTATAATCAGATATTCTAGGTGGCACAGGAGACTTCGTAGCACTTTTTCCTTTGAGATTTACTTATATTACAATTTATCATTCTCTTGTCCTGCCATATTGATACTGAAATAGTCTGCATTATTAACATTCATGAATAGGTGTAATGTGCAGATCCTCTAAGGGGCACAGACTCCGTAGCACCTTTGCCATAGTGATTTACTCTGTATATTCCCCTTTGACATTGACATCGGTTGTATACTGAGGTGCTATGTGCGGCAATAAATCGCTAAGAAAAAGGTGTTAGAAAATCTCCTAAGCCATTTAGAATACGACCATTGTTTGTAACTTTACAATGATACAAGAACAAGAAGTAAATCTTACCTGTTTTGTGTGGGAATTGTGTTGGCTCTGCTCACCACTGTCATCACCATCACCACCACCATCACCATCATCACCTTCATCATCATCATCATCATCATTAAGAATCTGTTGGGGAGAGAGGCATTAATTTTACAACAGTGAGCCGCACCAAAATCAACCAATATTTAACCCCACCAGTCTGCTTACTTGTTTTATAATTTATTATCACCTCCAATCGATTTTATTCGGCTTTGGGAAGATCCCATATAATGAAGAGGTAAATGAAGACTACTGTATATCTGCTACCTCCAGTTCGTGAAGTCATTCTTAAGCTGTATAAATTCGTCTGGCGCTAGCAATAGTAGGAACGAAAATACGGACACATCACTGAACTGAAAGGGTTTTACACACACACACACACACACACACACACACACACACACACACACACATTCCAGGCTATCAATGGCACTGCCGCACTTAAGTATTTTATTCCGTACAACGAAACACGATTTTATTCAGGCATGAAAATTTTCTTAATTAACGCTTTCTACTTTATATTGACCTAAAATTGCTATCTTTCTACCTTTTAATGCTGAGTTGTAACAATGTTCTATCACTCGAATATGATACTAGTCACGAAAATGTGCTACAGAAAGGACATAGAGCTCAATATTGTCTTTTCCTGTTTCGAAGCCACATGAAAAAGGCAAGAAAAGAACGAAAATTTCCACCAAATTAAGATGAAAGAACTGTACCTAAAGGAACAAACAGAGTTAGGAATATACCAGCAAGTTTGGTTGACGAAGCTGGTGATTATATTGGGAGTCCTTGTCTTTATCCATCACACCTACACCACCCACCTGCTCCCTCTAAGCGACCCGACCTTACCTATTTACCTCCTTGGAGAGAGAGAGAGAGAGAGAGAGAGAGATACTATACCTTCACCAGCAGAGAGCTGCAACCAGACTGACCTGCTGAACACCTTTCCTCCACTTATATAACACGCCGACATTGCCCCCACCCCCTCACTCCCCTTTCTTTCTTCTCTCCGTCTCTCCTTTCCTCCCTCTCTTTCTCTCATTGTTTCTCTTATACCTCCAATTTTTCCCTTTCCTCTTTCATCCGCCTCCCCCCCCCCTCTTCCCCTACTTCTTGTCACTTCCTCACACACACTGCATTCCTTCCTTTCCCCATCCGTCCTCTCTGTCTGTCTGTCTGTCTGTCTGTCAGTCTCCAACTACTTTCTTCCTGACCCATATTCAACCCACATTCTTTTTCCACCTACCTACCCGTCTATCTACCTATCTACCTACATCCATCTTCTTGAGGTTTGTCAAGGTTCACATGAAAAACTAAAACACACACACACACACACACACACACACACACACACACACACACACACACAGGACCCATTTCCTGAAGGTTTTACTTCTTATGTTCCTCCATACATACCAAATAACTGTCCCGACCTACCAACCTACTTCCGTGCCTTTTGCTTTCCTACCTCCCTACCCACACACCTAATCAGCGATTATTTACCTCTCTACCTTTCTAGTACCGCTTTACCTTCCTACCTTCCTGTAGTACTTAATACTTACCTACGTACCTACCTGCCAACGTACCCAATTTCCTACCTGTTCTTCTACTCACCTATTACCTACCTACCATCTTACCTACATATGTTCCTACACAACCACCTACCTATCTGCTACTTACATACCTACGTAACAACTTACGCAGCTACCTACCTGCTCTCCTACATACCTACTGTGCACCAATAATCATACATATCTTCCTACGCACCTACCTACCGACCAATTACCTTCCTACCTTCTCTCGTGTGCACTTATCTACCAACCTACTTACCTACTTACCTCCCTACCTAAATACCAACCTACCTACTAACCTACCTGTCTGCCTGCCTGCTTACCTGCCTACCGTCTTCTTACCTATCTTCCTATCTACATACATACTACAGTATACCTATGTTCCTACCATCCGTTCTGCATACCTTTTATTTACCTACTGACTAACCGACCTCCCTACCTACCTTAAACCTTACCTACTATCACACCTCCTCCCTGTCTGCTTACCTACCTTCCCATTCCAATGTTTGCTGACTATCGATGTACCTACCTATCCGTTTCTTACCTATCTCTCTCTCTCCCCGCCTACCTACTCACCACGCTGTCTACTTAACTACCTCCTACTTATCTGCCTGCCTAACTACGAGTACTTTCCTTAACTACCGTCCTGCTTCCAACCGGCCTGTTTATCTACCTACCTATCTAGCAAGCCTGTCCGCCTGCCTATCTTCCCATTTACTACCTGCCCACTCAGATACCTACATTCCTGCCTACCCTCAACCTACTTCTTACCCACCTACCTCCCTACTTACCTACCTACCCTACTGCCTACCTTTCTATTTACTTACCTGTATACTTTCTTCCCTGTCTACCTACCTGCCTACCTACTTACGTACCTACCTACCTATCTTACAGTGTTGCTCCTATTATGCCTTGCTACTTATTGCGTACTTCCATGTCTACTTACCTATCATCACACCTACCTGCCGACTACCTACCTCTCTGTCCACTTGCCTACTGTCACACTGACATACAACCTACCTCCCTGTCTACCTACTGACCTGCCTGTCTTACATGCAAATTACCTACCATCACGACTACCTACCTACTACCTGCCTCCCCTGTCCACTTACCTAGCTTTCTATATACGATTTACCTATAAAAATACCTACCTTCCTACCTGCCTACAGACCTATTTTCCTACCATTATGTTGACGTGTTTGCCTACTTACTATCCTACCTATCTGTTACTACTTCCTATCTACTTACACCTTCATAGTCCGTTTCCTGAGGCCCAACAGTCCTCCCACGTGGCACACACCTTCACATGTCACCACCTGGGCACTAATGCACACCGTCCGTACTGAATACATGGTAGGCCAGTGTCATTTAGGACTGACGTGATGGTGGCGGCGGGGGTATTTTTATGGCATGTCGGTGGGTCGTGTGGAAGATCTGGTAACCTTCAGATCGACGACCTCCTTTTTTACTTAGTTTTCATGTCTTCAAACTATTATTTTCAGATTAGGACATACTTTCATAACTGGAGAGGTTAGATACAGCCTTTACTAACCCTTTAATGTGATGACGGAGTCAAGATGCAGGAGCCTTTCTTGGAGCGGCTTGGTCAGTCAGTCCGCCACAGAGGAGCTTCTTAGGGTTGGTCTTTCGTTCTAACGAAGCATCAGATGGTGCTTCAATTCAGCGAAAGCCCATATGATTCCGCGTCTGTCTAATACGTTGGTATTTTATCAAAATATTATTGTTGCTATCCCCACATGATTTTATTCATCTTTGACGTCTCTCCGAAGCTGAATGAAAACGTTTAGTGACAGCAAGACAGTTTTTCAGACCGAAGGGGTTATCCACTTCAGTTCGATAACCTACTTCATATTTCATTCTTGCTGTCCCCAGAAGATTACATTTCATTGTGCTGTACTCTTGTATGTTGCTCATGCGAGTTATCTCAACATTAAAACGATGCAAGTACTATACTCGTACAAGAGAGTATTTGAGGTGCAATATTGAGAATAAATCGCTAATTTGGAGGAATTACGACCCTGAGAGTGAAGGATTTACTGTTTCAGTACGAGATCTCTCTCCAAAGCTGAGTCATCGTCTGCTGGCATCCATATTAAAAACAAAATAACGTCCTCGGGCTGAAAGTGTTACGTATACTGTACAGTCTCTTCAACCGTTTCACCGCTTTGGTAAAGCCTCGGTGTTTTAGCCTGGTGTTTTAGCCTAGTATTTTATTTACTGATGTTTTATTGCCTGTTTTTATCCTGACTCCATCCGTAGCTTGGAAATGAGGTCGAGATGATGATGATGATGATGATGATGATGATGATGGAGTTGCTGCTGCTGGTGATTATGATGATAATTTTACTCGGTCTACAAGAACCTCACTGAGTGAAATGGTTAAATGGTTTTCTGTGGCCTGGATGTCACCCTCCATTTCACGTGCAGTACACGTCTCTCTCTCTCTCTCTCTCTCTCTCTCTCTCTCTCTCTCTCCGTAGAGTTGTTTTTATCTTCCTTCTTCCCTTTTTCTTTTAAGCGATTCACATTGCATATCACTTTCTCTTGTGTGTTACTTAAATCGGTTTGATATAGAAATGTTTGTATCATTTGCATAGAAGAAGGATTTGAGTTTTTATATGCTAAATAAATGGGTAAGAAAGAGGTGCTGCGAAGCCTCCTGGGCCATTCAGAATACAGCGGGCAATGTCCGCGAGAGAGGGAGGGTCAGCACACTAGGAAAACTTCTCTACACCTTGACTAGGTCAGGCAAGGTTGGACGTAGGAGAGAGTTGGCAGGTTGGACTACTTTTCACCAGAGTTTCGTCTTGCCTTGTATCCAAGCCGACCCTCCTCTTTGTACGTCTTTTCTCCTGTTTTACTCTAAGCTGTATGGAAAACGTTGTGATAGTTCGGAACAAATCTCTAACTTGACGTAACGAGGACAAGGCACATTATACTGTCAAAAGAAACATCAGGTGCTGGAGAGGGACGTCTTCACGCGGTGGCACTGATATAACCGACAACAAAGCTACCCGGTTATAGGAATGTTTCTCAACTCACGCCCTGTCTCCCAAAAGGAAAAAGATGAACTACAGAAGAAGGGGTAATTTCAGCGTGCTGTACACCGCATGAACATTCAGTTGGGCCTAGCTTTACAGCAATAACAATGGCAGTCAGAGGAGCGTTCGTGTATTTACTCAAAGGAAAGCGTTCGTAAATTTGTACAAAAAGCACTCGTGCATTTACACAAACAGAAGCGTTCGTGTACACAAGGAAGCGTTCTGGATTTGCACAAAGAAAAGCGTCCGTGGTTTTAAGCCGTCAGGTGGTGGTTCCTAGATATCTCTGTGGCTCCCTTCCTGTTTCGGTTTTTGTGGATTCTTTGCTGATCGTCCATGTTTAGTTATCAGTTTACCTCTTTTTTTTATAGCTATTAAAATATTGTTTTCCTGAATGTTAAACCCTCTGCAGTGTTTAACTGCCGTCTAGAACGTCTTCAGTCTTCTTCGTATGGTTGTCGCAAAAAAAGTGTAATTACACCCGCCCTTGCGAAGCGAGAGAGGAATAATATTTTGGTGTGTGTGTGTGTGTGTGTTTGTGTGTGTGTGTGTGTGTGTGTGTGTGTGTGTGTGTGTGTGTGTGTGTGTGTGTGTGTGTGTGTTCATGTGAACCTTGAGAAACCTCAAGAAGATGGATGTAGGTAGATAGGTAGATAGACAGGTGGACAAAGAATGTGGTTTGAATATGGGTCAGGAAGAAAGTAGTTAGAGAGACAGACAGACGGACAGACAGACAGACAGCCAGACAGAGACAGAAGGAGGACGGACAGGGGAAAGAAGGAAAAGAGGGAGCCAGTGTGTGAGGACGTGTGGAAAAATGGAGGAAGAGTTAGAGAGAGAGAGAGAGAGAGGACGGATGGGGGAAAGATGGAAAAGGGAAGGCAGTGTGTGTAAGGGAGTGTGGAGAAATGGGGGAAGGGAGGGGATAGACGCAGAGGAAGGAGGAAAAGGCGAAACTGGAGGTAGAAGAGGAAGAATCAGAGAAAACGAGGAAGGAAAGGAGAGCCGGGGAGAGAGAGTGGGGCCAGTGTCGGCGTGTTATATAAGGAGAGGAAAGGTAATCAACAGGTCAGTCTGGTGGCAACTCTCAGCTCCTAAAGGTATCTTCTCTCTCTCTCTCTCTCTCTCTCTCTCTCTCTCTCTCTCTCTCTCTCTCTCCAAGGAGGTAAATAGGTAAGGTCGGGTCGCTTAGAGGGAGCAGGTGGGTGGTGTAGGTGTGATGGATAAAGACAAGGACTCCCAATATAATCACCAGCTTCGTCAACCAAACTTGCTGGTATATTCCTAACTCTGTTTGTTCCTTTAGGTACAGTTGTTTCATCTTAATTTGGTGGAAATTTTCGTTCTTTTCTTGCCTTTTTCATGAGGCTTCGAAACAGAAAAAGACAATATTGAGCTCTATGTCCTTTCTGTAGCACATTTTCGTGACTAGTATCATATTCAAGTGATAGAACATTGTTACAACTCAGCATTAAAAGGTAGAGAGATAGCAATTTTAGGTCAGTATAAAGTAGAAAGCGTTTAATAAGAAAATTTTCATGCCTGAATAAAATCGTGTTTCGTTGTACGGAATAAAATACTTAAGTGCGGCAGTGCCATTGATAGCCTGGAATGTGTGTGTGTGTGTGTGTGTGTGTGTGTGTGTGTGTGTGTGTGTGTGTGTGTGTGTGTGTGTGTGTGTGTGTGTGTGTGTGTGTGTGTGTGTGTGTGTGTGTAAAACCCTTTCAGTTCAGTGATGTGTCAGTATTTTCTTTCCTACTATTGCTAGCGCCAGACGAATTTATACAGCTTCAGAATGACTTCACGAACTGGAGGGAGCAGATATACAGTAGTCTTCATTTACCTCTCCATTATATGGGATCTTCCCAAAGCCGAATAAAATCGATTGGAGGTGATAATAAATTATAAAACAAGTAAGCAGACTGGTGGGGTTAAATATTGGTTGATTTTGGTGCGGCTCACTGTTGTAAAATTAATGCCTCTCTCCCCAACAGATTCTTAATGATGATGATGATGATGATGAAGGTGATGATGGTGATGGTGGTGGTGATGGTGATGACAGTGGTGAGCAGAGCCAACACAATTCCCACACAAAACAGGTAAGATTTACTTCTTGTTCTTGTATCATTGTAAAGTTACAAACAATGGTCGTATTCTAAATGGCTTAGGAGATTTTCTAACACCTTTTTCTTAGCGATTTATTGCCGCACATAGCACCTCAGTATACAACCGATGTCAATGTCAAAAGAGAATATACAGAGTAAATCACTATGGCAAAGGTGCTACAGAGTCTGTGCCCCTTAGAGGATCTGCACATTACACCTATTCATGAATGTTAATAATGCAGACTATTTCAGTATCAATATGGCAGGACAAGAGAATGATAAATTGTAATATAAGTAAATCTCAAAGGAAAAAGTGCTACGAAGTCTCCTGTGCCACCTAGAATATCTGATTATAATATTTCATTATCATTTTGTATGTTATTGATACATAGTATGTCAGTATCAAATCTGTCTTTCTATCTATCTATCTATCTGTCTATATCTATCTATTTTTGTATGTTATTGATACATATGTCAGTATGAAATCTGTCTATCTATCAATTTACCTACCTATCTATCTATCTATCTATCTATTTTTGTATGTTATTGATACCTTACATAATATGTCAGTATGAAATCTATCTATCTACCTATCTGTCACGGGGTTTTTCAAGTATATACAATATTAAAGAATAATTATTCAATATTACTGAGAACAAGACAATGAACTGTCTTGTGAAAATCAAGCAATGATTACTTTATGCCGGCTTACTTCGCCGATTCTCTAAGGACGAGAATTTATAAACTTTCTCAACAGTACACAGCAGAGACTAATTCCTCCCAATTGCTGTTTGTTAGTACTGTTAGCCTCTAGAGAAAGTGACTTCACCCCTGACAATCAATAACTAATGCTATTAATGATAACAGGTTCTTGCTGATGCATTAACTCCTGGTTGCACAACGGATTTTAAGCTTAATACAAAAGGATTGGCCTAAATACCAGTTATGAATAGCAAACTGTTTATGCAAACTAGGAGCTATAAGTGAAATAAGCTTAATATGGAAAATAAAACACGAGTTTACATTACATTAAGCTCAAGAAAAAGAACTGTTAAATTTATTGATTACAGTAAAATAAATTTACATTACATTTCAAAATGAATTCAAAATAAGGAGATCGCACTCACTTGCTCACTCAAAAGCTAACTCTTAAACCTGGGAAAACGAAAAGAAAATACTGGTCAGAAAAGTGGACCAAGCGGATGACTGGGTGTCGTTGAGGAAGGACGCTGCACATGCTAAGTCTCTCGCCAATCACACTAGGTGGAAATTCAGGAACTGGACAATGGCGGCACTGCTACACACTGCGCCCAACCTGCTTTCACAGCACTCAAATATTGAATGACTTCAAATCGTGAGAAAGAGGCGAGTGTCGAACCGCATTGGTAACGGCTAGAATGAGCGAAACACGCCCATAATAAATCGCTCAGTGGAAATGCTAATGTCTCGCACAAAGGCGATCATTTATGACACAATGAGAAGTTGTTCTGAAAACACTCCCGACAGGGAGAATATGTAGCGGTTGACTGAGTAATAAATACTGGGATTCCACTAGAATTCGCAGTTTCCCACCAAAGTTGATATCAAGAGTTTCTTCGATTACATAATCGCACCGACTAGTGAATTACGCCCCATGAAAATCAAAATTTTTATTTCTTCAGAAAAAAAATTTCAACATACATACATATAAATCCTAACTCAGTCATACAAGATTCACGCTGTGGTGTGTGTGTGCTATCCTGCTACATGAGAAAGTCACAGTCGCCAGTGAGCAAAAAAAACTCTTATTTACGTTAATAGAACCAAACTTGAGGGAAAAACTTCGTGACGACGATGAAAAATTCTGTACTCAGGTCAAACTGATCGAAAAGTTTGCTACATTTACATTAACAACTAATTGTTATGTAGCGTAATGTATGTAATGTTGTGGTGTAACTGTACCTACAAGTAAAATTACATAATGCAAATCGATAGTAAATGATGACAACAGGGCAGAAGAGAAGAGGCGGACAGGGACGATCAGCTGTTCTGCACGGCAATGCTGCACCCGCCAGCTGCACCTGCGATAGTAATCAAGGTGGAGCATCAAAAGTGTCATTTCTCTCTCTCTGCCTAGCAATCAGTACTTATGTTGCAAAAAGTACACTATTTACATTATTAGCCAGGAAACGTAGTCAAGGCGTTTCTGCAGGACATCAAACACTGATCCAGTTTACTGGTTAAACCCTATACCTAATTAGCAAAAAGACTGGGCTTTTGTGCAGGACATCAAATGCTGCAATTTGCTAAATTAACCAGGGAACGTGGTCATGAGCGAAAAGACTGGGCGTCTGTGCAGGACATCAAACGCTGCGATTCACTAATGGAACCTGGTTTGCTGGTTAAACCCTATACCTAATTAGCGAAAAGACTGGGCGTTTGTGCAGGACATCAAATGCTGCAATTCGCTAATGGGATCCGTGTTAGTTAGCAGTTAGCAGGTGAGACATCAGGTCTGTGCCTACATTGTCACTTCCCTTGATGTATCTCACAACAAGGTTAAACTGCTGCAAATACAGTGTCCAGCGTGTCAATCTTGCATTAGCCGTCTTGGTCGTGCTGAGACTAGTGAGTGGCATATGATCAGTTTCCAGAGTGAATGGTGCCCCATATAAATAATAATAATATTTCTTAACACCATCAACCACGGCCAAGAGTTCCTTCTCAACAGTACTGTAATTCCTCTCAGCGGGTTTTAGCTTACGGCTGTGGTATGCCACTGGGAAGATTCCACCTTCCGATTCCTGCATCAATACGGCACCTACTCCATCTTGTGAAGCATCAGTGCGCAGTATGAAAGGTTTGTTGGAATCAGGCAACTGCAAGATAGGCTCCTTGCACAACATGTTCTTAAGGGCAGTAAAAGATCTCTCTTGCGCTTCTCCCCATTCAATGGTGTTTGGAGCATATTTCCGTAGCACCTCGTACAACGGTTGAGCAATGAGAGCAAA
The DNA here is from genome assembly GCF_032717465.1 of Coenobita brevimanus. Classification (NCBI taxonomy): domain Eukaryota; kingdom Metazoa; phylum Arthropoda; class Malacostraca; order Decapoda; family Coenobitidae; genus Coenobita; species Coenobita brevimanus. Next base: position 7,471,624 of record NC_137035.1, read on the forward strand.
GTTGGGGATAAAACTCCTATAATACCCCACTAGGCCAAGGAATGCCCTAACCTGTTTCTTGGTCACGGGTCTCGGGGCTTCTCTAACCTTCCTGATCTTGTCACCGTGACACCTGCAGTAATTGTTGCCAACAATATGTCCGAGGAACTCCACCTCACTGTGAGCAATCTTACATTTGCTAGGCTTCACAGTCATGTTGAAACTCTGGAGTCTACTGAAGACAATTTCCAAGAGTCTGAGGTGCTCCTCCAACATGGCGGAATGAACGAGGACATCATCAACGAACATCTCCACTCCTACGATACCATGGAGCACTTGTCTCATGGCATGATTGAATACTGCTGGGGAATTGGTAAGTCCAAATGGGAGGACTTTATACTAATACAACCCCCTAGGAGTAGCAAAAGCAGTGAACTGACGGCTCTCGGGGTGAAGGGGAATCTGGAAGAATCCCTTCGCCAAATCGAGCTTCGTGAAATATCGTGACCCTTCCAGCTTAGAGAAGATGGCAATGTGGTCACCCATCGGCTCAACATCCACTTTGGTGATTGCACTGAGCCTCCTATAGTTGCCACAAATCCTGACTCCACCATCTTTCTTGTGAACTACTACCATTGGACTGCAGTAAGGAGATGAGGACTTTTCAATAATACCTGCCATCTCCATGTCAGCAATTTCGTTGTCTACTGCGCACAGTAGTCGCATGGGAATCGGATATGGCTTAACCATTACGGGAGTATCGCTGGTCAACTCAATCTTGTGACAATCAGCCTTTGCAAGTCTAGGTTGGTCAGAGAAGACATCAGCATACTGACAGAGCAGTGACCTTATGGCATTCTGATCACCTAATGCTAAGTCAGCGTTAAGTAAAACATCTCCGTTAGTCTCTTCCTGACGGGACTGAGCAGTTAAGGGCTCGCCATCATGGTTATCAGCTGGGATCACCACGGCTGCCCCGGTTTCTTCCAGTGGCTGGTCACTATCATCAGCTACTCATAGGCCAGTCTCCTCAGGGTCTGACTCATGATAAGCCTTCAACATGTTAATGTGGAACCTTTTACGAAGATTCCCCATTTGAATTATGTAGTTGAGGTCTGAAATGCGCTCTACTACATCAAATGGACCCTTCCACTGCACCAACAACTTGTTCTGGGCAGTGGGGAGTAACACCAAGCACTTATCGCATGGACTAAACTTCCAAAGTTTTGCCTTCTTATCATAACAGGCTTTCTGAACTTCACACGCCTTGATCAATTCTTCCTTAGCTAACTCTCACGTCGACTGGAGGCGGTCAGCAAGATCAAGGACGTAGGTGTAGGTGGTCTTGACTTCAGGGTCGGGTTCTTCATCGTCCCATAACTTGCAAAGGACTTGAAGTGGTCCATGGACCGAACCTTCCATACACCAGTTCAAAGGGTGAGAACTTCAAGGAGTGCTGTGGGGCTTCTCGATAAGCAAACAGAAAAGAAGCGATGAACCGCGGCCATTCCTTTGGCTGTTCAGCAGCCATGCGCTTTAACATCTTCTTGAGAGTTTCATTGAACGTCTCACACAGCCCGTTACACATGGATTGATAAAGCGTAGTTCACAGGCCTCGGATGGACAACAACCTGAATGCTTCGTTCATCATTGCAGAGGTGAACTGTGAACCCCGGTCGCTTAAGACCTCTTTGGGGATACCTAAGCGACAGAACACTTCGATCAATGCCTCAGCAACAGTGACGGCCTCTATATTCTTAAGGGCCACGGCTTCAGGCCACCATGTGCTGAAATCAACAAAAGTGAAGATATACCTTGATCCATCACTTGCCCTAGGAGAGATTGGCCCCACAATGTCAACTGCTACTCTCTCGAATGGTTCAGAGATTACAGGCATTGGTTTCAATGGTGCAGGACGGACACGTCCCTGGTCAGTGGTACGCTGACACACATCACAGGAATGCACAAGCCTTTTTATTTCCTGTCCCATTCCTGGCCAGAAAAAGTCAGCATGCATGCGGTCAGAGGTTTTCTTTTGACCCATGTGACCTCCCATGACTGAACAATGACCCAGTTCGAACACTGCCCGGCGATACTTCGCAGGAACGACGAACTGCAGTCGAACCTCGCCCTGGCGTGTTCGTGACTCACAGTACAGCCGTCCTCGCTTGCGAAGGAACCTGGCTTAACCTCCCTGTAAATACTTAATCGCTTTACCCTCCAGCTTCTTATGCACGAAGGCAAGTGTCGGGTCAGACTGTTGTTCCTGGACAACGTCTTGACTACGAATCAGATCTTGTGGCGTTGCGACAGTCAATGGGGTGACACAATTCGGAGCCTTGGTCATGGCTCGTGTTACTGCAACAGCTGAAGTCTGAGTAGCAACATCTACGGCGCAACTGTTTTTGACGCCCAGTATGTTGCCGATAATGAGGTCAAACAAGGGTTCTGGCATGACAGCAGCAGCTTGCCAGTGTAGAAAGGAGATGCCACCTGGATACGTGCCTCAGGGAACAATCTGACTGACCCATCAATAAGTCTAACTTGGATCTGCTTACCCGTGTACTCGTCAGGCCGAACTAAACTTTGCTTGACAGAGCAACCTGAGGAACCATTATCTCTCAGGACATTTACAGAAACACCTCCAACAAACCCTGGCTGAACAAGAAAGGCAGTGTTACTGGTGGAAGGGTCTGAGGAGGTAGCAGCCAGTCATTGGTGAGACTGCGGAACAAACGATGCAGCAAATGTGGTGCCCTGAGAACTTGATACCTGAGGGGTCGTGCTCACCATCTGAGGAGCTGGAGCATTGACCACCTGTGGAGGAGGGTTCACTGTCACTGGGGAACTAGTGAACTGCGGGGAAATACCTGTACTGGTGGGGTTGGCACCACTGTACGCTTGTTGTGGCATAAGGGCTGCATTTGCATCCTGCCTCCGATACACTAAAGTCGATTGTCCTGACTGAGGGTTACGTGGTTTGTCCTTGCCCTGCTGCTGCTTGAAATACCGGTACTGCTGCTGGTTAGGGTTCTGCTTATCGTACCGCTTCCACTCAGGTTTCTGAGTGTTTTGCCTCTGGTCCCTCTTCTGCGGTTTTGGACCTTGGCCATTATTCTGAAAACGGCCTTGTTGCTGGGGTTCAGTCTGAGACGGTTTCCCAGATTTATCAGGTTTCCTGTTCCAGGTATGCTGCTTGCGAGTTTGATACCTGTATGCAGTGAAGAATGCGTCAGCCTTCTTCACCATTTGGCTGGCATCTCTTACCTGGCAGATCTTAAGCTGAGCCATAAGTTCAGTAGGCCATGACTTTTCCAGCTGCGTGTGCAGCATAAGGTCAATTATCCCCTCACGTGTGGAAGGAGTTTCATCTTTCTCCATCCACTCATCTAAGTAAGCAGTAAGCCAGTCAAGAAACTGAACGGCAGTCTCTTTATCCTGTAAACGCGCCCTCATGAACTGACTCTTGGCTTCGTCAACCGTTCGCTTTGACAAGTGTGGCCTTCATCATCTCGTATGTGAGATTGTCTCCACGAATTCTGTGAAGAATATCAAGGGCAGGACCCTCAAACAGGCTAAGTAACTGAAGCCGCTAAGCTGCATCATCCAGCTGGTACAGTTGAGCCATGTCTTTGATTCGCTCGCCATCTTTGTATGGGGGAAGCTTGATGTGTGGGGTCGCCATAATATGTGCAGGGATAGCGCTCGTGGAGCTTGGGCCAGCTGCACCAGATGTGTCTGAAGCCAAGGAATCTCGCTTGAGCTTCAACATTTCAAATTCATGTTTTTCGCGTGCTTCTCGCTCGGCACGTTCATGTTCTCGTTGTTCACGCTCGTATTCACGTTCTCTCTCACTCTAACTAGTGTTGACGTTCTCTCTCGTGTTGTTCTAACACGTATTGACGTTCTCTCGTTCTTCACACTGTTCTCGCTGATGTTCTAACTTGAGTTCGCATTGTTTTTGCTCGTGTTCACATTCTCTTTCGTGTTCTTCACGACACCTTTCTCACGTTGTTGCTGGTAATTAAACTGTGAGAGGACGTAGCTTTTGATTTTTTCTGGGTCAGTAAGGCCCATATCTTTAGCTTCCAGTACATAGACGTTGGCAGCCATGATACTAACTCAATCTAAATAAACTAGCGACTCAGTACTGACTGCGATTTTTGCAAAGAAAGATGTCAATAATCAAGAATAAAGAATATAGGCACAGGTTAATGGTGACCAGTTTTTATCTAATTAAACTGGTAAAGAAAATTAAACAAACAACTGACTATGCAAACTATTATGTAAATTAATAAAAATGAATTAATAATCACCAGTAAGATAGTGCCTATAGACTTTAATGATAAATACCTAAGTATGAGTGAGTGAGTATTATCTCGTGAATAGCTTTAGAGCTAGGAGTTAATATCCTGGTGAGGTCGCCAATTGTCACAGGGTTTTTCAAGTATATACAATATTAAAGGATAATTATTTAATATTACTGAAACAAGACAATGAATTGTCTTGTGAAAATCAAGCAATGATTACTTTATGCTGATTTACTTAGCCGATTCTCTAAGGACGAGAATTTATAAACTTTCTCAACAGTACACAGCAGAGACTAATTCCTCACGATTGCTGTTTGTTAGTACTGTTAGCCTCTGCAGAAAGTGACTTCACCCCTGACAATCAATAACTAATGCTATTAATGATAACAAGGTTCTTGCTGATGCATTAACTCCTGGTTGCACAACGGATTTTAAGCTTAATACAAAAGGACTGGCCTAAGTACCAGTTATGAACAGCAAAGTGTTTATGCAAACTAGGAGCTATAAGTGAAATAAGCTTAATATGGAAAATAAAACACGAGTTTACATTACATTAAGCTCAAGCAAAAGAACTGTGAAATTTATTGGTTACAATAAAATAACTTTATATTACATTTCAAAATGAATTCAAAATAAGGAGATTGCACTCACTCACTCACTCAAAAGCTCTTAAACCTGGGAAAACAAAAAGAAAATACTGGTCAGAAAAGTGGACCAAGCGGATGACTGGGCGTCGTTGGGGAAGGACGCTGCACATGCTAAGTCTCTCGCCAATCACACTAGGTGGAAATTCAGGAACTGGACAAAGGCGGCACTGCTACGCACTGGGTCCAACCTGCTTTCATTGCGCTCAAATCTTGACTGACTTCAAATCGTGAGAAAGAGGCGAGTGTCGAACCGTATTGCTAACAGCTAGAATGAGCGAAACACGCCCATAATAAATCGCTCAGCGGAAGTGCTAATGTCTCGCACAAAGACGATCATTTATGACACAGTGAAAAGTTGTTCTGAAAACACTCCCGACCGGGTGAATACTTAGCGGTTGACTGAGTGATAAATACTGGGATTCCACTAGAATTTGCGGTTTCCCACCAAAGTTGATATCACGAGTTTATTCAATTACATAATCGCGCCGACTCGTGACACCATCTATCTATCTATCTTTTTTTGTATGTTATTGAAACATATGTCGGTATGAAATCCATCTATCTACCTGTCCACCTATCTATCTATCTCTATCCATCTGCTTATCTCTCCCTCTCTCTCTCTCTCTCTCTCTCTCTCTCTCTCTCTCTCTATATATATATATATATGTATATATATTACGTGTCTGACCTGGGCAAAGCCTTCAGGGTCTATTTCTCGGGGGCGGTGACCTATTCCGAGGCCCAGTAGCCCTCCTGCACCTCCACATGTCACCACTTCGGCGCTAACACCCGCCATCCATAGTGAGTACATGCTAGGGCTCTCATAGACGATTGGTGTATTGGTATTAGCAGTAGTATTTTTACGACATGTCGGCGGGTCATCTGGTAGATCAGGAAAGTCTGCTTTTTAGGAAATTCAAATTTTCAAATAGGAAATTCAAATCCTCAAACTGTTCCCTGCCCCTGTAGGGAATCGATCCTGGGTCCATTAGGACCGCAGGCCGCCTCTCTACCGATTCAGCTACCGCCTCCCCCAGAGACTGTTAAGTAACTATATGTAAGATAAATCGTGAAGGAAGAGCAGCTACTAAGCGGTCGATGGCACTTAGAATACCGACGTTGATAGTATGACGGTAATTTGACCGATTTAGAAGTGTTTATGTAATTCTTTTACAAATAATGTCATACTCCTGTTACGTGCACAATACAACTCACTTCCTGCCACCTTCTTCTGACATTCAGTCCACTGATATGCTGCACTTTTTCTACCTCCACGCGAGTTTATTCAGAAGTGGCGAGACCCGGAGTGCAAAGAATTCTTCCAAAGTTAACTAAATCGTTTGAAAATAACAAGAAATTATTCAGGCAAGTATAAATTTACTTTACGCGGGAGCCTCAGGTCCCTTTTGTTACCGCAATTGGTGTGGTGTGGTTTGGTGTGGAAAGGTTGTTTTGTGTGGTGTGGAAGGGTGGTTTTGTGTGCTACTGTGTGGTGTGGAAGGGTGGTTTTGTGGGGTTTTGTGTGGTGGAGTGGGTGGTTTTGTATGGTGCAGTATGGCGCGGGAGAGTGATTTTGTGTCGTGTGACAGGGTGATGTGTGGTGTGGTGTGGCGTGGGAGAGAGATTTTGTGTGGTGTGCTGTGGTGTTGTGTGGTGCGGTGTGGCAGGGTAATTTTGTGTAATGTAGTGTGGTGTGGTGTTGAAGGGTGATTTTGTGAGATGTAGTTAGGTGTGGTGTGGTGTGGGAGGGAGTCATTTTGTGTGATGTAGTTTCGTGTGAGAGTGAATTTGCATGATGTGTTGTGCGTTGGTGAGTTTGTGTGGTGTGGTGTGGAGTGGGAGGGCGATGTTGTGTGGTGTGGAGTGGGAGGGCGATGTTGTGTGGTGTAGTGTGGGAGTGTAATATTGTGTGATGTACTATGGATACATAAGTATCGGTGCACAGGGGCTGCGATGCCTGCCGAAAAGGTTAGAACAATTGCTGACATTACCTACGTCTCATTGTGTATCATCAGTGTCTGCCTATATAAACGTTACATTTACTATATGTTTGCAAGAGGATATTGCTAGTTGGCGATATACGCCTCCCGACATCAGGGCTACCAACGTGTGGTAGAGGGATACTAATATTTCAGTGACCTTCTTTCTGTGGTCCAAAATGTTTCACGCATGTTGTGCACTGATACTTTTGTGACCCAGTGTACTTTTGTGTGGTGTGGTGTGGGAGGATGATTTTGTGTGGTGTGGTGTGGTGTGGGAGTGTGATTTTGTGTGGTGTGGTGTGTTGTGGGAAGATGATTTTTTTGTGATGTGTGCGTTGGTGTGTTTGTGTGGTGTGGTAGGGAGTGGGAGAGTGGTTTTCTGTGAGGTTTGGGCGTGTGAATTTGTGTGGTGTGATGTTGAAGGGTGATTTTTGTGGTGTGGTGTGGTCTGGGAGTGATTTTATGTGATGTGCTGTGGGAGGGTTATTTTGTGTGGAGCGGTGTGATATGGATGAGATTCTATATGATGTAGTGGGGCATGGTAATTTTGTGTTGTTTGGGAAGGTAGTATTGTATGGGTGTGCTGTGGTGTAGAATGGTGATTTTTGCGGTAAGGTTTGGGCGGATGAAACTGTGACGTGGTGTGGCTTTGACCAAGTTGCTAATATCTACAGAAATGATACACCTCACTTCAGAAATTCGTCACTGAGAGACACACAGCGTTGCGCCTAATGTTGCTCGCGCATCTAATATTAAGTTAACTGCTGGAAGGGGTTAAGGTCCATCCACACGGTCAACTTTCAACACATTCCTTTCACTTTAACTTGGCCTAAATTTAACAAATCTCTCTTTCCTAACTACTGAGCTTTAACCCGTCACATACCGAGCTATTTCGCACCTTCGACACCCCCCAATCCCGAGCTATTTTGGATTTTTTTTTTTTAAACCTCCGCTTTTGGTGAGAAACATCGAAAATTCATAGACAAATCGCTCACCTGAGGTTTAAAATACTCGATACAGGTAGCAGTACCTCCTTACCTTACTGGGTTTTCTATCAGGCTGGCTCCAAAGAAAACGAGTTCTATGGGAGGGAAACTATTCCACACCACTCATAAACGGTATTTATTTATTTGGTACGAATTTATATGTAGTACGAGAGTATATTGGTTTTCAAACAGTAATATAGGCATTATAAGCATTGTTTCACTCACTAACTCATCAACATACCTGACCTTTTTTTGGCGACATTACCTGATCATCATTTCTGACTGTTTCTTGCTCTAATGCTATGTAAACTTTGTCCTCCACATTGTCATCGATTGGGGAATCACTCTGGCCCTGAATGTCTTTATTGGCAAGGTCACTGGTAACAGGTGAATTGCCAAGACAATGGTGCGTGGGGGGGGAGGTTATGTGGTGTAAGGCATTGTCCCTGCCTGCCATCTTCCAGAGGAATAAAGGAAGGTGTCCCATGTATACGTATGAAAAATCACGAGCAAAAATTGAAAATTGTGCAAATTATGAACTTTGCAATTGCCCAAAGTACCAGTACGTCGACGGGACTAGCTGTGACAAAATGTTGCAACGTACCCATACATTGATGGGATGCCTCGGGTTGATAAAAGATTAACATAGTATCATGGCGACAGTCACGATGAAATGGTACAGAATGAAGGCAGAATGGCAATACTGTTCTGCTCTCTATCTGACTGTACAAAAAATACGCCAGAAAGGAACAACAATCTCTGCCAGCCTACGGTGAAAGAGCTATAATGGCACCAGAGTGTGGTAATGGAGAATGCGGGTAAAATTATGGTGTAGACGTGGTGAACTGAAGCACCATCCCTGATTCTTTATTAATTCTTCGAAATTGATAAGTGACATCCTCACACACCACAGAGACTCACTCCTATCTCATATCGAAGGGTCATCGAACTTTATGCAACCACGACAAAGTATTCAAGTTGTGGGAGGGGCACAGTTCCGTCAGGTGAAAACAAACCGACTATAGTAACCAAAGAGACTCATTCCTACCTCATAACGAAGGTAGTAGTACTTGTTCCCTAGGCGTTCTGGCCGAACAGCCCCAAGTCCCTTAGGAAGGCCATGGCCGAGACCGGGCTTTCCCACAGAGCTTTCAAAGAGTGTATGTTGTGTTGTTGGCATAGGTGATTGTGTGCAATGCAGTCTTCCATAATGTGCTTAATAGTATGGGGTGCTGTGTTGCATCCTGGACAGGCATCAGCGACGGAGTCATCCAGCCTCTTCTGGTAGCTTAAGAGGGCTGGATGGTGCCCACATCTCAGCCTGGCCAGGTGGACCCTGTCCTCACGAGAAAGATAGGATTCAGAAGGGTGGATGTCAGGAGGCCGTGCATGCAGCTGTGTGTTGTCTTTAAGTGGCTGATTGGACCGGCGAGTGATCTGAGTATGGATATGCTTCTAGATGATGGTCTGAGGTGGGCGAGGGGGGAGAGATGACAGTATTTGTGTATGGTATCGTGTACTGGGTGATGTTTTGATGTTCCTTGGTGTGGGTGGATGTGCTGCCATGTACTGTAGTGGATGTTGTGGGTTTGTGGAGGCTGCAGCAAGAAACTGGGTGCCTCTCATGTCTAGGTGATCCTTGACATTGAGGACTTTGGTTTCTTGATGTAGGTGGTCTGTGGGTGTAGTAGTTGTGCAGCCTATGATTATTTTTAGGGCCTTGTTCTGTATGGTTTGTAGAGTGTTGTAGTGTGTTTTGATGAGGTTAGAAGCCCAGGCATGGCTTGCATAATTCATCACTGAACGTATGTATTGTTTGTATACTATGGTGGTGGTTTCTTTGTTGTGTCCGAATGTTGTATGGGCAAGTGACCTCAAGCCATTGAGTCTTGGTGTTATTTTATTTTTAATGTTTGTGTTGTGTTGTTTAAATGACATTGATGTATATTATGTTAAACCAAGGATTTTGTGTGTGTGTGTGTGTGTGTGTGTGTGTGTGTGTGTGTGTGTGTGTGTGTGTGTGTGTGTGTGTGTGTGTGTGTGTGTGGTAAGGGAGTGTTGTTTATGGTGAGGTGTGGGATGTGACTGTGTTCTGCTGTCCAGTTTGTGAGAATAGTCACTGTAGATTTGGCTGGGGCTATTTTGAGCCTGTTTGTGGTGAGCCTTTCGGGTAGTGTGTTCAAGTAAGGTTGAATGATGTGTGCAGCTGTGTTTGCGTTTTGGTGCGCACATGTAAGTGTTATATCATCTGCATAGGAAGCTATGTGTATCTGTGGTGTGTGGGGTGTGGGTACGTCGTGCATGTATAGGTTTAAGAGTGTAGGGGACAAAACAGATCCTTGGGGGAGGCAATTTGTGAAGTTTCTGATGTTAGAAGACTGACCGGCAAATGTTACGTGTGCACGTCTGCCTGCTAAGTAGTTTGCCCACCGTCTTTTTGTGTTATTGTGCATGTTTGTGTTGAGTATTTTGTTTGTGAGGTTGTAGGGGATGGCATCAAAAGGTTTGCTAATGTCTAGTGTGATTAGGATTGTTCTGTGTGGTGGCCTAGCTGAATTCATGCCATCGAAAACTCTCTGTGTAAGTTCTGTAAGAAGGGTGTTTGTGGAGTGTAGTGGCCTAAAGCCATGTTGTGACTGGGCTATGGGAATGTGAGGTGTACTAGTTGTAGTACCAGTCGTTCAGTGACTTCAGAGGGGGTGCAGAGGAGTGTGATGGGGCGGTGTAAGGAAGGTAACGTGGGGTCTTTGTTGGGTTTAGGGATAGTGATGATATTGCCATGCTTCCAGATGTTGGGTATTATGTTGTGTGAGTAGCTGTAGTTTGATATGTTGGTGAGTGCTTGTATGCCTTGTGGTCCTAAGTGTTTAAGGTGGAAATCGCTTATGGTGTCTGGTCCACAGGCAGATGAGTGCTTAAGGTTGTTAATGATGTGCTTCCTCTGGTTGTAAGTGAAAGGTGCGTGGTCTGGGTCTGTGGGAAACTGTCTCTTACGTCGGATGATACGTCTGTCTTCGGGATGGGTGTTTAGATGGCTGACTTGTGAAAAGTGATTGATGAGAGTGTTTGCTTGTTGTTTGTTTGAGAGTGTGGTGTCTGTTGTTGTGATGGCAGCGTGTGATTATGTGGTGGTGCTGTTGGAAAGTGTGATGCTGTTTAGTGTTTTGTAGAGTTTGCTGATGTTTGTGTTGGGGTCAAGTGTTTGGAGGTAATTTTTCCAGTTTAGTGTTTGATGTTCTGATGTTTTATTGTTTATTTCAGTGTTGAGTTCTTGTATTTGTTGTACGGTGTCTTGTGTATGGGGTGTTGGGGAGTGTCGCAGTGTGTCCCGTTGTCTGATGAGGCCTTGAATTTCTGGTGTGAAGTTGGGGTTGTGTCTCTTTCTGTTGCCTCTAGGGATGTGTCTTTTGTCTACGTTTTGTATAATTGTATTGAAAGTGTGCACAGCGGTGTTGATGTTTGTGATGGGTGTACTGTTTAGTGTTTCGAGATGTTGTTCTGTTTCAGTTACAAAGGCCTCCCAGTTGGCTCTCTTATAATTAGTGTATGTGTGTTTGTGGCCAGCTGGGGTGATTCTGGTTTTGGTAGTGATGATGATTGGGAGGTGATCAGAATCTAGGGTTTTGACCCTAGCAGAAGGTGATGTCTGGAGATGATGGGAGGAAGAGGGCTTGGTGTGGGATATGGGTATGTTGGTCTAGACTGTTTAGTATGAAAAGGTGGTCCGTCTGGGATTGTAGTACCAGCCCTCTGTCTGTAGGTTGATCTACCTACTGGATTTGCAACTTACAATTCAAGTAGTGGGAGTGACCAGTTCCGTCAAGTGAACACAAACTGATTATGCAACGAGAGATAATAATTCCAACCTCATAACTACGTCTCACCTAATTTCATGCAGCCGTGATTACAGTAGTTGCTCAAGTTGTGAGAGTGACACAGTTCCGTCAGGTGAACACAAACCGGCTACAGTGATCTGATCGTGTGGGCGAGCCGCAACTCTATATTATATATATATATATATATATATATATATATATATATATATATATATATATATATATATATATATATATATATATACTGTAGTCTTTTTTCTCCTGGCTACTCCCTCAACTTGAATTCTCAGTCATTCTTGCATGAAATGGGCCGTAGTGATGAGGTAGGGATGAATCTCCTTGGTTACAATCAGGTCTACCCTCACATCAGTGTTCACTTATCCATGAACTGAGCTGAAAGGGGCTGGGGTATTCGTTGGCTTAGAACAAATCCTTTTATGGCGTGATTGACAACGGGGTAGTTGTTGTTGTTGCTGTTGTTAACACCATCACCACCACCAACACCAGCACCACCACCAACACCATCACCACCACCAACACCTTCACCACCACCAACACCAGCACCACCACCAACACCAGCACCACCACCAACATCTGCAGCAACGACAGCAACAACAACAACAACTGCAACGACAACAGCAGCAGCAACAACAACACGAACAACAACGACAACAACTAGCACATCAGCGTTGAAGTTGTCATACTCAAGCACTCCACCATTCTCTTTTGAGGGATAGGAAGAGTTGAGGAACGTTTGTTATAACCGGGTCACACCGCTAACTGGTTATACTGGTGATACGTCGAGAAGGTGTCTCTCTTCAACTCCTGAATTAGAGTGAAAATGATGTATGGTTGCATTTACTATACCCTAGCAGGCTAACATGATCACTGGAGAACGGTCCACTGGCTTTTTGGTAAATCTTGATAGTTCGTTAGCCGGCCGCTCCCTGGCAAAGCGATCATGTTGGACAGATGACTACCTAGCCAGACAATGGGAATCATCATAACAGACCTGTCAACAAAATACAAGTTAAATCACAGGTATTATTTTGCAATTACACCCAACCAACGAAAATTGAAATTATGTTCACCATTTAGTCTTTGTATTTTAAGCAGTTTTTCTTCTCCATTTAGTCTTTGTATTTTAAGCAGTTTTTCCTCTACACACATCGGCCGTAAATGCACGTTTCAGAAATTATCGGGAGTAATAAGGAGGGAAGGAGGGCTGTCCAGCTCGTAAAGTTACAGTAGGTCAGATTGGGTTGAGTTGGGGTAATTTAGGCTAGGCGAGGTTTGATGAGTTAATTTTGACGTAAAAGTTATAAAAGACAGAAATACGAGCTGGAGATTCACTCCAGCCTTGTTACGTACTATGTACGTAAAACAGAATTTGCGGCTACTCACACAACATAATACCCAACATCTGGAAGAATGGCATTATCATCACTATCCCTAAACCCAACAAAGACCCCACGTTACCTTCCTCACACCGCCCCTTCACACTCCTCTGCACCCCCTGCAAAGTCACTAAACGACTGGTACAGTTGCCTCAGAGAGTTCCAATACCCCCTGTGTTACCTCCTGTCAAGATGTGGCAACATCGCAGTAGTAGCGTAACTATCTATGAATGAACGGCCATTGGTCTGACGAGACCAATGGCCTTTCATTCATAGATAGTTACGCTACTACTATGATGTTGCCACATCTTGACAGGAGGTAACACAGGGGGTATTGGAACTCTTTGAGGCAACTGTACTACAACTAGTTACACCTCACATTCCCCTAGCCCAGTCACAACATGGCTTTAGGCCACTACACTCCACAAACACCCTTCTTACAAAACTTACACAGAGAGTTTTCGATGGCATGAATTCAGCTAGGCCACCACACAGAACACTCCTAAGCACACTAGACATTAGAAAAGCTTTTGATGCCATCCCCCGCCACTACCTCACAAACAAAATACTCAACACAAACATGCACAATAACACAAAGAGATGGCTGGCACTCTACTTAGCAGACAGATGTGCACGCGTAACATTTGCCGGTCAGTCTTCTAACATCAGAAACTTCACAAATGGCATCCCCAAGGATCTGTTTTGTCCCCTGCACTCTTTAACCTATACATGCACGACATACCCACACCCCACACACCACAGATACACATAGCTTCCTATGCAGATGATATAACACTTACATGCACGCAGCAAAACGCAAACACAGCTGCACACATCATTCAACCTTACCTCAACACACTACACGAATAGTTCCCCACAAACAGGCTCAAAATAGCCCCAGCCAAATCTACAGTGACTATTCTCACAAACTGGACAGCAGAACAGTCACATCCCACACCTCACCATAAACAACACTCCCCTACAACACACACACACACACACACACACACACACACACACACACACACACACACACAAAATCCTTGGTTTAACATAATATACATCAATGTCATTTAAACAACACATCACAAACATTAAAAATAAAATAACACCAAGACTCAATGCTTTGAGGTCACTCGCTCATACAACATTCGGACACAACAAAGAAACCACCACCACAGTATACAAACAATACATACGTTCAGTGATGAATTATGCAAGCCCTGCCTGGGCTTCTAACCTCACCAAAACACACTACAACACTCTACAGATCATATAGAACAAGGTCCTAAAAATAATCACAGGCTGCACAACTACTACACCCACAGACCACCTGCATCAAGAAACCAAAGTCCTCAATGTCAAGGATCACCTAGACATGAGAGGCACCCAGTTTCTTGCTGCAGCCTCCACAAACCCACAACATCCACTATATTACATGGCAGCACATCCACCCACACCAAGGAACATCAAAACAACACCCAGCACACGATACAATACACAAATACTGTCATCTCTCCCCCCTTGCCCACCTCAGACCATCTTCCAGAAGCATATTCACACTCACATCATTCGCCGCTCCATTCAGTCACATAAAGACAACACACAGCTGCATGCACAGCCTCCTGACATCCACCCTTCTGAATCCTATCTCCCTCATGAGGACAGGGTCCACCTGGCCAGGCTGAGATATGGGCACCATCCAGCCCTCTTAAGCTACCAAAAGAGGCTGGATTACTCCGTCACTGATGCCTGTCCAGGATGCAACACAGCACCCCATACTAATAAGCACATTATGGAAGACTGCATTGCACACCATCACCTACACCAACAACACAACATACACTCTTTGAGAGCTCTGTGGGAAAGCCCGGTCTCGTCCATGCCCTTCCTAAGGGACTCGAGGCTGTTCGGCCAGACTGCCTAGGGAAGAACAACTACTACTACTACAGCATTTGCGACAAATGTCTATAGCAGAAAACGTGCTCAGAATTGCTTAGTTCAGTAATGAGCATATCAATTTCAGCTTCGTTTCATTGAATGTAATTTCGAAATACCACCTTCAGTCCTTGTGGGAAATTTGTTACGTTGGCTTCATAACTGGTATCTTACTCCTTGAGACAAAAGTATCACAAAAGAAAACAGTCTTATATTTGCAAGTAAATGAAAAAAGAAGTTTTATTTTTAACATAAAGTACTAGCAGACAGTACAGTTACACCGACATTTTTTAGGCTTGACGAAAGTACTGCAGGAGGAAGTCTTGGGAAGTCAACTGCGTCCATTAAGGTTTGTCATTTACTGCACGCATTAATATAGTGCCACCACAGTACACAACGTCTTCCATTTTAGCTATTATTTTTTTGATAATAGACAAAGCGATCGAAGCAATAGATCGTTCTCTTTCACCCATGGCCTGACAAGTACCGATTCCCGTCTAGGCAGGCAATGGGCTCATGATTGGCATCGTTGAACATATCCTATGTAAAAACTCCTTTTCAGTCGCGGTGTCAGTGTGGCCAAGAGCCACGACAATATCCCCTCTAGATGTCCTTGCCAAGACGATTTTGTGGTGGAAGGGCTGTAAGGGTTAGAAGCTCACTTCAGCCTAGGTGAGGAGTGGGTGTCAGTTAGTTGATCCCCTAAGGCTGGGGCTCGAGATATTACGGAACTTTGAATATCTTCAGTCACCTATTGAGGAATAAATAAATGTTACCTCTTAAATTTTTACATGAAGTTAATAATGCAGCCACTTTCCTACCATCTTTCCACAGTCCAGGAGGTTACCAAACAGGGCCTGTGTATGTAACTGCCAACAATACATTACGGTTCAAGTTCGCATCTCTCTTCATCCTCACGCCAACATTCAGCTACGCAAACGATGTAGATATGGGTGCTGGATCTTCTACCACCATATCCGTCCCATTTAAAGGTTTGTTCCAGCTGTATATAGTAAGTAGCCATTATACTGTAAATACACTTTCTTGCAACGTATAATGTTCCACTGCTACCTATACAGCCAATTTTACGCGTTCTCTGTAATACACAGTATTAGCTGTTGGGATAAGGGTGAGGTATTTTGGCATTCACAGATCCCGCAAACCTACCAATAGCAGCGTAGGCAAGGTGGGGCCAAGCCCTTTTCTGTGGGGCACTATAGGTTTACTATGGACGTGTGTTATTTTGATGTCAACTTTACAGCCGTGCTAGCAATGGTATATGCAGGTCAGGTGCTACAATGCTTTTACTCTAACTTGACCCATATATTTTTCATTTGCAGCAAATTTCATGTAGCTCAGTGGCAGCAAAACCTTGTTTAATGGTTCTGCATCCTTTCAATAGCACTTCTTCGTGATTAGCGTCATATCCTGGTGTAAATCGACTGCTAAAACCCAGTACTCAACATACAGTAGAGAGGTAGCAGTTGTAAGCCAAGTTTAAGTAAAAGTAGCATAGTTGAAACTATACACGATTTTTTAAACATTGTAATCAAAGCTACACTAATGTATATATATATATATATATATATATATATATATATATATATATATATATATATATATATATATATATATATATATATATATATATATATATATATATATATATATATATATATGTGTGTGTGTGTGTGTGTGTGTGTGTGTGTGTGTGTGTGTCGTGAAATGCTGAAGTATGGGGGAGAGATAGTAGTAAAATGGATGTGGAAGATGTGCAGATTGGCCTGGGAGGAAGGTACAGTTCCGGAGGATCGGAAGTCAGGTATAATTATTCCCTTGTACAAAAGAAAAGGGGAAAAAGAAGTGTGTGGTAATCATAGGGGCATTTGTCTTCTTAGTATAATAGGAAAAGTGTATGGTAGGATACTTATTGACAGAGTTAGAGAAAGAACAGAGAAATTAGTTGGAGAAGAACAGGGAGGCTTTAGGAAAGGAAGAGGTTGTGTAGATCAGATATTCATTCTTAGATCTTTAGTGGAAAAGTTTCTAGAGAAGGAAAAGAAGTTGTATGCGGCTTTCATGGATTTGGAGAAAGCATATGACAGGGTGGATAGACAAGGATTGTGGAAAGTATTAAGAATATATGGAGTAGATGGGAAGTTGTTGAATGCTGTGAAGAGTATGTATGATGGTGCTAAGGCTGCAGTGCGTGTGGATGGTGAATTGAGTGAATTTTTTTCTTTTAAGGTTGGGTTGAAACAGGGATGTCATGCCTCCATGGTTATTCAATCTGTACATGGATGGGGTAATAAAAGACGTACAAGGTAAGGTAGTGGATGTTGGAATGGCTCTGGTGAGAGAGGGTAGTGTTTGGAAACTCCCTGTACTGTTGTTTTCAGATGATACTGTGTTGTACGTTTAAGTACTTGGGTAGTGTGATGAGTAAGGATCGAGGTTTGCAGGGTGAAGTGCTTGAAAGGGTACAGCAGGGAAGAAAGGTTGCTGGTTCCTTGAAAGCAGTGATAAGAAAAAGGGAAGTGAGCATGGAAGTGAAAAAGTTACTACATGACAGTATTGTGATACCTACTCTAACGTATGGAAGTGAAGCTTGGACGTTGTTGGAAGGGCACAAGTCAAGAGTGAGAGCAGTGGAAATGAGTTATTTAAGAGGAGCCTGTGGAGTCACATGGAGAGACAGGCTGACAAATGAGGATATAAAGAAGCGTTGTGGTGTGGAGGTGGATGTGATAGGAAGCGTTAGGAGGAATACCCTGAGGTGTTTGGCCATGTGGAGAGGATGGAGGGTGAAAGACTGACGAAGAGAGTGTATGTGAGTGAGGTGGAGGAGGAGAGAGGGAGGGGGAGCCCGAAGATGAGATGGAGGGATGGGGTGGAGAGGTATATGAGAGAGGGGGGTGTGAGTTGGGAGCAGGGCAGTGAAATGGAAGGGGACAGGGCGACGTGGAGGCGATTTGTTTGTGACCACCCCGATCGAGATTGAGGCGTCTGGCAATATATATAGATAGATAGATAGATAGATGGATTTTATATATATATATATATATATATATATATATTTTATATATATATATATATATATATATATATATATATGTGTGTGTGTGTGTGTGTGTGTGTGTGTATCTATATATATAACAGACTTCAGCTCAGATTAGGAGGCTATGAAGTGCTGCATCAAAAACTCAATGATCCATCACTGCCAGATGTGCAACAAACATTGCCTAGTGCGATAATCTGGCCAGTGCGATGAACAATAACATGCATTCAATATATTTAATAACTAATGACTATTTACTAGAACTGTCTTTAAGAAATTATCGTTGATTGGGAGGACCTCAGGCAGCATTTCTTTTATTTTCCCCGGAATGATTATTGCTTCATGGCCGGGAGCCATCGGAATGTGCCTTGCGCATTCTCTCGGGCATGGAAGCATACATTCCTTTCTCATATCCTTTGACTAATGCAAGAAAGCCTTGGTTTAATCACGCATGTTCTAATGCTGTCAGCAACAAGGAGAGGGCCTATAAAAGGTGCTGGAGCCAACCCACCCCTGAATCACATCTTTTACACGTTTCCGCCCGGAATCGTGCTAAGTCTGTTCTTCGCTCTCCGTAATAAATGCTCTCAACACTCCAACTCGAATTCTTCCCACTCCTTCTGGCACCTTACCAAAAACCTTGCTAACAACTTTACCTCATCATCCTTCTCTCCTCTTTTCTACTCTGATGGCTCTGTAGTTATTTCATCTACTGATAAAGCAGATCTCTTCGCTCAGACTTTCTCCTCCAATTCCACCTTAGACGATTCCGGTGCTGTTCCTCCGTCACTTTCCCCCTCTGACTTCCTCATGGCTGACATTAAAATTTCTTCAGCTAATGTATTTTCTGCCATCACAGGCCTCAATACTAACAAGGCATATGGGACTGATGGAGTCCCTCCTGTTGTTCTCAAGAACTGTGCTTCTGCGCTTACACCCTGCATAGGCAAACTCCTTTGCCTTTTTTTATCAACTTGTACCTTTCCTTCTAGCAGGAAGTTTGCTCTCATTCAGCCAGTCCCAAAGAAGGGTGACCATTCTCAATCCTCTATCGTCCAATTGCTTTAACATCCTGTATCTCAACAGTATTCGAGTCAGTTCTTAATATCACAACCTTCTTTCTGATTGTCAGTATGGGTTCCATCAGGGACGATCCACTGGCGATCTTCTCACCTACCTTTGAGACTCCTGGTCATCCTCCTTTCTGGACTTTGGCGAAAGCTTTGCCATTGCTCTTGACATCTCAAAGGCTTTCCATCGAGTTCGGCATAAATCTATAATTTCCAAACTGCACTCTTGCGGTTTCTATCCTTTTATAATGTGCCTTCATCTCCAGCTTCCTTTTTGGTTGTTCTATAGCCACTGTTGTAGAAGGCCATCGTTCTTCTCCTAAATCTATCAACAATGGTGTTCCTCAGGGCTCTGTCCTATCACCAACTCTCTTCCTTTTATTCATGAATGACCTTTTAAGCTGTACATCTAACCCTATCCACTCATATGCTGATGACTCCACCCTTCACCTTTCCATTTGGTTCCCGCAACGCCCATCTCAGCAGTTACTTCAACAAACAGGGGATGAGGCTATGGCACACCTAATGTCTGACTTGGCTCATATCTCTGACTGGGGTAAAAATAATCTTGTTTTTAATATTAAGCATCAAGAACTCAGTTCTTACACCTATCAACGCAACAAAATCTTCCACAGGTATACCCACTGATGTTTAATAATATTCAGCTTAATCCTGCATCATCCTTGAACATGCTTGGGGCTTCATTTACTCGGGACTTGTCTTGGAAAGATCACATTACATCTCTTGTAAAATCTGCTTCCAAGAGATTAGGTGTGCTAAGCCGACTCCGTTCCTTCTTTACCCCTGACAATTGTTGACTCTATACAGGGGTTTTATTCGCCCCTGCGTGAAGTACAACTCTCATGTTTGGGGAGGTTCCCCACATACAGCTATTCTCAATAGAGTGGAGTCAAAGGCTTTTCGTCTCATTAAACTCTCCTCCTCTTACTGACTCCCTTCAACCTCTGTCTCTTTGCCGCACTGTTGCATCTTCATCTCTTTCCTATTGTTACTTCAGTGGTCACTGCTCCTCTGAACTGTCTGCATGCATTCCTCCACCTCTACGACGGGCGAGTAGCAGCAAACTCTCATCCCTTTTCTGTCCAACTCTCTAATGCAAGAGTTAACCGTTACTCCCAGTCCTTCATTTATGCAACAGGTCAACTCTGGAACTGTCTCCATGTCTGTATTTTCTGCTTCCTATGATCTCCAGCTCTTCAAGCGCAGTATGTCCAGGCATCTCGAAATGATTGGATCTTGAATTTGGCTCTCTCTTGTATTTTGCTTTTCTCTTGGAGGGAACAGTTATTGCGGGCTCGATGCCTTTGGTTCCTTCTTCCTCACATAAAAAATATAAAAAAATCAACTATCACATTGACTCTCATTGTCTGTTGCCAGTATGATCTCACTGAAATATCAAAGTAATTGGTAAGTGTTGTGAATAAATATTTCTATTAAGCTACAAACGGTGATAATTGTTTTAATGAAAGTTATTTCTTTTGTTTCCATTGCATTAATTTTATAAAATGAATTCAGTGTAATATATGGGAAATACTTTGCATATTTCTACTATACATGGTGATTTTAGTTTCAGTGAAATTTATTTCTTTTGTTTCTAATGCATTGTTTATAAATGTTGCTTTCAGATTTATTATAGGAAATATACCTTGAACAAACGTAATTCATATTAATGTGTATTCTTATATGTTCATGCTATTATTTTTTATTTAAACTGGAGGACTGGGTGTAGTTTTTAACAAGTTCAAAACATTTGGCTCGCCAGCTGAGTAACAGCATTTTCTGCTCCTAGTCCATCCAAGGTGACCGGCCCCTGATATAACACTGATCCAATGAGAATTAAGTGAAATATACAATGTAACTGCACGTGGAAAAATCACACTTTCGTGAAATATGGACTATGTAAGAGGATCAATATCAGAGTCTGTTATACACGCGTAGCTACGCCAGTGTCAAATGATCTTACAAGATTTTTGTTGTCTTTGGGCGTGAGATTTCTTGCGCTCTGAAAGTTTTTAACCCCTTCAGTCCGATGACATACCTTCACATTTATTGTTACCAGCAGACCAGTTTTTCAGTCTAAGACAGATCTTTAGTAGTGAAGGAGTTAATCAAGACTATGCATAACCTTTCCAGTTCCAAACGTCTCTTCAGATCTGAGTTAATCCGTCTGGAAGTATCAGTAACAACGTATAACACGTCATCGGACTGAAATTTATATATTTTTCAATGCTAACCAAATATGGTGTTTGCAGTTAACCTGGACGAATTGGGACAGATCTCAGACGCCAACGCTTCTAACCCGGTGACAGAAGGGGAGGAGAATGCAGAAGGGCAGAGGTGAGGTGGGGAGGAAACGGGGGAAAGAGGGAGAGGACGAGGGGAGGGAAGAGCAGTGAGGAAGGAAAGCAGAAAGAAGAGGAAGGGAAGGTAGTTGAGGGGTGTGGGGAGGGCGAAAGGAAGAGAAGGAAGAGGGAGGAGGGGAAAGGATAGGGAAGATGAAACGGAAAAGTGGGGTGAGGGAAAACTACAAAGGAGGGGAGGAAAGGAGGGATAGAGGAAGAGGGAAGAAGGGGAAGGAGGAAGGAGGGAGAACAGGGCTCAAGAAGGGGAATAGGTATGATTGGATGGAATGGAGAAGGTAGAATAGGGAAAATTTATAGGATAAAATTGGGATGAAAAGGGAGGAAGATGTGGGCGCAGGGAGTGGCAAATGGGGGAGGAGAGAGAGAGACAGAAGGAAGCGTTGGAAAGGGAGTTAGAATATCCGATATGAGAGTATTCAAGGAAAAAAGAAAGAGAGAGGTATTGTCAGGAAGGAGACGGAGGGAAGTAATGCAAGACGGCTAGTGGCAATATCTCAAACCTGTGTTGCATATTCCCTTTAAACATATTCTTAATATCGTCCAATTTCACGCCCAGTTTCACACCTACAGAGATACGCTGTATCGCCTGATGGAAACGGTGGTGGACATGAGCGGGCTGGATGGTCGGGCGTGTTTGTTAAGGCTTATCTGTGAGACTGCACGAAGCCCTATTCAGAATGGAGGATTTCTGGGAGAAATTTTACAGCTATTGCTAAGGTAGGTTGTTTACTTTCTCTGATGATGATGATGATGATGATGACTTCCCTCTCTCTCTCTCTCTCTCTCTCTCTCTCTCTCTCTCTCTCTCTTTATGTCTATGTGATAAGGCTTATCTGTGACGCCACGAAGCCCGGTACAGAACGGGATATTTCTCTGAAAGGCTTTACAGCTATTCTTTCAGTAGGTAAATTATTATATTTGCCAAACTGATAATATATTGTTACAGTTTCCGAGGAAAAAAACTGCTTTGCATTGTTCTTGGTTTCATTTTCGTTCTTTTTACCAAGGCTCGGTGTCACGGCCTGGGGCATTTATACCTGAGCCGATTGAGCAAAAAATTATTAATACGTATGGCACCCGGGCCTGGTGTTTGTAGACACCTTCCATTAAGGTTTTAAACATGATTTTATGGCCCCCCAAAAGGTAAGACTATAGGGGCTCGACCACCAGACGGCATATCATCCATCCTAACAGAGACGTGTTCTCCTCAGCCTTGAGCCCAATTAAGGTCCAGGGCGAGTTCAGTTCGAACATGCTCTCTAACTTGTTATACGTGCCCAAGAGAAGAAAGACCTTGTGCTTAGTCTGTATGGGGTTACTGTGCAAGAAACAAACCTTGGGAAACACACAGTATCTGCTCACAAATGTTGTCTCTTTAGTTCTTCACCCTACCCTCCCTCCCCCCCTCCCTTTCTCTCTCTCTCTCTCTCTCTCTCTCTCTCTCTCTCTCTCTCCTCCCATCCCCACCTTACTTTCTAATACTAATTTCTGTTGTTATTTCAGCCCGCACCATTCGAACAGCGCAGGCCTGAAGGAATATATAGCAGCCGAACAAGATGGAAAGCTTGGCGAACCATCTGCTTGTATCACTTATCATAAAAAATGCCCTTACTCGTTCTTCTCTTAACGCTTCAACCCGACGACGTCTTCCTTATTTACGAACCTTAAAGGAGATTTTTCCATGCGAGAGATTAAAAATATTCTACATTTCCTGTAAGAGGTCTCTCCCATGCTGCATATGGCTGCCTTGTGGTAACTGTAATAAAATATAAAAGATTCGTCACTGCAATGTAAATGTATCTCCCTCCCTCCCTGCATCTCTCTCTCTCTCTCTCTCTCTCTCTCTCTCTCTCTCTCTCTCTCTCTCTCTCTCTCTCTCTCTCTCTCTCTCCTTATAGCACTTATATTATTATTATTATTGTATTCGTTGTTATCGCATTTAAATGATGTATTATTTATACTATTTATTTTATATTCTAGTTTATATATATATATATATATATATATATATATATATATATATATATATATATATATACAGCTTTTAGATAATAAAATGTATCAGTCATTTAGATTTCTTAATATGTATCCTTATTATTTTGTTTTATCAGCAACCACACCTTCTCTTCCTAATTGAGACACAGCTGTCTGAGAACACTGAGAGCAAACCCTTCTCTGTATCCTCCTACTTTCTCTATACTCATTTCAAAGCCAATGGTAACTGTTGTGTATATGAACGTAACGACTTATCATGCTCTCATGTTCCTGAACTTGATTCTTCTGAATTCTCGGCTCTCTGGCTTCGGCTTTCCTGTCATTCTCAGACCAAATATATCTGTGCTATTTACTTATCCCCTAATTCCACTATGAAAAATTCTTCAACTATCTTGCTTGTACGATGGAACACATCCTATCCATTTCTCCTTTTCCTGAAATCTCCTTTCTAGGAGATTTCAATATTCACCACCACCTTTGGCTCTCCTCTCCATTCACTCATCCACCTGGTGAACAAGCCTACATTTTTTCCGTCCTTAATGACCTTAAGCAGCTTGTACAGCACCCTACCGGTATCCCTGACCGCCTTGGAGAGAGTTCCAACATATCTGACCTCTTCCTTACAACTAATCCTTCTGCTTATGCTGTAAGTCATTCCTCTCCGTTGGGCTTCTTCAATCACAATCTTATCATCTTAACCCGTCCTATCGCTCCAGTACGGCATCTGGACCCTCCAAAGAAACGTCGGTTGTAGCACTTTGGAGCTGCTGATTGGGAGGTCCTCAGGCAGTACTTCTTTGATTTTCCCTGGTGTGAAAAATATTTGATGTACACAAGTCGGTATCCTCAGCCGGGGCACCAAAATGTGAAAAATATTTAATGTATAAAAGTCGGTATCCTCAGCCGGGGCACCACAATCTCAGAAATTTCTAGTATTTTCTGATAAACAACTCGTAGGTCGCTACTCATCCCTAAAGTTGTCCTTAAGCAAATTCAAACAAGTCTCATAGGGTTAGGTGAACCATAACTTAACCTTAACTCACCTACAGTAACTATTTCTCTTCTATCTCTAGCTAATCCCCCCTTGAAGTGGCCAATTCGTAAAGGTTACTTAGCTAGTGAAGAGGGAGTGTCGGACAACTGATGACGAACAGACTGCTTTTCTGAAGTTGCTTGAGCAATCAAGTGTCCTTAAGGTGCGTATGTACAACGTGCTAGCTTGACTTTGTCTACGAGCAGAGTGCGTGAACGTGGCAGGCCCCAGTTCCTCATAGAATTTTAGGGGTGCCAACTATTAATAAATTACAGTACTAAATACAGTTTGATTACATCATGATATATACAGGGTGAATCTAACAAATTGATCTTAGTTTAATTAAACTAAAGTTAAACCAAATATTCCCTTTAACTATGTTAATATCTTAAATCCACATCTGCCTTACACGAAAACCTTTTCATCCTCGCCACGTCATCTAACGTGCAGATGCAGTTTAGGTCAGTGGAAAATTCCATATAATTACATGTATATATAATATAGTAGTTGTTCACGAGGGTTAAACGCAGTAGCATTTAATTTATCAATAACAAGAATTATTAAAGAGAACGTAATTTCTGGGTTATAAAAGCCACTTGAACAATTGACAACGGTCTCTAGTTTTCCTCTGCTTCAAACCAGGGATGACTGCTATAAAAAGTAGAGAGTGCAACTGCTCTTGGGGAAAATATTTCCCACAGTTTTGGGGCTGGGCAGAAAATGATACGCTGTATCATGTCATGTGACCCTTAGCCAGGAGTTCCCTCCATGGATCTCGAGAACCCTGTGTTGCGGCCCTTCTCAGTCACGCATCCTGACCCATTTGATCTTCACCATCCCCTGGATCCGGAGTGGCCGCTATCTCAAGGGGTACCAGTTTATCAATAGTTTTTATACTGGTATGTCCCCTACATTTTATTTTTACGAGTCTCAGCACCCCCTCTGAATCTGGGTGCGTGGAGATCACTTTAGCTAATGGCCACTAGATCTTTGTTGTTCGGTTTTTACTAAGACCACATCCCCTGTGTTTATAACAGATTTGTTGCTGGCAGCCTGAGCCCCATAAAATCTTTCTCGTAGGCTCAAAAGATATTCATCGCTTCAATGTCTATTTCAAGTATCCAACACCCTTTTCAGACGATGATATCCCTCCCGCAGATGTTGTTCTAAATCATTATTTTCTAT
The DNA here is from genome assembly GCF_032717465.1 of Coenobita brevimanus. Classification (NCBI taxonomy): domain Eukaryota; kingdom Metazoa; phylum Arthropoda; class Malacostraca; order Decapoda; family Coenobitidae; genus Coenobita; species Coenobita brevimanus. The sequence goes on from NC_137035.1 coordinate 7,497,424, forward strand.
GTTAGAATCATCAGCTTCTTCCTTGATATCCACACAAGGCATCGGATGGAGCTTCCTGCCATATAACATATAAGTTGGTGTTAAGGCCTCTAGCGAGACGCTAGTGTCATCTAGATAAGTCAGGGATCTATTATTAATCCTAGTTTCAGTTTCAGTTACTACCGTTCTTAATTCTTCTCTCGTGATCTTAGTTCTGTGTAATGTTTTCCTCAGACAGTTCTTGACAATACCAATCAATCGTTCGGTAAATCCATTTTGCCACGGAGCTCCTGGAGCCACGAACTGCCAGGAATAACTTTGGACTCCCAGCGCCGACTCAACCTTTGGGTCATTCATTATGTTCAACAGTAAAGGTGCTGCTCCAACAAAAATAGTTCCGTTGTCGATTATTAACTTGCCAGGACAAGACCTAGTGGCAAATCTTCAGAAGACATTGAGGAATGTCTCTGAGCTCAGATCTTCCGCTATTTCTAGATGGACTGCCCTTGTGTAGGCACAAGTAAATAGACAAATGTAAACTTTATGGGGAGTTTCCTCACCCGTAACAGTTATAGCCCCTATGTAGTGCACTCCTGTTACTTGGAAGGGCCGACTTACATTTACCCTATCCCTTGGTAGGGCCGGTGGTCCTGGGTAGTCGTATGGTCGTTGCTCCTACCTCCTACAAATGATGCAGTTTTTGAGATATTTTTTAATGACCTGTCTACCCTTAGGAATCCAATACCTTTCCTGAATTTGGGACAGGGTCTGCAGCACACTTCCATGGAGAGTGGAATCATGGGCTTCTTTTATAATTAGTTGTACAAAGCATCCGCTCTTGGGTAATAAAATGGGGTGTTTGGTTTGGATGGGCAAGTCAGCCTTTACCAATCGGCCCCGACATCGTATCAGACCTTTTCCGTCTACGAACAAGCCTAAATCCTTTATCAGCTTATTCCTGTTTCCAGTGCCTTGGCCTAAAAGGTTATATATTTCTCTGTAATAGTTCTTTTGTATTCTTTTCAGCCAGTATTCTAGGGCATCTAACTTCTGAAACCCCACGTTCTTATTCAAAAATTCAACAACCAATTTAGTAGTGTTTGTTATGCTGAGTGTTTTTAGGCCGACTCCTCGTACTAAAAACACTAGCTACTGAGCGGGGTCCTCTTTCCGGACCGGAAGTAAAGCACCAACAAAGGAACAGGACATAAAAACTAGGCAGCCCACCTTTAACACATCCATTACCTTAATTCTAACACCGTGACAATATTACATAGAATGATATTCTGGACAGGGGATACAGATATACAAAGTTACGTTAAGATAGCACGGGATATTCACACACACTGTAATTACACTTTACAATGGGTTAAGGTTCTATAAGTGAATGTGACTGTCTTTCATTAAAGTCCAAAAGGTCTTAGTGCACTGGTACAATAGGGACGTATAGGCTTAATGGTCCAGGGGAGGAATATTACTATAAAAGAACAGGGAGAGCAGATCACTATAATTTACTGGCTGGGCTCGGCGCGGCGACTCTCGCCTGCGCGTGCACTGGTAAGGGGGAACTCCTCTATTCTGGGCTGGGGGAACAACACTAGATTCACGGGCCCAGAATTTATAGTCTTTAATCAAGGGAAAGTAATCACGGGCACTTATAGATGGGATCCCTCTTATTCACTCTGTCACTGTATCACTATCCCTGTCTCACTTCCCCTGGTGTAGGAGGGAATGTCACTAATCTTGCCCGATTTTCTGGGGCGATATCACTCTGTCACTTTAAGGGGACCTCCGGGGGCTCTACCCGTGGCGGGAATCACCGTACCCGCTGGGGGGAGACTCGATCCGGGTCCGATCCACTGAGGCGTTGCAGGGAGACCCTCTTGCCTGGGGTCTCGACCTGTTGTAGACCCTCCTCTCTGGTCCCGTAGTCACGGTGCAGGGAGATCCTCTTGCCTGGGGTCTCGACCTGATGTAGACCCTCTTCTCAGGGTCCCGTCGTAGTGGTGCAGGGAGACCCGTCTATGTGGGGCCTCGACCTGTTGTTGTGGCCCTCAGGACTGGAGCCAAACAGGTGGAGCAGTCGTGTCTGGCGTCGGAGGGTCTGCGGCAGGAGGAAGACAGCGTTTGTAGGCTGCTGGGCTCGCCTGGGGGTCCGGAGACTGTGGAGGTCTGTCAGGGGACACGCCGTCAGGTGTGGACTGCGGCCTCGTCTCCTGCTGGTGCCTGGGGAAGACAAGAATCTCCCGGGAGTGGGAGGTAGGTCCCGACTGGGACTGGGTCTTTGCTCGGGGGACACCTTCGGGGCAACTCTCCCGGGTGGTGTCCAACTACTCCTGCAGGAGTTGGCTGAATATAGAGGACACACGGAGGCCGTGTTCTCTCTCTTACATAGGGAGGGTAGCACAGAGGCGACTCTCTCTCTTGTCTCCGACACAGCCGTGGCGCCAGGTCGATTGGCCCTGGGACCCATTATTGACTTTATACAAGGGGCTCTTACCCTTGGGGTGGCTAGGGGTGTTGGCCCCTTATAGTTCACTATTGGGCCTCCTGCCCTGTTTGTGATAGAGGGTATTTCTCCCTCGTGTTCACTAAAGGACCTCCTGTCCTGGTAGTGGCAGAGGGTATTTCTCCTTCGTGGCTCACTGTGGCAGAGGGTACTGGACCCTCGTGGCTCACCAGAATAGTGGCAGAGGGTGGTGTTCCCTCGTGGCTCACTGTGGCAGCAGGTGCGAACACCTCGTGGCTCACCAAGGGACCTCCTGCCCTTCTGGGGTGAAGCTGTGGTCGTCACCACAATACTACTAGGGACTGATGTTAGATCAGTCCCACCCCACTGCTGTCGATGGTCAACCCGCCGTGTAAGTTGTTGCGGATCTAGGCTCACCTGGCGTTGGGGCAGTTGCGGGAAGAAGGGGCACAGGTCAGTGGTGGTTGGATGATCCTCTTGCCCTGGGTCATTAACCTGTCCGTTATCTCCTCCTCGGGTGGTGGGGTGGTGGTGGCCCGGTGGTGGTGTGGGGGGTGGCGGGGCGGAAGGTCTGGCCGCGGGCATTTTACCACCGTTGCTCGTGAAAAAGTCACGACCCCGTGACTGCAGGTGATAGGTGATGGTGGTGAATGTCTTGTTGACTGGGGTGAGGTGCTGCTGAATGTAGATCCAGTGGTTGGTCATCGTGTTCGGTTCCTGGGCTGGGATGAAGAAGAGTCAGATGGAGGATGGGCGGTTTGTGTGGTGCAGGCGGCGAAGAAGCTGGGGTGTCTGTCGGATTCTGATGGGCGGCTGGCCGTAAGGTAGCCACTGGACGCAGGTGATTCTCATGCTGGTGGTTTGTGCTTGGTGAGGCGGCCGTAGCTGAATGCTGGCGAGGGTTGGCGGGTCGGTGCTTTTATGGGGGATGGGTCTGTGGGTAGGGGATTTGACTTTGGGGAATTGGGACTTGGGATTTTTCCATCGTGCTTGGTGGAGAGGGAGAGTGATGGGGGAGGTGTTTGGGGTAAGGGGGTTTTGTGGTTGTGTGTGGTGGGCTGGTTGGTTACTAGGGGGTGGTGTTGGTGTGTATCTGGGTGGTGGACGTGAAAGGCGGCCTGATCTGCTAGTGGTGGTGGTGAGTGTGGGTGTGGGTGGTGGGGGTGGTTGAGCACGTGGTGGTGGTGAGGGTGTGTGGGTGTTGGGGGGTGAGGTGGGTGGCAGTGCGGTGTGGCGGGTATAGTGAGCATGGTCGCTGGGTAGGGCGGGCGCGTTTGCTTGGGTGGTTCTGGGTGTGGTGCGGGCGCAGGTGGGCGAAGGTTGAGGAGTGTGGGTTGAGGAGGTAGTGGTTTGGGGTGGCGGTGGAGAGGCAGGGGATGGAGGGGACATGGTCTGGGGGGTGGTGTGGGAATGGGTGGTGAGGGTGGTGTGGGAGTTGTTGAGTATGTGGTGGTGCTGGGTGGGGGTGGTGGTGAGGGCGGCAGTTGAGGTGAGTCAGGATCCAGGGTGGTGGGAGGTGGTGTGGTTGTAGGTGAGGTGCTGGGTGGGGGTGAGTAGTAGGCGTATGAGCGTGGGGGGTAATTCCCGGAAACGTCGTCGTGGCCAGGTGGTTGGGCAGAGGTGCTGGGCGCGCGGGTGCAGGGATGGTCATTGTTGGGTGGGTGGAAAGGTCGCCCGTGGCAGTTGCGATATGTGCGTTGCTGGCCGTATTGATTGATGTCACTTGATACAGGTTGGGGACTTGGGTTATGGTGAAGGGTCCGATGAATCGTGGTGCAATCTTATTTGGGGTAGGGAGTTGGGCGACAACAACGGATTGGCCAGGTTTGTAGGGGTTGGTGCGGTTGGTGTCGGGTGTAAGGTCTTGTTGTGCTTGCAGGTGGTGGAGGCGGCGTTTGAGATGGTGGAGAGGGTCGGTGGCGGAGGGTGGGGAGGGTGGCTGGAGGTGGTGGCGGAGTGGGAGGAGGAGCGGGGTTTCCCCGAATACTCGCTCGTGCGGTGTTATGCCGTCTTCTCGCGGGCATGTGTTTAGGCCCCATTGAACTATTTTGACGTGAGCAGTCCACCTTTAACACATCTATTACCTTAATTCTAACACCGTGACAATATTACATAGAATGATATTCTGGACAGGGGATACAGATATACAAAGTTACGTTAAGATAGCACGGGATATTCACACACACTGTAATTACACTTTACAATGGGTTAAGGTTCTATAAGTGAATGTGACTGTCTTTCATTAAAGTCCAAAAGGTCTTAGTGCACTGGTACAATAGGGACGTATAGGCTTAATGGTCCAGGGGAGGAATATTACTATAAAAGAACAGGGAGAGCAGATCACTATAATTTACTGGCTGGGCTCGGCGCGGCGACTCTCGCCTGCGCATGCACTGGTAAGGGGGAACTCCTCTATTCTGGGCTGGGGGAACAACACTAGATTCACGGGCCCAGAATTTATAGTCTTTAATCAAGGGAAAGTAATCACGGGCACTTATAGGTGGGATCCCTCTTATTCACTCTGTCACTGTATCACTGTCCCTGTCTCACTTCCCCTGGTGTAGGAGGGAATGTCACTAATCTTGCCCGATTTTCTGGGGCGATATCACTCTGTCACTTTAAGGGGACCTCCGGGGGCTCTACCCGTGGCGGGAATCACCGTACCCGCTGGGGGGAGACTCGACCCAGGTCCGATCCACTGAGGCGTTGCAGGGAGACCCTCTTGCCTGGGGTCTCGACCTGTTGTTGACCCTCCTCTCTGGTCCCGTCATCTCGGTGCGGGGAGACCCTCTTGCCTGGGGTCTCGACCTGATGTAAACCCTCTTCTCAGGGTCCTGTCGTAGTGGTGCAGGGAGGCCCGTCTATGTGGGGCCTCGACCTGTTGTTGTGGCCCTCAGGACTGGAGCCAAACAGGTGGAGCAGTCGTGTCTGGCGTCGGAGGGTCTGCGGCAGGAGGAGGACAGCGTTGGTAGGCTGCTGGGCTCGCCTGGGGGTCCAGGGACTGTGGAGGTCTGTCAGGGGATGCGCCGTCAGGTGTGGACTGCGGCCTCGTCTCCTGCTGGTGCCTGGGGAAGACAAGAATCTCCCGGGAGTGGGAGGTAGGTCCTGACTGGGACTGGGTCTTTGCTCGGGGGACACCTTCGGGGCAACTCTCCCGGGTGGTGTCCAGGTACTCCTGCAGGAGTTGGCTGAATATAGAGGACACACGGAGGCCGTGTTCTCTCTCTTACACAGGGAGGGTAGCACAGAGGCGACTCTCTCTCTTGTCTCCAACACAGCCGTGGCGCCAGGTCGATCAGCCCTGGGACCCATTTTTGGCTTTATACAAGGGGCTCTTACCCTTGGGGTGGCTAGGGGTGTTGGCCCCTTATAGTTCACTATTGGGCCTCCTGCCCTGTTTGTGATAGAGGGTATTTCTCCCTCGTGTTCACTAAACGACCTCCTGTCCTGGTAGTGGCAGAGGGTATTTCTCCCTCATGGCTCACTGTAGCAGAGGGTACTGGACCTTCGTGGCTCACCAGAATAGTGGCAGAGGGTGGTGTTCCCTCGTGGCTCACTGTGGCAGCAGGTGCGAACACCTCGTGGCTCACCAAGGGACCTCCTGCCCTTCTGGGGTGAAGCTGTGGTCGCCACCACAATACTACTAGGGACTGATGTTAGATCAGTCCCACCCCACTGCTGTCGATGGTCAACCCGCCGTGTAAGTTGTTGTGGATCTAGGCTCACCTGGCGTTGGGGCAGTTGCGGGAAGAAGGGGCACAGGTCAGTGGTGGCTGGATGACCCTCTTGCCCTGGGTCATTAACCTGTCCGTTATCTCCTCCTCGGGTGGTGGCCCGGTGGTGGTGTGGGGGGTGGCGGGGCGGAAGGTCCGGCCGTGGGCATTTTAGTGTTTATAAGTTTTCTTATTGATGAGAATCTGCTAATGTCAATTACTTCTGGCTCAGGTACTACAGGATCCAAGTTTACTACACCAACCTCAGCAATACCGTACTGTTTCTACTCAGGCCAATCCTTAGTGAGTAACATTTAGGACCTTTAAATAAGTTATCTTTGATCAGTCTCTTTACGGTCGAATCTCTCGAGAGCAGATCAGCTGGATTTTGTTTGAAGGACACTTGCATGAAATTAAATTTGGAAGACAGCTCTTTAATAGTCTTCACTATTACGGACGAAAGGAATTTTACTGTCTTCTTTTCCTAACCAGTAAAGACAAATCTCATGGTCAGTCCATACGCTAATATCCTGAAACTGAGTATCAAGAGTAGTGGTTATATACCTGGCCAATTTGGTTCCTACTTCTATGGAAGCCAATTCCATTTGAGGTAGGGTTCTTCCTTTAATTGGCGCAACTCTGGCTTTGGACATAATAATCTTACTATCCTTTCCTGTTGCGCAATAAGCTACTGCTCCATAGGCCCTTTGAGAAGCATCACAAAATATGTGTAAGTGCGACCTCATTACTGTTTATTTTCCTGGGAATACATATGCTTGATGTGGTTTCAATCTCCTTTCTAATCTGTTCCCATTGTTCCACATATGTCTTACCTAATTCAGAGTCTCAGTCTAACTTTTCTCGCCAAGCCTTCCGTACTAAACATTTGCCCCTAATAACTATAGGACTGACAAACTCTAATGGGTCAAATAACATGGAGACCTGACTTAACAAGGACCTTTTGGTGAGAGTGACATCAGAGAACTTAATTGGTTTCATACTTATTACATCAGTTTTTGTATCCCAGTTAAGACCCAACACATTTTGAATTTTGGGAATGTCAGAATTTGGATAGTCCTCTTGTATTTTATTCCTCATAAGCGGTGAATTTGTATTCCAGCTCCGTAACGGCAAATTTGCCTTCCCACATTCAGACTTGGCTTCTTCATAAGCCTTCAAAACTTCCAACTCCTATCAGCAACACCTTGCAAATTATCCATATAAAAAGCCTGCCCTATTTCTGAACAGTTGGCATTTTCAAAATGATGCTTTAAAATGTTGCACAGGAGGAAAGGACTAGCACAAGAGCCAAAGAGCACCGATCGGAAACAGTAAGTTTTCAATGGACTATCCTCATTTTGAGGATCACGAGGCCAGAGGAATTTTGTAAATTTCCTATCTTCCACTCATAGTCCTATTCTGAGAAAAGCTTTACTAATGTCTGCTGTGTAAGCATAAGGTTTCTCTCTAAATCTTAGTAACACATTCCCTAACTTCTCTGTTAGTGTAGGTCCAGAGTATAGGCAATCGTTCAAGCTAGCTGATCCCTTGGACGCTTTACTACTACAATTGAATACCATCCTTATGGGAGTAGTTACTGAATCCTTGCTTACAGCATGATGTGGTAAGTAGTGTCCTTCTTTGTGGTTAACATGGAATTCTACCTCTTCTATAAATTTATTCTTCAATTGATCCTTTACAATATCGTCATATATGGTCAGATGTTCTGGTTTATCTCTCAACTTCCTTAGAAAAGAATTTAAGTGAGCTTTAGCTGCTTGGTAATTTGTTGGCAACTCAGAATGGTTTAGTTTCCATGGTAATCCTACCCAATACTGTCCATCCTTAAATTCCACAGACTGATCATACAAAGCCAAAGTTATTTTATCTTCAGGGGTTGGTTCCTCAGAGTGTATTCCTATATTGTCTAGGTCCCGCAATTTGTGTACAGGTTCAATATTTTCATCCAAGTCATTTATCTGAGTAGGTTCTAATTCTGCACCTATTCTACCTACCATCAATGACTGTGTGGGGGTAACAAAGGCTGAGTCTACTAGTTTGGCCTCTCATTTAACTTGTTTTGGGAAAGGCAACTGACCCATAATAAGGTTACCTCCTGGACTCTTGAACAACTGTACTTTATTCCTTTTGAACGTCCTATGTAGTATTCTTCCACAATAATCAGAACCAATTATCATTTTTATGGGACCCACAGTGTCTGATTCCACATTTCGTTTAGCCAACTTTATCCCTGAGCTTTGTAGATGATCAAAGGTTTCCTTTAATCCCTTTATGTATATACTTGTCTCCATATTATCAAGCACAGCTGCTGTTATATGGCATTTATATCTGCCTAATTGTGTCATAAAAGACTTTGTAGTTACTTGTAGAGAAGTTATATATATTAGATTTGTGGACGAGCGGTTGTTATACTTGAGTAGCTTTGTGAGTAGATAATCTTCTTTCCCATTTGTCATCTGGTGACAGGAGAGGTAAAGAATAGTATGGGACTATTTTTATTTGTCTTGGAAATATTAACAAGTCTCTACACAGTGTGTAGGAGGAGGAAGCTGAAAGTTAATGTAAACAAAAGTAAAGTTCTGGTGTTTGAGAGGAATGAAGTCACAGAGTGTGCAGTGAGGTTGGATGGTGAGGATATGGAGAATGTGAGTGCATTCAAGTACTTCGGTAGTGTGATGAATAAGGATGGAACTTTGGGGGATGAAGTACGTGAAAGGGTACAGCAGGGAAGAAAGGTTGTTGGTACACTGAAAGCAGTGATGAGAAATAGGGAGGTGAGTATGGAAGTTAAGAAGTCACTGCATGATGGTATTGTGATCCCTACCCTGACGTATGGAAGCGAGGCGTGGACCTTGCAAGAGGGGAACAAGTCAAGAGTGAGAGCAGTGGAAATGAGTTACTTGAGAGGAGCATGTGGAGTGACGTGGAGGGACAGGTTGACGAATGAAGAAGTGAAGGAACGTTGTGGGGTAGATGTGGATGTGGTTGAAAAGATTAGGAGAAATACACTGAGGTGGTTTGGACATGTGGAGAGAATGGAGAATGAAAGACTGACCAAGAGGGTGTATGTAGGTGAGGTGGAGGGAGGGAGGGAGAGGGAGGGGTAGACCGAGGATGAGGTGGAGGGATGGAGTTGAGAGGTATATGAGGGAGGGGGGGTGAGTTGGGGGGAGGGGAGTCAAATGGTGGGTGACAGAGTGACTTGGAGGCGTTTTGTCTGTGGCCACCCTTTGCGGGATTAGGGCGTCGGGCTATAGATAGATAGATAGATAGACTCTCACACAGAGCGAAGTATAAAGTAGAGTCCCGCCAGCTATCTCTCTGTCTCTCTGTCTCTGTCTCTCTCTCAAGTTGCTAAGCCCTTCTCCCTGCGACCTGTCTGTTCTATGGCTAGCTTCCTTCTGACTTCTCTTTCCTAAATTCTGGTGAAACAGGAGACGTATCACGTGTGTTCCTTGTGATTGGAAAGTTCTAGAAGCCTGTGTGTGAGTATGTGTGTATGGTCAACAAGGCTTTGTTCACCGGTGAATTGCTGACAACTAACTGCATCATCTCCTTACTGGCTACTTCGTAATCTGTCGTCAGCTTTTCCTCAGTGTAACTTGCAAGATCATTTCCCATTCCCAGGCTCGCATAGAGCTGTCTATCTATCTATTTATCTATCTATCTATTATGATTTGTAATTATAATATGGAGTCCTAATAACTGTATTACAGGTCTAACTAAATCAAAAGACTGAGCTTTCTTAGTTGTTAAGAATCCTGTAATGGCTAGTTTTACCTTGCCAGTAATAGGTAACTTTAATTTCTTCACAATGTCTGCAGAAATGAAGGTTTTCTGAGCACCCGTATCAAACAAGGTACATACTAATAGGTTTCTCTTCTCAAACAATACTTTCACATCTGCTATTGGTACTGCAGCTGGCATTACTAATGGAGCATTCCCTTTTGCAATTGTCATATTGACGCTTGCAGGTTTAAGAACCTCATTTTTCATCCTAGAGCATAAAGCACTATGATGTTCTTTTTTGCATTTAAAACAAAGATTTAGTTTAGTCTTACAGTCCATGGAAGTATGTTCGGAGTTCATACAGATTATACAACACCCCAGTTCCTGAGGCTTTCCTACTCTAGAAGCATAATCAGGATACCGTTGACAAGATGCACTGGAATGTTGCTCACCACAAAATACACAAACTTTCCTGTCTTTTACCATGGAAGGATTTTCTTCCTTCATCTCCTCAGCTTGTCTATTCCTTATCGTTAATACTTTATCCTCAGCCTTTAAGGAGCTAAGGAAAGTACCTATCTCTTCTTTAGGCACATACTTAGTCTTCTGTGACTTAGGTTTCCAAACCAGTTGGTTATTGGGTTTTTTCTTTATTTCAGTCTTCTGTTTGACCACGGTAGGTTTTACTATTCCTTGCAAATGTTTACGGAGTTGCATCAAGCCTTCCTCAATCTCTTCGCAAGAGAAATTGTCCTTTTGGTACCTACCATACAAAGCATCTTTGGTTTTCGGTGGAAGCTTTAAGGAAACAATTCTTGAAAGCACCCAATATGATGCCTTAATATCTTCGTAAGTACCTAAGGCCTTTAAGATACAACTTATTGCAATTCTAAATTTTTGCAAGGAATCAAAATCGTGTCAAGGTATGGGTAATTCAATTACAGCCTTCAGTAACTGAGTAATAACTTGCTCCCTGTCTTCATAGTTTTGTCTAAGGATGGTCAAGGCCACCTCATAATTATTTTCTTCTACTGGTAATTCAGCTAATATAGTGCTCCTTTGACCTGTCCTAACAGATATGTAAGTTTAGTGACTTTAGGGAGATCCGTTCTGTCGTGTACTAAATATTTGAACTGGTCCCAGAAGGATTTCCAGGAAATCCTTCTGGGACCAGTTTGGATGGGCTCCCCATCAAACTCCGGAAGCGTTTATTTGTGGTACCACAGCTCCACTCTGCTGTTCCACAACTTGTGTTTCCGTGACTGTCTCAGCTAATTTTGACTCTAATGTCTTTACTGCAGTTAAGGATTCTTCTAATTTACCATCAAACTTCGTTGTTTCTGATTCTAAGAGTTCCTTATCATCAGCCTTTACTATAGCCGGCTCAGAATTAATTACCTCTTACTACTCCATAGGCCCACCCATAGCTTGTATAGCATAGAACTGTCCTTTCTTATGTTCTATATAATTTATAAATTTCTGCAGAACCGCTTCCCTACCATTGACTGTTCCAATGTATACCGTCAGCTTTCAACGTTGCTTGGAAGGGCTTGGCGTTAAAATGTATGAAATCCCTCCCCTTACTGATCCTTTGCAACTTCCTGTTCACAGCTCTGCTAATTAATTTATATGTTCCATAACAAACTGGAGGGCCATATACTTGTATGGCAGGTTCCTTGGCTCGAGGAGAGTTATGGCTACCAAGGATTTACAAGAGCCCTCTATGGCTCCCACCACTGCTAAAATATTCTCCACTACTTCATTGACCTCCACTTCCTCATGGATATCATTTCCTCCCAGGAATAGGACAGTATGGTCATGCTCCCAATCTAATACGGCATTCAGCCTTTCATCTTCAGAGAAAGAGCTTGCCCTTCCTCCCAGAGCCCTGTATATACGAATTTCCACGTCCTCCACTTCAACCGAACGCGGTAGTAAAGAATGCCCAACGAAAGCAACTTTAAAAATATTCAGCGCCTCGGCACACATCGGCTCTCCTCACTTGGTCGGGGCACCAAAATATGAAAAATATTTCAAGGTTCTGGTAAACAAATCGGGGCTCCTCACTCGGGGCACCAAAATGTGAAAAATATTTAATGTATACAAGTCAGTATCCTCAGCCGGGGCACCAAAATGTGAAAAATATTTATACAAGTCGGTATCCTCAGCCAAGGCACCACAATCTCAGAAATTTCTAGTATTTTCTGATAAACAACTCGTAGGTCGTTACTCGCCCCTAAAGTTGTCCTTAAGTAAATTCAAACAAGTCTCATAGGGTTAGGTGAACCGTAACTTAACCTTAACTCACCTACAGTAACTAATTCTCTTCTATCTCTTAGCTAATCCCCCCTTGAATTGGCCAATTCGTAATGGTTACTTAGCTATGGTAGGACAAATCTAAACTTGCGGCTAAGGTGGGGCACAACCCTCTGCACAGTGGTGCTATGTTTCCCAAACTCACGATGTGAAACGGCTGTTATATATGTAAAAGGCACCACAAATACGATAAACACATATGAATACAATGGTAACGTGTGTATTATAATATATGAAAGAACAGTAAACTTATTATGCATGAAATATTTATACGGCAATACAGAAACGTGGCATAAATATTTTAAAGTGTTGCTAAAAAAAAGTAGTCACTTTTATTGGCTTTTACCGTATTTCTCAGGTAGGTAATAATGTCACAATTGTGATTATAAGTTAATGTGCAGGAATATAAGTAAAAATATGCTAATTTCTTAGTAAAAGAAAAACATAATACATTAAACCCTCGTGAGCGGCAACACTCACACAGACCCAGACTAATCCGAAAGCCTCCTCGTGTCACTTTACTGTGTCCTTACCTCCTGGGAGGTGTGAAAATAAAGTCAAATTAACAATATGTACAATATAATGTTAAAGAAAATAACCAAAATGTATCCTAAAACACCATAAATGAGAGAGAGAGAGAGAGAGAGAGAGAGAGAGAGAGAGAGAGAGAGAGAGAGAGAAGGGGGGGAAGAAGGCAGGCCAGAGGAGGTGTTGAGGGATGGAGGAAGGGAGGGAAGGAAGGAGGGAGACAGTGATTGAATGAAAAATCATGGCGCTGCACCAGCGAGGTCATCTGGCGACATATGCAAAACAATAATAAATATTTTTAAATATAATTAGATATAATAAAAAAAATGAAAGTCACTCATAAAAGAAACAAAATTCCCCAGGGTGACGCACAGCTCCCCCAGGAGAGAAAGAGAGAGAGAGGGGGGGGGGTGGCATCAAGCTATGGAAAAGTGGCAACACTATACAGAGCTTCGTGCCCCACCCTAGCCGCAAGTTTAGATTTGTCCTATTATAGTGAAGAGGAAGTGTCGGACAACTGATGACGATGAGGCTGCTTTTCTGAAGTTGCTTGAGCAATCAAGCATCCTTAAGGTGCGTATGTACAACGTGCGAGCTTGACTATGTCTACGAGCAAAGTGCACGAACGTGGCAGCCCCAGTTCCTCATAGAATCGTAGGGGTGCCAACTATTAATAAATTATAGTACTAAATACAGTTTGATTACATCATGATATATACAGGGTGAATCTAACAAATTAATCTTAGTTTAATTAAACTAAAGTTAAACCAAATATTCCCTTTATGTTAATATCTTAAATCCACATCTGCCTTACACGAAGACCTTTTCATCCTCGCCACGTCATCTAACATGCAGACGCAGTTTAGGTCAGTGGAAAATTCCATATAATTACATGTATTTACAATACAGTAGTTGTCCACGAGGGTTAAACGCAGTAGCATTTACTTTATCAATAACAAGAATTATTAAAGAGAACGTAATTTCTGGGTTATAAAAACCATTTGAACAATTCCGACTGTCACTAACTCAAGAGTTGCCACTGATCGCCAGCTAGTTCAAGATAGAAGTCGGGCTACTCATGCAGAGACCACAGAAGTCGCATATCTTTAAAAATCTCTCCCGTGATAGTTATTGATATACCGTACGTAAGCTCTTCATGATATTATTCTTTAGTTGTTATACTAATTTCCTAGATATGCTTTAATGCAATAAATGCAGGAAAACGTTACTATAGAAGCCGTGAAAGCACACCGGGTGTGACAGCATTCATCACATATTTACAAGTCTCTAGCTGCACCTTTTGTTTGAAACCCATATAATTTAGTTTTCTAATAGAACAATGCTTTATCTCCAAAATGCTGAAGAAAATCTGCACAGTTTTTCATATGAAAATCGTACAATGTTTAAAGCCGAAATCGTGCAGAGACGAGACTGCTGGCCGAAATCGGACGATGCCGAGGGCTCCAAAATACCATACAAAAAGTCAACGCAACACACCGGTGGTGTACCCTGAACAGGGTATTCCTCTAGACTTCAGGAAAAACTTCAGTCTAGGCACTGTCCATTTTTCTATGCAACGGTTTTCCATGATCTTTGTACAGCAGTTCCACCGGGACAGCAGACACACGTGAGTTTGTTATTGTTTGTGATTGTAACGTACGATCTTCAACCGTGTCGAGCTAATAATTCTTAATGAAGAATCGTTATATGTTTCTCAGAACACTATTTATTTTTGTTTTGATTGACAAATACATGAAATGGATGTAAAATAAAGCTCATCGATATTTAAGGAAGGAAAGAATAGTAACTGTACCAAAACCGAGATGGTAGACTTAGGCCATCAGTTTTTTATTCTATTTGATTATATTACAACCTCTCTTCCCTGTAGCAGTTAAATAATGTTGTTATAATTTCTCCCTTCCTTTTAGTGACACAGAGGGCACACAAAATGAACGGGGTTTAGTTGACCGACTTTGATGTCGAAAATTAAATAATCTGGTGAAGAGTGGCAGTTTTTCCTCGGTTAGTGACATCGGGAATTGACAACGGTCTCTAGTTTTCCTCTGTTTCAAACCAGGGACGACTCCTATAAGAAGTAGAGAGCACAACTGCTCTGGGGGAAAATATTTCCCACACCTGGAATGATTATTGCTTCTATGGCTGAAAGCCATCTGGGTGTGCCTTGCGTATTACAGAGGTTCTTCTCTTGGGCATGGAAATATACATTCCTTTCTCATATCCTTTCACTAATGCAAAAAATTGGTTTAATCACGCATCCTCTAATGCTGTCAACAACAAGGAGAAGGCCTACAAAAGGTACCAGAGCTAACTCACCCCAGAATCTCATCTTTTTATGTTTCTGCCCGGAATCGTGCTAAGTCTGTTCTTCGCTCTGCTAAAAATAATTTCATCTGTACTAAATGTTCTCAACTCTCTAACTCGAATTCTTCCCACTCCTTCTGGCACCTTCCCAAAAACTTTCCTAATAACTTTACCTCATTATCCTTCCCTCCTCTTTTCCACTCTGATGGCTCTACAGCTATTTCTTCTACTGATAAACCTGATCTCCTCATTCAGACTTTCTCCTCCAGTTCCACCGTAGACGATTCTAATGTTGTCCCTTCATCACTTTCCCCTTATGACTTCCTCATAGTTGACATTAAAATTTCTTCAATCGATGTAGTTTCTGCCATCAATGGCCCCAATACTAACAATGCATATGGTCCTAATAGGGTCCCTCCTGTTGTTCTCAAGAACTGTGCGTTTGGTCTTACACACTGCTTAGGTAAACTCTTTCGCCTTTGTCAATCATCTTGTACCTTAAGATGATTTGCTCAAAAAGCGGGACATTCTAGTCACAATTTAAAAAGCGGGAGGGACGTCCAAAAAGCGGGACTGTCCGGCCTAAATGCGGAACTCTGGTTACCTTCTATATATATATATATATATATATATATATATATATATATATATATATATATATATATATATATACACAATATATATATATATATATATATATATATATATATATATATATATATATATATATACATATGTATCGTTTCGTTTCGTTTTTAAAGGCTCCAACATGCTTGCATGTGTCGGCCTTGGTCACCTAATGGCGGCTCTCCACGCTGCACGATCCATTGCAGCCTCCCTGTTCAGTCCCTTAACCCTAAGGTCACACTTAATGACCTCGTCCCATGTCTTTCTCGGTCTACCCCTCATAACCCCACCCCCAATATCAACACTTCTCACCTTCCTCACCCAATTATCATCCCACATCCTCTCCACATGTCCAAACCACCTCAATCTACCTCTCCTCATCACAACACCAATACACTCCATATATATATATATATATATATATATATATATATATATATATATATATAGATATATATATATATATATATATATATATATATTGTTATGAAGGGGGATTTACCAGTTAGGTAGTCTCGTACCTTCGAGACGTTTCTGGTACTGTAAGTTCCGGTACAAGTTATCAGGGTTGCCAGTATGTCTGCTGTTTGTGAGCTTAGTTATTTCGTAAGTTATGCATCAGTTTTTGTGCTCTTTTTCTTTATAATGTTTGATTTAAGTGATTGCTTGTTAACTTATGTAGTTTAAGTTCGTATGGTAAATGATTTAGAGTGTTATGTAATGTAAGACAACACTGGCATGTTTTGGGCCGTTCCCGAGTTGGCAACTTGTCCGTCGAGAGTAAACCCGAAGTTTCGAGAGTAATGCAAGCTTATATAAGATGGGGTAGAGATTATTACAAGTTTAGTCGGGTGTCAGTCAGTTTGAGTGAAGTGCAGTCGGTTTTGGTGCAGTGTCAGTGTCAGTGAAGATCGTATACTTTTGGTTCTTGTGAAAACAGTGGCAAACAGTGACGGGTTATTCAAGTTTGTATATCATTGGAACTTGAGAAAACAGTGAAGTGTCAAGCATTAAGTGTAATTACTGTCAGTGAAGATTATTTTCGGTACTTGTGTAATAAGTGAAGTGTTAGCAAGCATTAAGTGTACTAACTGTGAAGTGTTGTCAGGCATTAAGTGTAATTGCAATTAGTAAAGGGTGTATAGCTCCATTGCTTATGAGAACAGTGAAGTGGAAAGCATTAAATGGAATTACTTGGAAAATAAAGACGTTGAACTTTAAGGAGCCAGCGTTTATTTTCGCCTCAGCTGATCTTGTGTACAGCACACCTAAAGGCTGACCATAGGAAGAACAACTCACTGGGCAACGTCCTTCCTGTACTGTACTACTGCTGCTGGAGCCTGTGGCAGTGTGGAGAAGGGGAAGTAACAATATATATATATATATATATATATATATATATATATATATATATATACATATATATTTAAATACCCACCCCATGGAGGAGCCACAGAAGGGGTGGCGCAACACCCATCCCATGGAGTAACCACAGGGAGGTATTCAGAGTGCGTAGAGGGCCCGGGCCAGACGGTCTTATGTCCTTCGCCACCATGCGCCCTTCTTCCTCTCAAGCAGACCCAACGAGAGGTACTGCTGCATTACCCTCTGATGGGGATAGCACTCGCCAGAATCGGGGTGGGACTTGCCCATCGACAGTCCCAGGTAGGCCCTCGGACTCAGTGTCCACCGGACCTGCCTTCACAAGAAGGAGAGCTGTCACCAACGCTCGCTGTCCTACTATACCACATGGGAGCAGCGGCACAGTAGTATCCATCGGATCTACTGTAGGGGAAGTGTCCACAGGATCTCCTTCTGCCACCCACCTCCAGAAGCAGACGTCTCAGACCGTCACTCCGACGACCTTTGTCTGTGATCCCCAGAAGGGCGGCGGGCCCCGTGGTAGTATCCACTGGATCTACCACCGGGGCAGAGACCATCATTCATCCCCTAGATGCACTTTTCCCCTACAGCAGGAGGGCGACAGAGTCCACCAGGCCTGCCGAAGAAGCCAGAAGGCCCGCCAGGCCTTCTCTTCCTTATGTCCCCAGGAGGAGTGGTCCCCTGGCATCGTCCCCAGGACCTGTCAGCCCGAAGGAGTATCCACCTGATCTCCCTCAACCACTACCCTGGAAGGGAGCTGGGGTAGCATCCCCTGGACCTACCAGGCAGAAGGAGTGTCCTTTGGACCTCTTTCCTCTGCCCTGGAGTGGAGATTCGGCAGGGACCGTCAGGCCTGCCAGGCTGAGGGACAGACCATCGGTCGTCCCTCCTCCACTACCCCGGAGGCTCCCTACGAGGGAGCCGTCCCTTGCTTGGTCCACTCCTCCTGTGGCCGAGCAAGACACCCCTCCTGCTCCCCCTCCTTTATAAAGGGCGGAGACTGCTCCCCAACAGGGCCCCCGTCGGAGAGTACCTGGGATGGATGCACCTCGAGGCTAGGTGTCCTGTCCCTGCAGCCCAACCTCTGGCACCCCCAGCAGCTGATGGACTCCCCCAGGGTAAGCGGCCACAGTCAACCCCTGATGACCTTCACCTCCTGGCGAGACCACAGCCCTAGGACAACAAAGGGTGCCCTGCAGCTGACCCCAGGCCCGGACAAGCCTGGACCCGTCCCCAGGACTCCCACTACAACTAAGGGCAGGTGTCGTGCTGTGCGCCTCTTAGCCTTGTTCGGCCCCAGACCAGAGGGTCATCACACCCCCAGGGCCCCCACCGCCGCCCATCACGCCACCCTCCAGCTCAACCCGGTCCCCTGATCACGCTGTACAAGACCTGAACTGGGAATGCATTCCAGAGAGCCTTTCTCCCACACCAAGCCGTCACCTGCAGCTACCTGTACCATAGTCTTGGGCGCACTCCTAGCACCCTCCGGTGACCCAGCCTATGCTGTGAAATACTCCTCCGACGATTCCCAGTGTTACAGAGCCTGTGTGAACCTCCCCCCCCCCCTCGTCCAGAGTGTCGTGTCAATCCGTGCCCTAATTCATACTAGACCTTCGTGTTGTGTTCCCTTGTGTGCAGCTCCACCCCCTTCTGTGTGACTCTCCACCCCGTAGATAATACCCACACCCCCTGTTTAATGTCCGTGGCCCCTCCATGTGGCACCGCGACCCCTGTGTTATACAAGTGGTGATATACAGTGTCTTAGTCCTGTGGAATATCCGTCTCCTTGATATATATATGTCTATGTAAAAGACTCATGCCTGGATCTGAGCCCAAGAAGTTAGGTGCAGAATACGTTGCATAATATATATATATATATATATATATATATATATATATATATATATATATATTTATGTTACGCTGGGCATTTTTAGGTCGGCTTCCCATCCTAAGAATGCCTAGGGTGCAGCTGGGATCCCTTTCTAGACCGGAGCTTAGACCCAGTATGAGAGGAACAGGGCATAAAAACACAGGGCAACAACCTTACACGTATGTTGACAAACTCTTTGCTATAGACAGTTTAGACAATATGCTAAACAAAGTTAATGCATAGGCTGGCAGGGGGGTTTCGAGTATCACGCAGGATACTAGATAGACAGGAGTCTTAGTCTGGGTAAGGAGGCAATACACAACTTTCACAGTCCTTGCACAGGAGGCTCGTTCCCAGTGAGAAGGAAAGATATAGGTTTTACTGTGCACGAGGTAGTTCAAGAATTTTTACTCTAACACTGACTCTGGTTCCTGTTTCACGATAGTTATATAATATTGTCACTGATTTCTATTTCTTGGTTTACACAGGGTGGATGTGCACTGTCACAGAGTTATGATAATGACACTGAGCTTTGCCTCTCGTCTTGCACAAAATGGATATGTACTGTCTCGAGTGTCTTTCCTCACTTTAATGGATTTCACTGTTCACTTGCACTACACAGTCTTTGCCTCTCACTCACAGTCTGTGGGAGCCATGTATCACAGTCTCTGTTATATATGTAATGTCACTGATTGGGCAAAGGGGAAGGGGGAAGGCCTGTGGACTCACAGTCGTCGGCCTGGGGTATGCGGAGTCCCTTCATCCTGCGGCCATGGGGCTACTTGAAGGGGCATCGTCTCTCATCGAGAGTTTGGGCTGGGCGTGGTGAAGGGCCCCTCACTGTCGGAGCTGGGAACTGGGGTCTGGCCCTTAGGACTAGGGCCGAACAGGTCTTGGAGGTACTCCCTCAGGGGCCTGGTGGAGGAATCGCCTTTGTCGAGGAGGAGAGAGATCTCGCCCCAGGGGTCCTGGGGGTGCCCTCAGAGGTTCATCAGCTACAGTCTCCTTCCTGTGGCATTGCCATCAGGTTGGGGCTGCGGCATCACTCTTGACTGGAGTCCATCAGGTGGGGGTCCTCCTCGGGGGCTGACTGGATGGAGAATAGCCCTGGGGATAAAACCGGGCCTCTCCACCAGTCCTCAGGACAGAGGTCCTCCCCCTGGAGGTTGCCTCGGTCTGGGTGGATAAAGGAATGGCCTGCGCTCCCACCAGCAGGCAGGGCTGATCACAGGTCACCCTCAAGCTGCGGAGCCACAGGGGACGAGGGACTTTGGTGTCCCTTCCTGCCGCGGCTACTGGCCATTGCTGGGTTCCCTTGGGCAACAGATGAAGGGTGGCTACATGCCATCCCTTCGCTGTTGGTGAGGCTTCCGGCCGTCACTGGGGTCCCACTCCCTGACGGGAACGCAAATGAAGCGTGGCTACAGGTCATCGCTTGCCTGTCGGTGCAGCTGCAGATCGTTGCCAAAGTCCCATGTGGAGGGTGACGTGTAGACGAGGAGCAGCTACAGGCCGTCTCCTGCCACTGGCACAGCTACAGGCCATTGCCGGTGTCGTGCCCTCCAAGGCAACAGCAGAAGGAGAGGGGGCGTACCTTTCTGTCCCCTCATGCGGCTTCAGGCCGTCACGGGTTCTGCAGGGAGTGTAGGCAGCACCTGACACTGTGGCTATAGGCTGTCTCCTCTTTGGCAGCCCGGCTGCAGGCCATGGCCTTTTTGGTGTGCAGCTGTTGGCAATCACAGGGGCCCGGCTACAGGCCATCTCCTTGTTTTCAGAGTGGCTATAGGCCGTTTCTTGTTTTGCCCAACTTCTAGCCGTTGCTGGGGTGCTGCTTGGAGATGAAGGTTCAGCTCCACCCCGATCTGGGCGAGGGCTAGCTCACACGAAAGGTAGTGCACTCGAACTGGGGTGGTCTCATCGGGCACACTCCAGGGAATGTGGGCACGCGGTCCAGGTGAACTTATGTCCATACTGACCGGACATGTTGCATGCACCATCTACTCTTCTGTAGTCTCCTTCTGGGGATGTGGTGGCAGCCTGAGTTGCCACAGCTGGTATTTCACCAGCGTCATCAGGGACAAAGTCACATCTCCATGGCTGGAGGTAGTAGGTCTCTGTGGTTCTGGTGACATGGGCCAGCATCAGGTGTTGCAGGAGGATGTTCCATTGCGTTGTTGCCAGGTTTTCATCGAGGTGAGGGTTGCAGGTGAGGAAAAGAGTGGAGGTCTCGGGGGCTGTGTGGTGGAGTTGGAGGACGTGATGAGGGCCACAGATGCAGTGCTTCCTACTGAGGGTTGGTGCCCAGGTGGCACGTCGTATTCTCATGGTGGGAGATGTTTATTCCTGTACGGGATCAAGTTGAATGCTGGACCCTGAGGAGGCGGCAGTGGTTTTATGCTGGGGCAAAGCGCCATTGTATTC
This sequence comes from Coenobita brevimanus, assembly GCF_032717465.1. Classification (NCBI taxonomy): domain Eukaryota; kingdom Metazoa; phylum Arthropoda; class Malacostraca; order Decapoda; family Coenobitidae; genus Coenobita; species Coenobita brevimanus. Next base: position 7,518,809 of record NC_137035.1, read on the forward strand.
CCTCGGGATAGGGGTGGGTGAGATTTGGGCTTGATGTATCATGACTGTAAAAACGGTTGGGAGTGTGAATAGAAGGGGAGGTTTTGCTCCTGAGGTGGAGGTGAGGTGGGTGGGGTGGGGGAGGGGTTGGTGGTGTATCTTGCAGGAGGGTGTGAAAGGCAGCCAGAGCAAGTGATGGTGGTTTTCAGGGTGAGCATGGGCATTGAGGTGGGCGTGCAGCCTCGTAGCACTCTGGTTGTGTGGTGTTGGAGGGGGTGGGCTGGGGTGAAGGTGTCTGTGGTGGGGGCCTGTGGGTGGGGATGATGAGTGTAGATGAGGCAACAGAGGGAGCGGGAGAGGACGGCATGCGGGCGCGTGAGGGCATCTTGGTTCTGGGAGGTGGTGGCTGGGCGGCAGGTGATGCGACATTGGGTGTGGGAGGTGAGGGGTGGTGGTGGTGGGGGGTGAGGGGTGGGTCGGGAATTTGCGGCGTTGGTGAGGCTGTAGGTGAGGTGATATGCTGCGTGATGGGTGAAGGGGTTGGGGGTGAGGGAGAGGGGGAGGAAGGGAGGGAGGATGAGGGCGAGATGTAGCAATTGTAGGAGTCAGGAGGAGGGTCGGGGGCTGTGGCTGGAGGTCGGGAGGGGCGGGGGACAAGCGGGGCAGGGGTAGGGGAGGTGGTGGCATGGAAGGGGCATACATGGCGATTCCTGTAGGTGTGGGAAGTGTTACTGTAATCCACTGTTACTTGGTAGAGGTTAGGGATGTGGGTGATGGTGTATGGGCCCATGAAGCAGGGGTAGAGTTTGTGTGGAACAGGGAGTTTTGCTATCATCACAGAATCGCCCAGCTTGTAGGGGTTGGTGACGGCATTTAGTTGGAGGTCGGGGCCATTTTGCAGGTGGTGGAATCGCCTCTTGAGGTGGTGTAGAGGGTCAAACGTGGAGGGCGGCTGTGGGTGTTGGTGTAGGGGCAGGAGGAGAGGCGCCTCTCTAAACACACGTTCGTGGGGCGATATACCGACCTCCCGGAGGCAGGAGTTCTTTCCCCACTGGACAATTTTAACGTGTGCTGGTCAGTCCTCGTTTTTAGCTTCCTCGATCCGGGTGCATACTTGATTCATGAGGGTTCAGTGGCTGCGTACACAGACGGTGTTTCCCTGTGGCCAGTATGGGGAAGAGTGGGAGATGTGATGCCTGAACAGATTTGCTAGTTCTCGCCATATACCGCCGGTGAATTCTGGGGCGTTGTCAGAGTGTAGGGCTAGGGGACTTCTGTCACAAAAAGGACTTTGTAGTTCCTTTGTAGAGATGTTTTATATATTAGATATATATATATATTAGACTTGTGGACGAGCGGTTGTTATACGTGAGTAGCTTTGTAAGTAGATGATCTTCGTTCCCATTTGTCACGCAATGACAGGAGAGGTAAAGAATAGTATGGGAACTGGAATGTGAGAACGCTAAATCAAGACGGTAAAATCGATGAGTTAGTGAAGGTTTTTCAAAATTATGGACTTGATATTTGTGCTCTGACAGAAACTAGATTAACTGGAGTCGATAAGTTGGATTTGGAGGATGGTATACGTTTATTGATATCTGGTCGACAGGACGGAATGCATTATCAGGGAGTAGGATTGTTGCTGGGTTGTAAGGCAAATAAGGCTTTATGTGAGTGGGATCCTATAGATGAGCGATTGTTATACGCACGGTTTAAATCAAATCATGGCAACATCAGTCTGTTTGTGTGTTATGCACCTACTAATGATGCACTCGATGAAAGGAAAGACACATTTTATGAAAAGTTGCAAGAAGGAGTAGGAAGGGTACCTAGACATGATGTTTTGATCTGCATTGGAGACTTTAATGCAGTAATGGGCTGTTCAAATGAGGGATTTGAGGCATGTATGGGTAAGATGGGAGTTGGTAGTAGGATGAGTGAAAACGGAGTGAGGTTTGGAAGCTTCTGTCTGGCAAATGACTTAGTCATCGGGGGCACACTCTTTCAGCATTGCAATATACACAAGACAACTTGGGTGTCGCCATGTGGAAAATATAAAAATCAGATTGATCACATTGCTATCAGTAGGAGGCATAGAAGTTCTCTGCTAGATGTTCATGTTAAACGGGGAGCGGATATTGGTAGTGACCATCAACTCAGCATTGCAAAAATAAGGTTTAAACTTAAAAATCAGAAGAAGGAAAAATCTGGTGTTGGTAGATACGATATTGTTAAGCTTAGAAGGGAAGGAGAAGAAAAGGAGGAATTCAGATTAGAATGCAGAAATAGGTTTTTGGTGTTGGAAACGTTGGAAGAGGGGAGAGAAGTGTAGATGAGATGTGGGAGGATGTGAACAAAGTTTTGCATGAGACTGCTGAATGTACGATTGGAAGGAGACCTAGATTCAGGAGAAAGAAATGGATATCAGAGGAAACGTGGGATATGATAAAAAAGAGAGGTGAGGCTAAATTGAGGAGTGAGATGCAATGCGTTGATGAACGAGAGATTGAATTAGCAAGAGCTGCGTACTGGAGTTTGAATTCAGAAGTAAGAAGGTTAGCTAGGAGAGATAAAAGAAGATGTGTGGATGAAAAGGTTGCAGAGACTGAAATTTTAATAAACAAAAATGATGGACAGAGTCAAAGAATAGCATATGAATCGATTAGAGAACTGAGTGGTAATGCAGGTAAACGCAAGGAAATACCAGTTAGAGACAGGGAAGGAAATTTATTGACCAAAGATGGAGATATTAAAAATAGATGGAAAGAGCATTTTGAGACAGTCCTTAATAGACCAATACCACCAGTAGAGGATATACCGTCTGCTCAGGAAGATTTAAATATAGAAACAGGAGAGTTGAGGCTTGCAGAAGTGGAGAAAGCAGTAAAACAGTTAAAGAATAATAAGGCACCAGGGGAGGATGGTTTATTTCCGGAAATGTTTAAAGTGGAGGGGATAGATTAATAATGATCTTGACCAAGCTATTCAATAAGATATGGGTGACGGGGTTACTACCATCAGTTTGGAAGAATGGTGTAATTGTTAAAGTTCCGAAGAAGGGGAACTGAGTGAATGTGGTAATTGGAGGGGAATCTCTTTGTCACCGATAGCTTTGAAAGTTTTCAGTAGAGTGTTGTTAAATAGGTTGGAGCCGGTGGTTGAGGGTATTCTGAGGGATGAACAGGCTGGTTTTAGAAAGGGACGTGGTTGCAATGATCAGATCTTTATAGTTAGGCATTTGATGCAGCAAGTTAATGAAATGAGAGTACCGTTAAGTCTTTGTTTTGTTGATTTTGAAAAGGCTTTTGATAGTGTTTCGAGAGAGACTATGGGGAAGATCATGAGACATTATGGAATACCAGAGGAGTTTGTGAGGGTCATTATGAACATGCATGAGGACACATTTTGTAAAGTGATGGTTGATGGTTGTCTGAGTGATTCGTTTGAAGTCAAGTCCGGAGTAATTCAAGGTGGTGTTCTATCGCCTTTACTATTTATATTGGTCATTGATTACATTATGAAACGCGTTGGAACAGAAACCGGTGCAGGTATACTTTGGGGAGAGAACAGGAAACTTTTGGATTTAGATTATGCAGATGATATAGTTTTGATTTGTGATGGGCCAGAAGAGATGCAGAGAGTGTTGGACTGTTTGGTGAGTGAAGGTCGCAAGGTGGGTTTGGTTATTAATTGTGGAAAAACTGAAATAATCAATATTAATATGGAAAATGCACAGGAATGTGTAATTGGAGGTATGGTTGTAAAGCAAGTTGATAGGTTTAAATATTTAGGTACTTATTTAGCCAAGGATGGTTCTTTGAACTTTGAATTCGAGGAAAGGTTAAAGAAGGCTAATCAGGCAATGGGAATGCTTAAAAATATTTGGAATAATAACAATTTCTCTATGCATACAAAAAATCAAACTTTATAAGGTAATGGTTAGGAGTATCTTAATTTATGGACACGAGTCTTGGTACAGCACAGTGACTATGGAAAATAAATTCTTGGTGTTTGAAAGTAAAGCACTTAGAAGAATATTAGGAGTTAAGTGGTGGGAAAGGATACCAAATAGTAGAATTAGAGGAATAACGGGAGTGCAGCCGATCGATGAATATGTTAGATTCTCACGATGGAAGTGGCTAGGACATGTGTACAGGAGACAGGGAATAGTACGAGGTACACCAGGGTGGGTGGCACTTGGTAGGAGAGGTAGAGGAAGGCCAAAAGAGACGTGGGTGAGGACAATGAGACGGGAAGCTGGAGATGAGTGTTGGGGAGATCTTGAGGAGTTTGCACAAGATAGGATGTGGTGGTGTGAGTTCATCGAGGCCCTATGCATCCCCGAGGGTGCCACAGGAAATGATTGATTGATTGATTGATTTTTATTTGTCTTGGAAATATTAACAAAGTCTCTCACACACGAGTGAAGTATAAAGTAGAGTCCCGCTAGCTACCTCCCTGTCTCTCTCTCTCTCTCTCTCTCTCTCTTCCATGTTGCTAAACCCTTCTCCCTACTACCTGCCGATTCTATGGCCTGTCTCCTTCTGCTTCTGCTTCCTAAATTCTGGTGTAGCAGGGGTCGTGTCACGTGTGTTACACTGTGGTTGGAAAGTTCTAGAAGCCTGTGTGTGAGTGTGTGTGTATGGTCACAAGGCGCTGTCGTGTGCCTATAAAGCATTCCTTGAGTTAAGAGTGTGTAAGCATGTTTAGCATTGTTCGATTCTCGCAGACACAATACCTTCTCATCATCTGACTTCCTGCTTCTATCTGTCTCTCTATCAATCTATTTATCTATTTATCTATTATGATTTGTTATTATAATATGGAGACCTGACATTGCTCGGCTGCACCGCTGAAGGTCCTCCGACAGCAATTATCATTGACATATGCTAATCTATTAGTACATAATATTGATTATAATATTGTATACATATAATATTCATAGTAAATAGCAATGATCTAGTAATATTACATTTTAAACAAGTTGTATACATATTTGAATAAATGCAATGGTTGTTGTATGACATTTTGTAAGATGTGTATGTATAACAGACGTACGCATATAATTGTGCAATGGTAATACTGCTAGGTTATTACATTACATATTGAGTTATCCCTTTAGTAATGTCTGATATTTCACCTAACTTGTAAGATGATTCTGGTAATACAGAATTGTGGTATAATTGTATGACTTTACATAATATTGTAGTAATATTGTGGTAATACTGTAATGCTGTGTTTTTAAGGCGACTTCTCGTCGTAAAAACACGAGCACTGGGACGGGGTCCTTTGGCTAGACCGGATGTAATGCACTAACAAAGGAACAGGGCATAAAAAGAGACAGTACACCGAATCACATCTATTGCTTAAATTCTATCCCTTACAGTGCTACATACACAATATTTGATACACAATAACACAGAGATACAATAATACAATTATAACTGGATCCAATCTACTTTTACACAGGGCACAGGGCAGTCAGGGATAGGGGTTACTGTTATTGAGGAGAGATATCGCTTCACTGCGATGGTCAATCGAGAACATCTGTCGTGTCACTGGTGGATAATAATAATAAACGGGGGAGTTTCACTTATATTCACTGTGATCAGGAGTCTGTGGGGGAGATGATACCATAATAAAGGTAGGGTGCGTATGGCAACATCCGACACTGTCACCTAGTCGCAGGGGAGCACTTCACTAGCCTTTCGGCTCACTCACACACCTACCTTCAACTCCACAGAAAATTCCCCGCTTCCTTTCTGAGAGGGGGAACTGAACTGTTTAATGTTTAAGCACGACTTACTACGATATCACTGTTTAACATAACTTTTATTAGTCACTGCCACTGTGCATTGGATCACTGTCACTGTATTAGGGGTCACTGTCACTGTCACTGTTCTACCCGTGTTTCTTGGGTAGTTGGGTCACTAGTACTTACTGTCAGGGAGGCTCCCTTGTTTAGGGCCTCGACCTGAGGGGCGGCTCCTTCCTAGGGCCGCGCTGGTGGGGTGCAGGGAGGCCTTGTAGTCTGGGGGCCTCGACCTGATCGGGGGCCCTCGGGACTAGGACCGAACAGGCGAAGGATTCGGGCCTGCTTCCTCTTCTGCCGGGGCGTGAGAGAGCCTAGGTCGCCGTTGTCGGGGGCCATGGTGGAAGGCCTGGGCGTCCAGGGTCTGCAGGTGCTCAGGGGGAGAGGCGCCGTCAGGGCTGGGCTGCGGCAGCGACTCCTGTAGGGCTCCAACAGTGCTAAGGAGCGTCCGGGTGTGGGCGGTAACTCCGCAATCGGGCCTTGCCACCACTCTAACGCCTCCTCTTGGCCAAGAAGCCTGGATGGCGACGAAGGGCTCCCCGGAGGGAAAGAGGCTTGAGGGAGACTCACGCTCTTCGTGGTTCCCTGAGTGTGTTCATTGGGCTGAGGTGGGGCTTCACTTCCCCTAGTATGGACTTTGGCTGGTGCCGTGAACTTGTCCGGCGTGCGAGGGACACCAGTAGGGTGATCGGGGTCGCCCTTTCGCCGAGGCAAGAGGCCGTCAACGTGGTGTTCCTCCCGCAGTAGGGAACAAGCCGGAGTGAGGGGCACAAGGGCCGCACTCTCTCCAATACGGACAGATCCTACAGTCAGGGAATTTTCCACCCTGGTACGTGCCCCAGCCGTAGCTGAGTGTCTGCCCGTACGGGAAACGACTAACGGAGAAACGGGATCACCCGTCTGCTCCGGCGAGAGGCCGGCCCCGAGTCGCCGCTTCCGTAATTGGGTAGCGCTACACGTACGGTAGCAGGGTCTCTCTACCCTGGACCGTATTCTGGCCGTAGCCAAAGTACAACTGGAGAGGGATGCACACAGGCAACTCTCTCTCCTCAGCATGTTAAGGCCGGAGCCTGGGGTCACCTTCCCCTTTACACACTTTGTCAGGCCGTAGCCTGTGTCTATTTCTCTTTTAAGGCCGTAGCCTTGGGCCTCTTCCTGCCCTTGGGCCTCTTCCTGCCCTAGAGGGTGTAGCAAGACCGTCAAGATGGTGTTACTTGGGACTGACCTCTTTTCAGTCCCACCCCTGGTATGACGGTCACTACCCCGCCCGCACAGTAGTTCAGGTTGTCTGAACGCCTGGGGTTGGGGCACTTGCGGGGAATAGGGGCTCAGGGTCGGGATGCCCCGATGACCCTCTTGCCCGAGGTCATTAACCTCACCTGTGTGTCCTCCTGGGGTGGTGGTGGGGTGGCGGCTCGGTGGTGGTGTGGGGGGTGGTGAGGTGGGAGGTCCTGTGGCGGTCTCGGAGGGCATTTTACCACCCTCTGCGTCGTTGAAGTCATGGCCCCGTGACTGGAGGTGGTAGGTAGTGGAGGTGGCTGTCTGGTAGGCTGGGGTCAGGTGTTGGGTGAAGTTGACCCAGTGCGTGGTGAATTGGTTGGGCTCCTGGTGGAGGCAGAGCGTGAAGTGGAGGGAGGACGGCTGGTTGGTCCGGCGTAGGAGGCGTAGCAGGTGGTGGGTGCCTCTGATTCTGGTTGGCGGGTGGTTGTGAGGTTGCCATCGGACCCTGGTTATCTTCATCTCGGGGAATGGTGCCTGGTAGAGAGATGAGATTTGAATGCTGGAGAGTGATGGGAGGGTGGTGCTTTTATTTGGGCTAATGTGGTGGGAGGAGCGTTGTACTTTGGGGAATTGGGAGTTAGGAAAGTTCCAACGTGCTTGGTGGAGGGGTAGGGTTATGGGGGAGGTATTGGGGGTGGGTGGTGATGGTGGATTCTAGGATAAGTGGGTGTTGGGTGGGGGTGTCAGGGTGTATCTCGTGGGTGGGCGTGAGAGTCGTCCCGATCTGGTGGTGGTCGTGGTTATGGTGGGTGTGGGTGGTGAGGCTGGTTGATTGCGTGGTGGCGGTGAGGGTGTACGGTGGTGAGGTGGGTGGATGGTTGGTGGTGCGGTGTGACGTGTATAATGGGAGTGGTCATGGGGGAGGTCGGTGGTGGGTGTGGGGTTGGGGTGATTCTCGGGGGAGGTGGGCGGTTGTGGTGGCGAGGGTGGCCTGGGTGGGGTAGATTGGGGGGTGGTGGGTGGATGGGTGTTTAGTGGGTGAGTGTCTGGTTGCGAAGTAGGGGTGGTGGGAGGTGGTTGCGGTGATGGTGTGCTTGGTGGAGAGCTGGTAGGCGGAGAGTTTGAGGAGGGGGGGGAAAAGGAGTAGTAGAAGGTGTTTGGGGGGTGAAGTTGAGGAAGGTCAGTGTGGCCAGGTGTGCGGGCCTGGGTGGAGGTAGGCTTAGTGCGGGGGTGGGCGGTGTCGGGTGGGTTGAAGGGACGCACGTGGCGGTTTCTGTATGTGCGGTGTTGCCCTTGTTGATCCACGATGACTTGATAAGGATTAGGCACCTGCACAATTTTGTATGGTCCATTGAATCGGGGGGCGGTCTTAGGTGGGGTAGGGAGATTTGCAACCACGACAGATTGGCCAGGTGTGTATGGGTTGGAGTGGGTTGTGTCAGATGCTAGGTCCTGCTTTGAGTGTAGGTGGTGGAGGCAGCGTTTGAGGTGGTGGAGAGGGTCGGTGCTGGAGGGTGGAGTGGGCGGTTGTAGGTGGTGGCGGAGGGGTAGGAGTAAGGGTGGTTCTCCAAACACTCTCTCGTGCGGGGTTATTCCATCTTCCCTTGGGCACGTGTTTAACCCCCATTGCACGATCTTAACGTGTGCAGGCCAGTCTTCATTTCCTGTTTGCGTAATGCGCGTGCGGACTTGGTTCATCAGGGAGCAGTGGCTTCTTTTGCATACGCTATTGCCTTGGGGCCAGTAGGGAGATGAGTGGGAGATGCTGTATCCAAAGATGTTGGCAAGTTCTTCCCATATTTTCCCCGTAAATTCAGGGGCATTGTCCGAATGGATGGCCTGGGGAATCCCGAAATAAGGGAAAACATGTCGAGTGAGGGCGTCGGCGATTGACGGTGCAGTGTGGTCCTTGGCTGGGCAGGCGATGATGAATTTAGAGTACACATCCACGAAGGTAATTATGTACTTATAGCCGGATTTTGGTGTGAGGGGGCCGACGACGTCTAGGGAGAGAAGTTGCCACGGTTTTTGTGCTGTGACTTTTCCTGTAGGGCCTGGTGTTCGGGTGATATCTTTGCCAAGTGCGCATGCTCGGCATGATTGTATGATCTTCTTTGCGATGGTGGATGGGTTGGGAGTCCAGTACATATCGTTAAATATTTGTAGTAGCTTTTTAGTTCCTAGGTGGATGCCGTTGTGGGCATGGAGGTGGAGCATGGTGTCATGGGCCGTGGCTGGGCTGAGGACAATGTGTCCGTTTGGGTCAAAAAGATGTTCGCCATGCGGGTGGAGTTTGTTAAATGTGGTCTGTGGAATCCAAGTGGGGCGTTGTTTGTCAAACCACATTTTAACCAGGTCGGGTTCTTCTTTGATGGTGTTGATTGGGAGACGGGATAGGGCATCAGCGTTGGTGTGCAGCTTGCCTGGTCGGTATGCAATTTCGAAGTCGTATTCTTCGAGGGTTTCCCACCAGCGTATCAGTTGGGCGTTATTTGTATTTGACTGTCGTAGCCATTGTAGGGATTGATGATCGGTGATGACTACTACGTGGGTGCCCGAGATGTAGGATTTGAAGTACTCGAGGGACCAGATGATCCCTAGGCACTCACGTTTTGTGGCCGCGTAGTTCCGCTCTGCCGTGTTAAGGGTGCGACTGGCACAGGCGATGATGTGTTCCTTGCCATTTTGTACCTGGGCAAGGACAGCTCCTATGGCGATGAGGGACACATCGGTGTAGAGGCGGAAGGGAAGATTATAGTCTGGGAACGCGACTACTGGCGAGGTGGTTAGTTTTGCTTTGAGGGTGGTGAAGGCTGTTTGTCTTGTCTCCGTCCATAAAAAGGGTTCGCCCTTTTTTGTTAGTTCGTGGAGGGGTTTTTGCGATGTCAGCGAATCCTTTGACGAATCGCCTGTAATATGATGTCAACCCCAGAAATGCTCTGACTTCGTGCACGTCGCGGGGGAGTGGGATGTCTGCGATGGCTCGAAGTTTCTCTGGGTCTGGTGAGATGCCCTCTGCATTAATTAGATGCCCTAAGAAGGAAACTGATCTCTCTGCTAACACACATTTCGTAGGTTTCAGTTTAAGTCCTGCTTGGCATATGCGGTGAAACACTTGCTTGAGGCGGTGAAGGTGGTCGGCCCATGTACGACTGAAAACAATGACGTCGTCGAGATATGCTAAGCAAGTCTCCCAGGTTAGACCGCTAAGGACTGACTCCATTAAACAGGAGAATGTGGCAGGAGCGTTGCAGAGTCCGAAAGGGAGGACATTGAACTCGTAATGTTTGCCGTTGGATGTGGAGAAGGCAGTTTTGTGTTTGTCGTCGGGATGCACAGGGACTTGCCAGTACCCCGACTGTAGATCCAAGGTGAAGAACCATGTTGAGCCATGTAAGGAGTCTAGAGAGTCGTCGATACGTGGTAGGGGAGTGGCGTCTTTGACTGTGACATCATTTACTCGGCGGTAATCAACGCAAAAGCGCATTGTCCCGTCTTTTTTTCTAACGAGTACCACCGGAGAGGACCATGGGCTAGTAGAGTTGGAGATCACACCAGCATCTAGCATGTTCTGGACCTGCCGGTCTTCTTCCTCTCGTTGCTTAGGATTTTTCCGTCGTGATGGTTGGCGAATTGGAGGTCCTGTTGTGTGTATCTCATGGCTGAGATAGGTGGTATGGCCAAGGTCGGTCGGGCCTGAGGAGAATAGATCTTGGAAATCCAGGAGGAGTTGTCGGAGGCTGTTGGTTTGGGCTGGGGATAGGTGTGATGGTAGGGTGGGTAGGGTGGGCGGGTCTGGGGGCGGTGTTTGGCATGGTTCGGCTTCTTCAGTGTCGCCGATGATGAGTCCTCCTGGTAAGGTTAGTGGTGTGGTAGCGAGGTTGGCGACACGGATTTCTTGGGCATGTGGGGGAAGGAAAGTAGGGCTTACTAGACAGGAGGAGAGTGGTCCGGTGGGGATGGATGGTGAGAAGAGGACGGAGGTATGGGAAGGTTTGTTAAGTTTTACCCAAGCTTCATGATGTGGTGGAATGGTGATAGAGGAGGCGACAGTGGCTGGAAAAGATGGGGAGGGATGTAGATGATGAGTGGTTGGTGGTGGGGATGGGAGTCTAGTGGTGTGAGGGGCTGGGTAGGGTGTAGGTGTGTCTGTGGTATGGGACAGGTGAGTGTCTGATGGTAGTGTGTGGGGGTGTGAGTTTTTGGTGAGCTTTCGTTGTTGTTTTTTTTTTTTTTCTTCCTTAGTCCTCACTGCTGGTTGGTTGTGGTAGGCTGGATTGAAGTGGAGGCGGCGTTGGTGGCATGTAATTTCTGTAGGAGGTCCAGCCCTAAATATCCATCGTATTGACTGCATGTTGAGTCGAATATGATAAATGGGTGGCTAGTGGATATTTGCTGATGGGTGTGGGTTTGGAGGGCCCGAGTTTCCCCACGGATAGGCAGGGGGCCATCCCCTGCGTCGACAAGGTTGACTGAGGTGGGGAAGAGGGGGCCGAATGCACCCATGTGGCGGGAGTAGAAGTGGGAGTAGAGGCACGATCTGGCTGCTCCCGTATCCACTAGTAGATGTGCCTTGACCCCGTTTAGCCAGATTTTGTCGTAAACAGGGGTCTGTAGTTGTGTGAGGTGGCCCCCGCCACCGTGGGGAGGTGCGGGGGCGGGCCTAAAAATCCATTTGCTGTGGAGTGGTGTCCTCTTGGTCGTCGTCGTCTGTTCCCGAGAGGGTGTGCATCGGTGTGTCGTCTTCCTGGGCATCGTCGTCTAAAGAGGATACTTTCTTCCACCCTTGCTGAAAACCTCTGCGCCTGCTAGCTTTGAGCTGTTCCCTAATGTCGTGTAGAGGGCAGGTGCGGCTGCAAGCCGTGAATTCCCAGGGGTTAATGGTGATGAGGTTTCCTTGTTCCCTCGGGTTTGAGGGCTTCTTTTGGGGGTAAGCTCTAGGGACTGTGGGCGGCTCAGTAGCTGGCTGATGTGGCGGCAGTTTAGGTTTGAAAGGGGGTTGTTGCCTTGTAGGAAAACGTGTCACCGTGTGGAGTGGCTGTGGTGTGGGGCGGGCGGCGAGCAGACGTCGGACGAGTTGTAGGTCATTTTCCATGTCCCCTGAGGGGTCGTAGATTGAGAAATGCTCCCTGACTATGCTGGGGAGGATTCTCAACAGTGCGTTGAATGTATGGATATCCCGGGCATTGGGTGGTGCCTTGGGATAGGCGGCGCTGACGAGGCGCCTAGCCTGGGTGAATGTGTCATCCAGGTTCCCGTCGTAGGTGAGGGCGTCAAGTTGAGAAAGAGCGACAACTCGGCCTATGGATGGCGTGAAAGCCTGTCTCACTATTTGTAAGAATTGGTCCCATGACAGTTCTGGGACGACTTTTGGTGCGACACTAGTGATTATTTTTCCCAAGTTAGGTAGAGTGACAGCGATCTTTTCTCTGTCAGAGTCAAACCCTATGTCTAGGAGGGGTTTGACCATGTCCAAATACACGTCTATGTCACACTGGTCCGGGTTGAACCTCGGCAATTGGATGTGCGGTTTAGCTGCCATTGTAAGTTCCCTTTCGCGTTCCTCCGTGCGTTACTCGGATCTAGGACCACCGCCTGCCACCAGTGTAATGCTGTGTTTTTAAGGAGACTTCTCGTCGTAAAAACACGAGCACTGGGACGGGGTCCTTTGGCTAGACCGGATGTAATGCACTAACAAAGGAACAGGGCATAAATAGAGACAGTACACCGAATCACATCTATTGCTTAAATTCTATCCCTTACAGTGCTACATACACAATATTTGATACACAATAACACAGAGATACAATAATACAATTATAACTGGATCCAATCTACTTTTACACAGGGCACAGGGCAGTCAGGGATAGGGGTTACTGTTATTGAGGAGAGATATCACTTCACTGCGATGGTCAATCGAGAACATTTGTCGTGTCACTGGTGGATAATAATAAACGGGGGAGTTTCACTTATATTCACTGTGATCGGGAGTCTGTGGGGGAGATGATACTATAATAAAGGTAGGGTGCGTATGGCGACATCCGACACTGTCACCTAGTCACAGGGGAGCACTTCACTAGCCTTTCGGCTCATTCACACACCTACCTTCAACTCCACAGAAAACTCCCCGATTCCTTTCTGAGAGGGGGAACTGAACTGTTTAATGTTTAAGCACGACTTACTACGATATCACTGTTTAACATAACTTTTTTTAGTCACTGCCACTGTGCATTGGATCACTGTCACTGTATTAGGAGTCACTGTCACTGTCACTGTTCTACCCGTGTTTCTTGGGTAGTTGGGTCACTAGTACTTACTGTCAGGGAGGCTCCCTTGTTTAGGGCCTCGACCTGAGGGGCGGCTCCTTCCTAGGGCCGCGCTGGTGGGGTGCAGGGAGGCCTTGTAGTCTGGGGGCCTCGACCTGATTGGGGGCCCTCGGGACTAGGACCGAACAGGCGGAGGATTCGGGCCTGCTTCCTCTTCTGCCGGGGCGTGAGAGAGCCTAGGTCGCCGTTGTCGGGGGCCGTGGTGGAAGGCCTGGGCGTCCGGGGTCTGCAGGTGCTCAGGGGGAGAGGCGCCGTCAGGGCTGGGCTGCGGCAGCGACTCCTGTAGGGCTCCAACAGTGCTAAGGAGCGTCCGGGTGTGGGCGGTAACTCCGCAATCGGGCCTTGCCACCACTCTAACGCCTCCGCTTGGCCAAGAAGCCTGGATGGCGACGAAGGGCTCCCCGGAGGGAAAGAGGCTTGAGGGAGACTCACGCTCTTCGTGGTTCCCTGAGTGTGTTCATTGGGCTGAGGTGGGGCTCCACTTCCCCTAGTATGGACTTTGGCTGGTGCCATGAACTTGTCCGGCGTGCGAGGGACACCAGTAGGGTGATCGGGGTCGCCCTTTTGCCGAGGCAAGAGGCCGTCAACGTGGTGTTCCTCCTGCAGTAGGGAACAAGCCGGAGTGAGGGGCACAAGGGCCGCACTCTCTCCAGTACGGACAGATCCTACCGTCAGGGAATTCTCCACCCTGGTACTTGCCCCAGCCGTAGCTGAGTGTCTGCTCGTACGGGAAACGACTAACGGAGAAACGGGATCACCCGTCTGCTCCGGCGAGAGGCCGGCCCCGAGTCGCCGCTTCCGTAATTGGGTAGCGCTACACGTACGGTAGCAGGGTCTCTCTACCCTGGACCGTATTCTGGCCGTAGCCAAAGTACAACTGGAGAGGGATGCACACAGGCAACTCTCTCCTCAGCGTGTTAAGGCCGGAGCCTGGGGTCATCTTCCCCTTTACACCACTTTGTTAGGCCGTAGCCTGTGTCTATTTCTCTTTTAAGGCCGTAGCCTTGGGCCTCTTCCTGCCCTTGGGCCTCTTCCTGCCCTAGAGGGTGTAGCAAGACCGTCAAGACGGTGTTACTTGGGACTGACCTCTTTTCAGTCCCACCCCTGGTCTGACGGTCACTACCCCGCCCGCACAGTAGTTCAGGTTGTCTGAACGCCTGGGGTTGGGGCACTTGCGGGGAATAGGGGCTCAGGGTCGGGATGCCCCGATGACCCTCTTGCCCGAGGTCACTAACCTCACCTGTATGTCCTCCTGGGGTGGTGGTGGGGTGGCGGCTCGGTGGTGGTGTGGGGGGTGGTGAGGTGGGAGGTCCTGTGGCGGTCTCGGCGGGCATTTTAAATACATAATTGTAATATTTTATGAATTGTTACATAATATTGTGGTAATGCATAATTGCGTTGGCCTTATAATTGTAGTTACATTTTGTTAATGCAACTGTTACATAATTGTGTTGGCCTTATAATTGTAGTTAAAGTTACATAAACGTTACATCTTGTTAATGCAACTGTTACATAATTGTTACATATTGTTTGTAGTTACATAATTGTAGCAAGTGTAACATAATGCAATCGTTTGCCGTTACATAATTGTTACATATCGTTTGTAGTTACAAATTGTAGTTAAAGTTACATAAAAGTTACATCTTGTTAATGCAACTGTTACATAATTGGTACATATTGTTTGTAGTTACATAATTGTAGTTAAAGTTACATCTTGTTAATGCAACTGTTATATAATTGTTACATATTGTTTGTAGTTACATAATTGTAGTTAAAGTTACATAAAAGTTACATCTTGTTAATGCAACTGTTACATAATTGGTACATATTGTTTGTAGTTATATAATTGTAGGTAAAGTTACATAAAAGTTACATCTTGTTAATGCAACTGTTACATAAATGGTACATATTATTTGTAGTTACATAATTGTAGCAAATGTAACATAATGCAATCGTTTGTCGTTACATAATTGTTACATATCGTTCGTAGTTACATAATTGTAATAATTGCAGTCCTGACATTGAATCCGGTCATGCTGCGGTCGATGATATGACGTGCCATGCCACTAGCTTGTGGAGACAACAATTTGCTTTTTGTTTCACTTATAGAAGGAGTTTATGTGGTATTTTGGCATTTGTAGTAACACTTACACTTATTTTCAGTTCTTTGCTATGTGATCTTATTCTATTTTTTTTTTTTTTTTTTGTATGTATTGATTTTCTATAGTTTGCTTTTCTTCGTTTGTCTACGTTTTTTCGGTGTTGCTCGAGGTTGCATAATTGCTGGCTAATTCCCTTAGCACCCTTTTTTAAGGTTTAGTTTATATTGCACAGATATTACTGAAAATGATATTATATAGTCCCATATTTTGTTATTTTATATAAAAAAATATATATACACTATATACAGTATTAACTATATACACTGACTTCACTGACTTGTTCTTTACTTGTACCTATCGTGGGCAATATATGTGTCAGCACTGTGTGGAAATCATTGTCTTCACGATTGTGTTGAAGATGTTCATTCTTGCTAACGTCATTTGTGTTGGCCATTTTTTTTTCTTTTTCTTTTCTGGTTTTCCTTGTAACTTAATTTATCTGTTTCCCCTAGGTAGCTTTAATTAATAAAATGTTTAATACAGTTCTTTTAATCGCTCACTGAGTAACTGTGATGGTATATTTTCTTTATCACTTTGTAGATGTACTAATGTATAGCTGTATGTATGAAACATGTATTTTATGTAGGTATAAATGGTAACACTCGTTGGTAGTAAATAAATGCTATAGTAAATGAATGAATATATACAGTGTAGAATATTTATTGTTTGTGATTATTTAGTGTTTGAGTTATGCAGATAATTAGTACATATGTGTACGTAAGTTGTAACTACTGTATACAGCACGTTTTATATGTTTGTGCAAAATGTGTTGTCTATCACTGTGTATCGTGTAGATGAAGTAACTATGTAACTCACTAATTTTTACCGTGGTGGGAATGGTGTGAGTGGTGTTGCACGTGGTGATAGCGTTGTCCTTCACGGGGTGATTGACGTGTTGTGGGGTATCAGACACACGTTGATACGTATGGTGACATCGACTCCCCACACTGGTAGCTGTGGTGAGTAAATGAGTAGCGATGAGTAACTTGAGTGAAGATGAGTGAGTAAGATGAGTTGTGAATATGGACTTGGTATTTGCTTCGTCGTCTTGACCTCTTCACTCCTGCGTCAGCGGTGGAGGTTGGGTGGATGTAGCAGATAGAGGAGGGTGAGGTCTGGTGGTTGTGAGTTGTGAGTCGTGTCTCATTCTTCGTTTGTTTTTGTTTTTCTTTCTCGATGTTTTCTAGGTCCTTTTCTCTTGTGATTTACTCGTTTTGGGATGAAGATTGTCGTTACTCGTAGGTGCGTGTAGATTATACAGACGACTCGTGGAGTTGTTACTTGTAGTTGATTGTAGATGGTTGTAGTTCGTTAGTTCGTCGTAGAAATTGCAAGATTGTTTGTATCAGTACTTTGTTAAACTACTTGCAAGGCGTCCTGTGACCTCTTCACCTCAACATCAGCGTGATGATCGGGAAGACGGAGGGGGCTGGTTGGAGAGAATACTGTCAGGAGCTGGTTGTTAGTTGTTGGTTGTGAGAGGTATTTTTTTTGTTTTCTATCTATCTATCTATTGCCAGACGCCTCAATCCCGTTTGGGGTGGCCACAAACAAATCGCCTCCAAGTCGCCCTGTCCCCCGCCATTTCACTCCCCTGCTCCCAACTCACACCCCCCTCTCTCATATACCTCTCCACCCCATCTCTCCATCTCATCCTCGGCCTCCCCCTCCCTCTTTCCCCCTCCACCTCACTCACATACACTCTCTTCGTCAGTCTTTCACCCTCCATCCTCTCCACATGGCCAAACCACCTCAGTGTGTTCCTCATAACGCTTCCTATCACATCCACATCAACACCACAACGCTCCTTTATATCCTCATTCGTCAGCCTGTCTCTCCATGTGACTCCACAGGCTCCTCTTAAATAACTCATTTCCACGGCTCTCACTCTTGACTTGTGTCCTTCCAACAACTTCCACGCTTCACTTCCGTACGTTAGAGTTGGTATCACAATACTGTCATGTAGTAACTTTTTCACTTCCATGCTCACTTCCCTGTTTCTTATCACTGCTTTCAAAGAACCAGCAACCTTTCTTCCCTGCTGTACCCTTTCAAGCACTTCACCCTCCAAACCTCCATCCTTACTCATCACACTACCCAAGTACTTAAACGTACTCATATTTTCCAATTCCTCACCATCCAACCTCGCTGTACATTCACTGACTTCACCTCTCTCAAAGACCATCACTTTACTCTTCCCTACATTCACCTTTAGATTCCGTTTCCTACACACTCTCTCAAACTCATCCACCAAGCCTTGCAGCTCTCCTTCGTCTTCACTCAACAACACGGTATCATCTGCAAACAACAGTACAGGGAGTTTCCAAACACTATCCTCTCTCACCAGGGCCACTCCAACATCCACTACCCTACCTTGTACCTCTTTTATTACCCCATCCATGTACAGATTGAACAACCATGGAGACATGACACATCCCTGTTTCAACCCAACTTTCAAAGAGAAAAATTCACTTAGTTCACCATCCACACGCACGGCAGCCTTCGCACCATCGTACATACTCTTCACAGCATTCAACAACTTCCCATCTATTCCATATATTCTTAACACTTTCCACAATCCTAGTCTATCCACCCTGTCATATGCTTTCTCCAAATCCATGAAAGCCGCATACAACTTCTTTCCCTTCTCTAGAAACTTTTCCACTAAAGATCTAAGAATGAATATCTGATCTACACAACCTCTTCCCTTCCTAAAGCCTCCCTGTTCTTCTCCAACTAATTTCTCTGTTCTTTCTCTAACTCTGTCAATAAGTATCCTACCATACACTTTTCCTATTATACTAAGAAGACAAATGCCCCTATGATTACCACACACTTCTTTTTCCCCTTTTCCTTTGTACAAGGGAATAATTATACCTGACTTCCAATCCTCCGGGACTCTACCTTCCTCCCAGGCCAATCTGCACATCTTCCACATCCATTCTACTACTAACTCTCCCCCATGCTTCAACATTTCACCACACACTCCATCAATTCCTGGGGCTTTCCCTGATTTAACTTTCTTCATTGCTTCCACAACTTCTATCCTACTGATTTCTTCCTGTCTTCTCACCTCCCTCCTTCTCCCAGCCATTCCCCAGCCACTTATACTTGCATTACTTCCATCCTCCACGTTCAACAATTCCTTAAAGTGTTCTCTCCATCTGCTCACTTTTTCTCCCTTCTCCACTAGTAATCTACCATTTTTATCTTTCACTCCCCTGCTAACTTCACTTCCACCCTGTCTTACTCTTTTCACCTCTTTCCAGAACATTTTCTTACAGTCCCTCCACTTTACACTCAAATTCCTTCCAAATTCCTCATCCACTCTCTTCTTACTCTCTCTTACTAATCTTTTCACCTCTCTCTTCCTTTCTACATATAACTCTCTCTTCCACCTCTCAACTTCTTCCACGTCCCTATTTCTCATCCATTCATTGTATGCTTTCTTCTTTTGTGCCACAGCCCGTTTCACCCCTTCAGTCCACCACGCTGTTCCTTGCACCCCCCCTCCGTCTTCTCTTCCTTCCACACACCACATCACATGCTGCACATATTTCTTCTGTAAATATTCTACACACACCTTCCACGTCCCCCATCTGCTCCAACTCATATTTGCCCAATCGTTCCTCCACTTCTCTCTTATACTCTGCCTTTTTCTCATCCTCTTGTAACCTTTCCACTCTCCTTGCAACTACTCC
Organism: Coenobita brevimanus; assembly: GCF_032717465.1. Lineage (NCBI taxonomy): Eukaryota > Metazoa > Arthropoda > Malacostraca > Decapoda > Coenobitidae > Coenobita > Coenobita brevimanus. The sequence continues at coordinate 7,538,010 of NC_137035.1, forward strand.
TTCCTCTCGTCTTTCCCTTCTTCTATTCCTCCATCTTACTTGAACTTTAACTCTGGCCACCACCAAGTAGTGGTCAGAAAGTCCACTCCCCCAACCTCTATAAACTCTTGCATCCAATATACATCTTCGCATCCTTTCATCCATACACACATAATCAATCATTGCCTTCCTTTCACTCAATTCACCACCCACCCTTCTCATCACTCGCCATGTATACCTGTGGATCATTTTATGCCTGAAGAGGGTATTGGCTATCACCAACCCCCTCCCAGCACAAATGTCCACTAACGTACTCCCATTCTCATCTATCTCAGCAGGCACACCCCACTCACCAACTATTCCATCCACCTTCACATTCCCAACTTTACCATTCATATCACCAATCAAAAACACTCTATCATTCCTTCCAAACTTTTCCATGCATACTTCTACATTTGTCCAGAACTCTTCAATCTTGATATTTTGTAGGAATTCACTGTTGATTCGTAGACAAGGTCCGTATACGTTCGCTGCTAACCAAATGTCACAAAAGACTTTGTAGTTACTTGTAAAGAAGTTATATATATATTGAACTTGTTGACGAGCGGTTGTTATATGTGAGTAGCTTTGTAAGTAGATGATCTTCGTTCCCATTTGTTATGCAATGACAGGAGAGGTAAAGAATAGTATGGGACTATTTTTATTTGTCTTGGAAATATTAACAAAGTCTCTCACACACGAGTGAAGTATAAAGTAGAGTCCCGCTAACTACCTCCCTGTCTCGCTCTCTCGCTCTCTCTCTCTCTTCCATGTTGCTAAGCCCTTCTCCCTACTACCTGCCGATTCTATGGCCTGTCTCCTTCTGCTTCTGCTTCCTAAATTCTGGTGTAGCAGGGGTCGTGTCACGTGTGTTACACTGTGGTTGGAAAGTTCTAGAAGCCTGTGTGTGAGTGTGTGTGTATGTGTGTGTATGGTCACGAGGCGCTGTTGTGTGCCTATAAAGCATTCCTTGAGTTAAGAGTGTGTAAGCATGTTTAGCATTGCTCGATTCTCACAGACACAATACCTTATCATCTTACTTCCTGCTTCTATCTGTCTCTTTATCATTCTATTTATCTATTTATCTATTATGATTTGTAATTATAATATGGAGACCTGACAATTCTAAAGTATGGGAAAACATGACGAACTAGGGCGTCGGCTGCGGCAACAGCGTGGTGTTCTTTGACCGGACAAGTGATGATGAATTTTGAATATGTATCTACAAAGGTGATGATATACCGGTAGCCTGACTAGGGTGGCAGGGGCCCCACATCATCTACAGAAAACAACTACCAGGGTTTGTGGGCGGTGATGTGTCCCAAAGGGCCAGCAGTGTGGGTGGTGTCCTTGCCCAGTGCACAGGCTCTGGAGGACTGGGTGATCTTTTTGGCAAGGTTAGATGGGCTGAGGGTCCAGTATGCATTGTTGAATACCTGTCCAGTATGCACTGTTGAATACCTGGAGGAGCTTTTTCATACCCAGGTGGATCCTGTTATTGGAGTGGAGGTGCTTCATGGTGTCTAGGGCAGTGTCAGGGGCGAGGATGATGTGTCCTGACGGGGTGAATAGAATGTCGTCCTGACGGTGGATTTTGTTGAATAGGTGGGGAGGGATCCAGGGGGGCTGGTCCATGTTGTGCCACCGTTGAAGAAGCTTTGTGTCATGTTGCACTGCGTGGATGGGGAGCTGGGAGAGCAAGCTGGCATTGGTGTGGAGTTTACCGGAGTGTAAGATATTTCGTAATTAAATTCTTCCAGGGTCTCCCGCCCGATCAGCTGGGTGTTGTGGGTGTCTGAGTGCCGGAGCCATAGGAGTGACTGGTGGTCCGTGATGATCGTTATGTTTGTCCCTGGTAGGTAAGCCCGGAAGTGTTCAAGGGCCCAGATGATGCTTCAATGCTGCATGGTTCTGCTCGGCCTGGTTAAGGGTGCGGCTGGCACAGGTGATGATGTGTTCTCGTCCCTCCTGGACTTGGGCGAGGACAGTGCCAATTGCTATGAGGGAAACATCAGTGTACAATTGGAAGGGCAGGGACTAGTCTGGGAAGGCGATGATTGGGGCGGTGATGAGTTTGTTCTGGAGTTCTTGAAAAGCAGCCCGTTGCTCGTCGGTCCAGGTAAAGGGTTCTCCCTTCTGGATCAGGTCGTGGAGAGGCTTGGCAATGTTGGCGAACCCCTTTACAAAGCGTCGATAGTATGAGGGAAGGCCCAGGAAGGCCCGAACCTCGTGAACGTCCCCTAGGAATGAGACAGTTTTGGTGGCCAGGACACACGTGGAAGGCTGGAGCTTGAGGCCGGCTTGGCAAATTCGTTGGAAGACTTTCCAGATGTGCTGGAGGTGATCAGCCTATGTTTTACTGAAAACAATGACGTCATCCAGGCATACCAGACAGGTTTCCCAGGTGAGGCTACTAAGGACAGACTCCAACAGCTGAGAGAAGGTGGCAGGGCCGTTGCAGAGGCCGAATGGCAGGACGTTGAATTCATAATGTTTCCGTTACTAGTGGAAAATGTGGTTTTTCCTCTGTCCTGTGGGTGCACGGGGACCTGCCAATATCCCGATTGGAGATCTAGGGTAGAGAACCAAGAGGCACCGTACAGAGAGTCGTCGATCCTGGGGAGAGGGGTAGCATCCTTGATGGTTACGTTGTTGAGGTGACGGTAATTCACACAGAAATGCATGGAGCCATCCTTTTTCTTGACGAGGACGATGGGGAAGGACCAAGGGCTGGTGTAAGGTGAAACAATACCGGCATCTAGCATTTCCTGAACCTGCTGGTCTTCTTCTGCTCGTTGTTTCAGGTTTTTCCACTGGGATGGTTGGTGGATCAGTGGTCCTGTAGTGTGTATTTCATGCGTCAGGTAGGTGGTGTGGCAACATCTGAGGGGCCTGATGCAAAGAGGTCCTGAAAGTCCAGGAGGAGATGGCAAAGGGTGTCCGATTGGTGAGGGGAAAGGTGCCTAGGGATGGGGGACAGTAGGGCAGAGGAGGAAGGGGAGATGATGGGACATGGCTCTGTTTCTTCCATTCTTCCACCACGAGCCCCTTAGGTAGCGTGAGGGGGGGACGTGGTGATGTTTGCAATTCAGACTGCCGTGATGTGTGGGGGGAGGAAGGTGGGGGGCTGGAGACAGGCTGAGAGTATTCCAGGTGGCAAGTCAGGGGAGAACAGGACGGATGTTCCTGTGGGCTTGTTCACTTGCAGCCATGCTTCATGCTGAGAGGGAATCATTATGGTGGAGGTGGTGGTGGCAGGAAAGGTGGGGGAGGTAGGGAAGGGGGCAGGGGTGGGTGAGGAGGGATGATACTAGGGGGGGGCGTGGGACGGGGTGTGCAAGTGCATACTGCCTTGGGGGAATCGGGGAGGGGAGGGAGGTTGGGGGTTTCCGGAACTGGAGCTGCCGTTTGCGGCTTTCGATGGTAGCTTGTAGTTTCTGCAGCAGGTCCAGTCCCAGGTATCCGTCATAATTACGACAGGTGGAGTCGAAGACAATGATCTTATGTTGTGTAGATACTTGCTGGTGGGTGTCAGTGCATAGGGCCCGGGTTTTCCCATGCATGGATAGGGGGCCGTCCCCTGCTTCTAACAGACGAGTCGACGTAGGGAAAAGTGGCCCAAAAGCCAACTTATGACGGGAGTAGAACCGGCTGTACAGGCATGACCTGGCCGCTTCCGCATCGACCAGAAGCTTTGCTTTTACTCCATTCAGCCTCATCTTGTCATAGACTGCGGGGCGATATCTGAGAGAGGTGGCCCTCGCCACCATGGGGAGGTGTGGGACCAGTCCTAGAACATCCAGCTGTTGTTGTATTTCCTCTTCCTCCGGCTCCATCTCCCTGGGATCAGTATCTCTGGCGGGTGCGGGTTCGTTCTCGGGGCCCTCATTTTTTAGAGAAGACACTTTACATCAGCTTGCACCTGGCAGCTTTGAGTTGTTCATGGATGTCGTGGAGTGGACATCAGTGGCCACACGCGGAGAACTCCCAGGGGTTGATTGAGATTAGGTTCAGGTTCTCCTTGTGGCTGGGGCTCTTGTTTGTGGGGTGAGCCCTGGGTAAGCTAGGTGTTGGCGTAGGGCTAGTGTGGGGTAGAGGAGGTCGTTGCTTGTTGTGTGGTGTGGGCTTATTCATGGGGAATTTGCTAACCACGTTGATTAACTAGGGGGTGGAGTGGGAGACTAAGAGTCGCCGTGTCAGCTGGATGTCCCTGTCCAGGTCCCCTGTTGGGTCGTGTATTGTGAAATGCTCATTGACCATAATGGGGAGGACTCTGAGGAGGGTGTTGAATGTGTGTTGTTCCCGGGTTTCATCGTCTGTCTCCACGTAAGAGGCAGTGACGAGTCGCCTGACCTGGATCAAGGTATCGTCCAGGTTGCCGACCTATGTTAAACTATCTACAGTAGTTGGAATGGTGCCACTATCCTTCCTACCAAGGGTGTGATGGCTTTGATTACTAGTTTTGTGAAGTTTGCCCATGTTAGCTCAGGGACGACTTTAGGTGCAATATTGGCCATGGCTTTGCCCAGGAGTGGTACCGTGACAGCTATTTTCTGCCTGTCATCTTCGAACCCAATGTCCAGCAATGGCTTAACTATTGATAGATATGTGTGGATGTCATACTATTCTGGGTCGAATTTAGGCAATTGTACGTGCAGTTTCGTTGCCATTTTACCGATTTCCCTGTGTGCTTCTCTCTGTGTATGCCCGGGTCAAGAACCACCGCTGTCCACCAGTGTTATGCTAGGCGTTTTTAGGTCGGCTTCCCATGCTAAGAACACCTAGGGTGCAGCTGGGTTCCCTTTCTAGACCGGAGGTTAGACACAATATGAGGGGAACAGGGCATAAAAACACAGAGCAACAACCTTGCACGTATATTGACAAATTCTTTGCTATGGAACAGGAAGACAATTTACACAATATGCTAAACAAAGTTAATGCATAGGCTGGCAGGGGGGTTTTGAGTATCACGCAGGATACTAGATAGACAGGAGTCTTAGTCTGGGTAAGGAGGCAATACACAACTTTCACAGTCCTTGCACAGGAGGCTCGTTCCCAGTGAGAAGGAAAGATATAGGTTTTACTGTGCACGAGGTAGTTCAAGAATTTTTACTCTAACACTGACTCTGGTTCCTGTTTCACGATAGTTATATAATATTGTCACTGATTTCTATTTCTTGGTTTACACAGGGTGGATGTGCACTGTCACAGAGTTATGATAATGACACTGAGCTTTGCCTCTCGTCTTGCACAAAATGGATATGCACTGTCTCGAGTGTCTTTCCTCACTTTAATGGATTTCACTGTTCACTTGCACTACACAGTCTTTGCCTCTCACTCACAGTCTGTGGGAGCCATGTATCACAGTCTCTATTATATATGTAATGTCACTGATTGGGCAAAGGGGAAGGGGGAAGGCCTGTGGACTCACAGTCGTCGGCCTGGGGTAAGCAGAGTCCCTTCAGGAGTCCCTTCCTCCTGTGGCCATGGGGCTACTTGCAGGGGCATCGTCTCTCGTCGAGGTTTTGGGCTGGGCGTGGTGAAGGGCCCCTCACTGTTGGGGCTGGGAACTGGGGTCTGGCCCTTAGGAATAGGGCTGAACAGGTCCTGGAGGTGCTCCCTTAGGCGCCTAGTGGAGGAAGGGCGTCACCTTCATTGGGGAGAGGAGAGGTCTCGCCCTGGGGTCCTGGAGGCGCCCTCAGAGGTCCATTGGCTGCGGTCTCCTTCTTGTGGCGTCACCGCCAGATTAGGACTGCGGTGTCACTCCCGGCCGGAGTCCGTCAGGTGGGGGTCCTCCTCGGGGGCTGACTGGGCGGAGAATAGCCCCAGGGACAACACCGGGCCTCTCCACCAGTCCTCGGGGCAGAGGTCCTCCTCCTGGAGATTGCCTCAGTCTTGGTGGATGGAGGAGCGGCCTGCCCTCCAGCTGGTAGGCAGGGCTGATCGCAGGTTGCCCTCACGCTGCGGAGTCACAGGGAGCAAGGGACTTTGGTGTCCCTCCCTAGTGAGGCTAATAGCTGTTGCTGTGTTCCCTTGGGCAACAGACTGAGGACGGCTACAGGCCATCCCTTTCCTGTTGGTGCAGATTCTGGCCGTCACTGGAGCCTGACTCCTGATAGGAACGCAGACAAAGCACTGCTATAGGCCGTCACTTGCCTACGGGCGTGGCTACAGGATGTCGCCGGTGTTGTGCCCTCCAAGGTAACTGCAGAAGGAGATGAGACATACCTTTCTCTCCCCTCATGCGGCTTCAGGCAGTCATGGGTTCTGCAGGGGATGTAAGCAGCACCTGATGCAGTGGCTACAGGCCGTCTCCTCTTTGGCGGCCCAGCTGCAGGCCGTGACCTTTTCGGTGTGTGGCTTCTGGCCATCACAGGGGCCTGGCTACAGGCCGTGGCCCTTTGGTCAGAGTGGCTACAGGCCATCTCCTTGTTTTCAGAGCAGCTACAGGCCATCTCTTGTTTTGCTTTGCTTCTGGCCATCACTGGGGTGCTGCTTGGAGATGAAGGTTCAGCTCCACCCCGATCCTGGCAAGGGCTGGCTCGTCCAAAAGGTAGTGCACTCAGACTGGGGTATAGTCTCGTCTGGCGCACCCTGAGGAATAGGGGCGCGTGGCCCAGGTGATCTTATGTCAGTATTGCCCACACATGTCGCGTGCACCATCTTCCCCTCCGTAGTCTCCTCCTTGGGGCGTGGTGGCGGCCTGAGTTGTCACGGCTATTATTTAAAAAAAAATATATATATATATATATATATATATATATATATATATATATATAAATACATAAAAACATATATATATATATATAAATATATATATATATATACATACATACATACATATATATACATACATACATATATATATACTGTTATGCAGCGCATTCTGAGTCCTGAATTCTCAGGCACAGGTACAGTGCAACCTTGGGTTCTTTGTTCTCGACCGGATCAGTCACAGTCAAGAAAGGAAAGTCCAAACACCACTGGTCAAAAGGCAAACTTATATATTAACAATAGACAATTACACACTCACAATTCTATGAGCAAAACTATGGAATATACAATAACCAAATAATCTCAGAAGGCTAGCTCTCACAATAAATTCTTCCACCTAGTTCAGCAAGCTTGACCTATACACAGTATTCTACCTTTCCTGATATAAAGTAATTTCCACACAGTGTCACAGGTATGGTTCACCAATACACCAGATGAATTGTGTCTCGAGTATATGACTAGGATAGTCAAGTATATCTCAATATACCCAAATTTATTATTATTTTTTTTTTATGTGTCCGACTCTGGGCAAAGGCTCAGGGACTATTTCTTGGGGGCAGTTGCCTATCCCAAGGCCCAGTAGTCCTCCTACACCTCCACATGTCACCACTTCGGCGCTAACACCCACCGTCCATATTGAATACATGCTAGGGCTGTCTCATACAGGACTGGTGTATTGGTATTAGCGGGGGTACTTTTACGACATGTCGGCGGGTCATCTGGTAGATCAGGAAAGTCTGCTTTTAGGAAATTCAAATCCTTAAACTGTTCCCTGCCCCAGCCGAGATTCGATCCTGGGTCCATTAGGACTACAAGCCGCCTCTCGACCGATTCAGCCACCGCCTCCCCCTGACATAGACGGCAGTGTATACTCAAGTCTTTATGTACTGTATATATGATTGCGTAACACAGACGGCTTCCTATGCTAATTAAATGCATCCGCGTGACAGGGACGATACCCTAACTATCCTTATGCTACATGTGCGTTACAGAGGACGAGAGGATGTAGCACTTAGGATCTATCAAAGTGTGAGGGGCTCGGAGGGGAAGAGGGGGGAGGGTGGTAATATCAGATTTCCGGCAGGGCAGGTGACTGGGGGTATAAGACTTGGGGTTTCGGGCAGCAGGGCAGCACAGGGGGGGGGGGTCATGGTGTTATCGGTCTGTGTGTAACACTGGGGAGGGGAGTCACACTTGGGACGAACCCATGACCTAGTGCCACTCACTCCGCATGTAAGGTTATGGACACGAGTTCACAATTACACATGGGGGGGGAAACACGGGGGGGGTGCACTGAAGTGTGGAGGGGAAAAGGGCTGGTCCACTGGGAAGGGGCTCACAAACACTAGGGGGGGATGCAACCTTAGAGTCTCTTACTCACAGTACTGATGGAGAGGAGGGCAGGGGTCACGGGCAGCAGGAGGCCTTATGCTGGGAGCCTTAGGTGGCAGCTGGGCGTCGGGAATGGGCCGTCCAGAGTGTAGTACAGAAATAGGTCATCTGTGGGGTCACCATGAGTCCTGGAGGAGTTGGTGGGTGGCGTGGTGGGCGTCTCCCTTGCCGTAGAGGCCCGGCAGGAGGCGGGACTCTCTGGGATGGGGCCGAAGAGGGCCAAGAGGTGAGCCACTCGGTACTGGCCCTTAGTCATCGTCGGAGTCCGGGGGCCGGACCTGAGGTGGCCAGGGCCTAGGGCCGGCTGCGGGGAGGGCGAAGCCCTGGCAGAGCTGCTGTCACATCTGGCAGGAGCGGCTGTCAGGGAAGAACTGCGGCCATCTGTGCCGGGGGAGGTCCGGCGCCTGCAGTAGGCATAGGGGAGGCCCGCTGCCTCCTGGGGCTGTGGTCTCATCTGCAGGAGGAGGCCGTCAGAGCTAGACTGCGGCCTTTTGACCCAGCGGAGTCCAGCAGCATCTGGGGAGAACGAGGCTGCACGGACAGGACACCTGGCCTCGGGGACATCTCACCCAGTCTGGTCTCTGGCGGGGTACCTGCAAGGGAGCAGATCCCACCCTCTCTGAGAGAAAGGCAGGGAGAGAGGCATCGGGTCACGGGGGAGATACGTCACTCTTGCCTGGATGGCGTGTCAGGTAAAACAGCCTCCCTGTCATCTTCTCATGGGGTGGGTATCACCCCCTTGTACTTTCCTCCTTGAGTGGTGGTGTCGGGTTCACCCAGCTGTGCAGGTATTTCACCACCGTCATGGAGGTAAAAGTCACGTCCCCGTGACTGGAGTTGGAAAAAGTCGGCGGTGGCAGTGATGTGTGAGGGTGCGAGGTGATGTAGGAAAGTAGTCCAGTGGGTGGTCTGCTGGCTGGGTTGGTGGTATGGGGAGTAGACAAGAGTGAGGGACGATGGTACAAGTGTATGCTGCAGGAGGTGAAGCTGGGCGGTTCCCTGGATGCAGCACTTGCGCCCTTGGTGTGGGGTCCATATAATGTGTTTGATTTTCATCTCAGGTGGTAGTGGTGGGGCGCGATGGATGATGTCTGGCTGGAGACTGGAGAGCAAGGATGCTGTCGTGCTTTTAGGAGGACATCTCAGGCTAATCAGCTTAGTAGGGCGGGCAAATGAGATATTCCCTGGCGAGTGGTGTGATTTGGGGATGAGGGGGGTGGTGTTAGGGGTAGGGGTGGCTGGTGGGGAGGGTGTGTGGGTGTACCAGGAGGGCAGGTGGGATAGGCAGCCATATCTAGTGAGGGTGGTGGTGAGGACAGGTGTTGGTTGGGAGGAGGTGGTGGGGGGAGGGCACACAGGCAGTGTGGAGGGTTGAGGTGGTGTGGAGAGTGGTTGTGGTTGTAAGGGATGTTGAGGTGAGGTGTGGGCACTGGTACTGCGGGTGGATGTGGAGATGAGGTTTGGTAAGTGGTGGATGACGGTGGTTCGAGAGGACAAGGGAGGTGGTGGGAGGGGCGGGAGATGGTGCGGGGCTTAAGGGGGGAGGTGGGGTGGGGGTGGAACGTGGGGAGGGGGTGGATGTTGGAAACCCAGGTGTGAGTGAGGAGGGGGTGGCCGGAGTGGGGGTGGTGGGAGTGTTGGTGGAGAAGGAAGGGGAAAGGTAGTAGGCATAGGAATTTTCCAGCATTGGAGGGGAGGCGGGAGGTGGGGCCGGTGGGCTGTGTCGCTGAGAGGGTAGTGCGTTTGGTGTCAGGGAGCAATGCACGTGGCGGTTCCAGTAGGTGCAGGTGGTGTGGTGGTAATTGATCATGATGTGGTAGGGGTTGGGGACACTCACTACTTCGTAGGGGACAGTATAGCAGGGGGCAAGCTTGTGTAGGGTGGGTACAGTGGCGACTATGACGAAATCACCTGGTTTGTAAGGGCTGGTAGGTGTAGCATAAGGGGCTAGATCCTGTGTGGCTTGTAGGTGTTGGAGCTTTTGTTTGAGATGGTGCAGGGGGTCAGATGAGGTGGGGTTGGCGGGGGCTTGTAGGTGATGTCTGAGGGGTAGCAGCAGGGGCGCTTTGCCAAATATCCGCTCATGTGGTGTAATTCCGTCCTCGTGTGGGCAGGTGTTCATGCCCCATTGTATTATCTTGACGTGTGCTGGCCAATCATCACTTTGTGTGGCTTGAACCCTGGTCTGCACCTGGTTGAGCAGAGTGCGGTGGCTGCGTTCACAGATGCTGTTTCCCTGTGACCAGTATGGAGAAGAATGGGAAATGTCATATCCAAAGAGAGTGGACAGTTCTGTCCAAATTTTGCCTGTTAATTCTGGTGCATTATCGGAGTGGAGGGCCTGGGGAATACCGAAATACGGGAACACATGACGAGTCAGGACATCAGCAACAACAAGAGCGTGGTGTTCTTTCCTCTGGCACGCTACCAGAAACTTAGAGTATGTGTCCATGAATGTAATTATGTATCGGTAGCCTGATTTAGGTGGGAGGGGGCTGACAACATCAGCAGATAGCAACTGCCACGGTTTGTTGCCTATGAGGTGGCCAGAGGGGCCTGGCGTGTGGGTGGTATCTTTCCCAAGGGTGCACGCTCAGCAGGCTTGCACGGCTTGTTGCATGAGTTTGGAGGGATGTGGGGACCAGAAGGTGTCGTTAAAGACTTGAAGTAATTTCTTCGTACTGAGGTGTACCCTGTTATCAGCATGGAAGTGTGTGAGGGTATACAGGGCAGCATCAGGGTCGAGAACGATGTGGCTGGAGTGGGTGTACAAGAGATCGCCTCGCCATTGCAGCTTGGAGAAGAGATGGGCTGGCATCCAATTGGGACGATCCCCGGCCTGAAAGCACTGCATGAGGGTGGGTGCGGCCTGGATGGCGTTCACAGGGAGTCTGGAGAGGGCGTCGGCATTCTTGTGGCTTTTGCCAGGTCATTATGTGATGTCAAAGTGGAATTCTTCTGTCTCTCTCCAGCGGATCATTTGCACATTCTTGGTGTCGGACTGGTGCAACCATTGAAGGGACTGTTGAGCCGTGATGATGGTACCGTGAGTTCTCGCCAGGTAAGCATGGAAGTACTCGAGTGCCCAGATGATGCCGAGGCACTCCCACTTTGTAGCAGAGAAGTTGCATTCTGCCTGGTTGACAGTGCGGCTGGCACAGGCGATGATGTGTTCCTTGCTGTCTTGTACTTTATCTAGAGCAGCACTGACAGCCACCAGCAAGACATCGGTGTACAAGCAGAAGGGGATAGTATAATTGGGGAATGCCACTACGGGGGCTATGATTAGCTTGTCTTTGAGAGTCCGGAAGGCCTGGAGGCAATCTTCTGTCCATGTGAAAGGCTCCCCCTTTTTGATGAGGTCGTGCAGTGGCTTGGTGATGGTCACGAATCCTTCCACAAAGTGCCGGTAATAGGAGGCGAGGCCTATGAACGTGCAGATCTCGTGTACATTCCGGGGCAGGGGGAGTTCAGCTATGGCCCTGAATTTCTCGGGATTGGGAGCGATGCCTTCCCTAGACATGACGTGCCCCAGGAAGGAGACTGATCTTTGGGCCAAGACGCACTTAGATGGGTGGAGTTTGAGTCTTGCTTGGCATATCCTGGAGAAGACTTGGTGTAGGCGGTAGAGGTGGTCGACCCAGGTCCTGTTAAAGATGATGACGTCGTCAAGGTAGGCGAGGCAGATCTCCCAGGTGAGGCCGCTGAGTATGGACTCCATCAGTTGGGAAAATGTGGCTGGGGCGTTGCAGAGGCTGAAGAGGAGCACATTAAATTCATAGTGCTTCCCGTTGCCAGTGGAGAAGGCGGTCTTTCCTTGGTCCTTGGGATGGACAGGGAACTGCCAGTATCCTGACTGTAGGTCCAAGATAGAGAAACAGGATGTCCCATCCAGGGAGTCCAGGGAGTCATCAATTCTGGGTAGGGGGGGTGGTGTCCTTGGTGGTGACATTGTTAAGGCGACGATAGTCCATGCAAAACCGCGGTATCCCGTCCTTCTTCTTTACAAGAACAGCGGGGGAGGACCACGAGCAACTTAACCCCCCCATCCAGAAGTTTTCTGGGCAGTGGTACGCCCCAGTCCCGACATTTTTGGACCTTTTTTTTTTTTTTGGCTCAAACATTCGCTTTTGGTGAGAAACATCGAAAATTCATAGAGAAATCGCTCACCTGAGGTTTAAAATACTCAATCCAGGTAGGAGTACCTCCTTACCTTACAGGGTTTTCTATCAGGCTGGCTGCAAAGAAAACGAGTTCTATGGGAGGATAACTATTCCACACCACTCATAAACGGTATTTATTTATTCATTTGGTACGAATTTATATGTAGTACGAGAGTATATTGGTTTTCAAACGGTAACATAGGCATTATAAGCATTGTTTCACTCACTAACTCATCACCATTCCTGACCTTTTTTTGCTACATTACCTGATCATCATTTCTGACTGTTTCTTCCTCTAATGTTTGTCCTCCACATTGTCATCGATTGGGGAATCACACTGGCCCTGAATTTCATACCGTGGCATGACATGGCTTTACTGGCCAGGTCACTGATAACAGGTGAATTGCTGAGAAAAGGGCATGCAGGGGAGGTAAGGCATTGTCCCTGCCTGGCATCTTGTAGAGGAAGGTGTCCCGTGTATACATGCCAAAAATCACTTGCGAAAATTGAAAATTTTGCAAATTAGGGACCTTGCAATGTTGCCGCGTTAATTTACGTCTCCGGGATATGAGTGCACATCATGTGAGGACGTGAATTCACGTCTTCGGGAAGGGGCAGGTTAATGGTGATATAATGCTGGCATTCAACATGTCCTGGAGCTGCCGGTCTTCTTCCACCCGTTGCGTAGGATTTTTCTGGTGTGCGGGTTGCCGAATAGGGGGGGCCAGTCATGTGTATCTCGTGGGACAGGAGGGTGGTGTGGCAGATGTCTGTGGGTCCCAACGAGACGTCCTGAAAGTCCAGGACGAGTTGTCTCAGATCGTTCATTTGTTGGGGGGAGAGGTGGTCTGGGAGAGGGGGCAAGGCTAGGAAAGTGTGGGGGAAGGGTGCTGTGCAGGGCTCGGCTTCTTCCATCTCTCCCACTACTAGGCCCTTAGGGAGGGTGAGGGGTGATGTGGATAGATTAGCCGCATGGACTGTGCCAAAGTGGGGAGGGGGGAAGGAGGGGGACAGGAGGCAGGAGGCGGTGGTGCCTGCCGGGGAAGTCGGGGAGAACACTATGCGGTTTCTGGTGAGCTGGTGCAATGGGAGCCAGGCCTCATTGTTGGGGGTTGATGGTGACAGTGGAGGCGATAGTAGCAGGGAAGGTGGGGGATGAGGCAGGAGGATTGGGGGTGGGGTCGGGCGGGGAAAGGGGAGGGAGCAGAGGGGGTCAGGGGTGTCTGGTGAGGGTGGCAGTGTCGTGGTGTGGCACGTGCAGAGAGGTTGTGGGGGTGGATCTGACGGTTTGTTGCAGTGCAACTGCCTTCTGTGGCAATCGATGTTGGCCCAGAGTTTCTGTAACAGGTCCAATCCCAGGTAACTGTTATAGGCACGGCAAGTGGAGTCAGACATAATGAACTGACATTGGGCAGTTGCTATCTGGTGTGTCTGGACACGGAGGGCCCACTTCTCCCCACGGATAGGCAAGGGGCCGTCCCTCACGTCTACGAGGTGGGCCGAGGGGGGAAGGAGAGGGCTGAAAGCTCTGGCATGACAGGAGTAGAAATGATAGTATAAGCAAGACCTGGCTGCTCCCATATCAACTGGCCGTCGAGCTTTCACCTCGTTCAGCCTGACCTTACTGTAGACTGGGGGGCAATATTTGTTCGAGGTGTCCCCTGCCACCATGGGGAGGTGCGGGGATGGTCCTAAAAATCCAGTTGGGGTGAGGTGCCCTCCCTCTCGCCACCTATTTCTGCCTCTTCAGCATCGGGGATATTGATTGGGGGGGATGGTTCATCCGGTGGGTTGTCCTCAATGGCCGATACCTTGCGGTGCCCATGGTTTGCTGCCCTATATCTGGCAGCTTTCAGCTGCTCCCGAATGTCGTGTATTTGAAAGCGGGGGCTGCACAGGGTGAACTCCCAGGGGTTGATGGAGATGAGGTTGGATGTGTCCCTGAGAGTGGGATGCTTTTTGGTGGGGATGGCCCTTGGTAGGGCTGGAGGTTTCAGGGGCGGTGGGTTTGGGCATCTGAGGCTTGATGGGGGGTGGTTTGCGGGTGGGGATTCTGCTTACCACCCCTATTTGTTGGGGGGTGATGCAGGCGGTAAGCAGGCGCCTCGCCAACTGGATGTCCCTGTCAATATCCCCAGTCAGGTTGTATATGGTAAAGTGTTCCCTGATGATGCTGGGGAGTATCCTTGGCAGGGTACTTCCGCATAGGCGGTGGTGACAAGACATCGTGTTTGAATGAGGATGTCGTCTAGGTTCCCATCATATGTGAGTGTGTCCAGCTAGGAGAAAGCGAAGACTTTCCCTAACGAGGGTGTGACAGCTTGGATCACGATTTGTTGAAATTGTTCCCATTTCAGCTCCGGGACTATTTTGGTGGCTATACTTGAAACAGTTTTTACGAGGTGGGGGAGTGTAACGGCTATCATCTCTCGGTCATTTTCAAAACTTATATCTAGTATAGCTTTGATCACAGACATATACGTGTTTATGTCATAAAGTTCGGAATCGAACTTTGGAAGTTGCACGTATGGTTTGGCCGCCATGTTTGCAAATTCTCCATTCCTTGCCGTTCCACCTCTGGGTTAGGTACCACCGCTAGCCTCCAGTGTTATGCAGCGCATTCTGAGTCCTGACATCTCAAGCACAGGTACGGTGCAACCTTTGGTTCTTTATTCTCGACTGGGTCAGTCACAGACCCCCGCTAATACCAACACACCAGTCCTGTATGAGACAGCCCTAGCATGTATTCAATATGGACGGTGGGTGTTAGCGCCGAAGTGGTGATATGTAGAGGTATATGGTATGTAGGAGGACTGCTGGGCCTTGATAGCAGGCTGTGAAGCCTATGCCCAGAGTCGGACACATAAAAAAAAAATAAAAAAAAAAGACAAGGAAGGAAAGGTCAAACACCACTGGTCAAAAGGCACACTTATATATTAACAGTAGACAATTGCACAAACACAATTGTATGAGCAAAACTGTGGAATATACAGTAACCAAATAATCTCAGAAGGCTAGCTCTTACAATAAATCCTTCCACCTAGTTCAGCAAGCTTGACCTTTACACAGTATTCTACGTTTCCTGATATAATTTCCACACAGTGTCACAGGTATGGTTCACCGATACACCAGATGCATTAGGTCTCGAGTATATGGCAAGGACAATTAAGTATATCTCAATATACCCAAACGCGTGACATAGACAGCAGTGTATACTCAAGTCCTTATGTATATATAATTGCGTAACATAGACGGTTTCCTATGTTAGTTATATGCATCCGCATGACATGGACGATAACCTAGCTATCCTTACGCTACATGCACGTTACAGAGGACGAGAGGATGTAGCACTTAGGATCTATCCGCAAGTGAGGGGCTTAGGGGTGGAGAGGGGGGAGGGCAGTAATATCGGATTTCCAGCTAGGCAGTGACTGGGGTTATAGAACTTGGGGTTTGGGGCGGTGGGGCAGCACAGGGGGGACGTCACTGATGTTATCAGTCCGTGTATGACACTGGGGGGGAGTCACACTTGGGGTGAACCAGTGGCCTGGCACCACACACTCCACACTTAAGGTTATGGATGCAAGAGTTCACAATTGCACATGGGGGGGGGGTCAACACTGGGGAAACACAGGGGGGGATGCACTGAAGTGGGGAGGGGAAAAGGGCTGGTCCACTGGGGGGGACTCACAAACACTCGGGGGGGGGGGAAGCAACCTTAGAGTCTCTTGCTCACGGTATCGGCGGAGAGGAGGGCATGGGTCACGGGCAGCAGGAGGCCCTATGCCGGGAGCCTTAGGTGGGGGCCGGGCATTGGAGGTGGGGTGTTGGGAGTGTAGTACAGAGGTAGGTCATCTGTGAAGTCGCCACGAGTTCTGGAGGAGTTGGTAGGTGGCGTGGTGGGCAGCTCCCTTGCCATATAGGCCCGGCAGGAGGTGGGGCTCTCTGGGATAGGGCCGAAGAAGGCCAAGAGGTGCACAACTCAGCACTGGACCTTAGTTGCCGTCGGGGTCCTGGGGGCAGACCTGGGGCACCCCGGGCCTAGGGCTGGCTGTGGGGAGGGCGGCGCCCTGGCTGAGCCACTGTCGCATCTGGCAGGGGCAGTTGTCAGGGAAGAACTGTGGCCACCTGTGCCGGGTGAGGTCTGGTGGCTGCATCAGGCATCAGGGGAGGCCCGCTGGCTCCTGGGGCTGCAGTCTCGTCTGCAGGAGGAGGCCATTAGGGCTGGACTGCAGCCTCTCGCTCTGATGTAGTCCAGCAGCACCTGGGGAGGATGGTGCTGCAGGGACAGGACACCTGGCCTCGGGGACGTCTCGCCCGGTCTGGTCTCTGGCGGGGTACTTGCAGGGGAGCAGATCCCATTCTCTCCAAGATAAAGGTGGGGAGAGGGACGTCGGGTCATAGGGGAGGTATGTCGCTCTTGCCTGGATGGCGTGTCAGGTAAAACAGTCTCCCTGTCATATCCTTGTGGGGTGGGTGTCACCCCCTCATACTCTCCTCCTGGGGTGGTGGTGTCAGGTTCACCCAGCCATGCGGTTATTTTATATATACTGTATATATATATATATATATATATATATATATATATATATATATATATAACACCATCAGCTATTACAAGTCCACTGCTGAACAAAGGCCTCCCCCAACCTTCACGCTGGGCCAATCTCTGCCACGTTTTCCCTGCAGGTTTCTCTATATCATCTCCCCACCTCTTGTCTGACCTTTTTTCTGCTATGCTCTCAATCTCTTATATATAGCATCGTGCTGGCCTCTTATACTTGTCAGATTTGGCTCGAGATGTCTAACAGCAAGTTGTAAATGTCGAAATGAGTGACATTACGACATTGATAGCCACCGGGAGAGTGATTTACTTAGACTCATATAAACTGCAATAAATATTGAGGGATACATCAACATGTAGTATAATTTAATTTCTGAGAGAGAGAGAGAGAGAGAGAGAGAGAGAGAGAGAGAGAGAGAGGACGTGAGGTGTGAGAGGTCGATCTCAGGAGACTCCAAAGAACAAATTTTGAGTTTCATCTCTACCAGTGTCACAACTATCCAATGCCGTTTCTTACTATATGTGAATTACGTGGTTGCATAGGGCCCCCGAATCCACCAGGGGACTCCAAGTTGCCATTATTGTTTTTTTTTTTTTTTTTAAGAAATTAAAACGTGTGTTGAGTCACTCTTTTCCTCTTAAAGTGCTCCAGATTGATGCATTTAAATGTTAAAGGTTTGCCCCCGAACCACCTTAGAGGGTTTGTAAAATGCCGGGAATAGCGACTGAGGGCAACACAACACCTCAGGAGGAGCCTACGGAGGGGCAGAAAGAGCCCAATCCAACCCCGGGTGACAGGGACATAAGTCCGCCCGGGCTGTGTGCCTCTATGAACCAGAACTTGCCCACCACTACCACCATAGCAGGAAAAGGAGACTACCTTGCTGGCAAGCTGACCCTCGACAGGATCGGGATGGAGCTATTACTCTAGCTCCAGGCAGCACCCCAGCAACGGCTGGTAGCTGCGCCTTTCTTGAGACGGCCTGCAGCCGCTCACCCCTTCTTCAGGAGACGGCCGGTAGCCGCTACCGCATTCGTATCGAGACGGCCAGTAGCCGCCCTGAAGGTGCCCTTGAGATGGCTGGTAGCCATTCACCCTTTCTTCAGGAGATGGCCAGTAGCCGGTCCTTCCTTTGTATTGAGACAGCTGGTAGCTGTTCCGAAGGTGTCCTTGAGATGGCCAGTAGCCACTCACCCCTTCTTCAGGAGAAGGCCGGTAGCCGCTCCCGCCTTTGTCTTGAGACGGCCGGTAACGGTTCCAAAGTTGCCCTTGAGACGGCCAGTAGCCACTCACTCCTTCAGGAGACGGCCAGTAGCCGCTCCTGTCTTCATCTTGAGACGCCCAGTAGCCTCTCACCCCTTCTTCAGGAGACGGCTGGTAGCCGCTCCCGCCTTTGTATTAAGATGGCTGGTAGCTGCCCCGAAGGTGCCTTTGAGATGGCCAGTAGCCGCTCACCCCTTCTTCAGGAGTTGGCCAGTAGCCGGTCCCACCTTCGTATTGAGATGGCTGGTAACTGCTCCGAAGGTGCCCTTGAGATAGCCAGTAGCCGCTCACCCCTTCTTCAGGAGATGGCCGGTAGCTGCTCCTGTCTTCATCTTGAGACAGCCGGTAGCCGCTCCGAAGGTGCCCTTGAGATGGCTGGTAGCCACTCACCCCTCCTTCAGGAGATGGCCCGGTAGCCGCTCACCCCTCCTTCAGGAGATGGCCAGTAGCCGCTCACCCCTCCTTCAGGAGATGGCCGGTAGCCGCTCACCCCTCCTTCAGGAGATGGCCGGTAGCTGCTCACCCCTCCTTCAGGAGATGGCCGGTAGCTGCTCCCGCCTTCATCTTGAGATGACCAGTAGCCGCTCACCCCTCCTTCAGGAGACGGCCGGTAGCCGCTCTAAAGGTGCCCTTGAGATGGCCAGTAGCTGCTCACCCTTCCTTCAGGAGACAGCTGGTAGCCGCTCCCCCACACCGGCCACGGCCAGTAGCCGGGCCCTACAGCAGGAGGCAGCCAGCAGCCGCTCTTCCGTCAGGTGCTGCCACACCCCCAAGACGTGATATCCTCCAAGAGGAGGGTCCCAGTCCTGAGGACATTTACAGAGGCCCTGTGCTATCCCCTAGGTTGTACTCCACCTAGCTGGCTCCAGAGGGACCATACCTGACGGACTCCAACGACGACAGATGTCGCAGCTCACTCCTGACAGCGTCCCTAACAGCAGGAGGCCACAGTCACTGGGCCCCTGCAGCCACCCCCAGGCCCCCCAGGTGAGGCCTCTCCCCACCCCGATGCTGACGACCCTCGTCCTCCATCAAGCGCCTAAGTGCGTGTTTCAGGGAGCTGTTCGGCCCCAGCCCTGAGGGCCGCACTCCAACCCCCAGCCATAACAGTGCAGGGCCCTTCGCCACTCCTAGCCCCAGACGAGAGAGGACACCCCTACGAGTGATTCCGTGGTCGCTAGATACAGAGACCACAAGTGGGACTCAGCCTCCATCAGGGGTCGAGTTGTGAGTACTCCCACCGGCCCACAAACCACGCCGCCGCCCCACTAACAATGAGTGACAGTGAATAATGCAGTGACAGTGCGATAGTGACTAGAATATCGGGCAGGTGATATCCAATAGAATGTAAGTCCAAGGCCTAGTAATATGTGCTAATCAAGATCCGGGCAAACAGTGACACAGGGAGAGTAAGAAGAGAGATTTAATAAGAGTGCAGTGATTTCAGTAAACATTAGACTCGGCCTTTATAGTGTAATCCTCTGCTCTACAAGACCAGTGTAATACTTGCCCAGCCTAAGTACAGCTTCTATTTCCCTCCAAGTGACAGCGAGCTATTCCCTTTGCCCGAAATACTACGAACACTATTTATTGTACCATTCACCTGCTATCCTGAACTATTGACCAGATAGTATCCTGCGCGATACTACGATACCAGTATATGACTTATAATTACCCAGATTCCTGTTGTTGTGACACCTACCTGTTCCACAAATAGTATTAGTCAATACACGTGTAAGGTTGTTGACTTGAGTTTTTCTGTCCTGCCTCTCTCTTATTTGTCTAAGCTCCAGTCTAGAAAGAGAACCCAGCTGCATACTAGGCGTTCAAGGGACGGGAAGCTGACCCTTAAACACCTTGCATAACAGTTTGGAATCCCCTCACCATAGCTTCACAAAATAGGGGCCTCCAAACAGCAGTTCACATAGGATCCCCAAAAGGCTAGAAACGGCACTGCAACTACCACTAAGTGTACTCTCTTTACTTGCTCTAAGACCAGTTTTACTAACACGAACTCTCTAAATAGTTCAAAGAACATCGTCTACTTAAGTGACTGACACCAAAAAAATAGCCCAGAAATCGGACTACTGCTCTCAATATAACCCAAACCTCCCCAGGAAATCCTAAAAATTTTATATTGGACAATAAGTTCGAATTATTACCAACATATTGATAAATGTTAAAATATGCCCACAGTACATTAATTCTCATTTCAAGTTAATATTTATGCAAAATAGAAGTCTGTCAGAGCAAGTTGCCAAGCTGCACCTCCGCTAACTAGCACGGTTACGCTCTAAATCGTGATTCTTCAATTAATGTGTTATGCAGCGTGTTCTGAGTCCGGACGTCTCGGGCACAGACACGGTGCGGCCCTGGGTTCTTTGTTCCCGACCGGGTCATTACTAGCAAGGAAGGAAAACACAAACACCACTAGTCAAAAGGCACACTTATAGATTATCAAAAGACAAATACACACACCGTACTATGAGCAAAACTGAGGAACTTACAATGACTTAATGTTTACAACAATCACTTTCCACCTAGTTCAGCAAGTCTGACCTGTACACGGAATTACACCTTCCTGAGGTAGGGTTATGTCCACACAATGTTACAGACAGTATTTCACAAATATGTCAGGTACATCATATTCAACACACACAGACAGCATAGGACAGTACACCCAACACGCCAGGTGCATGACATGGACGACAACATTTAGTCAAGCCCTTAAACCTAGGTATTCACGTGACATAGACGAGGTCGTAGCTAATACAATATATCCGCGTGACATAGACAATGCCCTAGCTAATCTTAGGCTATGTACGCATCACATAGGATGAGAGTATATAATGTTCCACACTTGATTCAGGCGAGGGAGGGGGTATTAGTGAGTCTAGGGTGGGTTTATTCACGTAGGAACGGGGACTGGGGCCTGGGGAGGAGAGGGAGAGCTCACTGGGGGAGGGTCACACTGACGTATGTTGTCCTGTGGGGTTGACCCTAGGGGGGGGGGTTGTCACTGTCGGGGAACTGACCCGTGGGTGGGGGTTGAACACTGCACGCAAGATCACAGGTAGTACTGTAGAGTTCACTATGGCACACTGCAGGGGATCACACCGTGGCTGTCAGGGGGGGAGAGAGGGGGATAGAACACTGGGGAGAGTTGGGCGACACTAGGGAGAAGCACCGTGGACACAGGGGAGGAGTCACAGGGGTTGGTTCACTGGGGAAAGGGTTCAACAGCACTGGGGAAGTGTACAATCATAGGGTCTAGTACTCATGATTCTGACGGAGTGAAGGACATGCCCCACGGGGCGGGAGGGCCTACGCCGGGAGCTTCAGATGGATGCCGGGCATGGGAGGTAGGCCGTCCAGCGACTAGTACAGGGGAGGGTGGTCCGTGAGGTCGCCACTAGTCATGGAGGAGTGGGCGGGTGGTGTGTTGGGCGGCTCCCTAGCCGCTACAGCCCGGCAGGAAGCAGGGCTCTCCGGGCTAGGGCCAAAGAGGGCCAGGAGATGCGCTGCTCAGCACTGGCCCTTAGTCGTCGCCGGGGTCCTGGGAGAGGAACTGGGGAGGCCCAGGGCTAGGGTCAGGCATGAGGAGGGTCGCGCCTGGGGTGGACTGCTGCCTCGTTCTGCAGGGGCAGCAGTCAGAGAGGGTCTGTGGCCGCCATTGCTGAAGTCTCAGCTACTGCAACAGGTGCCGGGGGAGGCCTGTTGTCTCCGAGGGCTGAGGTCTCACCATCAGGAGGAGGCCGACAGGTGTGAGCTGCGGCCTCTCACCCTGGAGGGGTCCAACAACACCTGGGGCTGCAAGGACAGGACACCGGGCCTTAGGAACATCACATCCGCTCTGGTCTCTGTTGGGGTCCCTGAAAAGGAGCAGAAACCACCCTCTCATGTAGAGGGGCGGGGAGAGGGGCACCTTACTCCACCACCGGAGTGATGGTTGGGGCAAGAGGTACCTTCCTCTGCAGGAGCCTGGGGATGGGTGGAGGGAGAGCGGCCAGGGATTGACTCTCCTGCTTGGCGGGGCGGAGAGCCCCTGCTGGAACTCTGGTCCGGGCTAGAAGAGGAGGGTCCAAGAGACTCTCCCTCTGTCAGGCAGCCCCATTGGGCACTGCCTTGGCTCCCACGGGGAACAGGAGGGCACGAGGAGTTGGAGGAGGCTCCTCTAGGCTCTACAGACCCTAGCGGCGGGGAGAAGGTGCCTGATGGGTACGTCCGGCTATTGCCACAGCTCCAACAGAGGCTGCACTCCAGCTGTAGTTCTGGCGGTGGGGAGAAGGTGCCTGATGGATACGCCCGGCCATTGCCACAGCTTCGACAGAGGCTGCTCTCTGGCTGTAGGGTCTGGGACTCCTGTCCTGGAGTCAGCACTGGGGTACGGCAATGTTTTGTCCCGTGTGGTACCTCTGTTAGAGAGTACCCCAGGGCCTGCCTTCCTCCTTGGGGCTGCTGACGAGAGTCATCTGGTGGACGTGCTGGCTCCCAAAGGCGGTTGGCAGAGGGTGGCGAACTGACGGTCCTTCCACCAACAGTATCCCTGCGGGCGATACTGTGCCACTGCTCCTGTGGGGGAATAGCAGCCCTTGAGGCTCCTCCTGAGTCCTCCATCAAAAAGGACGCCAATCCAGGGAACTCAACATCCGAGGGTCTGCTTGGGATCTTGTCAATACAAGTCCCACCCCAATTCTGGCGAGCGTTCCCTCCAGCGGAGTGTAGGGTACTTTTCCTATACACTGCCAGGTGGTCTGGCTGCAGAGAAGACGGGTATCAGGTGCAAGGAGTTGCCTGGAAGGTATGACAGGTGAGCCAGCCTCCCTGTCATCTCCTGGTGGGGTGGTTATCACCCCCCCTGTACTCTCCTTCTGGGGTGGTGGTGTCCGGCTTACCTCTCCACGTGGGTATTTCATAATGATTAAGTGAAATTCAAAATTTTGACCCGATTAGGTGTGTGTGAAACTATGTGGTCATGAAAATGATAGCATTTTCCAACTAAAAGTGCCGATTCGGTAGACAGCCGCCCATCCGATATTTCATCCCACACTGGCTGCTACTGTAGCACATTCTTCCCCCTTTGTGAAATGCAAGGAGGATTCACTAAAGGAGGAAGAGTAGAGGACAATTCATTCATTTTGCAATATTGTATAGACGAAAGTTATAGAAGGAAGCAAGCATTAATAGTAATATCAGTAGACTTTAGCAAGGTTTACGATTTTGTTAAGAGAGGAATTAATCAGTACATCCAAAGTTAAAGTAGTGGCAAACATTTATGAAGGTGATATAAAACAAGTATAGATAAAATGGTGGCAGTAACAACACATGCCGCCAAAATACCCCCAAGAGGAGGACACGTAGGGCTGGACAGTGCGCGGATTGCGCCCGGGCAACAGGGCCATAAGATCACCTGGGCCACACGTCCCTATTCCCTGGAACTTGCCCGCTGCCACCACCTTAGTCAAAGTGCAGTACCTTCTGGGCAAGCTGACCACTGACAGGATTGGGGTGGAACTGGCCTAACTATTCAGAGCAGCACCCCAGCCATGGCCTATAGCCGGGCACCTGAGATGGCCGATAGCCATCCAGTTTTTAAAGAGACAGCTTATAGCCGCTCCCAAAAAGAAGGGCCATAGCCTATACCACTCCCAAAAAGAAGGGCCATGGCCTATAGCTGGGGACCAGAGACGGCCTATAGCTGCTCAGAAAAAAGGTCACGGCCTATAGCCAGACCATCAATTAGGAGACAGCCTATTGCTGCTCTGCCCAGTGCTGCTCACATCCCCTACAGAAGCCAGCAACGGCTGATAGCCACGCTGGGGAGGGACAAGTATGTCCCCTCTCCTTCTGTAGTTGCCTCAGAGGACACACCACTGGCTGCGGCCGATAGCCGCACCTGGAGGGAGGAGAAGGCCTATAGCTGCTGCTCTCCTGCACGGCACCCTCCTTGCAGGACCTCGGTGAAGGCCGATAGCCACACCGGCAGGCAGGCAAAGGCCCATAGCCTCACCTTGCCTGAGTGCCCGTTAGGGAATCGGGCCCCGGCGACGAACGATAGCCGTGCCAACAGCAAAGGGATGGCCTGTAGCCGCCCTCCATCTGTTGCCCAAGGAAACCTAGCGATGGCTGATAGCCATGCTGGGAAAAGTATGGCTTGTAGTATTAAACTACCTCTTCGCACAAGCAAGCTCTTCGTCGCGCCAGCCTTAGTTTTAAAGTGAAGAGGTTCCTCGCATGGCGCGGGAAGAGGTCTCTTGGGGTTGAAAGTACTGGAATATGAAGCAGGAGCATCACCCGCCTCTTCCCAAATATCTTCGTATCTTTTTTTATGCTGATGTCATATTCATGTAACTAGTTAGTACCTTTACATTCACGAAATGCATTTGCAAATTTTTAAATGTTTGGTATCATTTTTTTGTGTGTGATACTATATTTACAGATTTTTAGGAGACTGGTGCTACCCGTTTACGATCAAACTACTGCTACCACTATAGAGCTCAGTGACTGCTACATGCGCACAGCCCAGTCGTTGATTTCTATCATTCCCAAGTTACCTGTGTCTCATACAGTGGTGATCCAGGCTACTTCATAGCTTATTTCCAAGAGCACTTTATGTAACAGACTTGTAAACCATTCCACTTTTCACTGCTGTCTTCAGAAAGGCAAGCACGTGGTATATTTAAGGCCGTGGTTTGGGTACTACTATCGCCGCTAAATTCTAGCTGCCGTAATCCTAATCACTTCCTTTTTACGGTAGCCATAACTTAACTTAAACAACCTTACCTGACATATTTCTAACAGCAGAAAAACCAAACATGACCGCTAAATTCTAGCGAGTGAAACTGAACTGCAGCAGTATTAACCAAACCTGACTAAAACTGACCTGACCTAACCTAACCTGTTTCTAACTTAACTGAACCACCAAACCAAACAACTTAATTCTAGCTGCTGTAATCCTAACCGTGGTTTGTGAAATGCGTGGCTTTGACAGATACAATACTCCGGAATATTACGGAGAATACCGTAGGATCCCCGACATCGAGGCGGACCAGGAGCAGTGGAGTTCACCCTCAAGAATGCCGACACCCCCACTTGGACCCCACGGGGTAGCCGCCGCCAGCCACCACCACTCCGGGCAACAACGGCGTACGTCAGCCCGGGCTGTGCGCCCTTGTGACACTCAACCACCACGCCGCCGCCACCGTAGGTGAAAGACACTACCTTCGTGTGGCGGAATCACCGAGTTAGCTAGGGGTGGAGTCAGAAACTATACTCCAGGCAGCACCCCTAAGGTAGAGACGATCTATGGTCGCTCTGATAGTGCTAAGGTAGAGACGATCTATGGTCGCTCCCATAAAAACCCGGTAGAGACGATCTATGGTCGCTCCCATAAAGCTCAGGTAGAGGCGATCAACGGTCGCTCCCTCAGCACTCCAGTAGAGACGATCAATGGTCGCTCCCCTAAAAAGAAGGTAGAGACGATCTATGGTCGCTCCCATAAAAATCAGGTAGAGACGATCAATGGTCACTCCCTGAAAGCTCAGGTAGAGACGATCAACGGTCGCTCCCTCAGCACTCTGGTAGAGATGATCAATGGTCGCTCCCCTAAAAACAAGGTAGAGACGATCTATGGTCGCTCCCATAAAAATCAGGTAGAGACGATCAATGGTCGCTCCCTGAAAGCTCAGGTAGAGATGATCAACGGTCGCTCCCTCAGCACTCCGGTAGAGACGATCAATGGTCGCTCCCCTAAAAACAAGGTAGAGACGATCTATGGTCGCTCCCATAAAAATCAGGTAGAGACGATCAATGGTCGCTCCCTGAAAGCTCAGGTAGAGACGATCAACGGTCGCTCCCTCAGCACTCCGGTAGAGACGATCAATGGTCGCTTCCATAAAAATCAGGTAGAGACGATCAATGGTAGCTCCCCTAAAGCTCAGGTAGAGACGATCAATGGTCGCTCCCTCAGCACTCCGGTAGAGACGATCGATGGTCGCTCCCAGGGTATAGTGAGGAGAAAGACGTCTCCACGACCGGAGGTTGAACTCCAGGGGCCTCACCCCGGGAATTCTCGGAGAGACCTCCCTGTTTCCCCCGGCCTCTGTTCCCTACGCATGGCCCTTGAGAAGACCCACCTGTCAGGCCCCCGTGACAGCTGCTGCCGCAGTCCTCCCCTGACGGCGCCCCTGCTCATGGGAGACCGCAGTCCGTCGCCTCTTCCGGCCCGCCCTAGGACTCCCGGGCGAGACCTCACCACGCCCCTGCGACGCCGGGACCTGACCCAGCCAGTCCCAAGGGCCTTACACCGGAGCCCAGTCCGGAAACCCCCAGACGTGAGAGGACGCCCTCGCGAGTCGCCCCGTGCCCTCTCGGCTCGCCCCACCCTGACGACGCCCTCAGTCCGACCGGATCACCAATGATGTGTCCGTGTTTCTCTTCATGAGGAAATACGAGTGATCCTGTAATAATCGTGAAGTAGGTTAAGTGTGACTCCTTTTCTCTTAGAATAAGTATGGTGCAGTAATTTCATGTAATCTCCATTGGGGTAAACCAGGACATAATACCCCGTTGAAGGACGAGAATGTGGGTTGAGACCTCAAGTGAAAATACGTGCGAGTGTCATCCCGAAGTTTTCTAAGGACATATCTCTAGAGCCCGAAGAAAGACTAAAATATTATTGGAGCGCTATTGGCTAAGCTCTGAGTAATATAGTGGAATAGTATTTACGAGTGTTCCGACTTTGTTACGCGTTGGGAAGTGAGAGTCTACATAACATATCGGGGAGATGTGTAATGCATAAGTTGTGCCGACAGAAACCTAGTGTCACCAAAACAACAAGGACGGCGAGTAATAACGATATTCCCCTGCTCCGCACGCTGTTCCTAAAAACTCTCTCCATTCCTCACTCCCACTCTTAAAGTTAAAATAAGAACCAGAGTTAATTGTCAAAGAATCTTCGCCAACAGAAAACACCTAAACTCCCTTGCTAATATCGGGCCTCCTTAAATATTACCATAACTTCCTCCTCGCCGTTTTAAGTCACTCTCCATGTCTCCCTACCTCCTCCCGGTAGATCACAAACCCCACCCCTCCCCTCACGCGCTTCGTGCGCACGGGTATTTACTGCACTCCTAGTACTAAGATTTGTTGTCATTAGTATCTAGAAAGCTAGTATCCTGCGAGATACACAATATTTTAGATAAGGTTTTTGTATTGCTCTATATTGTGATGTAATGTCTACTGAAATGTCCTGTGTCTGACTGAAGTAATACACGTGTATGGTGTTGCCGAAGGTTTTTATGTCCTACCTCTCTTCATTGCACTAGCTCCGGTCTCGAAAGAGGACCCCGCTCCGCGTTGAGTTGAATTTGGACGAGAAGTCGAGCCAAATTCTACTCAGCATTACAGTTTGGATTACGGAAGTCACCGTTAAATTCTAACTGCCGTAATCCTAATCAATGCCTTAAATTATACCACGTGCTTACCTTTCTGAAGACAGTATTAAAAAGTGGAATGGCGTACAAGTCTGTTAGATAACCTGACCTGATCTAAACTAACCTATTTCTAACCTAACTAAACCACCAAACAAAACCGCTAAATTCTAGTTGCCGTAATCCTAACCACCATTGGACCCCCTCTCAAGTATTAAAGTATCATATTTTAAAACTATTTCATACCATTGGACTGATTTGGAGACGTTGTTTATCAGATTTAGCATATTATTTTCGCAATATATCACACGAGAGAGTAAACATAAAACAGATGACGGCAACATGCACTACTCCGGCGTACCAATCTCACGATTTCTCTCCCAGAGAGCACCCCCGCAGCATACCAACCCTTCCGTAGTCTCCTTCTGGGAAAAGGCTGTTCAGCCTGGGTTTAAAAGGTACCAAACTGGGAAGAGCCTCTTCACGAAGATGCTTCGCGGGAAGGGGAAGGGGAAGAGGTTGTTTAATACTACCAGCCTAAGTCTCTTGCCCCATGTGACTCCGCAATGACACGGTGAGCTGTGCTTAGTCCTGCCCTCCGGCAGGAGCACAGGTTACCCACCTGTCCACCCAGACTGAGGCAACCTCCAGGAGGAGGACCACCACTTGGTGGATTGGTGAAGCGGCCCAGTATTGTCCCCGGGGTTGTTCTTCCTCCACCTGGAGGAAGAGGATGCCTACCTGACGGGCTCCGGCTGTGAGCGACGCTGCAGCCCAGCCCTGACAGCGGCGCCCCTAGCAGAAGACCGCAGCTGGCGCCCCTCCGAGGACGTCCCCCAAACCCCCGGGCGGGCCCACTCCCCACCCCAATGAAGGCAATGCTCATCCTCCACCAGGCGCTTGAGTGAGCGCTTCCAATGCATGTTTGGCCCTAGTCCCAAGGGCCAGACCCCAGTACCCAGCCCTGACAATGAGGGGCCTTTCACCATCCACAGCCCGAGCCCCAGCAGAGAGACGACGCCCCTGAGAGTGTTCCCGTGGCCGCGGGACGAAGGAACTCCCACAGGGCCTCCGCCCACCCGGGCCGAGAGTTGTGAGGCCTAGATTTTCCCTTCCCCCAGTGAAACCAAGTGTGCACAAAAAGACAGTGAACTTATGGTGAACAGTGGCATCGGCACTATGAGTGTAAAGTGAGTTTACAGTAAATATAGTGAGGCCAGAAAAGACCAGTGAAAAGTGAGTTTACAGTAAATACAGGGAGGCCAGAAAAGACCAAGACAAGTGAATTCAGAGGAACAGGCGCCATAGTAAATTCCAGTGGCAGTAGGACCAAATAAGACTAGAACACAGAAACATCGACAGTGAATATTATCTACAGTGATATTACCCTTGCCCCCTTGTAACGACACTAGTAACTATTCCCCTCCTTTGTGCAAGTCAGTAACACCTGTAGTGCCCGGAAGTGATAATGAGTTGTTGTTGTTGTTGATTCTCTCATTCGAGGAGACCG
The DNA here is from genome assembly GCF_032717465.1 of Coenobita brevimanus. NCBI lineage: Eukaryota > Metazoa > Arthropoda > Malacostraca > Decapoda > Coenobitidae > Coenobita > Coenobita brevimanus. The sequence continues at coordinate 7,567,126 of NC_137035.1, forward strand.
GGCCTTGCTATAGCCCGGTTGGTGGTGGTTGTCTTGAGTAAGGTAAGGGGGAAGACAGGGCCTGGGGAATGCCCAGCACACACGCCCTGTCTCCTGGCTGAGTTGCGGTGTGTGAGGATAATGAGTTGTATTTAGTTCATTTTATATGACCAAAAGTTCGGTTAAGTGAGAGTGTGTGGCCGGGGTATAGTTGTTACCATGCGAACGTGACCAGAACATAGATTAAGTTACCTAGTTGCTAAGTCATTTTTTTCTTACTGTAATTTACTAGTATTAAGTCTCTTTATAATATAAAAACTCGAGTGAGATGGGAATATGCCTTGGTCACGTAATCCAGCATAATGTACGCGTGCGCAAAGTGATGTAAGGCACGATGATTTTCATTGTTTTTTCGATGTAAGGGTATAAAGAGAGGTGTTGTAGAGTAATTATTATAACTAGAGAATGTCATTTTTTCGGGTAATCGATTGTAAGGGGAAAGACATCACACTGAGTCTATCACGAGTCTGTAATAATAAAGATCTTTAATTGCGTACACCGCCATCCCCCCCTCCTCCCTCTTTCCATCACGCAATGATGGCGTGTTTTACTAGCTCACCGGCTGTGATGGGTGACGGATGGCCGGTACTGTCGTCATCCACCTCCTCCCCCCCCTCCAAGGAATTCTGTAAATAATTTGATATTATAGATGTTTAACATGTTGAAGCGCAAATAAGTGATATCCCACGAGTGATAATAGTGACGAAATAAAGAAATAGACTTGGGTAGAATCAAGTGTTGTCGTTCCTCAGGAAGTGTGTATCGGTGACGCCATTAGCCATTGGAAAAGCGAGTCCCGAGTTTCCCGCTCCACTCTGTATCCTGTGAGCTGAATAGCGAGGTATTTCCCATAAATTAGTGTAATGTACTTTATATTATTATTTAGTGTGTAACTGGAATACGAGAATACTAGCTACAGAGTTCTGTCTGAGCCTCAGATAAATGTGTGATTTTTGTGGGTCAAATATCAGGTGCCCGGGAACTGTGAATTATTTATTAATGTGTTGAGATGACTTTGCAGTTCAGTTATAAGGGCTGTGTTATTTGTGAGTTAATGTTCACGTAGTTTGTGAGGCACAATGATATTGATGCAGTGACGATTTTCATGGTTAGAGTTAAAGTTATTCATCTATCTATCTATCTATCTATTGCCTGACGCCTCAATCCCGTTTGGGGTGGCCACAAACAAATCGCCTCCAAGTCGCCCTGTCCCCCGCCATTTCACTGCCCTGCTCCCAACTCACACCCCCCTCTCTCATATACCTCTCCACCCCATCCCTCCATCTCATCCTCGGTCTCCCCCTCCCTCTTCCACCCTCCACCTCACTCACATACACTCTCTTTGTCAGTCTTTCACCCTCCATCCTCTCCACATGGCCAAACCACCTCAGTGTGTTCCTCACAACGCTTCCTATCACATCCACATCCACACCACAACGTTCCTTTATATCCTCATTCGTCAGCCTGTCTCTCCACGTGACTCCACAGGCTCCTCTTAAATAACTCATTTCCACTGCTCTCACTCTTGACTTGTGTCCTTCCAACAATGTCCAAGCTTCACTTCCGTACGTTAGAGTTGGTATCACAATACTGTCATGTAGTAACTTTTTTACTTCCATGCTCACTTCCCTGTTTCCTATCACTGCTTTCAAGGAACCAGCAACCTTTCTTCCCTGCTGTACCCTTTCAAGCACTTCACCCTCCAAACCTCCATCCTTACTCATCACACTACCCAAATACTTAAACGTACTCACATTTTCCAATTCCTCACCATCCAACCGTCGCTGTACATTCACTGACTTCACCTCTCTCAAAGACCATCACTTTACTCTTCCCTACATTCACCTTTAGGTTCCGTTTCTTACACACTCTCTCAAACTCATCCACCAAGCCTTGCAGCTCCCCTTCGTCTTCACTCAACAACACAGTATCATCTGCAAACAACAGTACAGGGAGTTTCCAAACACTATCCTCTCTCACCAGGGCCACTCCAACATCCACTACCCTACCTTGTACCTCTTTTATTACCCCATCCATGTACAGATTGAACAACCATGGAGACATGACACATCCCTGTTTCAAACCAACTTTCAAAGAGAAAAATTCACTTAGTTCACCATCCACACGCACTGCAGCCTTCGCACCATCGTACATACTCTTCACAGCATTCAACAACTTCCCATCTACTCCATATATTCTTAACACTTTCCACAATCTTTGTCTATCCACCCTGTCATATGCTTTCTCCAAATCCATGAAAGCCGCATACAACTTCTTTCCCTTCTCTAGAAACTTTTCCACTAAAGATCTAAGAATGAATATCTGATCTACACAACCTCTTCCCTTCCTAAAGCCTCCCTGTTCTTCTCCAACTAATTTCTCTGTTCTTTCTCTTACTCTGTCTATAAGTATCCTACCATACACTTTTCCTATTATACTAAGAAGACAAATGCCCCTATGGTTATCACACACTTCTTTTTCCCCTTTTCCTTTGTACAAGGGAATAATTATACCTGACTTCCAATCCTCCGGGACTCTACCTTCCTCCCAGGCCAATCTGCACATCTTCCACATCCATTCTACTACTATCTCTCCCCCATGCTTCAGCATTTCACCACACACTCCATCAATTCCAGGGGCTTTCCCCGATTTAACTTTCTTCATTGCTTCCACAACTTCTATCCTACTAATTTCTTCCTGTCTTCTCACCTCCCTCCTTCTCCCAGCCATTCCCCAGCCACTTATACTCGCATTACTTCCATCCTCTACGTTCAACAATTCCTTAAAGTGTTCTCTCCATCTGCTCACTTTTTCTCCCTTCTCCACTAGTAATCTACCATTTTTATCTTTCACTCCCCTGCTAACTTCATTTCCACCCTGTCTTACTCTTTTCACTTCTCTCCAGAACATTTTCTTACAGTCCCTCCACTTTACACTCAAATTCCTTCCAAATTCCTCATCCACTCTCTTACTCTCTCTTACTAATATCTTCACCTCTTCCTTTCCACATATAACTCTCTCTTCCGCCTCTCAACTTCTTCCACGCCCCTATTTCTCAACCATTCATTGTATGCTTTCTTCTTTTGTGCCACATCCTGTTTCACCTCTTCTGTCCACCACGCTGTTCCTTGCACCCCCGTCCGTCTTCTCTTCCACACACCACATCACATGCTGCACATATTTCTTCTGTAAATATCTTACACACACCTTCCACGTCTCCCATCTGCTCCAGTTCATATTTGCCCAATCGTTCCTCCACTTCTCTCTTATACTCTGCCTTTTTCTCATCCTCTTGTAACCTTTCCACTCTCCTTGCAACTACTCCTTCCTCTCGTCTTTCCCTTCTTCTATTCCTCCATTCTAATTGGACATTGATTCTGGCCACCACCAAGTAGTGGTCAGAAAGTCCACTCCCCCAACCTCTATACACTCTTGCATCCTTTACACATCTTCGCATCCTTTCATCCACACACACATAATCAATCATTGCCTTCCTTTCACTCAGTTATTCATGCTTACTGTATTTGTTACAGTACTTTTTTTTCCATGTTATCCCTACAATAAGTATTATTTTGAGCAGATCTATGTGTCTGTAGTGCCATGTGTTCTGTTATTACTTGAGATGCCGAGTGTTGCAACTCATGTTTATTATGTGAAGGGATTGCTAGCATTGAGGACAATAGTTATTCATTATTCATATTAACTTCTAGCGGGTCCAAGTGTGGAGGTCGAATTATCAGTGAGTCAAAATTCAAGTGTGGAGGTCGAAGTCCTAGTGAGTGAGTCAAGGTCCCAGTGTGGAAGTCTAGGTCGGCAGTGGCAGAAGACTGGACCAGTGAACTTTGTGCTCAGAGGGATGATTATGAAGAAACATTGGACTGAGACAAAGGAGCTAAGTTTTGTGGATTTCATATTAAGACCATATATTTTCTTTTGAACAACGTGCCAACTGATTCAGGTTTAAAGCAAGTAGCTGGAGAAGATTTCTACCTTTTGGTCTTGTTAATACACATTTCCTCTCACTCGAACTTTATTGTTTGTATAACCCTTGACAACTGGTGGTATAGAGCTTACCTAGTAGTTGTTAATGTGAAACCTTAGAAGCATTTTGGGAAATTGCGAAGGTCGGGCTTGGGTTGGCCTAGTTGGGGACTGGCTGGCCCCGTCATTTTGGCATGCTACCATTCTTAACGACCACTTGAAATGTAATAAACGCAACCGAAGAGGCCGCTAGTGGGAGAGTCTTCCTCAATCTGAATTCCCGACCGTTTCAGCACACAGTGATCATCAATATTGACTTGATTTCTGTCTCTTTTGACCACGTAAAAGTCTGGATCGCAGAGGTGGCAGTACACACTGTAGATGTGTGATGTAACACGGACAGAGAGACAGTTATTATTGATACTGTTGCCATACATTTGTCTTATACCATGTACCGTGTAATGCGTACTCACATGTATGTACCCATGCCTCCATGTATTATCAGGAATCTGTCAACATCAGGCTCAACGCCAGTCAGTGTCGCCCTGAGCTTGCCCGGTGCGGTCCAACAGCACCAGCTCCTCTGTGTACCTCTCAGTATAGCCTTACTAAGTGAATTGCTGGTTTCATTTGGACCTACGGATCTCCCACAGACATAACATGGCGCAATGAGTTTAATTAAGGCTATGTACCAGAGTTAAGGGCTCGGACCACCACTCATCAATGTCTCCTCGCAAGGATATACTCTCCTAGGCCGACGCCATTGCCTCACGTCCTCCTCATTCACTGAGTGAATAGTGTAGTGCTCAGTGATGTTTAACAGTGTCAGTGATCAGTGCAGTGCGTTGTGTGTCGTCTAGACAGTGATAGTGTGTGTCATGGTGTCAGTGTTGTGCTTTGTCTCGCATCTGTGGCCAACCCAGTCAGGGCCAGACGCCATTACTCGTCCCCGCAAGACAGGAGCGGAGTCCACAACCTCCACTCGCGATGACGTCCCTCAGGACACTAGCCCTCAGCGAGGCTACTGACGTCACACGAGAAGCCCCACCCTCCCTGAGTAACGCTCACATGAACACACACATGCGCGCACCCCTCAGCTGCCTCATAAACTTAACATAACTCTTGTATAAAACTGAGCAATTACTGAAACGTTTTTGGACATCTCGCTACACAGATTGTCCCACAGTGCCATAGATGACAATGGCTGCTTCAGGGGATCATTCCGAGTACGGAGACACCCCACACCGATACCCCGATGAAGAGGAAACACCCGGACCACCAGATGGTCCACCCGGGCCATCAGATGGGCCACCAGCTTGGGCCCATAGTCCCATTTACCGGCCCCCCGCCCACCCACCGACTCTCACCCCTCACTACTCAAACACAGCCAGCAACGCGGACTTTCTCCACCTTATTAAGTACCTGAAGGAGTCTAGGATCTCTGCTGACAACCGTAGGAGGTTGGAAGAAGAGGAACGAAGAAAACAAGAGTATAGACGACGGAACGAAGACCTTCGCCGCAGAGAAGATACGGAGCATTTTGCAACTTCGATCCAGATGCTGTCAACCTCGCATGCTCCCCCTGCGTTGAACCCAACGACACCAGTGTTTGATCCAGTTACGTCCACTGCTGCTGCTTCGTCTGTCATTACCTCACCTGCAACCATGGATGTCACCAGTATCTCATCAGTGACACACCCTGCCAGCAAAACTGTGGACCACAGTCCACCCATGTTACAGGCTGATGACACCTTTCAGTTGTTTCATCAGTGGCGCCGTAGTTGGACTGACTACTCAACCATGGTTGACCTGCGGAAGTTAACCAGGGAGAAACACTTGATCCAGTTAAGGATGTCAGTGTCCCTCGACGTGCAACGGACCGTAGAACACACCCTCGGAATAGCACCAAACACCTTACTGACAGTAGACGAGGTACTAGACAAGCTTCAAACACACTTCAGAAACCAGCAAAATGAGGCTCTCCATCGCCGGGAACTTCTGCGCTGTAGACAGAAGGACGGTGAATCATTCTCAGACTTCTACATACGTTTAAGGAGTCTAGCTGAGGAGGTTAACTTGTGCTCAGGTGACCCAGTGACTTGTGCGGAAGCCCAGCTCAAGATGATCCTGTTGATGGGCGTCAAGGACGAGGAACTCGTACAGCGCCTTGTCTCTCTCCACGCAGGCGCATCACTCCAGGACATGGTTACCTGCTGCCGTTCGTTTGAGGCCTCCAAACACACAGCTTCCGCCATCCACTCGTCCCCAAGTCAACCGTGTGCCATTACACGCTATAAGACGAAACACCGATACAAGACGGCCCACTCCTTCATTCCAGGACGCCACGACAAGACTTCAGCGCCGGACAATAATTCTCATCACCCCTGCCAGTCATGTACTCGATGACATGGCCCCGGGAAATGCCCCGCCACAGACAGCACCTGCTCTAATTGTGGAAGCAGGGATCACTAGGCCAGGACTGCCAAGTATCCAGCCAAAGATTTTGAGTGCAACTCCTGCCATATAATGGGACACTTTGCCAAGGTTTGCCAATTGACAAAGTCCAACGACGGCAAAGGTTCCCCCTCTCGCAGGAAGAGTAGCAACTGTCGCCGCGTGTCAGCAGACAACAAGACTCCTAAGACCATCTGTGTCCACCTGGTCTATGGCCAGACCACTTCACAACTTCAGATGCTCCCGGACACGGGTGCGGACGTAGCTGTCATAGGTAACAAGCACCTGGACTTGCTCAGCATCCCTCGCAGCAATCTGCATCCTCTAGCGCTAGAGTCCACCACTACCCTGACAGCTGATGGATCAGAGATGGCTCCTGCTCTGGGTTGCTTGCAGGCTACACCACGGCTCGAAAGGAGATCTTGCAAGGCTAGGTTTCAAGTCCATGACGGTGTCACGACTCTCCTCTCCTACGGACACTGCCAGGAGTTAGCCATCATCTCTTCTCACTTCCCGAGGCCAATCCTGGAGGTAAAACATGCCAACAGGTGTGCCGAGTCACACCTCCCTGACATCACAACCCCGTCTGCTGCTAAGGAGTACTTCCTCTGGGGATACCAAGACGTGCTGCTCTCCAAGGCGGACCTCACAGTGGCCCCGCTACAGCCGATGAAAGGTGGACCCATCAGGATTCACCTTAAGGAGGGAGCAGTACCATTTGCCATCCATACTCCAAGACAGATCCCCTTCGCGTTTCAGCAACCGATGAAGGAGGAACTGGAGTCCATGGTACACCAGGGAATCATCGCACCTTTAGGACACGATCCCTCTGAATGGTGCCACCCACTAGTCGTTGTAGCAAAGGACAAAGGCGTGAGGATCACCGTTGACTTGTCCAAGCTAAACAGCCAGGTATACCGCCCGACTCATCCTTCCCCGATACCCTTCGCCGCCGTCCGCCGCGTTACTCCCTTGTCACGGTATTTCACCACAGCGGACGCTCTGTGTGGTTATTGGCAACTTGAACTCGCCGAGGAGGACCAGCACCTCACCACCTTCATTACGCCATATGGCCGCTTTAAGCATTGCAGAGGCCTCGGCGTCTCAGCCACCGGCGATGCTTACTGCCTCTGCGGTGACATGGCTCTCCAGGGAATGGAGCACTGTGTCAAGGTCATAGACGACATACTCCTGTTTGACGACGACTTCACCACACACATCCAACGAATAGACCAGATGCTCTCTAGATGTCACAAGCACGGGATCACCCTCAACTGTGACAAGTTTGTGATCGCCGCCCCAAGTGTGAGCTTTTGCGGCTATAACATCTCACCCAAGGTCATAGCTGCAGACGAGGACAGAGTCAGCGCCATTCGTGACTTCCTGACACCTGCAAACCTGACTGACCTGCGTTCCTTCATGGGCCTGGTGAACCAGTTCTCAGAGTTCACCCCAGACATCGCCGCTGCTGCCCAAACTCTCCGTCCTTTGCTGAGCCCGAAATGCACGTTGACCTGGACAGCCGACCACGACGAGGCCTTCCAACGTGTCAAGGAAGCTCTGCTCCAACCACCTGTGCTGACACACTTTGACCCGGCACTACCAGTTATACTACAAACTGACGCCTCTTGCCTCTATGGGATCGGCTACGCTCTACTCCAGGACCACAGCCAGGGATGGCTATGCCTCGTCCAATGTGGCTCTTGCTTCCTCACTGATGGCGAGACCCGATATGCCACTATTGAACGGGAGTTGCTTGCCGCCGTCTAGGCCATGTCCAAGTGCAAACCCTACTTGATTGGCGTTCCGAACTTCACCCTGATGACTGACCACAGGCCACTGATACCGATTCTCAACCGTTACACATTGGACGCAGTAGAGAACCCCCGCCTCCAATGCCTCAAGGGACTCATCTCGCCCTACCAGTTCACGGCCGTGTGGCGCGCTGGGAAGCAGCTGTGTATCCCAGATGCCCTGTCCCGAGCCCCAGTTAGCCGCCCCACGCATGAGGACGAGACGGTGTGCGCCGGCGCCGCTGCCCACCTGAGGAGTATCGTGACCTGCAACGCCATCAACGCCGTCACCGCCTCTCCACACCAAGATGCCGATAGGACCCTGCAGGAACTTCGTGATGCAGCAAGCGCGGACTCCGAGTACACCCGCCTCAAAGACTGCGTGACTACCGGGTTCCCCTCCAACCGGTACGAGTTACATGGTTCACTACTCCGCTATTGGAAGCTTCGTGACAGCCTGTCTGGTGACGGGGAGCTGGTCCTGTATGGCCAACGAATCATGATACCCACTGCTCATCGCCACCACATGCTCGCTCGCCTCCACGACAGCCACCGTGGGATGGAAGCGACAAAGCATCAGGCACAACAGACTGTGTTTTGGCCTGGGATCAACGCCGACATTGCCAGTACGGTCCAAGCCTGCCACCCATGTCAGGTTATGCAACCCAGCCAGCAGCAGGAACCTTTGCTGAGTGATGACAACCCTACCAGGCCCTTTGAGTCCGTCTCAGCGGATTTTTTCACGGTTGCTGGGAAGTCCTTCCTGGTGATTGCAGACCGACTGGGTGGCCTGTCGTCATCCCCTGTGGTGCCGCCTCTACAACATCACGCACTACACGCATGTTCTGCTGCTACTTCCAGGACGTTGGTGTTCCACTCTGCCTTAGGACAGACGGCGGACCCCAGTTCATCAGCGCCAAGTTCCGGGACTTCATGGAATGTTGGGGCGTCCACCATGTGGTATCCTTGCCACATTACCCCCAGTCAAATGGCCATGCCGAGCTGGCCGTCAAGTCCTTTAAGTATCTCATCTTAAAGATGGTGCTCTCCGGCAACCTTGACAACGAACAGTTCGACAGGGGTCTCCTGGAGCTGCACAACACTCCTAACCACACAGGACGATCTCCTGCGAAGATACTGTATGGCCGCCCACTTCGTTCTTGCGTTCTTGCCCACCCAGAATCCTTCTCGCAGGAATGGCAAGAGAAGATCGAGGACTGTGACCGCCGAGCTGCCGCCCGTGCCGAACAGGTCAGGAGTCGGTATGACTAGCACGCCCATACCCTGCCCAAGTTACATGTAGGGCAGACCGTCCGTATCCAGGACCCGACCTCACTCCGTTGTGATAAGGTTGGGACCATCATGGGCCGCGGCAGGACCAGGGACTTTGAGGTGCGTCTACCTAGTGGCCGAGTCTGGTGGCGTAATCGCCGCTTTCTATGTCCAGTGCCGACCCCTCCCCCATCGCTGTGGCCCCTTGCTCAGACGAGAAAATAACGTCCTCAGTAACTGATCCCCCACCAACCCCACGACAATCTAAGCGACTGCAAGAAAAACAGTCCACTCGAGACAGAGCTACGAGCGTAAGGGGGGAGGGAGGTGTAGATGTGTGATGTAACACGGACAGACACAGTTATTACTGCTACAGTTGCCATACATTTGTCTTATACCATGTACCGTGTAATGCGTACTCACATTATGTACCCATGCCTCCATGTATTATCAGGAATCTGGCAACAGGCGCAACGCCAATCATTGTCGCCCTGAGCTTGCCCGGTGTGGTCCAACTGCACCAGCTCCTCTGTGTACATCTCAATATAGCCTTACTAAGTGAATTGCTGGCTTCATTTGGAGCTACGGATCTCCCACAGACATAACACACACCCTCTCCAGTATTCAGCTTGTAAGCTCAGTTTCAGAGCAGTGAACGCCTGATGACAGTGCCTCACTACCACGAACAGTGTAATTGTGCCTTTGCCCTCTTGACCCAGACTTAGACTCCTGTGTATACTGTATCCTGTGCGATACTAGACCCATTAATGCCAGCCTATGTATTGTTTGTTGTCTATGAAACTGTATCAGATTGTCTACTCGTTCCACATCAGTTGAATTTGTCAATATACGTGTAATGTTTTTGTTCGTGTTTTTATGCTCTGGCCCTCTTTTGTTTCTCTAAGCTCCGGTCTAGAAAGAGAACCCAACTGCGCTCTAGGCATTCTAGGGATAGGAAGCCACCCCTTAAACACCTAGCACAACACTGACGGACACCGGTGGTTCTTGACCCGGGCATATATAGAGAGGACTAAAATGCCATCAGTAACACAAGCCGCCACCACACCCCCAAGAGGAGGACATGGAGGGCTGGATGGTGCGTGGATTGCGACCAGGCAACAGGGCCATAAGATCACCTGGGCCGCGCGCCCCTATTCCCTGGAACTCGCTCGCAGCCACCACCTTAGTCAAAGTGCACTACCTTCCAGGTGAGCTGACCACCGACAGGATCGGGGTGGAACTGGCCTAACTGTTCATAGCAGCACCCCAGCCACGGTCTATAGTTGGGTACCTGAGACGGCCGATAGCCATTCAGTTTTCAAAGAGATGGCCTATAGCCACTCCCAAAAAGAAGGGCCACGGCCTATTGCCGCTCTGCCCAGAGCTGCTTACACCCCCTGCAGAAACCAGTGTCGGCCAATAGCTGTGCTAGGGAGAGACAGGTACGTCCCCTCTCCTTTAGTAGTTGCCTTTGGAGGGCATGCCACCAGCGACAGCCGATATCTGCGCCCATAGGGAGGAGATGACCTATAAACGCTGTTCTGCACGGTGCCCTCCTTGTGGGACCTCGGTGATGGCTGATAGTCGCACCAGCAGGTAGGTGAAGGCCCATAGCCTCATCTTGCCCAAGTGCCTTTTAGGGAGTCGGGCCCCGGCAATGGCTGAGCTGCATTGACAGTGAAGGGACGACCTGTAGCCACACTCCATCTGTTGCCCAAGGGAACCTAGTGACGGCCGATAGCCGCGCTGGGGAGAGTCACCAAAGTCTTTGACCCCCTGTGACTCCGCAACGACACGGTGAGCTGTGCTCAGTCCGCCCTTCGGCAGGAGCACAGGTTACCTGCCTGTCCACCCAGACCAAGACAACCTCCAGGAGGAGGACCACCACTCAGAGGATCTGCAGAGCGGCCTAGTACCATCCCCGGGGTTGTTCTCCCTCCGCCCAGAGGAATAGGATGCCTACCAGATGGACTTCGGCCGCGAGCGATGCCACAGCCCAGCCCTGACGGCGGTGCCCCCAGCAGATGACTGCAGCCGGCGCCCCCCCGAGGACGTCTCCCAGACCCCTGGGCGGGCCCACTCCCTACCCCGATGAAGGTGATGCCCATGCTCCACCAGGCACTTGAGTGAGCGCCTCCAACGCCTATGCGGCCCCAGTCCCAAGGGCCAGACCCCAGTACCCAGCCCTGACAGTGAGGGGCCTTTCACCATCCACAGCCCGAGCCCCAGCAGAGAGACGACGCCCCTGAGAGTGGTCCTGTGGCCGCGGGACGAAGGGACTCCCACAGGGGCTCCCCCCACCCCGGGCCGAGAGTTGTGAGCCCTGGACTTTCCCTTCCCCCAGTGAAACCAAGTGTGCTCAAAAAGACAGTGAACTTATGGTGAGCAGTGGCATTGGCACTAAGAGTGTAAAAGTGAGTTTACGGTAAATATAGTGAGGCCAGAAAAGACCAGTGAAAAGTGAGTTTACAGTAAATACAGTGAGGCCAGAAAAGACCAGTGAAAAGTGAGTTTTCAGTAGATACAATGAGGCCGGAAAAGATCAAGACAAACGAATAAAGAGGAACAGGCGCCCTAGTGAATTCCAGTGGCAGGAGGCCAAATAAGACTCTAGAACACAAAAACATCGACAGTGAATATTACCTACAGTGATATTACCCTTGTCCCCTTGTAACGACACTTATAACTATTCCCCTCTCTTGTGCAAGTCAGTAACACCTTCATCAGTATTCAGCTTGTAAGCTCAGTGTCAGAGCAGTGAACGCCTCACGACAGTGCCTCACCACCACGAACAATGTAATAGTGCCTCTGCCCTCTCGACCCAGACTTAGACTCTTGTGTATACTGTATCCTGTGCGATACTAGACCCATTAATGCCAGCCTATGTATTTATTAATGTTTATGAAATTGTATTGGATTGTTTACTCGTTCCACATCAGTTGAATTTGTCAATATACGTGTAATGTTTTTGCCCTATGTTTTTATGCCCTGGCCCTCTCATGTTTGTCTAAGCTCCGGTCTAGAAAGAGAACCCAGCTGCACTCTAGGCTTTCTAGGGACGGGAAGCCGCCCTTGAAACACCTAGCATATCTACAGAATTAGACGAAAACATAAAGAAATTGAAGTGACTAGCGGAATACGTCAAGGATGAACGGGCTCTATTACATTTTTTAAACTAATAAAATACATAATTATAAAAGAAATACAAAGAAAAGGAAAAGGCTTCAAGAATAATAAGTTCAATCTGAAAATACTATTTTATGCAGATGGTTTGTTGCTAGCTGAAAATGTGGAGGATGCGAAAACAAATTTGAAAATACTAATGGACATATGTGAAAAGTGTGGTTTGGAAATAAATAAAGACTAGAGTAATGTAATATCGAATATGAAAGAACAGCCTGATATGATAGAAGGAGTGAAAGTGACAGATAAAATAAAATACCTGGGAATTTATTTAAAAAACAAGAGTTTATTTAAATACCAAAAGAATGAAATGATAATTGTTATGCTAGGTAATAAGGGTCAGCTTCCCGTCCCTTGAACGCCTAGTATGCAGCTGGGTTCCCTTTCTAGACCGGAGCTTAGACAAATAAGAGAGAGGCAGGACACAAAAACTCAAGGCAACAACCTTACACGGGTATTGACTAATTCAATATGTGGAACAGGTAGATGTCACAACAACAGGAATCTGGGTAATTATAAGTTATGTACTAGTACCGTAGTATCGCACAGGATACTGTTACGTCTTCACCCCACACCGCCACAGGCTCCAACAGAAGTAGTACAGTACCGGTACAGGAAGGACGTTGCCCAGTGAGTTGTTCTTCCTATGGTCAGCCTTAGGTGTACGGTACACAAGATCAGCTGAGGCGAAAATAAACACTGGCTTCTTTAAGTTCACTGTCTTTATTTTCCAAATCTACTTACTGCATTTCAACTTCACTGTTCTCACAAGCGCTGGAGCTATACGCACTTTACTAACTGCTATTACACTTAATGCTTGCCAACACTTCACTTATTACACAAGTACCAATGATATATACACTTCAGTAACCCGTCACTGTTTGCCACTGTAATGCTAGGTGTTTTAGGGTCGGCTTCCCGTCCCTCTAACGCCTAGTGTGTAGCTGGGTTCTCTTTCTAGACCGGAGATTAGACAAATAGGAGAAAGGCAGGACACAAAAACTCAAGGCAACAACCTTGCACGTGTATTACTAAATTCTACAGTGAAACGGGTAGATGTCACGAATACAGATACACTGGACAATTATAATTATTAGGCCTAGATATGGGTTACTAGTATCGCGCAGGATACTACTTAGGTCAAGATCGGGTAGGGTGAATAGCACTTAGGGCAGAGGTTTATATATCATTGTGGCAGGAAGTCCAGGTTTGATATTTGTGGAGTGGATGGCACTATTTCAGTGCTTGTAACTATTACTTTAACACTGGGGTCTGTGGCTGATCTAAGTGTGATGCGGCGTTACTAGATGGTGGCGTATTCACTGTAACAGACCCGAATTTCACTGTTTGACCGCCTTCACGGTTTCACTGTTGTTTCTATTTACTCCACACCCTTTTATATCGTCACTGGTGTTTCTCGCACTGACTTCCTTTATATGGTTGATGCACTGCTCTGCCTTCATGTCACTAAGTCACGGACACTGTGCTTTCACTATCACTCCTTTCGGGTCCGGGCATCGTGGCAGTCAGGTACATGGGCAGCGGAAGTGGCCCAGTCTCCCTACTGATGGGGCTGGGTTCCACCGTGGGCCTCTGTGTTCAGGGGCCACGGGATCACACGTACGGGCGTCCTCTCTCGTCTGTGCTGCGGGTGGCAAAGGGCCCTGTGCTTTTGGGGCTTGGGGCAGGAGTACGGCACTCAGGGCTGAGGCTGAATAGCTGCCTGAACTTCTCATTTAGGCGCCTTATGGAGGATGAAGGCCTCTGGTGTCTGGGTGTAGGGAGGTCCCGCCTGGGAGTTCTGGGGGCAGTCTGGAGGGCTGCGGTCCCCGGTGTTTGGTGTCGCCGTCAGGAGAGGGCTGCGGCATCGGCCTACGTCAGGGTCCGTCAGGTGGGTCCTGCCTGGATCCGGCTGCAGGAAGAAGAGCCCAGTGGAAGTCACAGGGCCTTCTCCAATACTCCTCCAGGCTGGGGGCTCCCGCTGGGTCGTAGGTCATTGAGCAGGAGTCAGCACCTGATGGAGGAGCAGCTACTGGCCGTCTCCTGCCGTAGGGCCCAGCTACTGGCCATTACCTTCTGGGGGTGCGGCTGCAGGCCGTCACTAAAGCCCGGCTACTGGCCATGGCCTGGGGAGAGGGGAGGGTACAGGCCGTCTCAGGGGCACTTCAGAGCGGCTACAGGCAGTCTCCTGATGAAGGCGGGAGTGGATACAGGCTGTCTCCTGATTCCCTCGGGAATGGCTACAGGCTGTCTCCTGCAGGAGGGTTGAGTGGCTACAGGCCATCTCTAGAGAGACATCTACAGAGTGGCTACAGGCCATCTTCTGTTTGCCTCCAGCGCGGCTACAGGCTGTCTCCTGTAGGAGGGTCGAGCGGCTGCAAGCTGTCTCGTTGGGGGCACCTTCAGAGCAGCTACAGGCAGTCTCTTGACGATAGCAGGAGTGGCCACAGGCCATCTCCTGATTCCCTCGGGAGCGGCTACAGGCTGTCTCCTGCAGGAGGGTTGAGCGGCTACAGGCCGTCTCGTGAGGGGCACCTTCAGAGCGGCCATCTCCTGTTTTCCTCCAGAGCGGCTACAGGTCGTCTCCCATAGGAGGGTTGAACAGCTACCAGCGATCTCAGGGGTGCTGACTGGAGCTGGAGTAACAGCTCCACCCGATGTTGGTTGGGGATGGCTCGTCCCGAAGGTAGTCTTGTATTCCTGCTATGGTGGCGGTGGACAATCTCCAGGTCATAGGGGCGAGCGGCCCGGGCTGACTTATGTTGTTGTCACCCTGAGTCCCGGTGCACTGTCAGTACTCCTCTGTGGGCTCCTTCTGGGGATGTTAAGTCACCCTCTGTGGCACTAGACTGCATTTTACCACTGTCTGCTGGGAAAAAGTCACGTCCCTGTGATGGAGGTGGTAAACTTTGGTGTCGTGGGTGTGGTAAACTGGCTGCAGGTGTTGGAGGAGGGAGTGCCAGGCTGTGGTGGCTGAGTTCTTGTCTAGCTGCTCGTCACAGGTGATGAAGAGGGTGGATGGGTCGGTGGAGGAGCAGAGGAGTCATAGGAGGTGGGGAGGTCCTCAGACTCATTGTTTTCATCCAAAGGGCGGCGCCCATACGGCTCATCGGATCCTCATGGTGCTAGGTGTTGTCTTCTGTGTAGGGTTGTGCTGAATGCTGGAGATGGACAGTGAATGTGGGGTTTTATCCCGGGGTAATGCAGTGCGGCATCTCTGGGGAGTGTAGGTGATCAGGATTTGGGCATGGTATATCATGAGTGTGAGATGATTTAGGGCAGGGGTAGGGGTGTGATTTTGCGGCAAGGCAGGTGGGGTGGGAGAATGGGTGTATTGGGCGGAAGAGGTGGCTGGAGCATGTGATGGTTGTTTTAAGGGTGGGAGTGGGCGGTGATGTGGGTGTGCAATGTCGGTGTGGGTGTGAGGTGCACGGGGCGTGCGAGGGTGGCTGTGGGGTGGTAGCAGTGTGGGCGGCACAGTGCGGGGAGCGGGGTGTAGGGTTAGTGGGTGGTGGCATAGTGGGTTCATGGGTGGCGCAGGTGGAGCTGGGAGGGGGACAGGGCAGGTGGGGTCGAGGGGGCATGTGCGGGCGGCAGGCTGGGAGATGCGGTAGCAGTGGTGGGTGATGACTGGGGCAGGGGTGTGGTGGACGGAGGGGGTGCGGGGGCGTGGGTGGGACATGTGGGGATGGGCTTGGGAGAGAAGGCAGCGGGTGGTGAGGAGGTGAGGGAGTGGTGGGGAGTTGGTGGTGTTGGTGGGTTGTCAGGTGAGGTGTGATGCAGTGTGATGGGAGATGAGGTGGAGGTAGCGGGGGAGGGGGAGAAATAGAGTGATAGCGAGGGGGAGATATAGCAATCATAGGAGGTAGAGGGAAGTGGTGCAGGGGTAGCAGATGGGGTGGGGCGCAGGGCCAGGGCAGTGGAGGCAGGGGTGCGAAACGGGCGTACATGCCGGTTTCAGGGAGTGCTGTGGTACTCGAGGATCACCTGATAGGGGTTAGAGACGCAGGTGATGGTGTGGGGCCCCGTGAAGCGCGGTTGAGCTCGTGGGGGGTGGGGAACTGCATTATCATAACGGTGTCGCCCGGTTTGTAGAGGTCAGAGGCAGTGTCGGGGCGGAGGTCCAGGTTATTTTGAAGGTGGGTTAGCCGACGTTTGAGATGGTGTAGTGGGTCCGACGTGGGGACCAAAGTGGGTGGTTGCAAATGCTGCCGAAGGGGCAGGAGGAGGGGTGTTTCCCCAAACACTCGTTCATACGGTGAAATTCTGTCCTCTCGAGGGCAGGAGTTGATGCCCCTTTGCACGATTTTTACATGGGCAGGCTAGTCATCGTCTTTGGTGGTTTCTATCCGGGTGTGGAGTTGATTCATCAGTGTATGATGGCTCTGCTCGCATATGGCATTTCCATGAGGCCAGTAAGGGGATGAGTGTGAGATGTTATAGCCAAAGATGTGGGCCAACTCCTCCCAGACCTTACTGGTGAACTCAGGTGCATTATCTGAGTGGATCGCCTGTGGGATACCGAAGTATGGGAATACGTGCCGAATCAGGGCATCAGCCACTGCGACAGCGTGGTGTTCCTTCTCTGGGCAGGCTACGACGAATTTGGAGTACATGTCGACGAATGTGATCACATACCTATAGCTTGATTTCAGGGGTAAGGGTCCCACTATGTCGATCGCCAGTAGCTGCCAAGGTTTATGGGCGGTAATGTGGCCTGATGGACCGACGGTACAGGTGGTATCTTTACCAAGGGAGCATTCTTGACAGGATTGGATAATCTCCTTGGCGAGGGTGGAGGGATTGGGTGCCCAGTAGGTGTCATTAAAGACCTGCAGGAGTTTTTTCATGCCCAGGTGAATGCTGTTGTGGCTGTGCAGGTGTTGGAGGACGTCGAGGGCGGGGGCTAGGAAGATATGCCCAGACAGGGTAAGCAGGTGATCGCCATGGCGATAGAGTTTCTTGAAAAGATGCTGGGGGATCCAGGGGAGTCATTCCTTGCAATGCCACTGCTGGAGGAGATCTGGTTCTGGCTGGGCAGTGTTGATGGGGAGCCAAGAGAGAGCATCCGCGTTGGTGTAGAGTTTGCCGGGGCAGTATGAGATTCCATAGTTGAACTCCTCCAGGGTTTCACACCATCGGATGAGCTGGGCATTGTGGGTGTAAGACTGCTGCAGCCACTGGAGGGACCGGTGATCTGTGATGATGGTAACTTGGGTCCCTGATAGATACGCCCAGAAGTGCTCAAGTGCCCAGATGATGCCCAAACATTCCCTCTTGGTGGTGCCGTAATTATTTTCTGCCTGATTGAAGGTATGGCTGGCGCAGGCGATGATGTGTTCGCAGCCCTTTTGGACGAGGAGTTTGTCTGGGTCGGGAGATATGCCAGCCTGGGAGATGACGTGCCCCAGGAACAAGATGGTTCTGGCATCCAGGACACACTTGGTGGGCTGGAGTTTGAGGCCTGCCTGTTGGAGCATGGTGAAAACCCAGCTGCGCTGCAGGTGGTCGGCCCAGGTCTGGCTGAAGTCTATGACGTCATCTAAGTACGCAAGACAGATCTCCCATGTGGGGCCACTGAGGATGGATATCATTGGCCTGGAGAAGATGGCGGGGGCGTTACAAAGGCCGAAGCGCAAAACATTGAATTCATAATGTTTCCCGTTGCTGGTCGAGAAGGCGGTTTTTCCTGTCCTCTGGACACACCAGGACCTGCCAATACCATGATTGGAGGTCAAGGGTAGAGAATCAGGAGGTGCCATATAGGGAATCCAGGGAGTCGTCTATGCACGGGAGTGGAGTGGCGTCCTTGGTGGTCATGTCATTAAGCCGGCGGTAATCAATGCAGAACCGCATTGTGCCATCCTTTTTCTTCATGAGGATGACGGGGGAGGACCAGGGGCTGGTGCAGGGGGAGACGATTCTGGCTTCGATCATCTCCTGTACTTGGCAGTCTTCCTCTTCCCACTGTTTGGGGTTCTTCTGCCAGGATGGCTGTCAGATCGGTGGGCCCATAGTATGAATCTCGTGAGCCAGGTAGGTGGTGCGTCCAATGTCAGCAGGTCCCACAGCGAACAGATCCTGGAAATCCAGGAGGAGGGAGGGGTGTCTGATTGGTGGGCAGAGGGATGCTCAGGGATGGGGGGCAGGGGAGGGGGAGGGGATGCAGGGCTCGGCTTCCTCCATCTCTCCGTTTATGAGTCCTTTAGGGAGGCTGAGGAGCGAGGGGACAAGGTTGGCAATCCGTACTGCCATGTGATGAAGGGGAAGGAAGGTTGGGGGCAGAAGGCGGGCTGAGAGGGTTCCGGGTGGCAAGAGTGGGGAGAATAAGACAGAGGTGCCTGAGGGCCGGTTGAGGGGCACCCAGGCTTCATGGTGGAGGGGAATGGTGACGGCGGAGGAAATGGTGGCGGGAAAAGAGAGGGGAGGGGGAGAGGGAGGTCGGGGGGAGAAAGGAGGGGGGGCATAAAGTCTTCCGGCTGGGGCTGTGGTGTGCAGGTGCAGACGACCTGATGGTGAAGGAGAGGGTCGGGTGATTTTCGAAACTGGAGCTGTCAATTGCGGCAATCAATGATGGCTCCTAACTTCTGCAACAGGTCCAACCCCAGGTTTCCATCGTAACTGCGGCAGGAAGAGTCAAAACTATGAACTTATGCTGGGTCGACACCGGCTGATGGGTGTCGACACGCAGGGCCTGTGTTTCCTCACGGATTGGCAGGGGGCCATCCCCGTCATCCACAAGGTGAGTAGCCATTGGGAATAACGGGCCATAGGTCGATTTGTGACAGAAGTAGTGGCTATACAGGCAGGATCTGGCCGCTCCCGTATCGACCAGAAATCTGGCTTTCACCCCATTCAGTTCATCTTGTGGTAAACTGGAGGGCAGTTTTTGGGCGAAGTGGCCCCCACCACCATCGGAAGGTGCGGAGGCGGTCCTAAAAATCCAACTGTTGGGGACCTCCTTCTTCTTCCTCCTGCTCCTGTTCCCCGGGTTCGGTCTCCTCTGCAGGTGGAGGTTCGTCCTCTGTTACCTCATTCTCCAGAGAGGAAACTTTACGTTGGCCTGGGGTGATGGTTTTCCGTCGGGCAGCTTTCAATTGATCTCTGATATCATGCAGTGGGCACCTGGAGCTGCATGCGGAGAACTCCCAGGGATTCACTAGGATGAGGTTGGGGTTCTCCCTGTGGCTGGGGCGCCAGTGGGTGGGGTGTCCCCTCGGCAGACTGGGTGCTGGGGTGGGGCTGGTGCAGGGCATAAGTGGACATGGCTTGACTGGGGGAGCCGGAATATTCGTGGGAAGCTTTTTTACCACGTTGATTTGCTGGGGTGCAGGGCGGGAGGTCAGGAGAAGGCATATCAGTTGGACATCCTTATCCATGTCTCCAGTCGGGTCGTGGTTTGTAAAGTGCTCCTTGACCATGCTGGGGAGCACTCTCAGAAGAGAATTAAAGATGTGTTGCTCCCGGGTTTCATTATCTGTCTCCAGGTAGGTAGCAGTGATCAGGCGTCTTCCTGGATTAGAGTATCATCCAAGTTGCCATCGAAAATTTTAACTATCCAGTTGGGACAGTGCCACCACTTTGCCTAGTGATGGGGTGATGGCTTCAATCACGAGTTTCGTCAAATTCTGCCAGGTGAGCCTCGGAACAATCTTGGGTGCTCTATTAGCTGCCGCTTTGCCCAGTAGCAGGAGTGTGACTGCAATTTTCTGCTTGTCGTCCTCAAAACTGATATCTAGAGAAGGTTTAATAATTGCCAGGTACATGTGCACATCATACTGTTTGGGGTCGAATTTAGGTAATTGCACATGCGGTTTGGTTGCCATTTTGCCAGTTTTTCCTGATTACCACTCTCGTATGCCCGGGGCAAGTACCACCGCTGTCCACCAATGTAATGCTAGGTGTTTTAGGGTCGGCTTTCCGTCCCTCTAATGCCTAGTGTGTAGCTGGGTTCTCTTTCTAGACCGGAGCTTAGACAAATAGGAGAGAGGCAGGACACAAAAACTCAAGGCAACAACCTTACATGTGTATTACTAAATTCTACAATGGAATGGGTAGATGTCACGAATACAGATACACTGGACAATTATAATTCTTAGGTCTAGATATTGGTTACTAGTATCGTGCAGGATGCTACTTGGGTCAAGGTGGGGTAGGATTAATAGCACTTAGGGCAGAGGTTTATACACTGTATTATTCTGGCAGGAAGTCCAGGTTAGATATTTCTGGAGTGGATGGCACTATTTCACTGTTTGTAACTATTACTTTAACACGAGGGTCTGTGGCTGATCTAAGTGTGATGCGGCCTTACTGGATAGTAGTGTATTCACTATAATAGACCTGTATTTCGCTGTCTGGCTGCCTTCACGGTTTCACTGTTTTTTCTATGTACTCCACACTCTTTTATATCGTCACTGGTGTTTCTCGCACTGAGTTCCTTAACCCGCCCCATCCCGACGTTTTCTGAGCAGTGGCACGCCCCAGTCCCGACATTTTTGGACGTTTTTTTCGGGGGCTCAAACATCCGCTTTTGGTGAGAAACATCGAAAATTCATAGAGAAATCGCTCACCTGAGGTTTAAAATACTCGATCTAGGTACGAGTACCTCCTTACCTGACTGGGTTTTCTAACAGGCTGGCACCAAAGAAAACGAGTTCTATGGGAGGGTAACTATTTTATCCACTCATAAACAGTATTTATTTATTTACTTGGTACGAATTTATATGTAGTACAAGAATATATTGGTTTTCAAACAGTAATATAGGCATTATAAGCATTGTTTCACTCACTAACTCATCACCATTCATGACCTTTTTTTCCCACTTTATCTGATCATCATTTCTGACTGTTTCTTCCTCTAATGCTATGTAAACTTTGTCCTCCACATTGTCATCGATTGGGGAATCACTCTGGCCCTAAATGTCTTTATTGGCCAGGTCACTGGTAACAGGTGAATTGCCGAGACAATGGCGTGCAGGGGGAGGAGAGGTTATGCGGTATAAGGCATTGTCCCTGCTTGGGATCTTGTAGAGGAATAGAGGAAGGTGTCCCGTGTATACGCGCCAAAAATCACTCGTGAAATCACTCGCGAAAATTGAAAATTGTGCAAATTAGGGACCTTGCAATGTTGCCGCGTTAACTCACGTCTCCGGGATATGAGTGCACATCATGTGAGGACGTGAATTCACGTCTCCGGGATGCGGCGGGTTAATATGGTTGATTCACTGCTCTGCCTTCATATCACTAAGTCACAGACACTGTGCTTTCACTGTCACTCCTTTCGGGTCTGGGCGTCATGGCAGTCAGGTACACAGTCGGCGGAGGTGGCCCAGTCTCCCTACTGATGGGGCTGGGTTCTGCCTGGGGCCTCTGTGTTCAGGGGCCATGGGATCACGCATTGGGGCTCCCTCTCAAGTCCGGGGCTGCAGGTGACGAAGGGCCCCTCACTTTCAGGGCTAGGGGTGGGAGTACGGCCCTCGGGGCTGGGGCCGAATAGCTGCCCAAACTTCTCGCTCAGGTGCCTGACGGAGGACGAAGGTCTATGGCGTCTGGGTGTAGGGAGGTCCCGGCCGGGGGTCCTGGGGGCAGTCTGAAGATCCCGAGGGCTGCGGTCCCTGGAGTTCAGAGATGCCGTCAGGAGAGGGCTGCAGCGTCGGCCTATGTCGGGGTCCATCAGGTGGGTCCTCTTTGGATCCAGCTGCAGGGAGAAGAGCCAAGTGGAAGTCATGTGGCCCTCTCCAGTACTCCTCCAGGCTGGGGGCTCCCACTGGGTCGTAGGTCGTTGAGCAGGAGTCAGCACCTGATGGAGGAGCAGCTACCGGCCGTCTCCTGCCGTAAGGCCTGGTTACTGGCCATGGCCTTCTGGGGATGCGGCTGCAGGCCGTCGTTAAGGCCTGGCTACTGGCCGTGGCCTGGGGAGAGGAGCGGCTACAGGCCATCTCAGGAACACCTTCAGAGCTGCTACAGGCAGTCTCCTGACGAAGGCAGGAGCGGCTACAGACCGTCTCCTGATTCCCTTGGGAGTGGCTACAGGCCGTCTCCTGCACGAGGGTTGAGCAGCTACAGGCCGTCTCTAGAGGGGTATCTTCAGAGCAGCTACAGGCCGTCTCTAGAGGGGTATCTTCAGAGCAGCTACAGGCCGCCTCCTGTTTTCTTCCAGAGCGGCTAAGGCCGTCTCCTGTAGGAGGGTTGAACGGCTACTGGCCATCTCAGGGGTGCTGACTGGAGCTGGAGTAACAGCTCCACCCCGATGTTGGTTGGGGACAGCTCGCCCAGAAGGTAGTCTTGTATTCCTGCTATGGTGGTGGCGGGCGAGCTCTGGGTCATAGGAGTGCGTGGCCCTGGTGGACTTATGTCGTTGTCGTCCTGAATCCCAGCGCACTTTTAGTGCTCCTCTGTGGGCTCCTTCTGGGGGTGTTAGATCGCCCTCTGTGGCACTATACTGCATTTTAGCCACTGTTTTCACAAGTCTCAAAAATATGCAATCTTCACTGACACTGCATTGACACTGCACTACACTCAAACTGACCTGACACTCGACTAAACTTGTAATAATCTCTACCCCAGCTTATATAAGCTTGCATTACTCTAACATTACTCTCGACGGGCAACAGTTGCGATCTCGGAAACAGCTCAAAACATGCCAGTGTTGTCTTTCATACATAACACTCTAAAATCATCAACCACACGAATTAAATTACATGATTTAACAAGCAATCACTTAAATAAAACATTATAAAGAAAAAGAGAATAAAAGTAAATGAATGTTTAACTTACGAAATAGCTATGCTCACAAACAACAGGCAAACTGGCAACTCTGATGACTCGTACTGGAACTTACGGTAAGAGAAACGTCTCGAAGGTACGAGACTACCTAATTGGCAAATCTCCCTTCATAACAATAGTATTTAGACAATAGTTCAGGATAGCAGGTGAATGGCACAACAAATAGTGTTTGTTATGCGGGATGTTTTTAGTCCAACTCCTCGTCCTAAAATCGCCCACGACTGAGCATGCAGGGTCCTCTTTCCGGACTGGAAATAAAGCACCTACAAAGGAACAGGGCATAAAAACTAGGCAGTACACCTTAACACATCTATTGTCTTAGTTCAATACACCGTTACAATATAGAAACAAAGAGTTACAGGATATGATTTAGACTGGTTTACAGAGTTAACTTCTCAATACAATGTGTACACATACAGCAAGGGCAGAATCGTGGGGATATTCAGTTATATGCCGATGGTGAGGTACAAATACACAATACACGTATTATGGTTATAGGCAGAACTAGCATTTAATAATCTAAACCAGATGCATTAGGAGTAAAAAGGGCCAGGGGTCGAGAGAGTGAATGTTACTATAACTTGTCAGGGCGCGAGTTGCGATACTCGGGATAGTCACTTAGTCGCGGGGACATTGTTCACAGGTTTTTGGTTTTTCTTAGTGCACCTCTGGTTTTGGCCCACTGTTTCTGTACGTCTCTGTGCCCGTGTTCACTAGTCTTTTCTGTTCTGCTCGGATATTCGTTTCACTATTTGTCACTTATATTGTTCTGGCCTCACTCTTTCACTGTCACTGTTCACTCCCGTCTCTGTAGTTTAAGAAACACGAGATGTGTTGAAGTCACTACTCGCCCTTGTTTCCTGGGCTTAACAGAGGAATTGCCCAGGTGTGGGAGGGGGCTCTACTGGGGAGCCCTCCTGTAGGAGACAGTGCACCGCCCGTAGGGGTGTCACTGCCCGGGCCTTCTTCATCAGGGGGGTGCAGGGAGGCTCTCCTGTCTGGGGGCCTCGACCTGGTAGGAGGACCTCGTGCTGGAGCCTCGTCGGTGGGGTGCAGGGAGGCCTCCGATCTGGGGGCCTCGACCTGAAGGGAGGCCCTCGGGGTTGGGGCCGAACAGCTGCAGGAGGCGGGCCTGTCGCCTCTTACTCCGGGCGGAGGGCTGTGGGGGAGTGGAGCCCAAGCGGCCCTGCTCTGGAACCTGCTGGTCCGGCCTGGGAGTCCAGATACTGCGGCCGCCTGTAGGGTGGGGCGCCGTCAGGGGTAGACTGTGGCACCTCTTCAGTTGGGCGTCCATCAGGGACCGGAACCGACCAGGGGTAGGTGGCAGGACAAACACAGGACCACGCCACCACCCAGGCAGCACCTCCGGGGAACCACACCTGAAGGGAGTAAGCAAAGGACGTACCACGCAGCCGAGAGGTGAAAGGCTGGCCACGCAAGGGACTTCCTGCTGCAGGAGGACCCCAGGAATCGCAGACGAAGGGCGTATAGTGGCTGCTCCTTCCCCCACACATATAGTGGCCGCTCCTTCCCCCACACATACAGTGCCCGTTGTGGCTATTCCGCAATTCCTAAGGTCCACAGCTGAAGGGCGTACAGTGGCCACTCTTTCCCTCACACGTACAGTGGCCGTTGTGGCGATGATGCTCCCGAAGGAGGAAGAGGCAGATGAGGGGCATACAGTGGCCACTCCCTCCTCAGCACATACAGTGGCCGTTACCACGGGTCTGCCTGCCCAGCGGGAAGTAACTGAAGGGCGTGCAGCGGCGGCTTCTTCCCCAGCACGTACAGTGGCCGTTACCACGGTGTTACTCCCATAGGAGGAGGAGATAATGGATGAGGGGCGTACAGTAGCTGCTCCCTCCCCGACACGTACAGTGGCCGTTATTGCGGTTCCACTCCTCTTTCCTTTGCCAGTCGGAATGCTCTCAAAAACTAACACTCCGAGGCCGTCTCCGGATGTGGCTTTAGCTGAAGGGCATACAGTGGCCGCTCCTTCCTCCACACGTACAGTGGCCATTGTGGCGGTGCTACAGGGAGAAACAACTGAGGGGTGTACAGCAGCCGCTCCCTCCCCGGCACGTACAGTAGCCGTTACCGTGGTGTTATCTGGGACTGAATCTGGCTCAGTCCCACCCCGAACCTGGTGAAGGATGCCCCACCCGCAGGGTCATGTCTTTTTTCTGGCGTAGCTTCCGTCAGACCAGTTGGGTGAAAGAGGGACTCAGGACAGGGGAGCACAGGCACCCTTCTTGCTCCAGATCGGTCTCTCAGTGATCTGGCCCTCCATGGTGTCCTCCTGGGGTGGTGGTGAGGCGGCAGCTCGGTGGTATGGTGGGGGGTGGCGGGGTGGCCGGTCCGGCGGCAGTGGGTATTTTAGTGTTTGTAGTATTTCGGGCAAGGGAATAGATCACCGTCACTTGGAGGGAAATATAAACTGTATTTAGGCTGGGCAGTTATTTCTCTGGTCTGGCAGTGAATAGGAATTGCACTATGAAGGCCGAGTCTGATGTTCACTGAAATCACTCCACTCTTATTAGATCTCCCTTCTTGCTCTCAGTATGTCACTGTTTGCCCAAATCACAATTGTTACACATTACTAGGCTTTGGACTTATGTTCTCTTGGATAATACACTGCCCAATATTCCAATCACTATTACAGTCATTGCACTCTTCACTGTCACTCACTGTCGGTGGGGTGGTGGCGTGGTTAGTGGGGGACAGCAGGAGGACTCTCAGCCCGACTCCTGATGGGAACTGACTCCTGCCTGTGGCCTCTGTATCCAGCGGCCATGGGATCACTTATAAGGGCATCCTCTCTTGTCCGGGGCTGGGGCTGGCAAAGGTCCCTGCCCTGCCAGGGCTGGGAGTGGGAGTGCTGCCCTCAGGGCTGGGGCCAAACAGCCTCCTGAAGTGCTCACTTAGGCACCTGACGGAGGACAAGGGTCGTCTGCGTCAGGGTGGGGAGAGGCCTCACCCGAGGGTCCTGGGGGTGGCCTTGGGGGTCCGGTGGTTGCGGCCTCCTGCTGTTGGGGACGCCTTCAGGAGTGAGCTGCGGCGTCAGTCATTGTCGGAGTCCGTCAGGTAGGGACCCTATGGAGGAGGCTGGGCAGAGTACAACCCTGGGGATAGCACAGGGCCTCTCCACAGGTCCTCAGGACTGGGACCCTCCTCCTGGAGGATGTCACATCGTGGGGGTGTGGTAGCACCTGACAGAGGAGCGGTTGCTGGCCGTCTCCTGCCATAGGGCCTGGCTGCTGGCCATGGCCTTTTAGGGGCGTGGCTTCCGGCCGTCACTGGGGCCCGGCTACTGGCCGTGGCCCATGTGGGGAGTGGCTACCGGCCGTCTCGGGCACCTTCGGAGTGGCTACCAACCGTCTCCTGACGAAGGCAGGAGTGGCTACCAACAGTCTCATAAGGGAGGGGTGAGCGGCTGCCTGCTGTCTCAAGGGCACCTTCAGTGTGGCTACCAGCCATCTCCTAATGAAGGCAGGAGTGGCTACCGGCCGTCCCCTGAGGGAGGGGCGAGCAGCTACCAGCCGTCTCAGAGGCACCTTCGGAGCGGCTACCAGCCATCTCCCGAAGGAGGGGTGAGCAGCTACCAGCCGTCTCAAGGGCACCTTCAGAGCAGCTACCGACTGTCTCCTGACGAAGGCGGGAGTGGCTACTGGCCGTATCCTGGAGGGGTGAGTGGCTACCAGCCGTCTCAAGGGCACCTTCGGAGCGGCTACCGGCCGTCTCCTGAAAGGGGTGAACAGCTACTGGCTGTCTCGAGGGCATCTTTGCAGCAGCTACCAGCCATCTCCTGATGAAGGCGAGAGCAGCTACTGGCCATCTCCTGAAGAAGGGGTGAGCGACTGCAGGCCATCTCAAAAACGGTGCAGCTACCGGCCATTGCTGGGGTGCTGCATGGAGCTAGAGTATTAGCTCCACCCCGATCCTGTTGAGGGTCGGCTCGCCTGCAAGGTAGTTGCAGTTTCCTGCTATGGTGGCGGCAGGTGAGTTCCGGGTCATAGGGGCGCGGCCCAGGCGGACTTACGTCCCTTCCGCTCTGAGCTGGTCTGCGCACTGTCTGCCTCTCTGTAGGTTCCTTCTAAGGGTGTTGTATCGCCCCTGGAGCCTATACCCGGTATTTTAATTATGTTAAGAAGTAAGATTTGCCAGCTAGGTGCTCGAGAAGTTTCTCGGCGTTTCGTGTACAGTAGTTCTGGTATCGGTATGAGTCAGAGTTGCCAGTTGGCCTGCTGTTTGTGAGCATAGTTGTTTCGTAAGTTATGCATTAATTTTTGTGCTCTTCTCTATAATGCTTTATTTTAAGTAATTGCTTGTTAAATTATGTAGTTTAAGATCGTATGGTTAATGATTTAGAGTGTTATGTAATGTTAGACAACTCTAGCATGTTTTGATGTGTCTGAGTTAGTAACTGTAATGCTAGGTGTAAATAGGCTCGACTTCTCGTTCCTAATACACCTAATGTGGAGCAGGGTCCTCTTTCGAGACCGGAGCTTAGTGCAATAAAGAGAGGCAGGACACAAAAACTCTAGGCAATAACCTTTACACGTATATTACTACAGTCAGACATAGGACAAATCAGCAGATATTACAACATAATATATAGCAATATAAAACCTTATCTAGGACATGTGTATCTCACAGGATACTTGCTTATCTGATATTAATGCCAACACAATCAATCCTAGTGTATTCAGGATACAGTGAATATAGGGGCGCGCGGGAGGTGTGGGGAGTGAGTCTCACACACAGAGGGAGTCAATCGAGTCAGACGTGAGACATCGGCGCTCCGTAACAAACCAACACAGCCAGTGGCATTACCTAAATTAGTATCTTTGTATGAGTCAAGCTCTGTACCAGGTTAGACTAAATGATTTTTCATTATTAAAAGGAAAAAAGTAATAATTTTAAACAAGACTTGTTCAAACAGGAAAGAGAACCAAGACGAAAGAATGCGCTGAGTCAGCTGAGGTTTGTTTAGACTACAGCAACATGGGGATTGTAAGTACATACTCTACTTTTAGTATTGCAAAATGGATAAATACTTTGGTAAAGCAAATTTGGAAAAGAAAAGGGATAAAGGTAAAAAGCAAAATGATGCTTTCTACCAAGAACTGGTTGAAGTGGAGACTCACAATAGACTGGTTGAACGTGTACACAAACTAGAAATGGCTTTCAAAAATGAAATTGATGAAATAAAGAAGCAGATGCACTTGCAAAAGGAAGAAATAGAAAAACTAGGAAGGGAGGCCAACAAGAGAGACACAACCATCAGTGAACTAACAGTGGAATTGAGTACACTTAGGAAGAAAATGAGTGAAATGGCAAGTACAGTAGTCAATCACGAGTGTTATGGAAGAGTTCAAAAATGACACAGAGACAATTAGGCAAGTAAGCAGTCTTATAGACCAGAGCAGTGATACTGAGGAGAAGATAACACAGGTGAATGAAGCTGTGCAAAGCTACAAAAATGATGTGGAAACCACGTATGCTGAAATGGTGAAAGTAAGACTTAGAAACAAGGGTGGAGGAAAAAAGCATTAAAAAGGAAGTGAAAAGAATAATCCAAAACAATCCAAAGTTAGTCAGAGATTCAGTAGATATAAACAAATCTATAGTAATCACTGGTATAAAAGAGGAAGAAGTAAAAAACAAGATCACAAGAGACAAAAAAGAGATGGCAAATGTAATGAGCTTACTGAAAGAAGTATCAGAAGAAATCTGTAGTAAAGACATAGAGGAACACAAAAGGTTAGGGAAGTATGAGAAAAGCAAGACAAGACCTCTAAAGGTGACTTTCCAGAGTGTAAACACTGTGGAAGAGATACTAAAAAATGCAAAGAATCTTATGGAAAAAGAGGAGTTCAAAAATGTATGGATAAAAAGATGCCTAACACAAGAGGAACTGGAATTACTGAAAGAGAAAAGGGGGGAAGCAAAAACAAAAAATGAGGGAAGATCAGAAGAGGAGAAGAAGAAATTTTTTTACAAAGAAATAGGATTGCAGGTACGAAAGTGGTACACAAACAGGATGGAATAAAAAGGAGGAGTGAAAGATAAAAATGGTAGATTACTAGTGGAGAAGGGAGAAAAAGTGAGCAGATGGAGAGAACACTAAGGAATTGTTGAACGTGGAAGATGGAGGTAATGCGAGTATAAGTGGCTGGGGAATGGCTGGGAGAAGGAGGGAGGTGAGAAGACAGGAAGAAATCAGTAGGATAGAAGTTGTGGAAGCAATGAAGAAAGTTAAATCAGGGAAAGCCCCAGGAATTGATGGAGTGTGTGGTGAAATGCGGAAGCATGGGGGAGAGATAGTAGTAGAATGGATGTGGAAGATGTGCAGATTGGCCTGGGAGGAAGGTAGAGTCCCGGAGGATTGGAAGTCAGGTATAATTATTCCCTTGTACAAAGGAAAAGGGGAAAAAGAAGTGTGTGGTAATCATAGGGGCATTTGTCTTCTTAGTATAATAGGAAAAGTGTATGGTAGGATACTTAATGACAGAGTTAGAGAAAGAACAGAGAAATTAGTTGGAGAAGAACAGGGAGGCTTTAGGAAGGGAAGAGGCTGTGTAGATCAGATATTCATTCTCAGATCTTTAGTGGAAAAGTTTCTAGAGAAGGGAAAGAAGTTGTATGCGGCTTTCATGGATTTGGAGAAAGCATATGACAGGGTGGATAGACTAGGATTGTGGAAAGTGTTAAGAATATATGGAGTAGATGGGAAGTTGTTGAATGCTGTGAAGAGTATCTACGATGGTGCGAAGGCTGCAGTGCGTGTGGATGGTGAACTAAGTGAATTTTTCTCTTTGAAAGTTGGGTTGAAACAGGGATGTGTCATGTCTTCATGGTTGTTCAATCTGTACATGGATGGGGTAATAAAAGAGGTACAAGGTAGGGTAGTGGATGTTGGAGTGGCCCTGGTGAGAGAGGATAGTGTTTGGAAACTCCCTGTACTGTTGTTTGCAGATGATACTGTGTTGTTGAGTGAAGACGAAGGGGAACTGCAAGGCTTGGTGGATGAGTCTGAGAGAGTGTGTAAGAAACGGAATCTAAAGGTGAATGTCGGAAAGAGTAAAATGATGGTCTTTGAGAGAGGTGAAGTCAGTGAATGTACAGCGAGGTTGGATGGTGAGGAATTGGAAAATGTGAGTACGTTTAAGTACTTGGGTAGTGTGATGAGTAAGGATGGAGGTTTGGAGGGTGAAGTGCTTGAAAGGGTACAGCAGGGAAGAAAGGTTGCTGGTTCTTTGAAAGCAGTGATAAGAAACAGGGAAGTGAGCATGGAAGTGAAAAAGTTACTACATGACAATATTGTGATACCAACTCTAACGTACGGAAGTGAAGCTTGGACGTTGTTGGAAGGACACAAGTCAAGAGTGAGAGCCGTGGAAATGAGTTATTTAAGAGGAGCCTGTGGAGTCACATGGAGAGACAGGCTGACGAATGAGGATATAAAGGAGCGTTGTGGTGTCGATGTGGATGTGATAGGAAGCGTTATGAGGAACACACTGAGGTGGTTTGGCCATGTGGAGAGGATGGAGGGTGAAAGACTGACGAAGAGAGTGTATGTGAGTGAGGTGGAGGGGGAAAGAGGGAGGGGGAGGCCGAGGATGAGATGGAGAGATGGGGTGGAGAGGTATATGAGAGAGGGGGGTGTGAGTTGGGAGCAGGGGAGTGAAATGGCGGGGGACAGGGCGACTTGGAGGCGATTTGTTTGTGGCCACCCCAAACGGGATTGAGGCGTCTGGCAATAGATAGATAGATAGAAGGTAGTAGAACCATGTCATGACAAGTATATAAACAAGATGATAAAGTTGATGTACTCAAATGTGGATGGAATGGTATCTAAATTACTAGAGATGAATGATTATGTCAGAGAAAATGAACCACAAATAATATGCCTAACTGAAACAAAATTAACACCAAGGATATCCAAAGACATACTAAACTTAGAGGAATACAATATATGGAGAAGAGACAGAAATTTAGAAAAAGGTGGAGGAATTATAATATTAACTCAGAAAAATCTAAAAGTCAATGAAATAAAACTAGATATACCATCACACGTAGAACTGATTGCAGTAGAGATCAACACATCTGAAGGTAAAGTAATTGTAGCCAATTTGTACATGCCACCCAGATCAAACACATGGGAAAGAGATGAATATGAGGACCTGGCAGAGAGTACAATTCGGAGTTTAAGATCATTACTCCATAAAATGGAAGAGAAATCGGAAAGAATTATACTAACTGGGGATTTTAATACAAATATAGATTGGAATACTCTAGATATAATTAGCCAAGAAAGCTGTTGGGACCAAAAGCTCCTGGATCTCGTACGAGAGTTTTTCCTAACGCAACATGTGAGGGAAACCACCAGAAAAAGAGGACTTGATGTACCTTCAGTGCTAGATCTAATATTTACTAGGCAAGAAAATGATATTGACAGTTTAATATATCACCCTCCACTCGGCAAAAGCGATCATGCAGTACTAAATTATAACTTCAGGATAGCATATGACATAGTAAACAGCAATGACAGTTACAAAAAGAGCCTAAACTATAAAAAGGGAAATTATCAAGACCTAAAGAAGTATTTCTTAGAAGTTGATTGGGAAAATGAGTTTAGAGAACAAGATTTAAATGCTGTATATAAAAAATTCTGTGAATTATATGTAATACGAGTCCAGAAGTACATCCCACAGCACAAAGAAGCAAATAAGAAAATACAGAAATGGTTCAATACAGAATGTAAAAAATCAAAAGGAAGAAGAGATTTGTTGTGGAATAGATACAAAAGACACAATAGTGAAAGGGCGTATAATGATTACAAACAGGCAAGAAACGATTATACAAGAATAAGGAGGGAAGCCCAAAAACAGTTTGAGGAGGATATAATAAATAAAAGTAGTGATCAACCAAAGCTGTTTTACAGCTATATCAGAAGCAAAACCAAAGTAAAAGACATAATACAATCAATTGCGGACGAGGGAATCACTTATACACAGGAGAAAGATATTTGTGAAGCACTAAATAAGAATTTCCAATTAGTTTTTACAGAAGAAAAAAATTTTGAGAGGGACTATGTGGAACATGCATGTCCACACATACTACCAGATATACAAATAGCAGAAAAAGTAATACAGGAGGAGGTAAGTAGATTAGCCAGAGGAAAAGCAAGTGGTCCTGATGAAATATCATGTTGGGTACTACGAGAATGTGCAAAGGAGTTAAGTAAACCATTATTTTTAATTTTCAAGAAATCCTTGAGTCATGGGAAACTACCTGATATTTGGAAAAAAGCAAATATTGTCCCATTATTCAAGAAAGGAAATAGACAAAATCCACTTAACTACCGACCAGTATCACTGACCAGTGTTGTAAGCAAGGTATTAGAAAAGCTTATAAGAAAAGCTTGGGTAAATCATCTAGAAGAACACAGTATGATAACAGAAAGACAGTTTGGTTTCAGAAAAGGAAAATGTGTTACTAATCTGTTGAGCTACTATGACAGAGTAACAAACACAATACAGGAAAGGGATGGATGGGTGGACAGTATCTATTTAGATTTCAAGAAAGCTTTTGACACAGTACCACACCAAAGACTTTTATGGAAATTGTACCATCAAGGAGGAATTCGAGGCAAACTGTTTTGTTGGATGCAAGACTTTCTCATAAAAAGAGAAATGAGAACAGTATTAAGAGGAAACTACTCATCATGGAAAGAAGCGACTAGTGGAGTACCACAGGGTTCAGTGCTGGCACCAATCATGTTTTTAGTGTATATAAATGATATAAATAGTAACACTGGAAATGAGAGCTATCTGAATATGTTTGCAGATGATGCAAAAATACAAAGGAGAATTACTAACACAGACTCTTGTAAAGAGCTACAAGAAGAATTAAATAAATTATTCTTGTAGCTCTTTGTAAAAGTCTGTTAGTAATTCTCCTTTGTATTTTGCATCATCTGCAAACATATTCAGATAGCTCTCATTTCCAGTGTTACTGTTTATATCATTTATATACACTAAAAACATGATTGGTGCCAGCACTGAACCCTGTGGTACTCCACTAGTCGCTTCTTTCCATGATGAGTAGTTTCCTCTTAATACTGTTCTCATTTCTCTTTTTATGAGAAAGTCTTGCATCCAACAAAACAGTTTGCCTCAAATTCCTCCTTGATGGTACAATTTCCATAAAAGTCTTTGGTATGGTACTGTGTCAAAAGCTTTCTTGAAATCTAAATAGATACTGTCCACCCATCCATCCCTTTCCTGTATTGTGTTTGTTACTCTGTCATAGTAGCTCAACAGATTAGTAACACATGATTTTCCTTTTCTGAAACCAAACTGTCTTTCTGTTATCATACTGTGTTCTTCTAGATGATTTACCCAAGCTTTTCTTATAAGCTTTTCTAATACCTTGCTTACAACACTGGTCAGTGATACTGGTCGGTAGTTAAGTGGATTTTGTCTATTTCCTTTCTTGAATAATGGGACAATATTTGCTTTTTTCCAAATATCAGGTAGTTTCCCTTGACTCAAGGATTTCTTGAAAATTAAAAATAATGGTTTACTTAACTCCTTTGCACATTCTCGTAGTACATGGTAAATGGAATTCAATGTGGACAAGTGTCATGTAATCAAGTTTGGTAAAAGTGGAAAAAGACCTGATTGGGATTATAAGTTAGGAAATAAAACCCTATACACATCAGAAAGAAAGACCTAGGTGTGATTATCAATAACAGACTATCTCCGGCTGACCACATCAGCGAGAAGGTACGGAACATGTATACACTGCTTGCCAATATGAGAATAGCATTCACATACATAAATGAAGACATGCTAAGAAGGATAATAACATCATTCATTAGACCAACCCTGGAATATGCATCAGTAGTCTGGAGTCCTCATCTCAAAAAGCACATAGACAAGATTGAAAAAGTTCAAAGGGCCGCTACAAGATGGATACCAAGCTTAAGGGACCTAAGCTACGAAGAAAGACTAAATAAACTGAATCTACCAACACTACAGGAGAGAAGGAAAAGAGGTGACATGATAATGCTATATAAGTGCATATCAGGCAAGGAGAAAATAGACATAAATGATTACTTAACATATGGAGAAGCATCAGCAAGAGGACACTGCAAAAAACTGCATAAGAAGAGAGGTGATAAAGACGTAAGGAAATTCAGTTTCCCAAACAGAGCAATTGATCAATGGAATGCACTACCGAATGAAATAGTGTGTGCCAAAACAATTCACAAATTTAAGGATATGTACGATAAATATGGTTTAAGACACGGGACAGTACGAGCTTGACTCATTCCTGTAAAGATACAATTAGGTAAGAACAATTAGGTAAGAACAAAGGGGGGGAGAAAAGGAGGGGGGTGCGAGGAGTGACTTGTGACGGCTAGGAGGGAGTTATGGTAATACTGGAGAGGGGCAAGTATTAACAATGAGGATTACACGTTTTCCAATAGCGAAGGGACTTTGGTAATTGATTTTATTCTTGGTTTACACTTGCACTAGATACTGGGACGAGAGAGTGTCGTACAGGATTTACGGGTAGCGTGGGTGAGGGAATATCACTAACACCTTCTCGTATTACTTCTTTACAGCTCACAGCAGTAGGGGTGTATTACTACGGAGGAATTTCCAGGCGGCACAGTCTTACTAATTGTATATAAGGGACGTCACTCATAAATACAGTTCATCAGATCTTGATTCGCACACTCATCCTTTATTCTCTCACTGTGATCTTACTTGCCTCGATATTCACTATATTAAGTCACTGCACGATACTACACTAGGCAAAGTCACACTTAACCTAAATCACTTGCACTGTTTCTGGGCAGCATCACACTTATTCATCGTGGGGCTAGGGGCGGGAACACGCCGTCGGCAATCCTGCCGGGTTAGGGGCACCGCCAAGGGGAGGCGTGCCAAGAGGGCACGGGACAACTCGTAGGGGCATCCTCTCGCGTCCTGGGCTACCCGTGGCTTCCGGGCTTGGCTCAGGAGTATGGCCCTTGGGACTGGGGCCGAATAGCTTCAGGAACCTCTGGTGTAAGTCTCGGCCGGAGGTGGGAGCCTTACGTCGTCATAGGGGCGTATGGAGATCGCACCCGGGTGTCCTGGGGAGGATTGGGAGAGACTGCGGACTGTGGTCTCCAGCGTCTAGGGGCGCCGACAGGGGAGGGCTGCGGCATCGGCTTACGCTGGGGCCCGTCAGGTGTGTCTATTTCAGAGCCAGGCGTAGGGAGCGGAGGCCAGGGGAGGCTGTGAGGCCTGTCTGGGCCACTCTGGTATGGGAGGCCTGAGCTCGTCTCCTGCCGGGGTGACGTCTCGCTCCTTGCCTCCTTCTGTGCACCTTCGGAGTGACAGTGGGCCGTCTCACAAGGGCGGGAGCGACAATAGGCCGTCTCTACCAGGGCACCTTCGGAGCGACAATAGGCCATCTCACGAGGAGGGGAGCAACAATAGGCTGTCTCTACCAGGGCACCTTCGGAGCGACAATAGGCCATCTCACGAGGAGGGGAGCGACAATAGGCCGTCTCTACCAGGACACTTTCAGAGCGACAATAGGCCGTCTCTACCAGGACACTTTCAGAGCGACAATAGGCCGTCTCACGAGGAGGGGAGCGACAATAGGCCGTCTCTACCGGGACACTTTCGGAGTGACAATAGGCCATCTCACGAGGGCGGGAGCGACAATAGGCCGTCTCTACCAGAACACTTTCGGAGCAACAATAGGCCGTCTCGCCAGGAGGGGAGCGACAATAGGCCGTCTCACGAGGGCGGGAGCGCCAATGGGCCGTCTCTACCGGGACACTTTTGGAGCGACAATAGGCCGTCTCACGAGGGCGAGAGTGACAATAGGCCGTCTCTACCAGCACACTTTCGGAGCGACAATAGGCCCTCTCACGAGGAGGCGCGCCATCTGGAGTGTCTAGAACAACTCCACTCCTACCTGGCTCAACAATCCCACTCCGTGAAGGTAGTGTCCTTCTCCTGCGACGGCGACGGCGTAGTGGCTGCGTGACATAGGGGCGCACGGCCCGGGCTGACATATGCCGTTGTTGGCGGGGGTTGCTCTGAGTGGTGGCGGCTACCCCGGGGGTCCGTGTGGGGGTGTCGGCACGTTCCCGGGCATACTGGACTGTATCTCACTTGCCCCGTTGTCGGGGGCACTATGGTATTCTTCTGTTTCCATTTCAGGGGCACTGCTTTGTAAGTCACGCATTTTAGTAGCTTTGCTCTTTCTCTAGACTACACCAGAAATGTGGAAAAATGAAGTTTCGAGATTAACGCAAGCTTATATAAGATGAGGTAGAACTTATTACAAGTTTAGTCGGGTTTCAGTTCAGTTTGAGTGTAGTGCAGTATCAGTGCAGTGCTGTTTGTGAAGTTTGGGAAAAGTTGCTGGCAAGCATTAAGTGTAATTACTGTCAGTGAAGATTATTTTCGGTACTTTTGCAATAAGTGAAGTGTTAGCAAGCATTAAGTGTACTAACAGTAAAGTGTTGTCAAGCATTAAGTGCGATAGTAATAGTAAAGTATGTATAGCTCCAGTGCTTGTGAGAACAATAAAGTGAAGTTGGAAAGCATTAAGTGGAATGGGGTGCTTTCAAAGTAGCCTATTCAGGTAGATGTCACCATCGTTGGGACCAACACAGTCCCTGCGCTGTTTAAAAGCATATTTTTCTTTGTTAAATATCTGCACCATGTTGTGTGAAACTGTGAATCATGGTAATGTCATATACCGTAATATAAATCATACACATAGAACACGTATATATAACGTAGCATTAATTGTTTATATTTATCATAAACGGAAATTAAAATATCATTGATGGCATGTGATGGCAATCCGCCATTTCAGTGGTCCTATATTATTTAATTTCTGCTACATTAAATGCAGGTTAGGTTCTTAATACATAGTTTGTTCAGACTGTAAATTACGCCTAATGGGTATCTTGACTCATTTAGTCTCTGTGGCCAGAAATTTAATGTTGAGTAAATACTGGGACTCAACATTTTGCTCACTCCCTTCACCCATGCACACCACAAGACCCGTGTGCCACGGTTTGAGAAGACCGTGGTGCTACCCCCTCAGACCCTCCAAAGCAATTACAGTACCTTTAACCTAACTACACAAGTAGTGTAAATTGTATTATTTTAAGCATTAGTCCTCATGCGTTTGTTTTGAAAAATCTTATGAAAAAACTTAAACACCGGACTATCTTGTGCGCATGCGTGAAGTGAGTGAGCAAAATGTTGAGTCCCAATATTTACTCAACATTAAATTTCTGCCCCCACAGAGACTAAATGAGTCAAGATACCCACTATGCGTAATTTACAGTCTGAACAAACTATGTATTAAGAACCTAACTTGCACTAAATGTAGCAGAAATTAAATAATATAGGACCACTGAAATGTCGGGTTGCCATCACATGCCATCAACGATATTTTGATTTCCGTTTATGATAAATATAAACAATTCATGCTACGTTATATATACGTGTTCTATTTGTATTATTTATATTATGTATATGACATTACCATGATTCACAGTTTCACACGACAGTGTAGATATTTAACAAAGAAAAATATGCTTTTTAACCCGCGCCGTCCCGAGGACGTACTTCCACGTCCTCACGTTTTGTCACAGCTAATCCCGAGGACTTACTTCAACGTCCTGCAATTGCAAGGTTCATAATTTCCACAATTTTCAATTTTCGCGAGTCATTTTTGGTACGTATACACGGGACACCTGCCTCAACAAGATGCCAGGCAGAGACAATGCCTTACCCAGCATGACCTCCTCCCCCCCCCTGCATGCCCTTTTCTCAGCAATTCACCTGTTATCAGTGACCTGGCCAGTATAGCCATGTCATGCCACGGTACGAAATTCAGGGCCAGAGTGATTCCCCAATCAATAACAATGTGGAGGAAAAACTTTACATAGCATTAGAGGAAGAAACAGTTAGAAATGATGATCAGGTAATGTGGCAAAAAAAGGTCAGGTATTAGTGAGTGAAACAATGCTTATAATGCCTATATTACTGCTTGAAAACCAATATACTTTTGTACTACATATAAATTCGTAACAGTAAATCAATAAAAACCGTTTATGAGTGGTGTGAAATAGTTATCCTCCCATAGAACTCGTTTTCTTTGGCGCCAGCCTGATAGAAAACCCAGTAAAGTAAGGAGGCTCTCCTACCTGTAATGAGTATTTTAAACCTCAGGTGAGCGATTTCTCTATGAATTTTCGATGTTTCTCACCAAAAGCGAAAGTTTTAGCAAAAAAAAAAAAGGTCGAAAATTGCCCGGGATTGGGGGGTACCAGTGGTCGAAAAGTGGCCGGGACGGGGCGGGTTAAACAGCGCGGGGACTGTGTTAGTCCCAATAATTGTGACATCTACCGGAATACTAGGCTTTTCAGAAGCACCCCATTACTTGGAAAATAAAAACAGTGAACTTTAAGGAGCCAGTGTTTATTTTTGCCTCAGCTGATCTTGTGTACTACATACCTAAAGGCTGACCATAGGAGGAACAACTCACTGGGCAACGTCCTTCCTATACTGGAGTACTGCTGTTGGAGCCTGTGGCAGTGTGGGAACTGGGCCGTAACACTGGTGTCAGGAGTGTAGGATTATTTAGGGCTGCAGTGAGTCTAACCTTCGACATGGAAGCGGAAGGTGTGAAGACAAGGTCTCGAACTGGGCAGAAGGAAATTTCTCTGGCGACAGTTGTGAAGCTAATACAGGCACAGAGTGAAGGGCAGAAACAACTCCAACCACCAGGCCTCTCCACCCCGCAAAGTAGGAGAGTCGGCCTTCGGCCACTCTCCCTCCGCCCGTCCCCAGGCTCCTGTAGAGGAAGGTACCTCTTTCCCCGCCCACCCCTCCAGTGGCAGAGTGAGGTGCCCCTCTCACTGCCCCTCTCCTCAAGAGGGTGGTTTCTGCTCCTTTACAGGAACCCCACCAGAGACCAGAGCAGGCGTGACGTCCCCGAGGCCCAGTGTCCTGTCCCTGCAGGCCCAAATGTTGTTGGATTCCTCCAGGACAAGAGGCCGCACCTCACCCCTGCTGGCCTCCTCCCGACAACGAGACCACAGCCCATGGAGTCATCGGGCCTCCCCAGACGCTTGCAGCAGTAGCCCAGTCTCCCCCAGCGATGGTGGCCGCAGGCCCTCCCTGACGGCCGTCTCTGCAGGGCGAGACGGCAGCTCAGCCAGGGCACCATCCTCCCCACAGCCGACCCTAGGCCCGGGCCTCCTCAGGTCCTCCCCCAGTACCCCGACCACAACTAAGGGCCAGTGCCGTGTGGCGCATCTCCTGGCCCTCTTCGGCCCTAGTACAGAGAGCCCTGCATCACCCACGGCCTCTACAGAAAGAGGGCTGCCCGCCACGCCAACCACCAACTCCAATGGGACCCGTGACCCGTGGCGACCCCACAGGCGACCTACCCCTGGAATACACTCTGGAAAACCCACCCCCAATGCCTGGCCGCCACCTGCGGTTCCTGGCGCAGGGCCTCCTGCCGCCCGTGTCCCTAGCACTCCCTTTTGCCTGTTCAGTGAGTAAAAGACTCTGAGGTTGTTCCCTAGTGTCTGGGAAGCCCTTATCCCAGTGGACCCACCCCCTCACCCCAGTGTCTCCCCACCCCCCAGTGATACCTCCCCGTGCGGAATAGTGAACTCCCCACCAATAACCTCACGTGCGGAGTGCGTGGTGCTAGGCCACAGGCCACCCCCAAGTGTGACTATCCCCCCCCCAGTGTTACACACAGACAGACAGCATCAGTGCCGCACCCCTTCCCCCACCCTTTTTGCTTTGGCCGTATGAAGTGAATAAAAAGTGATATATGAGGTGTACTCCCAACTTCCTGTCTTGTAAGGAAGTCTATATCACCACTCCCCCCCCTCCCCCTCCCTCTGCCTCCCCCACGCACGGATAGATCGCGAATGCTATATTCTCTCCTCATATGGAATGCACACGTAGCATAAGGATAGCTAGGGTATCGTCTGTGTCACGCAGATGCATATAACTAGCATAGTAGGCCGTTTATGTTACGTGAATATATATATAAGGATTTGAGTATATACTGTCGTCTATGTCACACGTATGGGTATATCGAGATATACCTTGATTGTCTCTGTTATATATCTGAGACCAAGCACACCTGGTGTATTGTGTGAACCATATGTACAACACTGTGGAAATAATCTTAAGTAAGGAAAGGTAGAACACTGTGTAAAGGTCAAATTCACCAAACTAGGTGGAGATATTTGTTGTAAGGGC
The DNA here is from genome assembly GCF_032717465.1 of Coenobita brevimanus. Lineage (NCBI taxonomy): Eukaryota > Metazoa > Arthropoda > Malacostraca > Decapoda > Coenobitidae > Coenobita > Coenobita brevimanus. The sequence continues at coordinate 7,607,963 of NC_137035.1, forward strand.
TAGCCTTCTGAGATTATCTGGTTATTATATGCCCCATAGTTTTGATCACGGGTGTGTATGTAGTTGTCTGTTGTTAATATATAAATGTGCCTTTGACCAGTTGTGTTTGGACTTTCCTTCCTTGCCTGTGACTGACCCGGTCGAGAACAAAGAACCCAAGGTCGCAACATACCTGAACCTGAGAAGTCTGGACTCGGAATACGCTACATAACAGGTAGCTTCTACCATCTTGTCATACTTTCATAGCACTCCCACTGGAATTCAAATATGCAATCAGATCCTTCCCATACCACCCTAGGGCATCACTGACATGATTCTTCACGCAGTCTATGGGAGAGCTTGTCATCCCAAGCCTTGGATACTGTATTAGTGAGTCTGAGAATAGGTCATACAGGTCTGGTATCCCAGTTGTATAGAAGTGAAATACCCACGCGGCAGAGTGAAGCTGACACCACAACCCCAGGAGAGTATGAGGGGGTGATATCCACCCCACAAGGGGATGACAGAGAGGCTGGCTTGTCATAAAAGACTTTGTAGTTACTTGTAGGAAGTTTTGTGGTTTAGCTGTCACTCTCGATTTCTTGTAGTAGGAATTAAAGATGAATACAGGAGTTGATCTTAATTTATTATCTTCAGAGAAATCTAAGTTGAGCAGGGTATGTCTTACAGAGACAATATAATAAGTAAGTCTAGTTGAGCCCCTCTTTCTTGTTCACTCTCTCCACTACCTTTCTGTTCAAATGCTAGCCTCCTTCTGAGCTCTCTTTCCTAAATTCTGGTGAAACAGGAGTCGTGTCACGTGTGTTACACTGTGGTTGGAAAGTTCCAGAAACCTGTGTGTGAGTATGTGTGTATGTCACTAGGCTTTGTTCCCCTGCTATCTCACTGACACACTACCTACATCATCTCCTGACATTGCTACTTCCTATCTGTTGTCAACATTTCCTCAGTTAACTTGCAAGATCATTTCCCTTTCCCAGGCTCGCATGGAGCTGTCTATCTATCTATTTATCTATCTATCTATTATGATTTCTAATTATAATATGGACTCATAACATTGCTCGGCCACGCTGCTGAAGGTCCTTTGACAGCAATCATCATTGACATATGCTAATCTATTGGTACATAATATTGATTATAATATTGTATACATATAATATTCATAGTAAATTGCAGTGATCTAGTAATATTACACTTTAAACAAGTTGTATACATATTTGAATAAATGCAATGGTTGTTGTATGACATTTTGTAAGATGTGTATGCATAACAGATATACGCATATAATCGTGCAGTGGTAATACTGTTAGGTTATTACATTACATATTGAGTTATCCCTTTAGTAATGTCTAATATTTCACTTAACTTGTATGATGATTCTGGTAATACAGAATTGTGGTATAATTGTATGACTTTACATGGATTCTCCTCTACATAGCAGAGGATATGCGCACTTAGACTCCCAACACATAGTACGACAAGGATGCCTCATAGCTCCAACGGCCACGACTACTGTACAATCGTTAAGGACGTCATGAGTACTGAAATAAGTCTAGATTACTTGTATGAATTACCTACTTATCTAGACAATCTTACGAAGCCTATGCGAACTCTGGACTTCATGATAGGAAACTATGTTTCACAAGCACATAACACAAAGGAAGTGAATGAAATGGTAAAGTTAGCGAAATGGAAACTAGAACAGGCAAAGTCAGCTATGCTCATTAAAATGCCCGCCGCCGGGCCTTCCGCCCCGCCACCCCCCACTCCACCACCGGGCCACCACCACCCCACCACCCAAGGAAGAGATATCGGGGAGGTTAATGACCCAGGGCAAAAGGGTCACCCAACCACCACTGACCTGTGCCCCTTCTCCCCGCAACTGCCCCAATGCCAGGTGAGCCTAGATCCGCAACAACTTCAACGGCGGGTTGACCATCGACAGCAGTGGGGTGGGGCTGATATAAAATCAGTCCCTCGTAGCTTTTTGGTGACGACCATAGTTACACCCCGTAAGGGCAGGAGGTCCCTTGGTGAGCCACGAGGTGTCCCCACCTCTGCCACAGTGAGACACGAGGGAACACCACCCTCTGCCACAACTCTGGTGAGCCACGAGGGCCTAGTACCCTCTGCCACAGTGAGCCACGAGGGAGAAATACCCTCTGCCACAAACAGGACAGGAGGTCCTTTAGTGAACTACGAGGGAGAAATACCCTCTGTCACAAACAGGGCAGGAGGCCCAATAGTGAGTTGTAAGGGGCCAGCACCCTCAGCCACCCCAAGGGTAAGAGCCCCTTGTATAAAGCCAAAAGTGGGTCCCAGGGTAAACCAACCTGGAGCCACGACTGTGACGGAGACAGTAGAGAGAGTCGCCTCCGTGCTACCCTCCCTGTATAAGAGAGAGAACACGGTCTCCGTGTGTCTTGTACCTTCAGCAAGCTCCTGCAGGAGTAGCTGGACACCACTTGGGAGAGTTGCCCCGAAGGTGTCATCGGAGCAGAGACCAAGTCCCAGTCGGGGCCTGCCTCCTACTCCCGGGAAATTCTTGTCTCCCCCAGGCACCCGCAGGAGACGAGGCCGCAGCCCACACCTGACGGCACGTCCCCTGGCAGACCTCCACAGCCCCAGGACCCCCAGGCAAGCCCAGCAGCGTACCAACGCTGTCCTCCTCCCACCCCGGAGCCTCAGACGCCAGACACGCCTCCTCCGCCTGTTTGGCCCCAGTCCCGAGGGCCACCACACCAGGTCAAGGCCCCACACAGGCGGGCCTCCCTGCACCACCACGACGAGACCCCGAGAGGAGAGTCTACATCAGGTCGAGGCCCCACATAGATGGGCCTTCCTGCACCATGACGACGAGACCCCGAGAGGAGGGTCTACCCAGGTCGAGGCCCCAGGCAAGAGGGCCTCCCTGCAATGCATCAGCGGATCGGACCCAGGTAGAGTCTCCCCCCAGCGGGTACGGTGATTCCCGCCACGGATAGAGCCCCTGGAGGTCCCCCCTATAAAGTGACAGAGTGATATCGCCCCAGAAAAACGGGTAAGATCAGTGACACCTCTTTTAATACCCGAGAAAGTGGAACCGGAACAGTGACAGAGTGACAGTGCGATCTAGAAGAATTCAGCCTATAAGTGTTTGTGATTCCCATAAACTCATCTGCCCCTTGTTAAAGACAGTAATTCTGAAATAGTGAATCTATTGTTGTTCCCCCAGCCCAGAATAGAGGAGTTCCCCCTTGTCAGTGTGAACGGCAGTCGGACGCGCAGGCGAGTGTCGCCGCGCTTAGTTGAACAAGTTAATTGTCGTGATCCGTCCCCTGCCCTTTTATAGTAATATTCCTCCCCTAGACTATTAAACCTGTATATTCCTCTTGTGACTGTGAACAGAGACTTTTTGGGCTTTGATGAAAGACAATCACCTCCACTTATAGAACCCCAACCCATTGTCAAGTGTGATTACAGTGTATGTTGAATATCCTGTGTTATCCTAACGTAACTCTGTATATCTGTATCCCCGGTCCAGAATATCATTCTATGTAATATTGTAACGGTGTTAGAATTAAGGTAATAGATGTGTTAAGGTGTACTGCCTAGTTTTTATGTCCTGTTCCTTTGTTGGTGCTTTACTTCCGGTCCGGAAAGAGGACCCCGCTCAGTATCTAGTGTTTTTAGGACGAGGAGTCGACCTAAAAACACTCAGCATAACACTGGTGGCAAGCGGTGGTTCTGGATCCGAGTAAAAGCACGGAAGAACATAAAAGGAAACTTGCACAATGGCAGGTAAACCGCACATTCAGTTACCAAAATTCAACCCGGACCAATGTGACATGGATGTATATTTGGATATGATCAAACCCCTTTTAGACATAGGGTTTGACTCGGATAAGGAGAAAATTGCAATCACACTACCTAATCTGGGAAAAATTATCACAAATGTCGCACCCAAAATAGTCCCAGAACTGTCATGGGACCAATTCACTCAAATAGTGAAACAGGCTTTTATGCCTTGCATGGGCAGAGTTGTCGCTCTCTCACAACTCGACGCCCTCACCTACGACGGTAACTTGGATGACCCTTTCATCCAGGCTCGGTGCCTCGTCAGCGCCGCTTATCCCGAGACAGAAATAAATACTCGGGATACCCATACATTCAACGCCCTGCTGAGGATTCTCCCTAGCATAGTCAGGGAACACTTCTCCATTTATGATCCATCAGGAAACATGGATCAGGACCTGCAACTCGTCAGACGTCTCATCGCCGCCCGTCCCACACCACAACTGCTTCACGCGGTAACAAAATTCCCCACAAACCACAACCCCCCACCAAAACCCAAGCCGCCACCTAACCAGTCGCCTGCAGAACCGCCTCCCACAGTACCCAGGACTTACCCGCAAAGGAAACGCCATAACCCCAGGGAACAAGGTAACTTAATTAGTATAAACCCTTGGGAGTTCATGGCTTGCAGCCGCACCTGCCCCCTTCATGACATAAGGGAGCAACTCAAGGCGAATAGGCGCAAAAATCCCCAACTAGGCCATAGGAAAGTTTCCTCCCTTGACGCCGCCGCCCAGGAGGACGACGTGCCACCACTGCTCTACCAAGGACCGGACGACGACGAGCACGACGACTACACCCATCCTCAGCAGATGGATTTTTAGGCCCGCCCCCGCACCTCCCCACGGTGGCTGGGGCCACCTCACATAGCTACAGGCCCCCAGTCTACAACAAGATATGGCTGAACGGGGTCAAGGCAAGATTACTGGTGGATACGGGAGCAGCCAGGTCTTGCCTCTACTCCCATTTTTACACCCGCCACATCTCAGCGTTCGGCCCACTCCTCCCCACTTCAGCCAACCTCGTAGACGCGGGGGATGGCCCCCTACCCATCCGTGGGGAAACCAGGGCCTTACAAACCACCATCCACCAACGAGTCTCCACCGACCACCCATTCATCATTTTTGACTCCTCTTGTAGCCAATATGATGGATATCTCGGCCTAGACCTCCTTCAGAAACTCCACGCGACCATTGATTGCTATCAGCATCGCCTCCACTTTGGTCCGGCCCACCCTAACCAAGCATCCACCGACAAAGAAAGAAAAAAAAAAAGAAAAAACAACATCACGACCCCCACACCGCCCACACACACACCACCCTACAACACTCACCCTCCCCAATCCACCTGTACATGTAACCCCACCCTAACCTCGCTAAATGCCTCGCTTCATCCCCCTCCAACCCCATCCCTCACTCCACCCTTGCTACCCCAAACTCCCTCATTCCCTGCCACTATTGCTTCCACCATTACCATTCCACCTCACCACGAAGCGTGGGTCACACTCACCAGACCCTCAGGCACATCAGTCCTTTTTTCACCGTCCATCCCCACCGGACCCCTATCATCCTGTTTAGTTTCCCCTACTTTCCTTCCCCCCCACGCCCACCAAATCCGTATTGCAAATCTCGCCACAACACCCTTAACCCTGCCTCGAGGACTCATCATTGGTGATACAGAAGAGGCAGAACCATGCTCAACACCACCCCCCAATCACCCCACTCTCCCCAACATACCACCACATCTCTCCCCTTCCCAATCAAACAGCCTCCACCAACTACTCCTGGAATTTCAGGACTTATTCTCCGCCGGCCCGACCGATCTTGGCCATACCACCTACCTAAGCCATGAGATCCATACTACAGGACCTCCCATTCGCCAACCATCTCGCAGAAAAAATCCCAAACAACGGGCAGAAGACCGGCAGGTCCAGGAAATGCTTGATGCCGGTGTCATATCAAACTCCACCAGCCCATGGTCCTCACCTGTAGTACTCGTGCGAAAGAAGGATGGAACCATGCGTTTCTGCATCGATTACCTCAAAGTGAAAGACGTTACCATCAAAGATGCTACACCACTACCCAGGATCGACGACTCCCTTGACTCCCTCCACGGATCGACATGGTTCTCTACCCTAGACCTGCAATCAGGCTGTTGGCAGGTTCCAGTCCACCCCGACGACAAACACAAAACCACCTTCTCAACATCAAACAGGAAGCACTATGAATTCAATGTCCTTCCCTTCGGACTCTGCGACGCCCCTGCTACATTCTCCCGCCTTATGGAATCTGTGCTGAGCGGACTCACCTGGGAAACCTGTTTGGCTTACCTGGATGACGTAATAGTTTTCAGCCATACCTGGGCCGACCACCTTCACCGCCTCAAACAGGTATTCCAACGCATACGCCAGGCCGGACTCAAGCTGAAGCCCACAAAATGTGTTCTAGCTGAGCGATCAGTCTCCTTCCTCAGACACCTGATTAACACAGAGGGCATCTCCCCCGACCCCGACAAGCTACGTGCAATCGCCGACATTCCACCACCCTGCGATGTGCACGAAACCAGGGCCTTCCTAGGACTAACCTCCTATTATCGGCGTTTCGTGAAAGGTTTCGCGAACATTGCCAAACCCTTGCACGACCTTACAAAAAAGGGAGAACCCTTCGTCTGGACAGAACCCCAAAACAATGCATTCACCACCCTCAAAACCAAACTCACCTCCGCCCCAGTCGTCGCCTTCCCAGACTACAACCTACCGTTCCGCCTGTATACCGACGTCTCACTCCACGCTATAGGAGCGGTCCTTGCACAAGTCCAAGACGGCCGCGAACACATCATCGCCTGTGCCAGCCGCACCCTGAACTCTGTGGAAAAGAATTATGCAGCCACCAAACGTGAATGCGTAGGGATAATATGGTCACTCGAGTACTTCCGCTCGTACATCTCAGGCACCCATGTGATCGTCATCACTGATCACCAGTCCCTACAGTGGTTGCACCAATCCAACACCACAAACGCCCAGCTCACGAGATGGCGAGAAACCCTCGATGAATACGATTTTGAAATATCGTATCGTCCAGGCAAGCTCCACACGAACGCCGACGCCCTATCAAGATTACCCATCAATGCCATCTCACCAGAACCAGACCTGATCAAGATGTGGCAAGATAAGCAACGCCCTACCTGGATCCCACTGAGCAATTTCAGTAAAACCCACCTGCGTGGCGAACACCTGTTCGACCCCAACAGCCACATCGTCCTAAGCCCCACCACCGCCCACGACACCATGCTGCACCTTCATGCCAACAACGGCATTCACCTTAGGCACCAAGAAACTCACCCAAGTGTTCAATGACATGTACTGGACACCGAACCCCACCACCATTGCCAAGAACATCATACAATCCTGCCGTGCCTGTGCTCTAGGAAAAGATATCACCCGGACACCAGGCCCGTCTGGAAAATTAACGGCAACAAAACCCTGGCAACTACTTTCCCTCGACGTCGTTGGACCCCTCACCCCCAAAGCAGGATATAAATATATAATCACCTTTGTTGACGTCTATTCCAAATGTCCCGCAAAAGATCACAGTGCAGTGTCTGTCGCAGATGCTCTGACCCGCCACGTATTCCCATACTTTGGCATTCCCCAGGCGTTACACTCTGACAATGCACCGGAATTCACAGGAAAAGTCTGGCAAGAATTAGCCAAAATATTTGGATTCCACATCTCCCACTCATCCCCCTACTGGCCCCAAGGCAACAGGATCTATGAAAGAAGCCATCGCTCCCTCCTCAATCAGGTCCGCACTCGCATTACGCAGACAGGAAATGAAGACTGGCCTGCTCATATCAAAATTGTTCAATGGGGCCTAAACACATGCCCGCGAGAAGACGGCATAACTCCACACGAGCGAGTATTCGGGGAAACCCCGCTCCTCCTCCCGCTCCGCCACCACCTCCAGCCACCCTCCCCGCCCTCCACCACCGACCCCCTCCACCATCTCAAATGCCGCCTCCACCACCTGCAAGCACAACGAGACCTTACCCCCGACACCAACCACACCAACCCCTACAAACCTGGCCAATCCATTGTCGTCGCTCAACTCCCTACCTCAAGTAAGATTTCAGCCCTATTCATCGGACCCTTCACCATAACCCAAGTCCCCAACCCATATCAAGTGATCATCACTCAGCAAGGCCAGCAACGCACTTATCGCAACCACCACGTGCGACTTTTCCACCCACCCAACAATGACCACTCCCACACCCGCACGCCCCGCACCTCTGCCCGACCACCTGGCCATGACGACACTTCCGGGAATTATCCCCCACACTCCTACGCCTACTATTTCTCATCCCCACCCAGCACCTCACCTACAACCACACCACCCCCCACCACACCGGATCCTGACTCACCTCATCCGCCGCCCTCACCACCACCCCCACCCAGCACCACCACCCACTCACCAAATCCCACACCACCCTCTACCACCCATCCCCATACCACCCCTCACACCACGTCGCCTCCACCACCTGCCTCACCACCGCCACCCCAAACCACTACCTCCTCAAACCGCAGTCCTCAACCCTCACCCACCTGCACCCGCACCACGCCCATACCCACCCCAGCAAACGCTCCCCAGCGACCATGCTTACTATACCTGCCACACCACACTGCCACCCACCTCACCTCCCAACAGCCGCACACCCTCACCACCACCACGTGCTCAACCACCCTCACCACCCACACCCACACTCACCACCACCACCACCACCAGGTCTGGTCGCCTTTCATGCCCACCACACAGATACACCCCAACACCACCCCCTGGTAACCAACCAGCCCTCCACTCACCACCACAAACCCCCCCTACCCTAAACACCTCCCCCATCACCCTCCCTCTCCACCAAGCACGATGGAAAACTCCCAAATCCCAGTTCCCCAAAGTGAAATCCTCCACCCACAGACCCATCCCCCATAAAAGCACCTACCCACCAACCCTCGCCAGCATTCAGCTACGGCCGCCCCACCAAGCACCAACCACGAACATGAGGATCACCCGCGTCCAGTGGCTACCCTACAGCCAGCCACCCATCAAAATCCGACAGACGCCCCAGCTTCTTCGCCGCCTACGCCACACAAACCACCCATCCTCCATCCGCCTCTTTTTCAACCCAGCCCAAGAACCGAACACAATGACCAACCACTGGATCAACCTCCTGCAGCACCTCACCCCGATCAACAAGACATTCACCACCATCACCTACCACCTGCAGTCACGGGATCGTGAATTTTTTACGAACGACGGTGGTAAAATGCCCGCCGCCGGGCCTTCCGCCCTGCCACCCCCCACTCCACCACCGGGCCACCACCTCCCCACCACCTGAGGAAGAGATAACGGGGAGGTTAATGACCCAGGGCAAAAGGGTCACCCAACCACCACTGTCCTGTGGCCCTTCTCCCCGCAACTGCCCCAATGCCAGGTGAGCCTAGAGCCGCAACAACTTCAACAGCGAGTTGACCATCGACAGCAGTGGGGTGGGGCTGATATAAAATCAGTCCCTCGTAGCTTTTTGGTGACGACCATAGTTACACCCCGTAAGGGCAGGAGGTCCCTTGGTGAGCCACAAGGTGTCCCCACCTCTGCCACAGTGAGCCACGAGGGAACACCACCCTCTGCCACAACTATGGTGAGCCACGAGGGCCTAGTACCCTCTGTCACAGTGAGCCACGAGGGAGAAATACCCTCTGCCACAAACAGGACAGGAGGTCCTTTAGTGAACTACGAGGGAGAAATACCCTCTGTCACAAACAGGGCAGGAGGCCCAATAGTGAGTTGTAAGGGGCCAGCACCCTCAGCCACCCCAAGAGTAAGAGCCCCTTGTATAAAGCCAAAAGTGGGTCCCAGGGTAAACCAACCTGGAGCCACGGCTGTGACGGAGACAGGAGAGAGAGTCGCCTCCATGCTACCCTCCCTGTATAAGAGAGAGAACACGGTCTTCTCCGTGTGTCTTGTACCTTCAGCAAGCTCCTGCAGGAGTAGCTGGACACCACTCAGGAGAGTTGCCCCGAAGGTGTCACCGAGCAGAGACCAAGTCCCAGTCGGGGCCTGCCTCCTACTCCCAGGAAATTCTTGTCTCCCCCAGGCACCCACAGGAGACGAGGCCGCAGCCCACACCTGACGGCGCATCCCCTGGCAGACCTCCACAGCCCCAGGACCCCCAGGCGAGCCCAGCAGCCTACCAACGCTGTCCTCCTCCCACCCAGGAGCCTCAGATGCCAGACACGCCTCCTCCGCCTGTTTGGCCCCAGTCCCGAGGGCCACCACACCAGGTCGAGGCCCCACATAGGCGGGCCTCCCTGCACCACGACGACGAGACCCCGAGAGGAGGGTCTACATCAGGTCGAGGCCCCACATAGACAGGCCTCCCTGCACCACGACGACGAGACCCCGAGAGGACGGTCTACACCAGGTTGAGGCCCCAGGCAAGAGGGCCTCCCTGCAACGCATCAGCAGATCGGACCCGGGTTGAGTCTCCCCCCAGCGGGTACGGTGATTCCCGCCACGGGTAGAGCCCCCGGAGGTCCCCCCTATAAAGTGACAGAGTGATATCGTCCCAGAAAAACGGGTAAGATCAGTGACACCCCTTTTAATACCCGAGAAAGTGGAACCGGAACAGTGACAGAGTGACAGTGCGATCTAGAGGAATTCAGCCTATAAGTGTTCGTGATTCCCATAAACTCATCTGCCCCTTGTTAAAGACAGTAATTCTGAAATGGTGAATCTAATGTTGTTCCCCTAGCCCAGAATAGAGGAGTTCCCCCTTGTCAGTGTGAACGGCAGTCGGACGCGTGTGCGAGTGTCACCTCGCCTAGTTGAACCCCTGCCTTTTTATAGTAATTGTAATGCTGTGTTTTTAAGGCGACTTCTCGTCGTAAAAACACTAGCTACTGAAGCGGGGTCCTCTTTCTAGACCGGATGTAAAGCACTAACAAAGGAACAGGACATAAAAGCCAGGCAGTATATCGTATCACATTTATTACCTAGGTCCTACTCATAACAGTACACATAGAATGATATTTAGGATACAGAGACACAGAGATACAGAATTAACACTTGGCTTCACAGAATGATCATATGCATTATCTTTATTACACAGGGAGATTGCGGGTATTCTTTAATAGAGCTCTCATGTCACTTGGAGATAATATATAAATGGGGTTGTTCACTTTATGTTCATTAATGGGATTCTTATGTCACTGGGGGGTAATATATAAATGGGGTTGTTCACTGTAAGAATACCGAGATTGAGAGTCTGGTTCAAGGATATTACTATAAAAGAGGTAGGGTGCGGATAGCGACACTCGACACTGTCACCTGGTCACAGAGACACGTACACTTATCTTTTGACTCGCCCGCGCTCCTACCTCTAGACTCACAGAAAACTCCCTGGTTCCTTAATGTGGGGAGGGACTAAACCAATTTACAAAAATACACTTTCTGCCAAGATAGCACTAGATTCTAGTGGGCCACTGTTTAATATATTCTCCTGTGTAGGCACTGTCACTGTTCTCTTGGTCACTGTCACTGTCACTGTTTCCCCTTGTTTCCTGGGTGTAGTACTATCACTGTTGCACTTAGGATACAGGGAGGCTCTCCCGTCTAGGGGCCTCGACCTGAGAGGCGGCCCTCATGTTAGGGCCGCGCCGGTGGGGTTCAGGGAGGCCCTATGGTCTGGGGGCCTCGACCTGATAGGTGGCCCTCAGGACTGGGGCCGAACAACCAGAGCAGTCAGGCCTGTTTCCTCTGACTCCGGGGAGTGAGGGAGCCTGGATCGCCTTCATCGTGAGTTGTGGAGTCGGGCCTGGGCGTCCTGGGACTGCGGGTACCAAGAGGGAGAGGCGCCGTCAGGACTGGACTGCGGCAGCGTCTCCTACGGGGCTCCGGCAGGAACAAGGAACTCCCGGGTGTGGGCGGTAGGTCCGATATCGGGCCTTGCCACCACTCTAATGTCTCATTCGGGACTATATTCCCGGATGGCGACGAAGGGCTCCCCGAAGGGAAAGAGGCTAGAGGAGGACTCACGTTGCCCGTGGTCTCTCGAGTGTGTCTGGAGGCCTGAGCCGGGGATCTCCTTCCCCTATTGCACACCTTGGCTGTAGCCGTGAACTTGCCCGGCGTACGGGGTACACCTATAGGGTGATCGGTGTCGCCCTTTCGCCGTGGCAAGGTAGCGCCGGCGTGGTGTTCCTCCCATAGTAGGAGACAAGCCAGAGGGAGGGGCACAGAGGCCGCACTCTCTCCAATACGGACTGATCCTACCTGCAGGGAATTCTCTACCCTGGTACGTGCCCCGGCCGGAGCCGAGTGTCTGCCCGTACGGAAAACGACTAACGGGCGAACTGGTTCGCCCGTCCGTTGCGGCTGGGTACCAACCCCGGGACGCCGCTTCCGTAATAGGGTAGTGCTACACGTACGGTAGCAGGGGCTCTTTACCCTGGACCGTATTCTGGCCGTAGCCGAAGAACAGCAGGAGAGGGATGCACTAGGGCAACTCTCTCTCCCTGGTGTGTTAAGGCCGGAGCCTGGGGTCGCCTTCCCCTTTGCACACTCTGTTAGGCCGTAGCCTAGGTTTGTCTGTCTCTTTTTACTTTTGTTTAGGCTGTAGCCTTGGGCCTCCTGCCCTTGGGCCTCCTGCCCTTGGGCCTCCTGCCCTAGAGGGTGTAACAAGACCGTCAATACGGTGTTACCTGGGACTGATTTAGCTTCAGTCCCACCCCTATTCTGTCGATCACTGCTCCGCCCGCACAGTAGTTCAGTTCCCCTGATCACCTGGGGTTGGGGCACTTGCGGGGAATAGGGGCTCAGGGCCGTGATGCCCTGATGACCCTCTTGCCTGGGGTCACTAACCTCACCAGTGTGTCCTCCTGGGGTGGTGGTGGGGTGGCGGCTCGGTGGTGGTGTGGGGGGTGGTGAGGTGGGAGGTCCTGCGGCGGGCACGGCGGGCATTTTACCACCCTCCGCGTTGTTGAAGTCACGGCCCCATGACTGGAGGTGGTAGGTGGTGGAGGTGGCTGTCTGGTAGGCCGGGGTCAGGTGTTGGGTGAGACTGACCCAGTGAGTGGTGAACGGGTTGGGCTCCTGATGGGGGTTGAGTGTGAAGTGGAGGGAGGACGGATGGTTGGTCCGGCGTAGGAGGCGTAGCAGGTGGTCGGTGCCCTTGACTCTGGCTGGTGGGCGGTTGTATGGGTGCCAGCGGACTTTCGTCACCTTCATCTCGGGGAATGGTGCCTGGTGGGGAGATGAAATTTGAATGCTGGAGAGTGACGGGAGGTTGGTGGTTTTATTGGGGCTAATTTGGTGGGAGGAGCGTCGTCCTTTGGGGAATTGGGAATTGGGAAAGTTCCAACATGCTTGGTGGAGGGGTAGGGTTATGGGGGAGGTGTTTGGGGGGGTATGTGGGGAGGGTGGGTTTTGGGGTGGGTGTGTGATGGGTGGAGGTGTCGGTGTGTATCTTACGGGTGGGCGTGAGAGGCGTCCTGATCTGGTGGTGGTAGTGGTTATGGTGGGTGTGGGTGGTGAGGGTGTGCTGGGGTGAGGGGGGGAATGGTTGGGGGTGCGGTGTGGCGCGTATAATGGGAGTGGTCATGAGGAAGGGTGGTGGTGGGTGTGGGGGTGGTGGGGTGGCGAGTGGTGTGGTTTTCGGGGGGGGGGGCGGTTGTGGTGATGTGGGCGGCATGGGTGAAGTGGGTTGGGAGGTGGTGGGTGGATGGGTGTTAGGTGGGTGAATTTCAGGTTGTGAGGTAGTGGTGGTTTCAGCCTGTGGTGGTGGTGTGTCGGGGGGTGGGCTGGTTGCTGGTGAGTTTGAGGAAGGGGGTGAGAAGGAGTAGGAGTAGGAGGCTGGGGGGTGATTCTGAGAAAGGTCGGGGTGGCCAGGTGTGCGGGCCGGGGTGCAGGTAGGCTTAGTGCGGGGGTGGGCGGTGTCGGGTGGGTGGAAGGGGCGCACGTGGCGATTTCTGTATGTGCGGTGTTGTCCTTGTTGATCCACAGTGACTTGGTATGGGTTGGGTACTCGCACAATTTTGTAAGGTCCATTGAATCGGGGGGAGGTCTTGGGTGGGGTAGGCAGGTTTGCGACAACAACAGACTGGCCAGGTGTGTATGGGTTGGAGTGGGTTGCGTCAGGTGCTAAGTCTTGTTGTGAATGCAGATGGTGGAGGCGGCGTTTGAGGTGGTGGAGAGGGTCGGTGGTGGAGGGTGGGGTGGGCGGTTGTAGGTTGTGGCGGAGTGGTAGGAGTAGGGGCGATTCTCCGAAAACTCTCCCGTGTGGAGTTATTCCATCTTCTCTTGGGCACGTATTTAAACCCCATTGTATGATCTTGACGTGTACAGGCCAGTCTTCGTTTCCCGTTTGCATAATGCGTGTGCGGACCTGGTTCATAAGGGAGCGATGGCTTCTCTCGCAGATGCTGTTGCCCCGGGGCCAGTAGGGGGATGAGTGAGAGATGTTGTATCCGAATATGCTAGCTAGTTCTTCCCAGATTTTTCCCGTAAATTCTGGAGCATTATCCGAATGAAGGGCCTGTGGGATCCCAAAATAAGGGAATACATGTCGGGTGAGGGCATCGGCGACTGATAGTGCGGTGTGATCCTTGGCGGGGCAGGCGATGATAAACTTAGAATATACATCCACGAAGGTAATTATGTACTTATAGCCTGCTTTTGGTGTGAGAGGGCCGACGACGTCTAAGGAGAGTAGTTGCCACGGTTTTTATGCTGTTAACTTTCCTGTAGGGCCTGGTGTTCGGGTGATGTCCTTTCCAAGGGCGCATGCTCGGCATGATTGTATGATCTTCTTTGCGATGGTGGATGGGTTTGGGGTCCAGTACATCTCGTTAAAGACTTGTAGCAGCTTCTTCGTTCCCAGGTGGATGCCGTTGTGGGCATGGAGGTGGAGCATGATGTCGTGTGCAGTGGCTGGGCTAAGGACAATGTGTCCATTAAGGTCGAAGAGATGTTCGCCGTGTGGATGGAGTTTAGTGAACGTGGTCTGTGGAATCCAGGTGGGGCGTTGTTTGTTGTGCCACATTTGGACCAGGTCTGGTTCTGTCGTGATGGCGTTGATTGGGAGACGGGATAGGGCATTGGCGTTGGTGTGGAGTTTGCCTGGTCGGTATGCGATTTCGAAGTCATACTCTTCGAGTGTCTCTTGCCAGCGTATCAGTTGGGCATTGGTGGTGTTTGATTGCCGTAGCCATTGTAGGGATTGGTGATCTGTAATGACTATTACATGGGTGCCTGAGATGTAGGACCGAAAATATTCTAGGGACCAGATGATCCCTAGGCACTCACGTTTGGTGGCCGCGTAGTTGTGTTCTGCCGCATTCAGGGTGCGACTGGCACAGGCGATGATGTGTTCTCTCCCATTTTGTACTTGTGCAAGGACAGCCCCTATGGCGATGAGGGACACGTCAGTATACAGGCGGAATGGGAGGTTGTAGTCTGGGAACGCGACTACTGGGGCGGTGGTTAACTTTGATTTGAGGGTGGTAAATGCTGTTTTCCTTGTTTCGGTCCACACGAAAGGCTCACCCTTTTTTGTTAGATCGTGCAGGGGTTTGGCGATATCAGCGAACCCTTTGACGAACTGCCTATAGTATGATGTTAACCCCAGGAAGGCTCTGGTCTCATGTATGTCGCGGAGCAGGGGGATGTCTGCGATGGCTCGAAGTTTATCTGGGTCTGGTGAGATGCCTTCAGCGTTAATTAAGTGTCCCAGGAGAGACACTGATCTCTCTGCCAAGATGCACTTTGTTGGTTTCAATTTTAGCCCTGCTTGGCGTATGCGGTGAAACACTTGCTTGAGGCGATGAAGGTGGTCGGTCCAGGTACGACTAAAAACGATGACGTCATCGAGATACGCCAAGCAAGTCTCCCAGGTTAGTCCACTGAGGACAGACTCCATCAAACGGGAGAATGTGGCAGGGGCATTGCAGAGTCCGAAAGGGGGGACGTTGAATTCATAGTGTTTGCCATTCGATGTGGAGAAGGCGGTTTTGTGTTTGTCGTCGGGGTGTACAGGGACTTGCCAATAGCCCGACTGCAGGTCTAGGGTGGAGAACCATGTCGAGCCATGTAATGAGTCCAGTGAGTCGTCGATGCGGGGTAGGGGAGTTGCATCTTTGACTGTGACGTCGTTGACTCGGCGGTAGTCAACACAAAAACGCATTGTCCCATCTTTTTTTCTTACGAGTACCACCGGAGAGGACCATGGGCTAGTAGAGTTGGAGATTACGCCGGCATCTAGCATGTCCTGGACCTGCCGGTCTTCTTCTGCCCGTTGCTTTGGATTCTTTCGTCGTGATGGTTGGCGAATTGGAGGTCCGGTCGTGTGTATCTCATGGCTGAGATAGGTGGTATGGCCAAGGTCGGTTGGGCCGGAGGAGAATAGGTCTTGAAAATCCAGGAGGAGTTGTCGTAGGCTGTTGGTTTGGGCAGGGGATAGGTGTGATGGTAGGTCGGGGAGAGTGGGATGGTCTGGAGGTGGTGTTTGGCATGGTTCGGCTTCTTCTGTGTCACCGATGATGAGTCCTCTTGGTAGGGTTAGTGGGGTAGTGGCGAGGTTGGCGATACGGATTTCGTGGGCATGTGGGGGGAGGAAGGTGGGACTTACTAAACAGGAAGAGAGTGGTCCGGTGGGGATGGATGGTGAGAAGAGGACGGAGGTATGAGAAGGTTTGTTTAGTTTTACCCAAGCTTCATGGTGGGGTAGAATAGTGATTGAGGAGGCGATAGTGGCAGGAAAAGATGGGGAGGGATGCAGTTGATGTGTGGTGGGTGGTGGTGATGGGGGTAGGGTAGTGTGAGGGGTTGGGTTGAGGTTAGGTGTGTGGGTGGTTTGGGACAGGTGAGTGTTTGATGGTAGTGTGTGTTTGTGTAGTGTGTGAGGGGAGGTGTTCCTGATTTTTCTTTGATGTTTTTTTTTTTCTTTCTTCTTTCTTGTTGACTGCTGCTTGGTTGGGATGGGCTGGACTGAAGTGGAGGTGGCGTTGATGGCAGTCAGTGGTGGCGTGTAGTTTCTGGAGGAGGTCCAGCCCTAAATATCCATCATACTGATTGCATGTCGAGTCGAATATGATGAATGGGTGGCTAGTGGATATTTGTTGGTGGGTGTGGGTTTGAAGGGCCCGAGTTTCCCCACGGATAGGCAGGGGGCCGTCCCCCGCGTCGACGAGGTTGGCTGAGGTGGGGAAAAGAGGGCCGAATGCACCAATGTAGCGGGAGTAGAAGTAGGAGTAGAGGCACGATCTGGCTGCTCCCGTATCCACTAGTAGTCGTGCCTTGACCCCGTTTAGCCAAATCTTGTTGTAAACTGGGGGTCTGTAGTTCTGTGAGGTGGCCCCCGCCACCGTGGGGAGGTGCGGGGGCGGGCCTAAAAATCCGTCTGTTGTGGAGTGGTGTCGTCTTGGTCGTCGTCGTCCGTTCCCTAGTAGTGTTGTGGCGGTGCGTCGTTTTCCGCGGCGTCATCGTCTAAGGAGGAGACTTCCTTGTGCCCTTGGTGAAAGGTTCTGTGCCTGCTAGCTTTAAGCTGTTCCCTAATGTCGTGCAGAGGGCAGGTGCGACTGCAAGCCGTGAATTCCCAGGGATTAATTGTGATGAGGTTTCCTTGCTCCCTGGGGTTTGGGCGTTTCTTCTGCGGGTAAGCTCTAGGGACTGTGGGAGACGGCTCAGTAGTTGGCTGGTGAGGCGGCAGCTTAGGTTTGGATGGGGGGTGTTGCTTTGTTGGAAAACGTGTCACCGCGTGGAGTGGCTGTGGTGTGGGGCGGGCGGCGAGCAGACGTTGGACGAGTTGCAGGTCATTTTCCATGTCCCCTGAGGGGTCGTAGATTGAGAAATGCTCCCTGACTATGCTGGGGAGGATCCTCAATAGAGCATTGAATGTATGTATATCCCGGGCATTTGTAGGTGCCTCGGGATAGGCAGCACTGATGAGGCGCCGAGCCTGGGTGAATGTATCATCCAGGTTTCCGTCATAGGTAAGGGCGTCGAGTTGAGAGAGAGCGACAACTCTGCCTATTGATGGCATAAAAGCCTGTCTCACTATTTGCGAGAATTGGTTCCATGACAGTTCTGGGACGATTTTTGGTGCGACAGTAGTGATTATTTTACCCAGGTTAGGTAGTGTGACTGCGATCTTTTCTCTGTCTGAGTCGAACCCTATGTCTAGGAGGGGTTTGACCATGTCTAAATATACATCTATGTCGCACTGGTCCGGGTTGAACCTCGGCAATTGGATGTGTGGTTTGGCTGCCATTGTGTAAGTTTCCTTTCTTCGTTCCTCCATGCTTTACTCGGATCCAGAACCACCGCTTGCCACCAGTGTAATGCTGTGTTTTTAAGGCGACTTCTCGTCGTAAAAACACTAGCTACTGAAGCGGGGTCCTCTTTCTAGACCGGATGTAAAGCACTAACAAAGGAACAGGACATAAAAACCAGGCAGTATATCGTATCACATTTATTACCTAGGTCCTACTCATAACAGTACACATAGAATGATATTTAGGATACAGAGACACAGAGATACAGAATTAACACTTGGCTTCACAGAATGATCATATGCATTATCATTATTACACAGGGAGATTGCGGGTATTCTTTAATAGAGCTCTCATGTCACTTGGAGATAATATATAAATGGGGTTGTTCACTTTATGTTCATTAATGGGATTCTTATGTCACTGGGGGGTAATATATAAATGGGGTTGTTCACTGTAAGAATACCGAGATTGAGAGTCTGGTTCAAGAATATTACTATAAAAGAGGTAGGGTGCGGATAGCGACACTCGACACTGTCACCTGGTCACGGAGACACGTACACTTATCTTTTGACTCGCCCGCGCTCCTACCTCTAGACTCACAGAAAACTCCCTGGTTCCTTAATGTGGGGAGGGACTAAACCAATTTACAAAAATACACTTTCTGCCAAGATAGCACTAGATTCTAGTGGGCCACTGTTTAATATATTCTCCTGTGTAGGCACTGTCACTGTTCTCCTGGTCACTGTCACTGTCACTGTTTCCCCTTGTTTCCTGGGTGTAGTACTATCACTGTTGCACTTAGGATACAGGGAGGCTCTCCCGTCTGGGGGCCTCGACCTGAGAGGCGGCCCTCGCGTTAGGGCCGCGCCAGTGGGGTGCAGGGAGGCCCTATGGTCTGGGGGCCTCGACCTGACAGGTGGCCCTCAGGACTGGGGCCGAACAACCGGAGCAGTCGGGCCTGTTTCCTCCGACTCCAGGGAGTGAGGGAGCCTGGATCGCCTTCGTCGTGGGTTGTGGAGTCGGGCCTGGGCGTCCTGGGACTGCGGGTACCAAGAGGGAGAGGCGCCGTCAGGACTGGACTGCGGCAGCGTCTCCTACGGGGCTCCGGCAGGAACAAGGAACTCCCGGGTGTGGGCGGTAGGTCCGATATCGGGCCTTGCCACCACTCTAATGTCTCATCCGGGACTATATTCCCGGATGGCGACAAAGGGCTCCCCGAAGGGAAAGAGGCTAGAGGAGGACTCACGTTGCCCGTGGTCTCTCGAGTGTGTCTGGAGGCCTGAGCCGGGGATCTCCTTCCCCTATTGCACACCTTGGCTGTAGCCATGAACTTGCCCGGCATACGGGGTACACCTATAGGGTGATCGGTGTAGCCCTTTTGCCGTCGCAAGGTAGCGCCGGCGTGGTGTTCCTCCCCTAGTAGGAGACAAGCCGGAGGGAGGGGCACAGAGGCCGCACTCTCTCCAATACGGACTGATCCTACCTGCAGGGAATTCTCTACCCTGGTACGTGCCCCAGCCGGAGCCGAGTGTCTGCCCGTATGGAAGACGAATGTCCGTTGTGGCTGGGTACCGACCCTGGGACGCCGCTTCCGTAATAGGGTAGTGCTACACGTACGGTAGCAGGGGCTCTTTACCCTGGACCGTATTCTGGCCGTAGCCGAAGAACAGCAGGAGAGGGATGCACTAGGGCAACTCTCTCTCCCTGGTGTGTTAAGGCCGGAGCCTGGGGTCGCCTTCCCCTTTGCACACTCTGTTAGGCCGTAGCCTAGGTTTGTCTGTCTCTTTTTACTTTTGTTTAGGCCGTAGCCTTGGGCCTCCTGCCCTTGGGCCTCCTGCCCTAGAGGGTGTAACAAGACCGTCAATACGGTGTTACCTGGGACTGATTTAGCTTCAGTCCCACCTCTATTCTGTCGATCACTGCTCCGCCCGCACAGTAGTTCAGATTCCCTGATCACCTGGGGTTGGGGCACTTGCGGGGAATAGGGGCTCAGGGCCGTGATGCCCTGATGACCCTTTTGCCCGGGGTCACTAACCTCACCAGTGTGTCCTCCTGGGGTGGTGGTGGGGTGGCGGCTCGGTGGTGGTGTGGGGGGTGGTGAGGGGGGAGGTTCTGCGGCGGGCACGGCGGGCATTTTAGTAATATTCCTCCCCTAGACTAGTAAACCTGTATATTCCTCTTGTGACTGTGAACAGAGACTTTTTGGGCTTTGATGAAAGACAATCACCTCCACTTATAGAACCCCAACCCATTGTTAAGTGTGATTATAGTGTATGTTGAATATCCCGTGTTATCCTAACGTAACTCCGTATATCTGTATCCCCGGTCCAGAATATCATTCTATGAAATATTGTAACAGTGTTAGAATTAAGGTAATAGATGTGTTAAGGTGTACTGCCTAGTTTTTATGTCCTGTTCCTTTGTTGGTGCTTTACTTCCGGTTCGGAAAGAGGACCCCGCTCAGTCGCTAGTGTTTTTAGGACAAGGAGTCGACCTAAAATCACTCAGCATAACACTCATCATGATCCAAGATCTCCCATCTTATGGAACGGAGGTACTGAGCGACAGGAACAACATCACACGTACTCGCCAAAAGCGCGGTTTGTTCGACCTGGGTGGCGCAGTTCTTGGGAACATCTTTGGATTGGCTACAGAGGATGACCTTAAAGAAATAAACAACAATTTTAATAAAATAGCTCAGATACTAACATACCAAGATAAACTCATCACAGGACAGATCTCAGCAATGAAGACAATTGTGAAAAATCTGAAAAAGGCAGAAAACATAGCTCTTGAAAGTGTAGATAAAATAAATGAAATGGAAGGAAACATTACACTTTTCCAACACTTCTCCATCATCACAGAACATATTGACACGATTCTACTACGACAACACTAGAGATCGTTTCAGGGCACTTATGCAAGGAATTTCGAATGCTGGTGATGGCAAGATCACAATTGACTTACTCCCAGTTCATGAGCTACGTCAGATAATTAGTCAAGGCATACATAAACATAAATTGAAGCCTTTGTTCCGCAGTAGGGAATTCATGCAATATTACCCATATTTAGAAGCAACACTAACACCAACATCAGTAGTAGTTCATGTACCATTCATAACTGAAGACCTGTTCACAGTATACCAAATACACCCCTTCCCCTATAAAAATAACAACACTTTGGTCATCATCAATATCAACACAGACACCGAACTCATCATGGTCTCCAAGAGACGGAACACTGTCACTTTCGCAAGTGAATCAACGATTGAACGAAAGTGCCGCACATCCTTACATGCTGTTCATCTTTGTCCTGCGTACATTTTCACGTTTCAGCCTACTGATACAGTCCCTTGTGAAATGGCTATCATCAGAAATGACAATATTCATAATCATTGCTACTTCCTATCTGTCGTCAACATTTCCTCAGTTAACTTGCAAGATCATTTCCCTTTCCCAGGCTCGCATGGAGCTGTCTATCTATCTATTTATCTATCTACCTATTATAATTTGTAATTATATGGACTCAGGCTTACCTGGCTCCCCATCTAGGCAAAAGCGATATATCTCTCCCGTGACATGACGCCCCTCTTCCTCGCAGCCAGACCACCCGGCAGTGTACATGAAAAGTACATTACTCTTCAGCAGAGAGAACGCTCACCAGAATTGGGGTGGGACTTACAGTGGCAAGGTCCCGAGCAAACCCTCGGACGCCGAGTCCCCTGCATCGGCCTCCTATTTAACAGAGGACTCAGGAGGAGGCTCAAGTGTTGCTATGCTCCTACCCCGACAGAAGGAAGGCATGCTCTGCCGGAGCTGTGGCGTAAGCCAAGAGAGTTCATCTGACCTCTTCCTCCCAGCGTCAATGGGAAAGGCCCTTCCCCAACAGAAGGACACAATCTGCTTGAGCTGTGGCATAAGCTGAGAGAGTTTGCCCAATCTCTTCCTCCTGATGTTCCAGGGACAGGAACCCCTACCCCGATGGAAGGAGGGCATGCCCCGTCGGAGCTGTGGTATAAGCTGAGAGAGTATGCCTAACCTCTTCCTCCCGACATCACCGGGACGGGAGTCCCAGGCCCTATGGCAGGAGTGCAGAATCTGCCGGAGCCGTGGCTGTTGCCGGGAGAGCCCAACGGGCACCCATTCCCAGCCGCCAGGGCTGGTGGTGTCCGGGAGAGTTTCCCCCAACCCTACCCATGCCTCTATCTCCCATACTGGCAAAGGCAGTGCCCAACAGGGCTGTCTGACAGAGGGAACGTCCCCCAGATCTCCCCTGCACACCTTGGACTGGAGTTTCAGCAGGGCCTTACAGGCTTGCCAAGTAGGAGGGCTGCCCCTCAGCCATCCTCCCTCCGCTAGTCTCCAAGCTCCTACAGAGGGAAACACCTCTTGCTCCCCCTGCCATTCCTGCTGTGGAGTGAAGCGCCCCTCTCCCCATCTCTCTCCTTGAGAGGGTGGGATTTGGTTCCCTACAGGCACCTCTCCTGAGACCAAACCGGGCGAGATGTCCACGAGGCCAGGTGTCCGGTCCTTGCAGCCCCGCCCTCCCCAGGTGCTGATGGACTCTGCCAGGACTAGAGACTGCAGTCCAGCCCTGACAGCCTCCTCCTGCAGACGAGACCACAGTTCCCGGAGTCAGCAGGCCTCCCCAGACACCCCCTGTGGCAGCCGGGCCTCCCCCAGCGCAGGTGGCCACAATTCCTCCCTGACGGCTACCCCTGCTGGATGTGACGGTAGCCCAGCCAGGGCATTGCCCTTCCCCCGGCCGACCCTAGGCCCGGGCCTCCCCAGGTCCTCCCCCTGGACGCTGACGATGATTAAGGGCCAGCACCAAGCAGTGCGTCTCCTGGCCTTCTTCGGCCATTGCCCGGAGAGCCCTGCCTCCTGCTGGGCCGTAGTGGCTAGGTAGCCACCCAACACACCACCCACCCACTCCTCCAGGACTAGTGGCAACCTCACAGACCACCCTCCCCTGTACTACTTGCTGGACGGACGGCCACCGTCTGAAGCGTCCGGTATAGGCCCTCCCGCCTCGTGGGCCATGTCCTCCACTCCGCCAGAATCATGAGTACCAGATCCTGTGATTGTACACTTCCCCAGTGCTGTTGGACCCCTCCCCCAGTGAACCAACTCCTGTGACTCCTTCCCTGTATTTGCGGTGCCTCTCCCCTGTGTTCTATCCCCCTCCTTCTTCTCCTGCGGCAGCCACAGTATTACTTCCCCCCCCCCCAGTGTGCCATAGTGAACTCTACTACCTGTGATCTCGTGCGTGGCCCCCCTTCCCCCCCCCCCAGTCAAGTGCAGGACATTATATACGCTCATCCTATGTGACGCGTACATAGTCTGAGATTACCTAGGGCATCGTCCATGTCACGCAGATATATTGTCCTAGCTAGGACTTTGTCTATGTCACGCGAATGCTTAGACTGAAGGGCTTAAATATATGTTGTAGTCCATGTCATGCGCCTGCATATTGGGTATACTGTACTATGCTGTCCGTGTGTGTTGAATATGCTGTACCTGACGTATTTGTGAAATATTGTCTGTGACACTGTGTGGACATAACCCTACCTCAAGACAGTGGAACTCCATGTACAGGTCAGACCTGCTGAACTAGGTTGAAAGTGATACATAACAAGGATAAACCCAGCTCCAAGCCCTCATCGTTAGTGATGTCTGAATGTTGAAGACCCTATCTACCATTTCCTGTTAAACTGTCCCTGCTTTCACTCCCTCCGTGTGAGGCTCAAAGATAGCTTGGCTTCTCTGGGTATCACGACCATCACTCTCCCAGTATTGTTAAGGGGTTGTGGTCTGGCCTCTATGGATCACGCTGCTGTCATCCACCACACTCTGGATGTTATGCAGCGTATTCTGAGTCCCGACTTCTCGGGTACAGATACGATGCGACCTTAGGCTCTTTGTTCTCGACTGGGTCAGTCCACTCGCAGCCCATCTCTCGTCATGGCAAGACCTCCCGGCGGGACCAGCTCTCCACAGCAGCTGTATCAGCCGAGGGACAGGCTCGTCGCTTCTATCTGAGGGAGTGCCCTGGTCTGCCCATCAAGAGGTAGAGGCTCCTCCGCCCTAGACTCCTCGGCCGATGACCCTCCCTCCACCACGACCTGGACCGAGGCTGTGCCATCTGTGAAGACCAGGACCGGGCCTCCCCTCTGTGCTTCCACCTGCTGCTGCTGGAGAGCTGGGCGAGTCTTTTTCGCCCTTTTCATCAGGGGCATGGGGGTCAAGGGCAGTGTCGGGGCAGCTTCCACCTGAGCTCGTCGGCGCCTCCTCCAACAGCGCCGTGCTGTCTACCCGGCTCTCGTCCCACCCTGCCCTCATTTAGACCATCGTCCAGCCGCCTTCACCAACTACCATCAAGCCCAGCCTTGCCTCATCGATCATTGGGCAGCCGATCTCACCACCAACCATAGCACCTTCCCCTGCCTCTGCTGCCTTTCCCTCATTCGCCAGTTTGCTGTCACCACTACACTCTAATTGGAGAGCTTGTTCCTGCTTTATTTTTCCCCTGAC
This sequence comes from Coenobita brevimanus, assembly GCF_032717465.1. Taxonomy (NCBI): domain Eukaryota; kingdom Metazoa; phylum Arthropoda; class Malacostraca; order Decapoda; family Coenobitidae; genus Coenobita; species Coenobita brevimanus. The sequence continues at coordinate 7,632,653 of NC_137035.1, forward strand.
GGGCTCTCAGTTTACCCATGTCCCACCAGGTGTGGGTGAATATCAACAAACAAACAAAGGGTCAGTCACAGGGAAGGAAGGAAAATCCAAACACAACTGGTCCAAGGCATACTTATATATTAACAATAGAAAATTACATACACACCCATGATCAAAACTATGGGACATATAATAACCAGATAATCTCAGAAGGCTAGCCCGTACAATAAATATCTCCACCTAGTTCAGCAAGTTTGACCTTTACACAGTATTCTACCTTTCCTTACATATGATAACTTCCACACAGTGTCGTAAATATGGTTCACACAATACACCAGGTGCGCTTGGTCTCAGATATAAAACAGGGACACTCAAGTATATCTCGATATACCCAAATGCGTGACATTTACGACAGTATATACTCAAGTCCTTATATATATATTTGCGTACCATTAAGAGCCTCCTGTGCTAGTTATATACATCCGCTTGACACAGACGATACCCTAGGTAGCCTTATGCTACGTGTGCGTCACAAAGGATGAGAGAATATAGCATTCACAATCTATCCGCGTGTGGAGCAGAGGGGGGGAAGGGGGAGGTGAGGGGGAGTGGTGATATACAGTAGACTTCTTTACGAGACAGGGAGTTGGGAGTACACATCATATATCACTTTTTATTTACTTCGTATGACCAAAGCAAAAGAGGAGGGAAGGGGTGTGGCACTGATGCTGTCCATCTGTATGCAACACTTGGGGGGGTAGTCAAACTTGGGAGTGGCCCGTGGCCTAGCACCATGCACTCTGCACGTGAGTTTATTGCTGGGGAGTTCACTATTCCACATGGGGAGGTAACACTTGGGGGTGGGGAGACACTGGGGTAGTGGCTTCCCAGACACTAGGGGACAAACAACCTCAGAGTCTTTTACTCCCCGAACGGGCAGAGGGGAGTGCTCTGGTCATGGGCAGCAGGAAGCCCTGTGCCAGGAACTGCAGGTGGTGGTCTGGTGTTGGGGGTGGTCGGTCAGTCCAGAGTGTATTCCAGGGGTAGGTCGCCTGTGGGGTCGCCACGAGTCCCATAGGAGTTGGTGGGTGGCGTGGTGGGCGGCCCTCTTTCTGCAGAGGCCCTGGGTGATGCGAGGCTCTCTGTACTGGGGCCAAAGAGGGACAGTAGGCGTGCCGCATGGCACTGGCCCTTAGTCGTCATCGGGGTGCTGGGGGGCGAACATGAGGAGGCCCGGGCCTAGGGTTGGCTGTGGGGAGGGCAGCGCCCTGGCTGAGCTGCCATCTCATCCGACAGGGGCAGCCGTCAGGGGAGAACTGCGGCCGCCGGTGCCAGGGGAGGTCTGGCAGCTAAGCAGGTGTTGGGGGAGGCCTGCTGACTACTGGAACTGCGGTCTTGTCTGTGAGAGGAGGCCGTCAGGTCTGGACTGCGGCCTCTTGTCCTGGCGGAGTCCATCAGTATCTGAGGAGGGCGGGGCTGCAAGGACCGGACACCTGGCCTCGGGGATGTTTCGCCCAGTCTGGTCTTGGGTGAGGTACCTGTAGCGAAGCAAATCCCAACCTCTTGAGGAGAGAGAGACAGGGAGAGGGACGTCTTGCTCCGCCACAGGAGGGACGGGTGGAGCAAGAGGTATTTCCCTCTGTAGGAGCTTGGGGACTAGCGGGGGGAGGATGCCTGAGGGCCGGCCCTCCTGCTTGGCGGGCCCATAAGGCCCCGTCGAAACTCCAGTCCGGGGTGTGTGGGGGAGGTCCGGGGAACGTTCCCTCTTTCAGGCAGCCCCATTGGGCACTGTCTGTGCTCCTAGGGAAGGCAGAAGTGCAGGAGGAGTCTGGGGAGACTCTCCCAGATACCTCCGACCCGGGAGGCTGAGAGATAGTGCCCATCGGGCTCTCCTGGTCACAGTCACGGATCCGGCGAAACCTGTACTCTGGCTGTAGGGCCTGGGACTCCTGCCCCAGCGATGCCGGGAGGAAGAGGTCGGACGTACTCTCTCGGCTTGCGCCGCAGCTTCGACGGAGCGTGCCCTCCTTCTGCTGGGGTCGGGATCCCTGTCCCTGCGACGGTGGGAGGAAGAGGGCGGACAAACTCTCTCAGCTTATGCCACAGCTCCAATGGAGCGTGCCTTCCTTCCGTCGAGGTAGGGGGATAGCAACCCTTGAGGCTCCTAGCTCCTGAGTCCTCTGTTAAATAGGAGGCCGATTCAGTGGACTCGGCATCCGAGGGTTTGCTTGGGACTTGGCCACTGGAAGTCCCACCCCGATGCTGGCGAGTGTTCACTCCGCTGAAGTGCAGTGTACTTTTGCTGTACACTTTCCGGTGGTCTGGCTGAAGGGAAGAGGGGCGTATGGTCACGGAGGAGACACGCTGTTTATGCCCTGAAGGCTCGGCAAGTGAAATGAGCCTCTCCGTTATCTCCTTGTGGGATGGGGGTCACCTCCCTGTATCCTCCTCTTAGGGTTGTGTTGTCTGGCTCGCTCCACCGAGCCGGTATTTCACTGGAGTTCCTGAGGCAGTCGACAGTCGGGGCACTTGTGACGTCTGGAAATCATCTTTGGTCCAGTAGCCTGAGGTGGCCCTAGCAGGGTGAATCAGACTTCTGACCACAACGCCCTTTAACCCAAAAAGAAGAAGAACACTGTCTACCTGAAGGTGACTGATTTATTTTAATCATCTTCAAAGTAAGCGCTCATTGTATTAATCGTGGAATTTTCGTTACACCGCATTTTCCTCATCGTTATTTTGATAACTATGCATTCAGTCTATGTGGGTCACTTACAGTGTTTTCATTAACTTTATTGTAATCTTTATGTGTAATAAAATAGCGACTTTTAGAGACCAATCTAGTTTCTTTTAGATTTCAGGAGTTGGCAACTCTGCAGCAGCAGCAAGTGTCAACAAAGACCAGCTTAAACTCGCGCGGGGAGAGGAGTTGCGAGGTTGGTGTGGGTTGTTTATGCACTCAGCCGTATTTTTTCCTCGTTGCGAAGTTTGTTATGTATAGGAGAGTTTTTCATTTAAGTTAATGATCCCAGTGACATACATTATGTACTATCTCATGATATATTCGTACATGATTGAAGAAAAGTGATATTTTTTCCTATCTTGCCTTTTTCATGCCAGCTTGTGAGGTGTTGATTGATTGAACTATTTATTGTTGTAAAGGTATACGGAGTACATATACACAGAACGGTAAACATACACTTTATTTCAGGCAGTAGAAGCACAGGTATTATTGTACAAATGGTCCCACACCGCTCTTGTCCATAATGTTACGTCCTCGTCCCACACTGCCACAGGCTTCATCAGCAGTACCAGTAGTACAGTATAGGAAGGACGTTGCCCAGCGAGCTGTTCTTCCTAATGGTCAGCCTTTAGGTGTACAGTACGTAGGATCAGCTCACGATAAATAAACACTGGCATATTAAGTTCACTGTCTTTTCAAATAATTACATTCAGTGCTTTCCAACTTCACTACTCACAAGCACTGGTGCTATACAAACTGTTTTAATTGCTGTTACACTTAATGCTTGACAACACTTCACTATTTCTTACAAGTAGTAATGATATACAAATTTCAATAACACTTTGCTGTTTGCCAACAGCACTTCACTGTTTTCACAAATACCAAAAATATACAGACCTCTCTCCACTGACACCACTGCACTCAAACTGAACTGAATAACCAACTGAACTTGCTCTAGTCTCTACCCCATCCTTATATAGCCATACAATAGAAACTTCTACATTTTTCCACAGTTCTGTTGTATTCCAGAGAGAGAGCATCTGTTACAACAGTTACCACCTCGGAGACATCCAAAACGTGCCAGAGTGTTCTTACATAACACCGTAAAAATTATTTTGTTTACAAACTTAAATTAAATTACATAATTTAATGAACAGTCACGTAAAACATTATATGGAAAAAAAAAGCACAAAAATTAATGCATAACTTACGAAACAACTACACTCACAAACGGCCGGCAAACTGGCAACTCTGACTTGTACTGGAGCTATCCTAAACATCGGGAAACAGTGAGATACTTCTAGACTACCAGACTACCAAATCCTGCTTCTTAACATTAAGAATTTTAGTGCAGTGTTTTATAGCATTGTTCATTTGAATTTGATATTCATTTCTGGTGGCATTCACTCGTTTTCGAGTGTCCCCCCTCCCCCCCAGTGAAGCAGACCAGGGGAGGAAGTTGGAAGAAAATGAATAATTTCCAGCAGAAACAAGTATCAGAATCAAATGAAGAACACTGTAAAGCACTGCATTCTGAAATTCTTATGAACACCAGAATCAATGGGAATTACTGAAACCTACCCCAACTCACCCAACCTAGAATTAACGTAAAGTAACTTAACCAAACCTTGAAATAACCAAAGTTCACCTAGACTTAACCTAACCTTACCTAACCTAGAATTAACCTAATGTAACGTAACCCAGCCTTAAGGGTTGCTTACGGAATTACAAACTGGAGGAATATGAATTGAAATGGTAAGGTCCACCAAGACATAAAGTAACTTGGTGGTGGGATGAGGGTGTAGCAGCTGCAGTTAAGGAGAAAAGAAGGCTTTTCCAGGAATGGAAGAAGGGTGGTAGCAAAGAGGAATATTTGGCTGCCAAGCGTAGGGTTAGAAGAGAGGTAAACAGGGCAAAGTCTGAATCACAGAGGCTTTTACTTGATAACCTAAATCATGGGGAAAGGAAAAATATGATATTTAGGGTGGCAGGTCAGGTGAAGAGGGATAATCAGGATATTATTGGTGAGCAGTGTGTGAAGAATGATGAAGGAAGGGTAGTGGTGAACAGTGAGGATATTAAAGCTGCATGGAGAAAGCATTATAACCAGTTGTTAAATGAGAGTTTAACTGGGACAGGGAAGGTTTGGAGCCAGCAGATCCAATGTTTGGCTCTTGGCCTTTGATTGACACTGCTACTGTGAGTGAGGCAATAGGCAGGATGAAGGTGAGGAAGGCAGCAGGTGTGTCTGGGTTGACTGCCAAAATGTTGAAGGCCTCAGGCGATATAGGGGTGAAGTTAGTCACTGACCTGATAAATAGGATTATTTATGAGTGTGTTGTCCCAGATTGGCTGAAGAGTGTAATTGTAAATGTGTATAAAGGGAAGGGTGATGCCCTGGAAAGAGGAAATTATAGAGGTATAAAGCTTTTAGGTCAGATAATGAAGGTAATGGAGAGAGTTTTAGAAGGTATGATTAGAGAAAGAGTGAATAGTGATGAGATGCAGTTTGGGTTTATGCCAGGTAGGGGGGCCACTGATGCCATATTCATTGTTCGACAGCTTCAAGAAAAATATATTGGTAGGAGAGGGGATCTTTATTTTGTTTTTGTTGATTTGGAAATGGCCTTTGACAGAGTCCCTAGAGAGGTGGTGAAGTGGGCAATGAGAAAGCTTGGCTTGGAGGAGTGACTGGTTAGGGTGGGTATGGCTATGTATGTGGGTGCTCACACCCAGGTAAGAGTGAATGGAGATTTGAGTGATGGGTTTTCCGTAAATATTGGTGTGTACCAGAGGTCAGTTTTGAGTCCCATGTTGTTTATCATGGTACCGGTATTGTACTTGAAGCCCTTTCACGTGACTTTAGAAACGGACTCCCATGGGAGTTGTATGCTGATGATTTGGTGTTGATTGCAGAGAACGAAAGGGAGGCGGAGGAAAGGTTTAGGAAGTGGAGAGATGGTATGGGGCACAAGGGCTTAAGGGTAAATGCAGATAAAACAAAGTGATGATATCTAGGGTTGGTGGCGGTACTGTCAGAGACGAGGGAGAGTGGCCATGTGCAGTTTGCCACAAGGGCGTGGGAAGTAATTCCATCTTGAGCGGTGTTTGTGATAAATGGGTGCATAAGAGATGTAGTGGTATCAGAAGTATACTGCGAGATAATGCTGATTTTATGTGTGCGGCGTGTCGGGGAGAGCAGGTGGAAATTGTCAGACGTGAAAGAATTGAACTTGCTGGTGAATCTCTTGAGTGTGTGTAAGAGTTTTGTTATTTGGGAGACATGTTGTGTGCTGGAGGTGGGGCTGGAGCTAGCTCTGTGGCTAGGGTGAGAAGTGGTTGGAAGAAGTTCAGGGAGCTCTTGCCTCTCCTGACATTGAGAGGACTCTCCCTACATGCTAAGGGGTCTTTGTATGCAGCATGTGTTAGGAGTGTAATGCTGTATGGTAGTGAGACCTGGGCAGTGAAGGAGGAAGATTTTCGCCAGCTCAGGCGTACAGAAATGATAATGATTAGGTGGATGTGTAGTGCGTCCCTGCGTCCAAGGTCTGGGGGGCTGGGTTCGCGATGGAAGAGTTGAGAGGTAGGATGGGACTGGAGTGTATTGGTGTTGTGATGAGAAGAGGTAGATTGAGATGGTTTGGACATGTGGAGAGGATGGGGGATGATAATTGGGTGAGGAAGGTGAGAAGTGTAAATATTGGGGGTGGGGTTACAAGGGGTAGACCGAGAAAGACATGGAACGAGGTCATTATGTGTGACCTCAGAGTTAAGGGACTGAACAGGGAGGCTGCAATGGATCGTGCAACATGGAGAGCCGCCATTAGGTGACCAAGGCCAACGCATGCAAGCATGTTGGAGCCTTTAAAAAACAAAAACGAACTTCTGCTGCTTCAAGTAAGGCGTATGTTCACTGAAATGGCAAAAAAGCATGGCATGAATGAAAACACCATCAGAACGATATGGAAGGACTGGGAGAAAGTAAACAATTGTGTGTAGGAAGTGATGCAAACCTGGAAGCAGTGAAAGTTTATACAGTAAACCCTGTAATATCCAGACATTCCCAATAACTGGACATTTTCGTCCCAGGATCCAATATTCCCAAAATGGGCCAAGAAACGCAAAAAATTCGAAAAAAATGACTTTTTTCCCACCCGTAATTTGAAATTGTTTGTTTTTTAGTTGTTTTCCGAGGAGAGGCACTAACCCTCCGCCAACCCTTTTAGTCGCCCTTAACGACAAGCAGGGATACTGGGGGAGTATTCTTGAAAAAAACCCTACCCCCACGGGGGTACACACTGAGGTGGTTTGGCCACGTGGAGAGAATGGAGGGTGAAAGACTGACGAAGAGAGTGTATGTGAGTGAGGTGGAGGGAGGAAGAGGGAGGGGGAGGCCGAGGATGAGATGGAGGGATGGGGTGGAGAGGTATGTGAGAGAGGGGGGTGTGAGTTGGGAGCAGGGCAGTGAAATTGCGGGGGACAGGGTGACTTGGAGGCGATTTGTTTGTGGCCACCCCAAACGGGATTGAGGTGTCTGGCAATAGATAGATAGATAGAATTTGAAATTGCCGTGTGGCGCCGAACAGCTGTTACACCATGGTCCCTTCATCCCTTCCTTCCTCTCCCCTCCTCCCTCCCCTGTCAAGGTTGCCATTTGGTATTTTTCATTACCAAATGTGGGCTAATTTGGTAATGAAAAATTCGTTTGGTAATGAATCAGAATAATATAATACAAAACGGATTTTTCACATGTATGAGGATACACAGGATGGAGATGGTGGATTGTTTGCTCTCTTTGATTAATTTGGTAGCCTATATAGCATGATAATAATCAACATGCTGTTAATTATAAGAAGAGTGATTACATGTATTTCCACTTGTGTATATAATTAGTGAAGAATAGATGCTAGCTTTACAAATTTGATAATGAAAGTTCTATCTATCTATCTATTGCCAGACGCCTCAATCCCGTTTGGGGTGGCCACAAACAAATCGCCTCCAAGTCGCCCTGTCCCCTGCCATTTCACTGCCCTGCTCCCAACTCACACCCCCCTTTAAAAAGTTAAAAATGGTAATGACAATTGAGGAGTTTGGTAATGTCGCCGTTGCGATCTGGCAACTCTGTTACCCTGCCATCATCAACAGTCACAGCCTAACTCCGATCGAGAGCAGCTGCTTATAGCAGTGCAAGCCACAGGTGCTCGTTTTTTGTGAATAAACAGTGAATAAACTGCAATACCTCGCCACTAGAACACACGGGAATTTCCAGTGTTGTGCAGTGTTAAGAAATTAGAATTTAGAGTGCAAAGGATTAACTGTGGACTGCAAACTGGCGATTCAAACCAGTCCAGGAGCCAGGGACTTGTTGTAAGTACCCAGAATCTTTAATATTGTATAAACACCTCTAAAACCTCATTTTATGGTTCTTTTGCATTTATTTCAGTCTTTTATGTCCCTTATTGGTGTGATTTGGGTCTTAAATAGGTGCAATGCATGTCCAGAGGAAGTTGTATAGGTGTTTTTCTGAGTTAGGGTCCATAAGTACAAGTCCAGGAGGCTGGGGCCCAATATCCGGACAGGATCACTATCCGGACATGCCTTTGGCTCTATTACATCGGATATTGGAGGGATTACTGTACTGGTATGTTGTCCTGAAACTGACCAAGAAGCTTGTAGGATGTTATGTGGAGCATCAGAGAAAGAAGACTCTAACTTTTACCCCTTCTTACTACCTTATCCCATGTAAATTACCCCCACTTATACAAACCATCAGGTAAAACATTGAAATATATATAAGTGTTGTAATTAAGAACATCAGTGATATTAGAAATAGCATTAACCAAAGTTGGGCTGGGTAACCTTTTGTTGATATGTAGGTTTCTGGCACTTCCCCCACCGCCCACCCCCAGTGTGGTTGTCAAATCTTCGCCCTCTCTCATATCATGTGGCCTTCAGGAAAGAGGTTAAACTGTATGCTTAGATGAAAATTTATGGGTCTGGCAGTTTTATGGGATGAAATGAAATGAAAATGTTTGCCAACCAGAAAAAAAGTATTTCGTCCATGTGTTTCCATGAGTTAGCATTCAGTTTCATATTCTTCATTTGATATCGCGCTGCCCAACACATTTCGGACTGATTGAGCAGTTTAACCATATGCTTAGGCAGTCAGAAATGTGTTGCGAAGCGCGATATCAAATGAGCAATGTGAAACTGTACCGTTAACTTATAAGAACACGCAGATGAAAGAGTAATTTTTTCTGGTTAGCACAAATTTTTGTTCTATTTTGTCCCCTAAAACTGCCAGATCCATAAATTTTTGTCCAACCATATGGCCTAAGGTCTCTCCCAAAGGCCACATGATGCAAGAAAAGGCAAAACTTTGACAACAACATTGGGGGTGTGGGGCGGGAGGAGAGTACCGGGGAGCTACGTATCAACCACACAAGGGTACCCAGCCCAACCTCTGTTTTGTTAATGCTATTTTTAATACCATTGATGTTCTTAATTACAACAGTTCTATCTCTTTCAGTGTTGTACCTGATGGTTGGTATAAATAGGGGTAATATACATGGGGTAAGGTGGTAAGAAGGGGTAAGGTGGTAAATGTGAGAGTTTTGGAAAATTGCCAGGACACATTGTACCATTATACATGCAAACATATTGTTTGAGTGATGTGGATTTGAGTACCACGGTCCTTGTCCAGTTGCTGTTGCCCGCGGTACTCGAGGTTTGAGTGTACTTCATCCTCTAAACTTCCATCTTTACCCATCACATTACCAAAATACTTAAAGGTACTCACATTTTCCATTTCGTGACCCTGAAGCCTTACTATGCATTCTGTGACTTAATTTTTATCAAGACCCATAACTTTACTCTTATTCATATTCATTTATAGATTTCATCTCTTTCATGCACTCCCATGCTTATTCACCAAGCCCTGCAGCATCATTTCACCTTCTCGTAACATTACATTATGATCAGCAAAGAACAGCACAGGCATTCCAAGCATCCATTACCCTGCCTTGAACTGTACAAACTCTCAGGTCTGAAATTCTTGGGTCCTAAGGCTGTATGGGATGTGAAATACTGTATTCTGGAAAGTACTGTAGAATCATAATGATAACTAGGCTACAAGAATCTGTAGAAGACCATGAAGTCAATGCAGTGAACAGCCTTTTATCAGCAATATAAGCAACGTTGGGTCTGGTTAGTACTTTGATGGGTGACTGCCTGGAAACACCAGATGCTGTTGGCATCCCCACGTGTCAAGTGGGGTTGGTGGAGGATTAGTGGCCCTCCCTGTAAAACAATTAACTCTAAGCCCTTGGCCACCCCGTTTGGGATACATGGCGTCTGGCAATGAATGAATGAAATGAAAAATATTAATTACTATTTGCTGTTATACTTGTCCTCACATATGTATTGATTGTGTGAAGACAGATGATATCAACAACCCCTGTTGCATGAAAAATGTTTTGGAAAGTGAAGGTTTTTAGAAATCGGATTATTGGATTTAGGAGAGTGTATTCTTTTATACCGCCATCCATGTTTTTACTGAAAAACCATGGAGACATGACACATCCCTGTTTCAGTCAGATACAGTAGCTATTCAGGTAAAAGAAATTGTTTATGCATAAATAGCATGCAAGAGAGTATTGACATGCTATATGCAGATCTAACCTGGTTAGGAAGAAGTGCTAGGGAGGCCCCTAAACAAATGGGAATATGATGTGATTGTTATTAGTTGCCTTTTTTTTATTTATTTATTTTTTTTTTTTTAATCCATTCACTCTGATTTCTCCTTGCCCTGCAGAGCTATACAGTATAATCCATTGATCCTAGCTCATTGGATTCACCATTCAGTTTGATGGAAATATTTTAGAATTTATGGTTACTGGGTGATATTGTTCAGACGAGACTTTTCAAACTGGAGAGGTCAAACATAGCTTTCATTAACTCATCATTACCAGGTGCTGATCCTAAGTTGAAGAAAAATCATCTGGAAATGGGAAGAGAGCAATTGAGGATATGTCACTGGTTTCAAATTGTATAAACCTTTATGAAGTAAAGGAAAATTGTCTAATAAAGTTTGATTGTTGCCTGTGAAGCAGATTTGCCAGTTCTCCCTAATAAATACTGTGTATAAAGTTGTACTGATTTAGAACACATCCCGTACATGCAGGGTGCCATGGGAAATATGTGAATTTGGAGGAAGATAATACAGTATATGCCCCTAAGGTTATCAGTTATTGTAGCTTCATAGTGCTAGATAATTTGAATCATGTTAATGAAGCATAAAAATGACCTCCTGAAGTTGCCTAGGCAATTCCCATGGTACTCTTCATAACAAATGCTGCCTGTATTGACTTTAGCTTTTCCCAGTCTCTACGCCAGCCATGCCTGAAGTGGTGCTGCAGGGGGTGCCAGTCAGATTCCCCTTTGAGCCCTACAGTGTCCAGGAGGCCTATATGACTAAAGTGCTTCAGTGTCTTCAGAATGTGAGTAAGCACTGTTTGTGTGCATTTAATTGTGATATACAGGAAATGAGCTACGCTCATGGGGTCCCATCTCTGTTTCTCAGTAACTCAAATTTAACTTTAAACTCGATTAAGTTTTTAGACTGGACGATATCTTTGTCCAGGGTGTTCCACAGGTCTGTACATCTATAAGGAAAACTATATTTCTTGATATCCTTCAAGCAGCTTGACATCTTCAATTTCATTCTGTGTCCTCTTGTTACTCTCTTATCCCATACAAACAGATCTTCTCTATCAATTTTATCTACTGCCATCGTGGTCCTGAACACTGCAATCATGTCGCCCCTCTTTCTCCTTTCCTCTAAGGAAGGCAAATCCAGCTTTTCCAGCCTCTCTCTGTACAACATCTGCCAAACTGAGGACCATCTTGGATGCTGTTATTTGTATTCTCTCAGTCTTGTTTATATCTTTTTGTGTAGGGACCACACTACTGCTGCATATTCTAAGCTGGGGCGGATCATGGCCACTGTCAGTTTTTTCATCTCCTCATCCATATAATGAAATGCTGCTCTTATGTTAGCCAAGAGTTTATACACATCTCTAACTATCTTGTTAACATGTTTTTCAGGTGACAAACTATCTGGACCAGCACTCCCAAATCTTTCTCTTCTCTCACTTTTGTGATTGGTTCATTACCCATCAAATAATTCATTGTTGGCCTCTTGGTACTTTTACCCATTTCCAATATTTTACATTTCTTTGCGTTGAATTTCATTTCCCACATCCGGCTCCAATCATGTATCCTATCCAGATCCTCCTGCAGCATTTTACAATCCTCCTCAACCTGTACCTTCTTCAAGATCTTTGCATCATCAGCAAACAGACTTGCATAACTGTTCATGTACCATATCATTTACATAAATCAGGAACATTACTGGCACCAACACTGAGCCTTGTGGGACTCCTCTTGTTGCTTCCCTCCATCCGGACATCCTATCCTTTATTACTGTCCTCATTTGTCTGTCTCTCAAAAAGTCTCTCATCCATTCTGGGAGGTTTCCATTCAGTCCTCTTATATGCTCTAGTTTCCACATCAGTCTCTTATGGGGTACCTTGTTGAAAGCCTTCTCCAAATCTAAATACACACAATCCACCCCTCCCCGGAAAACAACTAACTAAAAAAACAAACAATAAGCCTCGGACAAGGACTGACCAAACGATGACGACCAAGGACCGGATGAAGGACATGATTATCGGAACATGGAATGTAAGGGGAGCGAATGATGAGGTGAAAGAGAGAGAGACTGTCCAGGTGCTTGAGGGTGCGAAAGTGGATGTATGTGGAATAACTGAAACAAAATGGAGAGGAGAAAGTGTGAGAGAATGGGAGTATGGATGGGGTATATGTGCAGGAGTAGATGAGAATGAGAGGGCAAAGGAAGGAGTATGTATAGTTGTGAGTAAAATATGGAAGAGGAGCATAAGACAGTATGAATCAGTTGGGCCTAGGATTGTGTGGGTAAAGTTGAAAGTTGGAATACAAATGTGGGCAATTGTGTGTGTGTATGCGCCAACGCAAGATCATGCTAGAAGAGTGAGAGAAGAGTTCTGGACAAATGTAGAAGTGTGCATGGAAAAGTTTGGAAGGAATGAGAGAGTGTTTTTGATTGGTGATATGAATGGTAAAGTTGGGAATGTGAAGGTGGATGGAATAGTTGGTGAGTGGGGTGTGCCTGCCGAGATAGATGAGAATGGGAGTGTGTTAGTGGACATTTGTGCTGGGAGGGGGTTGGTGATAGCCAATACCCTTTTCAGGCATCAAATGATCCACAGGTATACATGGCGAGTGATGAGAAGGGTGGGTGGTGAACTGAATGAAAGGAAGGCAATGATTGATTATGTGTGTGTGGATGAAAGGATGCGAAGATGTGTAATGGATGCAAGAGTTTATAGAGGATGGGGGAGAGGACTTTCTGACCACTACTTGGTGGTGGCCAGAATTAGATTTCAAGTAAGATGGAGGAATAGAAGAAAGGAAAGACGAGAGGAAGGAGTAGTGGCAAGGAGAGTGGAAAGGTTAGAAGAGGATGAGAAAAAGGCAGAGTATAAGAGAGAAGTGGAGGAACGATTGGTCAAATATGAATTGGAGCAGATGGGAGACGTGGAAGGTGTGTGTAGGATATTTACAGAAGAAGTATGTGCAGCATGTGATGTGGTGTGTGGAAGGAAGAGAAGACGGAGGGGGGTGCAAGGAACAGCGTGGTGGACTGAAGAGGTGAAACAGGCTGTGGCACAAAAGAAGAAAGCATACAATGAATGGATGAGAAATAGGGGTGTGGAAGAAGTTGAGAGGCGGAAGAGAGAGTTATATGTAGAAAGAAAGAGAGAGGTTAAAAGATTAGTAAGAGAAAGTGAGAAGAGAGTGGATGAGGAATTTGGAAGGAATTTGAGTGTAAAGTGGAGGGACTGTAAGAAAATGTTCTGGAAAGAGGTGAAAAGAGTAAGACAGGGTGGAAGTGAAGTTAGCAGGGGAGTGAAAGATAAAAATGGTAGATTACTAGTGCAGAAGGGAGAAAAAGTGAGCAGATGGAGAGAACACTTTAAGAAATTGTTGAACGTAGAGGATGGAAGTAATGCGAGTATAAGTGGCTGGGGAGTGGCTGGGAGAAGGAGGGAAGTGAGAAGACAGGAAGAAATTAATAGGATAGAAGTTGTGGAAGCAATGAAGAAAGTTAAATCGGGGAAAGCCCCAGGAATTGATGGAGTGTGTGGTGAAATGCTGAAGCATGGGGGAGAGATAGTAGTAGAATGGATGTGGATGTGCAGATTGGCCTGGGAGGAAAGTAGAGTCCCGGAGGATTGGAAGTCAGGTATAATTATTCCCTTGTACAATGGAAAAGGGGAAAAAGAAGTGTGTGGTAATCATAGGGGCATTTATCTTCTTAGTATAATAGGAAAAGTGTATGGTAGGATACTTATTGACAGAGTTAGAGAAAGAACAGAGAAATTAGTTGGAGAAGAACAGGGAGGCTTTAGGAAGGGAAGAGGTTGTGTAGATCAGATATTCATTCTTAGATCTTTAGTGGAAAACTTTGTAGAGAAGGGAAAAAAGTTGTATGCGGCTTTCATGGATTTGGAGAAAGCATATGACAGGGTGGATAGACAAGGATTGTGGAAAGTGTTAAGAATATATGGAGTAGATGGGAAGTTGTTGAATGCTGTGAAGAGTATGTACGATGGTGCGAAGGCTGCAGTACGTGTGGATGGTGAACTAAGTGAATTTTTCTCTTTGAAAGTTGGGTTGAAACAGGGATGTGTCATGTCTCCATGGTTGTTCAATCTGTACATGGATGGGGTAATAAAAGAGGAACAAGGTAGGGTAGTGGATGTTGGAGTGGCCCTGGTGAGAGAGGATAGTGTTTGGAAACTCCCTGTACTGTTGTTTGCAGATGATACTGTGTTGTTGAGTGAAGACGAAGGGGAGCTGCAAGACTTGGTGGATGAGTTTGGGAGAGTGTGTAAGAAACGGAATCTAAAGGTGAATGTAGGGAAGAGTAAAGTGATGGTCTTTGAGAGAGGTGAAGTCAGTGAATGTACAGCGAGGTTGGATGGTGAGGAATTGGAAAATGTGAGTACGTTTAAGTACTTGGGTAGTGTGATGAGTAAGGATGGAGGTTTGGAGGGTGAATTGCTTGAAAGGGTACAGCAGGGAAGAAAGGTTGCTGGTTCTTTGAAAGCAGTGATAAGAAACAGGGAAGTGAGCATGGAAGTGAAAAAGTTACTACATGACAGTATTGTGATACCAACTCTAACATATGGAAGTGAAGCTTGGACGTTGTTGGAAGGACACAAGTCAAGAGTGAGAGTAGTGGAAATGAGTTATTTAAGAGGAGCCTGTGGAGTCACATGGAGAGACAGGCTGACGAATGAGAATATAAAGGAGCGTTGTGGTGTTGATGTGGATGTGATAGGAAGTGTTATGAGGAACACACTGAGGTGGTTTGGCCATGTTGAGAGGATGGAGGGTGAAAGACTGACGAAGAGAGTGTATGTGAGTGAGGTGGAGGGGGGAAGAGGGAGGGGGAGGCCGAGGATGAGATGGAGGGATGGGGTGGAGAGGTATATGAGAGAGGGGGGTGTGAGTTGGGAGCAGGGCAGTGAAATGGCGAGGGACAGGGCGACTTGGAGGCGATTTGTTTGTGGCCACCCCAAACGGAATTGAGGCGTCTGGCAATAGATAGATAGATAGATAGACACCCAACCGTCTCTCTCCTGTAGCACGTCAATCGCTCTTGAGTAAAAGCTCAACATGCTGGAAACACATGACCTTCCACTTTTGAATCCGAACTGACTTTCAGCCAAAATATTCATCTCTTCCATATGTTTTATCCATCTATCTTTCAGAATTTTCTCACACAATTTTGTGATCATGCTGGTTAGGGACACTGGTCTGTAATTCAGGGGTTCTTCCCTGTTTCCTTCCTTATAAATTGGTACCACATTTGCCCTCTTCCATTCTTGAGGCACTTTCCCCTCTTCTAGAGAACACACAATTAAACTGTGAATCTTATCTACTAATTGTTCTCTGCACTTCTTCAGTACCCAGTTAGAGACTCCATCTGATCTTGGGGCTTTCCTTACATCTTGAGTTTCCAGTAATTTATACACTTCCTGTACTTCCACTTTTATATCTTTTATCACTACATTTCTAGTCACTCCCTCCCCTTCCACAAACTCCTTTTCATTAGTGAAAACTGATTGGAAACATTTGTTCATTATTTTGGCATGCGTTGTGTGTATGTGTGGGTGGGTGGGTGGGTGGGTGAGGGTGTGCATGCAGAAAATTCACACCACCATGAAGAAATGTATGCAAATCAACCATAAGGGATATGAAAGTAAATATTGTTGACAATTTCTATTACAGTTACAAAAGTGTAGTTACATACGTAGTTACTACAGTGTATTAAGTGTTTTGGTGATAGTTGAGTGGCTTTTGGGGTGCTGGTGGTGGTGATGGGCTAGACGTCACCAGAAATGGGTGATGGGCGAGTACAATACTGTTCCCTTGTATCCATCCATTGCCAGACGCCATGTATCCCAAACGGGGTGGTCAAGGGCTTAGAGTTAATTGTTTTACAGGGAGGGGCACTAATCCTCCACCAACCCCACTTGACATGTAGGGATGCCAACAGCATCTGGTGTTCCCAGGCGGTCACCCATTCAAGTATTAACCAGACCCAACGTTCCCTTGTATCATACGTATTATTACAGTGTCTTTTACTCGGAAAAATCGATGAAACTTTGAAAGTCCCATGATTTTTGGATAAAAGAGACTCCACTGTAAATGGTGATGGATGGAATATCTCAAATTTGTTGTATGCTGATGATGCAGTAGTACTGCTTGCAAATACTGGACAGGGGTTTGGTAGGCTAGTGCAGAGTTTTGCTGATGTCTGTGAGTGTCGTGCCTTGAGAGTAAATGTAGAAAAGAGTTAAGTGATGGTTATTGAGAGAGAAGATGACTCCCAGTGCGATGTTACAGTGAATGGAGAGAGACTGGAATTGGTGAGAGAGTTCAAATACCTGGATACAGTGATAGAAAAAGGAGGAAAATGTGCAAAAGAAATGGAAAGTAGAGTGACACAAGGATGAAAAGTAGCTGGTGCAATGAAGGCTTTGATAAGAAACAGAAGCTTGAGTTTTGTAGTTGCTCGAGGTTAACATGAATGAGTGTTAGTGCCAACTTTAACATATGGATGTGAGACTGTGGTGTGCCATGAAAATGAAAGTCAAGAGTAAAAGTAGTAGAGATGGGAATGTTGAGGAATGTACATGGAGTACAGAGGGTGGATAGGATACAAAATTATTCGTGAAAGATGTGGAGTGAGGAAATCAGTGGACATCAGAATCAAAGAGATTATACTGAGATGGAATGGTCATGTGGAGAGAATGGATAACAGTAGTGGTGAAAAAGGTATATCTGAGTGAATTTGAAGGAGGGAGGAGGCAAGGTAGGCCAGGGAGAAGGTGGAGAGATATGGTGGATGATTGTGTGAGGAAGAGAGGTTTGGAAGTCAGTGAGGCTAGGGAACTGACAAGAAGTCAAGCTGGCCGGATGAATGTTGTGAGGAGAAGTGCACGATCAGGGATTTGGCACCCCTTTTTAACGTGGCAGCGTCTGGATTGACTCTATCGGATATGTTTATGTGACGTTTTGGCATATCCGATAGAGCCAGGATTCCGGGGGCTTGAATGATGAGTGAATGGAAATGTGGCCCATTGGAGTGGGGAGATTTCGGCTGTTTGGACATTGCTACTCCTCACCCTGCCCTAGGGTGGGAAACTAGGTCCGGATGATGATGATGATATGTTCTCGACCCTCAATTTCCCATATCCCTGTTTTCTTTTTTTCGAATTTCCCAGACACAGGCTGAGGCCGGACAGTATCATGAAATGATGGACAAATGCCCGTACAAGTCCAGGATTCTCACAAAAGTCTTGCCATTATTCTCTCATATAAATCTATAAGCAATCAGCTGCACAACACAGTATAATTTTATCCACGTTTTGACTCGATAAAGGCCATTTGTAACACACACAAAAGAAGATGTTTTCATACATGGAACACATCTTGGCCACCAACCTGCTTCACCCCACCAGCTCCTTCTAACTCGTGGCAATATCCCATTTGCCTCTTACCTTTCTCAAATGCCACTATAAATAGTTTATTGTGTAACACAGTAAAATTTAAAGAAGGCTTGAACACAATAAAATTCATAAGTTTGCGGGATTAGGGCGTTGGGCTATAGGTAGATAGATAGATAGATAGAATAAAAAAAAATATTTTACAAAGTCAATGGGATCCTTTCCTACTCACTTAGCTCACCCTCCTCGGTGCAACTAGATACTAAATCAGCTCCTTTCAGTGGAAAATACTTTAATTTTTTTTTTGCCACATGGGTCATTTACACCTAATTATCTGAAATCTGCTAAAAAAAATTGTACTTAATATAACTTGATTTAAAAATTAGGTTTCAGAGGTAAAATGCACCAATGTTAGCAGATGTTTCCCCTTCAGATTGTCAGCATGCCTTGACAGACTTCTATTTTGCATAAATATTTATTTTGAGTACAAAAAAATTTATCTGCATTGTAAATTGATATTTATACAAAACTAAAGTCCGTCAAGGCGAGTTCTTAGGCTAGAAGCAAAAGCACTCTGCTAACTTTAAGAAATTTTTGCCCTGAATCCTGATATTCTATTAATAATTAAATTAAGCATAAATTTTTGACTGAACTTCAGATAATTAGGTGTGCAAACCTATATGGTAATAAAGATTAAAATATTTTCCAATTAAAATTGCCGATTTGGTCCAAGATCGAGATCACATTCGATGATGGCGTGTTTGTATCTCAGTCAGCTGATTAGTGGTTGGCTCACCTTGTGGTGTTCCATTCCTTATTCATTTTCCTCTTTTTCCTCATCTTTCTGATCATCATCTATCATACCCTTCACATTCTCGTCAACAAGTGTCCAAACAACCATTCTTAGTGTTGTAGCTACCAGAATACAGTAATCCCTGTACTATCTGGATGCCCACTTTCCAGACTCCCCACTTATGGTACATTGTGGGCCTGGACCTTCAAAACCCAAAAATGACCAAAGAAAAAAAAAAAAATTCCCCCCCAAATTCGAATTTTTTCCCATCCGTAATGCGCCGAACAGCTGTCGTTTAGGCAAGGCCCCTTCACCTCTTCCTTCCTTCCTCCCCCCTCCCCAGTCAGGGTTGCCATTTGGTATTTTTCATTACCAAATGTGGGCCGATTTGGTATTGAAAAGTTCGTTTGGTAGTGAATCAGCATGATCCATTACCAAACAGATTTTTCACATGTATGAAGATATAGAGAATGGAGGCAGTGGACTGTCTTCTCTCTTTGATTAATCTGCTAGCATACATAGCGCAAAAATAAACATGCTGCTGATTATAAGGAGAGTGATTTTTTCCATCTGTACATATAATTAGTGAAGCATACATGCTTCCTTTAAGAATTTGGTAATGAAAAGTTAAGTTTGGTAATGAAAATTGAGGAGTTTGGTAATGTGGCTGAGCTCAGATTTGGCAACCCTGTCCCCAGTTACTGCCTAACCACTGTCGTGGGTGGATGTTCATCGCAGTGGATGCTGCACAAGCTCATTTTGGTGAATAAACAGTGAATAAACTGCAATACCGCGCCACTAGACCACATGGTAATTTACAGTGTTTTGCAATGTTAAGAAATTAGAATTTAGAGTGCAAAGGATTAAGTGTGGAGTGCAAAGTGGCAGTTGAAACTGGCGTGGCATAACTAAGAACAGAATGAGCAGCGTTATGCTATTTTTTTTTTTTTTTTTTTTTTTTTTTTTTTAAATGTGTCCGACTCTGGGCAAAGGCTTCAGGGCCTATATCTCTGGGGCAGTAGCCTATCCCAAGGCCCAGTAGTCCTCCTACACCTCCACATGTCACCACTTCGGCACTAACACCCACCATCCATATTCAATACATGCTAGGGCTGTTTCATACAGGACTGGTGTATTGGTATTAGCGGGGGTATTTTTACAACATGTCGGCGGGTCATCTGGTAGATCGGGAAAGTCTGCTTTTTATGAAATTCAAATCCTTAAACTGTCCCCTGCCCCAGCCAGGATTCAAACCTGGGTCCATCAGGACTGCAAGCCTCCTCTACCAATTCAGCCACTGCCTCCCACTGCAAAGAATCAAGTGTAGCACAACACTGGATTACTGTACTTGCTTCAAGAGCATTTTCACCACTACCAGAGCCTTAGAGGAGGTGGCCACAGATGTGCTGTAAGTGCCCTGTACACTGCTAAGTATTTTCCATACACACTTCTAATTCCTCATTCTCTGGTTCCAATTCATTTATTTCATGCTTCATGTCCATTAGTGGTGTGAATAGGGTCTTAAATAGGTTAAAAAGGTGCTGTGCGTGTCCAGCAGGGAGTTATTTAGGAGGCTTTCAAAGTTAGGCTGGGATAGGGTTCATAAGTACCAGTCCAGCAGGCAGGGTCCCACTTTCCGGACGGGACCACTTTCCAGACATGCCTTTGGCTCTATTATCTCGGATAGTGGAGGGATTACTGTACTACTATTGTGTCAGTTATTATTATTTTTATTGTGTCAGATTTATTATTTTATGTATTATGTACTGTATGTTAGTTATGTTGGTATAGGTAGCTTACATTCCAGAATGCTCTAGAATATTGGAATAATTGCCAGACAGCGTTGGAGATTTCTGGTAAGTGTGGTAATAGTCCAGGGAATAGTACTGTATTTGGAGCCGGACTTTTCCAATTCCCAGACTTTTGGGGTTCCCAGACTGGTGTCCCCCCTTTTAGTCCTGGAAATCAAGGGTCGAGTGTTTATATATATTCCCAGTATACATATATACATATATAAATATATATATATATACTGTATATATATATATATATATATATATATATATATATATATATATATACAGTGCATCCCCCTAGTATGCGCCTATATGGGCGGCAGAGGACGTCACGTATTAGGAATTCGCGTGCTGTGAATACATAAACTTTGGGGAAAAATTACATATGGGCGGCACCCCCCTTCATGGGCAACCCTTGAGATGCCTTTCAGACCCAAGTATTGTACTATACAGGGAAACTGTGTAAGACATATAACCTAAGATAAAGTACAGTACACCCTCATTATCGACGGGGGATAGGTACTTAAGATACCCGTCGATGCCTAAAACCGTCGATACCGATTTTTGTCTGGTCAGGTACCCTTTATTTATATATTTTAATATCCCTTCAATCACTCGTATGTAATATGGAGTTTAGTTTTAGTGTTTCTTAGAAATAAATTAGTTAGGCAATTGAAAAACTGAATATCATAATAAAACTACTTATATTAAGTAAAGAATTATGGAAAAAATAGCATAATCTCTGATGTTGATGCATAGTGGTCGTACACTGGACCTCAACTTGTAATGGCTGCTGTATCATCACTTCTCTCTCCACTTACACCTCACTTCATCTAAAAATAAAAGGCGAAACCAGCAGTTGTAGCCATCCATATGTTTACATAACCGAGTGTGTAAAAAAAAAATAAAAACGAAAGCAGCAGTGGTGGTCATTCATACGTTCTAATAACTGAGAGTGTGGGGCAAGTGTTACGTTAGATCAGCTGTTCGCACCGATCTTCACAACACACGCCAGTGCTGCTAGCTCACACCAGAGAGACCACGCTCTCCTATTTACTTTCATTCTCAAGAGCTTCCTTTCATTCTTGATATTCCATTTCTCCCTGACCTAAATTTTCACAACTGTATGGCAGTTTATGCTATCAAAGATGAATCTTAGCCTAGCTTTCGCTAGGATCTTCTTTTAGGAAAATTCAACTCTCCTTATGCTCGTATATTTCATATTTAATCTCTGCCTAACTTTTGCAAGAAATATCCTTTATTGACAAAAAATCCAACTCGTCTTTAACATTATAACAAATGATACAGGAGCATGGGTTTTATCATATGTCCTTCTGCATTACCACACAACAGCACAGACACACGATCTTTTGCTGCTTTAAAGCCTGGCGCACTTTTCTCCTTCGAAATGTACGTTCTTTTAGGCATTTTCTTCCACCACAGGCGTGTTTCGTCCGCATTAAACACTTGTTCATGCCTGTACCCTTTCTCCCTTATAAGTTCAGCAAAGTCACGTGGGTACGATTCTCCTGCTATCTGATCTGCTGAAGCTGCTACACCAGTCATCCTAATGTTATGTAGGCCATACCTTTTCTTAAAATTCTCGAACCAGCCCTTGCTGGCTGCAAATTTCTTTTGCCTAGAGCAGAAGCACCAACATACTAGGCCTATCACCATCGTCATTACTTTCACCATCATCACTATTTTCACCTGCCTCACTTTCATCACCATTATCTTCACCAACACCACTGCTTTCACCAGCAAACCGAGCGTAGAGTTGTTTTGCTTTGTTTCTGATGAACTGGGAGTCTAGCGGCACGTGTCGACGGTTTAAGTCCTCAATCCAAATATTCAGTGCCTTTTCCACCTTCACCAAGGCATCTTCTCTCACATGCATCGTTACTTTAGCCAATCCTGGTGTGCACGAAGCCAGAGCATCTTTAATGTCTTTTTCTCTCCATTTTATGCCACGAACACTGGACTCATTCATGCCATACTCGCGACCAACCGCTGCATAGCTCATTCCACTTCTAAGTTTTTGTAATATTTCGTTCTTTACTTCCAAGGTAAGTACTTTCCTTGCTCTCTTAGCTGCCTTTTTTCCAGTTGGAGTGTTACAAGGGCGCTTCGGAGCCTTGATGATCGCGAAAGCACGATAGATGTGGCCGAACACGATATATATGAGAACAACAGACAAACGTGTACTGATGCTGTTGTTTGTTAGGTCGGCGGGAACATGCTGCGAGCAGCCAGAGACACCTGGCAGGATGGCGCGCAAACTTGCTAGGAGGTGCCAATACAATTCTTTATTTTTTTATTTTTTTAATAATAATAATTTAACTCCCAGGAGACAAAAAAACCGTCGATAATCAAATCTGTCAATAAAAAAAACGTCGATAACGAGGGTGTACTGTAAACATACAAGATCATGGTTTTACTAGGTAAATCATTGGTGGTAGGTGGTGGCGACCATCATTCACTCACTTGATGTAGTGCTTCCTACTTCTTCCTTAGCCTTTATCATTTTTTTTCTGTGCCTGCCCTCCTGTCTTCCTATATCTCCCATCTTTCCTGTCACTTCTTATTGCCCTTCTTTCCTTTACAAGTGGCTTTACATTGAGTGACAAGCCACATGGTTTCCTGTAAGCCAAGAAACCATTTACAACGCCGGGTGGTAACCATATAACCAACCCATACGTGCTCCGTATGTGTCAACAAGTGGGTTGGTAGAGGGTTAGTGCCCCTTCCCGTAAAACCAATAACTCAAAGTCAAATGGCCACCCCTTAAGGGATTATGGCGTCTGGCAATTAAAATAGGTAGATAGAGAGACTTTTACCTGTTATCACTTCTTGGGAGGGCAATGTCGCGTACTCGGGGTAACCCCGGATTTGGGCCACTCTTCGCTGCCCGTCTCGCTTACAACTTCCATTCACGTACTAATAAAAAATACACTAAAATGAAAAAAAAAGGTCCTCGCGTACAAGGGGGATCGCGTACTCTAAACTCGCAATACTGTGGGGATGTACTGTATATATATATATACAGGTCTCCCTCGTTTTACAATTGGTATGCATTCCCAGAAAGGCAATCGTAAACCGAAATATCATAAAGCGAAATTAAGGTTTAATGGGAAAAATAGGGATGCATTCTTGGACTCATGTATAAGGAACCCAAGACCCATACAAGTGATCTAATATGCAATAATAATAATGATGTTTTATGTATTGTAGTGCATCAGAATCACATACAGTATGTATGTACATTTTCAAACATAAAGACATGAAATGGCAAAAACAACATGAAATACAGCTGTACTGTACTGTACTGTTATGTACCCTCCTACTGTACTGTAGCTCCGTCCACCCTTAGTCAGTCCCCCCCGAGGCTGGAGGACATAATGCCTTAATGTCTCCTCCGAGGCTAGGAGACCTGGGCCAAAGCCCATCACTCGTCAACACGAGGTGGAGAGGGAGGAAGCAGGGGTGGTGGAGGTTTGGATGGCAGGGGTGGATGACTCAGGAGAATGAGAGGTGGTGGAGGTTTGGGTGGCCCGGGAAACTATGTGGGCGGGGCGGGTATGCCACACAACTCTTAGCTGATCTGCCTGTGAGTGCGGGATTTCCGCATGCCCAATTGTAAATGCGAGGGAGCTCAATCGTAAAATGAACACTTGGTACTAAAGAAGAAGGATCGTAAATGCGAAATATCGTAAAACGATACAGCGTAAAACGAGGGAGACCTGTATATATATATTAACTCACATACTGTGGGGATGTACTGTATATATATATATATATATATTTATATATATACAGTGGGCTCGCACAGTGCGCGTCACCGCAGTGCGCAATTCGCCTTGTGCACGAGTGACCAAAAACCATAACCAAAAACCCTTTAATGCGCGAGTTTACGGCACAGAACGCGAGGCAGAGGCAAGGAGTTGCTCAAAAATGCCATTTTCCACTAGTGCGTGACCACCCCTCATAGAGTGCGTCACGTGTCGTCATGTTGATGTTCAGAAATTCCCGGACATTCTACTGCTATGAAGCACTATAAGTGGTTAGAAGGTTTATTTAATGTTATAACTTACAAATACATTACTGCACATCAAAACTTCAATATACAAATACCTAAACACAAGGCAACATTCCGATGCCGAAACCAGTCGGCTTCGGAATGTTGCCTCTTGTTTACATATTTGTTTGTCGAAATTTTGCTGTGCAGTACTGTATTTGTAAGTTATAACATTAAATAAACCTTCTAACCACTTAAAGTGCTTCATATTGATTACCAATGGTTTGATAACAGCAAAATACCACGTTTAGGGAGTCTATGGAGCAAAATGGTTTCTGGACTATTCACTGTCAAGCCAGTTCGCCGTCACAACAATAACAAGACAACATAGGCTTTGATGGATCCCCCTGAAATAGAGTTATTAAAGTATTGATTAATTAATAATAAGTATGTTTATAAAAGTATTGATTAATTAATATATTTATAGAATGACGGGGAATCATACAGGGTGCGAATTGTCCTGATGGGGAATCGTTCATGTTTTGACGGGGAATTGACATGATGGCGAATTGTCTTGGAACCTACTGATCGTGTGTAATCTATAACTGGTTACAAGGCTTTATTTAATGCTTTAACTCTCTTTAAGTGCTTTAACTTTCAAGTGCATACCAGAATAGTAAATATTTAACTTACAAATACAGTACTGTGGAAAATTAGTACAGCAAATATTTACCATAACAAACAAATAAAAAAGGTAATACATTCTAATGCCTATCAGAAAACTGGTTATAAGACTTTATTTCTTGTTTGAACGTTATTTAATAATACTTTAACTTGCACATAAACTTGCCAGAACAGTACTGTAAATATTTAACTTACAAATACAGCACAGAGGAAAAGCAGTACAATGAATCACATCACATGATCAAAACAAACCATGCGTGCTGAGCTGATGTTCGAGGATTTGGCCTATCAAAGGCCTCTCTTGCGTAAATATATAGTTTTCGTAATGGTTCTTTAATCTTACGTTATCTCATACATATCCCAGCACTAACTGTGTATAATTGCGAGCGCGTTTGGTGAGAATGTGTTCAGGGCGAGTTTACTGTATGTATAAAACCCGTACTTTCTGGACACTCATTTTCCGGACACCCCACTTACCAGACATTGTGGGTCTGGACCTTAGGAACCCAAAAATGGCCAAAAAAAAGAAAAAAATCCCCCCAAAATCCACATTTTATACCCCCCGTAATTTGAAATTGCCGTGTGTCGCCAAACAGCCGGTTTACACCATGGCCCCTTCACCCCTTCCTACCTCTCCCCCACCCCTCTCAGGGTTGCCATTTGGTATTTTTCATTACCAAATGTGGGCCAATTTGGTAATGAAAAATTCGTTTGGTAATGAATCAGAATACAGTGGGACACCAATTTTCGCGCCTAATTGGGTCCAAAAATAATGCGCGAAAGTGGAATTAGCGAAAGTTGGGGCATTGTCTTTATGGCAAAAAGGCTAATTGGTTCCCGGTTATCCTAAAGTAACATCAGATTTTCATTTTCACTTGCAATACAGTACATCAAATCACTATTGTACATTGCATTGTGAGATACAAACAATAAAAACTGTACAGTACACATTATATGAGGAGAAACATACCACAGAGACCAGGTTGAGGTGTTTAATGGATGTTGGGGGTAAGTATCCGAGGCACGTGGCGGGCTTATTTAGCCACGCCAGACGTATTGGCGCCACCTCTTGCTGCCTCGCTATCACCATGCTGTTTCCTCATACTACGCACTGTCGATTCTGGGATGTTAAATACTGTATACGGCAGATTTCACTGTTTTTTGCGCCCTTGTCCATGTGCTCAACTATCTTCCTTTTCATTTCATTATTATACTGCCGTTTCTTCACACCAACACGATACTCTCTTTTAGCCTTGGCCTTTCCTCCCGACTTTGAATGTCCCGGCCACTTTTTATCACCACCACTGCCTCCTGGCCCTCCCCCCACACCACCAGGCTCTACCCCCACACCACCAGGCCCTTTCCCCACACTACCAGGTATAGTAGAGGCCATTGAACCTTGAGAATCCAACACAATGGAGCTAGCACGCTCGTACACAATGGCGGAAATGGGTGGACAGAGTGTTGACATGACGTCATTCAAGATGGCGGTGGGTTGCAGGCGGGCGGTGCAGGAAATTCAAAGTTCAAAATATTGTCCCAAACCCAAAATTTGTGCGCGAAAATCGATTTTTTTCAAGCGAAAGTGGAAGGTAGGGAATATTTGGTGCATGCCGCGAAAGTGGATTCCGCGAATCCTGCTGTAGCGAAAGTTGGTGCACTACTGTAATGCATTACCAAACGGATTTTTCACATGTTTGAGGATACACGGGATGGAGATGGTGGATTGTTTGCTCTCTCTGATTAATCTCCTAGCCTACATAGCTTGAAAATAATCAACATGCTGTTAATTATAAGGAGAGTGATTACATGTATTTCCATTTGTATACATAATTAGTGAAGAATAAATGCTAGCCTTACGAGTTTGGTAATGAAAAGATAATATAGTACTGAAAATTGAGGAGTTTGGTAATGTGGCCATTGCGATCTGGCATCTCTGTTTTCCCGTCATCAACAGTTTCTTTGTAACTTTGATGGTGAGTAGATGCTTATCGCAATGGAAGTCACACGTGCTCGTTTTTTGTGAATAAACAGTGAATAAAATGCAATACCTCGCCACTAAACTACACAGGAATTTCCAGTGTTGTACAGTGTTAAGAAATTAGAATTGAGAGTGCAAAGAATCGACTGTGGAGTGCAAATTGGCGGTTGAAACTGGCTTGATGCAGTTAGGAACAATGTGTAGTGTTAAACAATTATAACGCACAGTGCAAAGAATTAAGTGCAGCACAACACTGGATTACTGTACAGTATGTGCTTCAAGAGCATTTTCACCACTGCCAAATCCTTAGAAAAGGCGGCCACAGACGTGCTGTAAGTACCCTGGCTGAGGTACAGTCACTTCTAATTCCTCATTCTTTGGTTCCTTTTCATTTATTTCATGCTTCATACCGCTTCCCGTCCGATCAGCGAAGTTAAGCAACGTTGGGTCTGGTTAGTACTTGGATGGGTGACCGCCTGGGAACACCAGATGCTGTTGGCATCCCTACGTGTCAAGTGGGGTTGGTGGAGGATTAGTGCCCCTCCCTGTAAAACAATTAACTCTAAGCCCTTGGCCACCCCGTGTGGGATACATGGCGTCTGGCAATGAATGAATGAATGAATGAATGTCCATTATTGGTGTGAATAGGGTCTTAAATAGGTGTTATGCATGTCCGGTAGGGAGTTATTTAGGTGGCTTTCAAAGTTAGGCTGGGTTAGGGTCCTTAAGTACCAGTCCTGGAGCCAGGGACCCACTTTCCAGACGGGACCACCTTCCGGACATGCCTTTGGCTCTGTTACATCGGATAGTAGAGGGATTACTGTATATATATACTCAATCCTTGTAAATCGCAGCAATTTGGTCCTGGACCACTGCCGCGATTAACAAATTCCGCGGTTTATAAATAATAACTCATGTGAAAAATGAATTTGGATCTGGACTTTGGCCAACCACCCCCCACAGCACCCTACCTACACCTATCTAGGCACCATCAAACACAAACATACAAATTTAGGAATATTCAGTGCATTTATTTAATAGAAATAAGCAATGTTAAGGGATCTCACCTTAATCCTATGACGATATTGCTTAAGTGAATGGAGTGGGGTGGTGTTGAGAAGAACTTAGAACCTCTCAGCATGAGGTGAGGGTGCTCCCTCATGCTGTTCTCCCTTCTCCAGCTCCTCTATCTCCCTCAGGAAGCCCTCAAAGTCTGCCTCAGAGATGACAGATGCTACGTCATCCACGTCTTCAGTGTGTGAAGGGCCAGGCTGTGGTTCAGCCTCGGCTTCTGCCCTTACCCGGGCAAAATAGTGGATGATGAGTTCCTGATGTTTCTCATTAACTCTGTGGCATTAGTATGCACACTTGCCACCAGGGACTGGTGGTGATTGGTTGTTGGGTCGTGATTTTCAAATTGAATGCCGCGGTTTACGATTCTCCTTGGAAAAGGCCCACTTCGGTGCCTAGATCAGCGATTTTCATGAATTAACAGTGATTTAAGGGTGCCGGCAGTCTGACAGCCACTTAGCGTGATTTATAAACACGCGATTTACGAGGATTGAGTGTATACACAGTGTATATATATATATATACAGTAATCCCTCTAATATCCGAACGCCCAATATCCGAACATCCCCACTAACCGGACATAATCCTCCTGGGATCCAATATTCCCAAAATGGGCCAAAAACTGCAAAAAATTCGAAAAAAATCTGACTTTTTTCCCTCCCATAATTTGAAATTCCCGCCTGGCGCCAAACAGCTGTTACACCATGGTCCCTTCACCCCTTCCTTCCTCCCCCTCCCCCCTCCCCTGTCAGGGTTGCCATTTGGTATTTTTCATTACAAAGTGTGGGCCAATTTGGTAATGAAAAATTTGTTTGGTAATGAATCAGAATAATGCATTACCAAATGGATTTTTCACATGTATGAGGGTACACAGGATGGAGATGGTGGATTGTTTGCTCTCTCTGATTAATCTGCTACCCTACATAGTGTGAAAATAATCAACATGGTGTTAGTTATAAGGAGAGTGATTACATGTATTTCCACTTGTATATATAATTAGTGAAGAATATATGCTAGCTTTACGAATTTGGTAATGAAAAGTTATATTTGACAATGAAAGTTGAGGAGATTGGTAATGTGGCTGTTGCGATCTGGCAGCTCTGTTACCCCACCAACATCAACAGTCACAGCTTAACTCCGATGGAGAGCAGATACTCATAACAGTGCAAGCCACAGGTGCTTGTTTTTTGTGAATAAACAGTGAATAAACTGCAATACCTTGCCACTAGAACACACAGGAATTTACAGTGTTGTGCAGTGTTAAGAAATTAGAATTTAGAATGCAGAGGATTAACTGTGGACTGCAAACTGGCGGTTCAAACCAGTCCAAGACCAAGGGACTTGTAAGTACCCAGAATGTTTAATATTGTATAAACTCACCTCTAAAACCTCATTTTATGGTTCTTTTGCATTTATTTCAGTCTTTTATGTCCCTTATTGGTGTGATTTGGGTCTTAAATAGGTGCTATGCATGTCCAGAGGGAGTTGTATAGGTGTTTTTCAGAGTTAGGGTCCATAAGTACTAGTCCATAAGCTGGGGCCCAATATCCGGACAGGACCACTATCCGGACCTGCCTATGGCTTTATTGATCCGGATATTGGAGGGGTTACTGTATATATATATATATATATAATTTTTTTTATGTGTCCGACTCTGGGCATAGGCTTCACAGCCTGCTATCAAGGCCCAGCAGTCCTCCTACATACCATACACCTCTACATATATATATATATATATATATATATATATATATATATATATTTATGAATATACGTATATATATATATACAGTCGGCGCAATGGAAGTATGGACCCTCTGATTCGCACCATATATTTGGTAGGGTCCAAGAAATATTGTAGGAAAATTCCTGTAGTTGGTGGATTTTTTCTGGTGGTTTCTAGCGACTTTACAGGCTTACCACCACGTCCTGTGAGTTTATGAGCTCAGTGCCATCCTGATTGTGGATGGGAAAGCACGTCAGATTTTCTTGTCCTGCCTGGGCTTTGTTAATTTCAAAGCTTTCGTTTTCACACCCTCCTCTGCCTTAGTGAATCATTGGAGATTGGTCCCAAGCCACTAACTGATGTAGAAAAAGCCCGAATTTTAACTATGAAAGAGGAAAATGTAAAAATTCGAACTGGGTGAGGAAAATCTACTGTTATATCACTCCTTGCTGCTGCCTGCCACCTGCTAAAAAACACAATTCCCCAACATAAAGACAGGCTAGGACCTAAAAGGAAGACAACACCAACTACAGACAGGTTACTGAAGCAAGCTGTGATAAGAGACCCATGTTTGACTGCCAGACAACTGAAAGATATGTACCCACAATTGCTGAAAGATGTGTCTGAAAGAACCATACAGCACTGACTTCATACAGACTTCAAGACCCCCAGCTGCACTGCTGCACTGAAGCCTCTCCTTAATTTTTACATTTTCCTCTCTCATAGTTAAAATTCGAGCTTTTTCTACATCAGTGGCTTGGGACCCATCTCCAATAATTCACTAAGGCAGAGGGGGGGGTGAAAAGGAGAGCTTTGAAATTAACAAAGGCCAGGCAGGACAAGAAAATCTGACGTGCTTTCCCATCCACAGTCAGGATGGCACTGAGCTCATAAACTCACAGCATGTGGTGGTAAGCCTGTAAAGTCGCTAGAAATCACCAGAAAAAAATCCACCAACTACAGGAATTTTCCTACAATATTTCTTGGACCCTACCAAATATATGGTGAAAATTAGAGGGTCCAGATTTCCATTGCGCCGACTGTATATACAGTATATATATGTATATATGTATACAGTAATCCCCATACTATCCGGATGCCCACTTTCCCAACACCCCACTTACTGGACATTTTGGTCCTGGGATTTAATATTCCCAAAATTGTCCAAAAATCGCAAAAAATTAGAAAAAAATCCGACTTTTTTTTTTTTCCCCCTGTAATTTGAACTCAGCGTGCACGGCACGGACCAGCTGTGTTTTGGTGCATAGTTCCACCGCCATATGCTAGAGCGCCCCTTCATCCTTCCCACTTACCGCCCGTCTCTTGTTGTGAGTGCATGCTCGTCATCATGGCCGCCCACGTGCTTGCTTTTGTGGTGGTGCCTTACCTGTTCGAGGCTCTTCTGCTGCTCTCCTGCCTCTTGTTAGTGTGTGTGATGATAGCCCCACCGCCTGAGAAGAGGAAGAGAGTGGTTTTGACTCTGGAGAAGAAGAGGGAGATATTGGACAAGGTGGACGTGGGATGGTCAACCTCACGCATCCTCCGTGAATTCAACCTGGCCCGATCTACTTTGTTTGATATCAAGAGATCCCGTGACAAACTCCTGCAGTACATGGCTGACGTCTCGTTGAAGAACAAACACAATGTGGAGAGGAATGATGTTTACTTCCCGGTATGCTGAAGTCGACCACTCCATGTTGATTTGGTATTGACAAGAACGTGCTGCTGGTGTGCTGGGGCGTGACACAGAGCTGAAGGCTGCTGCTGAGAAGTTCGCAAGGCTTCACGATGCCCTAGACTTAAAGGCATCCGAGGGTTGGCTCTTCGCGTTCAAGTTACAACATGGCCTTACCAACTGTAAGTCTCATGGCGAAGCTTTGGATGCCAACGAGGATGGAGTAGAGGAGTTTCGGCACAAGGTGAAGGGATTGATCAACAGGGATGGCCTCACTCTCGGTCAAGTCTACAACGCTGACAAAACTGGTTTATTCTATCTCTCTTTGCCAATGAACACTCTAGCTGAGGTGACGGAGAAGCGTGTACCTGGCAGCAGCCTCTCCAAGCAATGGATATCTACTTTGTGTTGTGCCAATGCTAACTGCATGCACTGGCTCAAGAGTGTTATTGTTGGCCGTGCAAAGCAGCCTTGGTGTCTTCTTGGAGTGATGGATGTCCTTCCTGTCATTTGGTACCATTCTTTGAAGGCTTGGTTCACTGCCCAGATCTTCAAAGACTGGTTCCACCGCCATTTCGTCAAGGAGGTCATCCATTACCAGACGGAGAAACTGGAAATCCCGCGCGACAAGGTATAGGCCCTCCTTCTCTTGGATAATGCACCTGCCCACCCATGCGAGAAGGACTTGGTGGCTGAGAATGGCCGCATTAGGAGCATGTTTATGCCACCTTATACGACTGCTGTCATCGAGCCAATGGACCAAGGAGTGATCATGGCAACGAAGAGGCTGTACCGAAAGAAGTTCCTGGACGAGGTGATTTTTGTTCTCGAGGACGAGGAGGAACACAGGGAGGGACGGGACACGCGAGGCCAGTGGACTTTGGAAAACCTTTGCCGCTACAACATCAAGTCTGCAAGCAACGACTTGGCCAGTGCATGGAAGGAAGTCCCTGTCAAGACTCTAGAAAATGGTTGGTCTCATTTGCTTCTCGGAACGGATGTGGAGCACGATTTTCTATGTTTCGACGTGGATGACTTCCATGCATGTCTCCGTGTACATGGCGACGATGTTGATGTGGACGAAGTGCGTGAGGGGTTGGATGATGACGAGGGCAATCCAGGGTATCAGACTATGTCTGATATCGAGGTTGCATCTTCAGTTGGAGGTGTCAGTACCCAGCTTGAAGATTCCGACGTCGACGACGATGATGCGGACTCCTCTCAGCGTGACACTACTCCAGCCATCCCCAAGTTGAGCGCACTCCGGGAACACGTAGATATCGTTCTTGACTACCTGGAACACCCAGACTGCAACAGGGAGATGGGGCTCTTGGGATTTGTGGAGGAAGTGCGTGCTTTCAGGCAGCGCATCATTAATTGCCAGAATCATCGTTCCTTGTGTCAATCAACCATTGACAGCTTTTTCAGACCTGTGACCCCCGCTGTGCCCAGCCCTGGCTCCACACCATTGCCTCCCCAAGACAGACCTTCATTCTCCGAGCCACAGCTCAGCACGTTAGGCACGGTGTAGTCGCCACTGGACGTGAGTTTGCGCCTCTCTTCAGAGTCGTCTGCAGTGGGTAGCCCATCACCACGTCCCAGCAACGCACCCCCAGGCCACCTGCATCAGCTACTCTCAGACTCTGACAGTGAATAAACAGTAAGATCTCGCCACTAGACCACACGGGAATTTACAGTGTTGTGCAGTGAAAAAAACAGTGCTCTGTGTTAATAAATTAGAATTCTGAGTGGAAAGACTTAAGTGCAGAGTGCAACACTGATTTTATTGATGTACAATGGAGTGCAAATTAGACTGGAGTGTGTAGTGTTAAGAAAATGGAATTATGAGTGCAAAGACTTAAATGCAGAGTGCAACACTGATTTTATTGATGTACAATGGAGTGCAAATTAGACTGGAGTGTGTAGTGTTAAGAAATTGGAATTATGAGTGTAAATGACTAAGTTCAGTGCAAGACTTCATGTACAGTGTACTGTAGGTGCTTCAGGTACTCCTTTTTACTGTCAGAGCCTGAGAGGAGGCGGGTTATTCATTGAGATGGCCAGGGACTTGTGAGTACCTAGAATGTTCCATATTGTACTGTATTTTCCATACTTACATCGAAAACCTCATTTCACTCTTTTGTGTCCCTTATTGGTGCTATGCATGTCCAGTAGTGAGGTGTTTTCCTGAATTAGGCAAGGTTGGGGACCGTAAGTACCAATCCAGGAGCCAGGGACATGTTGTAAGTACCCAGAGTGTTTAATATTGTATACACTCACCTCTAAAACCTCATTCTCTGGTTCCTTTGGTGTGAATTGGGTCTTAAATAGGTGCTATGCATGTCCAGTAGGGAGTTTTATTGGTATTTTTCTGAGTCAGGTTAGATTAGGGCCCATAAGTACAAGTCCAGGAGGCTGTGGCCCACTTTCCGGTCATGCCTTTGACTCTGTTACGTTGGATAGTAGAGGGATTACTGTATATATATATATATATATATATATATATATATATATATACAGTACCCTCGCGTCCAACACGCATTAGTCCAGCACGATTCGGGTCCAGCATGGAGAGCAATTAATTAGTATTATTTAATACGATTTAATTACTGCAACACGAGTGTGTTAGCATAAAACGCACAGAGCTCCGAGAAGTGGGCGAAATCCGCAGAGTTCACTCTAGCACGATCACCCCCGGTCCAACACGGTCATGCTGGACATTCCCTTGATGATGATAGCCAATGAAAACTTCTGATCAAGTAGCCTTCCCCGCCTGCTATCGTGACGTGATCATGATGCCGCCCAATTAAAAACGCTTCTTGTGTCACGTGATGTTTTGTTTAAATTTCTCCTGCCACAGCACCACTCAGTCGCATAATTGCATTGGTAGGTGCTTTTTTCTTGCTGCATTTTCTGCCCTTGTTACTGCATTTTACCCTGCTCACGATGCCTAGGAAGCCTTTTGAGAACCCCAAGAAGCGTCGGCACCTCCCTCAGGCCACCAAGCTAGAAAGCATCAAGAGGAAGAAGAAAGGGGAGAGGAAAGTTGACATTGCCAAGGCGTACGACATGAATGAAGCCAACGTAATCATAATAAAAAACTAAGACAAGATCCTGGCAGCCGAAGGCTATCACACGGCACTTCATACCAGGTTTGCCGAGGATACGATGGTAAATCGGAACGGTAACGTGGTAAAATTGCCGACGATACCACAGGCATTTGGAATTCATCTGGATGGATTCCTGCTGAGCATACAATGGGCAAAACAGAGTGACCAAAACCCAGGCGACTCGACAGAGAATGTATTGTACTACAGCATTGAACATTTAGCCTGACACTGAATACATATTTATATTTTAGAATAAATATCAATCGTTTTGAAACCCTTCTCATCGGCGTGTGTACCAGCTTATAAACAAAGTTGCTTCTCCTTATTCTCTACCGAGTCAACGACAGCGATCACTTTCCACAGTCACGAGACGGGGCTCTGGCAACAGTGTGAGAAGCATGCACTTTGCTGAGGATTACAGTGCTAGGATAGGCAGAAGCAGGACCTTCCATGGCTGTGGACAAAGATAGTGATTCTGAGTGTGATTTCGAAGGATTTATGAGGGAGGTTGAGGAGGAGCAACAGCCATAACCCGCTAGTGACGCCAGCAGCCATCCTCCGGGGACCCAGTAGGACTACCTACAGCCTTGGATACCACCTACCATACCCAGCAAGCCCACCAACACTATCTTAAAAGGTTAGTTATCATTCATAGCACAGTACCATTTATTATAATTACAATAGTACCAATATATGTATAGGTATATGGTAGGTATTTAGGGTGACTTTTCCGAGGGTTGCTGACATAATTCATTTTTCCCCATAAGCTCTACAGTATTGTTAGTCCAACACATTTTTAGTCCAACACTTGATCCATGCATGACAATATTACCGTGCTGGACGCGAGGGTATTATATATATATATATATATATATATACACAGGTAACTCGCACGGAACACGTGGGTTTCGTTCCTACCGTGCCGTGTTAGGTGCGAAATCGCGTATATTTAAACTACTCCGTATTTTGCTCCCTAGACCCGCCAAATGTGTTGTTTTGCTGTTATCTGTCACTGGTAATCACTAGAAAGCACTTTAAGTGGTTAGGTTTATTTAATGTTATAACTCACAAATACAGTACTCCAGAGCAAAACTTCAACACGCAAATACTGTACGTAAACACAAGCAAACATTCCGACGCCGATCATAGGTAATCATATAAATCAGGTTAACTGGTACCAGTGCTTTAACTTACAAGTACATACCAGAACAGTACATATTTAACTTAGAAATGCAGTACTGTGATATCGAATGATTTCAGTACATAATCTGTTAGGAATGGCTGGAAAAAAAAAAATGTTATGAATACATTTTCACCTTTTTGATATATGTTTATGGTAGTTTCGAGTTATTTTTTATGTTATCGTTGTGCCCATTCTTGGAAAAGGGAGCGAAAGAGTTGAATTTTCAGTCCTAAATGAGAAAACTGCACGTCCTCCAAGGCTAGACTCTGCCACGGGAGAATAAAGTGGAGGGTCAGTCTGATTAGCAATAAGGAAGTTGTGTCACAACTTCCAGCTTCCACACCATGAGAATGGCAAAAAATAGAATCGTAATGCAGTTTCAGAACTAACAATAAGTCTAATTATTACGAATACAGATACAAAGCAGAAATAAATACGTTTACAGACGGGGAAAACGTACTTCTTCCGTCATAACATGTTCATCTTTCTCTATCATTTTACCTTCATCTTTATCATTTTACCTTGTTATTTTCACAATATATATTGCTGTCTCGTAAACAGGGTGGTTGTTTGTGTTTTGCAAGGGAGGAAAAAGGTTGTATTTTCTGTCTGGGTCGAGATAATGGGTGTAACTATGTGTGGTTAGGCATGGCCACGAGCGAAAAAATCGTACATCCACTCCTCACGATAGCAGGTGTTGAACTGACAGATGATACATGAGAGGGTGAAGTCAAGGTCAGTCTCATGTCCCAGATTTTCGTTCACTTCCCGAAAGTTTTCACAGTTTTCTACAAGTTACATTGCATCAAATGATCCAAACCATTACAGCAAACCTGAGCAAATAGGTAAAGATACCAAGACAAAAATGTATTTTTCTCTGATTATAAGACTTTAACAAACAAACAAAAATGGCAATATTCCGACGCCGATCATGGGTAATCATATAAATCAGGTTAACTGGTTACAAGGCTTTATTTAATGGTTTAATTGCTTACAAGTACATACCAGAACAGTAAATATTAAACTTATAAATACAGTACTGTAGAAAAGCAGTACAGTAAGAGTTTAACGAACAAACAAAAAAGGCAATATTCTGACGCCGATCATGGGTAATCATATAATTCGGGTTAACTGGTTACAAGGCTTTATTCAATGATTTAACTTTATTTAAGTGCTTACAAGTACAGTACATACGAGAACAGTAAATATTTAACTTACAAATACTGTACAGTACTGTGGAAAAAACGAACAAATAAAAAAGGCAATATTCTGACGCCTATCAGGTAAACTGGTTATAAGACTTTATTTCTTGCTTTAACGTTATTTAATAGTACTTTAAGTTGCACAAACTTACCAGAACAGTACAGTACTGTAAATATTTAACTTACAAATACTGTGCCACTGTACTCGGGAATGTCTCACTGACTGAATACAGGTAACTCGCACGGAACACGTGGGTTTCGTTCCTACCGTGCCGTGTTAGGTGCGAAATCGCGTATATTTAAACTACTCCGTATTTTGCTCCCTAGACCCCCCAAATGTGTTGTTTTGCTGTTATCTGTCACTGGTAATCACTAGAAAGCACTTTAAGTGGTTAGAAGGTTTATTTAATGTCATAACTCACAAATACAGTACTCCAGAGCAAAACTTCAACACACAAATACTGTACGTAAACACAAGGAAACATTCCGACGCCGATCATAGGTAATCATATAAATCAGGTTAACTGGTACTAGTGCTTTAACTTACAAGTACATACCAGAACAGTACATATTTAACTTAGAAATGCAGTACTGTGATATCGAATGATTTCAGTACATAATCTGTTAGGAATGGCTGGAAAAAAAAAAACGTTATGAATACATTTTCACCTTTTTGATATATGTTTATGGTAGTTTCGAGTTATTTTTTACGTTATCGTTGTGCCCATGCTTGGAAAAGGGAGCGAAAGAGTTGAATTTTCAGTCCTAAATGAGAAAACTGCACGTCCTCCAAGGCTAGACTCTGCCACGGGAGAATAAAGTGGAGGGTCAGTCCGATTAGCAATAAGGAAGTTGTGTCACAACTTCCAGCTCCCACACCACGAGAATGGCTAAAAATAGAATCATAATGCAGTTTCAGAACTAACAATAAGTCTAATTATTACGAATACAGATACAAAGCAGAAATAAATACGTTTACAGACGGGGAAAACGTACTTCTTCCGTCATAACATGTTCATCTTTCTCTATCATTTTACGTTCATCTTTATCATTTTACCTTGTTATTTTCGCAATATATATTGCTGTCTCGTAAACAGGGTGGTTGTTTGTGTTTTGCAAGGGAGGAAAAAGATTGTATTTTCTGTCTGGGTCGAGATAATGGGTGTACCTATGTGTGGTTAGGCATGGCCACGAGCGAAAAAATCGTACATCCACTCATCACGATAGCAGGTGGTGAACTGACAGATGATACATGAGAGGGTGAAGTCAAGGTCAGTCTCATGTCCCAGATTTTCGTTCACTTCCCGAAAGTTTATTCACAGTTTTCTACAAGTTGCATTGCATAAAATGATCCAAACCATTACAGCAAACCTGAGCAAATAGGTAAAGATACCAAGACAAAAATGTATTTTTCTTTTATTATAAGTCTTTAACGAACAAACAAAAAAGGCAATATTCCAACGCCGATCATGGGTAATCATATAAATCAGGTTAACTGGTTACAAGGCTTTATTTAATGCTTTAATTGCTTACAAGTACATACCAGAACAGTAAATATTTAACTTACAAATGCAGTACTGTAGAAAAGCAGTACAGTAAGAGTTTAATGAACAAACAAAAAAGGCAGTATTCCGACGCCGATCATGGGTAATCATATGATTCGGGTTAACTGGTTACAAGGCTTTATTTAGTGATTTAACTTTATTTAAGTGCTTACAAGTACAGTACATACGAGAACAGTAAATATTTAACTTACAGATACTGTACAGTATTGTGGAAAAAAACGAACAAATAAAAAAGGCAATATTCTGACGCCTATCAGGTAAACTGGTTATAAGACTTTATTTCTTGCTTTAACGTTATTTAATAGTACATTAAGTTGCACATAAACTTACCAGAACAGTACAGTACTGTAAATATTTAACTTACATGTACTCGGGAATGTCTCACTCACTGAATAATTTCCCGCCTAGATCGTCACGTAATCAAAACAAACCGCGCGCTGCGGTGACGTTCGAGGATTTGATCTTTCAAAGGCCCCTCCTGCGTTAATTTGTAGTTTTCATAATGATTTTTTAATCTTACGTTGTCTTATATGTATCCCAGCCCTTACCGTGTATAATTGCAAGCGCGTTCCGTGAGATCGTGTTCCGTGCGAGTTACCTGCAATTTCCTGCCTAGATCGTCATGTAATCAAAACAAACCGTGCGCTGCGGTGACGTTCGAGGATTTGATCTTTCAAAGGCCTCTCCTGCGTTAATTTGTAGTTTTCATAATGGTTTTTTAATCTTACGTTGACTTATGTGTATCCCAGCCCTTACCGTGTATAATTGCGAGTGCGTTCCGTGAGATCGTGTTCCGTGCGAGTTACCTGTATATGTATATATATATATATATATGTATATATATATATATATATATATATATATATATGTATATATATGTATATATATACAGTATATATCCCGTATACACTCAATCCTCGTAAATCGCGGCAGTTTGGGTCTGGACCACTGCCGTAATTTACCAATTCCGTGATTTATGAATAATAACTCTTATGTGAAAAATTAATTTGGGTCTGGACTTCGGCCAACTCACCCCCACAGCACCCTACCTACGCCCATCTAGGCACCGTCAAACACAAACATTCAAATTTAGGAATATTCAGTGCATGTATTAAATAGAAATAAGCAATGTTAAGGGATCTCACCTTAAACCTATGACGAAGTTGTGTAAGTGAATGAAGTGGGGTGGTGTTGGGAAGAACGTAGAACCTCTCAGCACTTGTTCTTCCCAAACTCTTTCACCAGCTTTGAAAACTTCTCTCCCTTCTCAACACAACGAATGAGCTCCAAACATTGACTGTACGACAACGGCGGCAGCCTCTTGACGCCATACTGGTTACAGCGCTTCATCGGGGGGTTGGGGGTCGGGAGGGGCCATGTCAGGTAGGAGGCGGGGGAAAGTTGCATAAAAAAGTCAGGTAACTCTCGTACTCCACGGCGATGGTCTGTAGTGTGCGGACTGGCGGGACAAGAACAACAACAACATGGCGGCATTAGTATGCACACCTGCAACCAGAGATGCGTGATGATTGGTTATTGGGTCGCGATTTTCAGTTTGAATGCTGCGGATTACGGTTCTCCTCGGAAAAGGCCTACTTCGGTGCCTAGGTCCGCGATTTTCGTGAGTTAACAGTGATTTAAGGTAATCCGTGATTTATGAACACACGATTTACGAGGATTGAGTATATATATACTGTATATACATATATATATATATATATATATATATATATATATATATATATATACAGTATATATGTATATATATATCAGTGGTAGAGTGTGTTTTTTGTACACAGGTGAACCAGGGTTCGTGCCCCGCCAGGGTAATAAACTTTGGGAGTGTTCACCCAACCACATACTGCATTGGGGGACACAAAGGGTGCTGTGGTTGAACCAGTGTCGCTTACTATAAAGTATGCTTGCACCCAGTCGCCTTGCATGGGCCGATTACATTTGGTTCACAGACTACACACACATCCAAAGCCACTCCAACACTACAATTACACTTGCAAGCACTTCTCACCCTACATACAATCACTGCTAGACAGCCTAAGCCACTTGGTAGAGATACATTGACTGTATCTTCCCGACTTCGGTCGGGATAGGCCGGTCCTGCAGTGGATACTCAAACGGCTGATGATGATGATGATGATGATATGTACACAGGTCTCCCTTGTTTTACAATTGGTATGCGTTCCTAGAAAGGCAATCGTAAACCGAAATATCGTAAAGCGAAATTAAGGTTTAATGGGAAAAATAGGGATGCATTCCTGGACTCATGTATAAGAAACCCAAGACCCATACAATTGATCTATTATGCAGTAATAATGATGATGTTTTATGTATTGTAGTGCATCTGAATCACATACAGTATGTATGTACATTTGCAAACATAAAGACATGAAATGGCAAAAACAACATGAAATACAGCTGTACTGTTATGTACCCTCCTACTGCACTGTAGCTCCGTCCACCCTTAGTCGGTCCCCCCCGAGGCTGGAGGACATAATGCCTTAATGTCTCCTCCGAGGCTAGGAGACATCTTGGGCCAAAGCCCATCACTCGTCAACACAAGAGGTGGAGAGGGAGGAAGCAGGGGTGGTGGAGGTTTGGATGGGAGGGGTGGATATCTCAGGAGAATGAGAGGTGGTGGAGGTTTGGGTGGCAGGGCTGGATGACTCAGTGGTAGCAGAGGTAGATGGACTAGCAGTGGGTTTGAAGAAGCTGGAAATTGTTGTTTGCTTTGCCAGCCTCCTCCTGGCCTCGTACATCTCCTTGTAAACTTTTAGGGCTTGATCCACACCAGTCATAAATGTGAGGGAGCTCAGTCGTAAAATGAACACTTGGTACTAAAGAAGAAGGACCGTAAATGCGAAATATTGTGAAACAATACAGCGTAAAACGAGGGAGACCTGTACAGTAAAATCTCAAATTTCGATGGACATATGTACCAAAAAAACGCATCTAAATTCAAAACATGGAAATTTAAACTGAACTTCTTATGGGAAAAATCAATTTGGGTCCAGGGCCTCCCAACTTCCCTACGTAAAATCATGATTTTTTGCCCACCCTCCCTGTAAACTTTATGAACTGTAAATGTGGTTAAGTAACTGTAGTTCTGCACTGTATTGCCATGCTGTACTGTAGTGTACAATACAGCAAAATTTGTTACAGTTTGTCAATATCCTGTCAGAGTTTTTATTACAATAGTTACAGCACACTACTGTACAGTACTAACTTTAGGT
The DNA here is from genome assembly GCF_032717465.1 of Coenobita brevimanus. Classification (NCBI taxonomy): domain Eukaryota; kingdom Metazoa; phylum Arthropoda; class Malacostraca; order Decapoda; family Coenobitidae; genus Coenobita; species Coenobita brevimanus. The sequence goes on from NC_137035.1 coordinate 7,674,546, forward strand.
TATGGAATATTATCGCTTGACTGGCTGGTGTTGGTGGTGTGTTGCAGGGGTGGACCACTTAGTTGAAGTAGCCTCCTCTGTGGAGGTATCCAACTCAAATTCCTCAAAATGAAAATTATCCTTGAGTATCTGGACATCTGCAGTGTCAACATCTTCCTTCTTACCCTCTTGGATGGTTATATCTTGCAACACCCTAGTAATTGGCCTGAAGAAGGTGATGATATTTGACTGTTTCTGCTTATGAAGCCCATGACAGTATCGAAATTCGTGATTTTGCGTCGAAAAGTGAGGTAGGCAGACCACTCCAAAATGCATCTAAATTCAAATCAACGAATTCTAAACTGTTGAAATTTGAGATTTTACTGTATATATATATATATATATATATATATATATATATATATATTTTCTTATGTGAGCAAGGAGGAACCAAAGGCAACAAGCCCAAAATAACTGTGCCTTCCAAGAGAAAACAAAATACAAGAGAGAGCCAAATTCAAGATCCATTCATTTCGAGATGCCTGGACACACTGTGTTTGAAAGACTGGAGATCATAGGAAGCAGGAAATACAGACAGAGTTCCAGAGTTGACCTGTTGCATAAATGAAGGACTGGGAGTAAAGGTTAACTCTTGCATTAGAGAGTTGGACAGAAAAGGGGTGAGAGTTTTCTGCTTGACGGTTGCTAGGCGCCCGTCGTAGAGGTGGAGGAATGCATGCAGACAGTTCAGAGGAACAATGACCATTGAAGCAGCGATAGAAAAGAGATAAAGATGCAACAGTGCGGCGAAGAGACAGAGATTGAAGCGAGTCAGTAAGAGGGGGAGAGTTAATGAGATGAAAAGCCTTTGACTTCACCCTATTGAGAAGAGCTGTATGTGGGGAGCCTCCCCACACATGAGAGTTGGACTTCATGCAGGATATACAGTATTTTTATATACCTGTATATATATATATATATATATATATATATATATATTGATACACAGTTGATATATACAGCTGCTGCAAATTGACTTAGGACCTCCCCCCACACGGCATTACAAAACACAGAAATCATAGTATATCACAATGTTTGTTCGGGAAATTCCATTCATTAATATGAAATCATGTTTCCTTTGTTTTTAAGGACCAGTTGGATGCATTTTAGCATGGAATCACTTAGATCTCTAAAGTAATCTAAGGACATTTCTTTGTACCAAACGTTTGTCATTTCAGTCTTGATGTCCAGATTGGGTGTCTTCTTCTCTGCCATGATTTTCTTCATCTTTGCCCAGCAGTTTTCTATCGGCTTAGATCCGGACTGTTGCCATTCGAGTCGAGGACCTCAGTCCGATTATCCTGATGCCATTTTGTCACCTTTCTTGACTTGTGACATGGAGCTGAATTGTGCATGAAAAAGTCACACCCATGAATAGCAAAAAAGTTTAACAAATGATCTTTCAGAACTTGAATGTACCGGCCACCATCCATCATGAAGTTCATAGGAAGAAAGTAGAGGCCTCCCCTTCCCATTTCACCTGAGAAACACCCCCATACCATTACTGATTGTGGGTGCTTAACAGTCGGGACCATTTAAGCAGGGTCACATTGACTACGGGAGGCAGGGCGATGAACCTTGGTGGAACGCACCTGAAACACCTGAAATGTGCTTTCATCAGAAAACATAACTTTTCTCCGCTCATCCGATGTCCAGTGTGCATACTTCTTGGCAAACTGAATGTGCTGCTTCTTCATGTGGTCAGTGAGAAGTGGTTTCTTTGCTGCAGTGCGGCTTGGCAGACTCAGCTCCTTCTGCAAGCAGTGTTGGATAGTTCAAATTGAGACATCTTGTAACAGCTGGGGATGCATTCTCTTCAATTCTGCTGCTGTCAGTCGAGGATTCTTGATTACATCCCTATTCAGAAGCATATCTGTAGCTCTGGAAGTCATCTTCTTATTTTCACCGCCATGCTTGTGCTCTGGTACATCAGGTGGCAGGCTGCTCGCTGCAGCAAGAATCTTCATGACAGTTGACTTTGTGGGTCCAGTACGTTCACAAATTGTGTTGGTAGGAACATTATCCTGCCTCCATGTAATGATACGGACCCTCTCATCCCTCGAGCAGTACATTCCAGGCATGACAAGTCGACTGTAGGAAAATAACAGGGCAAACAGTAATGCATGCTAAAAAAGAGGGAGGTGCAGGCTCAGAGTGACGGGAACATATACTCCCACTCTCACTTCTGGACAAGCACTGACATGCTGAGTGTTTCACCACCTCCCTCCAACAAAAGAGGAGTTGCCAGTTACTTCTTGCCAAAAAAATTCACGTGGTAGAGGTGGAAACACAAAGTAAAGACAGACGCCTCTCCCATAGCAATTCCGTGTGTAGGTCCTAAATCAGTTTGCGGTGAGTGTATATATATATTTATATATACAGTATATATATATATATATATATATATATATATATATATATATATGTATATATATATACTGCATACAGTTATTGCTTGCATAATGCTCGATCCTAGAGGACAAAACTAGTCATAGCACGGCCCTTTTTGTTTTACTCCAAGAAATGGTCAAAATACGATTTTGACAAATATTACACGGGTGGAGAAATTGCCCTTTACTTAAAAAAATGTACAATGCTGCTACGATAGTGAAAACTTGGCCTGAGGCCAAAAATTATGGAATATTTAGTCATTATGCGAGAAATCTGTTCAAAACACAGTAAAGAACACAAAGTGCGGGCAGATTTAGTCGTAGCGCGTCGCATCTGCCTGTGACGTACAGTATGCATGTCACATGTCTGCTCAGGGTGTCGTCATGGTCTACTGAGCATATCTGAGCCACTCCAGTCAACCCTCTTCCCGTTCTGTGCCTCCACACATGCTGTGTGTTAACTTTGCTCTTTTCTTTGGCCACCTAACCCAGCTGACAGTGCCACCCCACCGTGACTCAGCAAGATGGCAGAAGAGTTTGATCCAGGAGCAGAAACTTAACGTGATCAAGCAGAAGGAGAGAGGAGATCGTAGTTTTCCCATTGCCAAAGTGTACCAGGTCAACACATGAACTACTGTATTCGTACAGTCCTGGGCAAGAAGGACGCTGTATTGAAGACATTGTGGGCCTAGGGGAGAACTGCCCTGGACAAAAGATTTCAAGTGTCTGACCCAGCGCCTGTTGTGATGGAAAGGTACCTGGTCATGTACTGCAACCGACGAGAGAGGGAAGAAGTTCCAATCGATTCTGTAAATGTACGAAGGACCCTGTGGAGCCGGCGTGGTCAGAGGACCGTGCTGGGGACCAGTAGGAGTCCTGCCCTGCCTTGGAACTCCACTCCTCCTCCCCCCAATAAGCCCACAAACTCTTCAATTCAGGGTGAGGAATCCTCCAGTGTTTGTATATACTGAAGTAATTTTTCGGTAAGTAAATGTCCTGGGAAGAATCCTGGAAAATCGCTCCAAAAGGTGAAGTTCGGGCTGGCTTGAGTACCATGAAACCCTTTAACATGTAAACATATGGCAGTATAATGTGGAATTTTCATAAAGCGGGACCTGCCAGGAACAATATTCGTGCGTAATGTGAAGAGTGACTGTATATATATATATATATATATATATATGTGTGTGTGCGGAGTGACGTGGAGGGACAGGTTGACGAATGAAGAAGTGAAGGAACGTTGTGGGGTAGATGTGGATGTGGTTGAGAAGATTAGGAGAAATACACTGAGGTGGTTTGGACATGTGGAGAGAATGGAGAATAAAAGACTAAGAGGGTGTATGTAGGTGAGGTGGAGGGAGGGAGAGGGAGGGGTAGACCGAGGATGAGGTGAAGGGATGGAGTTGAGAGGTATATGAGGGAGGGGGGGGTGAGTTGGGGGGAGGGTAGTCATATGGTAGGTGACAGAGCGACTTGGAGGCGTTGTGTTTGCGGCCACCCTTTGTGGGATTAGGGCATCGGGCTATAGATAGATAGATAGATAGGTATATATATATATATATATATATATATATATATATATATATATATGTATATATATATATATATATATATATATATATATATATATATATATATATATGTATATATATATATATATATATATATATATATATATATATATATATTTATATATATAAATGTATATATATATATATATATATATATATATATGTATATATATATATATATATGTATATATATATATATATATATTTGCCAGACACCTCAATCCTGTACGGGGTGGCCACAAACAAATCGCCTCCAAGTCGCCCTGTTCCCCCGCCATTTCACTGCCCTGCTCCCAACTCACACCCCCCTCTCTCATATACCTCTCCACCCCATCCCTCCATCTCATCCTCGGCTTCCCCCTCACTCTCCCTCCCTCCACCTCACTCACATACACTCTCCTCATCAGTCTCTCACCTTCCATCCTCTCCACATGGCCAAACCACCTCAGTGTGATCCTCCTAATGCTTCCTATCACATCCACATCCACACCACAATGCTCCTTTATATCCTCATTCGTCAGCCTGTCTCTTCATGTGACTCCACAGGCTCCTCTGAAATAACTCATTTCCACTGCTCTCACTCTTGACTTGTGTCCTTCCAACAACGTCCAAGCTTCACTTCCATACGTTAGAGTTGGTATCACAATACTGTCATGTAGTAACTTTTTCACTTCCATGCTCACTTCTCTGTTTCTTATCACTACTTTCAAGGAACCAGCAGCCTTTCTTCCTTGTTGTACCCTTTCAAGCACTTCACCCTCCAAACTTCCATCCTTACTCATTACACTACCCAAGTATATAAACATACTCACATTTTCCATTTCCTCATCATCCAACCTCACTGTACATTCACTGAATTCACCTCTCTCGAAGACCATAACTTTACTCTTCCCTATATTCATATTTAGATTCCGTTTCTTACACACTCTCCCAAACTCATCCACCAAGCCATGCAGCTCCCCTTTGTCTTCACTTCACAACACAGTATCATCTGCAAACAACAGTACTGGGAGTTTCCAGACACTGCCATCTCTCATTAGGGCCCACTCCAACATCCACTACCCTACCATGTATCTCTTTTATAACCCCATCCATATACAGACTGAACAATCATGGAGACATGACACATCCCTGTTTCAACCCAACGTTCAAATAGAAAAACCCGCTCTATTCACCATCCACACGCACTGCAGCCTTAGCACCATCATACATACTCTTCACAGCATTCAACAACTTCCCATCTACTCCATGTATTTTTAATACTTTCCACAATCCTTGTCTATCCACCCTGTCATATGCTTTCTTAAAATCCATGAAGGCCACATACAACTTCTTTCCCTTCTCTAGAAACTTTTCCACTAGAAGATCTAAGAATGAATATCAGATTTACACAGCCTTATCCCTTCCTAAAGCCTCCCTGTTCTTCTCCAACTACTTCCTCAGTTATTTCCCTAACTCTGTCAATAAGTATCCTACCATATACTTTTCCTGTTACACTAAGAAAACAAATGCTCCTATGATTACCACACACTTCTTTTTCCCCTTTCCCTTTGTCTATCTGTCTATCTATTGCCAGATGCCTCAATCCCGTTTGGGGTGGCCACAAACAAATCGCCTCCAAGTCGCCCTGTCCCCCGCCATTTCACTGCCCTGATCCCAACTCACACCCCTCTCTCTCATATACCTCTCCACCCCATCCCTCCATCTCATCCTCGGCCTCCCCCTCCCTCTTCCCCCCTCCACTTCACTCACATACACTCTCTTCGTCAGTCTTTCACCCTCCATTCTCTCCACATGGCCAAACCACTTCAGTGTGTTCCTCATAACTCTTCCTATCACATCCACATCCACACCACAAGGCTCCTTTATATCCTCATTCGTCAGCCTGTCTCTCCATGTGACTCCACAGGCTCCTCTTAAGTAACTCATTTCCACTGCTCTCACTCTTGACTTGTGTCCTTCCATCACCGTCCAAGCTTCACCTCCATATGTTAGAGTTGGTATCACAATACTGTCATGTAGTAACTTTTTCACTTCCATGCTTACTTCCCTGTTTCTTATCACTGCTGTCAAAGAACCAGCAACCTGTCTTCCCTGCTGTACCCTTTCAAGCACTTCACGCTCCAAACCTCCATCCTTACTCATCACACTACCCAAGTACTTAAATGTACTCACATTTTCCAATTCCTCACCATCCACCCTCACTGTACATTCACTGACTTCACCCCTCTGAAAGACCATCACTCTACTCTTCCCTACATTCACCTTTAGATTCCATTTCTTACACACTCTCCCAAACTCATCCACCAAGCCTTGCAGCTCCCCTTCGTCTTCACTCAGCAACACAGTATCATCTGCAAACAACAATACAGGGAGTTTCCAAACACTATCCTCTCTCACCAGGGCCACTCCAACATCCACTACCCTACCTTGTACCTCTTTTATTACCCCATCCATGTACAGATTGAACAACCATGGAGACATGACACATCCCTGTTTCAACCCAACTTTCAAAGAGAAAAATTCACTTAGTTCACCATCCACACGCACTGCAGCCTTCGCACCATCGTACATACTCTTCACAGCATTCAACAACTTCCCATCTACTCCATATATTCTTAACACTTTCCACAATCCTTGTCTATCCACCCTGTCATATGCTTTCTCCAAATCCATGAAAGCTGCATACAACTTTTTTCCCTTCTCTACAAAGTTTTCCACTAAAGATCTGATAATGAATATCTGATCTACACAACCTCTTCCCTTCCTAAAGCCTCCCTGTTCTCCTCCAACTAATTTCTCTGTTCTTTCTCTAACTCTGTCAATAAGTATCCTACCATACACTTTTCCTATTATACTAAGAAGACAAATGCCCCTATGATTACCACAGACTTCTTTTTCCCCTTTTCCTTTGTACAAGGGAATAATTATACCTGACTTCTAATCCTGTGGGACTCTACCTTCCTCCCAGGCCAATCTTCACATCTTCCACATCCATTCTACCACTGTCTCTCTCCCATGCTTCAATATTTCACCACACACTCCATCAATTCCTGGGGCTTTCCCCGATTTAACTTTCTTCATTGCTTCCACAACTTCTATCCTACTGATTTCTTCCTGTCTTCTCACCTCCCTCCTTCTCCCAGCCATTCCCCAGCCACTTATACTCGCATTACTTCCATCCTGTATGTTCAACAATTCCTTAAAGTGTTCTCTCCATCTGCTCACTTTTTCTCCCTTCTCCACTAGTAATCTACCATTTCTATCTTTCACTCCCCTACCAACTTCACTTCCACCCTGTCTTCCTCTTTTCACCTCTTTCCAGAACATTTTCTTACAGTCCCTCCACTTTACACTCAAATTCCTTCCAAATTCCTCATCTACTCTCTTCTTACTCTCTCTTACTAATCTTTTAACCTCTTTGTTCTTTCTACATATAACTCTCTCTTCCACCTCTCAACTTCTTCTACGCCCCTATTTCTCATCCATTCATTGTATGCTTTCTTCTTTTGTGCCACAGCCTGTCTCACCTCTTCAGTCCACCACGCTGTTCCTTGCACCCCCCTCCTACTTCTCTTCCTTCCACACACCACATCACATGGTGCACATATTTCTTCTGTAAATATCCTACACACACCTTCCACATCTCCCATCTGCTCCAATTCATATTTGCCCAATCGTTCCTCCACTTCTCTCTTATACTCTGCCTTTTTCTCATCCTCTTGTAACCTTTCCACTCTCCTTGCAACTACTCCTTCCTCTCGTCTTTCCCTTCTTCTATTCCTCCATCTTACTTGAATTCTAATTCTGGCCACCACCAAGTAGTGGTCAGAAAGTCCACTCCCCCAACCTCTATAAGCTCTTGCATCCATTACACATCTTCGCATCCTTTCATCCACACACATATAATCAATCTTTGCCTTCCTTTCATTCAGTTCACCACCCACCCTTCTCATCACTCGCCATATATACCTGTGGATCATTTGATGCCTGAAAAGGGTATTGACTATCACCAACCCCCTCCCAGCACAAATGTCCACTAACACACTCCCATTCTCATCTATCTCAGCAGGCACACCCCACTCACCAACTATTCCATCCACCTGCACATTCCCAACTTTACCATTCATATCACCGATCAAAAACACACTCTTATTCCTTCCAGACTTTTCCATGCAAACTTCTACATTTGTCCAGAACTCTTCTCTCGCTCTTCTTGCACGATCTTGCGTTGGCGCATACACACACACAATCGCCCACATTTGTATTCCAACTTTCAACTTTACCCACACAATCCTTGACCCAACTGATCCATACTGTCTTATGCTCCTCTTCCATCTTTTACTCACAACTACACATACTCCTTCCTTTGCCCTCTCATTCTCATCTACTCCTGCACATATACCCCATCCATACTCCCATTCTCTCACACTTTCACCTCTCCATTTTGTTTCAGTTATTCCACATACATCCACTTTCGCACCCTCAAGCACCTGGACAATCTCTCTCTCTTTCACCTCATCATTCGCTCCCCTTACATTCCATGTTCCGATAACCATGTCCTTTGTCCGGTCCTTGGTCGTCATCGTTTGGTCAGTCCTTGTCCGAGGCTTATTGTTTGTTTTTTTAGTTAGTTGTTTTCCGGGGAGGGGCACTAACCCTCCGCCAACCCTTTTAGTCGCCTTTTACGACAAGCAGGGATACTGGGGGAGTATTCTTGAAAAACCCCCCTACCTCCTTTGTACAAGGGAATAATTATACCTGACTTCCAATCTTCCTGGACTTTACCCTCCTCCCAGGCCAATCTGCACATCTTCCACATCCATTCTACTACTATCTCCCCCCCATGCTTCAACATTTCACCACACACTCCATCAATTCCTGGGGCTTTCCCCATTTTGAGTTTCTTCATTGCTTCCACAACTTCCATCCTACTGATTTCTTCCTGTCTTTTCTCGTCCTTCCTTCTCCCAGCCATTCCCCAGCCACTCAAATTCGCATTACTTTCGTTCTTTATGTTCAACAATTCCTTAAAGTGTTCTCTCCATCTGCTCACTTTTTCTCCCTTCTCAACTAGTAATCTGCCATTTTTATCTTTCACTCCCCTACTAACATCATTGCCACCCTGTCTGACTCTCTTTCCAGAACATTTTCTTACATTCCCTCCACTTTACACTCAGATTTCTTCCATATTCCTCATCCACTCTCTTCTTACTCTCTTTTACTAATCTTTTCGCCTCATTCTTCCTTTCTGCATGTAACTCTTTCTTTCATCTCTTAACTTCTTCCATGCCCCAATTTCTCATCTGTTCATTATATACTCTTTTCTTTTGTGCCACAGCCTGTCTTACCTCTTCATTCCTCCGTGCTGTTCCTTGCATCCCCTTTCGTCTTCTCTTCACCCCACACAGCACTTCACATGCTGCACATATTTCTTCTGTGAATATCTTGCACACAGTGAAGAGAGAAACCTGTTTTTTATACAGGAAAAATCATCCAATATATTACTAATATGCCGGGAATCGAACCCGGGACTCTCAGGTGAGAGCCAGGCAGCATTCCACTACACCACGACCAGGTAAAAGTTATCTCACATTGTCACAATCTTGTAACCGTTGTCCCTCCGCCCCCTGCTGTGGGCCTGAAAAGGATGAGATAACCCCCTGGCAGTCAGGCAAGTATGTGCTTTTAATCTATCCTAAGCATTTACGGTAAGTCTGAATGAAGAAAGCAACCTGTTTTGTACACGGGAAAAATCATCCAATATGTTACCAATGTTCCGGGAATCGAACCTGGGGCTCTGAGGTGAGAGCGAGGCAGCATACCACCACACCACAACCAGGTAAAAATTTTACCTGGTCGTGGTGTAGTGGGATTACTATATATATATATTTATATATATATATATATATATATATATGTATATACAGTATATATATATATATATATATATATATATATATATATATATGTATGTATGTATACAGTAAACCCTGTACTATCCGGATGCCCACTTCCCGGACTCCCCACTTACCAGACATTGTGGATATATATATATATATATATATATATATATATATATATATATATATAAACAGTAATCACTCCAATATCCGATGTAGTAGAGCCAAAGGCACGTCCGGATAGTGGGCCCCAGCCTGGATCTGTACTTATGGACCCTAACTCAGAAAAACACCTATACAACTCCCTCTGGACCTGCATAGCACATATTTAAGACCCAAATCACACCAATAAGAGCCATAAAAGACTGAAATAAATGCAAAAGAACCATAAAATGAGGTTTTAGAGGTGAGTTTATACAATATGAAACATTCTGGGTACTTACAACAAGTCCCTGGCTCCTGGACTGGTAGTTATGGACCCTAACCTAGCCTAACTCAGAAAAACACCTCCCTACTGCACATACATAGCACCTAAGACTCTATTCACACCAATAAAGGACATAAAAGAGTGAAATGAGGTGTTAGAGGTAAGTACAGTATGGAAAATACAGTACAATATGAAACATTCTGAGTACTTACAGCAAGTCCCTGGCCATCTCGATGAATAACCCGCCTCCTCTCTGACTCTGACAGTAAGAAGGAGTTCCTGAAGCACTTGCAGTGCACTGTTCATGAAGTCTTGCACTGAACGTAGCCATTTGCACTCAGAATTCCATTCTCTTAACACTGCGCACTGTTGTCTTACTTGTGCTCCATTGTACCTTAATGAAATAAGTGTTGCACTCTGCACTTAAAGTCTTTGCACTCATAAAACCATTTTCTAAACATAACACACTCTGGTTAAGTTACGTTACATTAAAAGTCAATTAAATCTTTGTCTTTTCACTCAGAATTCTAATTTCTTAACACTATGCACTGTTTTTTTTCGCAGCACAACACTGTACATTCCCGTGTGGTCTAGTGCAGAAGTTCTAGGCGTTTAATCACTGTCAGAGTCTGAGAGTAGCTCTTACAGGTGACCTAGTGGTGCATCGCTGGGTCGTGGTGATGGAGTACCCACTGCAGACGACTCTGAAGAGAGGCGCAAACTCACTTCGAGTGGTGACTCCACCGTGCCTGATGTGCTGGGCTGTGGTGCGGAGCATGAGGGCCTGTCTTGGGGAGGCAATGGAGTGGAGCCAGGGCTGGGCACAGCGGGGATCACAGGCCTGAAAAAGCTGTCAATGGTTGATTGACGCAAGGAACGACGATTTTGACGATTAATGATGTGCTGCCTGAAAGTGCACACTTCCTCCACAAGTCCCAAGGGCCCCATCTCCCTGTCGCAATCCGGGTGCTCCAGGTAGTCCAGAACGAACTCTAGGTGTTCCCTGAGTGCGTTCAGCTTGGGGATGGCTGGAGTAGTGTCACACTGAGATGAGTCCTCATCATCGTCGCCGTCCTCGTCGGAATCTTCAAGCTGGTTACTGACACCTGCAACTGAAGATGCGATCTCGATATCAGACATGGTCTGATAACCCAGGATCGCCCTCGTCATTATCCAACCACTCACGCACTTCGTCCACATCAACATCGTCCCCATGCGCACATAGACATGCATGGAAGTCATCCACGTCGAAGCCTAGGAAATCGTGCTCCACATCCTTTCCGAGAAGCAGACGAGACCAACCATTTTCTAGAGTCTTGACAGGGACTTCCTTCCATGCACTGGCCCAGTTGTAGATTGCAGACTTGATGTTGTAGCGGCGAAGGTTTTCCAAAGTCCACTGGCCTCGCGTATCCTGTCCCTCCCTGCGCTCGTCCTCGAGAACAACCTTCACCTCATCCAGGAACTACCTTCGGTACAGCCTCTTCATTGCCACGATCACTCCTTGGTTGGATGAGAGCAGTAGTATTAGGTGGCAGAAACATGCACCTAATGCACCCATTCTCAGCCACCAAGTCCTTGTCTCATGGTTGAGCTGGTGCACTGTCGAGGAGAAGGAATGCCTTTACCTGGTCGCATGGGATTCCCAGTTTCTCCGTGTGGTAATGGATGACCTCCTTGACGAAATGGTGGTGGAACTAGTCTTTGTAGATGTGGGCAGTGAACCATGCCTTCAAGGAATGGTACCAGACGACAGGAAGGACATCCATCACCCCACGAAGACACCAGGGCTGCTTTGGATGACCAACAATAACAGGCCTAAGCCGATGTATGCGGTTAGCATTGGCACAACACAAAGCAGATATCCGTTGTTTGCAGAGTTTGCGGCCAGGTACACACTTCTCCATCTCCTCGGCTAGAATGTTTGCAGGCAAAGAGCGATAGAATAAACCAGTTTTGTCAGCGTTGTAGACTTGACCGAGAGTGAGGCCCTCCCTGTCGATCAAGCCCTTCACCTTGTGCCGAAACTCGTCTACTCCATCCTCGTTGGCGTCCAAAGCTTTGCCATGAGACTTACAGTTGGTAAGACCATGTTGTAACTTGAACGCGAAGAGCCAACCTTCGGATGCCTTGAAGTCTAGGGCATCGTGAAGCCTTGCAAACTTCTCAGCAGCAGCCTTCAGCTCCGTGCCATGCACCATCACACCAGCAGCACATTGCTGTCAATACCAAATCAACGTGGAGCGGTCGACTTCTGCATACTTGGGAGTAAACATCACCTTCCTCTCCACGTTGCGTTTGCTTTTCAATGAGAAGTCAGCCGTGTACTGTACTACATGAGTTTATCTCGGGATCTCTTGATGTCAAACAAAGTAGACCGGGCCAGGTTGAATTCCCTCCTCTTCTCCAGAGTCAAAACCACTCTCTTCCTATTCTCAGGCGGCGGGGCCATCATCACACACACGAAGAAGAGGCACGAGAGCAGCAGGAGAGCCTGCAGCAGGTAAGGCTCCACCACAAAAATGAGCACGTGGGCAGCCATGACGATGAGCGTGCACACACGAGAGACGGGCGGTAAGTGGGGAGGATGCAGGGGCGCTCTAGCGGACGGCAGTGGAATGACGCACCAAAACACAGTTGGCCCACGCCGCGCACGCCAAGTTCAAATTACGGGCGGGAAAAAATCAGATTGTTTCCAAATTTTTTGCGTTTTTTTTGCCCATTTTCGGAATATTGGATCCCTGGACGAAAATGTCCGATAAGTGGGGATGTCCGGAAATTTGACGTCCAGATATTATGGGGATTACTGTATATCCAGTAATGCCTGTACTATCTGGATGAGCACTTTCTGGACTTCCCACTTACAGGGCATTGTGGACCTGGACCCTCGGAACCCAAAAATGGCCAGAAAAAGAAAAAAATCCCCCAAAATCCTAATTTTTTCCCACCCGTAACTTGAAATTGGCCCATGGCGCCAAACAGCTGTTGTTTATGCATGGCCCCTTCATCCCTTCTGTCCTTCCTCCCCCTTCTGCAGTCAGGGTTTCCATTTGGTATTTTTCATTACCAAATATGGGCCATTTTGGTATTGGAAAGTCTGTTTGGTAGTGAATCAGCATGATCCATTACCATACAGATTTTTCACATGTTTGAAGATACAGAGAATGGAGGCAGTGGACTGTCTGCTCTCTTTGATTAATCTGCTAGCATACATAGTGCAAAAATAAACATGCTGCTGATTATAAGGAGAGTGATTATTTCCATTTGTACCTATGATTAGTGAAGAATAAATGCTTCCTTTAACCCCTATCCGCCAGCTGACGTGTATGCACGACAGGATTCAGGGCACGGAGGGCCGCCAGTTGACTTGCTACACCACACTCACCTTCCCGCCACTGTTTGAGCGCGGGACCATTTTCTGTGATACCTACGGGGTAGGTAGGACCCCCAGGTACCCTGAGGTTGCGCGGTTCAGTTTGTACTCGGCAGTGATAACGAGAGGAGCCATGCCATCGTCCTTGACATTGTCCGATTCCGTCCCACCGCATGAAGGGCCGATTGCCTCATCAGGCCCTACGAAAGTTCAGCCCTTAGTGCCAGGTAAGGGCATAGTGATAGTGCCATTGGACGTGCCCTTGACGATACTCTCCTCTCTTACACGCAGTAGTACGTCTTCTGAGGAGAAAAAAACCTACCATGTGGAGAGCGAGCTCTCTCCCTCCTCCAACCCCTACTCACTCTCCGACGCCAGAGAGGGCTCTCCGACTTCTCCAGGAGGAAGGGACAGTCTGCAAGAGTGATGATTTCGGTGATCAGGAGGCGCAAGATGACCCAGGACATCGGGAAAGTGACTGTGGACCTGGCGGTCATCTGCGGAAAAAAATGCCGCCGAGCCGTTTCCCCCACACTCTCGCCCCCTGCATGCCGACGTATCTTCCTCCAGCGCTCCCCCACACCTCAGCCTACCACTTCAAGGGCAGGATCTCCACAACCAGGCCCTTCGGGAGTGGTATGAGTACTGAGCAGGTGCGTGGGAAGTGTAAATAGTGTACAGCAGTGCAGAGGTTTGTGTATTTTCATAAATGAGTGAAAAGTGTGATATTATAAGTGAATTATAGAGTGCTAAGATATAAGTCTTTTATAAGTTCTACAAGTGCATATAAGTGATTTATAGTAAGTGCAATGCAGTTGTTACTGTTTATTGGATATTGGTTAGGAAATTACTGGATATACCTTGAGTTTGCCTACCACTTGTGAGCGGGCCACAGTGAGCAGTATCTGCTTCACTATACCTAAATTATCTCAATACTCATGGGCAATGTGCCAAATATGAGCATCAGTGTATCTGTGATGATGTGAAGTACAAATAATGTTGGTTGTGTAAAACATTTATATAATTTTCACTATGACCCTGATTAGTACAAAGCAGTGTGATTTACAGTACAAATAATTACCTCATACTCTACGATCATGCGTGAAAGAGCAACAGCATTTACTTGTCAAAGTGCAATTACAAAATTGTGATGTAAAGTTCAGTTCTAAATGTCGTAGTAAAGGAGAAATATGATTATTTACGGAAGAAGTGAGTACAGAAAAACGACGAGATATATCCTTTCCCACACACCTACGGGGCTTAGTGGCATGGTGGTGTGGGCGGTGAATCCTTGGGTGAGCCACATGAACCGGATGATGACTCATTTTCACGGTGGTGAGTAAGGAGGAGTAGAAAAAAAACGAGTGGAATCTTCCGCATTCCAAGGACGCACAGGCAGTATTACAATCACCACTCCAGTCAGTGCTGCCAGTGCTAGCCGGCTGGACCAAGGCCATAGCCAGCGGCGCGTGCTTGGAGTCGAGAGCCAAAACGTGAAAAACCACTCGTCTTCAACTCATCCTCACTCATCGACGGGACCACCTAGACCTCGGGATACCTTCATTGGAAAGTGGAAGAGTTGGTGAGTCTTATGAACTTTCATTTGATTCTCTAGCTATTATAGTTTGGCAGATCTAAGGGTTTGAAGTAAGGGTATTTGTTCCAAATCTTGGAAATCGCCTGTAGGGAGGAGTGTGCTGCGACTGGGAGCCCCCCGGATTCTAAGGGTTAAGAATTTGGCAATGAAAAGTTAAATTTGGTATTGAAAATTGATGAGTTTGGTAATGTGGCCGAGCTCAGATCTGGCAACCCTGTCCCCAGTTACTGCCTAATCACTGTTGAGGGTAGATGTTCATCGCAATGGATGCCGCATGTGCTCGTTTTTGTGAATAAACAGTGAGTAAACTGCAATACCTCGCCACTAGTCCACATGGGAATTTGCAGTGTTGTGCAGTGTTAAGAAATTAGAATTCAGAGTGCAAAGGATTAACCCCTTAAACGCGGATCGTCTCGTTTGCGACGCTCGGCAAAAAGAACATAACGGCGGATCGTCGCATTTGCGATTCTAGTACATTTTGAATAACCGCGGGCAAGCAGGCTCCTGCTGGTATTGTCTATCAGTACCACCACCCTTTAGCTACAATTAGCATACTTTACCTTTGTACTACTGACCTCAGTTGTTGCCAAGTATCGCGTTTTTCCCCCGTCCCCCCCCCCCACCACGGCCCGGCCAGCCTGGCTGTGATACATGGCAGCGCTCTGAGCGCTCAGAACTGTAAATCTGCGCTCTCCTCTCACAAGCAGTTTATGCTAATAGGAAACGCTTGTTTCCCCAGTTGTAACACTAGCTTTTTTTCTCACGGTTTGCCCCTGTTTAGCGTCAGTTTACTGCAGGCTTTCAAAGTGACATTATGGCGAGTTCTAGCTCTTCCGAGTCAGTGCAAGCGGCCGACAGGAACGAGAATAAAGTGGCGGGCATAAGGCAGAATAAAAAGCACGCCGTGGTGATCTTTTGGGAAGTAATATGATTGAAAATAATGTAGTATACATGTTCTTAGCTGTGAAAATGGAAATGTTTGTTGAGTGACGGGAAGACCGCCGCCACGTTGCATGTCGGCCGTACGCTCCGTTGATTTTAGCCTTATTTTCAGTGCTTATTGTACAAATACGGATTCCAAACTACCTTTACGTTGTAGTATAAAGTTTACTGTGACAGAATGAGGCTGTGGTAGAGGGGAAACCGGGTTGCTGGAGGTGTGAAAGTGAAGATTTGGTTACCCAACTTTGCAAGTCTCCACAAGTCCTTAGGTAGTCCACGAATGCTGAACACCTGTCTCTGGAGAAAGCTGAATGTAAGTACTATCTGCCATACCAAGTATAATGATCTAGGGTTAATCTCTGATTTTTGGCTAATATTTTCCTACAGGTACTCAGACCGCGATACAACCCCTCCACTCGGGGGGGGTCGACTGTTCACGGCCGCGTTTAAGGGGTTAAGTGTGAAGTGCAAAGTGGCGGTTGAAATTGGCATGACGCAGTGAAGAACAGAATGTGCAGCATTAACCCCTTAACCGCGGGGCGTCACTTTCGTGACGCTTGGGAGCAAGGGATCATACCGCGGGGCGTCGCTTTTGTGATTCTGTGTTATTTTGAATTCACCCGGGCTTTCCAGTGGGGGCTTGTATCATCTATCAGTACTGACAATGTCCAACACTAGTCAGCACTCCTAATCTCATCTGTACTCCCATCCATTGTTGACAATTTAGCCATTTCTCCCCGTTCTTGACTCCCCACCCAACCCCCCCACCAATACCCAATGCTCTCGCCAGCCCGGCCATGCTACGCTAAGTAAATCTTCCCTGGAATTTTTCACTGATTTCATCCATTGAAATAAGCCCTATGTCGTATTCTTATACCAAATAATATATACAAGAAAGAAATCAGGTAAGTGAGAGTGCCATACACCTGGAATTGGCTAATTATCACCTGACAACACCTCACGTGCACTCGTTCGCTAATTTTCGCTGTTTTTTTCCCCTTGAAATATGCCGTATAATCTATTTTCGTAATAAATATACATGTAAGGAGAGAAGGGAGAAGCCTAAGTGATATTTACATTCACCTGGAACTACCTAATTTATAATGTATTGTCTAGATTTCCTGCCAATCATATCAGTGCTACACAAAGCTGTTTCAAGATTTAACATTGGTAGCTCTGATTATATATCTCCTAAGTAGGCCTCTAATCTATTTTCGTAATAAATATACATGTAAGGAGGGAAGGGAGAATATTTACATTCACCTGGAACTACCAGATTTATAATGTATTGTCTAGATTTCCTGCCAATCATATCAGTGCTAGACTTAGCTGTTTCAAGAAGTAATATTGGTAACTCTGAATAACCCCTAAAGCAGGCCTCTAGGCTGCCCCTGCGTTATCAGTGTACTCTCATCTTCCGAAGTGAGAGGACGTACGTTTCATCTTGCTGACTTCAAGGCCTTTTTTTCACCCCCATGCAAATGGCTCTGTGACCTTTACCCCCTACTAAACCTCGTGTGGAAAGAGGTAAAGGGCTGACAATTGATAAAAGAGAGACTATGATCTTTCTATTGAGTAAAACAGTGCAAGTGGAATTGTAAATAATGTGTAAATAATGTGTAAACAGCAAGTGAAAGTAATGAATGTAAATATACGTGAACAATGGAAAATAGTTTTATAAGTTATTTCAAGTGACAGTGCACAACACAGTGTAAATAAAATAGAAATGTAAATAACGTAAATAAAATAGAGAACGTAAATAGAAATGTAAATGAGTAGTATTATAAGATTACGAGTATATACCCTAGGAGTAATGAAAGTGAAAGTTTCACTCTAGCATGTCTGAATACTATGAGTTATGAGAGTGAAGATGAAAGTGACATTCACTCTCAATGCCAGTATACAGGACGAGAAAGTGAATGCTACGTATTTTACTGAAAGAAATTGAATCCCTACAGTGACAATAAACTAATACTACTGAAGGAAACTTATGGATAAAGACTGTAGATATATATAAGTGTTATATAGTAATAGAAATATAAAGTGTGAGGGGTTTTATGAATAATAAATGACAGGCTACCATGAGCGAACTAGTGCCAGTGCGACGATCAGACGCGCTCGTAATTTCCATTGCTTTCACAGTGTTTTTTTTTTTTTTTAGTATGGATCCCAAACTACTTGAAAATTGTAGAATAGTGTTTATAGTGTTTGTATCTGGCTGTGGTAATCATATTACGGGTTGTCGGGAAGTGTAAAGTGGAGACTTCGTTACCCTACTTCAGAGGTCTCCACAAGTCCTACGGTAACCGACGAAGGCTCAACAATCATTCCAGGAGAAAGCTGAAGGTATGTGCCATAAGCATATGTAATTTTATTATTCTAGGACTAATAACTGATTTTTGGCAAATATTTTTTGAGAGTCTGTCGGAGCCCAAATAACCCCGCGGCACACGCAAGTTATTGGTAAACAAGCCCGCGGTGTAGGGGTTAAACAATTATATTTCACAGTGCAAAGAATTAAGTGTAGCATAACACCAGATTACTATACGTGCTTCAAGAGCATTTCCACCACTACCAGAGCCTTAGAGGAGGTAGCCATGGTCATATTGTAAGTATCCTGTACACTGCCAAGTATTTTCCGCACTCACTTCTAATTCCTCATTCTCTGGTTCCTTTTCATTTATTTGATGCTTTATGTCCATTATTGGTGTGAATAGGGTCTTAAATAGGTTTAAATAGGTGCTATGCATTTCCCATAGGGAGGTGTTTAGGTGGCTTTCAAAGTTAGGCTGGGTTAGGGTCCATAAGTACCAGTCCAACAGTCAGGGTCCCACTTTCCGGACATTCCTTTGGCTCTATTACATCGGATGGTGGAGAGATTAATATATATATACATATATATATATATATATATATATATATATATAAATGTGTGTGTGTGTGTATATATTTGTACAGTATGTACCTTAGATAGATAGATATAGCATATAGGTACATGTCTATCTATATTCTGTCTATTGCCAGACGCCTCAATCCTGTTTGGGGTGGCCACAAACAAATCGCCTCTAAGTGGCCCTGTCCCCCGCCATTTCACGGCCCTGCTCCCAACTCACACCCCCCTCTCTCATATACCTCTCCACCCCATCCCTCCATCTCATCCTCAGCCTCCCCCTCCCTCTTCCACCCTCCCTCTTCCACCCTCCACCTCACTCACATACACTCTCTTCGTCAGTCTTTCACCCTCCATCCTCTCAACATGGCCAAACCACCTCAGTGTGTTCCTCATAACGCTTCCTATCACATCCACATCCACACCACAACGCTCCTTTATATCCTCATTCGTCAGCCTGTCTCTCCATGTAACTCCACAGGCTCCTCTTAAGTAACTTATTTCCACTACTCTCACTCTTGACTTGTGTCCTTCCAACAACGTCCAAGCTTCACTTCCGTACGTTAGAGTTGGTATCACAATACTGTCATGTAGTAACTTTTTCACTTCCATGCTCACTTCCCTGTTTCTTATCACTGCTTTCAAAGAACCAGCAACCTTTCTTCCGTGCTATACCCTTTCAAGCAATTCACCCTCCAAACCTCCATCCTTACTCATCACACTACCGAAGTACTTAAACGTACTCACATTTTCCAATTCCTCACCATCCAACCTCGCTGTACATTCACTGACTTCACCTCTCTCAAAGACCATCACTTTACTCTTCCCTACATTCACCTTTAGATTCCGTTTCTTACACACTCTCCCAAACTCATCCACCAAGCCTTGCAGCTCCCCTTCGTCTTCACTCAACAACACAGTATCATCTGCAAACAACAGTACAGGGAGTTTCCAAACACTATCCTCTCTCACCAGGGCCACTCCAACATCCACTACCCTACCTTGTACCTCTTGTACAGATTGAACAACCATGGAGACATGACACATCCCTGTTTCAACCCAACTTTCAAAGAGAAAAATTCACTTAGTTCACCATCCACATGCACTGCAGCCTTCGCACCATCGTACATACTCTTCACAGCATTCAGCAACTTCCCATCTACTCTATATATCCTTAACACTTTCCACAGTCCTTGTCTGTCCACCGTCATATGCTTTCTCCAAATCCATGAGAGCCGCATACAACTTCTTTCCCTTCTCTAGAAACTTTTCCACTAAAGATCTAAGAATAAATATCTGATCTACACAACCTCTTCCCTTCCTAAAGCCTCCCTGTTCTTCTCCAACTAATTTCTCTGTTCTTTCTCTAACTCTGTCAATAAGTATCCTACCATACACTTTTCCTATTATACTGAGAAGGCAAATGCCCCTATGATTACCACACACTTCTTTTTCCCGTTTTCCTTTGTACAAAGGAATAATTATACCTGACTTCCAATCCTCCGGGACTCTACCTTCCTCCCAGGCCAATCTTCACATCTTCCACATCCATTCTACTACTATCTCTCTCCCATGCTTCAATATTTCACCACACACTCCATCAATTCCTGGGGCTTTCCCCGATTTAACTTTCTTCATTGCTTCCACAACTTCTATCCTACTGATTTCTTCCTGTCTTCTCACCTCCCTCCTTCTCCCAGCCATTCCCCAGCCACTTATACTCGCATTACTTCCATCCTCTACGTTCAACAATTCCTTAAAATGTTCTCTCCATCTGCTCACTTTTTCTCCCATGTCCACTAGTAATCTACCATTTTTATCTTTCACTCCCCTGCTAACTTCACTTCCACCCTGTCTTACTCTTTTCACCTCTTTCCAGAACATTTTCTTACAGTCCCTCCACTGTACACTCAAATTCCTTCCAAATTCTTCATCCACTCTCTTCTTACTCTCTCTTACTAATCTTTTCACCTTTCTCTTTCTTTCTACATATAACTCTCTCTTCCGCCTCTCAACTTCTTCCACGCCCCTATTTCTCATCCATTCATTGTATGCTTTCTTCTTTTGTGCCACAGCCTGTTTCACCTCTTCAGTCCACCACGCTGTTCCTTGCACCCCCCTCCATCTTTTCTTCCTTCCACACACCACATCACATGCTGCACTTATTTCTTCTGTAAATATCCTACACACACCTTCCACGTCTCCCATCTGCTCCAATTCACATTTGCCCAATCGTTCCTCCACTTCTCTCTTATACTCTGCCTTTTTCTCATCCTCTTGTAACCTTTCCACTCTCCTTGCAACTACTCCTTCCTCTCGTCTTTCCCTTCTTCTATTCCTCCATCTTACTTGAATTCTAATTCTGGCCATCACGAAGTAATGGTCAGAAAGTCCACTCCCCCAACCTCTATAAACTCTTGCATACATGTATTTCATTATTATATGTTGCTCCTTTTTAATACCTTTGTGGTACAGGTAGGATTTTGTGGCCAAGAATGGTGAGTGAATGAATGTCTGGCCCATTTCACTGGGCATGCTGTTGATTAGTTCTCCTTCTGTCCTGGTGTCTCTTTCTTTGGTTTCTGAACCATGCCTCAGCCCATCATTGGGCGGGAAAAGTAGGTGAGGAGATGACACTGTTGTTTCATTGCATCTTTTTCTGCAGTTACTCCAGATTCACAGTTGATTTTAATAAATTTCAAGTAGGTATGTTCCATTGATACATATAAAGCAGGTTTTCCAGTTTACCATTGTTTATATTACTGGTTGTACGAAAAAATTATAATATTTTAGACCATTAAGTGTACAATAAGTGTTAATTCGTCAGCAAGTTGTTAATAAAGTACAATAACTACCATATCTCCCTACGTGTCAAGTGGGGTTGGTGGAGGATTAGTGCCCCTCCCTGTAAAACAGTTAACTCTAAGCCCTTGGCCACCCCGTTTGGGATACATGGCGTCTGGCAATGAATGAATGAATGAACTACCATATTGCACTTTTGCTGGTGTTGGTACGCTTGGGTACCGGTACTTTATCAGTGCAAAAAATGGTTACTTTTATTATGGTGGGTATGATTCAAGATGGCTTAAAGAAACTAATTAAAAAAAAAAAAAAAATCTTTATCCATTTGGTATGGATAAGAATTATGTTTAAGATAATGACAGATTGTTTTTTTTTTTTTTCTGATAAGAAAAATCTCAGCACTCAAAGGGTTAACTGAGGACTATACAGTAGTTCCTTCACCTTAACCCCTTAACCGGGGGCGTCACTTTCGTGACGCTTGGGAGCAAGGGATCATACCGCGGGGCGTCGCTTTTGTGATTCTGTGTTATTTTGAATTCACCCGGGCTTCCAAGTGGGGGCTTGTATCATCTATCAGTACTGCCGATGTCCAACACTAGTTAGCACTCCTAATCTCATCTGTACTCCCATCCATTGTTGACAATTTAGCCATTTCTCCCCGTTCTTGACTCCCCTCCCTACCCCCCATCCATTACCCTATCCTCTCGCCTGCCTGGCCGTGCTACGCTAAGTAAATCTTCCCTGGAATTTTTCACTGATTTCATCCATTGAAATAAGCCCTATGTCGTATTCTTATACCAAATAATATATACAAGAAAGAAATAAGGTAAGTGAGAGTGCCATACACCTGGAATTGGCTAATTATCACCTGACAACACCTCACGTGCACTCGTTCGCTAATTTTCGCTGTTTTTTTCCCCTTGAAATATGCCGTATAATCTATTTTCCTAATAAATATACATGTAAGGAGGGAAGGGAGAAGCCTAAGTGATATTTACATTCACCTGGAACCACCTAATTTATAATGTATTGTCTAGATTTCCTGCCAATCATATCAGTGCTACACAAAGCTGTTTCAAGATTTAACATTGGTAGCTCTGATTATATATCTCCTAAGTAGGCCTCTAATCTATTTTCGTAATAAATATACATGTAAGGAGGGAAGGGAGAAGCCTAAGTGATATTTACATTCACCTGGAACTACCAAATTTATAATGTATTGTCTAGATTTCCTGCCAATCATATCAGTGCTAAACTTAGCTGTTTCAAGAGCTACGTTGGTAGTGCTGAATAACCCTCAAGTAGGCCTCAACCTGAGCCGGCCCTCCTAGCAGTTCTCTCTCAGATTCCGAAGAGGAGGTACGGCTCATCCTCTTGCTGACTTCAGGGCCTTTTTTCACCCCCATGCAAGGGCCCTGTGACCTTTACCCCCTACTAAACCTCGTGTGGAAAGAGGTAAAGGGCTGACAATTGATAAAAGAGTAACTACGATCTTTCTATTGAGTAAAACAGTGCAAGTGGAATTGTAAATAATGTGTAAATAATGTGTAAACAGCAAGTGAAAGTAATGAATGTAAATATACGTGAACAATGGAAAATAGTTTTATAAGTTACTTCAAGTGACAGTGCATAACACAGTGTAAATAAAATAGAAATGTAAATAACGTAAATAAAATAGAGAACGTAAATTGAAATGTAAATGAGTAGTATTATAAGAATACGAGTATATACCCTAGGAGTAATGAAAGTGAAAGTTTCACTATAGCATGTCTGAATACTATGAGTTATGAGAGTGAAGATGAAAGTGACATTCACTCTCAATGCCAGTATACAGGACGAGAAAGTGAATGCTACGTATTTTACTGAAAGAAATTGAATCCCTACAGTGGCAATAAACTAATACTACTGAAGGAAACTTATGGATAAAGACTGTAGATATATATAAGTGTTATGTAGTTATAGAAATATAAAGTGTGAGGGGTTTTATGAATAATAAATGACAGCGTACCAAGAGCAAAGTAGTGGAAGTGCGGCGGTCAGACGCGCTCATAATTTTCATTGCTTTCACAGTGATTTTTTTTTTTGAGTATGGATCCCAAACTGCTTGAAAATCATAGAGTAGTATTTATAGTGTTTATATCTGGCTGTGGTAATCATATTACGGGTTGTCGGGAACTGTAAAGTGGAGACTTCGTTACCCAACTTCAGAGGTCTCCACAAGTCCTACGGTAACTGACGAAGGCTCAACAAACATTCCAGGAGAAAGCTGAAGGTATGTGCCATAAGCATATATAATTTTAATATTCTAGGACTAATAACTGATTTTTGGCAAATATTTTTTGAGAGTCTGTCGGAGCCCGAATAACCCCGCGGCACACGCAAAACATCGGTAAACATGCCCGCGGTGTAGGGGTTAATATGGCCTCCCCCTGTTTTTTTTTTTTTTTCTGTAGCTCATTGACAGAAGGAAACAATATTTGTGCTCTAAATCCTTTCCATTTCTTTTCTTTGTTACCCTAGTGTTAATCTGTTGTTAGAACTTTGAATTTAAAATGTAGTGATTACAATTTAAGGCCAAGTTAAAGTGAAAAGTGTATAATTATCCTACTTGATTTCAGGGAGAAAATGGCATCTTAGAATCACCAACCGGTACTGGTAAGACCCTCTGCCTGCTGTGTTCAACCTTAGGGTGGCTGGAGATAAAGAAAGCTGAATATAAATCTCGCCTCCACACCACCAGCAGTCAGGATGTCCCAGAGTTTCTTCAGTCACTAAGTTCCCAGTTGATGACAGGAGCAGGACAAGCATGGGGAGATAGGAATGGTGAGTTGTGGCGGTGGTGGTTGTTATAGTGTACTGACGATGGTAGTTGTAATGATGATGATAGGTATGGTGGTGATGTTAATTATAGTGGCTGTTGTGTGGTGAAGAAACTGGAATAATTTTAAGGCCATGGCAAAGAACACCAAAAAGAAACAGAGGAAAACAATAAATTATCCTTTTGGGAAATGTCTCTCTTGATGATGATGGTAGTAGTGGGAACCAGAATGAAATATAAATAAAAGTACATCTTACTGAATGGCGAAAGAGTTAATCTCGTTTTCAAACAGTAGTAAACTACTAAACCATCCTCTTACCCTTTTTTCTGTGTCCAGTTGCCAACATATACAAGGCCCCCAGTTTTAGTAATTGTGAAGTGCCACATTGGGTGAAATTGTCTTGTGGCAATAACAAGCTTCCTGTGGCCTCATACTATCCTAAGAACAGCAGGGAGTCCAGAAAAGTCGACTCCATTAGGGTCGCATTTTACCCTCCTCGCATTGCCCAGACGTGTCCACCATCCTGACACAAAGTGCAGCTTAGTTACATACAGTAGATGGACAGTGGCGGGACTTTGTTGATGTCATGGTGGGAGCCAGTGACAGGCCACAACACAGACCATTTGGCCCTTGCACAGCCAGTCACAGCACACATTGCACTCCCATTGCATGTGTTGTCCAGATAGTTTGTTATTCCACGTCATCTGTTGCCACCCCCCCCCCACCCCACCCGCAATCAGTGGCTGATGTCAGTATTGATGGAGATACTAGCACAACCAGAGGACAAAAGAGTGTCTGAGGGCCTGCTACAGTAGTTGGACCAAAAACAGGTAAAAGGAGGCATAATCTTGGGCAGTATTACATCCTTTTTTTTAATTATTATTTTTATGTTGTTAATCATGCTAGAACATTATACTAATACCTTGCATTTACAGTCACATCCACTCCGCCTTCTCATTCTCTCATCCACAAATGCGTACACTCAACCCTTGGCTATCACTCCTAATTGGTCCCGCTATTGTCTGCGCTATAGCCGAAACCGTGATAGCCGAATTGAAGAACTTATGGTAATAATTCTAATTGGTGCCATGACCTCATATTCACCCCTAAGATTCCTTTTTTGTACCACATATTATTATATAATAGTCTAAAAATGAGCATGTTTTATGATGTGATCACGATTCTTATAAATACCCCTCACAGTTGATTCATTGATATTATGTTTCTTCCCCACACTTCGCTTGGTCTCACCATTCTCTATAAGTTTCACATTTCCAGTTTATCTGCATAACTTAGGTTCTTCCTCTTCTTTATTTCCCTGCCAGGTGCCGCAGCATTATGTTGGGTGATGGTAGGGGGACAGGGAGGGGGTACGTTGGCCATGGTCATATCATAAAAAAGGTTATTGTTTCCACTATCACTGTTCACGGTCTGAGGGCGTGCACTTGAATGGTTTGGCAGGCAGGAGACTCGGTCGGGCTGCCAAATCAGCGCTCGGCTGGCGCTGATGTCACACAACCAATCACGGAGCGAAGCTTTTGTTGGCTGGGTGGAGCACTAGAGCCTGGACTTTTTGAAATTTTCAAACATTTGCGGTGCGCAACAGCAGGCATTTAGTGCATGATAAAGGTATCTGGGTAGTTTTTTATATAGGCGTGATAACAAGATACGCTATAGTGGAACCCGTGATAGCCGAGGGTTGAGTGTAATTAATCATTACCTTCCATTCATTCGGTTCAGCACCCACCCTATCTTATCCCTTGCCATGTCTACATGTGGATCATTTTGCTTCTAAAGAGGATATTGGCTATCACCAACCCCCTCCCCACACAAATGTCCACTAGAGCATTACCATTCTCATCCACATCTGCAGGCATATCCCACTCACCAACAACTGCATCCACCTTCATATTCTATTCTTTTCCACTCATATCTCCAGTCAAAAACGTTCTTTCACCCCTCTCAAATTTTTCCATGCTTGCTTCCACATTTGCCCAAAACTCTCATATCTCCAATCAAAAATGCTCTGTCACTCCTCTCAAACTTTTCCATGCTTGCTTCCACATTTACCTAGAACCCCTCTTTCTCTCTGTTTGCATGGATTTCTGTTAGCTCATATACACACAGTCAACCACTTCAACACCTAAATTAAAGCTCCCCTGACTCTATGCATTTTAATGAGTTCAGATTTAGTCTTTTCACTCTGTCTTCATATTATGAAAGCCTCTGAACATCATGTATTGTTTTTGTAGTTCTCTCTGTGCATTTTCTAATGAATCTATAACCATTCTATAATACAGACACCTAAACAGCATTGCATAGTCTAGATGTGGCCTTTCTAATTCTGGATAATGATATCCAGATGCTCACAAATCTGTATCATATACTCACTTGCCATATCTATCATATTTCTAGGCCTAACACACCTCCTACCTTCAGATTTGTTCAGAAATACCCTTTTCAGCACTTTTCACACGCCGCACACTCTCTTCAGCTCTGGTGTCCAGAGACTTTCTTACTTTGCATCTTCCATGAATCACATTATTCTCTGTCCTTTCTACTCTCTTCAGTCCACATACATTCATACATTGTTCAACAGTTTCATCTCCACTGCATCTATCTATCTGTTGCCAGACACCTTAATCCTGTAAGGGGTGGCCACAAACAAATTTCCTCCATGTTACCCAGTCCCCTGCCATATCACTGCCCTGCTCCCAGCTCACCCCCTCCCTCCCTCATATACCTCTCCATCCCTCCATCTCATCCTTGGCCTCCCACTCCCTCTCCCTCCCCCCACCTCACTCACATACACTCTCCTCATTAGTCTCACTCTCCATCCTCTCCACATGGCCGGACCACCTCAGTATATTTCTCCTAACGCTTTCCATCACATCCACATTCACACCACAATTCTCGTTCATTTCCTCATTTGTCAGTATCACTCCATGTGACTCCACATGCTGCTCTCTCATAACTCATTTTCACTGCTTTTACTCTTGACTGTCCTTCCAACAAGGTCCAAGCTTCACTTCCATACATTACAGTTGGTATCACAATACTGTCATGCAGCGACCACTTTGCTTCAGTGCTCACTTTTCTGATTCTTACCACTACTTTCAAAGAACAGCAACCTTTCGTCCTTGCTCCTTTTCAAGCATTTCACACTGCAGACTTCCATCATTACTCATCACGCTACCCAAGTACTTAAATGAACTCAAATTGTTATCTATCTATCTACTGTATCTATTGCCAGACGCCATAATCCCGTAAGGGGTGGCCATTTGACTCTGAGTTATTTGTTTTACGGGGAGGGGCACTAACCTTCCACAACCCACTTGTTGACACGTAGGGAGCACGTATGGTTTGGTTATATGGTTACCACCCAGCGTTGTAAGTGGTTTCTTGGCTTACAGGAAACCATTTGGCTTGTTACTCGATGTAAAGCCACCTATAAAGGAAAGAAAAGCAATAAGAAGTGACAGGAAAGATGGGAGAAATAGGAAGAGAGGAGGGCAGGCACAGAAAAAGAATGATAAAGGCTAAGGAAGAAGTAGGTAGCACTACTTCAAGTGAGTGGATGATGGTTGCCACCACCTATCACAATATTATTAATATTTTTATCCATCCGTCCATCATCCAATCCTGTGTTGCCTCACAAGGAGCGTAGGAGCCCAGGGCTTGGCAAGTTGCTCATGACATTTAAGATGAGGGTGACCAGCCTCACTTATCCCTGAGTGGCATTACCTGAGCAATAAACCCCAACCACCGCTTGGATGTAAACCTGCCCAGGCTAAATCCGATCGGATTGCCTTAATTACCCTGTAAACCACCAGGTGCCATAATTTGGTTTTATGGTTACCAACCAGCGTAGTATTTTAAATGGTTTCGTGGTGTACAGGAAGCCATTTGGCTTATCACTAAATGTAGGGTCACTCTTAGACAGAGGGAAGAGGAAAGAATGAAGGAAAGAAAGACAGAAGAGGAAGGGAGGAAAGAAGGAAGCACAAGAGGAAGAGGCAGGTACTGGAGAGCAGCACTACATCGAGTGAGTGGATGGTGAGTGCCCCCACCCACCACTAATCATCATCATCATCGTCTAAACCTGTGTTGCCTCATGAGGAGCGTAGGATCCTGGGGCTAGGCCAGTTGGTCTTGACATTTAAAATGAGAGTGACCAGACCCACTCATCCCTGAGTGACATTACATGAGCAATAAACCCCAACCAACCCTTGGATATGAACCGAGACAGGCTCAGTCCAATTCAAGGGCCTCAAGTACCCACTAAACGACTAGACGCTTTAGTTTGGTTATATGGTTACCACCCAGCATAGTACAGGTAAATGGTTTCGTGGTGTACAGGAAACCATTTGGCTTGTCACTCAGAGTAGAGTCACCCGTAGACAGAAGAAAGAGGAAAGAATGAATGAAAGAACAACATAAGAGTAAGGAAACCCTAGAGCAGCACTACATCGAGTGAGTGGATGGTGAGTGCCCCCTCCTAAAACTAATATTTTTATTATTAATATAATAGTTCTCATTGTATGTGGGTATGTGGGTGATTACCTCTGTCTGTATTTCCTGCTGCCTATGATCTCCAGTCTTTCAAACGCAGTGTGTCCAGGCATCTCAAAATGATCGGATCTTGAATTTGGCTCTCTATTGTATTTTGTTTTTCTCTTGGAGGGAACTGTTACTGCAGGCTCATGGCCTTTGGTTCCTTCTTCCTCGCTTAAAAAAAAAAAAAAAAAAAAAAAAAAGCCCTTGGAGGTACTGTCATGAGACTGGAAAGTGGCTACAATCTTGACATTTAACCACACACTTCACCACTCTTAGTCAGAGAGCAATCAGCCACATGGAAATGGAGTGAGAGTCCAAGCAGAGACTCACACTCCTGTCTGTCTATCTGTGGCCAGATGCCATAACCCTGTAAGGGATGGCCGTTTGTCTTTGAGTTAGTCGTTTAATGGAGAGGGGCACTAACTCTCCACCAGCCCACTTGTTGACATGTAAGGCACACGTATGGATAGGTTATATGGTTACCTTTCAGCATCTTAAAGGGTTTCCTGACTTACAGGAAACCTTCTGGCATGTCACTCAGTTTAAAGCCATCTGAAAAGGAAAGAAAAATAGTAAAAAGTGACAGGAGTGATGGGAGAAATAGGATGAGAGGAGGGCAGACACAAAAAAAGATGAAGGAAGATGTAGGCAGCACTACATCAGGTGAGTGGATGATGGTTGCCACCACCTGTCTTTTTCCAAACAGTTCCTGGTAACTTTTAGGAAACAGCCAGTTTTGCACTTGGTGTGGCTTTTAGGAAATAATTAGCTGGTTTCGGCACTTGGTATAGCTAACAGTCTATTGGAAGGATCAGCTGTACCATGACCAACCCCAGTACAGGAAATTCCTTAGAAGGATAGTTTAATTATTATGCACAGTACAGTAAGAGTCCTCCAATCTGAACACCAGTAACCCAAAAATCCCAATACTTTGAATTTTTCAAGGCAAAATTTTTAAAAAATTTTCTGGGCGTTATCTAAGGATTTATCTGGCTTGGACTTGCTCTTGGACATGGAAGTATCTGCCTGCAACTATTTGGGTACACTTCTATGCATTTCCGGTGTCTAAAACAGTAACCCATATCATTTTATGTGCTTGTTTAATGATCATGTACATATTCAAAGGTGTCTCCCAATAGTCCGAAAAAAACAAGTCTGAAAGACTCTTGGTCCTCAGCCATTCAGATTATAGGACTTTTTACTGTATGTATGTATGTATGCATTTATTGTTATTTTTATTATTATTATTTTTATTATTATCATCACTGTTGTTATTAAGTCCTCACCCTGCCCCAAGGTGGGAAAGGAGATCTGGATGATGATGATGATGGTGGTGATTATTATTAAGTGGTTGGTGGAGGCGCTCACCATCCACTCACTCAATATAATGCTGCTCTCAGGTGCCTACCCATTCCTCTCTCCCTTCTTTCCATCCTTCCTCTTCTATCTTTCTTTCCTTCATTCTTTCCTCTTCCTTCTGTCTGTAGGCGACTGTACACCAAGTGACAAGCCAGATGGTTTTCTGTACACCAGGAAACCATTTACTATGCTGTGTGGTAACCATATAACCAAATTATGGTGCCTGGTAGTTTGGTGGGTAATACAGGCATTCCAATCAGATTGAGCCTGTGCAGGTTTATATCCATGGGGTGGTTGGGGTTTATTGTTCACATAATGCCACTCAGGGATGAATGAGGCTGGTCACCCTCATCCTAAATGTCAGGACCAACTTGCCTAGCCCCAAGCTTCTATGCTTCTCGTGGGGCAAAACTGGATTAGATGATGAATGAGTGAAGCTTATTATGATTACTTACTGCTGTTCTTCCTTTTTCACAGCTCCTCCAAAAATCATCTACTCATCTCGCACACACTCCCAGCTGAGCCAGGCTGTTAGTGAGTTAAAACGCACATCATACAGCTATCTCAGGGTGAGTGATTTAACCATAAGGCTACAACTTCCACTTCCACACCTACCCATATTCTTTCACTTTAACTCCATCACACTCGTGAAGTCTTACAAGACAGCGATGGAGCTATCCCCAGGAAGATGGATATAGCAAACAACCTAATAAACTGTTATATGTTAGGAAACCACAAAAGCATGAATCCCTTTAAGCAGAGTCTTTCACCTCCCAGGCACAGCAAAAGACCAAAAGCATTGAATGCTTAAAAGGAATGGGTCCATACCAGAATGCAGATATACACTTAAAACACCTTGGCCTAATGGCAATAAATGCAGTGCTGAAATTTTCACAAAAATGTGAATCCTTTGAGCAGAACCAATGGGAACCCTTTAAGCAGAGCCAGTAACCTCAGAGCATGTACCAGGGCTGGTATTAATAAAAACTTCTTGGAGTACTCCTAAAATTACTACTAAAAGTTGTTGTAGACGAGAGTTGTTTCTAAAAGTTCCTCCTAGGAGGACTCGTAGTAGTAATTTCGCTCCTACCATGAAGTGTTACCAACACAAAGAATCTCTGCTTAATATATTTAGTAAATTACCATTAGAAAGCCTTAGAGTATCAGTAAGTACCTGTAGTTTAAAAATGAAAAACTAGTTTTTATATATAGAAACATCTATTTGATCATATATTATGATTTTTTATGAATGTCAATAAAATGGATAAAATGTAAACACATAGTGTGGTCAGCTGATCGTGCCTGCTACCATTGGGGCATTGTGTGTACACGTGGTACAGTGACCATCAACAATGGCACAATTTCTACATACCATGGCTGCAGATAAATTCCGGAGAAAGAGAAACTGGACGGAGGAAGAGTGTCTCGTGCTGGCAGGAGGCATTGGAGAAAGAAAAAGAATGATAAAAGGGAAATTTGGCCCAGGGAACACCTCGGACATGAAAAAGCATCCATGGGCTGAGATTGCAAATGCCGTGAATGCTGCTTCCTCTCGTCCACTTTCTTGCCAAATTCGGGCATCATGTGTTGATCCAGGCCACCTTGCAACCACATCCAGTATTTTATAATCACTATCAAATGCCAACTGAATGTTCATGCTGTGGTAATTTTTCCTATTCACATACACTTCTTCATACTGGTTTGGTGCCACAATTCGTATGTGAGTCTCATCAGTCACACCAGCTACCCCAGGAAGGCCAGCAATTCGCCTGAATTTTCTTTCAGTTCTTTGTAGTTCAGGGAGTGTACGAGGGAACTTCACAAACCTCATAACAATATGTGGAGCAGTTAGAGCATAGAGTGTTTCCGTGATCACATTGCTCACTGATGGCTGCGATGGTCCAAAGTCATCACAATTACACTGCTGCATTTTTCCAGTTGCAAGGTACCTTAATAGTATCAACACTTTCATCTCAGGTGTGAGAGGGTGGTTTCGATGTGTGGGCCTTTCCAGTACATTTGTTACTAAATCAGTAATAAACAGAATGCCCTCATGATCGAAACGGTACCTTCTTACAAGTTCTTGATCATCATATTCCATAAATGCATCCTTCCGAGCTCGAAAATTTCTGCGTGGTGGGTGGTGTTGGTCAGCCATGGTCTATGTTGTCTTGTCTCTTGGTGTTTGAGGGACACAGCTACTGTGTTTACTGTCACTAAAAGCCCTACTAACTCCTTAAAATTTCTTGTGGAGGACTTTTACTTTTTAGCAATTTTACGAGTAAACTTAGGAGTTGAAAGTAACTTTTAGGAGTACTTCTAGAAGTTAGGAACCAAATTTCACATTGAGAGGAACTTTTTACTCCTAGGAGATTTTATTAATACAAGCACAGAAATGGCCTGAAAACACAGTGTTCAGAAGGATTGGAACTAGACCAAAATGCAGATATCGTTATAGAACCTTCATTGCATAGCTATAAATGCCATGCTGAAATGTTTACAAAAATGTAAATCCTTTAAACAGAGTCATTCATCTTACAACACGTGCAGCAAATGACCAAAAACACAGAATGCTCAAAAGGAGTGGAACTAGACCAAGGTACAAATACTCACTTAACCCCTACACCGCGGGCTTGTTTACCAATTACTTGCGTGTCCCGCGGGGTTATTTGGGCTCCGACAGACTCTCAAAAAATATTTGCTAAAAATCAGTTATTAGTCCTAGAATAATAAAATTATATATGCTTATAGCACATACCTTCAGCTTTCTCCTGGAATGATTGTTGAGCCTTCGTCAGTTTCCGTAGGACTTGTGGAGACCTCTGAAGTAGGGTAACTAAGTCTCCACTTTACACTTCCCGACAACCCGTTATATGATTACCACAGCCAGATACAAACACTATAAACACTATTCTACCATTTTCAAGTAGTTTGGGATCCATACTAAAAAAAAAAACAGTGTGAAAGCAATGGAAATTACGAGCGCGTCTGATCGCCACACTTGCGCTAGTTCGCTCTAGGCACTCTGTCATTTATTATTCATAAAACCCCTCACACTTTATATTTCTATTACTATATCACACTTATATAGATCTGGAGTCTTTCTCCATAAGTTTCATTCAGTCATTATTTTATTGTCACTGAAGTCATTCTATTTTTCAGTCAGTAAAATACGTAGAGAGCCACGGATTCACTCTCACTGTTATAACATAAATTATTTGTACTCATATTCTTATATTACTAATTACTTACATTACTATTTACGTTTTCTATTCTATTTTCAATATTTACCCTTCTATTTTACTTACAATATGTTATTCACTGTCACTTTCAGTAAGATGAAACTATAGTACACTGTTCAATCATATGAACTGAACATCCATTGCTTTCACCTGCTATTTACACATTATTTCCAAATAATTCTGCTTCCACACTTGCACTGTTAGAACTGCTTCTGGCTGTGATAATCGAAGAAGCAGGTTACACAGAGGGGAACCTGGCATTCAGCGCACTGCCAAGAGGTGCGTTTATGCTCAGGTGTGCGGCGTGTGGTATGCGCACATACCTGACACCTGCGAATCGCAGCCTTCCTTTTCCCTGTGGCAGGCATTAGCTCAAGTCTGTGCCGATCCATATACGCCCTCTGCTCAAGTCGGTCGGGAAGTGTAACTGGATGGCGCCTTGGAGTTGCTGCTTGCACCTTACCATATTTTTCCAGCAGCTGCTGGACACAAGTCCTGGCGAACAACCTCAGGGAGAAGGACTTGGGTGGCTTTACCTTCATCTTGTACAGGATGAAGGCGTTCAGCATCATCATATCTATGAGATGCAGAAAAACTTTCCTGTACCACCTAGTATTCTTCCTGAGGCAGTCGATCTCACCAATCATCATGTCGGACTTGTCCACCAGCCGCATGTTTATATTATAGTCCAACACAGCATCAGGTTTCATCACAGGTTCGCCTGTCCTACGGTCGACCTTCCCACTGTCTCTCATCTCTCCCTTATGTACGGTGGTGAGCATGTGCACGACTCTCTTGTCATGCCACCGTATTGCCAGCATCTTCTCAGACTTGCGTAGGTGCACGTCTCCTCGCTGCGAG
Organism: Coenobita brevimanus; assembly: GCF_032717465.1. NCBI lineage: Eukaryota > Metazoa > Arthropoda > Malacostraca > Decapoda > Coenobitidae > Coenobita > Coenobita brevimanus. The sequence continues at coordinate 7,709,318 of NC_137035.1, forward strand.
TTTCCTGCCTCTGGGAATTTGGGGAAGTTGGCACGATTACTTTTGACAGTGCCGCAGGAGCCAATGCCGTGCTCAGAAAGGTATTTGGCAAGTTTCGGTGCTGTATAGTAGTTGTCTGTATACAGCACATGATTCTCACCAAAATACTTTTCTAGGAGCACTTTCACTACACAGCCTGAGAAGCCCGTGTTTTATCTCGATCGACAGTGCTGGCTGAATATATGACGAAGTCAAGGATGTACCCCGTCTTACAGTCGCACAGTACAAAGAACTTAATTCCAAAGCGATGGCGTTTGCTTGGAATGTACTGGACAAACCGAAGACGTCCTCTGAACAGAACCAAGGACTCATCAATGACAACCTTCTGAAATGGGTGGAAGAATGACATGAACTTATCCTTCATTCTGTTCAGAATCTCCCGGATCTTCCAGAGTGGGTCGGTTTGGGAAGGTACATCATTATCGGCAAAGTGCAGGTTTCCCATGATGTTCCGGAAGCGATCTCTGGCCATGTACTTGTTGAAGGTCGGTGAGGGTAGTAAGGGGTCCATGGACCAGTATTCTTCCAACTCATGCTTCTTGGAGTGTGGCATAAGAAGCATGAGGGCAAAGAACACATACAGCTCCTGCACTCCCAGCATGGTCCACTGTTGCATCTTGGCTGCACCTGTACCACTAGCAGCACGTTGTGATTCGAACCTGTTAGTCTCATCACATATGTGCTGCATGACTTCGTCATCTAGGAAGGCCAAAAGGTAGTCGACACACTCAGCATTTTCGTCCATAGTGAAGGCAGGCTGAACTCCTGACGAGCTCTCATCGAAAACCAGGTTTTCGGGGACAAAATCTGACCCTTCCGTCCACGCGAAGGCGTCCAGGATTCCCTGGCGTGGCGGTGGAGGGATGGTGGTGGTGGTGGTGGTGGAGGTTGGCTGAGAGGGAGGCTTATCACGGTCAAGGTCACTCGCACTGACCCTAGGTTGCCGTACAGCACTAGCAGCCCTTACCCTACTAGCTACACTACTTCTCACTCTATTAGATCTACCTCTACCTCTACGGCCGGCCTTCACTGTTGATGCTGGTGGTGACTCCGACGACGAAGACTCCGGAGATAACTCAGCCGACGATGATGACGAGATGAGTAAAGCGGGGCTTGGGGAACGGGGAGGTGAATGATCTCGTGACTCATGGCGGGCTGGGTCACGTGGGGGCATTGTTCTGGGGCTAACACGCCGCCTTTTCACTCCCTTCCCAAATTCTTTTCCTTCCTGCACTAAAGGCTCCTTTCCCTTGGAGCTACACACAGATTCACTGGTAGGAGCACTTGTTGTCGCTGTTTCTGGCGCGATAAGTTCACCCGGCTCATCACACGATTCACCGGAATCGTCAAAATCGCTGTCCATTATTATCATCGACAATTCAGCAAGTTCTCGTGCCACTGCAGAGTCACTGAGGCCTTTCCTGCTTGCCTCAACACTTTTCTTGGGGGTAGAGGTCACGGGGCCCTTTGCAATGGGCGCAGAAGCGGCAGGAATGGCGGGGCGCGAGTGCGACATGTTGTCTCTGCAGTGGAGGACAAGGAACTAAATGCTGCGGCTTATCTGAGAAGGGAAGGGTTGACAATGACACTTTAGGCTGACTGCTGCTAACTTACAGGCTAATTTTTTATAGGTAGAAAATCTCGGCAATAAATAAAGAAATAGGTACTTCCAGGTGAATGTAAATGTCAATTAGGATTCTCCCTTCCTTTCTGATATATATTTTTATTACAGACATCGATTACAAGGCATAAATCAAAGGGGAAATTACTGTGGTAATGTAGCGAATGAATGCACGTGAGGTTTTGTCAGGTGATAATTGGGCAATTTCAGGAGTATAACACTATCACTTACCTGTTTTTTTTTTTGGTATATATTATTGGGTAAAAATATTGGGCATAGGGCTTATTTCAATGGATGAAATCTGTGGAAAAAGAAGAGGGAAATTTCCGTAGCGCAGCGCGGCGTGAGAGGTGAGAGGAGAGGGTAATGGAGGGCAAGTAGGGAGGGGAGTCAAGAAGGGGGTAAATTATCTGAGAAGGGAAGGGTTGACAATGACACTTTAGGCTTACTGCTGCTAACTTACATGCTAATTTTTTATAGGTAGAAAATCTCGGCAATAAATATAGAAATAGGTAGTTCCAGGTGACTGTAAATGTCAATTAGGATTCTCCCTTCCTTTCTGATATATATTTTTATTACAGACATCGATTACAAGGCATAAATCAAAGGGGAAATTACCGTGGTAATGTAGCGAATGAATGCACGTGAGGTGTTGTCAGGTGATAATTAGGCAATTTCTGGAGTATAACACTATCACTTACCTGTTTTTTTTTGGTATATATTATTGGGTAAAAATATAGGATGTACATGGATGGGGTAATAAAAGAGGTACAAGGTAGGGTAGTGGATGTTGGAGTGGCCCTGGTGAGAGAGGATAGTGTTTGGAAACTCCCTGTACTGTTGTTTGCAGATGATACTGTGTTGTTGAGTGAAGACGAAGGGGAGCTGCAAGGCTTGGTGGATGAGTTTGAGAGAGTGTGTAAGAAACGGAACCTAAAGGTGAATGTAGGGAAGAGTAAAGTGATGGTCTTTGAGAGAGGTGAAGTTAGTGAATGTACAGCGAGGTTAGATGGTGAGGAATTGGAAAATGTGAGTACGTTTAAGTATTTGGGTAGTGTGATGAGTAAGGATGGAGGTTTGGAGGGTGAAGTGCTTGAAAGGGTACAGCAGGGAAGAAAGGTTGCTGGTTCCTTGAAAGCAGTGATAAGAAACAGGGAAGTGAGCATGGAAGTGAAAAAGTTACTACATGACAGTATTGTGATACCAACTCTAACGTACGGAAGTGAAGCTTGGACATTGTTGGAAGGACACAAGTCAAGAGTGAGAGCAGTGGAAATGAGTTATTGAAGAGGAGCCTGTGGAGTCACGTGGAGAGACAGGCTGACAAATGAGGATATAAAGGAGCGTTGTGGTGTGGATGTGGATGTGATAGGAAGCGTTATGAGGAACACACTGAGGTGGTTTGGCCATGTGGAGAGGATGGAGGGTGAGAGACTGACGAAGAGAGTGTATGTGAGTGAGGTGGAGGGGGGAAGAGGGAGGGGGAGGCCGAGGATGAGATGGAGGGATGGGGTGGAGAGGTATATGAGAGAGGGGGGTGTGAGTTGGGAGCAGGGCAGTGAAATGGCGGGGGACAGGGCGACTTGGAGGCGATTTGTTTGTGGCCACCCCAAACGGGATTGAGGCGTCTGGCAATAGATAGATAGATAGAAAAATATAGGGCATAGGCCTTATTTCAACGGATGAAATCTGTGGAAAGAGAAGGGGGAAATTTCCGTAGCGCAGCGCGGCGTGGGAGGTGAGAGGAGAGGGTAATGGAGGGCAGGTAGGGAGGGGAGTCAGGAAGGGGTTAAAATAGCTAAAATGTCAACAATGGATGGGAGTACAGATGAGATTTGGAGTGCTGACTAGTGTTGGACATTGGCAGTACTGATATATGATACAAGCCACCACTTGAGAGCCCGGGATGATTCAAAATAACACAGAATCACAAAAGTGACGCCCCGCGGTATGATCCATTGTAGCCGAGCGTCACGAAAGTGACGCCCCGCGGTTAAGGGGTTAAAACACCTTGGCATCATGGCAGTAAATGCATGATGAGAGTTTCAACTTTGGACTCACAGCATATCATGGCAGTAAATGCATGATGAAACTTTCAGCTTTTGGACTCACAGCGAGAGATCAGATATTTAGAGGAAAGCAGTCAGCATCCCTATACACTGTAGATTGTTTGTGTTGTATATGAATAATATCACAGGTCTTGTAATTGTAGCAGCAAGAATGTTTCGAGATTCAGTGTATTTCTTTGGAAGAAGTTGCATTTTTAAGAAACAGAAGACCAGATTATTGTTATTTTTATTATTTCTCAGACCACAAATCTCCCAATAGTCTTGCATCATATAGACCAGTGTCATTGCTTTGCATGCCATCCAAAATCATGGAAAGATTATTCTTAAAACATCACCCATCCTCACATCTGAATCCCAACTTGGATTTAACGTAAAAACTGATCCAATACACACCTCTCCATGTTGACGTAACTCATTCTAGATAGCTTCAACAAGACACAGCTAACATTAAAAAACATGCTAGCAGCAACAGACATAAACATTTTTTAACATACAGTAGTATGAAGGCATATCCTGTTACACATTTTTTGAAATAGTACCAAGACACATCCCGATTAGTAGTAGTATTAGTAGTATGGAAGTAGTACAGTAGGAGTAGTAGTAGTCATCAACATTGTAGTTGTTGTAATAGTAGTAGTAGTAGTAATAATGTAATAGTAGCAGTAGTAGTACTATAGTCGTGGCGCGTGACTCTGAGGTTGTTATTATCGTGCCCTGGCAACCTACGCCTCAACAGCGTGTCCGATTTCATGTATAATATGAGACGCATGTGATTCGTGTATAATAGTAATCATGTATGATAAGCTCATGAATTATAATATGATTTATGTATAATACAATACAAAATCGGACGCACTTTTAAATGGTAGGTTGCCAGAGTATGATAATGACAACCTCAGAGTCATGCGCCATGACTATAGTAGTATAGTGGTATTAGTAGTAGCTGTTAAGTAACCCTGTTCTGTCTAGTAAAGCAGGCCCATCAACTGCAGGCACACAAAGGCTCTTTTAGGGCAGACCATAGCAGTGAACTGATGTTCCCCCATTGGTAGACAGCGCTTCATTTCAGTGATACATGGGGAAAGTGTTTGGGGGTTTGGTTGTTGGATGAATGCCACATTTGCATCTCTCCATCCAGCTAAAGGGCATCACAGTAGTCTCCACATCACCTCGTTATTTGGTTATATGATCACCACTCACCATTATAGATGGTTTTGTGTTAGAGGAAACCATGAGGCTTGCTGCTCAGTGTAGAACCACCTGAAGCAATTATCCATTGCCCTCTTACCTCCAGACATATGTGAATCTCAAATACACTCTCAAGTTTCCCTCTTTAACCAACCTCTGTCATTGGGGAAACACCCAAGTATTCATGGGCTAACTTTGGACACTATCATGACATTTTCTCACCGTACATATAATGTTAGTTCAGTGCCATCTCATAAACTTGATGCCCTAGAAACACTCACAGGCACTACCTTTTCACAATGGAGAAAATCTTTAAATACCTGTATTGTCTGTATGTCATTATTATATCAGTGAATTATGCTAGCCCAAGCTGTGCCCCAAACTTAATCAACACAAATATGGATAAGTTTCAGAAAGATACAAAATAAAGCTTGAAAAATAATAACAAGTGGATGGGGACACCGATCATCCACACACTCAAATGTAGGATGCCTTATGGCTCCTACACTGAGTGACAAGCCAAATGGTTTCCTGTACCCAGGAAACCATGTACTACACTGGGTGGTAACCACATAACCAGGGTTTTTGACTGGGTTAAGTGTCCCCCAGATTCCCTGATCTAAAATCACTTAATCATGGCAAATATTTTAGAGAGCCTTGTAGGGCCTAATACCTGCCCAAGGCCCCATCCAAGTGGGCAGATACGCATGGCCATGTGGAATGTGAGAGGTGTGAATGATGAGAGCAAGAGGGTGGAAGTGGTGAATGTGTTCAGGAGTGCGAGATATGCCGTGATGTAATTGTGTGAAACAAAGATGAAAGGGTGTGAAGTGGAGGGGTGGAAGGGTGTGAAATGTGTAAGATCGAGCATGAATGGACGAGGAAGATGCAAGGAAGGAGTTGCTGTGTCGATGAATGAGGTGTGGCAGAGTGGAATGAGAGATTACAAATGTGACAGCCCAAGATCTGTATATGTCAAATTCAAGTTGGAGAAGGTGGAAGTGGCTGTGATTGTAGCATATGCACTGTGTGACGACAGGAGTGAGAGAGAGGCAGACAGGTTTTGGGATTAGCTTGATGAAGCAGTGGGAGAAATGCCTAGGAGCTATAGAGTGACCTTAATGGGCGATATGAATGGAACAGTAGGCACTGGTCCTGAGGATAATATAATGGGTTGTAATGGAATACCAGGAGAAAATGATAATGGGAAGTGACTTAAAGATATGTGTCAGGAAAGGAGGTTGTGCATTTGTAACTCGTATTTCAAACACAAAGATGCACATAAATATACATGGTAAAGAGGGAACGGGGATCGGGTTGTAAGGAGCCTGATTGATTGCATGCTCATAGAGAAGTCGATGCTGGGAAAGGTTGTTGATACGAGGGCCATGAGAGGTTGATGTGGGGGTCTGTCAGATGATATGATTGTGATATGCAAGATCAAGCTGAGAGGAGTGAGGTGGACCAGGAGAGAGAGGAGCAGTCAGGGAGAAAGACTGAAAGTTGAGGAGCTGAGGATCAAAGAAATGAGAGATGAATTCAGGACCAAAGTAGGGGAGGACTTAGAATTAGTGAATTGGAGTGAAATGGATCTGAACAGCTTGTGGAGTGCATATAGGGATTGCTTAGTTAGGAATGCTAAAGCGGTGTGTGGTGTGACAAGAATAACAACAAAGAAAAAAGGTACGGCATTGTGGGATGAAGAAGTTAAGAGAGCAGTGGAGGAAAAGAGGAAAAACTGGCTAGAGTGGTTACAGGACAGGAGTTCAGTTAAAATAAAAACTGAATATATTGAGAGCAAGAAGCACGTAAAGAGACTAGTGAAGAGGAAAAAGGAGGAGGGAAATGATGATCTAGGAAGAAAAATAAATGCAAACTACAGGTTATCCCTTAATTCACGCGAACTTTTTTCACGCTATTTCGGTTATCCATGAATTTTTTGTACAATAATTAAAACAAAATTATAATATTCAAATAAGTAATTTCAATATATAAGAGAAATAAATAAAATATAAAAAATGCCTACCTGCTGCCCGTGTGCACGCATATATGTATGTGTGTGTGTGTATGTGTGTGTGGGAGCCTGGGAGATCGGTCTATCATGCACCACACAGTTAGTTTGAATCCGACGGTCGAACCATGCTTGACTTGCAAATCGTTATTTGTGGCTTATTTTTCTGCCTTCCAGTAATTGCATGCCTTGTCTGTCAACATGGGGCATAAGCGTAGTGCTAGGGATGCATGTGGTAACACACCAAAACTGACTTGTAAAGTGATGCTGCTGACAGAGAAAGTTAAAGTGTTGGACAAACTTTAGGGAGGAATGTCGGCGACAGATCTCCGTCAGGACGATTCCCCGTCATTTATTTACATACCAGTTTATTTAGCAAGTACAGTACACTAGTTTTTTACTTATATGAGTTATAAAATCCCCCTGAAAATTAGTTATTAAAGTATTAATTAATCAATATTAAGTATATTAATAGAATGACAGGGAATTGTCCATGTTTTGACGGTGAATTGTTTTGATGATGAATTGTCTCAGAACCGTATGTTTGGGGTGAGTCAACTGTTCATACAATAAAGAAGGAGAACGTAGCATACGGAAGACATTGAGGGCTAGTGCACCAGACTGCTAAAGTGTCTCCACCTACCCCTGTGAATTGTCTTGTAACCTTATGTTTGGGGTGAATGAGTCAACTGTTCATACAATAAAGAAGGCAGAATGTAGCATACGGGAGGCAGTGAGGGCTAGTGCACCAGACTGTTGAAGTCTCCACCTACGCCTGCGCATGTCAGGTTTCAGTTTTAAATTTGTTACATTTTTGTTGTTTTTAATACTTAATGCTAGTTTATAGGTGTATGTATTGCATAAACAGTATTATTCAGATGTAATATACGTATAGACATGCGTAATTATGTGCACACAAGAGCAGAACATATACGCGAATTTACCACATACGCGAAGGGTCTGGGAACCTAACCCTTGCATGAATTAAGGGCTTACCTGTACTCTGGAAATAGGAAGTTATTCTGGAAAGAAGTGCAGAAATGTGGAAGTGACAGCGGAAAGAAATGTGAAGGTGTGAAGGGTGTAGGTGGTAGATTATTAACTAAAGAGGATGAAGCAAGGACCAGATGGAAAGAATATTTTGAAAACTTGATGAATGGGAATAGAGAGAGCAGAGCCACTGTAAAAATGATTGGTTTCTTGGGGTGTGCATAGAAGAAATGCAATGCCAGGAAATGTGACATTCGCACAGGTGAAGAGCACTGTGAAGCGGCTGAAAAATGGGAAAGCAGCTGGGGTTGATGAGGTGTATGCAGAGATGATTAAGTGTAGTGGAGAGAGCGGAATGAAGTGCTTGTTGGGGATAAGTAAGTAGGCCCTGTTCAAAATAAATGTGAGCGAAGTGAGTGCAAGACTTACTGTGACAAAAGTTTATTGAGTGTGGTAGGGAAAGTATACGGAAGAATTATTATAGAGAAAGTAAGAGAGATATCAGAAGTCCTAGTGAGTGATGAACAGGATAGCTTTAGGAGTGGCAGGGGATGTGTGGATAAAATATTTGCAGTAAGATACATAGTGGAGAAGGCTTGTGGGAAGGATTATAAGGTGTTTATGGCATTCATGGATCTGGAAAAAGCATATGACAAAAGAGACAGAGAAGGATTGCGGAAGGTTTTTCACATGTACGGTGTAGATGGTAAGCAGCTAGGTGCTGTCAAGAGTTGGTATGATGGTTATGAAGCATGTGTAAGGGTAAATGGGCATCTCAGTGAATGGTTCATGATCAGTGTGGACGTGCGACAAGGTTGTGTGATGTTCCCATGGTTGTTCAATATACAGGTAAGCCCTTAATTCACGCGAAGGTTAGGTTCCCAGACCCTTCGCGTATGTGGTAAATTCGCGTATATGTTCTGCCCTTGTGTGCACATAATTACGCATGTCTATACATATATTACATCTGAATAATACTGTTTATGCAATACATACACCTTATAAACTAGCATTAAGTATTAAAAACAACAAAAATGTAACAAATTTAAAACTGAAACCTGACATGCACAGGCGTAGGTGGAGACTTCAACAGTCTGGTGCACTAGCCCTCACTGCCTCCCGTATGCTACATTCTGCCTTCTTTATTGTATGAACAGTTGACTCATTCACCCCAAACATAAGGTTACAAGACAATTCACAGGGGTAGGTGGAGACACTTTAGCAGTCTGGTGCACTAGCCCTCAATGTCTTCCGTATGCTACGTTCTCCTTCTTTATTGTATGAACAGTTGACTCACCCCAAACATACGGTTCTGAGACAATTCATCATCAAAACAATTCACCGTCAAAACATGGACAATTCCCTGTCATTCTATTAATATACTTATTATTGATTAATTAATACTTTAATAACTAATTTTCAGGGGGATTTTATAACTCATATAAGTAAAAAACTAGTGTACTGTACTTGCTAAATAAACTGGTATGTAAATAAATGACGGGGAATCGTCCTGACGGAGATCTGTCGCCGACATTCCTCCCTAAAGTTTGTCCAACACTTTAACTTTCTCTGTCAGCAGCATCACTTTACAAGTCAGTTTTGGTGTGTTACCACATGCATCCCTAGCACTACGCTTATGCCCCATGTTGACAGACAAGGCATGCAATTACTGGAAGGCAGAAAAATAAGCCACAAATAACGATTTGCAAGTCGGATTCAAACTAACTGTGTGGTGCGTGGTAGACCGATCTCCCAGGCTCCCACACACACACATACATATGTGTGTGCACACGGGCAGCAGGTAGGCATTTTTTATATTTTATTTATTTCCCTTATATATTGAAATTACTTATTTGAATACTATAATTTTGTTTTAATTATTGTACAAAAAATTCGTGGATAACCGAAATCGCGTGAAAAAAGTTCGCGTGAATTAAGGGATAACCTGTATATATGGATGTAGTGATGAGAGAAGTAAAAACATGAGTAATGGAGATGGGGATGGCATTGATAATGATTGGTGATGGGTGGAATATGTCAAATGTGTTGTATGCTGATGATGCAGTACTACATGCAAATACCAGACAAGAGCTTGGTAGGCTACTGCAGAGTTTTGCTGATGTCTGTGATTGTCATGCCTTGAGAGTACATGTAGAATTGAGTAAAGTGATGGTTGTTGAGAGAGAAGGTGACTCCCAGTGTGATGTTACAGTCAAGGAAGAGAGACTGGGTTTGGTGTGAGAGTTCAAATAACTGGGTACAGTGACAGAAAAGAGAGGAAAATGTGCAAAAGAAGTTGAAAGTAGAGTGACACAGAAAAGGAAAGTAGGCTAGCTGGTGCAATGAAGGCCTTCATAAGAAACAGAGGCTTGAGTCCATCCAATATATTTCCAGTGTACAATACAGGCTTCTCTCTTCAGAAGCTTGCATGTTACAGCTGCGTGAGGCTTACATGAATGATTGTTAGTGCCAACTTTAACATATGGATGTGAGACTATGGTGTGGCATGAAAATGAAAAATCAAGAGTGAGAGCAGTGGAGATGGGACTGCTGAGGAATGTATGTAGAGTGCGGAGAGTGTGTAGGTTATGAAATAATGTGATTTGTGAAAGATGTCGAGTAAGTAAGGCTGTGGACACCAGAATCAAAGAGAGTGTACTGAGATGGTATGGTCATGTGGAGAGAATGGATAACAATAGAGTGGTGAAAAAGGTATCCATCCATCCATCATCCAATCCTACATTGCCCCATGAGGAGTGTAGGAGCCCAGGGCTAGGCAGTTGGTCCCGACATTTAAGATGAGAGTGACCAGCCTCACTCATCCCTGAGTGGCATTACATGAGCAGTCAACCCCAACCACTCCTTGGATATAAACCTTCACCGGCTCAATCCGATTGGAGTGCAATAATTACCCACTAAACCACCAGTTGCCAAAATTTGGTTTTATGGTTACCACCCAGCGTAGTAAATGGTTTCCTGGTGCGCAGGAAACCATTTGGATTGTCATTCAGTGTAGAGTCACCCACAGGCTGAAGGAAGTGGAAAGAATGAAGGAAAGAAAGACAGAAGAGGGAGTGTAAAGTCACCCATAGGCAGAAGGACAAGGAAAGAATGAAGGAAAGACAGAAGAGAATGGAAGGAAAGAAGGATGGAGAGGAATATCTGAGTTAATTTGAAGGAAGGAGGAGGCAAGGTGGGCCAAGGAGAAGGTGGAGAGATATGGTGGATGAGTGTTTGAGGAAGAGAGGCTTGGAAGACAGTGAGGCTAGGGGACTGACGAGATCGAGCTGGGTGGATAAATATTGTGAAGAGAAGCACTTGATCAGAAATTTGGCACTCCTTTTTAATGTGACTGCATCCCTATTGACTCTTATCAGATATGTTTATGTGAAGTTACAGAATGTGATGAATGTTTTTGGCATACCAGAAAGAGGCTGGATTCCGAAGGTTTGAATGGTGAGTGAAAGGAAGCATGGCCCATTAGATTGGGCAAATTTGGGCCATCTGGATGTTGCTACTCCTCACCGTGCCCTAGTGTGGGAAACGAGGTCCAGATGATGATGGTGATGCAGTAAAACTACAATTACAGACTGCCCACATCAAGAAACAAAAAAAAAAATGGTATTTCCAAACCAGGGTATGAGAGGCATACAGTTCATCACTTCATTTCAAGTCCCATCATCTCACTTTTATAACTTGATGTTGCAGAACCCACTCCACAAAAATGCCGGATATAAACAATGTCCAACACTACACAGAGTGTCTCAGCAACTTCCTCCTCCTCCACCCAACACTAAACTTCAGATACACATGCATAAACATAAAGCCACTGCAGCCATCCTGAACCTTCAGTTAAATAGCATCATGAACCATCACCAGACATCCACTTCTCAGAAACTATCCTACCCAGGAAAACAAGTGCACCTAGCCAGGCTGCATTTTTTTTTTTTTTTTTTTTTTTTTTTTTTTTTTTCATGCGAGGAAGGAGGAACCAAAGGCTAGGAGCCCGCAAAATAGAAAAACAAAAGCGAGCCAAATTCAAGATCTGTTCATTTCGAGATGCCTGGACACACTGTGTTTGAAAAACTGGAGATCATAGAAAGTAGGAAATACAGATAGAGGGAGACAATTCCAGAGTTGACCTGTTGCATAAATGAAGACTGGGGAGTACCGGTTAACTCTTGCAGTAGAGAGTTAGACAGAAAAGGGATGAGAGTTTGTTGCTAGACGGGTGCTACGCACCTATCGTAGAGGCGGAGGGATGCAAGCAGACAATTCAGAGGAGCAGTGACCATTGAAGTAGCTATAGTATGGAGATAAAGATGCAACAGTGTGGCAAAAAGACAGATGTTGAAGGGAGCCAGTAAGAGGAGGAGAGTTAATGAGGTGAAAAGCCTTTGACTCCATCATATTGGGAAGAGCTGTACGTGGGGAGCCTCCCCACATGAGAGTTGTATTCTACACAGGTGAATAAAACTCATGTATAAAGTCAACGACTGTGCAGGGGTAAAGAAGGTACGGAGTCAGCTTAGCACACCTAATCTCTTGAAGATATTACAAGAGATGCAATATGATCTTTCCAAGATACACCGACTGCAAATTGACTTAGGACCTACACACAGAATTGCCATAGGAGAGTTGTCTGTCTTTGTGTTTCCACCTCTACCAAGTGAATTTTTGGGGCAAGAAGTAACTGGCAACTCCTCTGGTGTTGGCGGGAGGTGGTGAAACACTCAGCATGTCAGTGCTTGCCCAGAAGCGAGAGTGGGAGTATATGTTCCCGTCGCTGCAAGCTTGCACCTCCCTCTTTTTTCTTATGCATTACTTTTGCCCTGTTATTTTCCTAGAGTCGAGTTGTCATGCCTGGAAAGTACTGCTCAAGGGATGAAAGGGTCCATATCATTGCATGGAGGCAGGATAATGTCCCTATCAACACGATTTGTGAATGTACTGGACGTGCAAAGTCAACTGTCATGAAGATTCTTGTTGCAGCGCGCGGCCTGCCACCTGATGTCGTACCAGAGCGCAGGCATGGCGGTGGAAAGAAGAGGACGACTTCCAGAGGTACAGATATGCGAGAGAAGTAATCAAGAATCCTTGACTGACAGCAGCAGAATTGAAGAGAATGCATCCCCAGCTGATGCAAGACATCTCAATTTGAACTATCCAACACTGCTTGCAGAAGGAGCTGGGTTTGCCAAGCCGCACCGCAGCCAAGAAACCACTTCTCACTGACTGCATGAAGAAGCAGTGCATTCAGTTTGCCAAGAAGTATGCACACTGGACATCGGATGAGTGAAGAAACGCTATGTTTTCCAATGAAAGCACATTTCAGGTGTTCCAGGTGCATTCTGCCAAGGTTCGTCGCCCTGCCTCTTGTAGCGATAGGTTGTGATCGGAGGAGCCCAGTGGAGAGAAATGATTAACAGTGTAAAAAGAAGTATTAGTTGTAAGGAGGAGGTCAGGTATGTTGGAGTTTTCTCAAGGCAGTCTGAGATATGGGTAGGGTGCTGTACAAGCTGCTCTGGGTCATTAAGGATAGAAAAGATGTAGGCACATTTACCAGGTGGATCAGTGAAACGAGAAGAGAGCCAAAGGTAGTGGTGAACATTGAAATCTCCTAGAATGAAGATTTCAGAGAAAGGAGAAATGGATAGAATGTGTGCCATTGTAGAAGTAAGATAGTTGAAGAATTTTTCATAGTAGAAAAGTTTGGAAGGAATGAGAGAGTGTTTTTGATCGGTGATATGAATGGTAAAGTAGGGAGTATGAAGGTGGATGGAATAGTTGGTGAGTGGGGTGTGCCTGCTGCGATAGATGAGAATGGCAGTGCGTTAGTGGACATTTGTGCTGGGAGGGGGTTGGTGATAGCCAATACCTTCTTTAGGCATAAAATGATCCATAGGTATACATGGTGAGTGATGAGAAGGGTGGGTGGTGAACTGAATGAAAGGAAGGCAATGATTATGTGTGTGTGGATGAAAGGATGCGAAGATGTGTAATGAATGCAAGAGCTTATAGAGGTTGGGGGAGTGGACTTTCTGACCACTACTTGGTGGTGGCCAGAATTAGGATACAAGTAAGATGGAGGAATAGAAGAAGGGAAAGACAAGAGGAAGGAGTAGTTGCAAGGAGAGTGGAAAGGTTACAAGAGGATGAGAAAAAGGTAGAGTATAAGAGAGAAGTGGAGGAATGATTGGTCAAATATGAATTGGAGCAGATGGGGGACGTGGAAGGTGTGTCCAGGATATTTACAGAAGAAATATGTGCAGCATGTGATGTGGTGTGTGGGAGGAAGAGAAGATGGAGGGGGGTGCAAGGAACAGCGTGGTGGACTGAAGAGGTGAGACAGGCTGTGGCACAAAAGAAGAAAGCATACAATGAATGGATGAGAAATAGGGGCGTGGAAGAAGTTGAGAGGTGGAAGAGAGAGTTATATGTAGAAAGAAAGAGAGAGGTGAAAAGATTAGTAAGAGAAAGAAGAGAGTGGATGAGGAATTTGGAAGGAATTTGAGTGTAAAGTGGAGGGACTGTAAGAAGATGTTCTGGAAAGAGGTGAAGAGAGTAAGACAGGGTGGAAGTGAGGTTAGCAGGGGAGTGAAAGATAAAAATGGTAGATTACTAGCGGAGAAAGGAGAAAAAGTGAGCAGATGGAGAGAACACTTTAAGGAATTGTTGAACATACAGGGTGGAAGTAATGCGAGTATAAGTGGCTGGGGAATGGCTGGGAGAAGGAGGGAGGTGAGAAGACGGGAAGAAATCAGTAGGATAGAAGTCGTGGAAGCAATGAAGAAAGTCAAATTGGGGAAAGCCCCAGGAATTGATAGAGTGTGTGGTGAAATGCTGAAGCATGGGCGAGAGATAGTGGTAGAACGGATGTGGAAGATGTGCAGGTTGGCCTGGGAGGAAGGTAGAGTCCCGGAGGATTGGAAGTCAGGTATAATTATTCCCTTGTACAAAGGAAAAGGGGAAAAAGAAGTGTGTGGTAATAATAGGGGCATTTGTCTTCTTAGTATAATAGGAAAAGTGTATGGTAGGATACTTATTGACAGAGTTAGAGAAAGAACAGAGGAATTAGTTGGAGAAGAACAGGGAGGCTTTAGGAAGGGAAGAGGTTGTGTAAATCAGATATTCATTCTTAGATCTTTAGTGGAAAAGTTGCTAGAGAAGGGAAAGAAGTTGTATGCGGCTTTCATGGATTTGGAGAAAGCATATGACAGGGTGGATAGACAAGGATTGTGGAAAGTATTGAGAATATATGGAGTAGATGGGAAGTTGTTGAATGCTGTGAAGAGTATGTATGATGGTGATAAGGCTGCAGTGCGTGTGGATGGTGAACTAAGTGAATTTTTCTCTTTGGAGGTTGGGTTGAAACAGGGATGTGTCATGTCTCCATGGTTGTTCAATCTGTTCATGGATGGGGTAATAAGAGAGGTACAAGGTAGGGTAGTGGATGTTGGAGTGGCCCTGGTGAGAGAGGATAGTGTTTGGAAACTCCCTGTACTGTTGTTTGCAGATGATACTGTGTTGTTGAGTGAAGACGAAGGGGAGCTGCAAGGCTTGGTGGATGAGTTTGGGAGAGTGTGTAAGAAACGGAATCTAAAGGTGAATGTAAGGAAGAGGAAAGTGATGGTCTTTGAGAGGGGTGAAGTCAGTGAATGTACAGCGAGGTTGGATGGTGAGGAATTGGAAAATGTGAGTACTTTTAAGTACTTGGGTAGTGTGATGAGTAAGGATGGAGGTTTGGAGGGTGAAGTGCTTGAAAGGATACAGCAGGGAAGAAAGGTTGTTGGTTCTTTGAAAGCAGTGATAAGAAACAAGGAAGTGAGCATGGAAGTGAAAAAGTTACTACATGACAGTATTGTGATACCAACTCTAACAGATGGAAGTGAAGCTTGGACATTGTTGGAAGGACACAAGTCAAGAGTGAGAGCAGTGGAAATGAGTTATTTAAGAGGAGCCTGTGGAGTCACATGGAGAAACAGGCTGACAAATGAGGATATAAAGGAGCGTTGTGGTGTGGATATGGATGTGATAGGAAGTGTTATGAGGAACACACTGAGGTGGTTTGGCCATGTTGAGAGGATGGAGGGTGAAAGACTGACGAAGAGAGTGTATGTGAGTGAGGTGGAGGGGGGAAGAGGGAGGGGGAGGCCGAGGATGAGATGGAGGGATGGGGTGGAGAGGTATATGAGAGAGGGGGGTGTGAGTTGGGAGCAGGGCAGTGAAATGGCGGGGGACAGGACGACGTGGAGCCTATTTGTTTGTGGCCACCCCAAACGGGATTGAGGCGTTGGCAATAGATGGATAGGCAGTAGAATACACGGATAAGTAAACAGCACAGGTATATTTAGGCAGCGAATCACAGGTGACCTGAAGCCAGAGAGTAGAGGATTCAGAAGAATCAATTTGAGGAACACTAGAACAAGAAAAGTCGTCGTGTACATATACACAACAGCCACCTTTGGCTTTGAAATGAGTACAGAGAAAGTAGGAGGATACAGAAGAGTGTTTGCTGTCAGTTGCCTGAGACATCTGAGTCTTGGTTAAGAGGAGAATGTGAGGTTTAGAGGAGGAGAGGTGGTTTTGAACAGAGAGAAAGTTAGGGGAAAGGCCACGAATGTTGCAGAAATTAAGAAGAAATGAATCAGACAGTGGTTGCAGGCAGCTTGTTGAGTCATCACTGGGAGAGGGATGGATGGTGGGGGCATTTATGGACCCCCCCCCCTTCCCCGGGAACTCCAAGGCATGATTAATGTGCGCCATTTCTCGTTTTTAATTTTGAAAAGGAAGTATAGTGTGTACTGTGCATGTAGATTGGTATTGACAGTTAGAGAAACTTGTATTGGAAAGCATACTGTCCTATTCTCTGTGTTACTGAAACACTGAAAAAGTTCAGCAAAGGGGGATGGTCAGGAACTAGTCCCGAGGGCTGATGAAACGGAAGCTCCAGGTCTCTCTGTCATCAGCTTTCCATCCACCTTGGGAGTACTGCCCTGCTCGACTGGTGCTACAGTCTACTCCTGTCACCCTTGTATGCTTCAGTAACATTGTAAAATACAGCTCTCAAGTAGTCCACTATGCTCACTCTGCAGAGCAGCCTCCACACCGTAACATATACACCTCTTGCACCACATCATAACAGACTAAGCACCTGTGGGAGCATCCAGTTGAAGTGATTGGTTTCTTGCAGTCTGATTGGTTCATGTCCAGATGAGGCTGAGATTGCAACAAAAAATCCTTGTTAAAGATTTGGTTTTTATAATCTTGTGTTGCTGTTAAGACACAATATATTACAGAAGATTGCTTATTTATGTTCCATACCTACTTGTAAAGCTGATTTGCCTGTTTCCTTTCCATCTATTTACAGTACCAGCTACAGTTCAAGCTCTTTATACGATCAAGTTACGTTCGTGGAAAACTGATCAGATAATGGTCAGTTCTATGTTGAACATAGGGATTGCAGCAATCTTATATGAAATCCATGATGCTTTATTGGAAAATGGTGCTTCATAGGGGTTCATAGTAATTGTGTAAGTGAAATTGGCAGTCATATATTTTTAATAAGTGTGCTAAAATGTTAAGACCTTATAAGCGAATGTTCATATAACGATCATTTGTACAGTGAGATTGATCTGTACATTATATGGAGAAAGTTGTGACATGTTGGTACATGTACACATCCATGACTGAAAAAATGCCTGTACTGTAGCTATCCTGAGGTGCATTGGTATTGCCAGAGAACCTAATGGACAATTGGGAACAAAAGTTTGCCCAGCATTTCACTTCTTGTAGCTCTTTTTCACTGATTTCTGCTGGCTGAAAATCCTAAACTGTGAGAGGTTTTGTATATTTCTCCAATCATAGATAAAAAACTTCCTGTATTATTTCACACTCACAGTTTGTACTCCCACTTTCCTCAGCTGGCTAATGTTTCACTTCTTCTGCATGTCAGTTTCTTCTGCAGGCTGATAATCTGAGTAGCATGGTAAGTTTGCCTGAATATAGATTATTTCTTTTTTATATGGTGCCTTGGTGTGGCAAGTGAAGGACATCCCAAAACTGGGGGGTAGATGCACTGGAACAGTAGTCCAGCATTTGGCCACAGTACGATTTACCCCTTCAGTTCAGGGACATTTTCTTACTCTTGTTTATTCCAGCTGTCCCCATGTGATTTTTTTTTTTTTTTTTATTTTTTTTTTTAAATAATAACTTAGGAAGACAACTCATTCACGCTGAGGGTTTATGAATGTTGTATTTAACACATCCAGCATAAAAAGTCTCTTCAAAGCTGACTGTTAGAGAAACCACTTATTGTGACAGTGTTGGAAATTGTGTTAAGAATGTTAATCCCCCTTGACTTCAGTCGTAGGTGAATTCAAAGTCATGGAGTAGTTTTCTGATAATATATTATGCACCGCCTTGTATCTTCACACAGCAGCCGTATGAACGCCACCCTTATCCGTCCCCAGGCCGTTGCTAACTGCCAGAGAGATAGCTAGCTAGGGCTGGTGTGCCCTTAAACTCAGACTTCAGTAGAATTTGAATCAGGCCAGACCTTAGTAAGCGATCATTGGCGCCCTACTTGGATCACACAATACACTTACATGCAATACTTACATACTACATATTATTGCAAATGGTTACAAACAATTTTCCCTTGCATTAAAAAGAGTGTCTCCTGACACAGCGGTGGAGGCATGAAGTCATAATGTGGCAAGAATGTAATTGATAGGCTATACAGTCAACTGGGGACTACATGGGGGTATGATAATAAAAAGGGTATTATATTATAATGTAAGAAGTTGGATGTAATAAGGGAGAAATATATATACAATACATGGCCATGTTGGAAAGGTAGGGAAGGTTATAAGTACTAATAAATGCAAAAGTAGAATGTAAATAATGCTCTGTCTTGGTATAGGCCACGAATTAACTAGGTATAGAGTATATGCTAAGCGTAGTAGTAGCATACATATATAGGTTCGGTCAAATTTACAAATGGATTTCTTAATATATATATATATATGGTAAGTATTAATAATCACAATGATACTTCTATGAGGAATATAGCAGCTGAATGCACCACTTTATACACTCCAGTTTATCTTACATAGAAGGCACTATTTGAGGGTGATCAAATAGTCACTTCCCTTATCTCATTTGTATTTCACTAGTTTTCATGTCCTTGACTCACTGTGTAGTAATTATATTGATATTATTACACTTTGTTTCCATTAGCTCAACTTTCAGTTTTGCACAGGGATCCCCCCCCTCCTTTTTTTTCTCTCTCTCTCTCTCTCTCTCTCTCTCTCTCTTTCTCTCCAGTATGATCTTCACATCTTCACGAATCATAATGAGTGTTACCTAGAACTACCAGTTTCCAGGTGTTTTGGTTGTCGCACTAACCTTGTTGCCACACAGATCTCGTGCAGTCTTTTGTCCATTTGCTTGACATAGCAGTATAGGATACATACAGTTACAAGAAATCCAAGACGACAGAACACTGCTGGAGGAAATACAAAGACTGGATGTACCCAGGAGTGGTTAAAGGCTGAAGAAAACTGGTTCATAAGGAAATTAGACTGATTCAGAAAGTTCAGCATACGTAGGTTGTCTGATGTGATGGAAAGATTGTCTGTTGGTAGATGGAAGGTAGTATTAATAGGTTTGAAGATGTCATATTTGTGGGAGCGAAGTGCGAAGTGATGTGTAGCATGGGCTGTTACAGACTCAGACTTTATTACAATAATCAGGGGCCTTATACAAACCAATTGCGGACAGTGAGTGGACAGGGGTTCCTGGACAAATAAGACTGACAGGAGTTGAGACACTAAAAATGAAATAGCAGATGTGATGTAGATGAGCATGGTGCACTTGGAGCTTGGGGGCCGGAACAAATGTGCAGACAGGTCGTACTGAGAAGTTACAGACTAAGGCAGATTCGCAAGGAGCAACGCTCCCAGGAAAGATTGTTAGGAGGTATGCAGCACAAACTCGAGAGTTGGGTGTGAGAAAGGCACATCTGTCCAGGTCACTGGAGGAAGAGAAGGTGATATAAAGATGAACATGGGAAAGAAGGAAGTACTCTGAAGAGACAGAGGCTTGTACCAGGGAATTATTGTACCAGAAGGGAAAGGGAACGATGTGAAAGAGGTCAAATGTGATAGAAGAACGAAGAGGGATATAAACAATTATATCTAGTAAGGAATGTGGCCTCTAGTATTGGGTAGTAGTGTTCCAAAGAAGAAAATAAAATCACAGGAGACAAGTCGAAGGTTGAGTGAGTCCATTCTAAAGTAGAGCGAAGGTCAGAGATAGGTATTAAATCTAAGGTGACATGACCATGGACAGCATTGACTAAAATACAAATTAAACTGGAAACTTGGGAGACAAGAGAGTCCAGAGAAACTTCCAAATTATCTGCATGTAATTTTACATACATTAGTTCTGATACAATATTTACCTTCGATACTTCATGCTTAAGAATTCCTGTAAAATTATTTATCCATCCATCCATCATCCAATCCTACATTGCCCCATGAGGAGGGTAGGAGCCCGGGGCTAGGCAGTTGGTCCCGACATTTAAGATGAGAGTTTAATGTATTTGTAACATCATTAAAATGGTGTGTTATCTCTTGTAGCATAGAATGTTGAACACCAAATACCTTTTCCTGGGACTCTAGAGCATTTGCTAATTGAAACAAGTCTTCCTTAAATCCAGAAAGGTCACGGGCCATCGCCACACCAAATAATCCGCTCAGAATTTCTTCTCCAAGATCAAAGAGCCCATGTTTCACTCGTGAACGGCCTGCAGGTGTTTGGTTAGGGAAGGAATCTTGGAGATGGTTGAAATGATAACGAATATAATCCAGTTTTCAGCAGATGAGTAGGTAGAGTGGGTACCAAAATGTGTCTGTGGGATGTTGATCTTTAATACCTGACAGGAGTCCCTGCAGGTCCTCTAGCTGACGTGCAAAGTCAGGAAGGGTGATGGGCACGGCAGCCAGCAGCTCTAGGTTGTAGCACAAGGAGACTACATCCTTCACCATCATTAACTCTCCTCCTGCGCCTGTTTCAATAGCCCTGTACTCCCCACTCGGGTTTATTCCAAAGATCTGAGGTGACGTATAATGGAGGTTTATTCCAGAGAGAACTTCTATATCTGTGCTTTGTTAGAAGTCTAGCCCCATACTGACTCACAGCAAGCAGCGGGCGTGGGAACCATAGCTTAAGTCAGCAGTTTAGAGAAGTGTGCTGATTTCATCAATGGTACTGGTTACATATACATATATATATATATATATAGGTTTTAGGTGTACATAGTATGGGTACAATACTTCCTTGGTAAAAATGGAATTGGTGTCTCCTGACACAATGAAGGTAGGAACGCAGTGGAAATTCAATAATTGTGAAAAAAAAAAGTGTGGGGGGTGTTTAGTAGGTATATAAGTAAATGGGTTAATTATTATTGGTTGATATAAACAATCCATAGGAATTGTAGCAAGGCACAGGAATATAGTATATACAATACACGGCCATGTGAAAGAAGAAGAAGAAAAAAAAATGTAAATACATAGGAATAATATAACAATGGGTGTATAGACATATGATGTAAATGCACAGTACATAGGTACAATAATAAAAGAATAGACTGAAGGGTAATATATCATTTGTGGAGCACATATGTGTAGAGGTTACTATATTTACAAGGATCCCATCCGACTATATGATGCACACTACTATTGTCTTTGTCGTATGAATCCATATTTGGTTCAGTAACTTCACACTAGATTTACTGTTCCACGTATATTCTATATGGTTATGCTACTAGTAGAAAATATGGACAGTATTTTGGCTGCCACTACATTTTTCTGTTACTCATGAACTGTTCGTTTTCTATTTGGTTACACCTTTTCAATATAATGTAAGGCGTTTCTGTTCAAATGTCCTACATAGTATAGTTATTTTCTGATTGTCTTGTATTTGGATGCTTCTGCACTTTTAGTTACCATGGATGAACATTAAACACTGCCTTCTTCTACAGCCCGGGGAGGCTGTACAACTCCTGTTGCGATTCTGATTTCTTGAAGGCGGCGTTCCATTTTCCTCACACAACAGTGCATTGCACAGATCATAAGAATGAAACCTATCAAAGAGATGGCCACTGGGGGAAACACAAATGTTGGATGTACCCACGAACGGCTGAAGGCCATAGAAAACTGGTCCATAATGAAGTCACTTTCATTTAGAAAGGTTAGCATGCGCAAGTTTGCAGAGGTGATAGAGATATTATCAAATGGTAGAGTGGAAGTCATGTTGAGTGGTTGAAAGATGTCATAGGTGTGATTGCGGACAGCTTGGTGGTAACGAGTGGCATAAGTGATTACAGATTCAGATTTGACTGTACAATACTCAGGTGTCTTATAGAGACCATTAGCAAGCACTGAATGAATAAAAGAACCAGGACACATGATGGTAACAGAGACAGGAACCGTGAAAAAGAAGTACTGGACGTGGTTGAGATGAGCGTGATGGACTGGAAGCTCTGGAGCCGGTGCAAAGGAACAGGCAGAGTGTACAGAATGGTTGAGAACTAAGGCAGACTCGCAGGGCGTGGCACTACTAGGGAAAATAGTTAGAAGGTAAGCAGCACAAAGGCGTAACGTAGGGGTAAGGAAAGAACATTTGGTGAGATCAGTTGAGGAGATAAAGGCAATGGAAAGGTGATCATGGGATAGGAGGAAATATTCCGAGAGAACAGATGCTTGCACTAGGGAGTTATTAAACCTGAAAGGAAAGGGAATAAGTTGGAAGAGGTTAAAGGTGATGGCAGAGTGAAGAGGAATATGAACCATGACATAGTTTGCAAGAAGGGTTGCCTCAAGAACTGGATAGTAGAATTCTAGAGAGGAAAAAGAAAGTAGTGGAGACAAGTCGAAGGTAGAGGGAGCCCATTTCAATACAGAGCGAAGAGCAGAAATAGGTGCTAAGTCCACAGTGACACGTCCATCAACTAGAATATGAACCAAGGTTGAAACTTGAGAGAGGAGAGAGTCAAAAGAGAGTTGGAGGTTGGCGAGGTGAAGTTTTAGATAGACGGGCTGAGAAGCAATATTAATATTAGAAATCTGTTGTCTGAGAATGTCTGTGAAGTTGTTCAGAGTGTAAGTGACTTCATTGAGGTGGGCTGTAATTTTTTGCAACATAGTGTGTTGGACCTTAATGACTCTGCTCTGAGATTCTAGGGCCGTGGCCAAGTGAGCTAGGTCGGATTTGAAGTCTGAAAAGTCACGAGCTGTAGCTACGCCAAATAAGCCACTAAGAATTTCACCTCCCAAGTCAAAGAGACCTCGTTTTACACGTGAACGACCTACTGGTGTGTGACTGGAGAACGTGTTATTTAGTTGAGAGAACCTGGCATAGATGTATGTCAGTTGCCAAGAAAGTGGGAGATACAATGAGTACCAAGGTTGATTAGGATTGTGTTTCCCCACGATGGTTGACAGTTGGGCCCTGATCTCGTCCAATTGGCGTACGAAGTGAGGAAGGGCGATGGCTACATCGGCCTGGGGCTCTAAATCGTAGTGCAAAGAGACTACGTTCTCGATCACCATTACATCGCCTCCTGAGCCGACTAAGGCCCCGGGACGTACTCCACCATCGTCCTCACCCAACCCAGACCCTATGAGGGTCAGCACTGCCATCAGGGAGACCGTTAACATCTTACCTAGAAAATAATTTTGAATTAATGAGATAGATCATGAGGATGTTTATGTGCGGAGCGCAGCTTTGACCGATAATGATTGGATGAAGAAGGTTCAGACTGAGGAACAGGTGGAGAAGTAGTGATAGGTTGCGCAAGGGACTCTTCCAACACCAGGCCTCGAGGTGCACGCTTTAGGTCATCTGCATGCACCCACTTGGTACCTTTAGTTGACTATTCTTGTACTTGAAATTTGTTACCTTGTTTATTTATGACGCGGTGGGGCCCTGTAAATTTGTCATCCAATTTGGAGGTGCGAGTATAGGAACGAGCAAAGACTAGATCTCCAATGTTGATACTGATAGGTGAGGCAGACTTATGTTGGCGTTGCAACATGTCCTCCTGAGATGCGGCCAGATTTGCTGTGACATACTGATGGATTTCCTGGAAGTTCGTGATTTTCACTTTCATGTAATCATCCACATTATAGATGGGATCAAGCTTTGAAGATAGGATGGAATAGGGAAGGTCTTTATCGAACCCAAATAAGACAAAGAAGGGAGATTCACCAATGGATGAATTGATGGAACTATTTATAGAAGCTGCTACTTGGGGTATCCATGCATCCCAGGAGGCACTATTTGACCCTAAATGTCTGAGACACTCCAAAACCTTACGGTTGTGTCGCTCTACGAGGCCATTGGAAGCTGAATGGTTAGGAACAACATTGCATTTGTTGATATTGTACTGTTTACAAATTTCCTCCAGAAGACTTTTGTTAAACTCAGTTCCATTATCTGTAATTATTGTGTTGGGTGTAGTCAATGAGCAAATTACGTGGTTGATGAAGGCACGCGCTACGCTTTTCACGCTCTTATCTGCAAGTGGAACTAGGACACAGTAGCGAGAGAAATGATCATTTGCTACAAATAAATACTGAGCGCCTGATTCCGTAAGCGAAAGTTTTAGAAGGTCAATAGAAACAGTTTGCCACGGATGTGACGGAATTGGGTATTGTAAGAGCGGTGCAGGTAATCCGGTTGATCCTTTGTGACGGTGGCACAAAATACAAGGGTCACAGTGTACATTGATATCTCAACGCATAGTTGGCCAATAGTATCAAGACGTGCCTGTCGCAAGCATCGATCTTTACTTGGATGGGATGCATGAGATGTGTTAAGAACTATTTGAAGTACCGCAGATATTAGATCAGTAGGGACAACAAGTTGGTGGACTTCCCTATTGGGCAGTTCCTTCCCTGTTAGAAATGTTTTCCTGTATAAGATATTATCTTTTAGAATGAACTCATCAGTTGGTACTGGCAGAGTAGGTAAGGTAGAATTATCTCCCGATTCCAGGAAATAAATCACTTTGGACCAGACAGGGTCCTTGCGCTGATGATGTTGAACGACTTCTGGTGTTAGTGGGGTGTTATCAGTATTGTACCCATACTATATTGTACCCATACTGTGTACACCTAAAACCTATATATATATGTATATGTAACCAGTACCATTGATGAAATCAGCACACTTCTCTAAACTGCTGACTTAAGCTAAGGTTCCCACACGTGCTGCTCGCTGTGAGTCAGTATGGGGCTAGACTTCTAACAGAGCACAGATATAGAAGTTCTCTCTGGAATAAACCTCCATTATACGTTACCTCAGATCTTTGGAATAAACCTGAGTGGGGAGTATGGGGCTATTGAAACAATTTGGTGGCAGCGGTGGGATGTTTGCCATGGTTGGAAGAGGGTGGGGTTGGAGACGTGTGGAAGTAACTGAAGTAGTAGGTTGCGAGGTAGTGAAAGTAATGGTAGTTATGTGTGGCTGAGTTGGGAGCTGAAGTGTTGTATCAGAGACAACATGGGAAGTGGAAGTAGTAGGAGGTGAAGGAAGTTCTAGGGAGTCATTTAAAAATGAAGGTGTATCTGGATTTAATTTATCTGGGGGAAAGATATCTGGGTCCTCTAGAGCAGAAGTAGTAGTAGTAGTGGTAGTGGTGGTAGTAGTAGTAGGGGTGATGGAGGTGAGAGCAGTATGAGAATGTTCAGTTTTAGGAGTTGTCTGAGTGGATGAAGAATATTTTTGGTACAATCGACCGCTATGAAGAAGAGTCACTGAATCGTCATTATCGGGAGTTACTGGCTCACTTTCAGTTGCTTGTCACTGGCGAACTGGAGAGAGCTCAGTTTTTTCAAAGTATGATGTAGTGAATGAGAGAAAAAAAAAGAAAATGTTAAATGATAATGAGAATGAAAAGTTTTATATACAATGTGAGAATGAGGGCATATGAAATATGTACAATAGTAATGGGAGTAAATATTTACAATGGGGGCGAAATGAACAAGGGAAATCAGATGAGAAAAAATGAGGTGAGTGTGGTGGGTGGTGGTGCGGAGAATGAAGGTAAATATAAGCGATGCACGATAGTGAATAAAAGACAGATGAATGGTATTTGAGATACAATCTGTAGAGAAAATCCGGAGAGTAATCTCTATAGAAAGACAGGGCTTGAACTGATTAGCATAAACTATACAAGTACATATAAGGAATACCGAAGCAGTGAGAATGAAGGGAAGTCTTGTTTGGAGGAAGGGAAGTTGAGACGGTACTTGAATGAAGGACCTCTCCCCGGTGGTGAAGGTGGCGAAGGTGGTGCGGCGACGACGTCACAAGTCCAGGCGACGAATGGGAGGCCAGCTGAGGGTCAGATGATCAACAGCGAGACGGTGATTGAAGAGAGCCAGCAATGACGTGGAGACACGTGCCCTGGGCAAGATGCTGGGGGCCGCAGTTGCCAGGCGGTGCAGGTGGGGCTGCTGGGGCAGGTTCTGCTTGGTCAGCAATGCGGAAGGTGTGGGTGAGAAGGGGCGGTTGGGGTGTGGTGGGGTGAGCCGGGATGGCAATCATAAAATTATGAAGACAATGAGGATGGAAGGGCTGACACCTGATAGTTCCTTACTGAGTTTCAGTAGAATAGCAGCTGTTGAGAAGCAATGTGGCCCGCACGTCGGTGACGACACGTCAGGGAAGTTCCAGGAAGCGTTCACTACGGAAGATGTAGGTGTCCCAAACACAAGGCAGGCAAAAGGCAGACATGTGGCAGGTGTGGAGAATGCACAAGCAGGTGTAGGAATCACTCCCGTCGTGGCACTAAATTACGGTAGAGGTGAAATGAGGTCCGATACACCGCTGCTACCAAATTGTTTCAATAGCCCCGTACTCCCCACTCAGGTTTATTCCAAATATCTGAGGTGACGTATAATGGAGGTTTATTCCAGAGAGAACTTCTATATCTGCTCAGTTAGAAGTCTAGCCCCATACTGACTCACAGCGAGCAGCGGGCGTTGGAACCTTAGCTTAAGTCAGCAGTTTAGAGAAGTGTGCTGATTTCATCAATGGCACTGGTTACATATACATATATATATAGTTTTTAGGTGTACATAGTATGGGTACACGCCAACCAAGGCCCTGGGCTGTATGACACCATCGTCCTCACCCGATCCAGACCCGACCAGAGTCAGCACTGCCAGCATGTAGACCCACAACATCTTTTTATAAAATGAGTTGATGTTAGAGGTGATGTTAATGCAGAGGATGACAAGAGTGTGAGATGATAGCATTATGCAAGAGACTTAGTGGCAGAACACAATTTGGCATGATAGTTATTAACAGTAGGGGAAGGTTGAGTGGAAGTGTCAGAAGAAGGACTTGAAGAAAAAGAAGAAGAATCTACTTGTTGTGGAGAAGATGTGGTCTCTCGCAGTGGCTCCTCCAAGACTATGCGGTTTGATGCATGTGATCATCTGCATGCATCCATGTTGTCTCTGTCTTGTACGAATCTCATATTTCGAATTTATTACCCTTACGAGATATGACACGGAAGGGACCCAAGAATTTACTGTCTAGTTTTGAATCTCTGTCATGATATAGGGCAGAAACTAAGCCACCTACTTGGATGGTAACATCTGATGCAGTGGCATGTTGGTTACGTACCATTTCTTCATTTGTAAGGGCCAGATTATCCTGAACGCATTTATGAACAAGTGGACTCGCACATAGTCGTCATAGTTGTAGAGCGGATCGGGTTTGGATTGCAACAAGGAATAAGATAGTCTTTTGTCAAAGCTATAGAAGACAAAGAATGGTGTTTCACCAACTGACTTACTGATTGATGAATTAATTGAAGCAGGTATCTGCGGAATCCACTCGTCCCAAGTGGAAGTCTGATCTCCACAATGTGACGCAGACTCTCCAATATCTTCCTATTCTGGCACTCTACTAGGCCATTCGAGGCTGGATGATGGGCCATTATGTTGCATTTCTTAATTCTGTATTGAAGACAAATTTCTTCCAGTACAGTAATCACTCTAATATTCGGACGCCCAATATCCGAACATCCCCACTACCCGGACATAATCGTCCTGGGATCCAATATTCCCAAAATGGTCCGAAAACCCCAAAAAATAAAAAATAAAACCGATTTTTTCCCGTCCGTTTCATACTGTACTTTTTTCCATACTATACTTACCTCATTTCACTCTTTAATGTCCTTTGTTGGTGTGAATAGGGTGTTAGTAGCTATGCATGTGCAGTAGGAATGTGTTTTTCTGAGTTAGGCTAGGTTAGGGTCCATAAGTACCAGAATGTTTATTAATGTATGAACATACTTCTAAACCCTCATTTTATGTTTCTTTTGCATTTATTTCAGTCATTTATGTGCCATATTGGTGTGATTTGGGTCTTAAATAGGTGCTATGCATGTCCAGAGGGAGTTGTATAGGTGTTTCTCTGAGTTAGGGTCCGTAAGTACAAGTCCATAAGCTGGGGCCCAATATCCGGACAGAACCAATATCCGGACCTACCTATGGCTCTATTACGTCGGATATTGGAGTGATTACTGTACTGAATAATTGAACTCTGCTCTGTTATCAATTAAAATTACATAGTGGTGTTGTGAAAGGGCAAATTACTGAATTAATTAAGGCATCTATCACTGCGTTAGCAGATTTGTCACGCAGTGGAGCTAAGATAACGAATCTAGAGAAATGATCAACTACAACCGATAGAAAGACAAAACCAGATTCTGTACGAGGCAGCCTCAGAAGATCAAGAGAGACAGTTTGCCAAGGCTTTGACGGTACTGGGTACTGCAATATAGGAGCAGGTTGTCCCTTTATGATGGGCACATGATAAACATGCATCACAGTGTGCTTCTATATCCTTTCGCATAGTAGGCCAGTAATATGACAGACATGCTTGCTGTAAGCTTCTGTCTTTGCCAGGGTGTGATGCATGAGGGGTGTCGTGGATTAAATGAAGGGCAGCAGGAATTAAATCTGTTGGAATGACTATACCTCATACCAATTAATTTGGCCAGGTATGGCAACACTGTTCCCACCGAGATTCTGATTGGCTGGAGGTGTTTGTTCGATTTCGTTGTTGCTTAAACCGATACTCTCTTTATTATTATAAGATGTGATACTGAGTTTGTCGACAATACAATCGTCAAAAGCAATAAGAAGTCCGTTATATACTTAACAACAATGAAATCTGCTAGGAAGATAGAAATATGAGTCAACAAATTACTATAACAGTCCAAGTCAAGGTCAGCATTCGAACAATTCCTTTAAATCGCCGACACTCGATAAAATTACAGAAAATTAAGGAAATCAGCTTAATCTAAGCGCTGGTGTAACACATTTAAATTCTAAGATCAGTCCGCACCCTTAAATCGTGCCACAACTCTGAATAATTAAAAATTCTGATGAAAAGACGAGTTGTGCGGGGAGGGAGGTTTGAAAAAATTGCGAAAATCAAAGTAGGCTAAAAGAAACTTATTTCATTACATCTCCTCTATTATCATAGTACGGACTGGACTTAAAATTTAAATGTGTTACACCAGCGCTTAGATTAAGCAGGTTTCCTTAATTTTCTGTAATTTTATCGAGTGTCGGCGATTTAAAGGAATTGTTCGAATGCTGACCTTGACTTGGACTGTTACAATAATTTGTTGACTCATATTTCTATCTTCCTACGCAGATTTCATTGTTTTTAAGTACAGTATATAATGGATTTCTTATTGGTTTTGACGATTGTATTGTCGACAAACTCAGTATCAGATCTGATAATAAAGAGAGCATCGGTTTAAGCAACAACGAAATCGAACAAACACCTCCAGCCAATCAGAATCTCGGTGGGAACAGTGTTGCCATACATGCCTGGCCAAATTAATTGGTATGAGGTATAGTTGCTTAACTTCGCGATGAGGTACATTGTTACCTTTCAGTACTGAGTGTTTATAGAGCAATTCATTGTTGAAGAAGAAATCAGATACAGGGACTGGTAACTTGGGCAAGGAAGAATCATCACCTGACTCTAGAAAATATATGACCTGCGACCATATAGGGTCCACACGCTGGAACCCATGTCATGTGTCATAATTGAACGCCAAGTTTACATCGCAACCAGTTGTGACTGTGGCTACATGCCACGAGAGGGCATCGGCTACGACATTGGACTTCCCAGGAACGTATTCAAATGTCGGATTATAGTCATTCACAGTGACTGTCCAATGTGCAGGTCTACCGGTAAGGGTATATCCCTGAAACAGGTCACATAAGGGAAGATGGTCTGTTTGGATCTGAACAGGATAACCGTAGATGATGTTGCAGAAATGTTTTAGAGACCAGACCATGGCTAGAGCTTCCCAATGAGTTACACTGTAATTCTTTTCTGCGGAGTTTAACACACGGCTGGCATAGGCAATGACACGTTTCTTTCCTTTGGAGTCATTTTGCATGAGAACAGCCCCTAGGACTACTGTGGAAGCATCAGTACAGAGAAGAAATGCTTTTTAATAATCAGGGAATGCCAATACCGGGGCTTGTGCTGGGCATTTTTCAGTGTTGTAAATGCGGTCGCTTGTTCATCAGCCCACACAAAAGACACAACCTTCTTTAGCAGTTTTGTTAACGGCGCAGCTATCTGGGCGTACCCTTTAATAAATCGGCGATAATAGCCACTAAGACGAGGAAACTGCATACTGCATCGGTGTTGGTTGGAGTAGGGAAGTTTGTTACGGCTTTGACCTTTGTCATCTAATGTATGAATTTCGTGAGCATTGACAACATGTCCTAGGAATTGGAACTTCTTAAGTTAGAAGTCACACTTTAACAATTTGATCTTATATCCAGCTTGTTTGAGTCTAGTGAACACTTCGGCCAATTTTTTAAAGTGTTCCTCTACTGAGTGACTAGCGATTATGACATCGTCTAGATAAGCAAAAACTGAGTGACCAATCATGCCGGCGAAAACTGTATGAATGAGCTGCATCTATGCCGATGGTGCATTCTCAAACCGATTGGAAGTCTAGGGAATTGGTACTGCCCGGATGGGGTGCTGAAGGCAGTAATAGGATGAGATGATTCCTCCATTTCTACTTGCCAGTAGCCACTCAAAAGATCTAGGGAGGAGAAAACACAATTGTTTTTGCCTAAGGATTCCAAATTAGTGAGTACGGGAATTGGAAACCTGTCCGGAACAGGCAGTGCATTTATGCGTCTGTAATCTATTGCTGGTCGTAACTCACCGCCTATCTTTGGAGCGAGAAATAGTGGGCTGTTCCATGGACTATCAGAGTGTTCAGTGACCTCATTGTCCAACATGTCCTGTATAAGACGATCAGCTTGTTGACGTTGGCTGTGTGGTAAACGGTAGGCCGGTATATATACTGGCTGAGCTCCAGGCTGTAACGCTTTTTGATACTCTACCAAGCTCATCCTACCCATATTCTCACTGGGTAGGGCTACTACCTCATAATAATCTCGCAAGAGATTAAGCAAGTGACTTTTGAGTTCCGGGTAATCATTCTGTTTCACATGAGAATCAAGATTAGATGGAATTTTGGTGGACTGAGTAACTGAGCACACATTTGCAACAGAGAGTGGGAAATCTTGGGACACACGTATGTCCACTGGGTATACCAAGAAGTCACCAATCTGTGTTCCCGTTTGTAGCTCAAGTGGGGCATTAGGAGTGTTGGCTACATACAACTAGCTTAAACTATCCTCCAGCACCATACACAATGCCGACTCATAAGCTAAGCCATTCACACAACACGTCTCAGGTAAGGTTAGTACATCTACTCCTGCTTTTGCACCCACAACACGAACATAGACTTTGGTAAATTTATGCAGCAACAAAATTGTACACTGATTTGTTACTGCACGCCCTGTCTCTGCGTGTTGTAAAACATCATTCACACTGTGAGGTAGTTAAATGAGACGTGTCTGAGTCGGCAAATGTGCCACTGTCAAAGGGGTTGATACGATCCACAGTTGAATGCTCAGAGGGTACATCCACCGGTAAATGCTCAGAGGGTATAGTTCTAGATGATAGTGAATTTGGCTGTTCAGGTAATGGTGTGTTTACCTGTTTACTCTTGAGTAATGGTGGAATCACATCAGAGTGAATAACTGAGTTTGTTTGGGAAAGTACCGGACATGGATATTCCATGCTAGATATCGGGAACCTATTGATATATGTGCTACGAGAAGCAGGTAGGAGAGCAATTCCTTGTTGAGCCATTGTTGAAAAGCCAATGAGAGTATCTGTTGGATATTTAAGCTCATTAGTGACGTGAAATTCCATATCAAAAGGTCTTAAACTTTTATCAAGTTGTACTTCTAGTGTGATCTTTCCTTTGACCTGAAATTCTGAGCCATCCATGCTGCATAGGCGAATGTCAGGTGGTTCGAGGAGCCCAACTCTTTTAGTTGTTTTCCAAATGTTGTTTAACCCCTTAACCGTGGGGCGTCACTTTCGTGATGCTTGGGAGCAAGGGATCATACTGCGGGGCGTCGCTTTTGTAATTCTGCGTTATTTTGAATTCACCCGGGCTTCCAAGTGGGGGCTTGTATCATCTATCGGTACTGCCAATGTCCAACACTAGTCAGCACTCCTAATCTCATCTGTACTCCCATCCATTGTTGACAATTTAGCCATTTCTCCCCATTCTTGACTCCCCTCCCTACCCCCCCCTCCATTACCCTATCCTCTCGCCTGCCCGGCCGTGCTACGCTAAGTAAATCTTCCCTGGAATTTTTCACTGATTTCATCCATTGAAATAAGCCCTATGCCCTATTCTTATACCAAATAATATATACAAGAAAGAAATAAGGTAAGTGAGAGTGCCATACACCTGGAATTGGCTAATTATCACCTGACAACACCTCATGTGCACTCATTCGCTAATTTTCGCTGTTTATTTCCCTTTGAAATATGCCGTATAATCTATTTTCGTAATAAATATACATATAAGGAGGGCTTCCAAGTGGGGGCTTGTATCATCTGTCGGTACTGCCAATGTCCAACACTAGTCAGCACTCCTAATCTCATCTGTACTCCCATCCATTGTTGGCAATTTAGCCATTTCTCCCCGTTCTTGACTCCCCTCCCTACCCCCCCCTCCATTACCCTATCCTCTCGCCTGCCCGGCCGTGCTACGCTAAGTAAATCTTCCCTGGAATTTTTCACTGATTTCATCCATTGAAATAAGCCCTATGCCCTATTCTTATACCAAATAATATATACAAGAAAGAAATAAGGTAATTGAGAGTGCCATACACCTGGAATTGGCTAATTATCACCTGACAGCACCTCATGTGCACTCATTCGCTAATTTTCGCTGTTTATTTCCCCTTGAAATATGCCGTATAATCTATTTTCGTAACAAATATACATATAAGGAGGGAAGGGAGAAGCCTAAGTGATATTTACATTCACCTGGAACTACCTAATTTATAATGTATTGTCTAGATTTCCTACCAATCATTTCACTGCTATAAATTAGCTGTGTCAAGAGGCTAACGTTGGGAGTACTGATTTCCCTAGGTAGGCCACCACCCCGGCCCACTCTTATCAGTTCACTCTCATCTTCCAGTGTGGAGGTACATCTGTTCGCTCTTGCTAGCTGCAGGGACTTTTCACCCCCATGCAAAGGGCCCTGTGACCTTTACCCCCTACTAAACCTCGTGTGGAAAGAGGTAAAGGGCTGACAATTGATAAAAGAGTGACTACGATCTTTCTGTTGAGTAAAACAGTGCAAGTGGAATTGTAAATAATTTGTAAAGAGCAAGTGAAAGTAATGAATGTGAATATATGTGAACAGTGGAAAATAGTTTTATAAGTTACTTCAAGTGACAGTGCATAACACAGTGTAAATAAAATAGAAATGTAAATAACGTAAATAAAATAGAGAACGTAAACAGAAATGTTAATGAGTAGTATTATAAGAATACGAGTATATACCCTAGGAGTAATGAAAGTGAAAGTTTCACTCCAGCATGTCTGAATACTATGAGTTATGAGAGTGAAACTGAAAGTGACAGATTCACTCTCAATGCTAGTACAGTATACAGGATGAGAAAGTGAATGCTATGTATTTTACTGAAAGAAATTGAATCCCTACAGTGACAATAAACTAATACTACTGAAGGAAACTTATGGATAAAGACTGTAGATATATATAAGTGTTATATAGTAATGGAAATATAAAGTGTGAGGGGTTTTATGAATAATAAACGACAGAGTACCAAGAGCGAACTAGCGCAAGTGCGACGGTCAGACGCGCTCGTAATTTTCATTGCTTTCACAGTGGGTTTTTTTTTGGAGTATGGATCCCAAACTACTTGAAAATCATAGAGTAGTGTTTATAGTATTAATATCTGCCTGTGGTAATCATATTACGGGTTGTCGGGAAGTGTACAGTGGAGACTTCGTTACCTAACTTCAGAGGTCTCCACAAGTCCTACGGTAACCGACGAAGGCTCAACAAACATTCCAGGAGAAAGCTGAAGGTATGTGCCATAAGCATATGTAATTTTAATATTCTTGGACTGAGAACTGATTTTTGGCAAATATTTTTTGAGAGTCTGTCAGAGCCCGAATAACCCCGCGGCACACGCAAAACATTGGTAAACATGCCCGCGGTGTAGGGGTTAAAGAGGTACCTGAGATCAGGTTTACCGTAGATCCGGTGACCATAAAGAAAGAGCTTTGTACCCCTTCGCTCCATCCAAGAATGACTAGGCCTAAAGATGTTACAGGTCCTACCTGGCGAATAGGGAGTTGATTTTTTGTTACCTTATTTTCAGACACCGGCGGATCTTTCGCTATTAGGTTACATTTTTCCGATCCGAGCGTTTCTCTTCCCTCAACTGACGGCTCGTAAGGTAAAGACGCTCGTCAGTGGAGTGAGTTGTGCTATTCTTGTGATATTTGCATGTAAGACAACAGGATTGCGAAGGTGTGCGCTGTCGTTCCTGTGAGCGAAATCATCTGTTTTGCATGCACATCTAGACTTTCGATGACCTACAGTATCACAGTGCCAGCACACAGTCGAGGATTGTTTGCTTTGTCGCACAGTAGGTTTGTCGCGACCACTAGATGGTGAATGGTAATGTGAGTGAGACCGATTAGTAGGTTTGCTTTTTGTAGTTGGCCGTGAATAAGAGGAATTGGATGAAGTAGTGCTGGTGTGTAGTACTCTCGCAGTACCGCCTGCAGAGTGAGAGGCTGAGGTGTGAGAATTGACCTGGCGAGTGAAATCTGATCCCGACCTTTCTGCTATGGCAGTGGTTCTCAACTCGTTTCTGGCCACTGACCACCAGCCCAATTAACCCTCTCAGTGTCAGTCACGCGATTCGCGTGCCATTTGGATTGTTTTAAAGATGATCAGTCACTCGAATCGCATTCCTAAGCACAAAAAAAATAGCCAAAAATTAAGTTTCTGGCAAAATCATGTCAAATTTTGATGCATTGTAGCGAGTACAGCACTTTCCAATGGTAAGGCATTGGCAACACTGAGCTGCCTCATGGGACCCAGCACGTAGCGATAAACCTCAGTCTCTTCCAAGCCGCCAGGCGGTGAGGTTACGTCGGGTGTACTGTCCCTTTAAACTCCTACTAATTCTCCCCCTCCTGCCCGAGCCGAAGCCCCTATGGACTCAGTGTGATAATGCAATATTTGTGAACATATTTGTATGTGATATTGTTGATGGAACATAGATATATGTCACGAAAAGGAATTGTGTCCGTCATCAAGCGTTAGGCTTAGAGCCGATATGCGTGTTCACTGTTGCGGGGTTTTGCCTCTCGCCATCCCCAAGGCCCTATGGCGTGATAACAAATACGTATATAATGAAGCCAATGCCTAAGCTGTATTTTGTGTGAAAGATATTGTGGCTGGCTTGGTGAAATTATGGAACCATAGTGTGGAATGGGGCAGGCATCATGTACAGTTTTTATTGTCGGGAAGGAAGAATTAGAGGTGTTTGGGGATGGAATCATTGTGATTCTGATAGTGAAAATGCGTATGGAATTGTGTGAAATATACGTCAAACATGCTGCAGGTGTTCGTGAAGGAGTGTGGTGTGTGCCAATTCAATAGAGTCGCAGCGAGTGTTCACAGAGAAATATTTCATGCACTGACTGACTTAGCTAAAACAAAGCGCAAGTGTCAGAGACAAGAAATATGCCACAGCCACATATACATACGTATGTCATGCAGCGAATGTTCGTGGAGAAATCTATTGTGTGCATCGCATGTGTTTTAGGCAAATGTATCGCAAGAAGAGAAGAAAATACGCCACAGCCACAGACACACACACACACGCACACACACTCACCCACACCCCCACACCCACACCCACCCACACCCACACACTCACTCACCCACACACGCACACGCTTACCCACACATGCACACGCTCACACACTACATAACTCCTCATCTTCAAGCTACTGCCAGCATCTCAACACCTCTGGAGGAAGTGAGTTATCCGTATTTTGTTGATCTGTATATTGACCTATTTCTGTAGTTCAATATTTTTTACACAAATAAGTAATGTTTTTTACATACACACATATGAGATGGAAGAAAGTTCAGCTTCAGTATCAGAACCTAGCGAAAAGACTAGTGGTCATGTCGAGTTTCTGACAGCACTATCAAAAACCTTATGATATTTTACATGTATACTTTGAGTAAAAAAAGAGAATAATAAAATGTAACAAGTGAAAATATGTAGCCGTGGGTGAGGCAGGGAAAGAATGTTTTTTATCTCGCGTGCAGGTGAGGAAGAGCATTCTACATTTGTCGTCCAATTACTCCAAATCTATTGGACATATCGATTTCCCGTAAGAACCATGATAAAGAGCAGTAAATTCTATGTATGTTCATTTGCAGAATATAAGCCTCTGGGAGCATTTTCTGTTGGAAAAGTTGAGGGAATAGACTGTTTTGGTAAAGTTGAAAGCGCTCGGAGGAGTAATCTCACTTTGTTGGCCAATTGCTCGAAAACTGTTGGACGGATCGATTTCCTATAAGAACCATGATAAAGAGCAGTAAATTCTACGTATGTACACGACATAACAATGTAATATCAATGATAAGAATTCGTTGTTACGTAGGTGGGAATATTGCGTATGCTATGCACACGTCACAAAAGTGACGTACAGACGTGAGTTCCCAGTCGTTTTTGGCGACTTACTCGAGAACGATGAGGTGTATTGAAACCAGTATTAGGTCATTAGGAAGCTGGTGATATTCTGCATAATATTATGCAATAAAAACATAACATGTGCAAGGATATTTCAGTTTTAGAGCTCCTTGATTTTTTTTCAAAAATGGCTTTCAGTTTTTGGCTATTTTTCCAAAAACTACAAATCATAACAACACCGGATTTGTCTCTTTAGAAAGCTGATGAAATTCTCTATCAAAACTTCTAATAACATTTTCCTGTATGATGGAAAACATTCGAATGGTGATGTTGGGAAGTGAACGTGATGTAGCGAAATTTATTTCACGGCCGCCTAATGTTCTTTATTCGTGTTTTCCTGTTTTTTTGTGGTGCTTATCAGCTAGAACAAACATCGATGAAGAAGATGACATAGGTTTCATGGCAGTATATTGATGTTTGGGTGGCGAAAATAAGGAGAGAATACGTGTTATTTGCCGCAGGCAGGCAGCCAGGCCGGGCGGCTTCGCAGAAAAAGTCATGAGCCGGAAAACTTACTGAAACTTTTTGTGCACGAGAGGGTTAAAAGAAATATTGTGTATCATTTCATTTTTGAGTAATGATAAATAAAGCATAGACAACAAACATTTTGGTTTGAAAAATATTTCTTAAATATGAATAATACAATAAAATGAATGGACAATTATTTGTTTTGGCAAAATTTTTCATACTGCATTTTCAATAATTTAAAAAATATATGCACCAACTCCAGTTTAATACAGTTTAATACCAGATATAGTGAACGTCCTGTGGACCACCCAAAAAGTCACCATGGACCACCAGTTGAGAAACACTGTACTATGGCCTTTGAGATGTTAACTCTTTTGTCACCAGGGTTAAAGCCAAGTTGTAGTCTGTTTGTTTCTGGTGGTCTGTAAGCCAATTAATAAATGTAAAATAACCCCACAAATTTGCAAAATTGTTTAGTAAAACCATAAGCTCTCCATAAACTTCGGCTACCCATTGAGTACCACGGAACAATTGGCGCATCTCTGAACTCGTTGCCCTCGTGGTAGCAGCTGCCTCAATTACCTTTGCATGTTGGGGAGGTACCTTCATGTCCTCCTCCATTTGCTTAAGAAGGTTTGTCAACCCTATGAGAGATGCAGGATTGGAATGTTCACAACAAAGTTGAATTAACTGTTGGCGACAGGCATCAAATGTTTAGCAATCTTCGAAGTGCCCCGCACAAATAGTGGCTCCTATTAGTGACCTACCTTGATGTAATCGACCCATCAAATAAGAAACTTTTAAGGGTTCAGTTGTGATTTGCCGATTACGAATGTCATTTTCGACCTCCCTGAGGAAGTCGTGAATGGAAACTGTACTATCCTCTCCTGTAAATTTGGGTTGGTTAACATCGTCCAGAGATATGGACTGGGGAGGTGGAGGGTTCTGATTTGCCATCGTAGGAAGAGGGTAAGACTGTGAAGGTGAGGGAGTAGGCACAGAAGTAAACTGAGATGGTGTGTGAGAAGGAAGTGTCGTGGCAGTAGTGGTGTGTATTGTGATTAGTGGTGGGGTATGGGTAGTAGAAGGAGAGGACAAAGGCTGTGGAGAAGGCTGAGTGACTTCAAGAGAATCAATTGGGGAAGATGATAAGAGTATCTGGTGTCGATATATCTGGATTTAGGGTAGGAGTAGTAGGGTCAATATAGGCGGTAGTAGGTGTGGTAGGAGTAACAGGTGTAGTTGTAGTAGAAGCAGGTAGGGAACTTACTGTTTGTTTATTATAAGATCTTCCACTACAAAGATACATTACACTATCATCACACTCAGGATCATCTGTTTCACTCTCAGATTCAATAGGGGAGAGATCTACCCTTTTAAAAAAAGGACATTAATAGACTAGGAAGCAAGTAAATGAAAATAAATGAACAAGTGGATGAATAAATGAAAGAATGAATAAATGAAAATACTGTATTTGTAATAGTCAATCCTCGTAAATTGCGTGTTCATAAATCACGGATTCATAAATCATGGCTAAGTGGCTGTCAGAGTGCTGGCACCCTTAAATCACTGTTAAGTCACGAAAATCACGGACCTAGGCACCCAAGTGGGCATTTTCCAAGGAGAATCGTAAACGCAGCATTCAAATTGAAAATCGCGATCCAACAACCAATCACCACGCATCCCTGGTGGCAAGTGTGCATACTTATGCCGCCACGTTGTTGTTCTTCCCGCCAGCCAGCACACTACAGACCATTGCCGTGGAGTACGAGAGCTACCTGCCTTTTTTTGTGCACCTTTCCCCCCGCCTCCTACCTTCCATGGCCCCTCCCGAACCCCTGATGAAGCACTCTAAGCAACATGGTGTCAAGAAGCTGCCACCGTTGTCGTACAGTCAATGTTTGGAGCTCATTTGTCGTGTTGAGAGGGAAGAGAAGTTTTCAAAGTTGGCAAAAGAGTTTGGGAAGAACAAGTGCTGAGAGGTTCTGAGTTCTTCCCAACACCACCCCACTCCATTCACTTAAGCAATTTCATCATAGGATTAAGGTGAGGTCCCTTAACTTGGCTGACGGCCATACCATGTTGAGTACACCGCTTCCCATCCGATCAGCGAAGTTAAGCAATGTTGGGTCTGGTTAGTACTTGGATGGGTGACCGCCTGGGAACACCAGATGCTGTTGGCATAACGTTCTCCGTATGTGTCAAGTGGGGTTGGTGGAGGATTAGTGCCCCTCCCTGTAAAACAATTAACTCTAAGCCTTGGTCACCCCGTTTGGGATACATAGCATCTGGCAATGATGATGATGATGATTTCTATTTAATACATGCACTGAATATTCCTAAATTTCTATGTTTGTGTTTGATGGTACCTAGATAGGTGTAGGTAGGGTGCTGTGGGGCCGGGTTGGCCAAAGTCCAGACCCAAATTCATTTTTCACTTAAGAGTTATTATTTATAAACCACGGAATTTCAAGTGGGGTTGGTGGAGGATTAGTGCCCCTCCCTGTAAAATAATTAACTCTAAGCCCTTGACCACCCCGTTTGGGATACATGGCGTCTGGCAATGGATGGATGGATGGATGGAATTTGTAAATCACGGCAGTGGTCCAGACCCAAATTGCCGCGATTTACGAGGATTGACTGTATATGAAGAAATGATTTATATACAATAAATTTTGAGTGAAAATGAACACGTTATTTACAGCTGAGTATGAATATAATTGGGAGAAAATGGGATGAAGCAGGAGTGAGTGAATGAAAAATTCTGAATGAATGAATGAAAAATGAGAGGCAAAAAATGCAATGAACGGATAAGAATAAATGATTAAACTATCACAATCAATAGTGACAGCTCGCCATCTCTGTAGAAAGGAATCAATTGATGTGAAGGGATGAGAAAATGCATGAAAATGCAGATAGAAAAATACTTGTAGTAAGGTGTGTTCCCTGCGGTAGGTGCTTGTCGAGTGAGCCTCTCGGTGCAATAGTGCCTCCTCCCCCGGCCAGCGTTGATTGGGTGAAGATGTTCGTGACGTAACTGTGTGGCAGCCAAGCACTGGGCAGAGCAAGAAGCTGATAGGAGCAGGAGGCTGTGGCGTAGCTCGTTGTGAGTGGCCACGCTCCCTGGGTGACGTCGGGTCTGTGTGGTAGGTGGGGGGACAATGACATAACGGCATTGGGTAGCGGTTGGGGGCTACTACCAGGAGTTGGGTTTTGGTTGGAGTTTGTGGGGGCTAGAACTAGCCCTGTACAGTGTGATAATATAACAGGTCACACAGGTGAAGGCAGGTAGTGAGGGTAATGGTGGAGGCTTACGTGGCTGTGGTGGTG
Organism: Coenobita brevimanus; assembly: GCF_032717465.1. Classification (NCBI taxonomy): domain Eukaryota; kingdom Metazoa; phylum Arthropoda; class Malacostraca; order Decapoda; family Coenobitidae; genus Coenobita; species Coenobita brevimanus. The sequence continues at coordinate 7,750,301 of NC_137035.1, forward strand.
TGGTGGTAGGTGAGGTGTTGGTGTGGAGGAAAGTCCCAAAACCACACCAAAACTGCAAGGATGATTCCATAACCACGGAAGAACCACACCAAGACTGCAAAAGGGGCTGGAGGCTGGAGCAGAGATAGACTGTGTGTTGTCGTGGGAAAAACAGGAACGTGGGAAAATGGACAATACAGCCAATATTGCCCACAAAAGCCGTGAAATCACTATTATCGCACTCGCTTTCCAGCAAGTGTTAAGAATGTTAATCCCCCTTTGACGTCAGTCGTAGGTAAATTCAAAGTCTTGGAGTAGTTTTCTGATAATATATTATGCACCGCCTTGTATCTTCACACAGCAGCCGTATGAACACCACCCTTATCTGTCCCCAGGCCGTTGCTAACTGCCAGAGAGATAGCTGGCTAGGGCTGGTGTGCCCTTAAACTCAGACTTCAGCAGAATTTGAATCAGGCCAGACCTTAGTAAGTGATCAGTGGCGCCCTACTTGGATCACACAATACACTTACATGCTATATCTACATCTATCTATCTATTGCCAGACACCTCAATCCCGTTCGGGGTGGCCACAAACAAATCACCTCCACGTCACCCTGTCCCCCGCCATTTCACTGCCCTGGTCCCACCTCACACCCCCCTCTCTCATATACCTCTCCACCCCATCCCTCCATCTCATCCTCGGCCTCCCCCTCCCTCTCCCCCCTACCATCTCACTCACATACACTTTCTTCATCAGTCTTTCACCCTCCATCCTCTCCATATGGCCAAACCACCTCAGTGTATTCCTCCTAACACTTCCTATCACATCCACATCCACACCACAACGCTCCTTTATATCCTCATTCGTCAGCCTGTCTCTCCATGTGACTCCACAGGCTTCTCTTAAATAACTCATTTCCACTGCTCTTACTCTCGACTTGTGCCCATCCAACAACGTCCAAGTTTCACTTCCATACGTTAGAGTTGTTATCACAATACTGTCATGTAGTAACTTTTTCACTTCCATGCTCACTTCCCTGTTTCTTATCACTGCTTTCAATGAACCAGCAACCTTTCTTCCCTGCTGTACCCTTTCAAGCACTTCACCCTCCAAACCTCCATCCATACTCATCACACTACCTAAGTACTTAAACGTACTCACATTTTCCAATTCCTCACCATCCAACCTCGCTGTACATTCACTGATTTCACCTCTCTCAAAAACCATCACTTTACTCTTCCCTACATTCACCTTTAGATTCCGTTTCTTGCACACTCTCCCAAACTCATCCACCGAGCCTTGCAGCTCCCCTTCGTCTTCACTCAACAACACAATATCATCTGCAAACAACAGTACAGGGAGTTTCCAAACACTACCCTCTCATCAGGGCCACTACAACATCCACTACCCTACCTTGTACCTCTTATTACCCCATCCATGTACAGATTGAACAACCATGGAGACATGACATATCCCTGTTTCAACCCAACCTTCAAAAAGAAAAATTAACTCGGTTCGCCATCCACACGCACTGCAGCCTTCGCACCATCATACATACTCTTCTCAGCATTCAACAACTTCCCATCTACTCCATATATTCTTAATACTTTCCACAATCCTTGTCTATCTACCCTGTCATATGCTTTCTCCAAATCCATGAAAGCCTCATACAACTTCTTTCCCTTCTCTAGAAACTTTTCCACTAAAGATCTAAGAATAAAATATGTGATCTACACAACCTCTTCCCTTCCTAAAGCCTCCCTGTTCTTCTCCAACTAATTCCTCTGTTATTTCCCTAACTCTGTCAATAAGTATCCTACCATACACTTTTCCTATTATACTAAGAATACAAATGCCCCTATGATTACCACACACTTCTTTTTCCCCTTTTCCTTTGTACAAGGGAATAATTATACTTGACTTCCAATCCTCCGGAACTCTACCTTCCTCCCAGGCCAATCTGCACATCTTCCACATCCATTCTGTTACTATCTCTCCCCCATGCTTCAGCATTTCACCACACACTCCATCAATTCCTGGGCCTTTCCCCAATTTGACTTTCTTCGTAGCTTCCACAACTTCCATCCTACTGATTTCTTCCTGTCTTCTCACCTCCCTCCTTCTCCCAGCCATTCCCCAGCTACTTATACTCGCATCACTTCCATCCTCTATGTTCAACAATTGCTTAAAGTGTTCTCTCCATCTGCTCACTTTTTCTCCCTTCTGCACTAGTAATCTACCATTTTTATCTTTCACTCCCCTGCTATCTTCACTTCCACCCTTTCTTACTCTCTTCACCTCTTTCTAGAACATTTTCTTTCAGTCCCTCCACTTTACATTCAAATTCCTTCCAAATTCCTCATCCACTCTCTTCTTACTCTCTATTTCTAATCTTTTTACCTCCCTCTTTCTTTCTACATATAACTCTCTTTTCCACCTCTCAACTTCTTCCATGCCCCTGTTTTTCATCCATTCATTGTATGCTTTCATCTTTTGTGCCACAGCCTGTTTCACCTCTTCATTCCATCATCCTGTTCCTTGAACCCCCCTCCATCTTCTCTTCCTCCCACACACCACATCACATGCTGCACATATTTCTTCTGTGAATATCCTGCACACACCTTCCACGTCCCCCATCTGCTCCAATTCATATTTTCCCAATCGTTCCTCCACTTCTCTCTTATATTCTGCCTTTTTCTCATCCTCTTGTAACCTTTCCACTCTCCTTGCAGCTACTCCTTCTTCCCGTCCTTCCCTTCTTCTATTACTCCATCTTATTTGGATCTTGATTCTGGCCACCACCAAGTAGTGGTCAGAAAGTCCACTCCCCCAACCTCTATAAGCTCTTGCATCCATTACACATCTTCGCATCCTTTCATCCACACACACATAATCAATCATTGCCCTCCTTTCATTCAATTCACCACCCACCCTTCTCATCACTTGCCATGTATACCTGTGGATCATTTTATGTCTGATGAAGATATTGGCTATCACCAACCCCCTCCCAGGACAAATGTCCTCTAATGCACTGCCATTCTCATCTATCACAGCAGGCACATCCCACTCACCAACTGTTTCATCCACCTTCACTTTCCCTACTTTACCATTCATATCACTGATCAAAAACACTCTCTCATTCCTTCCAAACTATTCCATGCACACTTCCACATTTGTCCAGAACTCTTCTCTCACTCTGCCTGCACGATCTTGCTTTGGCGCATACACGCACACAATTGCCCACATTTGTATTCCAACTTTCAATCTTACCCACACAATCCTTGACCCAACTAATCCATACTCTCTTATGTTCTTGTTCCATATTTTACTCACAACTATACACACTTCTTCTTTTGCCCTCTCATTCTCACCTACTCCTGCACATATACCCCATCCATACTTCAATTCTCTCACACTCTCACCTCCCCATTTAGTTTCAGTTGCTCCACAAATGTCAACTTTCGCACCCTCAAGCACCTGGACAATCTCTCTCTCTTTCGCCTCATCATTCGCACCTCTTACATTCCATTTTCCAATTACCATGTCCTTTGTCCGGTCCTTGGTTGTCATCTTTTGGTCAGTCCTTGTCTGAGGCTTCTTGTTTGTCTTTTTAGTTAGTTGTTTTCTGGGGAGGGGCACTAACCCTACATATTACAAATGGTTACAAACAATTGTCCCCTTAATAGATTCATAACCTGATTCTCTCCTGAAGTTGAATATAATTGCTGAGGTAGCAAGAGTAATATAAAAGCTATGTCTCAGGATTGAAGGGCTTAGCCTCTTTGTCACGAGGGTGACTAATCTCAAGGAGTACCCTATACGAGGCTTCCCTCGCTCATTCCCCCACACGACTTTTTTAAGGGAAAAGCTGCCATCTTGCAAAAATAGCAGTGGTGTTTTGTATGTTTGTGTATATGTGAGTATAGTCCTGTGTGTGTATGTGTGTTAGACTGAATCTGCCACTGCTTGTGTTTGTAATAAAAATATATAAATCAAAAGATATTTTTGAGTAGGTTTATCATAAATGATAGAGCAAAGTGAAAGATTATATAAATACTGTACTAATTAGTTCAGTGCGCTTACTTATTAGAAATGTTGCCTCTGAACTCACATCTAGGCCTGCATATTCATGGCCTTCTGGCCCCTGCTTGGCCCAGACCGTAGCGTATCTTGGCTGTGCCACTGATATTTTCTTGCCACATCAGCATCAAAAATTAGTTTGATTGAGTCCAAAGGTGACACAATTTCAGAATCACCAATTGCTTAGTTCAGGCCGAAAAATCACTTGTAATTTCAGTCATGTGGTTAGAATGTGAGTCACCAAGTATGCTTATCAAGCACCAGCCACCATAGACTTCTTGCTCTTCTGTCTATCTCTGTATAGCCAGACGCCTTAATCTCGTAAGGGGTGGCCATGTCGCCCTGTTCCCCACCATTTCACTGCCCTGCTCCCAGCTCACACCTCCTTCTTTCATATACCTTTCTACTCCATCCCTCAGTCTCATCCTTGGCCTCCCCTTTCCTGTACTCCTGTCCCTCCACCTCACTCACATACACTCTCCTCATCAGTTTCTCACTGTCCATCCTCTCTGCATGGCCAAACCACCTCTGTATTTCTCCTAATGCTTTCTGTCACATCCACACCACAACACTCTTTCACTGTCTCATTTGACACTCTGTCTCTCCATGTAACTCCACATGCTCCTTTTAGATAACTCATTTCTGCTGCTCTCACTCTGGACTTGTATCTTTCTAACAAGGTCCAAGCTTCACTTCCATGCATTTGAGTTGGTATCACAACACTGTCAAGCAGCGACATGCACACTTTCTTGTTTCTTATCACTGCTTTCAAAGAACCAGCAACCTTTCTTCTTTGTTGTACCCTTTCAAGCACTTCACCCCCCAAAATTCCATCTTTACTCATCACACTACCCAAGTACTTAAAATGCACTCTCATTTTCCATTTCTTCATCATCCAGCCTCACTGTACATTAAGTGACTTCATTTCTCTGAAAGACTGTAACCTTACTCTTCCCTACAGTCACCTTTAGATTCAGTTTCAAACACACTCTTCCAAACTCATTCACCTTACAGTTTGCCTTCTTTTTCACTTAACAATACAGTATCATCTGGAAACAACAGTACAGGGAGTTTCCAAATGCTGCCTTCTGTCATTAATGCCACTTCAACATCCACTGCCATACCTTGTATCTGTTTTATAACTCCATCCATGTACAGATTGAACAACCATGGGGACATGACACATCATTGCTTCAGTCCAACTTTCATACAGTTCACCATCCACACGCATTACGTTTCGTTTTTAAAGGCTCCAACATGCTTGCATGCGTCGGCCTTGGTCACTTAATGGCGGCTCTCCATGCTGCATGATCCATTGCAGCCTCCCTGTTCAGTTCCTTAACCCTGAGGTCACACTGAATGACCTCGTCCCATGTCTTTCTCGGTCTACCCCTCGTAACCCCACCCCCAATATTAACACTTCTCGCCTTCCTCACCCAATTATCATCCCCTATCCTCTCCACATGTCCAAACCATCTCAATCTACCTCTCCTCATCACAAAACCAATACACTCCAGTCCCATCCTACCTCTCAACTCTTCCATCGTGAACCCAGTCCCCCCAGACCTTGGATGCAGGGACGCACTACACATCCACCTAATCATTGTCATTTCTGTACGTCTGAGCCGGCAAATATCCTCCTCCTTCACTGCCAAGGTCTCACTACCATACAGCATTACACTCCTAACATGCTGCATACAAAGACCCCTTAGCACATAGGGAGAATCCTCTCAATGTCAGGAGAGGCAAGAGGTCCCTGAACTTGTTCCAACCACTTCTCACCTTAACCACAGAGCTAGCTCCAGCCTCACCTCCAGCACACAACATGTCTCCCAAATAACAAAACTCTTCCACACACTCAAGAGATTCACCAGCAAGTTCAATTCTTTCACGTCTGACAATCTCCACCTGCTCTCCCCGACACACCATACACATAAAATCAGCATTATCTCACAGTCTACCTCTGATACCACTACATCTCTTATGCACCCATTTATCACAAACACCGCACAAGATGGAATTACTTCCCACCTCCTTGTGGCAAACTGCACATGGCCACTCTCCCTCGTCTCTCACAGTACTGCCACTAACCCTAGATATCATCACTTTTGTTTTATCTGCATTTACCCTTAAGCCCTTGTGCCCCATACCATCTCTCCACATCCTAAACCTTTTCTCCGCCTCCCTTTCGTTCTCTGCAGTCAACACCAAATCATCAGCATACAACAACTCCCACGGGAGTCCGTTTCTAAAGTCACGTGAGAGGGCTTCAGGTACCATGATAAACACCATGTGACTCAAAACTGACCCCTGATGCACACCAACATTCACGGAAAACCCATCACTAAAATCTCCATTCACTCTTACTTGAATGTGAGCACCCACATACATAACCATAACCACCCTAACCAGCCACTCCTCCAAGCCAAGGTTTCTCATTGCCCACTTCACCACCTCTCTAGGGATTTTGTCAGAGGCCTTTTCCAAATCAACAAAAACAAAATAAATATCCCTTCTCCTACCAATATATTTTTCCTGAAGCTGTCGAACAATGAATATGGCATCAGTGGGCATAAACCCAAACTGCATCTCATCAATATTCACTCTTTCTCTAATCATACCTTCTAAAACTCTCTCCATTACCTTCATTATCTGATCTAAAAGCTTTATACCTCTATAATTTCCTCTTTCCAGGGCATCACCCTTCCCTTTATACACATTTACAATTACACTCTTCAGCCAATCATCTGGGACAACACACTCATAAATAATCCTATTTATCAGGTCAGTGACTAACTTCACCCCTATATCGCCTGAGGCCTTCAACATTTTGGCAGTCAGGCCAGACACACCTGCTGCCTTCCCCACATTCATCCTCCCTGTTGCCTCACTCACAGTAGCAGCATTAATCAATGGCCAAGGGCCAGATACTGGATCTGCTGGCTCCAAACCTTGTCTGTCCCAGTCAAACTCCTCATTCAAGAACCGGTTATAACGCTTTCTCCATGCATCTTTAATATCCCCACTGTTCACCACTACCCTTCCTTCATCATTCTTCACACACTGCTCACCTATAATATCCCGATTATCCCTCTTCACCTGACATGCCACCCTAAATATCATGTTTTTCCTTTCCCCATGATTTAGGTTGTCAAGTAAAAGTCTCTGTGACTCAGACTTTGCCCTGTATACCGCTCTCCTAGCCCTATGCTTGGCAGCCAAATATTCCTCATTGCTACCACCCTTCTTCCATTCCCGGAAAAGCCTTCTTTTCTCCTTAACTGCAGCTTCTACGCCCTCATCCCACCACCAAGTTACCCTATGTCTTGGTGGTCCTCTTGTCCAACCGCATGTTACATCAGTAGCTCTGAAGAGATTGTTCTTGAGGGCTCTGTACTGTTCATTAATGCCTGTGTCTACAGCTCCCTATTCAGCCACCACTCTCCTCAACACACTATAGAAGGCATCCCTTACTACTTGGTTTTTCAGCTTCGATATTTTCCTCCTAGGTACATAAGTCCTCTTTTTCATCACTCGTTCTTTAAGCACCATATCACAAATCAGTAGTTTGTGCTGCTGCACACACTCCTCACTTCCTATAACTTTAACATCCCTCACTAACCTCCTATCGGCCCTCCTAACCAGAAAATAATCTATCTGACTGTTATTTCCCCCAGACTCATACATAATTAACCTACTGTCTCTTTTCCTAAAATATGTGTTGCACACAATCATGTCCATTGCCTCCCTAAACTCAAGTATCCTTTCCCCTTCTGCATTCCTTATACCATACGCACACCCCCTATACATTCCTTCATAACCTTGTGCTGCTTCACCTACGTGACCATTTAAGTCCCCTCCCAAAACCACTATCTCATCATCCCACATACCACCCACTACATGTATTAAATCATCCCAAAATCTATCTTTCTTTGCTTCATCCAATCCTGCCTGTGAAGCATATGCTGATATAATTGCAGCTATCCTTCTACCGAACAGAATCTTCACTACCAATATCCTATCGCTTACTCTCATAACATTCATAACATATTCCACCCATTTCTCCGCAACCATCACACCAACACCTCCATATCTGTCTGCCCCCCCCCTTGCCAAAACAACTTATAGCAACAGTCCTTCCCAACAATCTTTCTGGCTGATCCACCCCTGTACCGGACTTCCTGCAAACACGCCACATCCACCCAGCTCCTACTGAATGCCTCAGCGACTTCCCCTGCTCTTCCCCTCAAACTTCCCACATTCCATGAACCCACCCTCATCCCCCTGGGTGATTTACTGTCCTCAGAGGTATACAGGGCAAAGTCTGAGTCACAGAGACAATTACTTGATAACCTAAATCATGGGGAAAGGAAAAATATATTTAGGGTGGCAGGTCAGGTGAAGAGGGATAATCGGGATATCATAGGTGAGCAGTGTGTGAAGAATGATGAAGGAAGGGTAGTGGTGAACAGTGAGGATATTAACCCGCCCCGTCCCGTCAACGTATGGGTACGTTGCAACGATTTGCATTTGCCAGTCCCGGCGACGTACCGGTACGTCGTGCAATTGCAATGTGCATAATTTCGACAATTTTCAAATTTCGCGCTTGATTTGCGGTACGTATCCTCGCATGACCTTCCCCTACCTGCCACCAGGCGGGGACACTCGGCGACCCTGCGCGACCCACGCTAACCCGCCACTCGTCCACTCACCTGGTAGCAACGGTCCTGCTCAGACATGGCTAAGAGAGGTCCCTCAGACAGCGAAATTCAAGCAGCCCTGGACACCTTTACAGGCGACAGTGATTCCCCACTGGACGATGAGGTTATGGATAAGGATTATGTGCAGCCAGAGGAGGAAGAAACCACCAGCAGTGACGAGGAAGTTCTGTCTCCCAGGAAGCGGCAGTACATGACTTACCGTGCTGCTAGAGAGGGGCAGCAGGCAAAGAAGGCACGTGCAACATCCTATCCCTATCCCCAACGTGATTTGGAACCAGAATTCGAGGACGAGGACGATGACGGAGCCGTGGGACGTGCTGCCACGTGGTATGGACGTGAGGTCATAACTCATCGTGGCCCAGAGTGCACACCACGTCGTACGAGCAGGTATGGGCCTAGCATTTTGTTTGGGGAGTTAGGAAGTGAAGGGGAGGGAGTGGGGAGTGAAAGGGAAAGTGCAGGGAGGATTAGGGAAAGTGAGAGTGACGTGAGTCATTGCTCTCCCTACGTAGTGTGAGGCGGCGTAGTGAATCACGTGGGCCAGTGCAGGTGCGTTCATTATCACGTGGGGTTGTGAGGGAGGGGAATGGTGGGGAGAAACCACTCCCAAGCACGTCTTATGCTCCCCAATATCCCCTAACACATGGTCGAGCTAGGGTGCGTGAGAAAGCACATGGTGTTGTCATGGAGGGGGAAGGTGGGGAGGAACCACTCCCCAGCACGTCTTCTGCTCCCCAATATTCCCCTATTTCATCCCCACAGCCCCCTAATATTCCTGAAGGCCGTAAGGGTAAGGGAAAGGGAAAGGGTAAAGGAAGAGGAGTGACAGTGGGGAAGCCCTCCGCACTTCTTCTCCCCAACCTCCCCAACCAGGATCTCCTCCCCACCCAGACGAAGGCGGTGATGGGGATGATGGGGACGAGGGATTTGTGGCGTGGAATTGGGAGGATGGGAGTGATTTTTCTCCCCTCATTCACCTCTTCACTGAGCAGGGGTGCTCTGGCTGCATTGCTCCAGGAATTCACTGTAATTCCACCAGGTTGGATTTTTTCCACCTGTTTTTTAGTGAGGCATTTGTGGAGCAGATTGTATACCATACCAACCTGTTTGCAAGCGCCCAGCGCCTAGAGAGTGAAAGATTGGGAACAAGGAGTAGGCATTGTATGATCTATGATTACCCTGTCTCCCTTCCAGAAATGTTCTTATTTTTTGCCCTGGTCCTTTTGATGGGTATTATACGAAAGAATAGAATTCCTGCTTACTGGACTAGGGACCCTGTTATGTTTACCCCAATATTTGGTCAAGTGATGAGCCGAAATCGGTTTCAACAAATTCTAAGTCGCCTCCATTTCTATGATGCTCATGATCCTGCAAATGCAAACAACACTGATTAAATGAGGCGAATTAGGTTGGTCTTTGATCACCTCAGGCAAACCTTTCGTTCCTCATTCTATCCCTATAGAGACCTCGTCATTGACGAGAGTCTCGTGTTGTGGAGAGGCAATATTTCATTTAGGCAGTATATACCCAGCAAAAGGCACCGTTTTGGGTTCAAGATCTTCGTTATGTGCGACTGTAGGATGGATACGTGCAAGACATAGTCTTGTACACCGGTGCATAGACAGACATAATAGAAGATCGAAGTATTGGACTTTCGGGAGCAGTGGTAAAGACGATGATAGAAGACTACCTTCATCGTGGTCACGTCCTCTACCTGGACAATTGGTACACTAGCCCTCTTCTCGCTCGTTATCTTCACACACATGAAACTGGAGTCTGTGGAACAGTGAAGGTGAACCGACGTCACATGGCCAAGGTAGGGCGGAAACTTGCAAGGAATGAGGTTGTCTTCTTCAAAGCCAGCAACATCCTTGCAACTGTGTGGAATCACAATAGAGAGGTAAGCCTATTGTCAGCGGTTCACTGCCCCTTGGTGCACCGTACTGATTCAGTTGATTACCATAGCGAGAACAGGCGTCGTATTTGGAAACCTGAGTGTGTCATGGATTATAATATAAACATGCGCCTCGTGGACCAGTCAGTCTCCACAATATCGACGATAGAGTGTGCCAGGACCACAATGAAGTGGTATAAGAAACTGTTCTTTCACTTGCTAGATATCACTGCTCTGAATTGCCACCACCTTCACACCATGACAACAGGAGTTCAGGAAACATTTGAAGGGTTTGTGAGGGAGCTCACAAGAGAAATCTTTGCACGGTATGCTGTAGAAAGGCCCCAACATCGCACCCGCACTGCCCCTATTGCACAAACTCCCCTGAGAATATCCGGCCGCCATTTCCCAACTCCTATCCCTCCCCAGCCAAACAGACCTAACGCAGGTGTCATGTGTGCAGTAATTCCCAGGTGAGACTCACGACACAGAGGAAGGACACCCGCTATGAGTGCGTGCAGTGTGACGTGGGTCTCTGTATTCACCCATGTTTCAGCGAATATCACACGTTGATGCAATTCTAATATGGTGTGAATGCGAAAGGACGCTGAAATTATGAGGTAAATGCGACAGACAGATGCTTAGTAAAATTATCAGTCATGTTGATCTCCAAATATTAGTATAAAGTGCATACGGGTATAACATAAGTGCAAAAATTGTATGTAAGTATATAAATATGCCCTAAGTGGAAACTTACATAGAGAGGGTTTTATGATGCAATATTCTGTCGCTCAGTGCAATAAATACGGCCCGTAATTATATAATTATTATTATTGGAAATGCTTACAGGTATAAGTTCAAATTATTGTAAGTGCTGAAATATATTCTAAGTCAAATATTCATAGCGTGTGTATATAGATGCGATATCTTGACGCTCAGTTGAATGAATAAGGCACGTAATAGTGAAAATAAAAGTCAGCAAGTGGTAAAGTGTGTAATATATGTGAAGAATTAGTATATAAGTGTGTGAGTATTATGTTGGTCGAACCATTCATTGCGAGGGTATTTTCATGCGATATTCTCTCGCTCACTTGAATAAATAATGCCAGTAAGTATGTACAGTGCAGTATAGGGGTGTAAACGTGTGTAATGTAAGTGGGAAATTATAATTGGAGTGAATAAATAAAGTAGATGATGAAACACGAGTGTTTGAGATCGTGGTTGCTACGTGAATATGCGCTATCATATCGCTAAATGCCCTCGTAATGAATGAAAATGATTGAAAACATTTACAGTGGTGGCGGAAAGGTTCTATGTAAAGGGAAAAATAATAGAAAAGTGATAAAACAATTTGGTATGTTGAAATACGAGTCATAGCCAGTGCGCTTACTAAGCTGATGTGCGCTAGACTTATGCTGCATGTCATCATAATGAATGAAAACATCTGAAAACACTTACAAACAGTTGTAATTGGTAAAATGTCATTGAAACAGAAGTATACAAGTAGAAAAAATGATAGGTTGACTGATACAAGAAACTTAGCATATAGCATGTTATGACTCGAACCAAACTCGCTATGCTCGCGTGATGGTACAATGCTTATTTTTCATATATATGTGTCTGAAATCCATTATATTGTTACTGTTATTGTTTATTAGTTCAAATTCAATAAATATAGAGGTGTTGTGTGTTGTTTCTCCCAGTATTCCTTACCATAGAAAACGTGAGCGCCTATCACGTCCATTATAGAACATGACACCTGGCTCGGGGGACCTCACCTGTATGGACCACTTATAGACCGCGGGAAGCCCTTTCTTTATGATTTGCCTTCGTTTCTCAACCTAAGCGGAAGTTTTAGCCAAAAAAAATTTTTTCCAAAAAGGCTCGGGACTGGGGGATGTCGGAGGTGCGGAAAACCTCGGGACGTGACGGGTTAAAGATGCACGGAGAGAGCATTATAACCGGTTGTTGAATGAGGAGTTTGACTGGGACAGGGAAGGTTTGGAGCCAGCAGATCCAGTGTCTGGCCCTTGGCCTTTGATTGATACTGCTACTGTGAGTGAGGCAATAGGCAGGATGAGGGTGGGGAAGGCAGCAGGTGTGTCTGGGTTGACTGCCGAAATGTTGAAGGCCTCAGGCGATATAGGGGTGAGTTTAGTCACTGACCTGATAAATAGGATTATTTATGAGTGTGTTGTCCCAGATGATTGGCTGAAGAGTGTAATTGTAAATGTGTATAAAGGGAAGGGTGATGCCCTGGAAAGAGGAAATTATAGAGGTATGAAGCTTTTAGATCAGATAATGAAGGTAATGGAGAGAGTTTTAGAAGGTATGATTAGAGAAAGAGTGAGTATTGATGAGATGCAGTTTGGGTTTATGCCAGGTAGGGGGACCACTGATGCCATATTCATTGTTCGACAGTTTCAGGAAAAATATATTGGTAGGAGAAGGGATATTTATTTTGTTTTTGTTGATTTGGAAAAGGCCTTTGACAGAGTCCCTAGAGAGGTGGTGAAGTGGGCAATGAGAAAGCCTGGCTTGGAGGAGTGGCTGGTTAGGGTGGTTATGGCCATGTATGTGGGTGCTCACACCCAGGTGAGAGTGAATGGAGATTTGAGTGATGAGTTTTCCGTGAATGTTGGTGTGCATCAGGGGTCAGTCTTGAGTCCCATGTTGTTTATCATGGTACTTGAAGCCCTTTCACATGACTTTAGAAACGGACTCCCATTGGAGTTGTTGTATGCTGATGATTTGGTGTTGATTGCAGAGAAGGAAAGGGAGGCAGAGGAAAGGTTTAGGAAGTGGAGAGATGGTATGGGGCAAAAGGGTTTAAGGGTAAATGCAGATAAAACAAAAGTGATGATATCTAGGGTTGGTGGCGGTACTGTCAAAGACGAGGGAGAGTGGCCATTTGCGGTTTGCCACAAGGGCGTGGGAAGTAATTCCATCTTGTGCGGTGTGTGTGATAAATGGGTGCATAAGAGATGTAGTGGTATCAGAGGTAGACTGCGAGATAATGCTGATTTTATGTGTACGGTGTGCAGAGGTGAGCAGGTGGAGATCGTCAGACGTGAGAGGATTGAACTTGCTGATGAATCTCTTGAGTGTGTGGAAGAGTTTTGTTATTTGGGAGACATGTTGTGTGCTGGAGGTGGGGCTGGAGCTAGCTCTGTGGCTAGGGTGAGAAGTGGTTGGAAGAAATTCAGGGAGCTCTTGCCTCTCCTGACATTGAGAGGGCTCTCCCTACGTGCTTAGGGGTCTTTGTATGCAGCATGTGTTAGGAGTGTAATGCTGAATGGCAGTGAGACCTGGGCAGTGAAGGAGGAAGACATTCGCCGGCTCAGATGTACAGAAATGACAATGATTAGGTGGATGTGCAGTGCGTCCCTGTGTCCAAGGCCTGGAGGGGCTGGGTTTACAGTGGAAGAGTTGAGAGGTAGGATGGGACTGGAGTGTATTGGTGTTGTGATGAGGAGAGGTAGATTGAGGTGGTTTGGACATGTGGAGAGGATGGGGGATGATAATTGGGTGAGGAAGGTGAGAAGTGTTAATATTGGGGGGGGGGGGTTATGAGGGGTAGACCGAGAAAGACATGGGATGAGGTCATTAAGTGTGACCTTAGGGTTAAGGGACTGAACAGGGAGGCTGCAATGGATCGTGCAGCGTGGAGAGCCGCCATTAGGTGACCAAGGCCGACACATGCAAGCATGTTGGAGCCTTTAAAAATGAAACGAAACAAAATGAAACGAGGCTTGCTTTGAAACTTTTTCTTGTGTTTTGTCATATTCAGTATTAATAAAGGGGGATAGACATACCACAGTCCCGACTCACTGCACAGTCCCAGGTCCAGGCAATGGATCTGGGACCCCTAGCCCACCAGCTCACCAGTGGCTGTGGTAGTGGCCTCGGGGCACCCTGCCAGGACAGCTGCAGAGACACCCTCCAAGCACGTCTTGGCACTGCAACTATCCCGCCATTATACACCCACTGATAGGGCAGCCTCCTGGGACGCTACTTCCAGGTTTGGGCCCCTCTCTATTGAGCTGAAGCGGCAGCCTGGGAACCGTAATGCCCTGTACCCTCTAGCACAGGCCTGAGCCCCATCTCCCCTAGACCCACGATCTATGCCAGCGGAACCCCCGTCATGCCTCCCCCCAGAAGTCTGCCACTAGGTAGCGGGGGCAAAGTTTTCTGGCCGCATGCCCCTGCTGGCGCCAACCCCCGTAACGTAGTGGGATACGTTGTGTGAAATGTAAAGTGCATGCGGTGAAGTGCGTGGGATAGTTCGAGGAAATGTTTGGGAGAGTATGCTGGTCTACTCTCCATGTTACTGTCACACTGAAAAGGTCAGCAAAGGGGGATGGTTAGATAGCTAGTGAAACAGGAGCTCCAGCTCTCCCTATCACCAGCATTCAACAGCTTCCTGTTTACCCCATATATTCTTAGTATTTTCCACATTCCTTGTCTGTCTACACTCTCGTATCCTTTCTCCAAATCCAAGAAGGCTGCATACAACTTCTTTCCCTTCTCTAGAAACTTTTCAACTAAAAACCTAAGAATGAATATCCGATGTACACAGCCTCATCCCTTCCTAAAACTTTACTCCCTGCTCTTCTCCAACTAATTCCTCTGTTATTTCTGTCTGTCAGTTAGTATCCTACCAGAGGCTTCTCCTACACCAAGAAGACAAATGCCCCTGTGATTACCACTCACTTCTTTTTCCCCTTTTCCTTTGTACAGGAGTTTAATTATACCTGACTTCCAGTCCTCTGGGACTCTACCGTCCTCCCAGGCCAGTCTGCACATTTTCCATATCTATACTACAACTACCTCTCCCACATTCTCCAGCGTTTCACCACACACTCCATCAATTCCTGGGGCTTTCCCCATTTTGACTTGCTTCATTACTTCCACTACTTCCATCCTACTGATTTCTTCCTCTCTTCTCACCTCCCTCCATCTCCCAGCCATTTCCCAGCCACTTATACTCGCATTACTTCCATTCTTTGTGTTTAACAGTTCCTTAGAGTTTTCTCTCCATCTGCTCATTTTTTTCTCCCTTCTCCACCAGCAGTCTACCATTTGTATCTTTCACTCCCCGGGTAACTTCTTTATCACCTTGTTTTACTCTCCATCCCTCTTTCCAGAACATTTTCTTACATTCCCTCTACTTTACACTCAAATTTCTTCCAAAATCCTCATCCACTCTCATCATACTCTCTCTTACTAATCTTTTCACCTCTCTCCTCCTCTCCACATATAGCTCTTTCTTCTGTCTCTCAACTTCCTCCACGCCCCTACTTCTTAATCACTCACTATATGCTTTCTTCTTTTGTGCCACAGCTTGTCTCACCTCTTCATTCCACCATGCAGTTCCTTGCGCTCTCTTTTGTCTTCTCTTCACCTCCCACGCCACCTCACATGCCACACAGATTTCTTCAGTGAATGTCTTGCACACGTCTTGCACCTCCCCCATCTGTCCGAAATCATGTTTACCCAGTTGCTCCTTCATATCTGTCTTATAGTCTGCCTATTTTCCATCCTCTTGCAACCATTATTCTCTCTTTGTATGGACTACTACCTCCTGCCCTTCCCTCCTATTCTTCCATTGCATTTGAACCTTTACGTTTACAACCTTGACTTTTACCATCACCATGTGGTGGTCAGAAAATATACCTCCTCAACCTCTGTATGCTCTTGCATCCATTACACACCTTCTCATTCTTTCATCCACACACACACACAATCAGGCATTGCCTTCTGTTGATTCAGTTCTCCACCCACCCTTCTCATCACTCACCAATTATACCTGTGGATCATTTTTTTGCCTAAAGAGGGTATTAACCCTCACCAAACCCCTCCCCACACAGATGTCCACTAGAGCATTACCATTCTCATCCACTTTTGCAAGCACACCACACTCACCAAATACTCCATCCATCTTAGCATTCCCTACTTTTCCTTTCATATCTCCAATCAAAAGCATTCTCTTATTCCTTTCAAACTTTTTCCATGCATGCTTCCACATTTGCCCAAACCTCTTCTTTCATTCATCTTGCATGGTCTGGCATTGGCACATACACAGACACACAATCACCCACATTTGTAGTCCTACTTTCAGTCTTACCCAAACAATCCTTGAGCCAATTGATCCCTACTCTCATATATTCTCTTTCCATCTCTTGCACACAGCAATACATACTTCTTCTTTTGCCCTCTCATTCTCATCTACTCCTGTGCATACACCCCATCCTTACTCCCACTCACCCCTCTCCATTTAGTCTCATTTATTCCACATATGTCCACCTTTGCACTATCAGGCACCTGGACAATCTCTCTCTCTTCCACTTCATCATTCACACCCCTTATATTCCACGTCGCAATCCGTAACATATCCGTTGTTTGGTCCAGGGTCGTCTTCAAGATAATCGAATTCATCACTCTCTAGTTCGTCACTGGATGAGTAATCGATATCTGAGTCTTGCACCAACAGCTGATACTTCTCATCACTCGAGGAATCGCTTGATTCCTCATGAACAGTCTATGATTCTGCAATAATTCACTGTGGAGGGAGCAAGAAAACACTCCTACGATTCACAGCAAAGACAGATCGTGTTCCTATCCATCACACAACGGATTAGTGATCGCGTGACCTCCCATGTACAGTAATCCCTCCAAGATCCAACATAATAGAGCCAAAGGCATGTCCAGAACTTGGCTTTGTCCGGGACTTGGGAAGAATGCCCCTAGACAGGTACAGTACCCTTGCGTCCAACACGTTTTTGTCCAGCACGGAGAGCAAAAAATTAGTAATCCCTTTAATATCCGAACATCCCCACTAACCGGACATAATCCTCCTGGGATCCAATATTCCCAAAAGGGCCAAAAACCGCAAAAAAAATCGAAAAAAATCTGACTTTTTTCCCTCCCATAATTTGAAATTCCCGCCTGGCGCCGAACAGCTGTTACACCATGGTCCCTTCACCCCTTCCTTCCTCCCCCTCCCCCCTCCCCTGTCAGGTTGCCATTTGGTATTTTTCATTACCAAGTGTGGGCCAATTTGGTAATGAAAAATTCATTTGGTAATGAATTAGAATAATGCATTACCAAATGGATTTTTCACATGTATGAGGATACACAGGATGGAGATGGTGGATTGTTTGCTCTCTCTGATTAATCTGCTACCCTACATAGTGTGAAAATAATCAACATGGTGTTAGTTATAAGGAGAGTGATTACATGTATTTCCACTTGTATATATAATTAGTGAAGAATATATGCTAGCTTTACGAATTTGGTAATGAAAAGTTATATTTGACAATGAAAGTTGAGGAGATTGGTAATGTAGCTGTTGCGATCTGGCAACTCTGTTACCCCACCAACATCAACAGTCACAGCTTAACTCCGATGGAGAGCAGATACTCATAACAGTGCAAGCCACAGGTGCTTGTTTTTTGTGAATAAACAGTGAATAGACTGCAATACCTTGCCACTAGAACACACAGGAATTTACAGTGTTGTGCAGTGTTAAGAAATTAGAATTTAGAGTGCAGAGGATTAACTGTGGACTGCAAACTGGCGGTTCAAACCAGTCCAGGAGCAAGGGACTTGTAAGTACCCAGAATGTTTAATATTGTATAAACTCGCCTCTAAAATCTCATTTTATGGTTCTTTTGCATTTATTTCAGTCTTTTATGTCCCTTATTGGTGTGATTTGGGTCTTAAATAGGTGCAATGCATGTCCAGAGGGAGTTGTATAGGTGTTTTTCAGAGTTAGGGTCCATAAGTACAAGTCCATAAGCTGAGGCCCAATATCCGGACAGGACCACTATCCGGACCTGCCTATGGCTCTATTACGTCGGATATTGGAGGGATTACTGTACAATTTAATACGATTTAAGTACTGTAAATTGGGTGCGTAAGCGTAACACGGACGGAGCTCCAAGAAGTGGGCGAAATCCGCAGAGTTCGCCTCTAGCACGATCACCTCTGGTCCAACACGGTCATACTGGATGTTCCCGTGACGCTAACAGCCAATCAAAACTTCCGATTAAGCAGCCCGCCCGCTATCATGACGTGATCATGATGTCTTCCAATGAAAAACGCTTCTGCTCTCACGTGATGTTTTGTTTAAATTTCTCCCGCCTCAGCGCCCCTCAGTCGCATAATTCGCATTGGATGGTGTTTTATTTTCGCTGCATTTTCTGCCCTTGCTACTGATTTCACTCAGCTCATGATGCCTAGGAAGCCTTCTGAGAACCCCAAGAAGCGGCAGCACCTCTCTCAGGCCACCAAGCTAGAAATCATCGAGAGGCAGAAGAGAGGGGAGAGGAATTTCGAAGGATTTATGAGGGAGGTTGAGGAGGAGCAGCAGCCATTACCTGCTAGTGACGCCAGCAGCCATCCTCCGGGGACCCAGTAGTACTACTTACAGCCTCGGATACCATCTTCCATTCCCAGCAAGCCCACCAACACTATCCTAAAAGGTTAGTTATCAATCATAGTATAGTACCATTTATTATAATTACAGTAGTACTAATATATGTATAGGTATATGGTAGGTACTGTATATAGGGTGTCTTTTCCTAGGGTTGCTGACATAATTCATTTTTCCCCATAAGCTCTGTTGTTTGTCCAACACATTTTTGGTCCAACACGGGACCCATGCTATATTACCGTGTTGGACGCAAGGGTACTGTACTTACAGTATAGTCCCCAACCCAACCTAACTTTGAAACCACCTAAATATCTCCCTACCAGACATGCACAGCACCTATTTAAGACCCTGTTCACAAAAATAAGGGAGAGAAACCATAAAATAAATGAAAGGGGACAGAGAATGAGATTTTAGAAATGAGTATGGACAATACGTAGCAGTGTACAGGGTACTTATGACATGGCCATGACCATTGCAAAGATTAACCTGCATCCTCCATGGCCCGGACAGTGGTGAAGGTGCGCTTGAAGCACGTACAGTAATCCAGTGTTGCACTGCACTTAATCCTTTGCACTGTGAATTACAGTATATTGGGACTGGCTAAAAAAAAAAAAAGAAAAAAAAAAAGTGGGTGGAGCTTATTTCATCCTCAGTATCATTTATTAGCCAATATAAAAGGCCCTAACACAATGATCGAACCCCTTTGCTGTCTTCTTTGGTTACATTGATATGTGACGACATAGGTGTATCAATGTACAGTATATGTGCACTGGAGGGGTATGACAACATATAAGCATCATCATGACAAGGGGGTTAACAAAATCATCCTGAGGTAGCAAAAATGATATAGAAGATAGTGTACATCATGGAATTAAAACAGTTCAATTCATCAGTTCTGTTTCCATTCTTACTCTATTTCTCCCTTGACAGGTTTCAGTGCTTGGTTCAAGAGATCAGATGTGTGTGCATCCTGAAGTCTCCAAGGAAACCAGCAACAACAGCAAAGTGCACATGTGCCAGATAAGAGTTAAAGCCAAGACCTGCTACTTTCATAATCAGGTAATGTCTTTAGAATGATTTAGGTAGGAAGTGAATGTTGCCATTGGTTCTGGAAGATACGACCATTGGATTGGTGTGAGACCAAATCCCAGTAGCTCACCTAATGCAATACTCCCAATCAAGGAACTCACCACATTACACAGTCAATCATGGATTTGGAGAAAGCATATGACAGGGTGGATGGACAAGGATTGTGGAAAGTGTTGAGAATATATGGCGTAGATGGGAAGTTGTTGAATGCTGTGAAGAGTATGTACGATGGTGCGAAGGCTGCAGTGTGTGTGGATGGTGAGTGAATTTTTCTCTTTGAAAGTTGGGTTGAAACAGGGATGTGTCATGTCTCCATGGTTGTTCAATCTGTACATGGATGGGGTAATAAAAGAGGTACAAGGTAGGGTAGTGGATGTTGGAGTGGCCCTGGTGAGAGAGGATAGTGTTTGGAAACTCCCTGTACTGTTGTTTGCAGATGATACTGTGTTGTTGAGTGAAGACGAAGGGGAGCTGCAAGGCTTGGTGGATGAGTTTGGGAGAGTGTGTAAGAAACGGAATCTAAAGGTGAATGTAGGGAAGAGTAAAGTGATGGTCTTTGAGAGAGGTGAAGTCAGTGAATGTACAGTGAGGTTGGATGGTGAAGAATTGGAAAATGTGAGTACGTTTAAGTACTTGGGTAGTGTGATGAGTAAGGATGGAGGTTTGGAGGGTGAAGTGCTTGAAAGGGTACAGCAGGGAAGAAAGGTTGCTGGTTCTTTGAAAGCAGTGATAAGAAACAAGGAAGTGAGCATGGAAGTGAAAAAGTTACTACATGACAGTATTGTGATACCAACTCTAACGTATGGAAGTGAAACTTGGACATTGTTGGAAGGACACAAGTCAAGAGTGAGAGCTGTGGAAATGAGTTATTTAAGAGGAGCCTGTGGAGTCACATGGAGAGACAGGCTGACGAATGAGGATATAAAGGAGAGTTGTGGTGTGGATGTGGATGTGATAGGATGCGTTATGAGGAACACACTGAGGTGGTTTGGCCATGTGGGGAGGATGGAGGGTGAAAGACTGATGAGAGAGTGTATGTGAGTGAGGTGGAGGGGGGAAGAGGGAGGGGGAAGCTGAGGATGAGATGGAGGGATGGGGTGGAGAGGTATATGAGAGAGGGGTGTGTGAGTTGGGAGCAGGGCAGTGAAATGGCGTTGGACAGGGCGACTTGGAGGCGATTTGTTTGTGGCCACCCCGAACGGGATTGAGGCGTCTGGCAATAGGTAGATAGATAGATAGTAAAGGAGGTTACGTAATAAGAAAATTTTAGGCAATTTTTTCACTGTTTTTGTTAACAAACTGGTTATTTTTGTGTTCTTTGTGATGATTGAGCTACCTGTAAATATTAAAATAGAAGGTTCAGACTGTTTTACATATGTTTTTACATGAAATGGAACATTTTATAGGGGTAAGACATTAAAAAAAAGGAAAAAACATCTCTTATCCCTTCTGGCCATCCGTTGGGTGTGTCAGACCCGATGCTATGGAAATCATGTAATAACTGCATGGGTTTAGGGGAAGTGCAGCTGCCCGCTCCAGTACCTTCAGCATTAGTCTAGTAGTGGACAGGGAAGGTAATGTCGCTTGGCTCTGTGTTTTTTTTTTCCATATGTATGTTATGGGGATACCACACCCAAAATATGGCCCCTTGTATTTTCGCCTCTGTCACAGTAAATGAATGTGCCAGAGGGTTGTGGGGGCCACAGCAGATTCTTCAGGGACCTGTAAGACTGTGAAGTGAAGGATAAGTCTTAAGTGTTATTCTTATAAGATTATTAGATTTTACTCTATACCCCTATGGTACATTTTCCCATTTCTTTTAATTGAGTTATTTGGGGCTTCAGATTAAAGTAGAAAGGTTAAATTTTGTGTGTATCTCTTCAGATCCTTGTAAGTTTGAATATAAATGTGCTTTTTCATTTTTCCATAAATGGGTTTGTCAGACCCAACGAATGTCGGGAAGAGGTATATAATGAACTAATGCTCCAAAGGGTTAAGAATTACCCTAGTGGTCATAGGTGGCTGTCGTGGTGTATAATACTGTTTTCCTCAAATCCTACACGTCATTATCATCATCATCATCATCATCATCCAGACCTCCTTTCCCACCCTAGGGTAGGGTGAAGAGTAGCAACCTCCAGACAGCCTTAGTTTGCCCACTCCAATGGGCCATGCATTCTTTCACTCATCATCAAGCCCCCGGAATCCTGGCTCTATCTGATATGCCAGAAACCTTCACCACATTCTCTAGCTTCACATAAACGCATACGATAGAGTCAGTTTGAACGCAATTGTGTTAAAAAGGGGTGCCAAATCCCTGATCATGCACTTCTTCTCACAACATTCATCCAGCCAGTGCAATCTCTTGTCAGTCCCCTAGCCTCAGCGCCTTCCATACCTCTCTTCCTCACACACTCAACCACCATATCCCTCTACCTCCTCGTTGGCCTACCTTGCCTCCTCCCTCCTTCAGATTCACTCATCTATACCTTTTTCTCCACTCTGTTGTTATCCATTCTCTCCACATGACCAAACTATCTCAGTACACTCTCTTTGATTCTGGTGTCCACAGACTTCCTCACACCACATCTTTCATGAATCACATTATATCGTATCCTATCCACTGTCTGTATTCCACATACATTCCTCAACAGTTGCATCTCCACTGCTCTCACCCCTGACTTTTCATTTTCATGCCACACCAGAGTCTCACATTCATATGTTAAAGTTGGCACTCGTGCAGCTGCAACGCTCAAGCCTCTGTTTCTTATCAAGGCATTCATAGCACCAGCTACCTTCCTTCCTTTTGTAATTCTACTTTCCACTTCTTTTGCACATTTTTCTCTCTCTTCTGTCCTGTACCCAGGCATATGAACTCTCACCAATTCCAGTCTCTCTCCGTTCACTGTAACATCGCACTGGGAGTCATCATCTCTCTCAGTAACCATCACTTTACTCTTTTCCACAATTACTGTCAAGGCACGACACTCACAGACATCAGCAAAACTCTGCACTAGCCTACCAAGCTCTTATCTGGTATTTGCAAGTAGCATTGCATCATCAGCATAAAACAGATTTGAGATATTTCATCCATCACCTTTCATTGCCAATGCCATCCCCCTCTTCATTACTCGTGTTTTTACTTGTCTCATCATCCCATTCATATATACAGTATATTGAACAATTATGGTGACATCACACAACCCTATTGCACACCAGCATTGATTGTGAACCATTCTCCTAAATGTCCACTTACCCTTACACGTGCCTCACTACCATCATAAAAACTCTTGATGTTACCTAGCAGCCTACCACCTACACCATGCATGCATAAAACCTTCCACAGTCCTTCTCTGTCTGCTTTCTTGAATGCTTTTTCCAGATCCATAAATGCCATGAAGACCTGATAGTCCTTCTCACAATTCTTCTCCACCATCTTTCTCACTGCAGTATTTGATCCACACATCCTCTGCCACTCTTAAAGCCACCCTATTCATCACTCACTAGGACTTCTGATATCTGTCTTACTTTCTCTATAATAATTCTTCCATATATCTTCCCTACAACACTCAATAAACTTATGCCATGATAATTCTTGCCCTCACTTCGTTCACTTTTATTTTTGTACAAGAGTACAATCACAGCCTTTTTCCACTCTGCTGGTACAGTTTCACTCATCCATGCCTTGTAATGTATCTCCAGCAAGCACTTCATTCCACTCTCTCCACCACACTTAATCATCTTTGCTTACACCTCATGAATCTCAGCTGCTTTCCGATTTTTTATCCGCTTCATTATGTTCTTCACCTGTGAGAGTGTCACACAGCCTTCAGTATTGTCTGTCTATTCCCAGACTCCTTAATCCCTTAAGGGGTGGCCACAAACAAATTGCCTCCATGTTGCCCTGTCCCCTGCCATTTCCCTGCCCTGCCCCCAGCTCACACCCCCTTCTCTCATATACCTCTCCATCCCTCCACCTTATCCTTTGCCTCCCCCTCCCTCTCCCCTCTTCCATCTCACTCACATTCACTCTCCTCATTAGTCTTTCACTCACCATCCTCTCCATATGGCCAAACCACCTCAGTGTGTTTCTCCTAATGCTTCCTATCACATCCACATCCACACCACAACGATCCTTCACTTCCTCGTTTGTCAGTCTGTCTCTCCATTGACTTCAAATGCTCCTCTCAAATAACTCAATTCCACTGCTCTCACTCTTAAATTCTGTCCCTCCAGCAAGGTCCAGGCTTCATTTCCATACATTAGAGTTGGTATCACAATACTGTCATGTAGTAATTTTTTCACTTCCTTGCTCACTTCCCTGTTTCTCATCACTGCTTCCAAGGAATCAGCAACCTTTCTTCCTTGTTGTACCCTTTCAAGCACTTCATCTTCTAAACTTCCATCCTTACTCGTCACAGTGCCGAAGTACAATAATCTTCCCATTATCCGATGTAATATAGCCAAAAGCCTGTCTGGATATTGGGCCTCTACCTTCTGGACTGTTACTTATGGACCCTAACCCAGCCCAACTTTGAAAGCCACCTAAATAACTTCCTACTGGACATGCATAGCACCTATGTAAGACCCTGTTCACACCAATAATGGACATAAAGCATGAAATAAATGATAAGGAACCAGAGAATGAGGAATTAGAAGTGAGTATGGAAAATATTTAATAGTGTACAGGGTACTTACAGCACGTCTGTGGCTGCCTCCTCTAAGGCTCTGGCAGTGGTGAAAATGCTCTTGAAGCATGTACAGTAATCCAGTGTTGTGCTGCACTTTATTCTTTGCACACTTGAGTTATAATTGTTTAACACTGCACATTCTTTTCTTAATTGCACTATGTCATTTTCAACTCCCAGTTTGCACTCCACACTTAAACCTTTGCGCTCTAAATTCTAATTTCTTAATACTACTCAACACTGTAAATTCCCGTATGGTCTAGTAGCGAGGTATTGCAGTTTATTCACAAAAATGAGCACATGCGGCATCCATTGCTATGAGCATCTACTCATGATGGTAGTTAGGCGGTATGTGGGAATGGGGGAGGAAGGAAAGGGTGATGGGGCTGTGTGTAAATACAGCTGTTTGGAGTCGCGTGCCAATTTCAAATTGCTAGTGGGAAAAAATTCGGATTTTTTTTTTCTTCGTTTTTTGGCCATTTTGGGGTTCCAAAGGCCCAGGCCCAAAATGTCCAGAAATTGGGGTGTCTGGGAATTGGGTGTCCAGTTATTACAGGGGTTCAATTTATCTATCTATTGCCAGATGCCTCAATCCCGTTCGGGATGGCCACAAACAAATTGCCTCCACGTCACCCTGTCCCTCGCCATTTCACTGCCCTGCTCCCAACTCACACCCCTCTATCTCACATACCTCTCCACTTCATCCCTCCATCAATCCAACCTACAAATAGAAAAATTCACTGAGTTCACTATCCACGTGCACTGCAGCTTTAGCACCCTCATACATACTCTTCACACCAATCAACAACTTCCTGTCTACCTCATATATTCTTAATATTTTTCACAATCCTTGTGTATCCACCCTGTCATATGCTTTCTTCAAATCCATGAAGGGCACATACAACTTCTTTCCCTTCTTTAGAAACTTTTCCACTAAAGATCTAAGGATGAATATCTTATCTACACAGCCTCTTCCCTTCCTAAAACCTCCCTGTTCTTCTCCAACTAATTCCTCAGTTATTTCCCTAACCCTGTCAGTAAGTATCCTACCATATACTTTTCCTATTACACTAAGAAGACAAATGCCCCTATGATTTTCTTTGTACAGGGGAATAATTATACCTGACTTCCAATCCTCCAGGACTCTACCTTCCTCCAAGGCCAAGCTGCACATCTTCCACGTCCATTCTGGTACTATCTCTCCCCCATGCATCAGCATTTCACCACACACTCCATCAATTCCTGGGGCTTTCCCCATTTTGAGTTTCTTCATTGCTTCCACAACTTCCATCCTACTGATTTCTTCCTCTCTTCTCACATCCCTCCATTTCCCAACCATTGCCCTGCCACTCATACTTGCATTACTTTCATTCTCTATGGTCAGCTATTTGTTAATTTGTTCTCTCCATCTATACATTTTTTTCACCTTTCTCCACTAGTAATCTGCCATTTTTGTGATTTTTCTTTTCTCTTGTAATGCAGTGAAGAAGAACCAAAGGCTAGGAGTCAACAAATTATTCCCTCCAAGAAAAAAGAAGAAGATAACAGAGAGCCAAATTCAAGATCCGTGCATTTGTTAATGCCTGGACACATTGTGTTTGAAGGACTGGAGATGATAGACAGTAGGAAACGCAGACAGGGGGAGCCATTTCCAGAGTTGACCTGTTGCATATATGAAGGCCTGGGAGTAATGGCTAACTCTTGCATTAGAGAGTTGGATAGAAAAAAGATGAGAGTTTGTTGCTAAACGGGTGGTATGTGCCTGTAACAGTGGTGGGGGGATGCAAGCAGACAGTTCAGAGGAACAGTGACCATTGAAGTAGCTATAGAAAAGAGATAAAGATGCAGCAGTGCAGTGAAGAGACAGAGGTCAAAGGAAGCCAGTAAGAGGAGGAGAGTTAATAAGATGAAAAGCCTTTTACTCCACCTCATTGAGAAGAGCTGTATGTGGGGAGCCTCCCCACACATTAGAGTTACACTCTACACAGAGGCAAATAAAATCTGTGTATAAAGGTAAGAACTGTGCGGGGATAAAGAAGGCACTGAGTCTGCTTAGCATACTTGTTCTCTTGGAAGCAGCTTTTACAAGAGAAGTAATATGTTCTTTCCAAGATAAATCCCAAGAGAATGAAAACCCAAGTACCGGATATTTAAAGATAATGCAGGATTAAGCTGGATATTATTAAAAGTTAGCGGGTATGCTTGTGGAAGATGTTGTTGGGTTGAGAGATGTAAGAACTGAGTTTTTGAAGCATTAAAAACAACAGGATTACTTTTACCCCAATCAGAAATATGAGCCAAATCAGACATTAGGTGTGCCATAGCCTCATCCCATATTTGTTGAAGTAACTGCTGAGATGGACACTGAGGGAA
The DNA here is from genome assembly GCF_032717465.1 of Coenobita brevimanus. NCBI lineage: Eukaryota > Metazoa > Arthropoda > Malacostraca > Decapoda > Coenobitidae > Coenobita > Coenobita brevimanus. The sequence continues at coordinate 7,777,563 of NC_137035.1, forward strand.
ATGAATGGAAAAAAGAAGGGTGGAGTCATCAGCACAGGAGTGGATAAGATTAGATGTACAGCTTAGAAGTTCATTGATGAATAAAAGGAAGAGAGTTGGTACTAGGACAGAGCCCTGAGGAAAACCACTATTGATGGCTCCAGGAGAAGAATGGTAGCCGTCTACAACAGCTATAGAACGATCAGAAAGAGGCTACAGATGATAGCGCAAATAGAAGGATAGGGACCGTAAGAGGGAAGTTTGGAATTTAGAGATTTATTCCAGACTCGATCGAAAGCCTTTGAGATGTCAAGTGCAGCAGCAAAGGTTTCACCAAAGTCCCAAAAGGAGGATGACCAGGAGTCTGAAAGGTAGATAAGAAGATTGCCAGTGGAGCCTCCTTGATGAAAGCCATATTTACGTTCTGAAGGAAGGTTGTGATAAGAAAGATGTTTTAAAATTTTTCTGTAAAGTATTGACTCAAAAACTTTTGAAATACAGGATGTTAAAGCAATTGGGCGATAGTTAGTGGGTTGGGAATGGTCACCCTTCTTTGGGACAGGCTGAATGAGAGCAAACTTCCAGCAAGTAGGAATGATGCAAGTTGATAGACAAAGGCCAAAGAGCTTACCTGGAAACACAGTTCTTTAGGACAAGAAGATGGACCCCATGAGGCCCATATGCCTTGTTTTTATTGAGGCCAGTGATGGCAGAAAATACATCATTTGAAGAAATCTTAATGTCATCCATGAGGAAGTCAGAGGGGGGGATGTGATGAAGGAACAGCACCGTAATTGTCTGAAGTGGAATTGGAGGAAAAAGTCTGACCAAAGAGTTCTGCTTTATCAGTAGAAGAAATAGCTACAGAACCATTAGAGTGGAAGAGAGGAGGGAAGGATGATGAGGTAAAGTTGTTAGAATGATTTTTGGCTAGGTCCCAGAAGGAGCGGGAAAATTTGGAGTTAAGAGAGAGAGTATTTAGTACAGACTTAGGACAATTGCGGTCAGAAACATAAACGAGATGAGCTTCAGGACTGGGTTGGCTCCGGTACTTTTTGTAGACATTTTCCTTGTTGTGGACAGCATTTGGACAAATGTGATTACACCAAGTTATTTTGCTTTAGAGGATATGAGAATGGAATGTATGCTTCGATGCCCGAGAGAATAACCTTTGTAATGCGCATGGCACACTCAGATGGCTCCCAGCAATGGAAGCAATAATCATCCCAGGGAAAATGAAAGACGTAATGCCTGAGGGCCTCCCAATCAGCAGCTCCAAATGCCACAACCAGCGCTTGTTGTGAGGGTTCACAGGCCTTACTAGAGCATTATGACAGGTTAACCCCTTAACCGCGGGGCGTCACTTTCGTGACGCTTGGGAGCAAGGGATCATACCGCGGGGCGTCGCTTTTGTGATTCTGTGTTATTTTGAATTCACCCGGGCTTCCAAGTGGGGGCTTGTATCATCTATCAGTACTGCCAATGTCCAACACTAATCAGCACTCCTAATCTCATCTGTACTCCCATCCATTGTTGACAATTTAGCCATTTCTCCCCGTTCTTGACTCCCCTCCCTACCCCCCCTCCATTACACTATCCTCTCACCAGCCCGGCCGTGCTACACTTAGTAAATCTTCCCTGGAATTTTTCACTGATTTCATCCATTGAAATAAGCCCTATGCCCTATTCTTATACCAAATAATATATACAAGAAAGAAATAAGGTAAGTGAGAGTGCCATACACCTGGAATTGGCTAATTATCACCTGACAACACCTCACGTGCACTCGTTCGCTAATTTTCGCTGTTTTTTTCCCCTTGAAATATGCCATATAATCTATTTTCGTAATAAATATACATATAAGGAGGGAAGGGAGAAGCCTAAGTGATATTTACATTCACCTGGAACTACCTAATTTATAATGTATTGTCTAGATTTCCTGCCAATCATTTCAGCGAAATACATAGCTGTTTCAAGAGCTACGTTGGTAGTGCTGAATAATCCTCAAGTAGGCCTCAACCCGGGCCGGCCCTCCTATCAGTTCTCTCTCAGATTCCGAAGAGGAGGTACGGCTCATCCTCTTGCTGACTTCAGGGCCTTTTTTCACCCCCATGCAAGGGCCCTGTGACCTTTACCCCCTACTAAACCTCGTGTGGAAAGAGGTAAAGGGCTGACAATTGATAAAAGAGTGACTACGATCTTTCTATTGAGTAAAAAGTGCAAGTGGAATTGTAAATAATGTGTAAACAGCAAGTGAAAGTAATGAATGTAAATATACGTGAACAATGGAAAATAGTTTTATAAGTTACTTCAAGTGACAGTGTATAACACAGTGTAAATAAAATAGAAATGTAAATAACGTAAATAAAATAGAGAACGTAAATAGAAATGTAAATGAGTAGTATTATAAGAATACGAGTATATACCCTAGGAGTAATGAAAGTGAAAGTTTCACTATAGCATGTCTGAATACTATGAGTTATGAGAGTGAAGATGAAAGTGACATTCACTCTCAATGCCAGTATACAGGACGAGAAAGTGAATGCTACGTATTTTACTGAAAGAAATTGAATCCCTACAGTGGCAATAAACTAATACTACTGAAGGAAATTTATGGATAAAGACTGTAGATATATATAAGTGTTATGTAGTTATAGAAATATAAAGTGTGAGGGGTTTTATGAATAATAAATGACAGAGTACCAAGAGCGAACTAGCGGAAGTGCGGCGGTCAGACGCGCTCATAATTTTTATTGCTTTCACAGTGGTTTGTTTTTTGGAGTATGGATCCCAAACTACTTGAAAATCATAGAGTAGTATTAATAGTGTTAATATCTGGCTGTGGTAATCATATTACGGGTTGTCGGGAACTGTAAAGTGGAGACTTCGTTACCCAACTTCAGAGGTCTCCACAAGTCCTACGGTAACTGACGAAGGCCCAACAAACATTCCAGGAGAAAGCTGAAGGTATGTGCCATAAGCATATATAATTTTAATATTCTAGGACTAATAACTGATTTTTGGCAAATATTTTTTGAGAGTCTGTCGGAGCCCGAATAACCCCGCGGCACACGCAAAACATCGGTAAACATGCCCGCGGTGTAGGGGTTAAGGCAATAGGGTTGTGATCAGAGGAGCCCAGCAGTGTGGAGCAATTAACAGTGTAAACAGAAGAATTAGTTGCATGGAAGAGGTCAAGCATGTTGGAACTCTCTCCAAGGCGATCAGGGATACAGGTAGGGCACTATACAAGCAGCTCTAGTTCGTTGAGGACAGAAGAGATGTAGGCTTGTTCACCATGTGGATCACTTTAAGGAGAGGAGAGCCAAGGGTGGTGGTGAACATTGAAATCTCCAAGGATGGAGATTTCAGAGAAATGAGAAATGGATAGAATGTGTTCCATCTTAGAAGCTAGGTAGTCGAAGAATTTTTCACTTTCAGCAGAAGTAGGGGATAAGTAAACAGCACAGATATATTTAATTAGAGAGTGACAGGAAAGCTAAGGCCAGAGAGTAAAGAATTCAGAAGAATCAAGTTCAGGAACATGGGAGCAAGATAAGTCTTTGCTTACATATGAGGCGTCTAGAACCAAAGGGGCATCAGCGCCAAAATGTACTTTTGAGTTATGACGCTTTAAAGTTGTGTTTATGGCAACATCATAGCCAGAAGGCAATAAACAAACCTTTTATACATCAAAATGATCATCAGCGCCAATGCTCTACATGTAAAGCCAAAAAAACAAAATAATAATAACCGTAACCACAAAATAGGCAGTAAACCAAACCCCCAATTTATAAGTGGGCATAATAACATATTGTAGGGATTTAAAAACATAGCATAAAAAACCAACGAATGTATTAATGTACAAAACTTTATTAACTGAAGATTCCAGTTCACTTAATATTAATAAACGAATAATTATTACTGTAATTTCACGTTTTTTACAACTAAAACTGTAATCAATGCAATTATTTTTCCTCTACCATAATAGATTGAAATAACAACACTAAAAAAAAAAAAAAGTTGTGTAGTGCTTAAGTAAATTGAGAAGGGGTAGTGGGGGGTTAAATGGTCGGGTCGTCATCTAGGAGAACGACATCCAACTCTGCCTCCTCGGTGCCACACCCCCTACCGCTGTCTCCCCTCACCACTCTCTTTTCCTCTTCCTTTCTACCTTTTTCCACTTCTCCACACACTTCTGACACTTACGAGAGGTTATAGGCACCACCTCCTCACTGTAACTATGTGATGAACTCATCTTGTCACCCCCCCCTTCAACCCCAATAACAACAGCTCATCTTGTCACCAATAATCCACGATAAATGGGGTAAAAATCCAATACGTAATAATTATACACCTCAGTGAACATGGGAAGGAATCCTCACCGTCACACCAGGCGGGCCACACGCTTGCTGATTGGCTGCTCTGGGGGAGTGGCAGAGAGTGAGAATGCTGATTGGTTTGGCCTGTGTGGCTTAGATGCCTGCCTGCTCTGATTTGTTCGCCCGGCAGCATGGACAAACCCACGTGACTTTGAGCCCCTCTACCACTTTCCAGAAGGCCGAATCTTGTATGGCAACCAGTGCTGTCACTGAGAAGAGGGTTAAGCCTATTGTCTCCCATACCTAACTCAAAACCAGTATATTGGTGGGGATGCCCCTTTGGCTCTAGACGCCTCATATACACAACAGCCACCTTTAGCTTTGAAACAAGTACTGTATAGAGAAAGTAGGAGGTTGTGGAGAAGTTTGCTATCAGTCACCTCAGACAGCTGAGTCTTAGGAAGAGAAGGTGGGGTTTAGAGGAGGAGAGGTGGTGCTCAACAGAGGGAAGGTTTGAGGAAAGGCTGCAAATGTTGCAAAAATGAAGAAGGTGTAAGTCAGACAGTGGTTCCAGGCATGTCGCTGGGTCGTCACCGGAAGAGGGGCGGATGGTAGGGGCATTTATGGTCCTCTCCTCCAAGAACTCTGAGGCTTGGGTATTAGATTTTTTTATTTTTTTTTTTAATAGGAAGTGAAGTGTGTATTGTGCATGTACTTTGGTGTTGACAGTAAGAGGAACTTGTATTGGAGAGCGTGCAGGCCTACTTTCTGTGTCGCTGAAGGACTGAAAAAGTTCAGCAAAGGGGGATGGTCGAGAGCTAGTCCCAAAGACTGATACAACTGGAGCACCAGTCTCTCTCTGTCATCAGCTTTCCATCCGCCTTGGGAGTACCACCTTGTTTGACTGGTGTTACTGTCTACTCTGTGGGAAAAATTAAGTGATATTAAGCAACATTGGGTCTGGTTAGTACTTGGATGGGTGACCGCCTGGGAACACCAGATGCTGTTGGCATAACGTTCTCCCTACGTGTCAAGTGGGGTTGGTGGAGGATTGGTGCCCCTCCCTGTAAAACAATTAACTCTAAGCCCTTGGCCACCCTGTTTGGGATACATGGCGTCTGGCAATGAATGAATGAAAGTATTGAAAATTTTAAGTGTTATTAAATAGGGAAAAATATATTGCATGATATAGCACCAGTAGATATTACTATTTTACAGTACTGTAATGAGTATTACTGTACTGGATTATATTATTGTGGACTAAGAAGAATTCTGTCTGTTGTTAAAACAATACTGGATTGTACATTAAATATAAATTTTAATGCAAGCCAACATTATTATGTATGTCACATGTATCACATGTTACAACATCCTTTTCAGGTTGAAGGGAAGAAGGATGACCCAGATGTGCGTCAAAATTTACTTGACCTGGAAGACTTGGTAAAACTGGGCAAGAAAAAGACGTTTTGCCCTTATTACATGGCACGAGAGCTAAGGCAGGATGCGGATATTATATTTCTTCCTTATAACTACCTACTAGACCCCAAAGCACGCAAGGCACATGGAGTAGAGTTGCAGGTATTGGAGAATACTTTTTACATTTTGGCAGGCTTATGCTCTGTCCACCTAACATAACCTAAAATTGCCATCTTGCCATTTTGAATTACCATTAGAATATGATACTTACTTTTTGTTCATTTTTGGAGCTTAACCCTCTTGTGCACAATAAGTTTTAGTAAGTTTCCCAGCACACGATTTTATTCCACCCCCCTAACCGCCAGCCCCTCTGTGCTCTGCTGAAAACATGTATTCTCATCTTATTTTTGCCACCCAAACATATATATATCGCCATGAAACCTACATCACCTTATTTGCTGATGTTTGTTCTAGCCGATAAGCACAAAAAAAAAAGGAAGGAAAGGAAGATAGGTATGAATAGAAGTACATTAGGCTGGTGTGAATAAACACTTCGGAACGTCAATCTCACTTCCCAACATCTTAGTTCAAATGTTTTCCATCATATAGAAAATTGTTATTAGAATTTTAGAAAGAGAATTTCATCAGCTTTCTAAAAAGTTTTGTGGATTGTTGATATGATTTTTAGTTTTCGAGAAAGTAACTAAAAACTAACAGTCATTTCCCACCAGAAACTGAATTTTTGTTCAGGAAACTCTAGCACATAAGTTTTCTCGCAGAGATTATGTTTTTATTTCATAATCTTGTGTAGAATATAATGGGCTTTCTCATGGTATCTGCAGATTTTTCATGCGCCTTATAGTTTCCGAGTAAATCGCAAAAAACTACTGGGTACCTACGCCAGTGTTGCACTTATCGTCATGCGCGCACAGTAACCATTATGTTCCCGTCTATGTAACAATGACCTTTCATCAAAGATATCATATTGTTATGTCATGTACATACGTAGAATTTACTGTGCTCTATCATGGTTCTTTCAGGAAATCGATACATCCAATACTTTTCGAGTAAATGGACGACAAATGTAGAACACTCCTCTGAGAGCTGCATAGTTTTACTGCAAGCAAGATAAAAAGACTCTTCTCCCGCCTTTACCTAAAAAATATGCTCCCAAAGCCCTCCCCCCCCCTTTTTTTTTTCCCTCACTAGAACGGACTATCTATCTATCTATCTATTGCCAGACGCCTCAATCCCGTTTGGGGTGGCCACAAACAAGTTGCCTCCATGTCGCCCTGTCCTCTGCCATTTCACTGCCCTGCTCCCAGCTCACACCCCCCTCTCTCATATACTGTACCTCTCCATCCCATCCCTCCATCTCATCCTCGGCCTCCCCCTCCCTCTTTTCCCCTCCACCTCACACACATACACTCTCTTTGTCAGTCTCTCACCCTCCATCCTCTCCACATGGCCAAACCACCTCAGTGTGTTCCTCATAACACTTCCTATCACATCCACATCAACACCACAACGCTTCTTTATATCCTCATTTGTCAGCCCGTCTCTCCATGTGACTCCACAGGCTCCTCTTAAATAACTCATTTCCACTACTTTCACTCTTGACTTGTGTCCTTCCAACAACGTCCAAGTTTCACTTCCATACGTTAGAGTTGGTATCACAATACTGTCATGTAGTAACTTTTTCACTTCCATGCTCACTTCCCTGTTTCTTATCACTGCTTTCAAGGAACCAGCAACCTTTCTTCCCTGCTGTACCCTTTCAAGCACTTCACCCTCCAAACCTCCATCCTTACTTATCACACTACCCAAGTACTTAAACGTACTCACATTTCCAATTTCTCACCATCCAACCTCACTGTACATTCACTGACTTCACCTCTCTCAAAGACCATCACTTTACTCTTCTCTACATTCACCTTTAGATTCCGTTTCTTACACACTCTCCCAAACTCATCCACCAAACCTTGCAGCTCCCCTTCGTCTTCACTCAACAACACAGTATCATCTGCAAACGACAGTACAGGGAGTTTCCAAACACTACCCTCTCGTCAGTGCCACTCCAACATCCACTACCCTACCTTGTACCTCTTTTATTACCCCATCCATGTACAGATTGAACAACCATGGAGACATGACACATCCCTGTTTCAACCCAACCTTCAAAGAGAAAAATTCACTTAGTTCACCATCCACACGCACTGCAGCCTTCGCATCATCGTACATACTCTTCACAGCATTCAACAACTTCCCATCTACTCCATATATTCTTAATATTTTCCACAATCATTGTCTATCCACCCTGTCATATGCTTTCTCCAAATCCATGAAAGCCGCATACAACTTCTTTCCCTTCTCTAGAAACTTTTCCACTAAAGATCTAAGAATGAATCTGATCTACACAACCTCTTCCCTTCCTAAAGCCTCCCTGTTCTTCTCCAACTAATTCCTGTGTTCTTTCTCTAACTTTGTCAATAAGTATCCTACCATACACTTTTCCTATTATACTAAGAAGACAAATGCCCCTATGACTAAGTGGGGCCTAAGCCATTCTGAAAAAAAGCGACATATGGACTTCCCTCTGCTAAGGTATTTTCATACATGAAAAGCGTTATGGCCGCAATCCCTCTTCACTCCACCATTTCCTTCTAACTCTAGGCACTAACCTACCTGCCTCTTAACTTTTCTCAAATGCCACTATAAATAATTTATTGCATAACACAGTACAAATTTAGTAAGGTTTAGACTCGATATATGCCATATGTAACACACACAGGAAGATATTTTTCATACATGAAATGTCATAGCCACCATCCTGTTTCACCCCACTCATTCTTACTAACTAGTTGCAATATCCCTTGTGTCTCTTAGCTCTTCTAAAATGCCAGAAAAAATAAGTTGTTGCATAACACAGTATAATTTTAGCAAAGTTTAGACTCAATAATGCTCTTTGCTGAACTTTTTCAGTGTCTCAGTTACACAGAGAGTAGGCCAGCATGCTCTCCAACACAAATTTCTCTAACTATCTACACCAAGCTACATGCACAGTACACACTACACTTCCTTTTCCAAAATTCAAAAAGAAATCATGGCGTCTCATCACCAACCCTCGGAGTCCCGGGGGGGGGGGGGACCATAAATATCCCCACCTTCCGCCCCTCTCCCGGTGATGACTCGAGGTGCCTGGAAGCACTGTCTGACTCTCTTCTTCTTCATTTCTGCAACATTCGCGGCCTTTCCTCTAACTTTCGCTCTGTTGAGCACCACCTCTCCTCCTCTAAACCTCACCTTCCTTTTCTAACTGAGACTCAGCTATCTGAGGCAACTGACTGCAAACCCTTTTCTGTGTCCTCCTATTTTCTCTATACTCGTTTCAAAGCCAGGGGTGGCTGTTGTGTATATATACGCAACGACTTATCTTGCTCTCATGTTCCTGAACGTGATTCTTCTGCATTCTCTACACCCTGGCTTCGGCTTTCCTGTCATTCTCTGACTAAATATATCTATGCTGTTTACTTATCCCCTAATTCTACTGACCATCAAAAATTCTTCGACTATCTTACTTCTACGATGGAACACATTCTATCCATTTCTCCTTTCCCTGAAATCTCCATTCTAGGAGATTTCAGTGCTCACCACCACCTTTGGCTCTCCTCTCCTTTCACTGATCCACCTGGTGAACAAGCCTACATCTTTTATATCCTTAATGACCTAGAGCAGCTTGTACAGCACCCTGCTCGTATCCCAGACGCCTTGGAGAGAGCTCCAACATGCTTGACCTCTTCCTTACAACTAATCCTTCTGCTTACACTGTTAATCTTTTCTTTCCGTTGGGCTCCTCTGATCACAACCTTATCACCTTAACCTGTCCTATCACTCTGGTACGGCCTGTGGACCCTCCAGGGAAACGTTGTCTGTGGCATTTTGGAGCGGCGGATTGTGAGGCCCTCAGGCAGTACTTCTTTGATTTTCCTTGGAATGATTATTGCTTCCATGGCCGGGAGCCATCTGAGTGTGCCTGGTGCATTACAGAGTTTATTCTCTCGGGCATGGAAGCATACATTCCTTTCTCATATCCTTTGACTAACGCAAGAAAGCCTTGGTTTAATCACGCTTGTTCTAATGCTGTCCGCAACAAGGAGAGGGCCTACAAAAGGTACCGGAGCCAACCCTCCCCTGAAGCACATCATCTTTACGTTTCTGCCCGGAATCGTGCTAAGTCTGTTCTTCGGTCTGCTAAAAATAATTTGATCCGTACTAAATGCTCTCAACTCTCCAACTCGAATTCTTCCCACTCCTTCTGGCACCTTGCCAAAAACCTTTCTAACAACTTTACCTCATCATCCTTCCCTCCTCTTTTCTACTCTGATGGTTCTGTAGCTATTTCTTCTACTGATAAAGCAGATCTCTTCACACAGACTTTCTCCTCTAATTCCACCTTAGACGATTCCAGTGCTGTTCCTCCATCACTTCCCGCCTCTGACTTCCTCATGGCTGACATTAAAATTTCTTCAGCTGATGTATTTTGTCCCATCACTGGCCTCAATACTAACAACGCATATGGATCTGATGGAGTCCCTCCTGTTGTTCTCAAGAACTGTGCTTCTGTGCTTACACCCTGCCTAGGAGGGCTCTTTCACCTTTGTCTGTCAACTTGTGCCTTTCCTTCTTGCTGGAAATTTGCTCTCATTCGGCCAGTCCCAGGGAGGGGTGACCATTCCCAACCCTCCAACTATCATCCAATTGCTTTGGTGTTATGTGTTTCAGGGGTTTTCGAGTCAATTCTCAATAGAAAAATTTTAAAGCATCTTTCCTATCACAACCTTCTTTCTGATAATCAATACGGGTTCCGTCAGGGACGCTCCACTGGCGATCTTCTCACCTACCTTTCAGACTCCTGGTCATCCTCCTTTCGGGACTTTGACGAAAGCTTTGCCATTGCACTTCACATCTCAAAGGCTTTCGATCGAGTCTGGCATAAATCTTTATTTTCCAAACTGCCCTCTTACGGTTTCTATCCTTCTGTCTTTGCCTTCATCGCTAGCTTCCTTTCTGGTCGTTCTATAGCCGCTGTTGTAGACGGCCATCGTTCTTCTCCTAGATCTATCAACTGTGGTGTTCCTCAGGGCTCTGTCCTATCACCAACTCTCTTCCTTTTATTCATCAATGACCTTCTAAGCTGTACATCTAACCCTATCCACTCATACGCTGATGACTCCACCCTTCACCTTTCCATTCGGTTCGCACAACGCCCATCTCAGCAGTTACTTCAACAAACAAGGGATGAGGCTATAGCACACCTAATGTCTGACTTGGCTCATATCTCTGACTGGGGTAAAAATAATCTTGTTGTTTTTAATGCATCTAAGACTCAGTTCTTACACCTATCAACCTGTCAAAATCTTCCACAGGTATACCCACTAATGTTTAATAATATTCAGCTTAATCCTGCATCACCCTAGAACATGCTTGGGGTTTCATTTACTCAGGACTTATCTTGGAAAGATCATATTACATCTCTTGTAAAATCTGCTTCCAAGAGATTGGGTGTGCTAAGCCAACTCTGTTCTTTCTTTACCCCTGCACAATTGTTGACTCTATACAGGGGTTTTATCCACCCCTGTGTGGAGTACAGCTCTCATGTGTGGGGAGGCTCTCCACATACAGCTCATCTCAATAGGGTGGAGTCAAAGACTTTTCGTCTCATTAACTCTCCTTCTCTTATTGACTCCCTTCAACCTCTGTCTCTTCGCTGCACTGTTGCATCTTTATTTCTTTTCTGTCGCTACTTTAATGGTCACTGTTCCTCTGAACTGTCTGCATGCATTCCTCGACCTCTACGATGAGCGCGTAGCACCGATCTAGCAGCAGACTCTCATCCTTTTTCTGTCCAACTCTCTAATGCATGAGTTAACCGTTACTCCCAGTCCTTCATTTATGCAACAGGTCAGCTCTGGAATGTCTCTCTCTGTCTGTATTTCCTGCTGCCTATGATCTCCAGTCTTTCAAACGCAGTGTTTCCAGGCATCTCGAAATGAATGAATCTTGAATTTGTCTCTCTCTTCTATTTTGTTTTTCTCTTGGAGGGAACTCTTATTGCGGGCTCATGGCCTCTGGTTCTTTTTTCCTCGCATTAAAAGAAAAAAAAAATATGGAACACACAAAACAAGATATTTGCATTTATGAAAACCATCATGGCCACCAACCTGCTTCACGTCCTCCAGTTCATTCTGACTCATGGTCGTATCTCATTTGTCTCTTATTTTTTCTCAAATTCCACTATTAATAATTTATTGCATAACACAGTACAATTTAAGCAAGCCTTGGGCACAATAAGTCATAAGTACTGGAGAAGTAAGTCTTCTTACGTAACCATTCCGACCCACTTGGCTCACTCTACTCTACCCCCCACTTTGCCGGTTGTTTATCATCATTCAGCACCTGGTGAAGGATTCTTCAGAGCAAATCCTTCAAAGTCATTACCCGTTATCTTCAGGGTCATCATCAAGGAACAGTGAATCATCCCCTTGGTTGTCTTTGCCGGCAGGAACCGAATCATGGATGGGAATTGGAGGTGTAGCTTGTACCTTGCATTCCATGTGGTGTGCTTAATTTTAAGCATTTTTCAAATACTGTACTGTACACTTTATACACCTTAATTTTTACAATCTTACAAACAAACATGTTCACTTTGTATATTACACTTATCACTTGTCATATATCAGGGACTTTGGGGAAATGATGTGGGGGGAAATGATATGGGTTGACTGAGGCAGAGCACGGAGGAATTATAGTGACGCTGCCAGCCCATCACCAACTGACAAACGAACACACAAACAGCTTGCCTTGTGATTAAACCTTGATGTCTTAAACATATATTATTATTAATATTAATGCAGACCCCTTTTCTAATTTTTTAGCATTTAGAAAGTAATTTGTTGATATAACTTAATTTTACACACTTTTCAAATACTTATACTGTACTGTACACTTTATGCACCATATTACTTACGATTTTACAAACTGAAGATGTTTCACTTTGTATATTTCACTTATCACTCGTCACCCTCGAGCAGTATGTCAGTGACTTCCAGGGAAATGATGTGGGTCAGACTGAGGCCAGAGAACGGGGGCACAATAATGATGCCGCCAGCCCACCACCAACCACTGCACGAACACACAAACCGCAGCGACAGCATGGCTGCCTCACCCTGAGATTAGGCAATCCTAACAACTTTTAGCTTTTTCGGAGTTTTTGATATACAGTATATAATCCCTCTACTATCCGATGTAATAGAGCCAAAGGCATGTTCGAAAACTGGGTCCGTCCAGAAAGTGGGCCCCTGCCTCCTGGACTGGTACTTATGGACCCTAACCCAGTCTAACTCAGAAAACCACCTACATAACTCTCTACGGGACATGCATAGCGCCTATTCTAAGACCCTATTCACACAAATAAGGGACGGAAAGTATGATATAAATGAAAAGGAACCAGAGAATGAGGAATTAGAAGTGAGCATCAAAAATATTTAGCAGTGTATGGGGTACTTTAACATGTCCATGGCCGTTCATTACGAAGGTTAACCCGTCTCCTCCAAGGCTCTGGCAGTAGTGAAAATGCTCTTGAAGCACATACAGTGATCAGTGTTGTGCTGCACTTAATCCTGTGCACTATGAATTATAACTGTTTAACACTGCACATTCTGTTCTTGATTGCACCACACCAGTTTCAACTGCCAGTTTACACTCTGTACTTAATCTTTGCACCCTGAATTCTAATTTCATAACACTGCACAACACTGTAAATTCCCATGTAGTCTAATGGTGAGGTATTGCAGTTTATTCACTGTTTATTCACAGAAACGAGCACGTGCGGCATCCATTGAATGAACATGTAGTCAGGACAGTAGTTAGGTAGTAACTGGGAAGGGAGGGGGGGGAAGCAAACAGCGAGCGTAAACACAGCTGTTCGGCACTGCACACCAATTTCAAAGTACAATGTCTTTTTTTTCTTGGGGGGGGGGGTCCAAAGGCCCAGGCCCAAAATGTTTGTTAAGTGGGGAGTCCGGATAGTGGGCGTCTGGATAGTATAGGTATTACTGTGTAAGAAATCATTCCAGTCGGCTCCTTGACTCCGAAAAAAACAAATTCCAGTCTACTGAAGTCCGTTGTAGTGAGGTCATACTGTACGTAGAATTTACTGCGCTTTATCATGGTTCTTACAAGAAATCGATACGTCCAATACTTTTCAAGTAAATGGACGACAAAGGTAGAATACTCCTCCGAGCGCTGCATAGTTTTATCGCAGGCGAGATAAAAACACTCTCTTCCCTCGCCTTTACCTAAAAAATATGCTCCCAATGCCCCCCCCCCACACACACACACACACCTTTTTTTTTTTTTTACAGGTGTTTATTTTTATATGCTTCCTCATGATGTTTGCAAAACATCGGCGTGACTATTACCTGGACGAAAGAGAGCAACATACCTCCAAGTGCACTTTCAGTTTTTCCTGCCTCACCCACACCTACATATTTTTGCTCGGTAGAGGTTTTATTTTGTTTTATTCAAAATCTACATGTAAAATATCCGAAGGTTTTTTATAGTCCTATACGAAACTCGACATGACCACTAGTCTTTTTGCTAGTTACTGATACTGAAGCTGTACTTTCATGTCTATCTATCTATCTATCTATAGCCCGACGCCCTAATCCCGCAAAGGGTGGCCGCAGACAAAACGCCTCCAAGTCACTCTGTCACCCACCATTTGACTCCCCTCCCCCCAGCTCACCCCCCCCTCCCTCATATACCTCTCAACTCCATCCCTCCACCTCATCCTCGGTCTACCCCTCCCTCCCTCCACCTCACCTACATACACCCTCTTAGTCAGTCTTTCATTCTCCATCCTCTCCACATGTCCAAACCACCTCAGTGTATTTCTCCTAATCTTTTCAACCACATCCACATCTACCCCACAACGTTCCTTCACTTCTTCATTCGTCAACCTGTCCCTCCACGTCACTCCACATGCTCCTCTCAAGTGGCTCATTTCCACTGCTCTCACTCTTGACTTGTTCCCTTCTTGCAAGGTCCACGCCTCGCTTCCATACGTCAGGGTAGGGATCACAATACCATCATGCAGTGACTTCTTAACTTCCATACTCACCTCCCTATTTCTCATCACTGCTTTCAGTGTACCAACAACCTTCCTTCCCTGCTGTACCCTTTCATTTACTTCATCCCCCAAAGTTCCATCCTTACTCATCACACTACCCAAGTACTTGAATGCACTCACATTCTCCATATCCTCACCATCCAACCTCACTGCACACTCAGTGACTTCATTCCTCTCAAACACCGTAACTTTACTTTTGTTTACATTAACTTTCAGCTTCCTCCTCCTACTCACTGTCCCAAATTCATTCACCAAACCTTGCAACTCCCATTCATCTTCACTCAACAATACTGTATCATCAGCAAACAGCAACACCGGAAGCTTCCAAATCTCACCCTCATTCATTAGGGCCACCCCCACATCCACTGCCCTACCTTGAACCTCCTTTACAACCCCATCCATATATATATTAAACAGCCATGGAGACATTACACACCCCTGTTTCAGTCCCACACTGAGATCAAAGAACTCACTCAGCTCACCATCCACTCGCACCGTAGCCCTAGCTCCCTCATACATACTCTTCACAGCACTCAACAATTTCCCCTCCACTCCATATATTCTTAATACCTTCCACATACCTTGCCTATCTATTCTGTCATAAGCTTTCTCCAAGTCCATGAAGGCAGCATACACTTTCCTTCCCTTCTCTAGATACTTCTCCACTAAACATCTTAGAACAAATATCTGGTCTACACACCCTTTTCCCTTCCTAAATCCCCCTTGTTCTTCTCCAACTAGCTCCTCTGTCATATGCCTAACCCTATCAATGAGTATTCTACCATATATTTTACCAGTCACACTAAGAAGGCAAATACCCCTATGGTTACCACATCCTTCTCTCTCCCCTTTTCCTTTGTACAGAGGAACAATTATACCTGATTTCCAGTCCTCTGGAACCCTTCCCTCTTCCCAAGCCAATCTACACAACTTCCATATCCACTCCACAACAATCTCACCCCCATACCTAAGCATTTCACCACACACTCCATCAATTCCTGGGGCCTTTCCCAGCTTAATCTTCTTCATCGCTTCCACTACTTCCGACCTACTGATCTCTTCCTCCCTCCTCTCATCTCTTCTTCTCCCAGCCATTCCCCAACCACTTATACTCACACTGCTCTCACTGTCTACATTCAACAAATCCTCAAAGTGCTCCTTCCATCTCCTCACTTTCTCTCTCTTCTCCACCAACAATCTATTATTCCTATCCTTCACTCCCCTACTATTTCCCCTTTCACACTGCCTTACTTTCTTTATCTCCTTCCAAAACAATTTCTTACTCTCCTCCATTTCACACTCAGATTCCTCCCAAACTCTTCATCCACTTTCTTCTTACTCTCCTTCACCAGTCTCTTAACCTCCCTTCTCCTGCTCACATATACCTCTCTCTTCTCTCTCTCATCTTCTCCCCTACCTCTACTCGCCAACCATTCACCATATGCCTTCTTCTTTTGTTCCACAGCTCGTTTCACCTCATCATTCCACCATGCTGTCCCTTGCACACCCTTGCATCTCCTCCTCACTCCACAAACCGCCTCACACGCTGCGCTTATCTCTTCCGTGAATATCTTACATACGTCTTCCACCCTTCCATCTGCTCTAGCTCATACCTTCCCAATCTTTCTTCCACTATGCTCTTATACTCTGTCCTTTCTCACTATCTTGCAATTTCTCCACTCTTCTCACAGCAGCTGCTTCTCCTCCTGTCTTCCCCTTCGCCTCCTCAACCACTTTCTTTGCAGCTCTACCTTGGCCATCACTAAGTGATGGTCTGAGACTCCATTCCCCACCCTCTCCACACTCTCTTGCATCCAACACTTGTCTTCTCATTCGCTCATCCACACACACGTAGTCTATCATTTCCTTTCGTTCAACAAGTTCACCATCCATCCTCCTCATTACTCTCCATGTATACCGGTGGATCATCTTATGACGAAAGTAGGTGTTGGCTATTGCCAACCCCTTACCAGCACAGATGTCCACCAAAGCACTACCATTCCCATCTACTTCAGCTGGCACACCCCACTGACCAACCACTCCATCCACTCGTACATTCCCAACTTTGCCATTCATGTCTCCAATCAACAGCACTCTCTCGCTCCTCTCAAACTTGTCCATACATGCTTCTACTCTACTTCAAAACTCATCTTTCACTCTTGCCACTCGATCCTCTGTTGGAGCATACACACATACAATCACCCATGCTTGTATACCTACTTTCATCCTCACCCATACAATCCTTGCACCCACTGTTCCATACTCTCTTATATTCTCCTTCCACTTCTTGCTTATCATCAGACATACTCCCTCTCTTGCCCTCTCATTCTCACTGACTCCCGCACATATACCTACACCGTATTCCCATTCTCTCATCCTTTCACCTTTCCATTTAGTTTCAGTCAATCCACATATATCCACTTTTGCATCCTCAAGCACCTGGACAATCTCTCTCTCTTTCACTTCATCATTCATTCCTCTCACATTCCACGTTCCTAACCTCAGAATGTCCTTTGTCCGTTCCTTAGTCGTCAACGTATGGTCCGTCCGGGTCCGAGGCGCTTTATTTGCTTTTTTAGTTAGTTCTTTTTATGGGGTGGGGCACTAACCCACCACCAACCCTTTTAGTCGCCTCGTACGACAAGCAGGGATACTGGGGGAGTATTCTTGAAACCCCCCCTACCCCCAGGGGGTGAGACTCCACGTGGTTAGGTTTGAACTCGGTACACCTGTTGTAGAGTTCCAGGCCGCTCCACCTTACTTCATCTCATATGTATATATATAGAAAACAATGCTTATTTGTGCAAGAAATATAGAAATACTGAAATAGGTCTTTATTCAAATCAAAAAAATTCAGAAACTCACTTCCTCCAGGGATGTTGAGCTGCTGGCAGGACCCTGAGGGGTTTGAAGATGAGAAGTTACGTTTTGTGTGTGTGTGTGTGTGTGTGTGTGTGTGTGTGTATTTACCTAGTTGTGATATGCAGGAAATGAGCTACATTCATGGGGTCCCATCTCTTTTTCTCAGTAAGTCAGATTTTGCTTTGAACTCGTTTAAGTTTTTAGACTGGACAATTTCTTTGTCCAGGCTTTTCCACAGGTCTGTGCATCTATATGGAAAGCAGTATTTCTTGATATCCTTCAAATAACTTGGCTTTTTCAGTTTCATTCCATGCCCTCTTGTTACTGTCCCATCCCATACAAACAGATTATTTTTATCAGTTTTATCTTGTCCCATCATGGCCTTGAGCACTGCAATCATGTCACCCCTCTCTCTCCTTTCTTTTAGGGAAGGCAGGTCCAGCTCTTCCAGCCTCTCTTCGTAAGACAGATCTGTCAGGCTGGGGACCATCTTGGTTGCTGTTCTTTGTATTCTCTCAATCTTATGTATATCTTTTTTCTTGTGTGGGGACCACACTACTGCCACATATTCCAACCTGGGGTGGATCATGTCCACTATCAAATTTTTCATCATTTCCTCATCCATGCAATGGAATGCCCTCGTATGTTAGTCAAGAGATTGTACGTCTCTCAAACAACATTGTTAATGTGTTTTTCTGGTGACAAACTATCTTGCACCAGCACTCCCAAATCTTTCTCTTCTCTCAATTTTTGTTTGGTTCATTACCCATCATATGATTCAGTGATGGTCTCTTGGCACTCTTGCCCATTTCCAATATTTTACATTTTTTTGCGTTAAATTTCATATCCCACATCTTGCTCCAATATTGGATCCTATTCAGGTCTTCCTGCAGCACTTTACAGTCTTCCTCAACTCCTACTGTCCTCAGGATCTTTGCATCATCAGCAACTAGACTTGCATAACTGTTCATTCCATCTACCATATCATTTACATAAATCAGGAACATTACTGGTGCTGACACCAAGCCCTGTGGGACTCCACTTGTTACTTCCCTCCATCCAGACATCTTGTCCTTTATTACTCTCTTCATCTGTCTGTCACTCAAGAAGTCTTTCATCCACTCCAGGAGGTTTCCCTTCAGTCCTCCTATGCTTTCCAATTCCACATTAGTCGCTTGTGGGGTACCTTGTCAAAGGCTTTCTACAAATCTAGATACACGCAATCCACCCAGCTGTCTCTCTCCTGTAGCACGTCAATCGCTCTTGAGTAAAAGCTCAACAAGTTGAAAACACGTGACCTTCCACTTCTGAATCCAAACTGGCTCTCACCCAATATGTTCATCTCCTTTAGATATTTTATCCATCTGTCTTTCAGGATTCTCTTGCACAATTTTACGACTACGCTGGTAAGGGACGCTGGTCTATAATTCAGGGGTTCTTCCTTGTTTCCTCCCTTATACATTGGTACCAAATTGGCCCTCTTCCATTCCCGAGGCACTTTCCCTTCTTCCAGAGAACACACAATTAAATCGTGAATCTTATCTGTCAGTTGTTCTCTGCATTCTTTCAGTACCCAGGTAGAGATTCCATCTGGTCCTAGGGCTTTTCTTTACATCTTGAGTTTCCAGTAATTTATACACATCCTGCACTTCCACTTTTATGTCTTTTATCACTACATTTCTAGTCACACCCTCCCCCTCCACAAAATCCGTTTCTTTAGTGAAAACTGATATGAAACATTTGTTCGTTACTTCAGCTTGCATTGCTGCATCTTTGTAGACCTCTCCTTCTACTTTCAGTTGGGGGATTCCTTCCTTTTGTTTCAATTTGCCATTAACACATTAAAACAATTTGTGTTCTTCCTTACATTTGTCAATTATATCTTTTTCAAAGTTCTTTTCTCTCTGCATATTCTTGTATATTCATTTCTAGTTCTTTTATATTCTTCCTTTGATTTATTATTACCTCTCTTTCTCCATTTGTTCAATGCCATGTTCCTTTCCTTTTTTTGCTGTCATGCTCCTTCTGTTAAACCAATCCTTCTTTCTGTTATCTTTCCCACTTACTCGTGGAACATGTTTCTCCACTCCTGAATTTTAGAGGTTTAGAAAGATATCCCACTTCCTGTGTGTCTCTCGTTTCTCAATATTTTCTCCAATCTGCATTTTCGAAAAATTTCCTCAATCTTGTAAGGTTTGCTTTCCCATAGTTGTATCTTCCCCTTCCTATAGAGCTCATCCCTTGCTACCACGTTCCTTTTTATCATCTGGAACTCAATGACCACATGATCACTTTTTCCTATAGGACACTGATATTTTAAATTTACAACAACATCAGGTTCTTTAGTTAGTAGTAAATCTAATCTTGCTGGCATGTCATCTCCTCCGAATTTAGTCTCTTCTTTGACCCATTGGGTCATAACATTATTCATTGCAATATTTAACAATATAGTGCCCCAGGAATCTTCATAGCTTCCCGTGTCCCATTCCTCCCAGTTCACCTCTTCACAGTTAAAATCTCCCATCATAATTATATTACTGCTTTTCTCAGTCACTTTCTTGAGATAGCTTACCATGTCTGACAACATCTCCTGATATTCATCATCCTTCCATGCCCTTGTCTTAGGAGGAATGTATACCACTTTGATGTCTCTCTTGCCATTCTCTCCAGTTTCCAGTGTCATATTTATCGCTTCAGCCTTACCCTCTCCCTGGTCCACATTTTCTCCACTGATGTTGTTCTTCACTGCTATCATCACTTCTCCCATTTTTTCTTTTCTTTCTCTTCTCCAGTTTGTATTTGCCATCTCCTATATGGATGTCAGTATCCTCTATTAACTTGGTCTCTGTAAAGCACATAATATCTGGTTCATGTACTCTCAAGTAATCGTTGATTTCTAACCTTGCCGATATTAAACCATCAATATTAGTATATGCCACTTTCTAACTTTTTTCGCTGTTCTTTATTCCCTCTTCTTTCCCTCTCTCCGTCGGTACCACTTCCTCAATTTCTGATCCATAACTCTCCAATAGAACATTGTCTTCTTTTCCTCTGATCTCTGTTTGTTTTTTGCCTTTGCTTCCTTTAATGGTTCCTATATCTTAGCTTTTTCTTCCTCATTTGCATCTCTTCTTATCCAAACATTCTTGAGCTTTTCCTTTTCTGATAATTTCATTTACCATCGCCTGAGATTTAAACTTTAAGTGGCCTTTCCCTTCCTTCCTTGTACTTTCCTAGCCTAAACATTTGTTCAGTCTCTATTTGAGCTTCATTGTTACCCTCCATAACTACTGATATTATCTGTTTTGCCTTAGTTCTTCTCTTTCCCTTTCTGACCTTACTATCATCCGTTTTCCTTTTAGTCCTGAGATCATCACTCATCTACACTCAGTCCTCGTAAATCGCAGCAATTTGGGTCTGGACCACTGCCGCGGATTACAAAATCCGCGGTTTATAAGTAATAACTCTTATGTGAAAAATTAATTAGGGTCTGGACTTTGGCCAACCACCCCCCCAAAGCACCCTACCTACCTGTCTAGGCACCATCAAACACAAACATACAAATTTAGGAATATTCAGTGCATGTATTTAATAGAAATAAGCCATGTTAAGGGATCTCACCTTAATCCTATGACGATATTGCTTAAGTGAATGAAGTGGGGTGGTGTTGGGAAGAACTTAGAACATCTCAGCATGAGGTGGGGGTGTTCCCTCATGCTGTTCTCCCTTCTCCAGCTCCTCAGCCTCCCTCAGGAAGCCCTCAAAGTCTGCCTCAGAGATGACTGATGCTGCGTCATCTACATCCTCAGCATGTGAAGGGCCAGGCTGTGGTTCAGGCTCACCTTCTGCTCTTACCTGGGCAGAATAGTGGGTGATGAGTTCCTGATGTTTCTCGTTAACTCTGTGGCATTAGTATGCACACTTACCACCAGGGACGGGTGGTGATTGGTTGTTGGGTCGCGATTTTCAAATTGAATGCCGCGGTTTACGTTTCTCCTCGGAAAAGGCCCACTTCGGTGCCTAGATCCGCGATTTTCATGACTTAACAACAATTTAAGGGTGCCGGCAGTCTGACAGCCACTTTGCCGCGGTTTACGAATCCATGGTTTATAAACACGCGGTTTACAAGGATTGAGTGTATTCTTGTTTGCTACATCCCTGACTAAAGATTCTCTTCTTCTTAGTACCTTAACCACTTCCTTTTCCACCTTTTCCCTGCTTTGTTGTTCTATAATCTCCATCAAATTTTTATTTCCTTCCTCCTGGATTTTCATCCACTCCTTGTGCTGCTCCTTGATTTCCTTAATATGTTCATCATGCATCCTTGACTTTGATTCATGCTCATCTAGTTTAGTTTTCATCCTGTCCCTTTCTTCTTCCAACCTCTTATTTTCTCTCTTCAGCAGTTTTATTTCATTTGAGGCAGATTCGTTACCCAATTTTAATTCTGTAACTTGCCTTTCTTGTTCTGCACTGCATGTACAGACATTATCTAACTTGTTTTGAAATATATATTAATATATTAATCTCTTTATCCTGTTCTATTTATTGACCATACCTTCTTTAACCCCTTAACCGCGGGGCGCCACTTTCGTGACGCTTGGGAGCAAGGGATCATACCGTGGGGCATCACTTTTGTGATTCTGTGTTATTTTGAATTCGCCCGGGCTTTCAAGTGGTGGCTTGTATCATCTATCAGTACTACCAATGTCCAACACTAGTCAGCACTCCTAATCTCATCTGTGCTCCCATCCATTGTTGACAATTTAGCCATTTCTCCCAGTTCTTGACTCATTCCATTACCCTCTCCTCTCGCCTGCCCGGCTGTGCTATGCTAAGTAAATCTTCCCTGGAATTTTCCACTGATTTCATCCATTGAAATAAGCCCTATGCCCTATTCTTATACGAAATAATATATACAAAAAAGAAATAAGGTAAGTGATAGTGCCATACACCTGGAATTGGCTAATAATCACCTGACAGCACCTCACGTGCACTCATTTGCTAATTGTTGCTGTTTATTTCCCCTTGAAATATGCCATATAATCTATTCTCATAATAAAATTATATATAAGAAAGGAAGGGAGAAGCCTAAGTGATATTTACATTCACCTGGAACTACCTAATTCATTATGTATTGTCTAGATTTCCTGTCAATCATTTCATAGCGTATATATTAGCAGGTGTCACCAAGCTGACATTGGCAGCATTGCACTCCCCCTAGGTGGCTAGGCCACCACACTGTATTCAGTTTACTGTCGTCTTTCAAGGTGAAACCACGTCGGATTCGCGCCTGTCCAATTCCGCCACTTTTTAGCCCCATGCAAAGGCCCTGTGACCTCTACCCCCTACTAAACCTTGTGTGGAAAAGAGGTAAAGGGCTAAGTGACTGCTGTGGAACGTCAACTGGCTAATTTGTCAGTGAAAATGATAGACAGTGACTACGATCTTTCTGGTGAGTAAAACAATGCAAGTGGAAATGTTAATAATGTGTAAACAGCAAGTGAAAGCAATGAATGTAAATATAAGTGAACAGTGGAAAATAGTTTTATAAGTTACTGCAAGTGACAGTGCATAACACAGTGTAAATAAAATAGAAATTTAAATAATGTTAATAAAATAGAGAATGTAAATAGAAATGTAAATGAGTAGTAATATAAGAATACGAGTATATATACTAGGAGTAATGAAAGTGAAAGTTTCACTCTAGCATGTATGAATACTATGAGTTATGAAAGTGGAAGTGAAGGTGACAGATTCACTCTCAATGCTAGTATACAAGACGAGAAAGTGAATGCTACGTACTTTACTGAAAGAGAAATTGAATGCCTATAGTGACAATAAACTACTATTACTGAAGGAAACTTATGGATAAAGACTGTGGATATATGTGTTATATAGTAACAGAAATATAAAGTGTGAGTGTTTTTGTGAATAATAAATGACAGAACATCAGCGGCGAACGAGTGCAAGTGGGAAGGTCATACGCGCTTGTAATTTTCATTGTTTCACAGTGTTTTTTTTTTTAGGGTATGGATTCCAATCTATTTGAGAATCATAGAATAGTGTTTCAAGTGATAATATTAGGCTGTGGTAATTTTACTATGGGATGTCTGGAAGTGTAAAGTGGAGACTTCGTTACCCAACTTCAGAGGTCTCCACAAGTCCTATGGTACTTGACGAAGGCTCAACAAACATTCCAGGAGAAAGCTGAAAGTATGTGCCATATGCATATTTAATTTTAATATTCTAGGGCTAATAACTGATTTTTGGCAAATATTTTTAGAGAGTCTGTCGGAGCGTGAATATGCCCGCGAGACACGCAAGTCAAGGAAAAACAACCTCGCGGTTTAGGGGTTAATTCCTGGATTTTCCTCTCTGCCATTTTCTCCACTCCTACAACTCTCGTTTGATTCAGTTTAACACTTCCTTCACCCATATCCTCGTTGGTAAAGCCCTTAAACTCGTTGCCATCAGGTGTAAACAAAGAGCTACCTCCTTCCGCCATGATGCAACCTACAGAAACTTTACGCTTTCACTGTACAGTAATCCCGCATTTTTTGCGGATTTTTTGTCTACGGTTTTGCCCTCTCGCGGATTTTCTTAGCATTAATAAGTTCAACAAAAATATCCTTGAATATGCAGAAAAAAAAAAAATTGAAATTCCCGCAGCTTCCAATTGTAGCGCGGTAAACTCACGCCACCCTCTGTCCCTTTCCCGTGGCCCCTCTGCCAGTGTTACCATATCTAGCATAATTTTATTCCTTTAGCATAATTTTGATCAAATTTTCGAGTCTGGAATATTTTTTAGCATATTAGAAGTTTTAGAATCATTCTAGCATAATTTAGAATGGAATGGAATATTTTTAGAATAATTTTATAAAAGCTACAAATCAGAGAGAGAGAGAGAGAGAGACGAATAAGGTAAGAAGATGTTTGAATAGTTGGTTACTTTCAGTTTGGGCTTGGTTGGGTTGGATTAGGTTAGGTTAGGTTAGGTTGGATTAGGTTAGGTTAGGTTAGGTTGGATTAGGTTAGGTTAGGTTAGGTTTTAGGTTAGGTTCGGTTTGGTTCGGTTAGGTTAGGATAAGTTTGAGCTTTGTACTTTACCCATGAAACCTAGGTTTTTCCGATGGATTTTGGTATGATTCATTCGATTTTCAGCTTCATTTCAGTCGGAAATGACCATTTTCTGTGTTTCCCCCCCTCCCTATAACCTCCGATTCCCCAAAGATCCCTCATTATTTCAGGGGGATGGGGGGGGGTCATATCTCAAAATCTGGTTATTTCCGACGGAAATGATGCTCAAAATCGAACGAATCACATCAAAATCCATCAGAAAAACGTAAGTTTCGTGGGAAAAAGCAGTATGGGTAGATACCGATATTTATCCTCTTACTGTATGTAGGTTCATTTTAATATTTTCATAGTAAACAATACATAATTAATATGTTGCACGAATATGTATAGAATTTTATCATTTAGCTTCAAGTTAGCATAATTCATTTTTTACTTGGAACAAATATGCTCAATCTAGCATAATTTTTTCATTGCCCTAGCATAATTTCGTTGTTTGGATATGGCAACACTGCTCTCTGTCCCGAATTCTTCAGTCCACGCCTAACTGCCGTAAGTGGCTGTTGTGGTTGTAACCACACTATGATATGAGCCTCTTGCCTCCCACTTGCTTTCCACATGGCCCCAGGACGTAAGCCAGCCTCACCAAAGGCTAATAATACAATTAGTAAGAACTCCAGTGACAAAACGATCAAGTTATGACCTTAGCAGAGAAAATTGTGTTACTGGACAAGCTAAGAAACGACCGTGCGAGTGTTTGCTATCACCAGTTAATGCATCTTTTTATTTTGTACTGTTTTGTTAATAAATGTGTAGATAATTATGTATTACAGTACGGTGTTTACGTTTTTCCTTCATAATGGAGTATGTGCTTTCAATCTTGTAAGAAGGTATTTCGGGATGAGTATGGAGGTTTCGGGACAATTCGCAGTCACAACAAACACAAAACAATTCGCCTTCATTAATGAAGATAGCTATGGGTGACGCTAGAATATAATTCAAAGGCGACTACAGCGAGGAAGAAACAAGTTAATTATTGACTAAAGGTGCAACTAATAAATAATATCCAGAACCTACGCTACTGAACATAGACTTTGCTGGATCCCCCTGAAATATAGTTATTAAAGTATTGATTAATTAATAATAAGTATATTGATGAAAGTATTGATTAGTATATTTATAGAATGGCGGGGAATCGTCCAGGGTGCGAATTGTTCTGAAGGGGAATCGTCCATGTTTTGACGGGGAGTTGTCTGACGGCGAATTGTCTCGCAATCAGTATGGACATGGACTGTGTGATGGGCAGCATGGTGGACACAAGTGCAAGTTTTCAATTGTTAATAGAGTATTCGCGGAATTGACTTTTCGCGGGGGTTACAAGAACGTAACTACCGCGAAATATGCGGGATTACTGTATTTTGTACTCTTGTTGGACCAAAATCTGCGCTTTTTTCACTACTATCGGACGGGACCACCATTCACGTATTCAGTTACACACTAATCACAATAGGCTGGGTTCCTTTTCGCCGCTGGTTCGGCGATTAATTCCTCATGATCCACAAAGAGCTCCGTCTCCGTTGGGGATCTGTGTGTGTGTGTGTGTGTCTGTATCTGTATGTGTGTGTGTGTGTACGCTTCACTAGGGAATACTTCAATTGGCAAAGTACCGTTCGAAGCAATCACCCACGCAAAGCGGCATGTCACATATAGGACACATGTGACTTGTGTCCCTCCTTATCTTCGCCAGGGCACACAAGGCACACCGGAGCCTCTTCTTGTTGGGGATCATCTCCCGTCAATGGCCCATTGTGCGGTCCAACTGGACTGTGTCATCAATGATTCTTTGACGCTTGATTGGATGTCCTCCTGGTCTTCCCTGATCCTATCCTGTCTTCCTAGAGGTGCAGCTGCAGGGCCTGGCATGGCAGCAGTGGCAGGCTCTCCTGATGGACCATGAACTGCTGGAGATGGTGGTCTCAGCACCCGTGCTGGTCCTGCAGGAAATGGTGGTGTTGGCACCTGTGCTGGTGCTGCTCCAGGAGATGGTGGTGTTGGCACCTGTGCTGGTGCTACTGCAGGTGCCAGAAGTGCCAGCAGAGTGCCAGCTGGAGGTCTTGCTGGCCATTGAGTTGGAAGGTCAGGGGCATGATGGATGACGTGCCCTGATGTGGGCCACCCCGCTTCATTGAACTGAAGGAGCTTCAGGATGATCTCCTCCAGGAAGTCAAGCCGTGTAACTGTCCCGCGCGAGCACTTATTGTGTAGGATGAACGCTTTGAAGATGGCCATCTGGATAAAGTAGAATATGATCTTGGTTCACTTCACGGTCCACCTGTGAATGGGGTAATACTGGACCATTTGGTCGAAATGGTCCACCCCACCCATGTGCTGGTTATAGTCCTCCACCATAACGAACTTGTTCACGACCTTCTGGACATAGGTTGTCCTTCCGTCAGGAGCCCTGGCCTTCCCTCGAACCTGCTTTGATACAGTGTCTGTGCTGTGGGTGGAGACCATGTCGATGATGCGCTTGTCCTTCCACAGCAACGCTGTCACATTGTCCTTGTGCCTTGCTGCCCTGCACCCCATCTGGCAGGCTCTTAGCCTTCGCAGTGGCCTGTAGCTGCTTCGGTGCTCCTCTTGCCAGGCGTAGGGTCCCACACACGTAGGTTCCTGCACTGAAAGAGTCGTTCACACAGGGATACAGAGTTATAAAAGTTGTCCATGAAAACTTTGTATCCCTGGTCCGTCAGCGGTTCTATGAGGCCACAAACGGTGTTCTCCAAGGTCTTCTGCCCCATGTACACCTCGAAGTTCCACATATAGCCTGAGGAAGACTCAGCCAGGATGTACAACTTAATGGCATATTTCGAGGGCTTCATGGGGTTGTACACCCAGAAGCTGAGGCGCCCCATCCACCCCAGCGAGCCCTTGTCCGGGTTGAGGTGCTCCTCGGGTAGGTAGGTGTCGTGGAAGTGCCGAAGGAGGTATTCCATTGCTGTGCGAACTCTGATGAGCCAATCTTGATTGTCCTGGGGTATGGGAGGGAGTTGAAGGTGTGGAAGTGTTTCAGGATCGCCCTGAAATGTCTCCTTCTCATCGCTCGCTGGAATCGTGGATAGTCATGGAGCGGTGAACTTCTGCAGCAGTACCTGATGGTCGGCATGTTCATGAGCCCCATGAAAACGTAGAGCCCCAGGAACTTAGCCATCTCCTCCTCACTGCAGATGAACCAGGTGTCCAACCCAGTCCCCAGGAACGCTGCGTACTTGTTGGTCTTGTGGGCGCGATACGACAACAACTCCCAGGTGAAGAACAGTTGGAAGACTGTAGAGGTGTTGTTGGCAGATCCACCTTCATTCCTGGGGATCCTGTGAAGGGCCATGTGGTGTGAATGGGCCACTGCTTCACCCTGGATCCTCTGCGACAACACCTTCCACAGTGGTGGCAGCAGGTTGGCCTACCAACACCCTTCGGGCTCCTCGACCACCCCTTGGCCTCCCCCGTTATCCAGGCCACGGACCCCAGTGACCTCGTCGTGGTGGTGATGGCTCTGACGATGAAGTTGATAAGGCTGGCTCTTGTTGCTGCCGCATGTCAGGGGGAATGAAAGCCGCTGGTGACAGCACCCTTGCTGACTGAGCAGGGGATGATGACACTATCTTATCCTGCACCAACTGCACCGCAGACACTGCGGCAGATGCAGGTGCCAATGTCATGTAACTTGGCCCTGCAGCCGGTGACATGGGCTCGGCCAAGGGGGAACTGGAGGCTAGAGGTGGAGAGACCGGGATTGGCTGCCAGAGCAAGAGGTCCTAGTGGTGGTGATGGCTGGGCTGTGGGTCCCGCTGCTGGTGGTGGTGTCTGCTCCCGTGGTGGTAAGGGTTGGGGCAAAGCCTCCTGACGGGAATGGCGCAGGATGTCATCCCAGTCCTCTCCACTCGAATTGTCGCTCGGCACCTCCTCCTCCTCCTCACTGTCCGTCTCCTCAAAAGTACCTTCTGCCACTCCTCAGACGACAACCCCTTTCTCTCCATGGTGGCAAGCAATGGGATACAAAAGTATGAATCTGCTGGAAAAAATAAAAAATAAAAGAGAGATATTATTCACTGTCACACAACACCTTCCATCGAGAGTAGCACTACACAAGTGATGTGATATATTTCCATACGACCACTTGGTGCACAATTTACGAACACTTCACATAAATGATAACTTATCAGTGTCTGAGCATGATGTATTATCTGTCCAGTGACGTCCATGGTTGTGTGCCATATATTTCTCCATCCTTCCCCAAAGGTTCCCCTTACACATGCTGTGAACCCTAAATATTTTTCCACCAACACTCTTGGCCCATTTCACCAACATTTCACATAAACCATAAGTTATCAACAAATGTCCGAGCACGGTACAGTACCTGTTCACTGATGTCCGTGGTTGCCTGGCTTTGTATTGTTGTCTGGCCTCCTTCCATTAAGGTTCCACTAGCACACTCTACACACCCTATATATTTCTTCACATACACTTGCTGCACATTTCATCAACATTTCACATAAACCATAAGTTTTCTATAAATTTCTAAGCACAGTACAGTACCTGTTCATTGACGTTTGTGGTTGCCTGGCCTTGTTTTGTTGTCTGGCCTCCTTCCGCTAAGGTTCCGCCAACACACGCTACACATCCTAAATATTTCTTCACAAACAGTGACATGGAAAGTAGACCATCATACTCTCCCAAACATTTCCTCTAACTGTCTTATGCACTACACTACATGCATCTTATATTTCACACAACGTATCCCGCTGCATTACAGGGGTTGGCCCCAGCAAGGGCATGCGGCCAGAAAACTTTGCCCCCACTACCTAGTGGCAGACTTCTGGGGGGAGGCGTGATGGGTGTTCCACCAGCTTAGATCATGGGTCCAGGGTGAGATGGGGCTCAGGACTTTGCTAGAGGGTACAGGGCATTGCGGTTCCCAGGCTGCTGCTTCCGCCCAATAGAGAGGGGCCTGAACCTGGGACTAGCACCCCAGGAGGCTGCCCTATCAGTGGATGTATAATGGCGGGATAGTTGCAGTGCCAAGGCACGCTTGGAGGGTGTCCCTGCAGCTGTCCTGGCAGGGTGTCCTGAGGCCACTACCACAGCCACTGGTAAGCTGGTGGGCTAGGGGTCGCAGATCCATTGCCTGAACCTGGGACTGTGCAGTGAGTGGGGTCTGTGGTATATCTATCCCCCTTTATTAATACTAACTATGACAAAACACAAGAATAAGTTTCAAAGCAAGCCTGAGGACAGTAAGTCACCCGGGGGGATGAGGGTGGGTTCATGGAATGTGGGAAGTTTGAGGGGAAGAGCGGGGGAAGTCGTTGAGGCATTCAGTAGGAGCTGGGTGGATGTGGTGTGTTTGCAGGAAGTCTGGTACAGGGGTGGATCAGCCAGAAAGATTGTTGGGAAGGATTTTTATTATAAGTTGTTTTGGCAGGGGGGGAACAGATGGATATGGGGATGTTGGTGTGATGGTTGCGAAGAAATGGGTGGAATATGTTATGAATGTTATGAGAGTAAGCAATAGGATGTTGGTAGTGAAAATTCTCTTAAGTAGAAAGATAACTGCAATTATATTGGCATATGCTCAACAGGCAAGATTGGATGAAGTAGAGAAAGATAGATTTTGGGACGATTTAATACGTGTAGTAGGTGCTATGCGGGATGATGAGATGGTGGTTTTGGGAGGGAAATTAAATGGTCACGTAGGTGAAGCAGCACAAGGTTATGAAGGAGTACGTGAGGGATGTGCGTATGGAATAAGGAATGCGGAAGAGGAAAGGATACTTGAGTTTTGGGAGGAAACGGACATGATTGTGTGCAGCACATATTTTAGGAAAAGAGAGAGTAGGTTAATTACATATCAGTCTGGGGAAAATAGCAGTCAGATAGATTATTTTCTGGTTGGGAGGACTGATTGGAGGTTATTGAGGGATGTTAAAGTTATAGGAAGTGAGGAGTGTGTGCAGCCACACAAACTATTGATTTGTGATATGGTGCTTAAAGAACAAATGATGAAAAAGAGGACTTATATACCTAGGAGGAAAATATGGAAGCTGGAAAACCAAGTACAGTAATCACTCCAATATCCGGATCAATAGAGCCATCGGTAGGTTCGGATATTGGTTTTGTCCGGATATTGGGCCCCAGCTTATGGACTTGTACTTACGGACCCTAACACAGAGAAACACCTATACAACTCCCTCCGGACATGCATAGCACCTATTTAACACCCAAATCACACCAATAAGGCACATAAATGACTGAAATAAATGCAATAGACACATAAAATGTGGGTTTAGAAGTATGTTCATACATTAATAAACATTCTGGTACTTATGGACTCTAACCGAACCTAACCTAACCGAACCTAACCGAACTCTGAAAAACACATTCCTACTGCACATGCATGAGGTAAGTTTAGTATGGAAAGAAGTACAGTATGACACTTTCTGGTAAGTATAGTATGGGAAAAAATACAATATGAAACATTCTGGTAAATATAGTATGGAAAATAGTACAACATGAAACATTTTGGCTACTTACAGCAAGTCCCTGGCCACCTCGATGAATAACCGCCTCCTCTCGGACTCTGACAGTAGAACGATTTCCTGAAGCACTTGCACTACACTCTTCCTGAAGTCTTGCACTGAACTTAGTCACTAACACACAGAAGTCCGTTCTTTTCACAGTGTTCACTTTAGTCCAAATAATGTTCCATTAAATTTAAGTGTTGCACATTAACTTTTCCCAAGTTTTTTAAGTTTCCAAAGCCAAAACAAAGAAGGTTAGTTACGTTAAATTTCTTTTCTACTTAGTCTTTTCTCCCAACTTGAAAACCTTAACACAACACACCGTTTTTTCACTGCACAACACTCAAAATTCCCGTGTGGTCTAGTGGAGAAGTTCTTGCTGTTTATTCACTGTCAGAGCCCGAGAGTATCACTGGCAGGCGTCCAAGGGGTGCATCGGTGGGTAGTGGTGATGGCGTACCGACTACAGAAGACTCTGAAGACAGCCGCAAACTCACGTCGAGCGGTGACTCCACTGTAGCTGATGTGCTGGGCTGTGGCTCGGAGCATGAGGGCCTGTCTTGTGGAGGCAACGGAGTTAAACAAGGGCTAGGCACTGAGGGGTTCACGGGCCTGAAAAAACTGTCAATCGTTGACTGACGCAAGGACCGACGATTCTGGCGATTGATGATGCGCTGCCGGAAAGCACGCACTTCCTCCACGAGTCCCAAGGGCCCCATCTCCCTGTCGCAGTCCGGGTGTTCCAGGTAGTCTAGGACGAACTCTAGATGTTCCCGGAGTGCGCTCAGCTTGGGGATGGCTGGAGTAGTGTCCTGCTGGGCGGAGTCTGCATCATCATCGCCTTCGTCGTCGGAATCTTCAAGTTCGGGACTGACACCAGCAACCGAAGACGCGATCTCGATATCAGACAACGTCTGATACCCAGGATCGCCCTCGTCGTCGTCCAACCACTCACGAACATCGTCCACATCAACATCGTCGCCGTGCGTACGTAGCCGTGCATGGAAGTCATCCACGTCAAACCCTAGGAAATCGTACTCCACATCTGTTCCGAGAAGCAGACGAGACCAACCATTTTCAAGAGTTTTCACAGGGACTTCCTTCCATGCACTAGCCCAGTTGTACAGCGCAGACTTGATGTTGTAGCGGCGAAGGTTTTCCAAAGTCCGCTTGCCTCGAGTGTCACGTCCTTCCCTGCGCTCGTCCTCGTCCTCGAGAACCACCATCACCTCGTCCAGGAACTTCCGACGGTACAGGCGCTTTGTTGCCACGATCACTCCTTGGTCCATTGGTTGAATGAGAGCAGTCGTATTAGGTGGCAGAAACATGCACATAATACGGCCATTCTCAGCAACCAAGTCCTTGTCGCACGGGTGGGCAGGTGCATTGTCGAGGAGAAGGAGAGCCTTTACCTGGTCGCGAGGAATTCCCAGTGTCTTCGTCTGGTAATGTATGACCTCCTTGGCCAGTGATGGTGAAACCAGTCTTTGAAAATCACAGCTGTGAACCATGCTTTCAAAGAATGGTACCATACGACAGGAAGGACATCCATCACCCCACGAAGGCACCGAGGCTGCTTTGCACGGCCAACAATAACGGGCTTAAGCCGGTGCATGCCGTTAGCATTGGCACAACACAAAGCAGATATCCGTTCCTTAGAAAGCTTGCGGCCAGGTACACGCTTCTCCGTCTCATCGGCGAGAGTGTTCGTTGGCACCGAGCGATAGAATAGGCCAGTTTCGTCAGCGTTATAGACTTGACCGAGAGTGAGGCCCTCCCTGTCGATCAAGCCTTTCACCTTGTGCCGAAACTCGTCCACTCCATCCTCGTTAGCGTCAATGCTTCGCCATGTGCTTTACGGTTAGTAAGGCCATGTCGCAACTTGAACGCGAAGAGCCAACCCTCGGATGCCTTGAAGTCTAGGGCGTCGTGAAGCCTTGCAAACTTCTCAGCAGCAGCCTTCAGCTCCGTTCCACGTACCATCACACCAGCTGCACGTTGCTGTCGATACCAAATCAACGTGGAGCGGTCGATCTCTGCATACTTGGGAGTAAACATAACCTTCCTCTCCACGTTGCGTTTGCTTCTCGACGAGAAGTCAGCCGTGTACTGCATGAGCTTGTCTCGGGAACGCTTGATATCAAACAAAGTCGACCGGGCCAGGTTGAACTCGCGGAGAATGCGAGAGGAAGACCAACCCGCATCAACCTTCTCCAATATCTCCCGTTTCTTCTCCAGAGTCAACACCACTCTCTTCCTTTTCTCAGGAGGCGGGGCCATCATCACACACACTAAGAGTAGGGCAGAGAGCAGCAGGAGGCCTTGCAGCAAGTACGGCACCACCACAAAAGCGAGCACGTGGGCAGCCATTACGAAGAGCGCAGGTCCAGTCGCGGTGAGAGACAGGCGGGAAGTGGGGAGGATGCAGCGGCGCTCTATCGGACGTCGGAGGAATGACGAACCAAAACAATGCTCTCACGCGGCGCGCGCGGCAAGTTCAAATTACGGACGGCAAAAAATCGGTTTTTTTTCCAATTTTTTTGGATTTTCGGACCATTTTGGGAATGTTTGATCCCAGGACGATAAGGTTCGGTTAGTGGGGATGTTCGGTTATTGGGCGTCCGGATATTAGAGTGATTACTGTATAGTACAATCCGAGTTAATCGGTAGGCTTGGAGAATTAACCTTCCCGGTTACAGATTTTTCACGTATTTCTGATATTCAAATCAAGTCTATACAAAGGCTATAATTCTCACAGCAGTAAATACAATTCAGGTACTCACCACTCACATCAAGGGCCACACTAAGCGATTCCACCTGAAAAATTGCTTCGTAAACACACACCATGGTCATAACGCATGTGCATGCAATACCTAGCAGTACTGCAAAATGCACAACTCTTCTGTTAACTACCGAATTATTCAATGTACTGTACTCATAGAAATGGAAAAATAAAGAAAACTTTAAACATTTATTGGTGAACTGAAAATCTTGAACATTTATTGGTGAACTGATGTTATGTTCAGACTGCACTGTACAATTATCATGACACCTGTGTCCCCATGTGAGCTTTGTTTACGGTCCCGGCCCCAACTGACCGCCACCATTCCACCCCTCACCCACCAGTCAGCTGTTTTGCACCATTCTGTTAACTACCGAAGTATTCGTTGTATGTTCTGTACTCATAAAAATGGAAAAATAAAGAAATAAAATCTTGAACATTTATTGGTGAACTGATGTTAAGACTGCACTGTAGAATTATCATGACACCTGTGCCCCCACATGAGCATTATTTATAGTCCCAGCCCCGACTGTTCCTCTCCACCTGACCGCCACCATTCCACCCCTCACCTGCCAATCAGCTGTTTTGCACAAAAAAAAAAAAATTGATGTACAAAGTGCAAGCATGTTATTTTTTTTTCTTCCAACAAAGTAACATTCATTCCTATTAACATTTTTTTTTTTTTTTTTCAACTCTGCCAGTGCATATGCGTTCTAAGATGAATTAATGTGGTACAAGTTAGAGTCAGTCAGTTAGGAAGAAAAATGCATCGGTGTTTGCTGTTTGCTGATTTGCTCTCTCAAGGTGTCTGGTTTACGAATTCCGTGCTTGTCTTTGAGACAATTTAACCATCCAGTACTGAAATCACACTCGACTTCTATATTCATTTTACTGTGAAACTCTCTTGCATTTTCTTGTATAAGAGGACCAGAAATAACATGCTTCCTTAGATCTTGCTAAGCAAAACCACTCGTACGATGAAGAGTATGCCATTTTTTCAATGGACTTACTTGTTTTGCTTTTCATGAAAAATTCATTGAGCTTGGATGCTTAGGTCTTGATTTCAAAAATCATTGAATTTCCTACATTATATTCAGTCATCACTGTTTTATAATGTTCGCCTTTTTCAAGTCTATTGCTTATGTCCAGCTTCTGTTTCAAGGTAAGCATGACACGCTTAAGTTTAGTTTGCTCTTTAGGCATATTGGAGTGTAGAAATTACCATCCATCAAAGCAACACAACAGCAAGAGAGCTTGTTTACTGTCTGGTGATTTGTTGAGGGTGTGGAGGATGACTGAATTCAAGGAGGGGAAAGAGGTGGAGAGGAGGGATGATTAAGAAAATTTACTAGGGATGTACATTAGCCGGGAATGCCTTCACCTTGCTTTGTCTGACTTCACCCAGCCTCGCGTGACACGTTAAAACGGCGGTTTGGTGGTCCATTCAAATTGGCATACAGTTATAACTTACTGACACATTCGCGAGCCCTTGAATTTTCCCGTTTTTCTGAGTATTCCATTTGTCTGGATACCGGATAGCAGGGATTGTACTGTAGTAAGGGATGCCTCCTATAGCAGGATGAGGAGAGTGGTGGCTGAACAGGGAGCTATAAACAGAGGCATTAATGAACAGTACAGAGCCCTCAAGAACAATCTCTTGAGAGTTACTGATGTAAAATGCAGTTGGACAAGAGGACCACCAAGACATAAAGTAACTTGGTGGTGGGATGAGGGTGTAGAGGCTGCAGTTAAGGAGAAAAGAGGGCTTTTCCAGGAATGGAAGAAGGGTGGTTGCAAGGAGGAATACTTAGTGGCCAAGCATAGGGCTAGAAGAGAGGTATACAGGGCGAAGTCTGAGTCAGAGACCTGATAAGTTATGGTGAAAGGAAAAATATGATATCTAAGGTGGCATATCAGATGAAGAGGGATAATCGGGATATTATAGGTGAGCAATGTGTGAAGAATGATGAAGGAAGGGTAGTGGTGAACAGTGAGGATATTAAAGATGCATGGAGAGAGCATTATAGCCAGTTGTTGAATGAGGAGTTTGACTGGGACAAGGAAGGTTTGGAGCCAGCCGATCCACTGTTTGGCCCTTGGCCTTTGATTGATGCTACTACTGTGAGTGAGGCAATAGGCAGGATGAAGGTGAGGAAGGCAGCAGGTGTGTCTGGGTTGACTGCCGAAATGTTGAAGGCCTCAGGAGATATAGGGATGAGGTTAATCACTAACCTGATAAATATGATTATTTATTAGTGTATTGTCCCAGATGATTGGCTGAAGAGTGTATTGTAAATGTGTATAAAGGGAAAGGTGATGCCCTGGAAAGAGGAAATTATAGAGGTATAAAGCTTTTAAATCAGATAATGAAGGTAGTGGAGAGAGTTTTAGAAGGTATGATTAGAGAAATAGTGAATATTGATGAGATGCAATTTGGGTTTATGCCAGGTAGGGGGACCACTGATGCCATATTCATTGTTTGACAACTTCAGGAAAAATATATTGGTAGGAGAAGGGATCTGTATTTTGTTTTTGTTGATTTGGAAAAGGCCTTTGACAGAGTTCCTAGAGAGGTGGTGAAGTGGGCAATGAGAGAGCTTGGCTTGGAGGAGTGGCTGGTTATAGTGGTTATGGTTATGTATGTGGGTGCTCGCACCCAGGTAAGAGTGAATGGAGATTTTAGTGATGAGTTTTCAGTGAATGTTGGTGTGCATCAGGGGTCAGTTTCGAGTCCCATGTTGTTATCATGGCACTTGAAGCCCTCTCACGTGACTTCAGAAACTGACTCTCATGAGAGCTGTTGTATGCTGATGATTTGGTGTTGATTGCAGAGAACGAAAGGGAGGCAGAGGAAAGGTTTAGGAAGTGGAGAGATGGTATGGGGCACAAGGGCATAAGGGTAAATGCAGATAAAACAAAAGTGATGATATCTAGGGTTGGTGGCGGTACTATCAAAGACGAGGGAGAATGGCCATGTGCATTTTGCCACAAGGGCATGGGAAGTAATTCCATCTTGTGCGGTGTGTGTGATAAATGGGTGCACAAGAAATGTAATGGTATCAAAGGTAGACTGGGAAATAATGCTGATTTTATGTGTACGGCATGTCGAGGTGAGCAGGTGGAGATTGTCAGGTGTGAAAGGATTGAACTTGCTGGTGAATCTCTTGAGTGCGTGGAAGAGTTTTGTTATTTGGGAGACATGTTGTGTGCTGGAGGTGGGGCTGGAGCTAGCTCTGTGGCTAGGGTGAGAAGTTGTTGGAACAAGTTCAGGAAGCTCTTGCTTCTCCTAACATTGAGAGGACTCTCCCTACGTGCTAAGGGGTTTTTGTATGCAGCATGTGTTAGGAGTGTAATGCTGTATGGTAATGAGACCTGGGCAGTAAAGGAGGAGGATATTCCCAGGCTCAGACATACAGAAATGACAATGATTAGATGGATGTGTAGTGCGTCCCTGCATGCAGGTCTGGGGGGGCTCGGTTTACGATGGAAGAGTTGAGAGGTAGGATGGGACTGGAGTGTATTGGTGTTGTGATGAGGAGAGGTAGATTGAGATGGTTTGGGCATGTGGAGAGGATGTGGGATGATAACTGGGTGAGGAAGGTGAGAGCTGTTAACATTGGGGGTGGGGTTATGAGGGGTGGACCGAGAAAGACATGTACAGTAAGTGTGACCTCGAGGTTAAGAGACTGAACAGGGAGGCTGCAATTGATCGTGCGGCTATGGAGAGCCGCCTTTAGGTGACCAAGGCTGACGCATGCGAGCATGTTGGAGCCTTTAAAAATGAAATTAAACACGCGCGGCACATTTCACCAACCATGTCACGTGAACCATGAGTTTTCAAGAAATGTCTGGGCACGGCATAGTGCCTGTTCACTGACGTCCGTGATTGCCTGGCTTTGTTTTGTTGTCTGGCCTCCTTCCGCTAAGGTTCCGATAACACACGTTACGCACCCTAAATATTTCTTCACTTGCAGCACATTTCCCTAACATTTCACACCAAATCCTATGCAAATACATGCCTATCACAATTATTCCATCCTTACCTCCGCAGTTATTCCATTCCTGACTACGGCGTACTACGTGACGCAGCTTTACCTCGAGAGTACGACGCAGCACTATGTGGCACACACCACACTTCTGCATCAACACTCGCAGCATATTGGACGTATATTTCACACCGAATCATATGAAAATACATCACAATCACAATGATTCCATCCCTAACACCTATTATTCCCTTCCTGACTACAGCGTACACATTACACCTGTTCCATTCCCGACTAAGGCTGTGGCATATGTAATGCCTGCTAGTTCAGTTATCATTAAGTCAGCCACTGTATCTGTCACAGAATATACAGTTCAGACATTGGCTTCTCTATATACCTAATATACTCAGAGCAGTTGAGGCAAGGTGAAGCGGAGTGGTGAACCCTGCTGCAGTGAACAGAAGTCCTGCCCCTAGGCCTAATGACTGATAACGGGCCCCAATGCTGTACGAACACTGTATTTATGTTGCATAGACGCAGTCACTTCACAGTATACTCATAGAAAATATATAATCACAATGAGTCATTTGGAGATTCAGCCTCGGGCGGGAAAGGGAGAATTAGAGGAGTTAAAGGGACGACACACGCAGCGCAACCCTACAGCCTGGCTGGTCATGAGGTACTGAGGTTTACCGCTGTGCATAGTCCCATTGAAGGCACGACAATGTTGCTAAATATTTACTTCTGAGGAGAGATGCACCCTCTAGAATTTATAAAAATTTGACGCAAATTGGCTGATAACTTAATTTTTGGCAATTTTTTTTTCTGCATTTTCACGCAATTCGCATCAGTGTGGATTTACTAGGAAAGCATGAGACGCGAATCGAGTCAACATGCCTGAGAGGGTTAATTTTTTATCTCAGTGGCAGGAAAGACAATATTGCAGTTGTGCATCCTTTCCACAGTGCATTTTAATGACTGTGCTGTTCTAGTGTTAATCTGTGGTTGCAGCTCAACATTGATGAAAACAAATGGGACTTTTATGCTAAGATGAAGTGGACAGAGGAAAATTTATGCTTATGGATATGTTTAGAGGTGTTTCATCAATCTAGACAGAAGATGTGTAAAAATATTTTTGAATTATTTGTATTAATAACATGTAATTTTTTCAGGGAAACATTGTCATTTTTGATGAAGCTCATAATGTAGAGAAAATGTGTGAAGAGGCCGCATCACTGCAGATTCGTTCAACGGACCTGGCACTGTGTATTGACGAAGTAACACAAGTAAGGAGTATATCTGTACATGCTGGAGATACGTGTCCCTCTTTGATCATCATCGTCATCATCATCATTTTCATTACCATTACCACCTTCATCATTATCATACACTTGGATGCCATACTCCCTTCTCGTGGTTTCTCTTTCCATGTTTTCTGGATCCTACTCCACTCAATCAAAGATGGGAAAAATAAATAAATAAAAATACTGATGATGAGGCAATTCCACTGGGTAGCTGTTGTTTACAGATCTTCCTCCTTTATGCATTTCTTGTTTTTAGATCTTACGTAATTGCTTTGTTATTGGAGTGGGTGGGGGAGGAGGAAGGCTAGGATGATACCTGAAAGATTTACAGTATCTGGTAGGTGCATGTGAATTGCCTCTATAAAGAAAAAAAACAACAAAGCTTGTGTAGATTGCTAGGTGTATGAGGTAGAGTCAGGATTGTGGGAGCTTGAATGATATGTGAATGTCTTGCCCATTTCATGGTGCATGTTGTTGATAGTTCTGCCTTTTTCATGCTTTCTCTTTCCATCTTTTCAGGATCCTATTTCACCCCATCCTTAACCCCTAGGATACACAATCAACTGAACTCCCTGAAAACCTGTATATGGAGCCGATTTTTTTACTCATACAGAGGTAAAAAGTTTTATGCCCAAGGCTTAGAGCTTGAATTTACACACCTTATGCTCCAAACCAGAGCATTTTAGACCAAATGATTCATGAGCTAAAGCCCATCAAAGTTGAAAAAGTTACCCTTCCAGACAGGGTGACTCCAGTTTTCTATGTGCCCCCACCCCATTCCTCCCTCATTCCTCCCCTCCCGTGACCTTCCTCACCCACTCCCATCACCCCCACCCCCCTCTCTTCCTCCTATCCCCCCCAAACCCCTTTATCCCCACCCTTCAGAATTTCCCAGTTCTTCCCCCCCCCCCCCCCCAACAATAGCATGCACAATAATTATGTCGGTGTTCCTCACTCACTCCCAACACTTCTTCCCTCCCCCCATCCCCTTTGCTCATAGCTGTGTAGGTGCCCATATAAATAAAATAAGTGAGCAAAAGCATGCAAAATCTTTTTCTTGCTGTTACTCACATACTCCAGCACCCCCTCCCCTCACCACTTACCCCCCATCCCCACCCCCCAGAGCTGTCTAATCAAGTAGCTGTAAGAATTTCAAGGGGAAAAAAGCTAGAGCAACCCCCCATCCCCTCCTACCCCCACCCTTCAGAATTTTCCCTCTTTTTTTTTTTTTTTTTTTTTTTTTTTTTTTTTTTTTAAATCCAAAAAATAGCATGCACAATAATTATGTTGGTGTTTTTCACTCACTCCCAACACCCTTCCCCCCCAATTCTTCTCCACTCCCCATCTTCCCTCCCATTGTTCCCTTCCCCCATAGCTGTGTAGCCGTCAAAATAAAAAACATACATGAAAAAACACATTCTATGTTTCGTGCATCGGTGTATGCAATTACACAAACAATTGTGGTAGGTGGGGGCGCTCACCATCCACACACTAGATGTAGTGCTGCTCTAGGGTGTCTACCCTTTCCTCTCCTCCATCCTTCTTTCCTTCCATCTTCTTCTGTCTTTCTTTCCTTCATTCTTTCCTTGTCCCTCTGCCTGCAGGTGACTTTACACTCCCTCATCTGCCTTTCTTTCCTTTATTCTTTCCCCTTCCTTCTGCTTGTGGGTGAGTGTACACTGAATGACAAGCCAAATGGTTTCCTGTACACCAGGAAACCATTTATTACGTTGGGTGATAACCATATAACCAGATTTTGGTGCCTGGTGGTGTAGTGGGTAATTACGGAGCCCCAGTCGAGTGGACCGGTGAAGGTTTATATCCAAGAGGTGGTTGGGGTTTATTGTGCATGTAATGTCACTCAGGGATGAGTGAGGCTGGTCACTCTCATCTTAATTGTCAGGACCTACTTGCCTCGCCCGGGGCTCCAACGCTTCTCGTGGGGCAACATAGGATTGGATGATGAATAAAAAAAATAAATGAAAACTCACGACATGAATAGTAACAATGACATATAATACTCTAGGCGGGGGGGTGGGGGGAGGTAAGCGAATGACATACTACAGGGGGTGGGGGGTGGGAGTGGGGTGGGGAGAGGCCTGGAGGGGTGGTATTGGGGTATAGAGGTGAGAGACAGACACCACAAGTCAAAGAGGATAGGCAGAGAGGGTGTACATGGGTGTGGAGGGTGGGTAGGGGAGATGTAACCCTCCCCAGGGAGACAGGGAGAGGGGGAATGGGAGAGGAACCATGGTGGCATGATGGAGGATGGTTGGGGAGGGGGAGGGAGGGAGCAGGAGGTAGTCAGAGGCAAGGGAGGGGGAGGGGGAACAAAGGTATTGGGGTAGTGGAAGGTGGAGAGAGGGCAGTGGGGGAATCACCCCCCCCCCACCATGGGTAGGGACCCAGATTCTCTCGTCTCCTTACTCAGGACTTAGTTCTCATTGGTTTGCATCAATATAGTCGTATGTCACAATCAGGATGAAGCCTAGCATCCGCAGTTTTTTACAAAGGCTCCTCTATTGATCACATTCGGCATCTAGCGAAATCCTGAAAAAGGATCAATTGATTCTATTAGTACTTTAGGGGTTAAGGTGGTGGAGGGGGGGAAGGAGGAGGAGGAGGATGAGGAGGAGGAGGATGATCGAAAAATTGACTTGATCTGACAGATGTGCATGAACTGCATTTAAAAAGAAAAATAATACAGTGATATTTGCAGATGGTTAGGCTTTTGAGATGGAGCCAGGATTTGAGGGGCATTAATGATGTGTGCATTATTATGTATAAACTGATCCCAGTATATTGAATCATAAACATGTTAGTGCCCAGGGTTGCATCATGTGGGATTTTGTTGGAACAGTGACCAAGGGCAATGCATGCAATGATGTTGGAGCCATTATAAATGATACAGTGATATAGTACTACCTCTGTTGGCTAATAGTTGCAAAGTTCATAGGTCAAACCTTGGGTTTCCTCTTATGATCAGCTTTTGAAAATGCCCATTTCAGTCTCTTTAAGCAGATACTGGGTATAGATGAGCTAAAAGAGTTGGTAATGGGTAGATGAGATTGTGTTTGGGTGATATGTTTAAATGGAGAGAATGGATGCTGACGGGGTGCTGAAAGAAGGTTTCTATGAGTGAGTTTGAAGGTGGGAGGAGGCATGATACACCAAGAAGAAGGTGAATGGATATTGAAAATGAGTGTGTGAGAAAGTGAGGTATCAGTATGATATATGTCATGGGGGTAAGTCTATCTGTCTATCTATTGCCAGACGCCTCAATCCCGTTTGGGGTGGCCACAAACAAATCGCCTCCAAGTCGCCCTGTCCCCCGCCATTTCACTGCCATGCTCCCAACTCACACCCCCCTCTCTCATATACCTCTCCACCCCATCCCTCCATCTCATCCTCGGCCTCCCCCTCCCTCTTCCCCCCTCCACCTCACTCACATACATTCTCTTCGTCAGTCTTTCACCCTCCATCCTCTCCACATGGCCAAACCACCTCAGTGTGTTCCTCATAACACTTCCTATCACATCCACATCAACACCACAACGCTTCTTTATATCCTCATTCGTCAGCCCGTCTCTCCATGTGACTCCGCAGGCTCCTCTTAAATAACTCATTTCCACTGCTCTCACTCTTGACTTCTGTCCTTCCAACAACATCAAACTTCACTTCCTTACGTTAGAGTTGGTATCACAATACTGTCATGTAGTAACTTTTTCACTTCCATGCTCACTTCCCTGTTTCTTATCACTGCTTTCAAAGAACCAGCAACTTTTCTTCCCTGCTGTACCCTTTCAAGCACTTCACCCTCCAAACCCCCATCCTTACTCATCATACTACCCAAGTACTTAAACGTACTCACATTTTCCAATTCCTCACCATCCAACCTCGCTATACATTCACTGACTTCACCTTTCTCAAAGACCATCACTTTACTCTTCCCTACATTCGCCTTTAGATTCCGTTACTTACACACTCTCTCAAACTCATCCACCAAGCCTTGCAGCTCCCCTTCGTCTTCACTCAACAACACAGTATCATCTGCAAACAACAGTACAGGGAGTTTCCAAACACTATCCTCTCTCACCAGGGCCACTCCAACATCCACAACCCTATCTTGTACCTCTTTTATTACCCCATCCATGTACAGATTGAACAACCATGGAGACATGACACATCCCTGTTTCAACCCAACCTTCAAAGAGAAAAATTCACTTAGTTCACCATCCACACGCACTGCAGCCTTCGCATCATCATACATACTCTTCACAGCATTCAACAACTTCCCATCTACTCCATATATTCTTAACACTTTTCACAATCTATGTCTATCCACCCTGTCATGTGCTTTCTCCAAATCCATGAAAGCCGCATACAACTTCTTTCCCTTCTCTAGAAACTTTTCCACTAAAGATCTAAGAATGAATATCTGATCTACACAACCTCTTCCCTTCCTAAAGCCTCCCTGTTCTTCTCCAACTAATTTCTCTGTTCTTTCTCTAACTCTGTCAATAAGTATCCTACCATGGGGGTAAGTGAAATAGGAATAAATTGCCAATAACTCGTCAGTTGTCACAGCGGGAAAGGAAGTATACTGAATATATCTCCACTGCTTATGGGAGAAAAAGGAAAGTCACCACTGACAAGAGAGCTAATGACTTATAAAATATAGTAGTAAGTTTTCAGTTGATGCCGGCTTACTTTGCCGAATTTTTAAAGAAGAGAATTTCATAAACTTTGTCAACAGTACACAGTGGAGACTAATCACTCATGAATGCTGATTATTTGATACTGTCAGCCTCTAAGAAAGTGTCCATACCTATGACAATCTATGATTAATACTAATAAAGACAGATTCTTGCTGGTGCTAACTCCTGACTGGTGCAAACGGATTTATGAATTAATACGAAAGAACTAGCTTAACTACCAGTCTTGATTAATATAAAGGAAAATTTGTGCAAACTGGGTGTAGCAAACTAAAGTAAGCACAACATGGAGAAATGAAACACGATTCATACATATAATCATGCTCAAAGAAAAGAACTGTAAATTTATTAATTACAAACATGTGATGTGGTGTGTGGGGTGAAGAGAAGACGGCGGGGCGTGCAAGGAACAGCGTGGTGGAATGAAGAGGTGAGACAGGCTGTGGCACAAAAGAAGAAAG
This sequence comes from Coenobita brevimanus, assembly GCF_032717465.1. NCBI lineage: Eukaryota > Metazoa > Arthropoda > Malacostraca > Decapoda > Coenobitidae > Coenobita > Coenobita brevimanus. Next base: position 7,822,235 of record NC_137035.1, read on the forward strand.
CATACAATGAATGGATGAGAAATAGGGGCGTGGAAGAAATTGAGAGGTGGAAGAGAGAGTTATATGTAGAAAGGAAGAGAGATGGGAAAAGATTAGTAAAGAGAGAGTAAGAAGAGAGTGGATGAGGAATTTGGAAGGAATTTGAGTGTAAAGTGGAGGGACTGTAAGAAAATGTTCTGGAAAGGGGTGAAGAGAGTAAGACAGGGTGGCAGTGAAGTTAGCAGGGGAGTGAAAGATAAAAATGGTAGATTACTAGTGGAGAAGGGAGAAAAGTGAGCAGATGTAGAGAACACTTTAAGGAATTGTTGAACATAGAGGATGGAAGGAATGCGAGTATAAGTGGCTGGGGAATGGCTAGAAGGAGGGAGGTGAGAAGACAGGAAGAAATCAGTAGGATAGAAGTTGTGGAAGCAATGAAGAAAGTCAAATTGGGGAAAGCCCCAGGAATTGATGGAGTGTGTGGTTAAATACTGAAGCATGGGGGAGAGATAGTAGTAGAATGGATGTGGAAGATGTGCAGATTGGCCTGGGAGGAAGGTAGAGTCCCGGAGGATTGGAAGTCAGGTATAATTATTCCCTTGTAAGGAAAAGGGGAAAAAGAAGTGTGTGGTAATCATAGGGGCATTTGTCTTCTTAGTATAATAGGAAAAGTGTATGGTAGGATACTTATTGACAGAGTTAGGGAAAGAACAGAGGAATTAGTTGGAGAAGAATAGGGAGGCTTTAGGAAGGGGAGAGGTTGTGCTGATCAGATATTCATTCTTAGATCTTTAGTGGAAAAGTTTCTAGAGAAGGGAAAGAAGTTGTATGCGGCTTTCATGGATTTGGAGAAAGCATATGACAGGGGGGATAGACAAGGATTGCGGAAAGTATTAAGAATATATGGAGTAGATGGGAAGTTGTTGAATGCTGTGAAGAGTATGTATGATGGTGCTAAGGCTGCAGTGCATGTGGATGGTGAACTAAGTGAATTTTTCTCTTTGAAAGTTGGGTTGGAACAGGGATGTGTCATGTCTCCATGGTTGTTCAGTGTGTACATGGTTGGGGTAATAATAGAGGTACAAGGTAGGGCAGTGGATGTTGGAGTGGCCCTGGTGAGAGAGGGTAGTGTTTGGAAACTCCCTGTACTGTTATTTGCAGATGATACTGTGTTGTTGAATGAAGGCGAAGGGGAGCTGCAAGGCTTGATGGATGAGTTTGGGAGAGTGTGTAAGAAACTGAATCTAAAGGTGAATGTAGGGAAGAGTAAAGTGATGGTCTTTGAGAGAGGTGAAGTCAGTGAATGTACAGTGAGGTTGGATGGTGAGGAAATGGAAAATGTGAGTACATTTAAGTACTTGGGTAGTGTGATGAGTAAGGATGGAAGTTTGGAGGGTGAAATGCTGGAAAAGGTACAACAAGGAAGAAAGGTTCCTGGTTCCTTGAAAGCAGTGATAAGAAACAGGGAAGTGAGCATGGAAGTGAAAAATTTACTACATGACTGTATTGTGATACCAACTCTAACGGATGGAAATGAAGCTTGGACGTTGTTGGAAGGACACAAGTCAAGAGTGAGAGCAGTGGAAGTGAGTTATTTAAGAGAAGCCTGTGGAGTCACATGGAGAGACATGCTGACAAATGAGGATATAATGGAGCATTGTGGTGTGGATGTGGATGTGATAGGAAGCGTTATGAGGAACACACTGAGGTGGTTTGGCCATGCGAAGAGGATGGGGGGGTGAGAGACTGACGAAAAGAGTGTATGTGAGTGAGGTGGAGGGGGGGAGAGGGAGGGAGAGACTGAGGATGAGATGGAAGGATGGGGTGGAGAGGTATATGAGAGAGGGGGGTGTGAGTTGGGAGCAGGGCAGTGAAATGGCGGGGGACAGGGCGACATGGAGGCGATTTGTTTGTGGCCACCCTGTACGGAATTAAGGCATCTGGCAATAGATAGATAGACAAAGAAATTGAATTCTTTACAAGATAACTTAAACAAGTAGTTACTCACTCAATTAGCCGAACTAGCCAATACTCTTAGCCTAGAAAACACAGAAAGAAAATACTGGTCGGTGGAAAAAATGGTACTCAGCAGTGAAGAGACTAGTTGACCGCTGCCTACTGGCCACAGCAATACACACTGCACGTGATGTCCACTGCCTGTCTATCACCAACTTGGTGGAGAGATACTGGAGACACAAAGCTGTCGGTAGAACTAGGCAGTCGAGCTGCTGAGACATGCCACTGGCACAAGGGTAATCTCTGATGATGATGCTTCCTTACACTGCACTCAATGTCCATCATTCACGGTGCCTGGGCACTAACTGAGTAAGTTTCTCACTCCCGGCACAAAACAATACGTGATCACTGGAAGTAAACATGGCCTAGCTTCAGCGGCTAGAGAGGCAGGCGGAGGAACAGTAAATACACAAATAGTATTGCTTACCAAAACATTATTGTTTATACATAAAGACAGTTACTCACAATACAATAACAAATGTTTTGGAAAAAACTGGATCAAATCTGAGTGCAAATGCAAGCAGTTAACTGACTAAGTGAGGTTCTATGGGGCTTTACTACTGTTCATGAGTTCCCACTATAATGATACACTGTTATGGATTTGTATAAAAATTCAGTGTGGCAAATTCATGACACTGCATTAGGTCATTAAAATATTTTAAAAAGAAAAAAAGAACAATTTTGGGAGCAACTCTGTATGTGTACAACTTGTAGTAAATTGGGCTCATGGGTTCACAAGTGATGTGGTGATGTTGGAGGTAGACTGTGGGGTGTGGTAAATTTCCAGTGTGATATGTAGAGGTGTTTGGACACTTGATGACAGAGTCAAAAATATTGAGGTGATGCCTGAACGGAATGTGTTCTGAAGTTCTTGTACATGGGAGATATGAGTGCAGGAGGAGGAGCAGCTGCAAGTTCCATTATAGAAAAAGTTATGGGAATTGTTGCCATTCCCTGCTATGAAGTAGCTTTCCTTTTATGCAAAAGGCTCTGCAAAATGTGCGAGAAGTGTTATGCTGTGCAGCAGTGAGAGAAGAGGATACATGAGATGAATACACTAATGAGAATATTGAGATGGATCAGTAAGGCATCACAGAATGAGAGACCTGAGGATAGTGTGCTATGAGAGAGAGGGATGTGGTATAAGAGATATTAGAGAAGTGATGTGAATTGGTAGGTTAAGGTGGTTCATACATATTGAAAAGAAGGAGGAGGATGACTGGGCCTATCAGGGTCACAATCATGAACGTGGAGGGTAAAGTCCCCAGAGGCAGTCCAAAGAAGACTTGGGATAAGGTTCTTGAAGGTGACCTTTGGGGTAGGTATTTAAGAAGAGAAATGGTTCAAGCTCAAGACCTAGAGAGCTACTGTCAGGTAAAAAGGTGCATAGATCATTAGCATGGATAATGGTTGTTTGGTCTGTCTGGCTGAGCGGACCTATCAGCCACATGCAAACAACCACCATTGCAGGGCTGTCCCGTGCAGTGAATCAGTGCTCCCCTGGGGCAGGCATCACATCACATCAGTGAGGTGTGGGAAAAAATATGAAGGTTAGGTTCATGGATGGATGCTGCATTTGCATCTCCACCCAGTTAACAGGGACGCCATAGAATGCTCCACATTTCCTGTTATTTAGTTACAGTATATGGTTGCCACCAAGCTTTGTCAATGGCTTACTGGGTTACAGAAAACCATTAGACTTGTCACTTAGTGTAGAGCCACCTGAAGTAGAAGGAAGGTTAATAAAAAGTGACAGGAAAATTGGGAGAACAGGAAGAGAGGTGGGCAGATACAGAAGATGAATGATAAAGGTGAAGGAAGAAGTAGGCAGCACTACACGATGTGAGTGGATGATGGTCACCACCACCTACCACCTTAAACATGACGTAATGAATATGTTCCTTACCCTTTAGTCTTGGGTATGTCTTTTTCATTTTATTCTTGCCACTTCTTGATGCTTTCACTTAGGTTAGGGTAGTCTTTTTAAATTAAGTATGTTTGTTAGAGTAGCTGTAGCCTTAATAAGTCCCTTTAATACAAGCACCATTTCCAAGTTGGGGGGAGGGGGGAATCTAGTGGCAGCAAGAGTAAATTAAAAGTTTTTAGGACATCACCTGGATGTAGTGGGTTAAGACTCACATTAGGAGTGACAGTCACTTTAACCCTTCCATGGCCACCAGCGTCGAATGACATTTTACCATAGCATTCCAGCTGGCATTGATGCAACACAACTTGTAGAAAACTGCAAAAATTTTTGGGAAGGGAATGGAGGTCTGGGATATGTTGACACAGACCTGCTCTAGCCTCTAAACCACTCAAACAGTGAGTACATCTCATGAATCAGTCATGAGTGAATTTCAGTCCTTTGCTCCCCTCAAGTGTTAGTGTAAGAATAAGAAAGCAAGAAAGTCAAGAAAAAAGAGTGCTGCACCCATTATCTTTCTCCTCTCGTAACCTCTCCTGTCTTCCTAAGCCACCCAAAAAAAAAACAAAATCCATACTGGAATAAATTTTTTAAACAAAAAAAGAGGGGAGACTTCCATACTTATGATATTTTTATTTATAAGTACACTTGCTGAAGAAAGTATTTGTGCAGAATGTGTTAAATATTGTGACACACAGAACAAAGGAAACTGGAAGTTGCAGTTCTGTCCTCCCACACACAGGCATCTCAGATGATAGATGACTGCCATATCAGATACCTCTTGTATCATTCGTAATGGGTAGGGAACGGCCGTAAATGTCATAATACTGTATATACAGGTATTAACGGGCTGTCATTGCCACATGGTCGAATAATTCCGGATGGCATGGGACCCACAGTGCACCGATCCTTTCTGGAGTGAGTGTACATAATGTACTACGTACTGAATTTGCTCATTTTACATATTTCTTGTTTTGCTCAGACATTTTAGCAACATATGAGGTGTTCTTGTGTTGAATATATGGATGTAAAACCATCCCTTCACTTAACACTAATTCCCTTGTTCGAGATGCAAATCTCGGGCCATATTGAGTTTTGGTCGAGATGGTTTGGCCCATACGCACAGAGGAGCACTGAACATCTTGAAACAAACTATAAATAGCATCCTTATTCTCTCTTTCCACACAAAGTAGGTCACCCATTGTTAAAAAAAAAAAAAATACTGAAATAAACATTATCAACATAAAAAAGAGGGAAAACATTCATAATTATGATATTTTTATTTATAATTACAGTACTCATATTATGTACTGAATTTGTTCATTTCACATATTTCTTGCTTTGCACAAGCAGTTGAACAACACATGAGGTTTTCTTGTGAATATATGGATGTAAAACCATCTATTCCCTTCACAATAATTCCTTCATGTTAGGTACTAATTACGAGTCGTATCGAATTTTAGACGTTGTGGTTCGGCCTGTTCTTGCAAAGGAGGACCCTTATCTGGTTAGAGTAAAAAAATATCACCTCTTGGCTCTTTCTGGACACAAACTAAACCACCCAGACCACAGAAATAACTCAATACTTGCATAAACACAATAAACATAAAAATAAATTGAAAAAATAATACGTATTTGATTAGATGATGATGGTGCTTTCTTTTTTATTTTTTTTAATGAAACCTACCATATTATGTACTGATTTTGTTCATAATAAACATATCTAGTCATTTCAAACTATTTCAGCAACATTGAATTTTTTTTTTTTGGGGGGGGGGGTCGACTCTACACTGAGTGACAAGCCAAAGGGTTTCCTGTACACCAGGAAACCATTTACTATGCTTGTTGGTAACCATATAACCAAATTGTGGCACCAGGTGGTTTAGTGGGCAATTAAGGCACTCCAATCAGATTGAGCCGGTGCAGGTTTATATCCAGGGGGTGGGTGGGGGTTGATTGCGCACATAATGACACTCAGGGATGAGTGGCCTAGTCCCAGGCTTCTTTGCTTCTCATGGGGCAACACTGGATTAGATGATGAATTAATGAATAAAAAAAAAAAATGTCACTGATATCTGCGTAAATTGGCGCACTTTTTTGCACTAGATTGCACAGCACAGGGTGGGTCTAGGAAGCCAAAATTGCATTGCCAAGTGTGCCAGATGTTCCTCTTCATTTTGCCAAGAAAAAAAATCTATTTTCAAAACTTGGAAAATCCGCCCCATTGTCGGCCAGTGGGTCCCGACAAATTGCAGAGGCTCAGCCTCAGATATTAGAAAATGATATTTAGGGCTGTGGAGAAATAACAAAATCCATTTAATTTTGAGATTTGGTTTATGATGTATTGAATGTTGCTCTTGTTGTTTGTTGTTATTGTTGTTGTTGTTGTTGTCATGTGCTTATTTGAACATAAACACAGTGGACTGCTGGCTGAAATTGCCCTTATCCTGTGGTCTAATGCCATCTTTTCAGCAAGATACAGAAGAGATGAGGCACTTTTGTATAACTTGGCAGCAAAATGATTTATAAAGGCTCCAACATGCATGCATGCATCGGCCTTGGTCACTTAATGGTGGCTGTCGATGCTGCTCAATCTCTGGCAGCCTCCCTAGTCAGTCCTGTCTCCCTGAGGTCACACAATATGACCTCAAACCAGGTCTTTTTCAGTCTGCCTTTCTCAACCCAACCCCCAGCATTCACACTTTTCACATTCTGTGCCCAGTTGTCATCCCCCATCCTCTCCACATGCCCAAACCATCTCAGAATACCTCTCTTTATCACAACAACAGTGCACTCCAGTCTCATCCTTCCTCTTAACTCTTCTGTCATAAACTTAACTGCCGCCACCTGCCCTCCCCACCTCTCCCCTCCCGGTTATGCATTCAGGGATGCACTGCACATCCACATAATCACTGTCATTTCTGTTTGTTTGAACCTGTGAATTTCCTTCTGCTTGTCTGCGCAGGTCTTACTATCATACAGCATTGCACTCCTAACACCTTGCAAAGATCCCATAGTGTGGAGAAAGAGCTCTTTCAGTGTCAGGAGAGGCAACAGCTCCCTGATCTTTTTCCAGCCACTCTTCACTGTAGCCACAGAGCTAGCATTATATTTAATGTTAAAATCCACAAGCATTTACCCCCTGGGGGTAGGGGGGTTTTCGAGAATACTCCCCCAGTATCCCTGTTTGTCGAACGTGGCGACTAAAAGGGTTGGTGGTGGGTTAGCGCCCCACCCCGTAAAAAGAACTAACTAAACAAGCAAATAAAGCGCCTCGGACCAGGACAGACCATACGTTGACAACTAAGGAACGGACAAAGGACATTCTGAGAGTGAGGGAAATGGAATATGAAAGGAGTGAATGATGAAGTGAAGGAGAGATTGTTCAGATGCTTGAGGATGCAAAAGTGGATATATGTGGATTGACTGAAACTAAATGGAAAGGTGAAAGAGTGAGAGAGTGGGAATATGGTTTAGGTATATGTGCGGGAGTTAATGAGAATGAGAGGGCAAGAGAGGGAGTATGTCTGGTGATATGCAAGAAATGGAAGGAGAATATAAGAGAGTATGGAACAGTGGGTGCAAGGATTGTATGGGTGAGGATGAAAGTAGGTGTACAATGTGCATATGCACTGACAGAGGACTGAGTGGCAAGAGTGAAAGATGAGGTTTGGGAGAGTGTAGAAGCATGTATGGACAAATTTGAGAGGAGCAAGTGAGTGCTTTTGATTGGAGACATGAATGGCAAAGTTAGGAATGTACAAGTGGATGGAGTGGTAGGTCAGTGGGGTGTGCCAGCTGAAATAGATGGGAATGGTAGTGCTTTGGTGGACATTTTTGATGGTAAGGGGTTGGCAATAGCTAACACCTGCTTTCAGCATAAGATGATCCACAAGTATACATGGAGACTAAAAGGAGGATGGATGGTGAACTTGTTGAACGAAAGGCAATGATAGACTACGTGTGTGTAGATGAGCAAATGAGAAGACAAGTGTTGGATGCAAGGGTGTGGAGAGGGTGGGGGAATGGAGTCTCAGACCATCACTTAGTGATGGCCAAGGTAAAGCTGCAAAGAAAATGGTTGAAGAGACAAAAGGGAAGACAGGAGGAAACAGCTCCTGTGAGAAGAGTGGAGAACCTGCAAGATAGTGAGAAAATGGCTTAGAGCATAATGGAAGAAAGATTGGGAAGGTATGTGTTAGAGCAGATGGAAGGGGTGGAAGACATATGTAAGATATTCATGGAAGAGATAGGCGCAACGTGCGAGGTGGTTTGAGGAGTGAGGAGGAGATGCAAGGGTGTGCAAGGGACAGCGTGGTGGAATGATGAGGTGAAACGAGCTGTGGAACAAAAGAAGAAGGCATACAGTGAATGGCTAGTGAGTAGAGGTAGGGTAGAAGATGAGAGAGAAAAGAGAGGTATATGTGAGCAGAAGGGAGGTGAAGAGACTGGTGAAGGAGAGTAAGAAAAAAGTGGATGAAGAATTTGAGAGGAATCTGAGTGTGAAATGGAGAGAGAGTAAGAAATTGTTTTGGAAGGAGGTAAAGAAAGTAAGGCAGTGTGAAAGGGGAAATAGTAGGAGAGTGAAAGATAGGAATAATAGATTGTTGGTGGAGAAGAGAGAGAAATTGAGGAGATGGAAGGAGCACTGAGGATTTGTTGAAAATAGAGAGTGAGGGCAGTGCAAGTATAAGTAGTTGGGGAATGGCTGGGAGAAGAAGAGATGAGTGGAGGGAGGAAGAAATCAGGAGGGCGGAAGTAGTGGAAGCAGTGAAGAAGATCAAGATGTGAAAGGCCCCTGGAATTGACAGAGTGTGTGGTGAAATGTTGAAGTATGGGGGTGAGATTGTTGTGGAGTGGATATTGAAGTTGTGTAGATTGGCTTGGGAAGAGGGTAGGGTTCCAGAGGACTGGAAATCAGGTATAATTGTTCCTTTATACAAAGGAAAAGGGGAGAGAGAAGTATGTGGTGACCATAGGGGTTTTTGCTTTCTTAGTGTGACTGGAAAAATATATGGTAGAATACTAATTGATAGGGTTAGGCATATGACAGAGTATCTAGTTGGAGAAGAACAAGGGGGATTTAGGAAGGGAAAAGGGTGTGTAGATCAGATACTTGTTCTAAGATGTTTAGTGGAGAAGTATCTAGAGAAGGGAAAGAAAGTGTATGCTGCCTTCATGGAGTTGGAGAAAGCTTATGACAGAATAGATAGGCAAGGTATGTGGATGGTATTAATACATGGTGTGGAGGGGAAATTGTTAAGTACTGTGAAGAGTATGTACGAAGGAGCTATGGCTACGGTACGAGTGGATGGTGAGCTGAGTGAGTTCTTTGATCTCAATGTGAGACTGAAACAGGGTTGTGTGATGTCTCCATGGCCGTTTAATATATATACATGGATGGGGTTGTAAAGGAGGTGCAAGGTAGGGCAGTGGATGTGGGGGTGGCTCTAATGAATGAGGGTGAGATTTAGAAGATTCTGATGTTGCTGTTTGCTGATGATACAGTATTGTTGAGTGAAGATGAATGGGAGTTGCAAGATATGGTGAATGAATTTGGGACAGTGTGTAGGAAGAGGAATCTGAAAATTAATGTAAACAGGAGTAAAGTTATGGTGTTTGAGAGGAATGAAGTCACAGAATGTACAGTGAGGTTGGATGGTGAGGATATGGAGAATGTGAGTGCATTCCAGTACTTGGGTAGTGTGATGAGTAAGGATGGAACATTGGGGGATGAAGTGCGTGAAAGGGTACAGCAGGGAAGGAAGGTTGTTGGTTCACTGAAAGCATTGATGAGAAATAGGGAGGTGAATATGGAAGTTAAGAAGTCACTTCATGATTGTGATCCCTACCCTGATGTACGGAAGCGAGGCGTGGACATTGCAAGAGGGGAACAACTCAAGAGTGTGAGCAGTGGAAATGAGTTACTTGAGAGGAGCATGTGGAGTGATACGGAGGGACAGGTTGACAAATGAAGAAGTGAAGGAACGTTGTGGTGTGGATGTGGATGTGTTTGAGAAGATTAGGAGAAATACACTGAGGTGGTTTTGACATGTGGAGAGAATGGAGAATGAAAGACTGACTAAGAGGGTGTATGTAGGTGAGGTGGAGGGAGGGAGAGGGAGGGGTAGACCAAGGATGAGGTGGAGGGAGGGAGAGGGAGGGGTAGACCAAGGATGAGGTGGAGGGATGGAGTTGAGAGGTATATAAGGGAGGGGGGAGTGAGTTGGGGGGAGGGTTGTCAAATGGTGGGTGACAGAGTGACTTGGAGGCGTTTTGTCTGCAGCCACCCTTTGCTGGATTAGGGCATTGGGCTATAGATAGATAAATTTCAAAGAAGTAATTGATATCATGAAGTAAATGCCAGTGCAAGTAGTAGCAGTCTGGACTCTTCACTGAACTCCCTGACCAGTTAGTAATGAGCAATAGTGTTGTGTGAAAAGCTTCCTATGTTAAGTAACTGCTTTATAATGGAAATGTTATACATAAAAGTATGTTAAGTGAGAAAGTGCAGTATTAAATCCCAGGAAGCAGTTTTATATTTGATCGTAAGTGAGGAACCAATTAGACACCTGGTGTTCTAGTAATCTAAAGCCAGTAAGAGTTTACATCTGAGAGGTATTTGTTGCTCACATTGCCAATGGAGGACAAGTGTTCAGTCACCGTGATAAGAGAAAGGCAGATTGAATGACAAATAGATTTTTTTTTTTTTTTTTTTTTTTTTTTTTTTTTTTTTCCCCCCCCCACCTTGCCTTCTGCTAAAAGCTGCACCTTAATTAAATGTTATAATGTATACTCAAGGATTTTACAACACCCATTTCAGGTAATGAAGAAATTCCAGGAGGCTAGTGAAGGATCAACTGTTGCTGCTAATGACTCTAGTCAAGCACTTCCTGAAGACTTTAGCCCTAATGATTTGTACACCTTAAAGGCACTCTTTCTGGAACTGGAGAAGGTAATATATTGTGATTTAGTGGGTTAAGTTGCCACAGCCAGATGTGGTCCTTAAGGTGTTACATCCAAGGGCTGGTTGAGGTTTATTGCTCACATAATATGCTAATGCCAGTCTGGGTTGTACAGATGTTGTTATCACCTTAAATGTCTGAAAGAAGATAGTTACTTTAGCCTCGTCCCCCTATGGTTCTGAGATGGGACACTAGAGGATTTAATGATATAGCTAACCAGATGGATAGATAAGTAGGTACTGTAGCAGCAGTAGATGGATAGATTAACAGTACATTCTGCACTCTTGGGCAATTGCTATTGTAGGATTCTTCTCTTTAGTGTTAAGGCTGAGCACTTTGAAAACTGCCTGAAATGAGTAATATATATTTGTAGTTAAAGGTGGGTGTATGAATTTTTTTTGGACAGGTCTTCATACCTTAAGTTTTGTAATTTCTCTTTGATAATATTCCATAAAAAATACTGACCTAATTATGAAATATGGCATGACACTACCGTAGACTTTTGCTGCCATGCTCAGAACCTTGATACTTTAACCCCTGAAGCGCGGGTCGTTGCGTTTGCGACGCTCGCCAAAAAGGACATAACGGTTGATCGTCTCGTTTGCAATTCGTGTTAATTTTGAATAAACGCGGGCAAGGATATTCCAGCTGATATTGTCTATCAGTACCACCACCCTTTAGCTACAATTAGCATACTTTACCTTTGTACTACTGACCTCCGTTGTTGCCAAGTATCGCGTCCCCCCCCCCCCACGGCCCGGCCAGCCTGGCTGTGATATATGGCAGCGCTCTGACTGCTCAGAACTGTAAATCTGCGCTCTCCTCTCACAAGCAGTTTATGCTAATAGGAAACGCTTGTTTCCCCAGTTGTCACACTAGCTTTTTTTCGCGTGGTTTGCCCCTGTTTAGCGTCAGTTTACTGCAGGCTTTCAAAGTGACATTATGGCGAGTTCTAGCTCTTCCGAGTCAGTGCGAGCAGCCGACAGGAACGAGAATAAAGTGATGGGCGTAAGGCAGAATAAAAAGCGCGCCGCGGTGATCTTTTGGGGAGTAATATGATTGAAAATAATGTAGTATACGTGTTTTTAGTTGTGAAAATGGAAATGTTTGTTGAGTGACGGGAAGACCGCTGCCGCGCTGCATATCGGCCGTACGCTTCGTTGATTTTAGCCTTATTTTCAGTGCTTATTGTACAAATACAGATTCCAAACTACCTGTACGTTGTAGTATAAAGTTTCCTGTGACAGAATGAGGCTGTGGTAGAGGGGAAACCGGGTTGCTGGAGGTGTGAAAGTGAAGATTTTGTTACCCAACTTTGCAAGTCTCCACAAGTCCTTGGGTAGTCCACGAAGGCTCAACATCTGTCTCTGGAGAAAGCTGAATGTAAGTACTATCTGCCATACCAAGTATAATGTTCTAGGGTTAATCTCTGATTTTTGGCTAATATTTTCCTACAGGTACTCAGACCGTGATCCAACCCCACCTCCCGGGGGGGGGGGGGTCAGCTGTCCGTGGCCGCTCTTTAGGGGTTAATACATTATTATATTTTGCACTTTTGGATGATTGCTATTCTAGGATTCTTCTCTTTCATGTTGAGGTTGAACACTTCAAAAACTGCCTTGAATGAATAGTTAAGGGTGAAGGTATTAATTTTTGCGTACAAGTCTTACATACCTTAAAGTTTGTGATTTTTATTTGATAACATTCCATCGAAAATCATCAAACGCCATAACCATACACCATACCCATCAATACTGAGTGCACATGCACAGGGATGGTTACATTTGACATTTGGGGGAAACTATAATTCGGCAGATCACGTGAATCATCTAGCAGTGTGTTTCCCACGTTCATGGTAACAAAAGTTTCAAAAAAGGTTCAAATGAACAATACATGGTAGATATTACTTGCATAGTACTGATATGGAGCCCACCTTTGATGTGGGCTTAACGCCTAAAGTCTTATGATCTTCTATCAATATGTTCGGGCCTTGGTACATAGAGTCCTACCATAATTGATCGTGCACCAGCTGCCAAAAACTGGCGCAAAGTATCCCAATCTCTTTATTGATATATATGAAGCCTAGCCTGTGTCTGACCTGCTTGGTCCTCCTAGACGTGATGGGGGAGGGTCTCCCCACACTGCCATCTTTCCACCTCCCTCTGCCCCACTGGGCTCTGTCCTGAGTGTGGCTTCCCACCCAAACCGCCCCCCATACCCCTTCTAGACCGTAGTGAGTTGCGTACCACTCAATTCCCTCCCTCCAGAGCCCCCCCTGTATTACCTTCACCTCCCTGTTCCCCCTTTGTTCATGGTGTCGTGGCGTTCTCCAAGCCACACTCCACACCATAAACATTTTTTATACTTTCACTGCTCATTCCTTCAGCATATTTCATGCCTAGGCACATTAATTCATATTGATTTGGGTGATTTTTGTAATTTTTTTTTGGCAAAGATAATGTATTTTCCAAAATTTTTCCATTTTCATTCTTATGTGAGGGGTGACTTTGTTTTATTTTTGATGGTCAATAAAGCTCTAACCATTAGTTATATGAGAGTGAATTACCAGTATACATTTCCAAGTGTGTAAATTCAAGTTCCTGAACTTTATAAGACCAAAATTTACCTCGGTGAAAGTTGAAAAATCAACCTGAAATGCAGCTGGGGGGACAGACAGGGTCGGAGTAAAAGCTTGATATAACGAATGCTGGATAAAACGGAAATTTGAAAAAATGGAACAATTTTTTTCCATAAAGTTTTCGTAATATTCTGGAAGTTTTCCATTCTGTCACAAGGCATCGACTTTCCGTAACGGAAATAAGCTGGTTTGTCCGTGACTGTGGAAAAATCGTGATGCACTGGAACGTTTCCTGTTGATCACGAGGTGCTGGGCTTTGTCACAGGCTGTGACAAAAAGCTGCTTTGTCCCAGGCCAGGTGAGGCCACTCACCTCATCACAGTCTACCAGCAACCCCCGCACAGTTCAACTCTTCTCTCTAAGTGTGCGTGATTACCTTGGCATTACAAACTTTTTTGTGCCTTTTCTGTAGAAAATAAGCAAACCAATTGTTCGCCATGCCTAAAATGCAGGAAAAAACGGAAGGGGTGAGGCTTTCTCTGGTCCAGAAATTAGAAATAATCTTGAAAATTGAGCATGGTATACCAGTGAAGACGATTATGACTGACTATGGGGTCAAACAGTGAATAGGGAAGCATCACGCCTGACACATGTTTGGGGGGCTGTGTCAGGCATAATTCTACAAACAAGTCATATCCCCCCCATTTGGAGGTGAGTTTTTTAATGTTTTATTTATTATTATTACTGTATTATTATTATTATTACAGTACAGTAACCCCTCCAATATCCGGATCAATAGAGCCATAGGCAGGTCCGGATAGTGGTCCTGTCCGGATATTGGGCCCCAGCTTATGGACTTGTACTTATGGACCCTAACTCTGAAAAACACCTATACAACTCCCTCTGGACATGCATTGCACCTATTTAAGACCCAAATCACACCAATAAGGGACATAAAAGACTAAAATAAATGCAAAAGAACCATAAAATAAGGTTTTAGAGGTGAGTTTATACAATATTAAACATTCTGGGTACTTACAAGTCCCTTGCTCTTGGACTGGTTTGAACCGCCAGTTTGCAGTCCACAGTTAATCCTCTGCACTCTAAATTCTAATTTCTTAACACTGCACAACACTGTAAATTCCTGTGTGTTCTAGTGGCAAGGTATTGCAGTTTATTCACTGTTTATTCACAAACAACAAGCACCTGTGGCTTGCACTGTTATGAGTATCTGCTCTCCATCGGAGTTAAGCTGTGACTGTTGATGTTGGTGGGGTAACAGAGTTGCCAGATCGCAACAGCCACATTACCAATCTCCTCAACTTTCATTGTCAAATATAACTTTTCATTACCAAATTCGTAAAGCTAGCATATATTCTTCACTAATTATATATACAAGTGGAAATACATGTAATCACTCTCCTTATAACTAACACCATGTTGATTATTTTCACACTATGTAGGGTAGCAGATTAATCAGAGAGAGCAAACAATCCACCATCTCCATCCTGTGTATCCTCATACATGTGAAAAATCCATTTGGTAATGCATTATTCTAATTCATTACCAAACGAATTTTTCTATCTATCTATCTATTGCCAGACGCCTCAATCCCGTTTGGGGTGGCCACAAACAAATCGCCTCCACGTCGCCCTGTCCCCCGCCATTTCACTCCCCTGCTCCCAACTCACACCCCCCTCTCTCATATACCTCTCCACCCCATCTCTCCATCTCATCCTCGGCCTCCCCCTCCCTCTTTCCCCCTCCACCTCACTCACATACACTCTCTTCGTCAGTCTTTCACCCTCCATCCTCTCCACATGGCCAAACCACCTCAGTGTGTTCCTCATAACGCTTCCTATCACATCCACATCAACACCACAACGCTCCTTTATATCCTCATTCGTCAGCCTGTCTCTCCATGTGACTCCACAGGCTCCTCTTAAATAACTCATTTCCACGGCTCTCACTCTTGACTTGTGTCCTTCCAACAACGTCCACGCTTCACTTCCGTACGTTAGAGTTGGTATCACAATACTGTCATGTAGTAACTTTTTCACTTCCATGCTCACTTCCCTGTTTCTTATCACTGCTTTCAAAGAACCAGCAACCTTTCTTCCCTGCTGTACCCTTTCAAGCACTTCACCCTCCAAACCTCCATCCTTACTCATCACACTACCCAAGTACTTAAAAGTACTCACATTTTCCAATTCCTCACCATCCAACCTCGCTGTACATTCACTGACTTCACCTCTCTCAAAGACCATCACTTTACTCTTCCCTACATTCACCTTTAGATTCCGTTTCCTACACACTCTCTCAAACTCATCCACCAAGCCTTGCAGCTCCCCTTCGTCTTCACTCAACAACACGGTATCATCTGCAAACAACAGTACAGGGAGTTTCCAAACACTATCCTCTCTCACCAGGGCCACTCCAACATCCACTACCCTACCTTGTACCTCTTTTATTACCCCATCCATGTACAGATTGAACAACCATGGAGACATGACACATCCCTGTTTCAACCCAACTTTCAAAGAGAAAAATTCACTTAGTTCACCATCCACACGCATGGCAGCCTTCGCACCATCGTACATACTCTTCACAGCATTCAACAACTTCCCATCTATTCCATATATTCTTAACACTTTCCACAATCCTAGTCTATCCACCCTGTCATATGCTTTCTCCAAATCCATGAAAGCCACATACAACTTCTTTCCCTTCTCTAGAAACTTTTCCACTAAAGATCTAAGAATGAATATCTGATCTACACAACCTCTTCCCTTCCTAAAGCCTCCCTGTTCTTCTCCAACTAATTTCTCTGTTCTTTCTCTAACTCTGTCAATAAGTATCCTACCATACACTTTTCCTATTATACTAAGAAGACAAATGCCCCTATGATTACCACACACTTCTTTTTCCCCTTTTCCTTTGTACAAGGGAATAATTATACCTGACTTCCAATCCTCCGGGACTCTACCTTCCTCCCAGGCCAATCTGCACATCTTCCACATCCATTCTACTACTAACTCTCCCCCATGCTTCAACATTTCACCACACACTCCATCAATTCCTGGGGCTTTCCCTGATTTAACTTTCTTCATTGCTTCCACAACTTCTATCCTACTGATTTCTTCCTGTCTTCTCACCTCCCTCCTTCTCCCAGCCATTCCCCAGCCACTTATACTTGCATTACTTCCATCCTCCACGTTCAACAATTCCTTAAAGTGTTCTCTCCATCTGCTCACTTTTTCTCCCTTCTCCACTAGTAATCTACCATTTTTATCTTTCACTCCCCTGGTAACTTCACTTCCACCCTGTCTTACTCTTTTCACCTCTTTCCAGAACATTTTCTTACAGTCCCTCCACTTTACACTCAAATTCCTTCCAAATTCCTCATCCACTCTCTTCTTACTCTCTCTTACTAATCTTTTCACCTCTCTCTTCCTTTCTACATATAACTCTCTCTTCCACCTCTCAACTTCTTCCACGTCCCTATTTCTCATCCATTCATTGTATGCTTTCTTCTTTTGTGCCACAGCCCGTTTCACCCCTTCAGTCCACCACGCTGTTCCTTGCACCCCCCTCCGTCTTCTCTTCTTTCCACACACCACATCACATGCTGCACATATTTCTTCTGTAAATATTCTACACACACCTTCCACGTCCCCCATCTGCTCCAACTCATATTTGCCCAATCGTTCCTCCACTTCTCTCTTATACTCTGCCTTTTTCTCATCCTCTTGTAACCTTTCCACTCTCCTTGCAACTACTCCTTCCTCTCGTCTTTCCCTTCTTCTATTCCTCCATCTTACTTGAACTTTAACTCTGACCATCACCAAGTAGTGGTCAGAAAGTCCACGCCCCCAACCTCTATAAACTCTTGCATCCAATATACATCTTCGCATCCTTTCATCCACACACACATAATCAATCATTGCCTTCCTTTCACTCAATTCACCACCCACCCTTCGCATCACTCGCCATGTATACCTGTGGATCATTTTATGCCTGAAGAGGGTATTGGCTATCACCAACCCCCTCCCAGGAAGGAAGGGGTGAAGGGACCATGGTGTAACAGCTGTTTGGCGCCAGGCGGGAATTTCAAATTATGGGAGGGAGAAAAGTCAGATTTTTTTCAAATTTTTTGCGGTTTTTGGCCCATTTTGGGAATATTGGATCCCAGGAGGATTATGTCCGGTTAGTGGGGATGTTCGGATATTGGGCGTTCGGATATTAGAGGGATTACTTTTGGGTTCTGACTGCTCTGTGTGTTTCATTATGACTAACATAGGCAGCATGTGTGTATGTAGCAAAAACAGCTATTTAGTAGCAACTGTGTATAGGCTTCAGGTCACGAGTTATGGAAAAAATATGGGAAAAATCGCAAATTTCCGGAATATTCCGTTCCATCTATGGTTTTGGAACGGAAGCTTGAAAAAGCAGAATATTTGATAAAACAGAATAGGGGTTGGCTGAATTATTCTGTTACATCAAGCTTTTACTGTATATATATATATACAGTAGATAGATATAGATATACAGTAATCTTTATATTCTCTGGACTCCCCACTTACCGAACATTTTGGGACCAGGACTTCGTAACCCCCAAATTCCCCCAAAAAAAAAAAAAAAAAAAAAAAAAAAAAAAACATAATTTGAACTCAGCGTGCGGCGCGGACCAGCTGTGTTTTGGTGTGTATTTCTGCCGACGTCCACTAGAGCTCCCCTGTATCCTCCCCACTTCCCACCCGTCATTCGTCGTGAGTGCATGCTCCTCACCATGGCCACCCATGTGTTGCTTTTGTGGTGGTGCCCTACCTCCTGCAGGCTCTGTTGTTCCTCTCCTGCCTCTTCTTCATGTGGGTGATGATGGCCCCGCCGCCCGAGAAGAGGAAGCGAATGGTTTTGACTCTGGAGAAGAAGAGGGAGATATTGGACAAGGTGGAAGTGGGATGGTCGACCTCACGCGTCCTCCGTGAATTCAGCCTAGCCCGCTCTGCATTGTTTGATATCAAGAGATCTCGCAACAAACTCGTACAGTACATGGCTGACTTCTCATTGAACAACAAATGCAGCGTGGAGAGGAAGATGATGTATACTCCCCGGTATGCAGGAATCGACCACTCCACGCTGATTTGGCATCATCAACAACGTGCTGCTGGTGTGTGGCACGGAGTTGAAGGCTGCTGCTGAGAAGTTTGCAAGGTTACATGACACCCCCAGACTCCCAAGGCATCCAAGGGTTGGCTCTTCGCTTTCAAGTTACGGCATGGCCTTACCAACTGTAAGGCCCATGGCGAAGCTTTGGACGCCAACAAGGAGGGAGTAGAAGATGAAGGGCTTGATCAATAGGGAGGGCCTCACACTCGGTCAAGTCTATAATGCTGATAAAACTGGTCTATTCTATCGCTCTGTGCCAATGAACACTCTAGCTGAGGAGACCGATAAACATGTACCTGGTCGCCTCTCTCTCTCTCTCTCTCTCTCTCACTCGTAATGTACAGTGGTGTCCAAGCGGCTGAGGCTGAGTTGTGCTGAGCCACGATTGGCAACACGAAATGGTGCCAAAATCATGCCAGTGAATACAAATCAATGCTCTCACAAATCTTTGCATAAAAAATTCTCTGCCTCAGCTCTGCCATACTTATCATAAAATTTGAAGTGACCATGGTAATCAAGATAATTTTCTCTCTGAGAATTCTTATTTTATGCTTGAATTGATTTGATAGTTGCTGCAAAAACCAATGATAAGTAAAGAGTGGTATAAACATTTTTCAACCATCCTTCCACTTATTTTCGCTCTAATTTTACTACTGTAGCCTCTCTCTCAACCTTTTCTGAATTAATTTCCATAGGAGGCGTGGCTGAATCGGTAGAGAGGCGGCTTGCAGTCCTAATGGACCCAGGATCGAATCCTGGCTGGGGCAGGGAACAGTTTAAGGATTTGAATTTCCTAAAAGCAGACTTTCCTGATCTACCAGATGACCCGCCGACATGTCATAAAAGTACCCCCGCTAATACCAATACACCAGTCCTGTATGAGACAGCCCTAGCATGTATTCAATATGGACGGTGGGTGTTAGCTCCGAAGTGGTGACATGTGGAGGTGTAGGAGGACTACTGGGCCTTGGGATAGGCTACTGCCCCCAAGAAATAGGCCCTGAGCCTTTGCCCAGAGTCGGACACGTTTAAAAAAAAAAAAAAAAAAAAAAAAAAAATTCACAAGTATAGTGGTGTAAGAGAAAATTATGCAGGACAAATAACTGCAGATGTACAGGTATTAATACATTCTGATAACACATGATGAGTGTTATAATGAGATCTTAATAGCTCAGTGGTCAGATGGTAAGTGATAGCCTACAGCTCAGCCAGGAGGTACAATAACTTAGGCATTGGGGAAAGTGGCCGTGGCTTACTGAGATGTCCAGATTGGATCACCTATAAAATAGAGTACTGCTACACTAAGTTAGCTATATGAATTTAGATATCTAATTAACAACCAATTTTAGGACTATATAAATTCCTTAAAGTCCAGAAAAGGCTATGATAAATTGTTTATATTTTTTATTACATACATTTTGCTGAAGATTAATTGAACAATTGAAATCGAATTTCTTCTCATAGCTCGTGCACCATTGAAAGTAAATGCTTAGCTCAAGACATGCCGAAGGTGGAACACTTGCAGTGTGTACCGCCTGACTTGCAGGTTCCAACCTGTCCACCACAACTCTATTACAGAAGACTTCTGTGTAGGTATGGTTTTTTTCTTGAGATTCATTCTAACCACAGTGATACAATATTGTCTAATTATTCTGTGTGTTTTAGTTTAAGGACCATTTAAGACAGTGAATAGGTCTAGGCTTACTGCAGAAATATTGAAGGCCTCAGTAGCTCCAGGAGTAGAGTTAGTTTGTAATTTGATAAATACATTATATTTGAATGTGTTGTCTCAGATGGCTGGCTGAAGAGTGTGAATGTAAATTTGTACAAGGGGAAGGGTGATATCCTGGAAAGAGGAAATTATAGTCATAAAACTTCTGAACCAGATAATGAAGGTAATGGAGAGAGTTCTAGGAGGTAGATTAGAGAAAGAGTGAATATTGATGAGATGCATTTTGGGTTTATGCCAGGCAAAGGGACCACTGATACCATTTCCACTGTTTGACAGCTTCAGGAAAAATACATACGCGAAAAAAATGATCTGTACTTTGATTTTGTTGATTTGGAGAGGCCATTGACAGAGTCCTTAGGGAGGAGAGGCCATTGAAACACCATTGCTATCACCTAATAATGGTGCAAGTTTTTTTTTTTTATGCGAAGAAGAAGGAACCAAAGGCCTTGGGCCCACAATTATTGTTCCTTCCAAGAGAAAAGCAAAATACAAGAGAGAGCCAAGTTCAAGATCCGATCATTTCAAGATGCCTGGACACACTGCGTTTGAAAGACTGGAGCTCATAGGAAGCAGGAAACACAGACAGAGGGAGACAGTTCCAGAGTTGACCTTTTGCATAAATGAAGGACTGGGAGTAACGGTCAACTCTTGCATTAGAGAGTTAGACAGAAAAGGGATGAGAGTTTGCTGCTAGACGGGTGCTATGCGCCCGTCGTAGAGGTGGAGGAATGCATGCAGACAGTTCAGAAGAGCAGTGACCATTGAAGTAGTGATAGAAAAGAGATAAAGATGCAACAGTGCAACGAAGAGACAGAGTTTGAAGGGAGTCAGTAAGAGGAGGAGAGATAATGAGATGAAAAGCCTTTGACTCCACCCTGTTGAGAAGAGCTGTATGTGGAGAGCCTCCCCACACATGAGAGTTGTACTCCACACAGGGGCGGATAAAACCCGTGTATAGAGTCAACAATTGTGCCAGGGTAAAGAAGGAACGGAGTCAGCTTAACAAATAGTGCAGTATGCAATATTAAGTGAAGTGATACCTTTTTGTGTGTGAAATACTGACCCTTGTGACTTAAAAATTGTGTCAACTGTACATAACCTTCATTCCCATAATGGGCCTCTACCTAGCTGATTGAGCCAAGATGGACACCCAGTGTGTACATCCCCTGTGATCGTCAACCATTTGTTTTCTTTTGTGCATTAGAGGCCACTGAAACATCATTGCTATCACCAAATATAAGTGCAGGTGCTTAACAAATAATGTCATTTGTGATATTAAGTGAAGTTATGCCATATCTTATTGTGTGGAGTGATCATCCAGGCCCTCCAACTGTCCCCCATCTTCCTGGGGAAGGACCCTTATTCACGACTCATACCGGTATAGGACAAATGTCAGGTGAGTGGCAGAGGTTTTTTGGTGATTTTAGGCTTCGTGGCTGAGGTCACCCTCCCTGATCAAGTGAACCCGTGTTATATCGGCCTTGTTTTATGATAATTCGTTATGCACAACGAATCCGGACTGTCTTTGGTTACTGAGGGTTTTGTCGTTGCTGTAGTTGGTGGACCAAATAACCACAGTCAGGGAGGTTTGACTGTATTAGAAATTACTGGTGTTTATGCTTGACACCACCACTGACACTTGCCTCTTTCTTAGAAGCCATAGGTAGGGTTAAATGAAAGTAAGGGAGGTGAGAAGACAGGAAGAAATCAGTAGGATAGAAGTTGTGGAAGCAATGAAGAAAGTTAAATTGGGGAAAGCCCCAGGAATTGATGGAGTGTGTGGTGAAATGCTGAAGCATAGGAGAGATATTGTAGTAGAATGGATGTGGAAGATGTGCAGATTGGCCTGGGAGGAAGGTAGAGTCCCGGAGGATTGGAAGTCGGGTATAATTATTCCCTTGTACAAAGGAAAAGGGGAAAAAGAAGTGTGTGGTAATCATAGGGGCATTTGTCTTCTTAATATACAGTACAATCCCAGTTAACCGGGTGGCTTGGGGAATTTACCTTCCTGGTTACAGATTTTTCCCGTATTTCTGATTTTCAAGTCAAATCTATACAAAGGCTGTCACAGCAGTAAATACAGTTCAGGTACTCACCAGTCACATTAGGGGTTACACTAAGAGATTCCGCCTGAAAAACTGCCTTGTAAACACACACCATGGTCATAACGCACGTGTGCAATGTCTAGCAATTCGCAGTACTGCATTTTGCACCAGTTCATTGTTTACCGAATTACTGTATTTATTATATGTACTGTACTCATAAAAATTGAAAAATAAAATAAAGAAATAAAAGCTTGAACATTTATTAGTGAACTGATGATGTGTTAAGACTGCACTGTAGAATTATCACGACACCTGTGCCCCCACGTGAGTTTGTTTACGTTTCCGACTGTTCTTCTTCTTCCCCACCTGACCTCCATCACTCCACCCCTCACCCGCCACTCAGCTGTTTTGTGGAAAAAAAAAAAAATGATGTACGTATGAAATGCAGGCATATTATTTATTTATTTTTCTTCCAACAAAGTAAACTTTCATTCCTATTAACATTTATATTCAGCCATTATTGTTTTACAATATTCGCCTTTTTCAAGTCTGTAGATAGAAAAAGTTACTACATGACAGTATTGTGATACCAACTCTAATGTATGGAAATGAAGCTTAGACGTTGTTGGAAGGACACAAGTCAAGAGTGAGACAGTTTTATTTAAGAGGAGCCTGTGGAGTTACATGGAGAGACAGGCTGACAAATGAGGATATAAAGGAGCCTTGTGGTGTGGATGTGGATGTGATAGGAAGTGTTAGGAGGAATACACTGAGGTGGTTTGGCCATGTGGAGAGGATGGAGGGTGAAAGACTGACGAGGAGAGTGTATGTGAATGAGGTGGAGGGGGGGGGGGAGGCCGAGGATGAGATGGAGGGATTTGGTGGAGAGGTATATGGGAGAGGGGGGTGTGAGTTGGGAGCAGGGCAGTGAAATGGTGGGGGACAGGGCTACGTGGAGGCGATTTGTTTGTGGCCACCCCAAACGGGATTGAGGTGTCTGGCAATAGATAGATAGAAAATATGCCAAGAGACACAAAATATTGTACAGGGATCACCACCAAGCCCTGCAGTGTAAGCAGTTCAGCTGAGCATGCACTACACTGAACACCACATATGTTGTCCTGGTAGACTATCTGGCAGACATGGGAATTTCAAGTGCCCTCTTGTAATTTTGTCTTAAATGAGATGCCAGCCAATCTGATGCTGGAAAATTGGTGGTGTACTATACTGCTACTAGTAGTTACTACTACTACACTCAATCCTCGTAAATCGCGGTAATTTGGGTTTGGACCACTGCCGCGATGTACAAATTCCGTGGTTTTATAAATAATAACTTTTATGTGAAAAATTAATTTGGGTCTGGACTTTGGCCAATCACCCTCCACTGCACCTTACCTACACCTATCTAGGCACCATCAAACACAAACATACAAATTTAAGAATATTCAGTGCATGTATTTAATAGAAATAAGCAGTGTTAAGGGATCTAACCTTAACCCCTCCGTGGCTGAAGGCCCGGAATTTTTCGTGCACCGCAGGCTGACGCCAGGGCCATTTTTTGATGTTTCGAAAATTGATTTTTTTTCCTTGCCATATTGAAGAGAAAGTTCAGATTCACCTAATAGTGCAAATCCCAGCTTCCTAGACGCATTTTGTGGCTTGCAATGAAGCGCGGAAATTGCAGAAATATCGGCAACCAATATTGCCTCCCAGGGGCTCTGCCACAACGCAACTGGGCAGGTGTTGTTATTTTTTTTTTTTTACCTCCCAAAACAATGCGAATGGTGCTGAAATGTTGTGCATATATGAGATATGATGATATCGAATGATTTCAGTACATAATATGTTAGGAATGGCTGGAAAAAAAAAAATGTTATGAATGCATTTTCACCTTTTTGATATAAAATATATTTATGATAGTTTCGAGTTATTTTTTACGTTATCGTTGTGCCCATGCTTGGAAAAGGGAGCGAAAGAGTTGAATTTTTAGTCCTAAATGAGAAAACTGCACGTCCTCCAAGGCTAGACTCTGCCATGGGAGAATAAAGTGGAGGATCAGATCCGATTAGCAATACGGAAGTTGAGTCGCAACTTCTAGCTCCCACACCACGAGCATGGCTAACAATAGAATCGTAATGCAGTTTCAGAACCAAGAATAAATCTAATTATTACTAATACAGATACAAAGCAGAAATAAATATGTTTACAGACGGTGGAAAACGTATTTTTTCTGTCATAACATGTTCTTTCTCTATCATTTTACATTCATCTTTATCATTTTACCTTGTTATTTTCACAATATATATTGCTGTCTCATAATCAGGGTGGTTGTGTACGTTTTGCATGGGAGGAAAAAGATTGTATTTTCTGTCTGGGTCGAGATGATGGGTGTAACTATGTGTTTTTAGGCATGGCCACGAGCGAAAAAATCGCACATCCACATGTCACGACAGCAGGTGGTGAACTGCCAGATGATGTGTGAGAGGGTGAAGTCAAGGTCAGTCTCATGTCCCAGATTTTCGTTCACTTCCCGAAGGTTTTCACAGTTTTCTACAAGTTGCACTACGTCAAATGATCCAAATCATTACAGCAAACCTGAGCAAATAGGTAAAGATACCAAGACAAAAATGTATTTTTCACTTATTATCATGTCTTTTTTGTATGTGCCTGTATTACTTCATAATCGTAAACAGGTGGTTGTGTGTGTTTTGCGAGTGAGAACAAAGATGATATGTTCTGCCTGGGTCAAGATAATGGGTGTAGTTGTGTGTGTTTAGGCATGGCCAGGAGCGAAAAAATCGAAAATCCACTCATCACAGCAGCAGGCTCTGAACTGCTTGATGGGGTGTATGGGAATGTAGTGTAGGTCAGTGTGAAGAAGTTCAGAACGTTCACTCATTTCCCCAAAATTTTTGCAGTTTTTTACTGGCCGTGCTCAAACGACGCCGGCGACCATTTATTGGCTAAACGTCATTCGACGCTGGCGGCCACGGAGGGGTTAATCTTATGATGAAATTGCTTAAGTGAATGGAGTGGGGTGGTGTTGGGAAGAACTTAGAACCTCTCAGCACTTGTTCTTCCCAAACTCTTTCACCAGCTTTGAAAACTTCTCTCCCCTCTCAACACGACGAATGAGCTCCAAACGTTGGCTGCACAACAACTGCGGCAGCTTCTTGATGCCATACTGCTTAGAGCGCTTCACTGGGGGGTCGGGAGGGGCCATGGCAGGTAGGAGGCGGGGGGAAGTTGCACAAAAAAGGCAGTTAGCTCTCGTACTCCATGGCGACGGTCTGTAGTGTGCGGACTGGCAGGACAAGAACAACAACAACAACATGGCAGCATTAGTATACACATATGCCACCAGGGATGCTCGGTGATTGGTTGTTGGGTCATGATTTTCAATTTGAATGCCGTGGTTTACAATTCTCCTTGGGAAAGGCCCACTTCAGTGCCTAGGTCCACGATTTTCGTGACTTAACAGCGATTTAAGGGTGCCTTCACTCTGACAGCCACTTATCCGTGATTTATAAACACACAATTTACGAGGATTGATTGTACTACTACTGTAGTCCTACTACTACTACTACTGCTACTACTACTGCTACTACTACTACTATTACAGCTACTACTACTACTACTACTACTGCTACTACTACTACTACTACTACTGCTATTGCTACTGCTACCACTGCTGTTGTTGCTGGTGGTGGTAGTGGTGGTGGTGGTGCTACTACTACTACTACTACTACTGCTTCTACAACTACTACTACTGCTTTACAACTACTACTACTACTACCACCATTAAATATTTCTTTTCCCCTTCAGGCTATTGATGCTGTGCCCATTCCATCTGATGGCTCTGGTGTTACATTTCCAGGCAGCTTCATGTTTGAGTTGCTTGAAAAGGCTGATATCACCCCTGGCAAGAAGTCCATCATTATTGAAGTACTTGACAAATTGGTAAGTGATAGAAAGGCATTACAATACAGTACTGTATACGCATAATCATTGTGTGGGTATAATACCATGAAGGACAGGTGAATGGTGCAATTCTTCCATTTGAGAACATTTCATGGGTGCTCTCCAGCATCCTTGAAGTGGCTCGGATGGAGCCAGATACTGTAATTTGTCTGTTTAATTGAACAATCGTCTCATAGTCAGTTTCCCTGTCATGCTTAACACACCTCTTGTAGTCCCTTTATATTTGTAAAGAGAAAGATGATGAACTGCAGGAAAAGGGAAACTTAACCAGCTGGCCACAGGGTTCAAGGCCAGATGAGCCTGAAGCCAAAGCAACAACAAAAAACACCAGTGTCATGTCAACTCTTCCCTTACTGATAAGTTAGCTCTTTGATTTTGTATTTGTATGCTCTCTCTTTCTCTCTCTCTCTCTCTCTACATTTATAAAAGTATATATATGTGGATATATATACAGTAATCTCTCCAATATCCGATGTAATACAGCCAAAGGCATGTCCAGGAAGTGGGATCGTCCAGATACTGGGACCCTGCCTCCTGGACTGGTACTTATGGACCCTAACCCAGCCTAACTCAGAAAACCACCAACATAACTTCCTACCAGACATGCATAGCACCTACTTAAGACCCTATTCACACAAATAAGGGACAGAAAGCATGAAATAAATGAAAAGGAACCAGGAAATGAGGAATTAAAAGTGAGTATGGAAAATATTTAGCAGTGAACAGGGTACTTATAACACGTCCGTGGCCGTTCCATTACAAAGGTTAACCTGCCTCCTCTAAGACTCTGGTAGTGGTGAAAATGCTCTTGAGGCACGTACACTAATTCAATGATGTGCTGCACTTAATCCTTTGCACTGTGAGGTATAATTGTTTAACACTGCACATTCTGTTCTTAATTGCGCTACACCAGTTTCAACCACCATTTCCACTCTGTACTTAATCTTTGCACTCTGAATTCTAATTTCTTAACACTGCACAACACTGTAAATTCCCTTGTTGTCTAGTGGCGAGGTATTGCAGTTTATTCACTGTTTATTCACAAAAACAAGCACGTGCAGCATCCACTGCAATGAGCATTTAGTCAGGATGGTAGTTAGGCAGTAACTGGGGAGGGGAAAGCAAGGGGCATGCATAAACACAGCTGTTCGGTGCCGCACACCAAGTTCAAAGTACGGTTGAAAAAATGTATGATTATTTTTTTTGTTTTTGCTTTTTTACGTTTTTCGGCATTTTTTGGTTCCGCAGGCCCAGGCCCAAAATTTCCGGGTAGTGGGGTGTCCGGTTATTGGGCGTCCGGATATTACAGGGATTACTTATATATATATATATACATATATATATAGTAAAATCTCAGGATAACGGACTTAAGTAGTCCGGAATTTGCTTTTATCGGAATCGAGGGGCTACTGGACTAAATTCCTATATATCAGAAAAAGTTCAATAAAGCCAGAAGCAGTCCAGACTGCCTGACTGCTTCAGCTGTGTTCACCACAATAAGGTAAATAAATGAAATGTTTATCAGTGTACAGTACAGTATTATTATGTACAGTATACCATTTGGTTAATGCAGTGATGTTATAACACAGTACTGTATCACAATGGTAGGCAAAATGGTTTAAAAACCGTTCATGCTGTCCGGACTAAAGTCTGATGTATCGGAAAAAGTCCAGGTTAGCAGGAGGAAGTGCGGATATCGTTTTTATTGGAATTTCACATTTTTTGGAATGGTTTGGGCCCCAATTAGTCCGTTATAGTGACGTCTTATTGTATATATATATATATATTCTATCTATCTATAGCCCGACGCCCTAATCCCGCAAAGGGTGGCCGCAGACAAAACGCCTCCAAGTCACTCAGTCACCCACCATTTGACTCCCCTCCCCCCAACTCACCTCCCCCTCCCTCATATACCTCTCAACTCCATCCCTCCACCTCATCCTTGGTCTACCCCTCCCTCTCCCTCCCTCCACCTCACCTACATACACCCTCTTAGTCAGTCTTTCATTCTCCATTCTCTCCACATGTCCAAACCACCTCAGTGTATTTCTCCTAATCTTTTCAACCACATCCACATCCACCCCACAACGTTCCTTCACTTCATCATTTGTCAACCTGTCCCTCCACGTCACTCCACATGCTCCTCTCAAGTAACTCATTTCCACTGCTCTCACTCTTGACTTGTTCCCCTCTTGCAAGGTCCACGCCTCGCTTCCATACGTCAGGGTAGGGATCACAATACCATCATGCAGTGACTTCTTAACTTCCATACTCACCTCCCTATTTCTCATCACTGCTTTCAGTGTACCAACAACCTTTCTTCCCTGCTGTACCCTTTCACGTACTTCATTCCCCAAAGTTCCATCCTTACTCATCACACTACCCAAGTACTTGAATGCACTCACATTCTCCATATCCTCACCATCCAACCTCACTGCACACTCTGTGACTTCATTCCTCTCAAACACCATAACTTTACTTTTGTTTACATTAACTTTCAGCTTCCTCCTCCTACACACTGTCCCAAATTCATTCACCAAATCTTGCAACTCCCATTCATCTTCACTCAAAAGTACTGTATCATCAGCAAACAGCAACACCGGAAGCTTCCAAATCTCACCTTCATTCATTAGGGCCACCCCCACATCCACTGCCCTACCTTGCACCTCCTTTACAACCCCATCCATATATATATTAAACAGCCATGGAGACATCACACACCCCTGTTTCAGTCCCACATTGAGATCAAAGAACTCACTCAGCTCACCATCCACTCGCACCGTAGCCCTAGCTCCCTCGTACATATTCTTCACAGCACTCAACAATTTCCCCTCCACTCCATATATCCTTAATACCTTCCGCATACCTTGCCTATCTATTCTGTCATAAGCTTTCTCCAAGTCCATGAAGGCAGCATACACTTTCCTTCCCTTCTCTAGATACTTCTCCACTAAACATCTTAGACCAAATATCTGATCTGCACACCCTTCTCCCTTCCTAAATCCCCCTTGTTCTTCTCCAACTAGCTCCTCTGTCATATGCCTAACCCTGTCAATGAGTATTCTACCATATATTTTACCAGTCACACTAAGAAGGCAAATACCCCTATGGTTACCACATACTTCTCTCTCCCCTTTTCCTTTGTACAGAGGAACAATTATACCTGATTTCCAGTCCTCTGGAACCCTTCCCTCTTCCCAAGCCAATCTACACAACTTCCATATCCACTCCACAACAATCTCACCCCCATACCTAAGCATTTCACCACACACTCCATCAATTCCTGGGGCCTTTCCCAGCTTAATCTTCTTCATCGCTTCCACTACTTCCGACCTACTGATCTCTTCCTCCCTCCTCTCATCTCCTCTTCTCCCAGCCATTCCCCAACCACTTATACTCACACTGCTCTCACTCTCTACATTCAACAAATCCTCAAAGTGCTCCTTCCATCTCCTCAATTTCTGTCTCTTCTCCACCAACAATCTATTATTCCTATCTTTCACTCCCCTACTATTTCCCCTTTCACACTGCCTTACTTTCTTTACCTCCTTCCAAAACAATTTCTTACTCTCCCTCCATTTCACACTTAGATTCCTCCCAAACTCTTCATCCACTTTCTTCTTACTCTCCTTCACCAGTCTCTTAACCTCCCTTCTCCTGCTCACATATACCTCTCTCTTCTCTCTCTCATCTTCTCCCCTACCTCTACTCGCCAACCATTCACCATATGCCTTCTTCTTTTGTTCCACAGCTCGTTTCACCTCATCATTCCACCATGCTGTCCCTTGCACACCCTTGCATCTCCTCCTCACTCCACAAACCGCCTCACACGCTGCGCTTATCTCTTCTGTGAATATCTTACATACGTCTTCCACCCCTTCCATCTGCTCTAGCTCATACCTTCCCAGTCTTTCTTCCACTATGCTCTTATACTCTGTCATTTTCTCACTATCTTGCAATTTCTCCACTCTTCTCACAGGAGCTGCTTCCTCCTGTCTTCCCCTTCGTCTCCTCAACCACTTTCTTTGCAGCTCTACCTTGGCCATCACTAAGTGATGGTCCGAGACTCCATTCCCCCACCCTCTCCACACTCTTGCATCCAACACTTGTCTTCTCATTCGCTCATCCACACACACGTAGTCTATCATTGCCTTTCATTCAACAAGTTCACCATCCATCCTCCTCATTACTCTCCATGTATACCGGTGGATCATCTTATGACGAAAGTAGGTGTTGGCTATTGCCAACCCCTTACCAGCACAGATGTCCACCAAAGCACTACCATTTCCATCTACTTCAGCTGGCACACCCCACTGACCAACCACTCCATCCACTCGTACATTCCCAAATTTGCCATTCATGTCTCCAATCAACAGCACTCTCTCGCTCCTCTCAAACTTGTCCATACATGCTTCTACTCTCGCCCAAAACTCATCTTTCACTCTTGCCACTCGATCCTCTGTTGGAGCATACACACATACAATCGCCCATGCTTGTATACCTACTTTCATCCTCACCCATACAATCCTTGCACCCACTGTTCCATACTCTCTTATATTCTCCTTCCACTTCTTGCTTATCATCAGACATACTCCCTCTCTTGCCCTCTCATTCTCACTGACTCCCGCACATATACCTACACCGTATTCCCATTCTCTCATCCTTTCACCTTTCCATTTAGTTTCAGTCAATCCACATATATCCACTTTTGCATCCTCAAGCACCTGAACAATCTCTCTCTCTTTCACTTCATCATTCACTCCTCTCACATTCCATGTTCCCACTCTCAGAATGTCCTTTGTCCGTTCCTTAGTCGTCAACATATGGTCCGTCCGGGTCCGAGGCATATATATATATATACAGTAATCCCTCCACTATCCGATGTAATAGAGCCAAAGGCATGTCCGGAAAGTGGTCCCGTCTGGAAAGTTGGCCTCTGACTGCCGGACTGGTACTTATGACCCTAACCTAGCCTAACTTTGAAAGCCATGTAAATAACTCCCTGCCGGACATGCATAGCACTTATTTAAACCTATTAAAGACACTATTCACACCAATAATGGACATAAAGCATGAAATAAATGAAGAGAAACCAGAGAATGAGGAATTAGAAGTATGGAAAATACTTAGACCTAGCAGTGTACAGGGTACTGTACTTACAGCACGTCTGTGGCCGCCTCCTTGAACTCTCTAAGTCTCTGGCAGTGGTGAAAATGCTCTTGTAGCATGTACAGTAATCCAGTGTTGTGCTACAGTTAATTCTTTGCACTCTGAGTTATAATTATTTAACATTGCACATTCTTCTTAATTGAACCACACCAGTTTCAACCGCCACTCTGCACTCCACACTTAATCCTTTGCACTCTAAACTCTAATTTCTTAACACTGCACAACACTGTAAATTCCCATGTGGTCTAGTGGCAAGGTATTGCAGTTTATTCACTGTTTATTCGTAAAAAAAACGAGCACTTGCGGCATCTATTACGATGGACGTCTTCTCTGAACGAAGGTTAGGCAGTAACTGGGGACAGGGTTGGCAGATCTGAACTCAGCCATGTTACCAAACTCCTCAGCTTTCATTACCAAATTTAACTTTTCATTTCCAAATTCTTAAAGGAAGCATTTATTCTTTACTAATTATATGTACAATGGAAATCATCACTCCTTATAATCAGCAGCATATTTATTTGTGCCCTGTGTATCCTAGCAGATTAATCAAAGAAAGCAGACAGTCCACCATCTTTCTCTATATCTTTATACATGTGAATAATCTGTTTGGTAATGGATCGTACTGATTCCCTAAAAAGCGAACTTTTCAGTACCAAATTGGCCTACATTTGGTAAGGAAAAATACCAAATGGCAACCATGACTGGGGAGAGGGGAAGGGGGAGGAAAGAAGGGGTGAAGGGGCCATGGTGTAAACAGTTGTTTAGCGCTGCGCGGCAATTTCAAATTAAGGGTGGGAAAAAATTCGAATTTTATTGGGATTTTTCTTTTTTTGGCCATTTTTAGGTTCTGAAGGTCCAGGCCCACAATGTCCGGTAAGTGGGGAGTCCGGAAAGTGGGCGTCCGGAAAGTACAGGGACTATATATATATATATATATATAGTACAATATATATATATATATATATATATATAGTACAATATATATATATATATATATATATATATATTACAATATATATCTATATATATATATATATATACACACTGTATATATCTGTCTATCTATCTATTGCCAGACACCTCAATCCCATTCGGGGTGGCCACGAACAAATAGCCTCCACGTCGTCCTGTCCCCCTGCATTTCACCGCCCTGCTCCCAACTCACACACCCCTCTCTCATATACCCCTCCACCCCATCCCTCCATGTCATCCTCAGCCTCCCCCTCCCTCTCCCCCCCTCCACCTCACTCACATACACTTTCTTCGTCAGTCTTTCACCCTCCATCCTCTCCACATGCCCAAACCACCTCAGTGTATTCCTCCTAACGTTTCCTATCACATCCACACCACAACGCCCCTTTATATCCTCATTTGTCAGCCTGTCTCTCCATGTGACTCTGCAGGCTCCTCTTAAATAACTCATTTCCACTGCTCTCACTCTTGACTTGTGTCCTGCCAACAACGTCCAAGCTTCACTTCCATACGTTAGAATTGGTATCACAGTACTGTCATGTCCTGACCATCCCCCTTTGCTGAACTTTTTCAGTGTCTCAGTAACACAGAGAGTAGACCAGCATGCTCTCCAATATAAGTTTCTCCAACTATCAACACCAAACTACATGCACAGTACACACCACACTTCCTTTTCAAAATTTTCAAAAAAATGGCGTCGAATAACATAGCCTCGGAGTCCCCAGGGGGGGGGAACCATAAATGCCCTACCTTCAGCCCCTCTCCCGGTGACAACTCAAGGTGCCTGTAACCACTGTCTGACTCTCTTCTTCTTCATTTCAGCAACATTCGTGGCCTTTCCTCTAACTTTCGCTCTGTTGAGCACCATCTCTCCTTCTCTAAACCTCACCTTCTTTTCCTAACTGAGACTCAGCTGTCTGAGGCAACTGACAGCAAACCTTTTTCTGTATCCTCCTACTTTCTCTATACTCATTTCAGAGCCAAAGGTGGCTGTTGTGTATATATATATATGCAACAACTTATCTTGCTCTCGTGTTCCTGAACTCGATTCTTCTGAATTCTCTACACTCTGGCTTCGGCTTTCCTGTCATTCTCTGACGAAATATATCTGTGCTGTTTACTTTTCTCCTAATTCTACTGACTATCAAAAATTCTTTGACTGTCTTTCTTCTACGATGGAACACTTTCTATCCATTTCTCCTTTCTCTGAAATCTCCATTCTTGGAGATTTCAATGTTCACCACCACCTTTGGCTCTCCTCTCCTTTCACTGATCCACCTGGTGAACAAGCCTACACCTTTTCTATCCTTAACCCCTTAAACGCGGATCGTCGCGTTTTTGACGCTCGGCGAAAAGGACATGACGGCGGATCGATTCTAGTAAATTTTGAATAACTGCGGGCAAGCAGGCTCCAGCTGGTATTGTCTATCAGTACCGCCACCCTTTGGCTACTTTTAGCACACTTGACCTTTGTACTACTGACCTCGGTTGTTGCCAAGTATCATTTTTTTTACCCACCCAAGCACCGCTGCCCGGCCCTCCCTCGTCGTGTGATATGGCAGCGCGTGGACAGCTCAGATGTGTCAATCTGCGCCTTCCTCTCGCAAGCACTTTATGCTAATTGGAAACGCTTGTTTCCCCAGTTGTCACACTAGCATTTTTTCCCGCAGTTTGCCCCTGTTTAGCGTCAGTCTACCAGAATCTTTGAAGGTGACACCATGTCTAACTCAAGCTCTTCCGAGTCTGTGCCTTCCAGCCCTCCGAAAAAGGGCTTTGTGACCTCCACCCCGTACAAACCCTTACTAGGAACTGCTAAGGGCCTTAGTGACTCGCCTATAGGGATTGAATTGTTGAAAGCGTCAATGGATTATGGTAGTGACGTCGGTGTCTTATCTAGCCTTGCCGAGTCAGACACTCTATCGAGTGCTGAGTCTGAGGTGCCTGAAGTGACAATTCCTGTGCCCAGCACCTCAACAGGCAAGGCTCCAGTGAAAAGGGGTCTAGTGTATGGAAAGGGGGCCAAGGTGAGACGAAGTGGTGACCCCGCTTCCCAGCCATTGTCTTCCTCAGACCGGCCATTGTCCCCTACACCAGGTCTCGCCGCCGCCATACCGCCACGCACTCCCAGCCCCATTCTCTCGTCATCATCTTCAGCTGTACTTTCTCCGGAGTCTTCTGAGTCTCCTTCACCACCTCGGAAGGGAAGTAAGCAGTCTGGTTTACGTAGAGGTTTCCGTAGGCCCCGTGTCCGTGCTAGTAGGAGTAGAAAAGTGTCACCTAGTGTTAGAGTTAGTGGTAAGGTTAATCGCACTAGGCAACTCACCACTCAGGCCACTGCGAGTGACCTTGAACCTTCTCGTTATCTCCCCACCACCACCACCACACCGACACGACCTAGCACAGCCTCTGCCACACGGCCTGCCTCACCCACTGCCTCACTGCCTGCCTCATCCACTGCCACATGGCATGCCTCACCCATTGCCTCACCGCCTGCCTCACCCACTGCCACACGGCATGCCTTACCCCCCACCGCCCCCACCACCTCCCAGCCTAGGCAGGGCACTCTGGATGCCTTCGTATTGTCTGAGGGCTCAGATTTTGTGCCAGAAGATCTGCCCTTTGATGCCAGTGGATGTGGGATACAGGCTGACTTCCCTGTCCCAGAGGATGGTGAATGTGTGGACTACCTGTTGGCCTTCCTTGATAACAAAGTAATGGAGCAGATTTGTACCAAGACGAACAGGTACGAAGGGCAATCTGTTGCAGTTCGTGAAGGTGAAGGTGATGCTGCAACGCCATCCATGTCGCGGATGGCAGCATGGGTTCCTGTAACGATCAGGGAACTATTTGTATTCATCGGCTTGATGCTTCTTATGCCACATAACTGGAAGCACAAGCTCGAGGAATACTGGAGTGCTGACGATCTTTGCCCCACACCCATCTTCAACAAATACATGAGTCGTTATCGTTTCAGGCAACTCATGACTTACCTTCACTTTGCGAACAACGATGAGCCTTCCCAAACTGACCCACTATGGAAAGTGAGGGGAATCCTGAACCTGATCAAGGACAAGTTTATGATGTTCCTTCGGCCCTTCAATAAAGTTGTGATTGACGAGTCCTTGGTTTTGTTCAGGGGCCGTCTTTGGTTCGTGCAGTATATTCCTAGCAAACGCCACCGCTTTGGAATAAAGTTTTTCGTGCTGTGCGACTGCAAGATGGGGTTCATCCTAGACTTCGTTATTTACACCGCCAGCAATGTGGACTTGAGCAAGACTGACCCCCTTGGATTCTCTGGTTCTGTGGTGAAAGTGCTTTTCGAAAAGTACTTTGGCGGGAATCATGTCATGTATACGGACAATTATTATACAGCTCCCAAACTCGCCAAGTACCTTTCAGAACACGGCGTCGGATCCTGTGGCACTGTCCGTAGCAATAGGGCACACTACCCTGCCTTCCCCGCGGCTGAAGGATCAAAGCGGGGAGACGTGCACCTGAAAAAATCTGACAAAATGCTGGCGATCAGGTGGCACAATAAGAGAATCGTCACACACACACACTAAGCTACGAAGAAAGTCTAAATAAACTGAAGCTACCAACACTACAGGAGCGAAGGAAAAGAGGTGACATGTTAATGCTATATAAGTGCATATCAGGGAAGGAGAAAATAGACATAAATGATTACTTAACATATGGAGAAGCATCAGCAAGACGACACTGCAAAAAACTGCATAAGAAGAGAGGTGATGAAGACGTAAGGAAATTCAGTTTCCCAAACAGAGCAATTGATCAATGGAATGCACTACCGAATGAAATAGTGTGTGCCAAAACAATTCACAAATTTAAGGATATGTACGATAAATATGGTTTAAGACACGGGACAGTACGAGCTTGACTCATTCCTGTAAAGATACAATTAGGTAAGAACAGTTAGGTAAGAACACACACACACACAAGTATATAAACAAGATGATAAAGTTGATGTACTCAAATGTGGATGGAATGGTATCAAAATTACTAGAGATGAATGATTATGTCAGAGAAAATGAACCACAAATAATATGCCTAACTGAGACAAAATTAACACCAAGGATATCCAATGACATAATAAACTTAGAGGAATACAATATATGGAGAAGAGACAGAAATTTAAAAAAAAGAGGAGGAATTATAATATTAAATAAGAAAAATCTAAAAGTCAAGGAAATAAACCTAGATATACCATCACAAGTAGAACTGATTGCAGTAGAGATCGACACATCTGAAGGTAAAGTAATTGTAGCCAATTTGTACATGCCACCCAGATCAAACACATGGGAAAGAGACGAATATGAGGACCTGGCAGAGAGTACAATTCAGAGTCTAAGATCATTGCTACATAAAATGGAAGAGAAATCGGAAAGAATTATAGTAACTGGGGACTTCAATACAAATATAAATTGGAATACTCTAGATATAAATAGCCAAGAAAGCTGTTGGGACAAAAAGCTCCTGGATCTCGTACAAGAGTTTTTCTTAACGCAACATGTGAAGGAAACCACCAGAAAAAGAGGATTTGATGTACCTTCAGTGCTAGATCTAATATTTACTAGGCAAGAAAATGACATTGACAGTTTAATATATCACCCTCCACTTGGCAAAAGCGATCTTGCAGTACTAAATTATAATTTCAGGAAAGCATGACATAGTAAACAGCAATGACAGTTACAAAAAGAGCCTAAACTATAAAAAGGGAAATTATCAAGACCTAAAGAAGTATTTCTTGGAAGTTGATTGGGAATATGAGCCTAGAGGACAAGATTTAAATGCTGTATATAAAAAATTTTGTGAATTTTATGAAATAGGAGTCCAGAAGTACATCCCATAGCACAAAGAAGCAGATAAGAAAATACAGAAATGGTTCAATACAGAATGTAAAAAATCAAAAGAAAGAAGAGATTTGTTGTGGAATAGATACAGAAGACACAATAGTGAAAGGGCGTATAATAATTACAAACAGGCAAGAAACGACTATACAAGAACAAGGAGGGAAGCCCAAAAACAGTTTGAGGAGGATATAATAAATAAAAGTAGTGATCAACCGACGCTATTTTACAGCTATATCAGAAGCAAAACCAAAGTAAAAGATATAATACAATCCATTACGGACGAGGGAATCACTTATACACAAGAGAAAGATATTTGTGAAGCACTAAATAAGAATTTCCAATTAGTTTTTACAGAAGAAAAAAATTTTGAGAGGGACTATGTGGAACACGCATGTCCACACATACTACCAGATATACTCTCTATCTATCTATCTATTGCCAAACGCCTCAATCCCGTTTGGGGTGGCCACAAACAAATCGCCTCCAAGTTGCCCTGTCCCCCGCCATTTCACTGCCCTGCTCCCAACTCACACCCCCCTCTCTCATATACCTCTCCACCCCATCCCTCCATCTCATCCTCGGCCTCCCCCTCCCTCTTCCTCCCTCCACCTCACTCACATACACTCTCTTTGTCAGTCTTTCACCCTCCATCCTCTCCACATGGCCAAACCACCTCAGTGTGTTCCTCATAACACTTCCTATCACATCCACATCCACACCACAACGCTCCTTTATATCCTCATTCGTCAGCCTGTCTCTCCATGTGACTCCACAGGCTCCTCTTAACTAACTCATTTCCACTGCTCTCACTCTTGACTTGTGACCTTCCAACAATGTCCAAGCTTCACTTCCGTACGTTAGAGTTGGTATCACAATACTGTCATGTAGTCACTTTTTCACTTCCATGCTCACTTTTCTGTTTCTTATCACTGCTTTCAAAGAACCAGCAACCTTTCTTCCCTGCTGTGCCCTTTCAAGCACTTCACCCTCCAAACCTCCATCCTTACTCATCACACTACCCAAGTACTTAAACGTACTCACAAATAGCAGAAAAAGTAATACAGGAGGAGTTAAGTAGATTAGACAGAGGAAAAGCAAATGGTCATGATGAAATTTCATGTTGGGTATTACGAGAATGTGCAAAGGAGTTAAGTAAACCATTATTTTTAATTTTCAAGAAATCCTTGAGTCAAGGGAAACTACCTGATATTTGGAAAAAAGCAAATATAGTCCCCTTATTCGAGAAAGGAAATAGACAAAATCCTCTCAACTACCGACCAGTATCACTGACCAGTGTTGTAAGCAAGGTATTAGAAAAACTTATAAGAAAAGCTTGGGTAAATCATCTAGAAGAACACAGTATGATAACAGAAAGACAGTTTGGTTTCAGAAAAGGAAAATATTGTGTTACTAATCTGTTGAGCTACTATGACAGAGTAACAAACACAATACAGGAAAGGGAAGGATGGGTGGACAGTATCTATTTAGATTTCAAGAAAGCTTCTGACACAGTACCACACCAAAGACTTTTATGGAAACTGTACCATCAAGGAGGAATTTGAGGCAAACTGTTTTGTTGGATGCAAAACTTTCTCATAAAAAGAGAAATGAGGACAGTACTAAGAGGAAACTACTCATCATGGAAAGAAGTGACTAGTGGAGTACCACAGGGTTCGGTGCTGGCACCAATCATGTTTTTAGTGTATATAAATGATATAAACAGTAACACTGGAAATGAGAGCTATCTGAATATATTTGCAGATGATGCAAAAATACAAAGGAGAATTACTAGCACAGACTCTTGTAGGGAGCTACAAGAAGAATGAAATAAACTTCATGAATGGAGTAGTACATGGCAAATGGAATTCAATGTGGACAAGTGTCATGTAATCAAGTTTGGTAAAAGTGGAAAAAGACCTGATTGGGATTATAAGTTAGGAAATAAAACCCTATACACATCAGAAAGAGAGAAAGACCCAGGTGTGATTATCAATAACAGACTATCTCCTGCTTACCACATCAGCGAGAAGGTACGGAACATGTATACACTGCTTGCAAATATGAGAATAGCATTCACATACATAAATGAAGACATGCTAAGAAGGATAATAACATCATTCATTAGACCAACCCTGGAATATGCATCAGTAGTCTGGAGTCCTCATCTTAAAAAGCATATAGACAAGATTGAAAAAGTTCAAAAGGCCGCTTCAAGATGGATACCAAGCTTAAGGGACCTAAGCTACGAAGAAAGACTAAATAAACTGAATCTACCAACACTACAGGAGAGAAGGAAAAGAGGTGACACAATAATGCTATATAAGTGCATATCAGGAAAGGAGAAAATAGACATAAAAGATTACTTAACATATGGAGAAGCATCAGCAAGAGGACACTGCAAAAAACTGCATAAGAAGAGAGGTGATAAAGATGTAAGGAAATTCAGTTTCCCAAACAGAGCAATTGATCAATGGAATGCACTACCGAATGAAATAGTGTGTGGCATAAACAATTCACAAATTTAAGGATATGTACGATAAATATGGTTTAAGACACGGGACAGTACGAGCTTGGCTCATTCCTGCAAAGATACAGTTAGGTAAGAACACACACACACACACACACACACACAAGCAAGGTTAGATTTACTGTTCACCAAAGAACCCGATGTAATAGAATCATTGGAATATCTCTGTCCTTTGGGAAAAAGTGATCACGTGGTCATTGAGTTCCAGATGTTAATAGGAAACGTCGAGCCAAGAGACAAGCTTCATAGACAGGGAAGATACAACTTTGGGAAAGCAGATTTTACAGGATTGAGAAACTTTTTTGAAAATGTGGATTGGAGAAAATTCAGAGAAACAAGAGAGATACAGAGGAAGTGGGATATCTTTCTAGACCTCTATAATTTGGGAGTGGAAAAATTTGTACCAAGAGTAAGAGGGAAAAAAAACAGGAAAAAGGAGTGGTTTAATAGAAGGTGTATGATAGCAAAAAAAGAGAGAGATAAGGCGTGGAACAATTGGAGAAAGAGAGGTACCAACAGAACAAAGGAAGAATATAAAAGAACAAGAAATGAATACACAAGAATACGTAGAGAAGAAGAAAGGAATTTTGAAAAAGGTATAATTGACAAATGCAGGGATGAACCCAAACTGTTTTATAGATTTGTTAATGGCAAACTGAAACAAAAGGAAGGAATCACCAAACTGAAAGTAGAAGGAGAGGTCTTAAGGATGCGGCAATGCAAGCAGAAATAATGAACAAACGTTTCCAGTCAGTTTTCCCTAAAGAACAGGAGCTTGTGGAAGGGGAGGTAGTGATTAGAAATATTCCGGTGATGAAAGATATAAAAGTGGAGGTACAGGTAGTGTATAAATTACTGGAAACTCAAGATGTAAGGAAAGCCCCAGGACCTGATGGAATTTCTAATTGGGTACTGAAGGAATGCAGAGAACAACTGGCGGATAAAATTCACAGCTTAATTGTATGCTCACTGGAAGGGGGGAAAGTGCCAAAAGAATGGAAGAGGGCAAATGTGGTACCAGTTTACAAGGGAGGAAACAAGGAAGAACCCCTGAATTATAGACCAGTGTCTCTAACCAGCATGGTCGCAAAATTGTGTGAGAGAATCCTGAAAGACAGATGGATAAAATATCTGGAAGAGATGAATATTTTGGCTGAATGTCAGTTTGGATTCAGAAGTGAAAGGTCATGTGTTTCTAACTTGTTGAGCTTTTACTCAAGAGCGATTGATGTGGTACAGGAGAGAGATGGTTGGGTGGATTGTGTGTACAGTACTTAGAGAAGGCCTTTGACAAGGTACCTCATAAGAGACTAATGTGGAAACTAGAATATATAGGAGGACTAAAGGGGAAACTTCTGGATTGGATGAGAGATTTTTTGAGAGACAGACAAATGAGGACAGTAATAAAGGAAAAGATGTCTGGATGGAGGGAAGTAACAAGTGGAGTCCCTCAAGGCTCAGTGTTGGCACCAGTAATGTTCCTGATTTACGTAAATGATATGGTAGATGGAGTGAACAGTTATGCTAGTCTGTTTGCTGATGATGTAAAGATCTTGAGGAAGATAGAGGTTGAGGAGGATTGTAAAATACTGCAGGAGGATTTGGATAGGATACACAATTGGAGCCGGACGTGGGAAATGAAATTTAATGTAAAGAAATGTAAAATATTGGAAATGGGTAAAAGTACCAGGAGACCATCACTGAACTATTTTTTGGGTAATGAATTAATCACAAAAAGGAGAGAAGAGAAAGATTTGGGAGTGCTGGTCAAAGATAGTTTGTCACCAGAAAAGCACATTAACAAGATAGTTGGAGAGACTTATAAACTCTTGACTAACATAAGAGTAGCATTTCATTATATGGATGAGGAAATGATGAAAAAATTGATAGTGGCCATGATCCGCCCCAGGTTAGAATATGCAGCGGTAGTGTGGTCCCCACACAAAAAGAAAGATATAAACAAGATTGAGAGAATACAAAGAACAGCAACCAAGATGGTTCCCAGTCTGACAGACCTGTCATACAGAGAGAGGCTGGAAAAACTGGATTTGCCTTCGTTAGAGGAAAGGAGAAAGAGGGGAGACATGATTGTGGTGTTCAGGACCATGGTGGGAGTAGATAAAATTGACAGAGAAGATCTGTTTGTATGGGATAAGAGAGCAACAAGAGGACATGGAATGAAATTGAAAAAGTCAAGCTGCTTGAAGGATATCAAGAAATATAGCTTTCCTTACAGAAGTATAGACTTATGAAATAGCCTGGACAAAGGGATCGTCCAGTCTAAAAACTTAAACGAGTTTAAAGCTAAATTCGACTTATTGAGAAACAGCGACGGAAACCCACGAGCATAGTACATGCCGTGTATATCACAATTAGGTATATTAGGTAAGTACTTAAATATTTGGAACGACTTAGACAAAGAGGTGGTGCATGAGAAAAACATTCATGTGAGTAAAGGTAGACTTGATAAATGTGGATATGGAGACAGGACAACATGAGCATTGCTCAGTTCCTGTATACTACAAATAGGTAAATACGCACACACACAAGGTTAGGGAAATACGAAAGAAGCAAGTCTAGACCTCTAAAGGTAACCTTCCAGAGTATAAACACTGTGGAGGAGATACTAAAAAATGTAAAGAATCTTTTGGAAAAAGAGGAGTTCAAAAATGCATGGATAAAAAGATGCCTAACACAAGAGGAACTGGAATTACTGAAAGAGAAGAGGGAGGAAGCAAAAACAAAAAATGAGGGAAGATCAGAAGAGGAGAAGAGTACATTTTTTTACAAAGTAATAGGACTGCATGTACGAAAGTGGTACATAAACAGGAGGGAATAAAAAGGAGGAAGGTTTTAGAACCATGTCATGACTAGTATATAAACAAGATGATTAAGTTGATGTACTCAAATGTGGATGGAATGGTAACTAAATTTTTAGAGATGAATGATTATGTCAGGGAAAATGAACCACATATAATATGCCTAACTGAAACAAAATTAACACCAAGGATATCAAATGACATACTAAACTTAGAAGAATATAATATATGGAGAAGAGATAGGAACTTAAAAAAAGGAGGAGGAATTATAATATTAACTAAGAAAAATCTAAAAGTCAAAGAAATAGAACTAGATATACCCTTACAAGTAGAACTGATTGCAGTAGAGATCAGTACATCTGAAGAGAAAGTAATTGTAGCAAATTTGTACATGCCACCCAGATCAAACACATGGGAAAGAGACGAATATGAGGACCTGGCAGAGAGTACAATTCAGAGTTTAAAAACATTACTACATAAAATGGAAGAGAAATTGGAAAGAATTATACTAACTGGAGATTTTAATACAAATATAGATTGGAATACTCTAGATATAATAAGCCAAGAAAGCTGTTGGGACCAAAAGCTCCTGGATCTCGTGCAAGAGTTTTTCCTAACGCAACATGTAAGGGAAACCACCAGAAAAAGAGGACTTGATGTACCCTCAATGCGAGATCTCATATTTACTAGGCAAGGAAATGATATTGACTGTTTAATATATCAGCCTCTATTCAGCAAAAGCAACCATGCAGTACTAAATTGCAACTTCAGGATAGCATATGACATAGTTAACAGCAATGAAAGTTACAAAAAGAGTCTAAACTATAAAAAGGGAAATTATCATGACCTAAAGAAGTACTTCTTAGAAATTGATTGGGGAAAGGAGCTTAGAGGACAAGATTTAAATGCTGTATATAAAAAATTCTGTGAATTTTTTGAAATAGGAGTCCAGCAGTACATCCCACAAAACAAAGAAGCAGATAAGAAAATACAGAAATGGTTCAATACAGAATGTAAAAAATCAAAAGAAAGAAGAGATTTGTTGTGGAATAGATACAGAAGACACAATAGTGAAAGGACATATAATAATTTCAAACAGGCAAGAAACGATTATACAAGAATAAGGAGGGAAGCCTAAAAACAGTTTGAGGAGGATATAATAAATAAAAGTAGTGATCAACCGACGCTATTTTACAGCTATATCAGAAGCAAAACCAAAGTAAAATATAAAATATATTCCAATACGGACGAGGGAATCACCTGTACACAAGAGAAGGATATTTGTAAAGCACTATATAAGAATTTCCAATCGGTTTTTTCAGAAGAAAAAAATTTTGAGAGGGACTATGTGGAACATGCATGTCCACACATACTACCAGATATACAAATATCATAAAAAGAAATACAGGAGGAGTTAAGTAAATTAGACAGAGGAAAAGCAAATGGTCATGATGAAATTTCATGTTGGGTATTACGAGAATGTGCAAAGGAGTTAAGTAAACCATTATTTTTAATTTTCAAGAAATCCTTGAGTCAAGGGAAACTACCTGATATTTGGAAAAAAGCAAATATAGTCCCCTTATTCGAGAAAGGAAATAGACAAAATCCTCTCAACTACCGACCAGTATCACTGACCAGTGTTGTAAGCAAGGTATTAGAAAAACTTATAAGAAAAGCTTGGGTAAATCATCTAGAAGAACACAGTATGATAACAGAAAGACAGTTTGGTTTCAGAAAAGGAAAATCATGTGTTACTAATCTGTTGAGCTACTATGACAGTGTAACAGACACAATACAGGAAAGAGAAGGATGGGTGGACAGTATCTATTTAGATTTCAAGAAAGCATTTGACACAGTACCACACCAAAGACTTTTATGGAAATTGTCCCATCAAGGAGGAATTCGAGTCAACCTGTATTGTTGGATGCAAGATTTTCTCATAAAAAGAGAAATGAGAACAGTACTAAGGGGAAATTACTCATCATGGAAAGGAGTGACTAGTGGAGTACCACAGGGCTCAGTGCTGGCACCAATCATGTTTTTAGTGTATATAAATGATATAGACAGTAACACTGGAAATGAGACCTATCTGAATATGTTTGCAGATGATGGAAAAAT
This sequence comes from Coenobita brevimanus, assembly GCF_032717465.1. Taxonomy (NCBI): domain Eukaryota; kingdom Metazoa; phylum Arthropoda; class Malacostraca; order Decapoda; family Coenobitidae; genus Coenobita; species Coenobita brevimanus. The sequence goes on from NC_137035.1 coordinate 7,867,097, forward strand.
ACAAAGGAGAATTACTAACACAGACTCTTGTAGGGAGCTACAAGAAGAATTAAATAAACTTAATGAATGGAGTAATACATGGCAAATGGAATTCAATGTGGACAAGTGTCATGTAATCAAGTTTGGTAAAAGTGGAAAAAGACCTGATTGGGATTATACGTTAGGAAATAAAACCGTACACACATCAGAAAGAGAGAAGGACTTTGGTGTGACTATCAACAACAGACTATCTCCTGCTGACGACATCAGTGAAAAGGTACGGAACATGTATACACTGCTTGCAAATATGAGAATAACATTCACTTACATAAATGAAGACATGCTAAGAAGGATAATAACATCATTCATCAGACCCACCCTGGAGTATGCATCAGTAGTCTGGAGTCCTCATCTCAAAAAACACGTAGACAAGATTGAACAAGTTCAAAGGGCCGCTACAAGATGGGTACCAAGATTAAAGGATCTAAGCTACGAAGAAAGACAAAATAAACTGAATCTACCAATACTACAGGAGAGAAGGAAAAGAGGTGACATGATTATGCTATATAAATGCATATCAGGGAAGGAGAAAATAGACATAAATGATTACTTAACCTATGGGGAGGCATCAGCAAGAGGACACTGCATAAGGCGAGAGGTGATAAAGACATAAGGAAATTCAGTTTCCCAAACAGAGCAATTGATCAGTGGAATGCACTACCGAATGAAATAGTGTGTGCCAAAACAATTCACAAATTTAAGGATATGTACGATAAATATGGTTTAAGTTACGGGACAGTACGAGCTTGACTCATTCCTGTAAAGATACAATTAGGTAAGAACACACACACACACACACACACACACACACACGGGACTCAGAAAGTAGTGAAGATTCGTGGGGAAGTATACTGTTAAATAAAATAATGGACAGTGTAATGACCCAGTGGGTCAAAGAAGAGACAAGATTTAGAGGTGATGACACACCAACAGGACTAGATTTAATTGTAACCAAAGATCCTGATGGAGTTGAATCTCTGAAATATCTGTGTCCTATAGGAAAAAGTGATCATGTAGTGATGGAGTTCCAAACTGTAGAAGGAAATGGGGAGACAAGAGGTGAACTATACAGGCATAGAACATACAACTTTGAGAAAGCAAAATTTACGGGACAGACAATTTTTGGACGAAGTGGATTGGTGAAAGTTCAGGGAAACGAGAGGTATAGACGAAGTGGTATATCTTTATAGACTTCTATTATACGGATGTGGAAAAGAATGTTCCAAACATTAATGGGAAAGAGAACTGGAGAAATGACAGGTTCAACAAGAGATGTATGATTAAAAGAAAAAAAAAAAAGAATAAGTCATGGAACAAATAGAGAAAGAGAGGTAATGGTAGAAAAAAGGAAGAGTATAAAGGAACTAGAAATATATAAGATTATGTAGAGGAAGAAAGGAACTTCAAAAAAAGTATAGTTCGCAATTGTAAGGAAGAACCTAAATTGTTTTATGGGTTTGTTAATGGCATATTTAAACAAAAGAAAGGAATCAATAAGTTGAAAGTAAAAGGAAATATCTATAAAGATGTGCTTATGCAAGCTGAAATAATGAACAAATGCATCCAATCAGTCTTCACTTGAGAAAGAGATTTTGAAGAGGAGGAGGGCGGGACTAGAAATGTAGTGTTAAAAGATGTAAAAATTGAAGTGCAAAAAGTATACAAATTACTGGAAACTAAAGATGTGAGGAAGGCCCCAGGACCAGATGGGATCTCAAACTGGATACTAAAGGAATGCAGAGAACAACTGGTGGATAAATTTCACGGTTAAATTGTCCGTTTTCTGGAAGAAGGGAAAAAGCCTCAGGAATGGAAGAGTGCCAGTGTGGTACCAGTTTATAAAGGAGGGAGCAAAGAAGAACCCCTGAAGTATAGACCAGTGTCCTTGACCAGCATGGTGGAAAAATTGTGCAAGAGAATCCTGAAAGACAGATGGAAAAAATATCTAGAGGAGATGGACATTCTGGCAGAAGGTCAGTTTGGATTCAGAAGTGGAAGGTCGTGTGTTTCCAATTTGTTGAGCTTCTACTCAAGGGTGATAGACGTGCTGCAGGAGAGACATAGTTGGGTGGATTGTGTGTATTTAGATTTGGAGAAAGCCTTTGACAAGGTACCCCAATAGTGACTAATGTGGAAATTGGAACACTAGGAGGACTGAAGGGGAACTTCTTTGAGTGGATGATAGACTTCTTGAGAGACAGACAAATGAGGACAGTAATAAAAGACTGGATGTTTGGATGGAGAGAAGTAACAAGTTAAGTTCCACAGGGCAGAGTGTTAGTGCCCGTAATGTTCCTGATTTACGTAAACGATATGGTAGATGGAATGAAAAGTTAGGCAAGTCAGTTTGTTGATAATGCAAAGATCATCAGGAGAGAAGAAGTTGAAGAAGACTGTTAAATGCTGCAGGAGGACCTAGATAGGATTCATGATTGGAGGCCAATGTGGGAAATGAAATTCAACGCAAAAAAATTTAAAATTGGAAATGGGTAAAAGTACCAAGAGACCATCACTGAATTATTTGATGGGTAATGAATCAATCACAAAAGCAAGAAAGAGAAAGGTTTGGGAGTGCCGGTCCAGGATAGTTTGTCACCTGAAAAACACATTAGCAAGATAGTCAGAGAGACGTATGATCTCTTGACCAACATGAGAGTAGCATTTCATTACATGGGTGAGGAGAAGATGAAAAATTTGATTGTGGTCATGATCCGCCCCAGGTTGGAATATGTGGCAGTAGTGTGGTCCCCACATGAAAAGGAAGATATAATCAAGATCGAGAGAATATAAAGGACAGTAACCAAGATGATCCCTAGCCTTCCAGATCTGTCTCACAGGGAAAGGCTGGAAAAGCTAGACCTGCCTTCCATAGATGAAAGGAAAGGGAGGGCCAACATGATTCCAGTGTTCTTGACCATGATGGATGCAGAAAAAATTGAGAGATCTGTTTGTATGGGATGTGAGACTAACAAGAGAACAAGGAATTAAACTGAAAAAACCAAGTTGCTTGAAGAATAGCAAGAGATATAGGTTTCTGTACAGATTCATAGACCTATGGAATAGTCTGGACAGAGATACTGTTCAGTCTAAAAACTTTAATGAGTTGAAAGCAAAATTTGACGTATCAAGAAACAGAGATGGGACCCCACGAGAGTAGCACATTTCCTGTACGTCACAACTAGGTACGCACACACACACACGCACACACACACACACACACACACACACACACACACACACACACACACACACACACACTCCTGTCTGAATTTTCACTCTCTTTTCCATTCCTTCTCCTTCATCTTCATATCCTCTCATTCTCTCTGTTTCTTCCTTTCCTCCCCCATGTACATCCTTCACATTCCCTCTCTTTTTCATTCCCTCCTTTTCCAATCTTCCACCCCTACTTAGTCTTCCTGCCTGTGTTTCTTGCACCTGCTTTTCCTCCCCTAATGTCATTTTCTTCTCTCTCTATCTCTTCTTTCCCTCTCTCTCTGCTTGTCACAGCTTCTTATCTTCCCTCCCTTTCCCTTCTTTTCACCCTCTTTTCCCTTCGCATCCTCCCTAATGTCTCTCTCTTTCTCCCTCTGTTTACTTCTCTTCCCCCCTCTCTTTTCCCTTTTCTTTTTCATCCCTTCCTCTGTTTCTCACACTTTATCTTCTCTCTTTCCCTCCCTCATCTTTCCATGTTTTCATCCTTTCTCTCCTGCCCTCTCTCTCTCTCTCTCTCTCTCTCTCTCTCTCTCTCTCCCTCTCTTTTCTCTCCTTTTCTCCCACTGTTTTCATCTCTCCCTTCACTTTCTTTCTCTTTCCCTCTCTTTTCTTTCCCTCCCTCCCTCTTCTTTCCCTCCTTTTGCTTCTCATCTCCTACCTCCCTCCATTTTCTTCCCATATTCTCTTTTTTATTCCTTCCCTCCCTACTTATTCTCTGTCTGTCACTCAGTTTTCTTTCCTTCCCCTCACTTTCTCCCTCTCTCCTTCCCCCATTTCCCTTTTCTTCATTCCCTTTTTGTTTTTGCACTCCCTTTGCTTCTCACACTTTATCTTCCCTCCCTCATCTTCTTATATTCTCTTTCATTCCCTTCCTCCCTAGCCTCTCTATCCCACTTTGTTTTCTTCTCCTTTCCCCCCACATTCTCTCTCTCTCCCTTCCCATTGTTCCTTTTCTTCCCACAGCTGGTAGAGAGGGATTAGGGACAGGGGGAGAAGCAAGGGGTTGGATGGAGGTCAGGGAGAGCCACACGCACCACCACATCCATGTTTGGATGCGCACCTTTCAAACCTAGGGAGCGGTAGAGTGTGCGGACTAGCAAAGCGAAAGCCATTTGGTTTGTGGGAATTTTCCCTACTTTCTTTTGTTCGGTGTAGCAAGTTGTCGGCTATTGGTGCACCAGATATCGGGATATGCCTGTACAGTCCTTATGATCCCATACAAAACCTCACTGGTTGATGTACCATTACTGTTTTTGCTTATACAATCACCAACATGTAAGCTTACAGTCATGTGGTTGTTCCAAGATTGCGCTTGAACTTGATCAATATCAGGTGTGTTAGTGGCTGTGATAAAATAGTAGTGTGGTTTTGGAGTTTAGTCAGAAAGTGAAGTTCAGGGAAGTAAAATAATTACTAACTTAGGTAAGTTGGAAACTTGTTTTTAGACATTCTTTGGTGGGTGACCCTAGGCCAAAAATGTGTCCCCACGAAACGCATGTTATAATATAAATTGTTATATTATGGATATTTTCAAACAAATTTTCATCCGTTAATGAGGGCATGCTCTATACCATTCAGATTCATAAGTGCTCTTCCATATTCTTTCACACGGACGTAGTACCCTGCACTTGCAAAACAAGACTTTAACATGTTTATAGAACTGTCCTCCACATAGAACTCCCCCTTAATATCAGGTGTGTGTAACCCAGCCATTGTATTTCATATGAGCATTGTCAAGGGAGTGCAACATATGGACCACCTTCTACCAGACATCTGTATCTTTTATTCACCAAATTACAGATCCAGTACCTGACAACAAACAGTTCATCTCCATTCCAACGAAAGGGAGCTGGCCTCCAGAAATTCTCAGACCTAATCAAGATTGTATTTAGTAAGGATACCTTCACACTGCAGCATATGGAATTTGTTAAACAATGTTATAAGGTGAGTTGGTGTATGCATGTATGTTTGTGTGTGTGTATTTACCTATTTGTAGTATACAGGAATTGAACAATGCTCGTGTTGTCCTGTCTCCATATCCACATTTATCTAGTCTACTTTTACACACATGAACGTTTTTCGCCTGCACCACTTCTTCATCTAAGTCATTCCAAATATTTATGTATTTACCTAATATACCTAATTGTGATATACACGAAATGTACTATGGACGTGTGTTCCCATTGCTGTTTCTCAGTAAGTCAAATTTAGCTTTAAACTCGTTAAATTTTTAGACTGGACAATCTCTTTGTCCAGGCTATTCCACAGGCATATCCCTTACTCCTATAAGGAAAGCTATATTTCTTTATATCCTTCAAGCAACTTGACTTCTTCAATTTCATTCCGTGTCCTCTTGTTGCTCTCTTATCCCATACAAACAGATCTTCTCGGTCAGTTTTATCTACTCCTATCATGGTCCTGAACACTGCAATCATGTCTTTCCTCTTTCTCCTTTCCTCTAAGAAAGGCAAATCCAGCTTTTCCAGCCTCTCCGCAGGAGCAAGTGCGAGAGGTCCGAAGGGCCCATGAGCACTTGTTATTGCTAATGCAAACTTTTTATCGTGTACAAGCAATTAGCAAAACATTTCAAACTAGGGGCAGTTGATTCAACCCACACTAACCCCTTTAGTGCACGATGTTTCCTTAACCGAATAAAACTATCTGGCGAACATGAATAAAGTATCCCATAAAATATAGTACTGGGTTGAAGGGCTAGAATAAGCGGTTTATCATGGTGCCCTTACCTGAACTTCACTCACTCCTCCCTTACTAAGTACACCCACTCCACACTCACACATACACCCACACATACACACATTGGGTTGCATTCACTTATGCCGATTATGATGGCTTTGCAAGGGCAGCAATGAGGCAGAGGGCGAACAGATCGATCCCCCTGATCAGCAGTGTGGCAGAGAGGGTGACCGGGATCAGTCGCTCTTGTCGCTTTGTCAGCTGTGAATACAACAAGAATGGCGGACACTGCCATGAATGCCCGTCTGGCACTGCTAATTTCAAATATTGTATTATCTACTCTGTAAGTCTTATCCCATTTTCATAACATAGTACTGTAAGTGGCTGATCCTTGAATCAGCACTGCTAAAGTACGTCAGTCACGGCTGAAAAACACAGTGTAGCTGTAATTTCAGACAGTACTGTTCAATGCTGCAGTTGTTTTTCCTGTTTTTCTCAACCAGTAATAAAAGACTGTTTTCTTTTACAATACTCTTGTCTTGAATGAAACAAAATACCAGCGAGAGAAGCCAGCCAAACAAGGGTGATCGTATTTCCATATGGGACAAAATGATTTATAATGACTCAGCAGGCTCTCAAGCCAATCTCACTCCAGTATGATTGCCTTGCTACTTAGTGATTGGATGACAAGTGAAGTTGATCATGATTGCCTTTCAGAAGGTTAGCAGGCAGTTCATCAGTGATCATGTTAACATATGACTGGGTGAATGCTAGGCGCTAAACTGCTAAATTGCTTCTCTGCTAAAATGCTGTAATTTCAAGCAGTATTGTTTAATGTTGCAACTGTTTTTCCCATTTTTCATTAACAGTAATATAAGACGGTTTCCTTCTATGATATTCTTGTTTCAAATGAATCAAAACATCAGTAGGAGAAGCCAGCCTAACAAGGGTTATTGATTTTCCTTATGGGACAGACTTCTGTTACAGTGACTCAGCAGTCATGCTAACCAACATCTCCAGTTAGGGAATACCCTTACTAGTTACTGAGTGGATGGCAAGCAAAGTGATCATGATTGCATTTCGAAAGGTTAGTAGGGAGTTCACCAGTGATCATGTTAGCCTGCTAGAGTAGGGTGAATGCTAGATGCTAAATTGCTAAACTGTTATACCGCTGAACTCCTAGACCGTCACATGGCCAGTTGTAAACAAATCCTGAGTGTTCTCTTCTTGAACTTGGGTGTTTCTGATTGTAAAATATGAGTATATACACAAGTGAATATAACTTTTTACAATAAATCAAAGGTCTTTATACTCTAGAAAATACTTGTGACTGCCAAGCAGTGAGATGATCTCTATCTATCTATCTATTGCCAGACACCTCAATCCTGTTCGGGGTGGCCACAAACAGATCGCCTCCACGTCGCCGTCCCCTGCCATTTCACTGCCCTGCTCCCAACTCACACCCCCCTTTCTCATATACGTCTCCACCCCATCCCTCCATCTCATCCTCGGCCTCCCCCTCCCTCTCCTCCCCTCCACCTCACTCACATACTCTCTCTTCGTCAGTCTTTCACCCTCCATCCTCTCCACATGGCCAAACCACCTCAGGGTGTTCCTCCTAACGCATCCTATCACATCCACACCACAACGCTCCTTTATATCCTCATTTGTCATCCAGTCTCTCCATGTGACTCCACAGGCTCTTCTTAACTCCTTAACCGCGGGGCGTCACTTTCGTGACGCTTGAGCGCAATGGATCATACCGCGGGGCATCACTTTTGTGATTCTGTGTTATTTTGAATTATCCCGGGCTTTCAAGTGGTGGCTTCTATCATCTATCAGTACTGCCAATGTCCAACACTAGTCAGCACTCCAAATCTCATCTGTACTCCCATCCATTGTTGACATTTTAGTGATTTTCCCCCGTTCCTGACTCCCCTCCCTACCTCCCCTCCATTACCCTGTCCTCTCACCTCCCCAGCTGCGCTGCGCTAAGCAAATCTCCCCCGGATTTTTCCACAGATTTCATCCATTGAAATAAGCCCTATGCCCTATACTTACAAAATAATATATACCAAAAAAAAATAAGGTAAGTGATAGTGGTATACACCAGGAATTGGCTAATTATCACCTGACAACACCTCACATGCATTCATTCGCTACATTACCACAGTAATTTCCCCTTTGAACTATGCCTTTTAATCTATTTCTGTAATAAAAATATATATCAGAAAGGAAGGGAGAAGCCTAAGTGACATTTACATTCACCTGGAACTTCCTGTTTCTTTATGTATTGCCGAGATTTTCTCTCAATAATTTATTAGCTTGTAAGTTAGCAGCTGTCAGCCCCATTGTCACTGTCAACCCTTGCCTTCTCAGATAAGCCGCGGCATTTAGTTTCTTGTCCTCCGCTGTGGTCAAAGCATGTCGCACTCACGCCCCGCCATTTCTGCTGCTTCTGCGCCCATTGCAAAGGGCCCTGTGACCTCTACACCCAGAAAAGCTCGTGAGGAAGGCAGGAAAGGACTAAGTGACTCTTCAGTGGAACGTGAACTAGCGGAATTATCAATGGTGATGATGGATGGTGATTTTGACCCTTCGGGGGATTCGTGTGATGAGCCAGGTAAGGAAATTGTGCCAGAAACTACTAGTACGAGTGCTTCAGTGTCCCAAGTTATCCCTAGCTCCAAGGGAAAGGAGCCGTTAGTGCAGCAAGGGAAGGAATTTGGGAAGGGAGTGAAAAGGCGGTGGGTTAGCCCCGGAACAATGGCCCCACGTGACCCAGCCCGCCATGAGTCCCGAGTTGATTCACCTCCCCGTTCCCCAAGCCCCACTTCACTCATTTCTTCCTCTTCTTCTGCTGAATTATCTCCGGAGTCTTCGTCATCGGAGTCACCACCAGCATCAACAGTGAAGGCAGGCCGTAGAGGAAGAGGTAAATCCCTGACCCGTAAAAGTAGAGTTGGTAGTAGAGTAAGGGCTGCTAGTGCTGTACGGCAAACCCAGGGTCAGTGCGAGTGACCTTGAACGTGATAAATCTGCCTCACAGCCACCCTCCACCCTCACCCACCCTACACCGCCAGGACAGGGAATCCTGGACGCCTTGGCGTGGACGGAAGGGTCCGATTTTGTCCCAGAATATCTCGATTTTGACGAGAGTTCCTCAGGAGTACAGCCTGCCTTCACTGTTGACGAGGATGCTGAGTGTGTGGACTTCCTTTTGGCCCTCCTCAATGACGAAGTCATGCGGCACATATGTGATGAGACCAACAGGTATGAATCACAATGTGCTGCAAGTGGTACAGGTGCAGCCAAGATGCAACAGTGGTCCATGCTGGGAGTGCAGGAGCTGTGTGTGTTCTTTGCCCTCATGCTTCTTATGCCACACTCAAAGAAGCATGAGTTGGAAGAATACAGGTCCATGGACCCCTTACTACCCTCACTCACCTTCAATAAGTACATGGCCAGAGATCACTTCCGGAACATCATGGGAAACCTGCACTTTGCTGACAACGATGTACCTTCCCAAACCAACCCACTCTGGAAGATTCAGGAGATTCTGAGCAGAATGAAGGATAAGTTTATGTCATTCTTCCACCCCTTTCAGAAGGTTGTCATTGACGAATCCTTGGTTTTGTTCAGAGGACGTCTTAGGTTTGTGCAGTACATTCTAAGCAAACGCCATGGCTTTGGAATCAAGTTCTTTGTACTGTGCGACTGTAAGACGGGGTACATCCTTGACTTCGTTATTTATTCAGCCAGCACTGTTGATTTTGATAAAACACACCCCCTTGGCTTCTCAGGCTGTGTAGTGAAAGTGCTCCTTGAAAGGTATTTTGGTGGGAATCATGTTCTGTATACAGACAACTATTATACAGCACCGAAACTTGCCAAATACCTTTCAGAGCATGGCATCGGCTCCTGCAGCACTGTGAAGAGTAATCGTGCCCACTTCCCTAAATTCCCAGAGGCATGAACCTCGCAGCGAGGAGACGTGCACCTACGCAAGTCTGAGAAGATGCTGGCAATACAGTGGCATGACAAGAGGGTCGTGCACATACTCACCACCGTACATAAGGGGGAAATGACAGACTGTGGGAAGGTCGACCGTAGGACAGGCGAACCTGTGAGGAAACCTGATGCTGTGTTAGACTACAGTATCAACATGTGGCTGGTGGACAAGTCCGACATGATGATTGGAGAGATCGACTGCCTCAGGAAGAATACTAGGTGGTACAGGAAAGTTTTTCTGCATCTCATAGACATGACGATGCTGAACGCCTTCATCCTGTACAAGATGAAGGTCAAGCCACCCAAGTCCCTCTCCCTGAGGTTGTTCGCCAGGACTTGTGTTCAGCAGCTGCTTGAAAGATATGGTAGGGTGCCAGCAGCAACTCCAAGGCGCCATCCAGTAACACTTCCCGACAGACTTGAGCAGAGGGCGTACATGGATCGGCACAGACTGGTGCAAATGCCTGCCACAGGCAAGAGGAAGGCTGCGATCCGCAGGTGCCAGGTGTGTGCACATACCACCCGGCGCACACCTGAGCACAAACGCACCTCTTGGCAGTTTGCTGAGTGCCAGGTTCCCCTCTGTGTTACCTGCTTCTTTGATTACCACAGCCAGAAGTAGTTCTAAAAGTGCAAGTGGGAAAGGAAAATAATGTGTAAATAGCAAGTGAAAGCAATGGATGTACAGTACATATGATTGAACAGTGTATTATAGTTTTATGTTACTGAAAGTGACAGTGAATAACATAGTGTAAGTAAAATAGAAGTGTAAATATTGAAAATACAATAGAAAATGTAAATAGAAATTTAAGTGATTAGTAATATAAGAATATGAGTACAAATACTTCATGTTATAACAGTGAAAGTGAATCCGTGGCTCTCTACGTATTTTACTGAATGAAAAATTGAATGACTTCAGTGACAATAAACTGATATTACTGAAGGAAACGTATGGATAAAGACTCTAGATATATATAAGTGTTAAATAGTAATAGAAATATAAAGTGTGAGGGGTATTATGAATAATAAATGACAGAATACCAACAGCGAACTAACGCAAGTGGGAAGGTCATACGCGCTCGTTATTTTCATTGGTTTCACAGTGGGTTTGTTTTGGAGTATGGATCCCAAACTACTTGAAAATCATAGAGTAGTGTTTATAGTATTAATATCTGGCTGTGGTAATCATATTACGGGTTGTCGGGAAGTGTAAAGTGGAGACTTCGTTACCCAACTTCAGAGGTCTCCACAAGTCCTATGGTAATCGACGAAGGCTCAACAAACATCCCAGGAGGGAGCTGAAGGTATGTTCCATATGCATATATAATTTTAATATTCTAGGACTAATAACTGATTTTTGGCATATATTTTTTGAGAGTCTGTCGGAGCCTGAATAACCCCGTGGGACTCTCAAAACATTGGGAAACATGCCCGCGATGTAAGGGTTAAATAACTCATTTCCACTGCTCTCACTCTTGACTTGTGCCCTTCCAACAACATCCAAGCTTCACTTCCATACGTTAGAGTTGGTATCACAATACTGTCATGTAGTAACTTTTTCATATCCAAGCTCACTTCCCTGTTTTTTATCACTGCTTTCAAGGAACCAGCAACCTTTCTTCCCTGCTGTACCCTTTCAAGCACTTCACCCTCCAACCTCCATCCTTACTCATCACACTACCCAAGTATGTAAACGTACTCACATTTTCCAATTCCTCACCATCCAACCTCTCTGTACAATCACTGACTTCACCTCTGTCAAAGACCATCACTTTACGTTTCCCTACATTCACCTTTAGATTACGTTTCTTACACACTTTTGCAAACTCATCCACCAAGCCTTGCAGCTCCCCTTCGTCTTCACTCAACAACACAGTATCATCTGCAAACAACAGTACAGGGAGTTTCCAAACACTATCCTCTCTCACCAGGGCCACTCCAACATCCACTACCCTACCTTGTACCTCTTTTATTACTCCATCCATGTACAGATTGAACAACTATGGAGACATGACGCATCCCTGTTTCAACCCAACTTTCAAAGAGAAAAATTCACTTAGTTCACCATCCACACACACTGCAGCCTTAGCACCATCGTACATACTCTTCACAGCATTCAACAACTTCCCATCTACTCCATATATTCTTAATACTTTCCACAATCCTTGTCTATCCACCCTGTCATATGCTTTCTCCAAATCCATGAAAGCTGCATACAACTTCTTTCCCTTCTCTAGAAACTTTTCCACTAAATATCTAAGGATGAATATCTGATCTACACAACCTCTTCCCTTGCTAAAGCCTCCCTGTTCTTCTCCAACTAATTCCTCTGTTATTTCCCTAACTCTGTTAATAAGTATCCTACCATACACTTTTCCTATTATACTAAGAAGACAAATGCCCCTATGATTACCACACACTTCTTTTTCCCCTTTTCCTTTGTACAAGGGAATAATTATACATGACTTCCAATCCCCTGGAACTCTACCTTCCTCCCAGGCCAATCTGCACATCTTCCACATCCATTTTAGTACTCTCTCACCCCCATGCTTCAACATTTCACCACACACTCCATCAGTTCGTGGGGCTTTCCCCAATTTAACTTTCTTCATTGCTTCCACAACTTCTATCCTACTGATTTCTTCCTGTCTTCTCACCTCCCTCCTTCTCCCAGCCATTCCCCAGCCACTTATACTCGCATCACTTCCATCCTGTATGTTCAACAATTCCTTAAAGTGTTCTCTCCATCTGCTCACTTTTTCTCCCTTCTCCACTAGTAATCTACCATTTTTATCTTTCACTCCCCTACGTACTTCACTTCCACCCTGTCTTATTCTCTTCACCTCTTTCCAGAACATTTTCTTACAGTCCCTCCACTTTACACTCAAATTCCTTCCAAATTCCTCATCAACTCTCTTCTTACTCTCTCTTACTAATCTTTTCACCTTTATCCTTCTTTCTACATATAACTCTCTCTTCTGCCTCTCAACTTCTTCCACGCCCATATTTCTCATCCATTCATTGTATGCTTTCTTCTTTTGTGCCACAGCCTGTCTCACCTCTTCATTCCACCACACTGTTTCTTGCACCCCCCTCTGTCTTCTCTTCCTTCCACACACCACATCACATGCTGCACATGTTTTTTCTGTGAATATCCTGCACACAGCTTCCACATCCCCCATCTGCTCCATTTCATATTTGCCCAATCGTTCCTCCACTTCTCTCATATATTCTGCCTTGTTCTCATCCTCTTGTAACCTTTCCACTCTCCTTGCAAATACTCCTTCTTCCCGTCCTTCCCTTCTTCTATTTCTCCATCTTTTTTGGTTCTTTATTCTGGCCACCACCAAGTAGTGGTCAGAAAGTCCACTCCCCCAACCTCTATAAGCTCTTGCATCCATTACACATTTTCGCATCCTTTCATCCACACACACATAATCAATCATTGCCTTCCTTTCATTCAGTTCACCACCCACCCTTCTCATCACTCGCCATGTATACCTTTGGACCATTTGTATAAATGAGATGATCATTTGTATAAAAGATTGTTCTGAATGGAGCCAAGCGAACCTGTCTAGTCTGGCCTCCAGGGTGCACTGGGATATTTCTAGGTAATTTTGAGACAAGAAAGTGCATCTTATACCCCATGAAATATGGTACTTTCTTGGCCAGTGTTTGTGGTATCAATTACCGATACCAATAGCTAGGTAGTTTCGTAATTAATACTTTTTCAGTACGATGAACTACCCCAGAATTTAATGAAATTACTCAGTGGGCTCACTCTGGGTTAATTATATTGTGACTAGTTTAGGGGAGTGTGAGCACCCATTCAGTGCACTAATAAATCTTATAAATCATCACTTCTCCGTGAAATACAGTAGTCCCTCATTTATCCGGATGTGTTAATTACCTAGTTGCTGGATCTTGGCTCTATTAAACCATTATCTGAATTTACTTGCTATTATATGGATGTAACACTCTGCAAGAACTTCGGCTGGTTAGCCGACATGTTCAAACATTCTGTATCGTGGCCACTGGGCTTGACCCATGAGTGGGAAGTAGGCCGTAACCACAACCAGGGCTAAAATATCCGTCCGCCCTAGTACTGAATGGTAAAAGTCGCGCACTCTTCCGATCACTCCTAGTGAACCTCCAGCACCAAAGTAATACAACTGTACCCCTGAGCGGTGTCAGAATGTCCGTACGCATCCCCATCGAATGTCCAAAGTTTCACGGCCACCGAACTAAGTCTTTCCTAACTGCCACTGAGAGTGTAACACAGACCGCAGACCATGAGTACATGTTCTTTGACAGTGGCCATCTGCCTCTTTACCGAATGACCAAAGTCGCTGTGTGTTGTGTTTCCACATGGCCACTGGGCGTCCAACAGACCACAGGCCATGAGTAAATGTACGGTCAAAGCACCTGTCCTCCTCTTGACAGAAGGGTGAAAATCCTTCCCACAGCCTCTCTTCACCCTCCCCTCCCATCCCTCCATATCCTCCTGGCTCCCCCCCAACTTCCTCAGTCCATACCCTCTACTGTGATGATTACACAGACTTTTGAGTTTTTACATTTTTTGGCAATTTATTCGACTACTATTGGTCGTATAGAAATTCCACAAAATCCACGAGGAAGTTCATAAAATTCTGCGGCTAGACATATACTTAACTCTTGGAAGGTGCTGGCAAGATTTTGCACTAGGGTGGTGGAAAGTTATATGAAGGTAAGTCTTACTCCTAAACGCTTTATGCTCACTGCATTCTTGTACTTTTACTTATCAGTTTTCTGTGTTTTTATTAGCTTATCTTATAAACACCAGCAAAGATGATGGGATACCATTTATACCAGTATAACCAATTTATGGTGGCATATTTGGCCGTGGAATTTTTTTTTTGAACCCCAGGAGCAATCACTCACCACGGATAACTGATTTTCAAACCATTTTCAGTTTTTTGTGGATATTTTGTTGTTTAGGCATTGTTTTCTTGATGTGTAGCATTAATATGAATAATCCTATATGTGTTTTGATGTCTCAGTGTGGAAGGACGACCAGAAACTTGCCAAAATTAGGAGGGTACTGTACATACATTAGTGTATAGGTTTTTTTTTTTTTTTTTTTTTTTTTTTTTTTTAAACCATTACTTTGAGTATTCCTATGTGTGTTTTGTTGCCTAAATAGGACAGATTGACCTGAAAACAGTGCCAAAATTAGGATGGGTACTGTACATACGGTAGTGTATTGTTCAGGTGTTTTTTAGTTTTCAGTTTTGTTTTGTTTTTTTCATAGTTTTCTTGGTGTTTAACTTTATTTTGGATATTCATATGTGTGTTTTGATGTCTAAATCTGGCAGATTGACCTGAAACAGTGCCTAAGTTCCCACCATCACTAACTCAAGAGTTGCCACTGATCGCCAGCTAGTTCAATATGGAAGTCGGGCTACTCATGCAGGGACCACAGAAGTCGAATATCTTTAAAATTCTTTCCTGTGATAGTTATTGACACCGTACATAAGCTCTTCATGATATTATTCTTTAGTTGTTATACTAATTTCCTAGATATGGTTTAATGTGATAAATGCAGGAAAACGTTACTATAGAAGCCGTGAAAGCACACCGGGTGTGACAGCATTCATCACATATTTACAAGTCTCTAGCTGCACCTTTTGTTTGAAACCCATATAATTTAGTTTTCAAAAGAACAATGCTTCATCTCCAAAATGCTGAAGAAAATCTGCACGGTTTTTCATATGAAAATCGTACAATGTTTAAAGCCGAAATCGTGCAGAGACGAGACTGCTGGCCGAAATCCGACGATGCCGAGGGCTCCAAAATACCATACAAAAAGTCAGTGCAACACACCGGTGGTGTACCCTGAACAGGGTATTCCTCTAGACTTCAGGAAAAACTTCAGTCTAGGCACTGTCCATTTTTCTGTGCAACGGTTTTCCATGATCTTTGTACAGCAGGTCCACCGGGGCAGCAAACACACGTGAGTTTCTTATTGTTTGTGATTGTAACGTACGATCTTCAACCGTGTCGAGCTAATAATTCTTAATGGAGAATGTTACATATTTCTCTGAACATATTTATTTTTGTTTTGATGGACAAACACATGAAATGGATGTAAAATAAAGCTCATCGATATTTAAGGAAGGAAAGAATAGTAACTGTCCCAAAACAGAGATGGTAGACTCTGCTCACCAATTTTGATTCTATTTGACAATATTATAGGCTCTCTTCTCTGTAACAGTGAGTAAAATAATGTTGTTATAATTTCTCCCTTCCTTTTAGTGACACAGAGGGCACACAAAATGAACGGGGTTTAGTTGACCGACTTTGAGGTCGAAAATTAAATAATCTGGTGAAGAGTGGCAGTTTTTCCTCGGTTAATGACACTGGGAATTAGGAGGGGTACTGTACCTATATTAGTGTATAGGTAGGGTATTTTTTGGTTTTCATTTTTATTCTTTTTTTGCATGGTTTTCTTGGTGTTTAGCATTACTTAGGATATTCCTAAGTGTGTTTTGATGTTTAAATATCCCTGAATGACCGGAAAACACTGCCAAGGTAAGTAAGAGTACAGTACTGTACAAATAGGTTAGGTATAGGATGGAGGCTGCATATAGGTAGGGTCTCGTAATAGTAGGGGGGAATATCTTTCATTATCCGGATGTTGCCTGTACCTGGATATGCCCTTGGCTCTATTTTGTCGTGATAAACAGTTGATTACTGTAGTATTTTTTATAAATGTTTTCAGTTAATTTTTTTTTTTTTTTTTTTTTTTTTTCATGCAAGAAATAAGGAACCAAAGGCCAGGAGCCCACAAACCGTTCCTTCCAAGAAAAAAACAAAAACAATACAAAAGAGAGCCAAATTCAAGATCCATTCATTTTGAGATGCCTGAACACACTGCATTTGAAAGACTGGAGATCATAGGAAGTAGGAAATAGAGGGAGACAGTTCCAGAGTTGACCTGTTGCATAAATGAAAGACTAGGAATAACGGTTAACTCTTTCATTAGAGAGTTGGACAGAAAAGGGATGAGAGTTTGTTGCTAGATCGGTGCTATGCACCCGTTTTATAGGTGGAGGAATGCAAGCAGACAATTCGGAGGAGCAGTGACCATTGAAGTAGCAATACAAAAGAGATAAAAATGCAACAGTGTGGCAAAGAGACAGAGGTTGAAGGAAGCCAGTAAGAGGAGGAGAGTTAATGAGGCAAAAGGCATTTGACTCCACCGTATTGAGAAGAGCTGTGTGTGGGGAGCCTCCCCACACGTGAGAGTTGTACTCCTCACAGGGGCGAATAAAACCCGTGTATAAAGTCAGCAACTGTGCAGGGGAGAAGGTATGGAGTCGGCTTAGCACACTGATCTCTTGGAAGCAGATTTTACAAGAGATATGATATGATCTTTCCAAGATAAGTCCCGAGTGAATGAAACCCCAAGCATGTTCAAGGATGCTGCAAGATTGAGCTGGATACTATTAAGCATTAGTGGGTACTCCTGTGGAAGATTGTGTCGGGTTGATAAGTGTAAAAACTGAGTTTTCTGATGCATTAAAAACAACCAGATTATTTTTGCCCCAGTCAGAGATACAGGCCAAGTTAGACATTAGGTGTGCCATAGCCTCATCCCTTGTTTGTTGAAATAACTGCTGAGATGGATGTTATGAGAACTGAACGGAAAGATGAAGGGTGGAATCATCAGTGTACGAGTGGATAGGGTTAGATGTGCAGCTTAGAAGGTCATTGATGAATTAAAGGAAGAGAGTTGGTGATAGAGCCCTGAGTTGATAGATCAGAACGATGGCCGTCTCCAACAGTGGCTATAGAACGACCAGATAGGAAGCCATAGATGAAGGCACAGATAGAAGGATAGAAACCGTAAGAGGGCAGTTTGGATATTAAAGACTTATGCCAGACTCGATCGAAAGCCTTTGAGATGTCAAGTGTAATGGCAAAGCTTTTGCCAAAGTCCTGAAAGCTTGATGACCAGGAGTCTGAAAGGTAGGTGAGAAGATTGCCAGTGGAGCGCCCCTGATGGAACCCATACTGACAATCAGAAAGAAGTTTGTGATAGGAAAGATGCTATAAAATTTTTCTGTTAAGACTCAAA
Source organism: Coenobita brevimanus (assembly GCF_032717465.1). NCBI lineage: Eukaryota > Metazoa > Arthropoda > Malacostraca > Decapoda > Coenobitidae > Coenobita > Coenobita brevimanus. The sequence continues at coordinate 7,885,173 of NC_137035.1, forward strand.
AACTTTTGAGACACAGGATGTTAATGCAATTGGTTGATAGTTAGAGAGTTTGGAATGGTCACCCGTTTTTGGGACTGGCTGAATGAGAGCAAACTTCCAGCAAGAAGGAAAGGTACAAGTTGAAAGATAAAGGCGAAAGAGTTTACGTAGGCAGGGTGTAAGCACAGAAGCACAGTTCTTGAGGACAACGGGAGGGACTCCATCAGGCCCATATACCTTGTTAGTATTAAGGCCAGTGATAGCAGAAAATACATCAGCTGAAGAAATTTTAATGTCAGCCATGAGGAGGCCAGAGGGGGTAAGTGATGGAGGAACAACACCGTCTAAGTTGGAATTGGAGATGAATGTCTGAGCAGAGAAATCTGCTTTATCAGTAGAAGAAATAGCTACTGAACCTTCAGTGCAGAGATGAGGAGGGAAGGACGATAAGGTAAAACTTTTCGAAAGGTTTTTGACGAGGTGCCAGAAGGAGTGGGAAGAAATCGACTTGGATAGTTGAGAGCATTTAGTATGAATGATATTATTTTTAGAGAGAGAAGAACAGACTAAGCACATTTCCCGGCAGAAACATAAACAAGATGTGATTCAGGGGTTGGTTGGCTCTGGTACCTTTTATAGGCCCTCTCCTCAGTGTGGATAGCATTAAAACAAGCGTGGATAAACCAAGGCTTTCTTGCATTAATCAAAGGATATGAGAAGGGAATGTACAGTATGTTTCCATGCCTGAGAGAATAACCTCCATAATGCACAAAGCACACTCAGATGGCCCCTGGCCATGGAAGCAGTGATTTATCCAGGGAAAATCAAAGAAGTACTGCCTGACAGCCTCTCAATCAGCAGCTCCAAGGTGCCACAGTCGACATTTCTTTTGGGGGCCCACAAGTCGTACCGGAGCGATAGAAGAGGTCAAGGTAATAAGATTGTTATCGGAGGAGCCCAACGGAGAGAAAAATTTAACAGCATAAGCAGAAGGATTAGTTGTAAAGAAGAGGTCTAGTATGTTGGCGCTCTCTCCAAGACGGTCAGGGATACGGGTAGGGTGCTGTACAAGCTGCTCTAGGTCATTAAGGATAGAAAAGATGTATTCATGTTCACCAGGTGGACCAGGGAAAGGAGAGGAGAGCCAAAGGAGGTGGTGAACATTGAAATCTCCTAGAATGGAGATTTCAGTGAAAGGAGAAGTGGATAGAATGTGTTCCATCATAGAAGTAAGATAGTCGAAGAATTTTTCATAGCCAGTAGAATTTGGAGATACGTAAACAGTGCAGAAATATTTAGTCAGAGAATGACAGGAAAGCCAAAGCCAGAGAGTAGAGAATTCAGAAGAATCAAGTTGAGGATCACGTGAGCAAGATAAGTCGTTGCATACATATACACAACAGCCACCTTTAGCTTTGAAATGAATTTAAAGTAAAGGGGAAACAGAAAAGGGTTTGCTGTCAGTTGCCTCAGACAGCTGAATGTCTGTCAAGAAGAGAAGGTGGGGTTTCGAGGAGGAGAGGTAGTGTTCGACATAGAAAAAGTTAGGGGAAAGGCCATGAATGTTGCAGAAATGAAGAAGTGAGTCAGATAGTGGTCCCAGGCATCTCGCTCAGTCATCACCGGGAAAGGGGTGGATAATTGGAAAGTCTGTTTTAGTCTGTCTATCAATCTATCTATTGCCAGACGCCTCAGTCCCGTTCGGGGTGGTCACAAACAAATCGCCTCCACGTCGCCCTGCTCCCAACTCACACCCCCCTCTCCCATATACCTCTCCACCCCATCCCTCCATCTCATCCTCGGCCTCCCCCTCCCTCTTTGCCCCTCCACCTCACTCACATACACTCTCTTTGTCAGTCTTTCACCCTCCATCCTCTCCACATGGCCAAACCACCTCAATGTATTCCTCCTGACGCTTCCTATCACATCCACATCCACACCACAACGCTCCTTTATATCCTCATTTGTCAGCCTGTCTCTCCATGTGACTCCACAGGCTCCTCTTAAATAACTCATTTCCACTGCTCTCACTCTTGACTTTAGTACTCACGGTAATCAAAATCCAGCCATCAGCATCAATGCTTGCAGATAAACAGTTAGTATCGGAAGTACAGTATCAATATTTTCGTACTGATACTGCCACCACTAGTGATTACACTAGCCACTAGACCACATGGGATTACTGTACACCAATTAGAGGCTAATGGGTTATGGCACCTGTCCACCATTCAGTGGGTGGTAAGTACTGTTTAGTTTCGTTTTTGAAGGGTCCAGCATGCTTGCATGTGTTGGCCTTGATCACGTAATGGCGGCTTTCCATGCTTCTCGGTCTATGGGAGCTTCCCTGTTCAGTCCCATAACCTGAGGTCACACTTAATGACCTCGTCCCTCGTCTTTTTAGGTCTACCCCTTCGCATCCCCACCCCCAGTATTAATGCTTCTCACTTTCTGCACCCAATTATCATCCCTCATCCTCTCCATTTGCCCAAACCACCTCAGTCTACCTCTCCTTATCACAGCACCAATACACTCCAGACCCATCCTACCTCTCAATTCTTCCGTCATAAACCCAGCCCCCCTTAGCCTTGCATGCAGGGATGCACTGCACATTGATCAAATCATTGTCATGTCTGTACATTTAAGCCTGCAAATATCCTCTTCCTTTACTCCCCAGATCTCACTATCATACAGTCTTACATTCCTTGCACATGCTGCATATAAAGGTCCCTTAGCACATGGGGAGGGCCCTAACATTGTCAGGAGAGGCAACAGCTCCCTGCGCTTCTTCCAACTGCTTCTCACCCTAGCCACAAAGCTAGCTCCATCCCCACTTCCAGCACACAACATGTCTCCCAAATAAAACTCTTCCACACACTCAAGAGACTCACCAGCATGATCAGTCCTTTCACACCTGACAATCTCCACCTGCTCTCCCGGACATGCCGCACACATGAAATCGCATTATCTTGCAGTCAGCTTCTAATACGACTTCTTTTCTTATGCACCTACTTATCACAAACACTGTGCAAGATGGAATTACTTCCCCATGCCCCTGTGGCAGATTGCACATGGCCACTCTCCCACCTTTTTGACAGTACCGCCACCAACCCTAGATATCATTACTTTTGTTTTATCTGCATTAACCCTTAATCCCTTGTGCCCCATACCATCTCTCCACTTCCTAAGTCTTTCCTCCACCTCCCTTTCCTTATCTGCAATCAACACCAAATCATTAGCATACAACATCTCCCACAGAAGTCCATTTCTGAAGTCGCATGAGAGGGTTTTAAGTACCATAATAAACAACAAGGGACTCAAACCTGACCCCTGATGCACACCAGCATTCACAGGAAACTCATCATGCAAATCTCCATTCACTCTTTACCTGGTTGCAAGCACTCACATACATGGCCATAACCACCGTAAGCAGCCACTCCTGCATCCCAAGCTTTCTCATTGCCCATTTCACCACCTCTTTAGGGATTTTGTCAAAGGCCTTCTCCAAGTCAACAAAAACAAAGTTAATTTTTTTTTTTTTTTTTTTTTTTTTTTTTTTTTAAAGGCTTCAACATGCTTGCATGTGTCGGCCTTGGTCACTTAATGGCGGCTCTCCACACTGCACAATCCATTGCAGCCTCCCTGTTCAGTCCCTTAACCTTGAGGTCACACTTAATTACCTCGTCCCATGTCTTTCTCGGTCTATCCCTCATAACCCCACCCCCAATATTAACACTTCTCACCTTCCTCACCCAGTTATCATCCCTCATCCTCTCCACATGTGCAGACCATCTCAATCTACCTCTCCTCATCACAAGACCAATACACTCCAGTCCCATTCTACCTCTGAACTCTTCCATCGTAAACCCAGCCCCTCCAGGCCTTGGATGCAGGGATGCACTGCACATCCACCTAATCATTGTCATTTCTGTACATCTGAGCCGGCGAATATCTTCCTCCTTCACTGCCTAGGTCTCACTACCATACAGCATTACACTCCTAACACATCCTGCATACAAAGACCCCTTAGCACGTAGGGAGAGTCCTCTCAATGTCAGGAGAGGCAAGAGCTCCCTGAACTTCTTCCAACCACTTCTCACCCTAGCCACAGAGCTAGATCCAGCCCCACCTCCAGCACACAGCATGTCTCCCAAATAACAAAACTCTTCCACACATTCAAGAGATTCACCAGCAAGTTCAATCCTTTCACGTCTGACAATCTCCACCTGCTCACCCCGACACGCCGTACACATAAAATCAGCATTATCTCGCAGTCTACCTCTGATACCACTACATCTCTTATGCATTCATTTATCACACACATTGCACAAGATGGAATTACTTCCCGCGCCCTTGTGGCAAACTGCACATGGCCACTCTCCCTCGTCTTTGACAGTACCCTAGTTATCATCACTTTTGTTTTATCTGCATTTACCCTTAAACCCTTGTGCCCCATACCATCTCTCCACTTCCTAAACCTTTCCTCCGCCTCCCTTTCGTTCTCTGTAATCAACACCAAATCATCAGCATACAACATCTCCCACGGGAGTCCGTTTCTAAAGTCACGTGAAAGGGCTTCAGGTACCATGATTAACAACATGGGACTCAAGACTGACCCCTGATGCACACCAACATTCACGGAAAACTCATCACTCAAATCTCCATTCACTCTTACCTGGGTGTGAGCACCCACATACATAGCCATAACCACCCTAAACAGCCACTCCTCCAAGCCAAGCTTTCTCATTGCCCACTTCACCACCTCTCTAGGGACTGTGTCACAGGCCTTTTCCAAATCAACAAAAACAAAATAAAGATCCCTTCTCCTACCACTATATTTTTCCTGAAGCTGTCGAACAATGAATATAGCATCAGTGGTCCCCCTACCTGGCATAAACCCAAACTGCATCTCATCAATATTCACTCTTTCTCTAATCATACCTTCTAAAACTCTCTCCATTACCTTCATTATCTGATCTAAAAGCTTTATACCTCTATAATTTCCTCTTTCCGGGGCATCACCTTTCCCTTTATACACAGTTACAATTACTGTACACTCTTCAGCCAATCATCTGGGACAACACACTCATAAATAATCCTATTTATCAGGTCAGTGACTAAACTCACCCCTATATCGCCTGAGGCCTTCAGCATTTCGGCAGTCAACCCAGACACACCTGCTGCCTTCCCCACCCTCATCCTGCCTATTGCCTCCCTCACAGTAGCAGTATCAATCAAATGCCAAGGGCCAGACACTGGATCTGCTGGCTCCAAACCTTCCTGTCCCAGTCAAACTCCTCATTCAACAACTGGTTATAATGCTCTCTCCATGCATCTTTAATATCCTCACTGTTCACCACTACCCTTCCTTCATCATTCTTAACCCACTGCTCACCTATAATATCCTGATTATCCTTCTTGACTTGACATGCCACCCTAAATATCATATTTTTTCTTTCCCCATGATTTAGGTTATCAAGTAATAGTCTCTGTGACTCAGACTTTGCCCTGTATCCCTCTCTTCTAGCCCTAAGCATGGCAGCCAAATATTCCTCTTTTCTACCACCCTTCTTCCATTCTCAGAAAAGCCTTCTTTTCTCCTTAACTGCAGCTTCTACACCCTCATTCCACCACCAAGTTACTTTATGTCTTGGTGGTCCTCTTGTCCAACCGCATGTTACATCAGTAACTCTCGAGAAATTGTTCTTGAGGGCTCTGTACTGTTCATTAACGCCTCTGTCTACTGCTCCCTGTTCAGCCACCACTCTCGTCAACTCGCTATAGAAGGCATCCCATACTACTTGGTTTTTCAGCTTCGATATTTTCCTTCTAGGTACATAAGTCCTCTTTTTCAGCACTTGTTCTTTAAGCACCATATCACAAATCAATAGTTTGTGCTGCTGCACACACTCCTCACTTCCTATAACTTTAACATCCCTCACTAACCTCCTATCAGCCCTCCTAACCAGAAAATAATCTATCTGACCGCTATTTCCCCCAGATTCATACGTAATTAACCTACTGTCTCTTTTCCTAAAATATGTGTTGCACACAATCATGTTCGTTGCCTCCCCAAACTCGAGTATCCTTTCCCCTTCTGCATTCCTTAGACCATACGCACATCCCCCATGCTCTCCTTCATAACCTTGTGCTGCTTCACCTACATGACCATTTAAGTCCCCTCCCAAAATCACTATCTCATCATCTCGCATAACTCATGCACTACTTTTTCATCACTCGTTCTTTAAGCACCATGTCACATATCAATAATTTGTGCTGCAGCACACACTCCTCGCTTCCTGTAACTTTAACATCCCTCACTAACCTCCTCTGACCAGAAAATAATATATCTGACTGATATTTCCCCCGACTTGTATATAATCAACCTACTCTCTTTTTTCCTAAAATGTGTGTTGCACACAATCATGTTCATTGGCTCCCCAAGCTCGAGTATCCTTTCCCCTTCCTCATTTCTTGTACCATATGCTCATCCCGCATGCACTCCTTCATATCCTTGAGCTGCTTCACCTACATGACCATTTAAGTCCCCTCCCAAAACCACTTTCTCATCATCCCCAATATCACCTACTACATGTATCATTTCATCCCAAAATCTATTCTTTTCTACCTCATCCAAGCAAGCCTGTGGAGCATATGCTGAAATAATTGGAAACATCATTCCACCGAAAAAAAATTTCACTATTAATATCCTATCACTTACTCTCATAACTTTCATAACATATTCCACCCATTTCTCCGCACCCACACCCACATATCCATCTGTTCCCCCCTCCCTCATGCCAAAACAACTTATAGTCTCAATCCTTCCCAACAGTTTTTTCTGGCTGATCCACCCCTGTACCGGACTTCCTCTAAACAGCCCACATCCACCTACCTTCTGCTGAATGCCTTAACGACTTCCCCCACTCTACCCCTTAAACTTCATAAATTCCATGAACCCACTCTCATTTCTGTCTATGTATCTATCTATTGCCAGACATTATAATCCCGCAAAGGGTGGCCATTTGACTCTGAGTTAGTTGCTTTACAGGGAGTGTACTTTATTAAAATTCTTTTTGCAGCCCTGGTCTTCTTCATTTATTTATTTGTAGATTTTTGTTATTTTTGCATTGTTTTCTTCATGTCTAACATTATATTGCATATTTGCATGTGAATTTTGATATCTAAATAACTGAAAGATTGAAGAACACTGACACAGTTAGGACGGTAATGTACATATAGGCTGGGTTTGTGGATTTTTGTTGTTTATGCATGTTTTCGTTGTGTCTAGCATTATATTGGATATTCACATGTGTGTTTTGATGTCAGAATAACTGGAAGACTGGAGAACACTGTCACTGTTAGGAGAGGTACAGTACATGTATGTAGGGTAGAGGTTGGTAGGGTATTGCTCTGTATCTGGATTTTGTCCAGCGGATACACCAATGGCTCTATTACGTCGGATAATCAAGGGATTACTGTATTAGTCTTAGTGTGGACACTGTTAGCTCTCTCAATATATCATACTCTAATTAAAAGCCACTTTCATGTTGATCAGCAGTCGAAATGACCTTCCAGTGATCCTGTTACAGTAAACCCTTACTTTACTGTAACTTGCTAAGTTGGATATCAGATTTAACGAACATTTTGAAGTTGCTGGACAAATAGTCAAACATACCGGATACCATCCAATAAATAGGAAGAAAACATTCAGACTATCTGTAAAAACAGGCATGTGACGCATGCCTACCAGATCAAACCGGATCGCTTTCTGTGTGTGAGGTAACTCGGAATGCAGTTACCAGTGCTGGCAGTAGTTTTTTCCACCAGCTTGGGCTAGGCATGAAGAAATGTTATGAAAAGGATGTGAAATTATGAGCCAAGTAAGTGTAAAATGGTTATAATTTACATTTTTAGTACTAGAATATGCTATTTCTTTCATTTATTTTTCATCATGTGCATGAAATCTCACTTCGCGGGGCAGATGGTCGGACTTCCTGGATTATTGGCAATATTGGATCGGGCTCCTCCAATTGATCCAGCATAGAGAAGGTCTAATATAATATGCTTCTGTGGTTGTAGCTCATCCTTTAAGGTCTTTCCTAAGCCTTTCTCTTTCTTTTGCCTTACTGCTGTTCTTTTTTAATATTTCACACTCATAACCATGTCTCATGATGCTTACTCCCATTTCTAAGGCATGACATTTTTTTTTTTTTTTTTTTTTTTTTTTTTTTGCCTTGGAATCCATTTTTCATTGTGTGTGTGTGTGTGTGTGTGTGTGTGTGTGTGTGTGTGTGTGTGTGTGTGTGTGTGTGTGTGTGTGTGTGTGTGTGTGTGTGTGTGTGTGTATGATTTACCTAGTTTTGATTGACAGTAATCCCTGTAATAACCGGATGCCCAATTTCCGGACATTTTGGGCCTGGGCCTTTGGAACCCCCAAATGGCCTGGGGGGGGGGGGGATCTGAATTTTTTTCCCCACTTGTAATTTGCAGTTGGCGCATGGTGTCAAACAGCTGTGTTTACATATGGCCCCTTCACCCCTTCCTTCCTCCCCCCTCCCCAGTTACCACCTAACTACCATCACGAGTAGAAGCTCATCGCAATGGATGCCGCACGTGCTCATTTTTGTGAATAAACTGCAATACCTCGCCGCTAAACCACATGGGAATTTACAGTGTTGTGCAGTGTTAAGAAATTAGAATTTAGAGTGCAAAGGAATAAGTGTGGAGTGCAAACTGGCGGTTGAAACTGGTATGGCGCAAATAAGAACAGAATGTCCAGTTTTAAACAATTATAACTCAGAGTGCAAAGCATTAATTGCAGCACAACACTGGATTACTGTATGTGCTTCAAGAGCATTTTCACCACTGCCAGAGCCTTAGAGGAGGCGGCCACAGACATGCTGTAAGTACCCTGTACGCTGCTAAATATTTTCCATGCTCACTTCTAATTCCTCATTCTCTGGTTCCTTTTCATTTATTTCATGCTTTATGTCCATTATTGGGGTGAATAGAGTCTTATATAAGTGCTATGCATGTCCAGTAGGGAGTTATTTAGGTGACATTCAAAGTTAGGCTGGATTAGGGTCATAAGTACCAGTCCAGGAGGCAGGGGCCCAGTATATGGACAAAACCAATTCCCGGACGTGCCTTTGATTGTGTTACATCAGATATTGGAGGGATTACTGTGCAGGAAATGAGTGACGCTTGTGGAGGCCCGTCTCTTTTTCTCAATGACAAATTTTGTTTTGAACTCATTTAAGATTTTGATTGGACGATCTCCTTGTCCAAGCTATTCTACAGATCTCTGCATCTACAGTGCATCGTTACACAATGCGAGTTTATGGATGGCAGAAACCCTCGCATTCTACGATTTCGCATTGTGTTTAACCAAAGAACTTATGGGAAAAATGGTATATGGTGGAAAATCCACCCAGAGCTTGTTCTTTGGATCCCCTTCCAAACTCCCCCCCCCCCTTCCCCCGCATGGGCGGAGGTTTGCTGTACCAGGGGGGCTCTCTCGCCTAGAGTTGGGGGAGCCAATTTGAAACTCCTAATTCTGGGCGAGAGTGAATACCGTCCAAAAAGGGAAAGCTCTGCTGGTTATACCTTGGCTAGGAGTGGGTTGGCAGCCCCCCTTATCCCTGGCTGTCATGACAGGAGACTTCACTGGCATGACGAACCAGTACTGTATATGTTGTCTTATTCAGGTGCGAGGCCCCGGCTGAATGGACCATTTATTTCCTCAGGTTAATTGTGGCCCTGGCAGCCAGTAATGAAAATTTAAGCAAAACTGATTCTCCCGTTGACGAACCTGGAACGACCCTGAGCGTGGATTTGGATTCCTCTCACAAACTCTCTCCCTCTTTAGATGACGCAGGTTCCATTGCCTCCAGGGCTGGACCTTGTGTCATCAATAAACGTGTTTTGACTGTGACTGGGTGGTCACTCTGTGACTGTGTTTCCGTATGCCAGATGTTGGAGCCAGTTGGTGTAGTTGAGAAGATCAAAATTAACTGGCGTGATGATGTTAACAGATGGGAATGTCGTTCTCAGTTTGCAAGGGCTGAGGACGCATCTCATGCTTTATCAACATTGAATTCTGATACTAATTTGAGTGTGTCTCTTAGTAGAATACTTCTTCATGATGCAGATGCATACATCCCTAAGGATTATGCAAAGTCTGTAACAGTCACTGCAAAGCCACGGAATAGACCTCTGTCCTGTCCAAAGTGGCTTCTTGCAACTGTTCGTTCAGAACTTGCAGACTTTATTAAAGTCTGCCATTTTATTGAGGAAAGAGTTGGTTGTTTACCATCTGCTTCTATCAAAAGGTATGGTAAAAGGAGTGTTTTAATTTATGCTCCTTCTGAAACAGTGTCTCAAATGCTAACCAGTTTAGACATTTCTGTGTTAGCGGAAATAAACCACACAGGACATTTTGTTATGATAAAGGAGTGGTTTTCTGCCATGACCTACCTGACTTCGGGGAGCTTGAAATCCTCGATATGTGTCCTCCTAATGTGGTTGATGTGAAAAAAATATCAGTTATGTTACCTTTGTATCAGTTATCCTTTTGCCGATAGCGTCTTACCTCAGTCTGTTTGTATTGATAGGCTGCATATCAATGAGAGACCACATAAGGCAAAGCCATTGCAGTGTTTCAGTTGCTTTAGTATGGACATGCTGCAAGTGCTTGCAAGGATGCTAGGGTGTGTTGAAAGTGTTCTGAGCCAGAACATGGAGACTGCTTTCGGGACCTTCATTGCGGTAACTGTGGTGGTGGCCAGGGCATCACTGCTAAGGAATGTCCACAGTGGATGTTTAAGCAGGAGTTGGTAGTTAAAGCTAATGCTGAGCACATTAACATTGGGCAAGCTTTAGCTTTGGTAAAGTGAGCCCAACCCACCCCGGGTAGATCATTTGCTCAAGTTTCTGCTACTTTAGCACCAAGGGAAGGAGCTTCCTTCTCCCAGAGTGCCAAAGGCCAAAACATCAATGGTGCAAAACGAATTTTTATAATTAAGAAGGACAATCATTCTTCAGGTGATGGCAAATCAGCAGCAGGTCCTTCTGCCAATAGGAAGGCTGCAAAACCTGAACCTACTACTAAGAAGGATAATCCTTCTACTGATGGTGATAACCCAGTAGCAGGTCCTTCCACTGTTACTAAGTCTCGGAAAGAAGCCGAGACGCGGTCATCCCCTGAAGGTGATGGGTTTGGTGGGTTTGTCTCCCCAGCTTGTAAAAAGGGTCGAACTAGGTCACCTCCAGTCAAATGCGGACATGTTTTGGAGACTAAGAACTGGTTTATTCTTTTATCCGGTAGGGAGGAGGATGAGATGTCACTCCAGTCAGAGGATGGCTCCTTGGGTGTTGATGCCCTTTCCACTCCCAGGTCAGTGGCTAGTAATACTTCCCAAAGTATTCAAAAGACAACCTCAGTGAAGAGTAGATCTAAAGAAGAGATTCATCAGTTGGAGACTTCTTTTCAAGTTTTTTCCAAACTTAGCTCAAATCCTATGATAGGTAAGTCAGATTCTTCAGACATTAAGAATGTTTTATCTGACAGGGAGGAGGATGAGATGTCCCACCGGTCAGAGGACGGTCCTTTGGGTATTAATGCCCTTTCCACTCCCAAGTCAGTGGTTACTAATACTTCTCGAAGTATGCACAAGGCAACCCCTTCTAAGAGTAGATGTAAGGAAGGGATTCATAAGTTGGAAACTTCTTTTCATGGAGTTTCAAAACTAAACTCTACTCCTAAGATTAGTCAGTCAGGTTCATCAAATATTAAGAGAGCATCATCTGTACCTGAGATCTTTCCTGACAAGAACAAGAAAGATAAAGTTAGTAAACCTTCCAATAGAGTACAGTCGATTCCGAATAAGAAATAATCCAGTGTCTATTTTACAGTGGAACTGTAGGGGTTTTCGTTCAAATTCTGAACAGCTTAAATCCCTAGTGCATGAAATTAATGTAGGTGTGGTCTGTCTGCAGGAGACAAAGCTGAGCAATACTAGCCTTAACTTTGGTCTTACCAATCTGTTCCTGTTTATGATCACCCCCAGGGTGGGACTGCTATCCTTGTTTGCACCTCAGTTCAGCATGAAGCTATTACTCTTAATACAGATTTACAAGCTTGTGCTGCGTCTGTTGTATTGGACAGGCTTATCACCCTGTGTTCACTTTGTATAGAGCCTGGATTGAGCCACCGATTGGGCCATGACTTATCTTACCTGAATTGCTCAGTCATTTTACTCAATTACCACCACCGTTTTTTATTATGGGTGATTTTAATGCACATAATCCTATGTGGTGGAGTTCCCAACTTTGTTCAAGGGGATCTGTCATTGAGGAGTTCCTCGATATCGGTGAGGTGGTTCTGTTAAATGATGGTTCCCCTACATAGCATGAAATATCAAGGAACAGAGTCGCTCATTTGACACTTTCTTCCCCTGTTTTGGCAGCTGACTACTATCGGTCAGTCCATTCAGACTTGTGTGGCGGTGATCATTTTCCGATTAAGTTGGTGTGTGGTCGGAACAGTCCGTCAGCATGTTTTCCCGGGTGGAAACTTGAAGAGGCTGATTGGGCTGGCTACATACAAGCTACGGAGGTAAGGATAGAGTATGATCTTTTTCCTGATCCTCTAGTGGTGTATGATTATATACAGTCAGTCATTTTAGATGGGGCATCACGTGTTATACCAAAGACTGGAGGATGCCCTGGACGCCTAGCTGTTCCCTGGTGGACTAAAGAGTGTGCGAATGCTCAGAAAGCCACCAGGGTTGCTTTTCACCGGTATCAAAATAATCCTACAGATCAAAATAAAATAGCCTTTAAAAGGAATAGCCAAACAGAAGAGAGTTTTCAAGGAGGCCAAGAAGTCTTCCTGGAGAAAGTACATCTCAGGGCCAACTTCGGCAGTCCCAAGCTGCTTCATTTGGCGTAAGGTGCAGAAGCTCAGAGGAAAGTATGTTCCTGTACCAGTGCTAGCTTTGCAGGTCAACAACAGTGTTGAAACTGATCCTATTAAAGTTTCAGATATTCTTGCCTCTCATTTTTCTAATATATCTAGTTCGGAGCATTATGATGCTCATTTTAGAGGTGTTCATCAGATCCTATGTCTGATAATAGTGAGTTTTATAACGATATTTTCTCACTTCAGGAATTGAAGGCTGCTTTAAATAAATCATCTCCAATTTCGCCTGGAAAGCATGGCATCCATTACAAGATGCTAGCCTGGCTTCCATTAAATTCCAAATTACAGTCATCCCTCCACTGTTCAAAGTAATAGAGCCAAAGGCATGTCCAGAAAGTGGTCCCGCCCGGTTAGTGGGCCCCAGCCTCCTGGACTTGTACTTAAGAACCCTAACCCAGCGTAACTTTGAAAACCACCTAGATAACTCCCTACTGGACAAGCATAGCACATATTTAAATCTATTTAAGACCCTGTTCACACCAATAATGGACATAAAGCATGATAATAATGAAAAGGAACTAGAGAATGAGGAATTAGAAGTGGTTATGGAAAATATTTAGCAGTGTACAGGGTACTTACAGCACATCTGTGCCCGCCTTCTCTAAGGCTTTGGCAGTAGTGAAAATACTCTTGAAGCACTTAGAGTAATCCAGTGTTGTGCTGCACTTAGAGTAATTCTTTGCACTATGAGTTATAATTGTTTAACACTGCACATTCTGTTAATTTCACCATGCCAGTTTCAACCGCCAGTTTGGACTCCACAGTTAATCTTTTGCATGGTAATTTCTAATTTCTCAACACTGCACAAAACTGTAAATTCCCGTGTGGTCTAGTGGCAAGGTATTGCAGTTTATTCAAAGTTTATTAACAAAAATGAGCATGTACAGCATCCATTGCGATAAGCATCTACCCGTGATCGCAGTTAGGTGGTAACTGGTGCTGAAGGGGAAGCAGGGTTGCCAGATCGGAACACGGCCACATTACCAAACTCCTCAATTTTCATTACCAAATTTAACTTTTCAATACCACATTCGTAAAGCAAGCATTTATTCTTCACTAATTATATATGAGGCGTCTAGAGCCAAAAGGGCATCCCCACCAACATACTGGTTTTGAGTTAGGTATGGGAGACAACAGGCTTAACCCTCTTCTCAGTGACAGCACTGGTTGCCATACAAGATTCGGCCTTCTGGACAGTGGTAGAGGGGCTCAAAGTCACGTGGGTTTGTCCATGCTGCCGGGCGAACAAATCAGAGCAGGCAGGCATCTAAGCCACACAGCCCAAACCAATCAGCATTCTCACTCTCTGCCACTCCCCCAGAGCAGCCAATCAGCAAGCGTGTGGCTGGCCCGGTGTGACGATGAGGTTCCTTACCGTGTTCACTGAGGTGTATAATTATTACGTATTTGATTTTTACCCCATTTATCGTGGATTATTGGTGACAAGATGAGCTGTTGTTATTGGGGTTGAAGGGGGGGTGACAAGATGAGTTCATCACATAGTTACAGTGAGGAGGTGGTGCCTATAACCTCTCGTAAGTGTCAGAAGTGTGTGGAGAAGTGGAAAAAGGTAGAAAGGAAGAGGAAAAGAGAATGGTGAGGGGAGACAGCGGGAGGGGGCGTGGCACCGAGGAGGCAGAGTTGGATGTCGATCTCCTAGATGACGACCCCACCATTTAACCCCCCACTACCCCTTCTCGATTTACTTAAGCACTACACTACTTTTTTTTTTAGTGTTATTATTTCAATCTATTATGGTAGAGGAAAAATAATAACTGCATTGATTACAGTTTTAGTTGTAAAAAACGTGAAATTACAGTAGTAATTATTCGTTTATTAATATTAAGTGAACTGGAATCTTCAGTTAATAAAGTTTTGTACATTAATACATTTGTTGATGTTTTTTCTGCTATGTTTTTAAATCCCTACAATATGTTATTATGTCCACTTATAAATTGGGGGTTTGGTTTACTGCCTATTTTGTGATTACGGTTATTATTGTTTTGTTTTTTTGGCTTTACATGTAGAGCATAGGCGCTGATGATCATTTTGATGTATAAAAGGTTTGTTTATTGCCTTCTGGTTATGACGTTGCCATAAACACAACTTTAAACCGTCATAACTCAAAAGTACATTTTGGCGCCGATGCCCCTTTGGTTCTAGACGCCTCATATACAAGTGGAATATTAATCTATCTTATCTATCTATTGCCAGACGCCACAATCCCGTAATCTCTCTCCTTATAATTAACAGCATGTTGATTATTTTCACGCTATGTAGGCTAGCAGATTAATCAGAGAGAGCAAACAATCCACCATCTCCACGCTGTGTATCCTCATGCATGTGAAAAATCCGTTTGGTAATGCATTTTTCTGATTCATTACCAAATGAATTTTTAATTACCAAATTGGTCCACATTTGGTAGTGAAAATTACCAAATGGCAACCCTGGGGGGGAAGGAAGGAACGGGTGAAAGGGTCATGTGTGAACACAGCTGGCCTGTTCCACGCTGCGCGGCAATTTTAAATTACGGGTGGGAAAAAATTTGGATTTTTTTTTTTTTCTTTTTTTGGCCATTTTTGGGTTCCAAAGGTCCAGGCCCACAATGTCCGGTAAGTGGGGAGTCCAGATAGTGGGCTTCTGGATAAATATATATATATGTATATACACACACACATGTTGTCAGATATGGCTAGCTACTTGCACACACGAGCAGCCGGAGAGAGAGGTCGTCCCAGGCATCGCTCCTAACCTTGAGTAGTTTCAGGAATTTTGTCTGTCCTGTCTCCTAGGGTCTTTCTTTAAATTTAAAATAATGAAAGTTGGTAGACTACCAAAAATGTAAAGATTTGTTGGCAATAGTATACATGAATGTTTGTGGCTTATTCGGTAACAGCTGTTTAGGTACTTTACCGGTACGTTAAAGATGGCCGAAAATGTAAACAATGAGGGAATGGAATTTCAAGGATTTGATGCTAATACTAATGTCATGGACCTGGTGAAAACATTAATTATGAGGATTAGTGAACTCGAAAAAAAAGTAGAGAATCTAGTGATAAAGGATGTGTCAGGAAATACGGAAACCACCATACAGAGTCTAATCCAGTCCAACGAAACAGCCAATGAAGAGATTAAGAATTTGAAGAGGGAGAATGTTGAACTGAGGAGGAAACTTGAAGAGAGTACTAATAAAACGGAGAAGGTGAGTAATGTACTAGAAGAACACAAGGCAAAGTGGGCACACGTAGAAGAAGAACAGAAAGAAGTGGTCAGCTTAAGAGAGATCATCCAGGAAGAAAGGGAAATGAACAAGAAAGAAATGGAAGAAAATGTAGTGAAAATACTGAAGAAAAAAGAGAAAATAGTGAGAGAAACTGTAGAAAGGAACAGATGTGTGGTAGTATTTGGAAACAGGGAAGAGGAAGAAAAGGTTAGGTTCGCAAGACTCGAGAGAGACACGAACATGGTGAGAGGAATATTAGGCAAGATTGACCCCAAGGAGACAAGTGGGTAAAAGAAATTGAGGAAGTAAGGAGGATAGGGCCTTATAAGAAAGGGGAAACAAGACCAATGAGAGTCAAGTTTACATCAGAAAGTGTAATAAATGAGATACTTAAAGTGACCTGGAAATTAAGCAAAGAGGCGGGGATGGAAAATATTATAATAAGAAAAGATCTGAATGAAGAAGAAAGAGAAGTTTTAAAATCATTAAAGGAAGAAGTAAAGAAAAAAAAAATGATAAGAGGACAGAGGAAGAACGTAATACTTTTTTTGGAGAGTATTGGATATGAAAGTAAGGAAATGGTATTTAAGGAAATAGAAGTGAAGAAAACTAGGGGGGATGGTTGTGAAAGATCAGAAGTTGAAGAAGTGGAATGACAGAGAGTAGGAGAGAAGAGGGTATTAATAATGTCAAAAATAATTTGAAGGTGATATATACTAATGTTGATGGTTTCATATCGACAAGGATCGAAATTAATGATTTCTTGAGAGAACATGAACCTGATGTCATGTGCCTTGTAGAGACCAAATTAAGAGAAGATATTGATGTTCATTTGGGAGATGGTAAATACAAACTGTGGAGAAAAGACAGGAAAGAAAAAAGGGAGGAGGAGTGATGATAGCAGTGAAGAACAACATAAATGTAGATACTGTGGAAATGGGAGAAGGCAGGGCTGAAGTGATATATATGAAATTAGAAACTGGAGAGAATGTTAAGGGAGATATGGCGGTAGTGTATGTTCCCCCAAAGACGAGAGCATGGAAGGATGACGAATACCATGAGATGTTGTCAGATATGGCTAGCTACTTGCAAAAAATAATTGAGAAAAGCAATAATATAATTTTGGTGGGTGACTTTAATTGTAAAGAGGTGAACTGGGAGGAATGGTACTCGGGAGGCGGCGAGGATTCGTGGGGTACTATGTTATTAAATATAATAATGAATAATGTGATGACGCAGTGGGTCAAAGAAGAGACACGGTTTCGAGGTGAGGACACACCAGGAAGGTTAGATTTACTGTTCACCAAAGAACCCGATGTAATAGAACCATTGGAATATCTCTGTCCTTTGGGAAAAAGTGATCACGTGGTCATTGAGTTCCAGATGTTAATAGGGAACGTCGAGCCAAGAGACGAGCTTCATAGACAGGGAAGATACAACTTTGGCAAAGCAAATTTTACAGGATTGAGAAACTTTTTGAAAATGCGGATTGGAGAAAATTCAGAGAAACAAGAGAGATACAGAGGAAGTGGGATATCTTTCTAGACCTCTACAACTTGGGAGTGGAAAAATTTGTACCAAGAGTAAGAGGGAAAGAAAACAGGAAAAAGGAGTGGTTTAATAGAAGGTGTATGATAGCCAAAAAAGAGAGAGATAAGGCGTGGAACAATTGGAGAAAGAGAGGTAACGACAGAACAAAGGAAGAATATAAAAGAACAAGAAACGAATACACAAGAATACGTAGGGAAGAAGAAAGGAATTTTGAAAAAGGTATAATTGACAAATGCAAGGATGAACCCAAACTGTTTTATAGATTTGTTAATGGCAAACTGAAACAAAAGGAAGGAATCACCAAGCTGAAAGTAGATGGAGAGGTCTTTAAGGATGCGGCAATGCAAGCAGAAATAATGAACAAACGTTTCCAGTCAGTTTTCACTAAAGAAAAGGAGCTTGTGGAAGGGGAGGGAGTGATTAGAAATGTTCCGGTGATGAAAGATATAAAAGTGGAGGTGCAGGAAGTGTATAAATTACTGGAAACTCAAGATGTAAGGAAAGCCCCAGGACCTGATGGAATTTCTAATTGGGTACTGAAGGAATGCAGAGAACAACTGGCGGATAAAATTCACAGCTTAATTGTATGCTCACTGGAAGAGGGGAAAGTGCCAAAAGAATGGAAGAGGGCAAATGTGGTACCAATTTACAAGGGGGAAACAGGGAAGAACCCCTGAATTATAGACCAGTGTCTCTAACCAGCATGGTCGCAAAATTGTGTGAGAGAATCCTGAAAGACAGATGGATAAAATATCTGGAAGAGATGAATATTTTGGCTGAATGTCAGTTTGGATTCAGAAGTGGAAGGTCATGTGTTTCAAACTTGTTGAGCTTTTACTCAAGAGCGATTGATGTGGTACAGGAGAGATGGTTGGGTGGATTGTGTGTACCTAGACTTAGAGAAGGCCTTTGACAAGGTACCTCATAAGAGACTAATGTGGAAACTAGAATATATAGGAGGACTAAAGGGGAAACTTCTGGAATGGATGAGAGACTTTTTGAGAGACAGACAAATGAGGACAGTAATAAAGGAAAAGATGTCTGGATGGAGGGAAGTAACAAGTGGAGTCCCTCAAGGCTCAGTGTTGGCGCCAGTAATGTTCCTGATTTACGTAAATGATATGGTAGATGGAGTGAACAGTTATGCGAGTCTGTTTGCTGATGATGTAAAGATCTGAGGAAGATAGAGGTTGAGGAGGATTGTAAAATACTGCAGGAGGATTTGGATAGGATACACAATTGGAGCCGGACGTGGGAAATGAAATTTAATGTAAAGAAATGTAAAATATTGGAAATGGGTAAAAGTACCAGGAGACCATCACTGAATTATTTTTTGGGTAATGAATTAATCACAAAAAGGAGAGAAGAGAAAGATTTGGGAGTGCTGGTCCAAGATAGTTTGTCACCAGAAAAGCACATTAACAAGATAGTTGGAGAGACTTATAAGCTCTTGACTAACATAAGAGTAGCATTTCATTATATGGATGAGGAAATGATGAAAAAATTGATAGTGGCCATGATCCGCCCCAGGTTAGAATATGCAGCGGTAGTGTGGTGCCCACACAAAAAGAAAGATATAAACAAGATTGAGAGAATACAAAGAACAGCAACCAAGATGGTCCCCAGTCTGACAGACCTGTCATACAGAGAGAGGCTGGAAAAACTGGATTTGCCTTCGTTAGAGGAAAGGAGAAAGAGGGGAGACATGATTGCGGTGTTCAGGACCATGGTGGGAGTAGATAAAATTGACAAAGAAGATCTGTTTGTATGGGATAAGAGAGCAACAAGAGGACATGGAATGAAATTGAAAAAGTCAAGCTGCTTGAAGGATATCAAGAAATATAGCTTTCCTTACAGAAGTATAGACTTATGGAATAGCCTGGACAAAGAGATTGTCCAGTCTAAAAACTTAAACGAGTTTAAAGTTAAATTCGACTTACTGAGAAACAGCGACGGAAACCCACGACCATAGTACATTCCGTGTATATCACAATTAGGTATATTCTTAAATATTTGAAACGACTTAGACAAAAAGGTGGTGCATGAGAAAAACATTCATGTGTGTAAAGGTAGACTTGATAAATGTGGATATGGAGACAGGACAACACGAGCATTGCTCAATTCCTGTATACTACAAATAGGTAAATACAAATAGGTAAATATACACACACACACACAGTAATCCCTCCACTGTCCTATGTAATAGAGCCAAAGGCATGTCCGGAAAGTGGTCCCATCCAGAAACTGGGCCCCTGGAAACTGGCTCCTGGACTGGTACTTAAGGACCCTAACCCACCTTAACTTTGAAAGCCACCTAAATAACACCCTACCAGATATGCATAGCACCTATTTAAACCTATTTAAGACCCTATTCACACCAATAATGGAGATAAAGCATGAAATAAATGAAAATGAACCAAAGAATGAGGAATTAGAAGTGACTGTACCTCAGCCAGGGTAATTACAGCACGTCTGTGGCTGCCTTCACTAAGACTTTGACAGTGGTGAAAATGCTCCTGAAGCACACGCAGTAATCCAGTGTTGTGCAGCACTTACAGTAATTCTTTGCATTGTGAGTTATAATTGTTTAGCACTGCACTTGTTAATTGGACCACGCCAGTTTCAACCACCAGTATGCACTCCACAGTTAATCCTTTGCACTCTAAATTCAAAATTCTTAACACTGCACAACACTGTAAATTCCTGTGTGGGCTAGTGGCAAGGTATTGCAGTTTATTCACTGTTTATTCACAGAAACGAGCACATGTGGCTTCCATTGCAATAAGCATCTACTCGTGATCAAAGTTAGGCAGTAACTGTTGGTGACGGGGAAACTGAGTTGCCAGATTGCAACAGCCACATTACCAAACTCTTCAATTTTCATTACCAAATTTAACTTTTCATTACCAAATTTGTAAAGCTAGCATTTATTCTTCACTAATTATATATTCATTCATTGCCAGACGCCATGCATCCCAGACGGGGTGGCCAAGGGCTTCGAGTTAATTGTTTTACAGGGAGGGGCACTAATCCTCCACCAACCCCACTTGACAAGTAGGGATGCCAGCAGCATCTGGTGTTCCCAGGCGGTCACCCATCCAAGTACTAACGAGACCCAACGTTGCTTAACTTCGCTGATCGGACGGGAAGCGGTGTACTCAACGTGGTATGGCGCTATGTTTAATGAGGGGAATAAACTCAGAATGATTGTTATTCTTGGATATAAATGAAGGGAAACGACTCAAGTTGCTCATCAACCTTTAACATAAATGGTCGTTAACTAAGGATGCTTGTTAGTTTTAAAATCTCAGTGTTATTTAGGACAATACATTTTTCTTTTTAATGCAGAGAAGCAGAAACTGAAGAGTGCAAGAAACAATACACAAAAGAGAGCCAAATGCAAGATACCTTACATCTGAAATTCCTGCACACATTGCATTTACAAGACTGGAGGTCACAGGCGGAGGGAAATAGAGATTGAGAAAAATAAATTCAAGTTGACCTGTTGCCAATTACAATCAACCAAAGAAGGACAAGAGTACATATTTTTTTCAGCATATTTTTTCCTGTGGTTGACTGGGCAGTACAACACAATGACATGGTAATAATAATAATGCAAATATAACAAGAAAATGGGCATAACAATTGGCGTACAAATACAACAGCCAACAAGTGGAAAAACAAGTGATCACTCTCCTTATAATTAACAGCATGTTGATTATTTTCACGCTATGTAGGCTAGCAGATTAATCAGAGAGAGCAGACAATCCACCATCTCCACTCTGTGTATCCTCATACATGTGAAAAATCCATTTGGTAATGCATTATTCTGATTCATTACCAAACGAATTTTTCATTACCAAATTGGTCCACATTTGGTAATGAAAAATACCAAATGGCAACCCTGACAGGGGAAATAGAACTGGGGGGATTTTTTTCTTTTTTTTTGCCATTTTTGGGTTCCGAAGGTCCAGGCCCACAATGTCCAGTAAGTGGGGTGTCCGGAAATAGGGTGTCCGGATAGTATAGGGATTACTGTACTCCTCTTACGGGTATTTAATGGAATATGGGTTTCAGGTGTGTTACCTGATAGTTGGAGGAGCTCTGTTATTGACCCCATTCCCAAGTCTGGGCGGGATCCTAGTCTGGTTAATAATTATCGACCCATCTCTCTGACAAGTTGCGTCTGCAAATTGTTTAAGAGACTGGTCAACGCTTGTTTGGTGTGGTTTCTTGAGAGCAGAAACAGCCTTCATTGAAGGCAATTTGGTTTTCGGCAGAATCGATCCGCCACTGACTCTCTGGTGTTGCTTACTAGAGAAATTCAGTCTGGATCCTCTCGAAACATGCAGACAGTGGCAGTCTACATTGACCCTGAAAAAGCCTATGATACTGCCTGGAGAGTGGGAATCCTAAATCAGCTAGCTGAGTGTAATGTTAAAGATTACGTGTTCCGATTTTTAACAATGTTTTTAAAGGACTGACTCATAAAGGTTCGTGTGGGTCCTTTTATGTCTCAACCTTTTTCTCAGGAGGAGGGTGTTCCTCAGGGGAGTGTATAAGTGTTACACTGTTTGCAGCTGCCATTAATGGCATCATGTCTGCAGTTCCTGTAAATGTTAAGGGGTCTTTATTTGTATATGACTTTGTCTTGTACTGTACCTCTACTACAGCTGTTGAGGCTTGTCACCACATGCAGATTGCCTTTAATTCTGTTTTTCAGTGGACCTCAAACCATGTTTTCAAGCTCTCTGCAACGAAGACTACGGCCGTCCGGTTTACAAGGAATCGTAAACTAGAGCAAGTACCCAGCCTGTTTCTTGATGGGTCTTTGTTGATTTTCCCAGAGAAAGTGAAGTTCTTGGGAGTTTGCTTGGATTCCAAGTTGACTTTCAGAGACCATATTGATCAGTTAGTAATGAGAGTTAAAAAATACTTTAATCTGTTAAAATGTATTTCGTCCCTTGACTGGGGTGCAGACCAAACTACACTGCTCCGACTATATGGAAGCTTGTGTCGTTCTAAATTGAATTATGGCTGCCAGGTGTATGGCTCTGTAGCCAAATCTCGCTTGGACAAGTTGTCTGTCGTTCAAAATGCGGATCTTCACATCTGCACAGGTGCATTTAGGACTTCTGCTGTTGAATCCTTGCACGTAGATGCAGAAGTGTTACCTCTAGACCTTAGACAAGAAGAGATGACCTTAAGCTACTTGGTCAGGGTAAAGTCTGATCCGTCTTATCCAAATTACAGACATGTCACTGCTTCTGCAGCAGGGTACACTGGAGGCCATAGATCCTCCATTCCGCCAGAAGTACATCTGGCTAATGAGATGATGGCAGTTGGTATATCAACTTAAGCAGTTGCCCATGTCAACCTGGCTTGCACTCCACCATGGAAGTTGGTTAGATCTTCTGTGTGTCCCATTATTCTGTCAAAGAGTACTAGTCTCCCGGCTTAGTTGGCTACTTCGTTCCATCAGCATCTGGCTGAAGCTCATTCAGATGAGGGGACCATCTGTACAGATGGATCTAAAACTGGTGAGACAGTTGGTTGTGCCTTTCATGTGGATGGCCATATGGGTGTATATAGGCTACCCAGTACATGCTCTGTCTTCATGGCAGAGTTGTATGCTATCCGTGGTGCATTAGCACATGTGTTTTACCATGGACATAAAAGTAAGCATGCGGTATGTACTGACCCTCAGAGTGCCGTTGCCTCTGTGAAGAGTTTTGCCCCTACTCATCCTGTAGTCCTGGAAATTCGGTATTGGTTGACCCGTTTGGTGGCTCGGTATAGGTACTTCTTGCCCAAAACCTTCACTTGGTAGAGATGGAAACACAGAGCAAAGACAGACAACTCTCCCATAGCAATTGTGTGTGTGTAGGTCTTAAGTCAATATGCAGTGGATGTAATTTTCCAGTAGCTGTTGAACGATGAATATGGCATCAATGGTCCCTTCGTCTGGCATGAACCCAAACTATATATCCGGTTCTGCTGGGTGCCAGCCCACGTTGGCATCAAGCAGAACGCACTTGTATATTGAGCTGCAAAACAGACTTGTAATTTAAATGCTTGTGAGCCAGATAGTATTCTCCCCTGCGACTTTAAGCCAAAACTTCAAGCGTATATTCTTTCGAAGTAGCAGTCATCATGGTCATCCCTGGTGACTAATGCAAAGTTAAGGTCTATTCGTACATCAGTTGCTCCTTGGTCATCTGCTAATCACCCTGACTGGAGGACTGGTATCATGATGAGTCGTTTGAAGATTGGGCATACTTATATTACTCATTAGTTTTTGTTAACCATTGGTGAAGAGCGATTGCCCCCAATTTGCCAAACTTGTTAGGTGCCTCAATCTGTGAGGCATATTTTGGTAGATTGTGCTGGGTTTGCCCACGAGCGTAGGGTCTGTGGTTTGGAAGGGGTGCCTTTTAGAACACTACTTGACAATGATGCACCAGTAAACAAACTAGTTGAGTTTCTGAAATCAGTCGGCCTGTTTCATTTAATATAATTATTACAGTATAGTCAGATCCTCACATTTGAGGGTAGTTTGGTAACTTTGAACCTGGAGAGCAGGAGGGCTGATCTTGTGAGACAGTCTTCCGGTTTTCCGGGTTCATTGTTTTTTCTACGCTTACACTGTTGATGGTGCTGAATAGCCTTTCAGCTGCAATGCCAGGCACTCCTGTGCCAAACCCCAATCAATCAATCAATCCCTTCCAGACTTTTTTTTTTTTTTCTCCAAGAAAGGAGGAACCAAAGGCCAGGAGCCAGCAAACCATTCCATCCAAGAAAAAAACAAAAGCAATACAAAAGAGAGCCAGATTCAAGATCCGTTAATTTTGAGATGCTTGGACACACTGCGTTTGAAAGACTGCAGATCATAGGAAGTAGGAACTACAGACAGAGGAAGACAGTTTCAGAGTTGACCTGTTGCATAAATGAAGGACTGGGAGTAACGGTTAACTTTTACATTAGAGAGTTGGACAGAAAAGGGATGAGAGTTTCTTGCTAGACAGGTACTGGGCACCCATCGTAGAGGTGGAGGGCTGCAAGCAGACAGTTCAGAGGATCAGTGACCATAGAAGTAGCGATAGAAAAGAGATAAAGATGCAACAGTGCGGTGAAGAGACAGAGGTTGAAGGGAGTTAATGAGACGAAAAGCCTTTGACTCCACCCAATTGAGAAGAGCTGCATGTGGGGAGCATCCCCACGCATGAGAGTTGTACTCCACATGGACAAATCAAACCTGTGTATAAATTCAACAACTGTGCAGGGGTAAAGAAGGTACAGAGTCAGCTTAGCACACCCAATTACTTGGAAGCAGATTTTACAAGAGATGTAATATGATCGTTCCAAGATAAGTCCCAAGAGAATGAAACCCCAAGCATGTTCAAGTGTGTTGCAAGATTGAGCAGGATATTATTAAACTTTAGTGGGTACTCCTGTGGAAGATTGTATTCGGTTGATAGGTTAAAAACTGAGTTTTTGATGCCTTAAAAACAACAAGATTATTTTTATCCCTGTCAGAGATATGAACCAAGTCACACATTAGTTGTGCCTTAGCCTCATCCCTTGTTTGTTGAAGTAACTGCTGAGATGGACGCTGCAGAAATCGAATGGAAAGGTGAAGGGTGGAATCATCAGCATATGAGTGGATAGGGTTAGATGTACAGCTTTGAAGGTCATTGATGAATTAAAGGAAGCGAGTTGGTGTGATGCCTGGTGAGAGAGGGTAGTGTTTGGAAACTCCCTGTACTGTTGTTTGCAGATGATACTGTGTTGTTGAGTGAAGACGAAGGGGAGCTGCAAGGCTTGGTGGATGAGTTTGGGAGAGTGTGTAAGAAACGGAATCTAAAGCTGAATGTAGGGAAGCGTAAAGTGGTCTTTGAGAGAGGTGAAGTCAGTGAATGTACAACGAGGTTGGATGGTGAGGAATTGGAAAATGTGAGTACGTTTAAGTACTTGGGTAGTGTGATGAGTAAGGATGGGGGTTTGGAGGGTGAAGTGCTTGAAAGGGTACAGCAGGGAAGAAAGGTTGCTGGTTCCTTGAAAGCAGTGATAAGAAACAGGGAAGTGAGCATGGAAGTGAAAAAGTTACTACATGACAGTATTGTGATACCAACTCTAATGTATGGAAGTGAAGCTTGGACATTGTTGGAAGGACACAAGTCAAGAGTGAGAGCAGTGGAAATGAGTTATTTAAGAGGAGCCTGTGGAGTCACATGGAGAGACAGTCTGACAAATGAGGATACAAAGGAGCATTGTGGTGTGGATGTGGATATGATAGGAAGTGTTAGGAGGAATACACTGAGGTGGTTTGGCCATGTGGAGAGGATGGAGGGTGAAAGACTGACGAAGAGAGTGTATGTGAGTGAGGTGGAGGGGGGGAGAGGGAGGGGGAGGCCGAGGATGAGATGGAGGGATGGGGTGGAGAGGTATATGAGAGAGGAGGGTGTGAGTTGGGAGCATGGCAGTGAAATGGCGGGGGACAGGGCGACGTGGAGGCGTTTTTGTTTGTGGCCACCCCAAACGTGATTGAGGCGTCTGGCAATAGATAGATAGATAGATTGAGTTGGTGATAGGACAGAGCCCTGAGGAACACCACAATTGATACATCCAGGAGAAGAACGAAAGCTGTCTCCAACAGCAGCTATAGAAAGGCCAGAAAGAAAGCCATAGATGAAGGCACAAATAGAAGGATAGAAACCGTAATGAGGGCAGTTTGGAAATTAAAGATTAATGCCAGAATCGATTGAAAGCCTTAGAGATGTCAAGTGGAATGGCAAAGCTTTCGCCAAAGTCCCGAAAGGAGGATGACCAGGAGTCTGAAAGGTAGGGGAGAAGATTGCCAGTGGAGCATCCCTGACGGAACCCATACTAACAATCAGAAAGAAGGTTGTGATAGGAAAAATGCTTTAAAATATTTCTGTTAAGAATTGGCTCGAAAACTTTTGAGATACAGGATGTTAATGTAATTGGTTGATAGTTAGAGGGTTGGGAATGGTCATCCGTTTTTGGGACTGGCTGAATGAGAGCAAACTTCCAGCAAGAAGGAAAGGTACAAGTTGAAAGACAAAGGCAAAAGAGTTTACATAGGCAGGATGTAAGCACAGAAGCACAGCTCTTGAGACCAACAGGAGGGACTCCATTGTAACGACAGGATTTACACTCCCACCACTATTGTTCGTCAGTGTAATGTCAGTTATTTAATCTCTCACCGGTTGTTGGTTCTGTTCAACTTACCCATTGATAATACAAATGGTACTCGACTTAGTCTCCCCTCCGTGATTGATGGAAAATTCACTTCAGTAAAACAAAAGGGGGAGGGGTGGTGTTTTGACTTGGTATGATAAAGGTTATTTGTTGAAGATAGTTTTGGTAGCGTTTGTAGTTTTTGGCCGAGTCGAGATTAAGTCAGTACCATGTGTGGTCGTCGTTCCCAAAGCAGAGGAATCTTGAATTGGAAGGGGAGTGAGTTAGGCATGAGAGGACATAATTCCCTTGATTGGGTAAAAAATGACATCTACTTTACTTTAATAATTCTATACGGGGTTTCAACAGACATTTTTTAATTACATGACCTTTAGTCATATGAAAAAGGGTTGTACATTAAAACCATGGTTTGGGCGA
Source organism: Coenobita brevimanus (assembly GCF_032717465.1). Lineage (NCBI taxonomy): Eukaryota > Metazoa > Arthropoda > Malacostraca > Decapoda > Coenobitidae > Coenobita > Coenobita brevimanus. The sequence goes on from NC_137035.1 coordinate 7,912,547, forward strand.
TCATTCATACAACATTGTCACCAGGCGAAACAATTTGGAACATTCAAGCGATTTCTGAGGTCATCGTTCCTCACTCTTTATTGTCGGTTATTCTTGGGCTCAACAATAGCCTCAAGACTGGGACATTTATGAGCTTGAGTTGTCCTTTCGGGCTGGCATAGCCTCGAACCAAAAAAAAAAAGAATATATCACTCGTGTTCTATTTCGTCCGTGTAGTTTAATTTCATCATGCAATTTACTATAACTCACAATCACTATCAATTCATAATTATTAACTATTCATAATCATCATTAATGCATAATCACCAGAAATACATAATCACTTGGGCTTGTTTAGCCTCGAGGAACAACTCAAAAATCACATTTTTGCTCACAACCACTAAGTTCCCTTCAATGCTCCTAATTTTCTGACATATTAATATAAGAGAAAGAAAACGGTTAATGAGTTTGAATTTCGCCTTTCCGTTACATGATCACATCACTTTTCAAATTTCTATTCCTTATCTACAAAAAAAAATTTCACTTGATAGATCAATAGTACCATTTCTACTACATTCAGTTTATAAAATAATTCATGGTTAGTGTAAGTGTGTATGTAAGACGAGTCTATGGGCAATACCATGAGATGGCCTCGTGCACACCCCGACATCACGGTGTCTGTGGACTGAACCAACGTCTATTATACACGATGTCTGAGCAGCGAGTCTCTGCGTTAAGCTTTTAACAACATTATTTCATATGGTTCACGCCAAGTAAGGATTAAACACGAAAAAGGGGGGAAAGGAGGAATGTGTACAGCTCACCTGAACCAACGTCTGTTATACACGATGTCTGAGCAGCGAGTGGGGCCTCTCGGGCACACAAGGGACGCCACTGCTAGATCAAATGAGATTGTGTTTTTGCAATATGGTGGGTTTTAATTCTCTACACTATTTATATAGTAGTGTACACATGATGTTAGGACTTTTGATTGAATTGGGGAAAATTTGGGATTCAATCCTTACTTAATTTAAATACTGAATTTACCACTATCCTGCCTTGAGTTTGGGGTAGCTTATGCCATCTAGTGACGGCTAAGGCAAGCGGGACTATTAGATCCTCACAAATGACATTATTTTGGCCGTTTTTTACTATTAATCTTACGTATTTGGGTTCTAGCAGCTTCATTAGTAAGCATTTCACAACTAGGATACGGAAAGAATTGCATACCCATTATTATTCTGTTTAAGGTTTAAACTTGGCGCCTTACAACAACGTACAAACAAGGAGAAAGGCCGCATGCATCTGTGATTCATTACTCTACCAATTGGAGGAATTCCCATAGCTCAACACTCACAATTACATCACCCATGCATAGATACAGAGATGTATACATATAAAAACAAAGTTAACCCTACGTCAATCATTAACATATGAACTACTACATAGGACAGGAATTTATAGACTAGTATTCAGATTACAGTACCTCTAAACCTATACATGAATACTAAATTTGTGGCACTACACCATCAGGCCCATATGCCTTGTTAGTATTAAGGCCAGTGATGGCAGAAAATACATCGGCTGAAGAAATTTTAATGTCAGCCATGAGGAAGTCAGAGGGGGTAAGTGATGGAGGAACAACACTGGAATCATGTAAGGTGGAATTGGAGGAGAAAGTCTGAGCAAAGAGATCTGCTTTCTCAGTAGAAGAAATAGTTACAGAGCCATCAGTGCAGAGATGAGGAGGGAAGGATGATGAGGTAAAGTTGTTCGAAAGGTTTTTGGCAAGGTGCCAGAAGGAGCGAGAAGAATTCGAGTTGGAGAGTTGAGAGCATTTAGTACGGGTGAAATTATTTTTAGCAGAGCGAAAAGCAGTCTTAGCATGATTCTGGGCAGAAACATAAACAAGATGTGATTCGAGGGTTGGTTCATTCTGGTACCTTTTATAGGCCCTCTCCTTGTTGCGGACAGCATTAAAACAAGCGTGATTAAACCAAAGCTTTCTTGCATTAGTCAGTGGATATGAAAATGTAATGTATGCTTCCATGCCTGAGAGAATAACCTCCGTAATGCATAAAGCACACTCAGATGGCTCCCGGCCATGGAAGCAATAATCATTCCAGGGAAAATCAAAGAAGTACTGCCTGAGTACCTCCCAATTCACAACTCCAGAGTGCCACAGTCAACATTTCTTTTGAGGGTCCACAGGTTGTACTTGAGCAACAGGACAGGTCAAGGTAATAAGGTTGTGATCGGAGGAGTCCAACGGAGAGGAAAGATTAACAGCATAAGCAGAAGGATTAGTTGTAAGGAAGAGGTCAAGTATGTTGGAGCTCTCTCCAAGGCAGTCAGGGATATGGGTGAGGTGCTGTACAAGCTGCTCTAGGTCATTAAGGATAGAAAAAATGTAGGCTTGTTCATCAGGTGGATCAGTGAAAGAGCCAAAGGTGGTGGTGAACATTGAAATCTCTTAGAATGGAGATTTCAGAGAAAGGAGAAATGGATAGTGTGTGTTCCATTGTCGAAGAATTTTTCATAGTCACTAAAACTAGGAGATAATTAAACAGCTCTGATATATTTAGTTAGGGGATGAGAGGAAAGCCAAAGCCAGAGAGTAGAGAATCCAGAAGAATCAAGTTCATGAACACAAAAGCAAGATAAGTTTTTGCGTACATATACACAACAGCCGCCTTTGGCTTTGAAATGAGTATAGAGAAAGTAGGAGGGAACAGAAAAGGGTTTGCTGTCAGTTGCCTCAGACTGCTGAGTCTCTGTTGGGAAGAGAATGTGAGGTTTTGAGGAGGAGAGGTGATGTTTGACGGAGAGAAAGTTAGAGGAAAGGCTGGAAATGTTGCGGAAATAAAGAAGTGAGTCAGGCAGTGGTTCCAGGCAACTTGCTGAGTCGTCACTGGGAGAGGGGCAGATGGGGGCATTTATGGTTCCCTCCCTTGGGGACTCTGTGGCCTGATATTTTTGTGCCATTTTTAAATTTTGAAATGGAAGTGTAGTGTGTACGGTGCATGCAGATTGGTGCTGACAGTTAGAGAAACTTGCATTGGAGAGCATGCTAGCCATTCTTTGTGTTACTGAAACACTGAATAGTTCAGCAAAGGGGGATGGTCAGGAACTAGTCCCGAGGGCTGATGAAATGGGAGCTCCAGCTCTCACTGTCATCAACTCTCCATCCAACTTGGGAGCACTGCCCTGCTCAACTGGTGCTACAGTCCACTCCTCATTGCAACAGTCTACCCTGCTAATACTTTGTCTAATTGTTTTTCTAGTTGGACCGACAAATAAAACAATAAATAGACCACCATGTACCATTTTTTAAGTGACTTCTGGGCTTGTTTAGAGGGGAAGGGGGTGGGTATCCGAGGCTCAGGGCATCTACTCTTGCCCTGTGGGGCGGGGCGTCCCGTTGTCACTCTCACTGTTACTGCTGTGGTCTCCTGGAGGTGCACTATAGCCTTCAATGTCGTCACCTGAGACCATGCTGAACAGGTGGGTACTGCTGCGATGCTAAAACAGACCGCAGGATGCCAGGTACAACATGTGTTCTCGTGGCAATATGGAGAAGTGTCTGTTTACCCAGGAATGTCGGAAGATGGTATGCAGATAGCTGTCCGTCTGCCCGCTATTTTGAATCTGACTCATTGCCAGCCACCTGCCTTCTTGTGACTGACTCGCATTGTCCAGCCCGACACTCATAGTAATGGCGGGAAGTCCATTTTTGCCTTGGAATCATACAGCCGATTCGCATTTTGGGAAGTTTGATTCACAGATTTCGCATTTGATAAAAATAAGCATTTTCTGGGTTGACCTCGATTTGTAGGTGATTCACACTGTGTGAGTTCGCATTGTGTGGGGGGTGCACTGTATATGGAAAATTATATTTCTTGATATCCTTCAAGCAACTTGGCTTTTTAAGTTTCATTCCCTGTCCTTTTGTTACTCTCCCATCCCATACAAACAGATCTTTTCGGTCAATTTTATATACTCCCATCATGGTCTTGAACACTGCAATCTTGTCGCTGCTCTCTCTCCTTTCTTCGGAGGAAGGCAGATCCAGCTTTTCCAGCCTCTCTCTGTAGGACAGAGATGCCAGAGTAGGGACCATCTTGGTTGCTGTTCTTTGTATTCTCTCTATCTTATTTATATTTTTCGTTTTGTGTGGGGACCACATTACTGCTGCATTTTCCAAACTGGGGCAGATCATGGCCAGTATCAGTTTTTTCATCATTTCCTCATCCATGTAGTGAAATGCTTCTCTTATGTTAGTCAAAAGTTTATACATCTCTCTATCTGTTTTCTTAATGTGTTTTTCAGGTGCCAAACTATCCTGGACCAGCACTCCCAAATCTTTCTCTTCTCTCACTTTTGTGATTGGTTCAATACCCATCAAATAATTCAGTGATGCCCTCTTGGTGCTTTTACCCATTTCCAGTATTTTACATTTTATTGCGTTGAATTTCATTTCCCACATCTGGCTCTAGTCATTGTGCGTGTGTGTGTGTGTGTGTGTGTGTATTTACCTAATTGTGGTATACAGGAAATGAGCTACGCTCGTGGGGTCCTGTTTCTGTTTCTCAATAAGTCAAATTTAGCTTTAAACTCGCTTAAGTTTTTAGACTGGATAATCTCTTTGTCCAGGCTATTCCACAGGTCTATACATCTATAAGGAAACCTATATTTCTTGATATCCTTCAAGCAGCTTGGTTTCTTCAGTTTCATTCCGTGTCCTCTTGTTGCTTTCTTATCCCACAAAAACAGATCTTCTTTGTCAATTTTGTCTACTCCCACCATGGTCCTGAACACTGCAATCATGTCACCTCTCTTTCTCCTTTCTTCTAAAGAAGGCAAATCTAGCTTTTCCAGCCTCTCTCTGTACGACAGATCTGCCAGACTGGGGACTATTTTGGTTGCTGTTCTTTGTATTCTCTCAATCTTGTTTATATCTTTCTTTTTGTGGGGACCACACTACTGCTGCATATTCTAACCTGGAGCGAATCATGGCCACTATCAATTTTTTCATCATCACTTCATCCATATAATGAAAAGCTACTCTTATATTAGTCAGGAGTTTATACATCTCTCTAACTACCTTGTTAATGTGTTTTTCAGGTGACAAGCTATCTTGGACCAGCACTCCCAAATCTTTCTCTTCTCTTGCTATTGTGATTGGTACATTACCCATCAAATAATTCAATGATGGCCTCTTCGTACTTTTACCCATTTCCAATATTTTACATTTCTTTGCATTAAATTTCATTTCCCACATCTGGCTCCAATCATGTATCCTATCCAGATCCTCTGCAGCATTTTACAATCCTCCTCAACCTCTTACCTTCCTCAAGATCTTTGCATCCTCAGCAAACAGACTTGCATAACTATTCACTCCATCTACCATATCATTTACATAAATCAGGAACATTACTGGCACCAACACCAAGCCCTGTGGGACTCCACTTGCTACTTCCCTCCATCCAGACATCGTATCCTTTATTACTGTCCTCATTTGTCTGTTTCTCAAAAAGTCTCTCATCTATTCCAGGAGGTTCCCTCTCAGTCCTCCTATATGCTCTAGTTTCCACATTAGTCTCTTATGGGGTACCTTGTTGAAGGCCCTCTCCAAATCTAAATACGCACAATCCACCCAACCATCCCTCTCCTGTAGCATGTCAATCGCTCTTGAGTAAAAACTCAACAGGTTGGAAACACATGACCTTCTGCTTCTAAATCCAAACTGGCTATCAGCCAAAATATTCATCTCTTCCAGATATTTTATCCATCTATCTTTCAAAATTCTTTTGCACAATTTTGTGACCATGCTGGTTAGGGACATTGGTCTATAATTCAGGGGTTCTTCCCTGTTTCCTCCCTTATAAATTGGTACCACATTTGCCCTCATCCATTCTTGAGGGACTTTCCATTCTTCCAGAGAGCACACAATTAAACTGTGAATCTTATCCGCCAGGTGTTTTCTGCATTCCTTCAGTACCCAGTTAGAGATTTCATCTGGTCCTGGGGCTTTCCTTACTTCTTGAGTTTCCAGTAATTTATACACTTCCTGTACATCCACTTTTATATCTTTTATCTCTACATTTCTAGTCACTCCTACCCCTTCCACAAACTCCTTTTCATTAGTGAAAACTGATTGGAAACATTTTTTCATTATTTCTGCTTGCATTGCTGCGTCTTTATAGACCTCTCCTTCTACTTTCAGTTTGGTGATTCCTTCCTTTTGTTTCAGTTTGCCATTGACAAATCTATAAAACAGTTTGGGTTCATCCTTACATTTATCTATTATACCTTTTTCAAAATTTCTTTCTTCCTCTCTACGTATTCTGGTGTATTCATTTCTAGTTCTTTTATATTCTTCCTTTGTTCTGTTGTTACCTCTCTTTCTCCAGTTGTTACATGCCGTGTCTTTTTTTTTTTTTTTTTTTTTTTTTTTTTTTTTGCTATCATACACTTTTTATTAAACCACTCCTTTTTCCTGTTTTCTTTTCCCCTTACTCTTGGCACAAATTTTTCCACTCCCGAATTATAGAGGCCTTGAAAAATATCCCACTTCCTCTGTTTTTCTCCTGTTTCTCTGAATTTTCTCCAATCTGCATTTTCGAAAAATTTTCTCAATCCTGTAAAGTTTACTTTCCCAAAGTTGTATCTTCCCTGCCTATAAAGCTCGTCTCTTGGCTCGACATTCCCTGATATCATCTGGAACTCAGTGACCACATGATCACTTTTTCCAGTAGGACACAGATATTTCAAGGATTCTATTACATTGGGTTCCTTGGTAAACAGTAAGTCTAGTCTTGCTGGTGTGTCCTCACCTCGGAACCGTGTCTCTTCTTTGACTCATTGCAACATCACATTGTTCATTGTTATATTTAATAATAGAGTCCCCCACGAATCTTCGCTGCCTCCTGAGTCCCATTCCTCCCAGTTCACCTCTTTACAATTGAAGTCACCCATTAAAATTATATTGTTGCTTTTCTCAATAATTTTCTGTAAATAACTAGCTATGTCTGACAACATTTCCTGGTATTCATCATCATGCCATGCTCTTGTCTTAGGGGGAACATACACTACTGCCATATCTGTCTTGGTATTCTCTTCAGTTTCAAATTTCATATTTACCACTTCGGCCCTGCCTTCTCCCATTTCCATGGTATCTACATTTATGTTGTTCTTCACTGCTATCATCACTCCTCCTCCCGTTTTTTCTTTCCTGTCTCTTGTCCACAGTGTGTATTTACCATCTCCCATATGAACATCAATATCTTCTCATAATTTGGTCTCTACAAAGCATATAACATCAGGTTCATGCACCCTCAAAAAATCATTGATTTCTAGCCCTGCCGATATTAAACAATCAACATTAGTGTGTGCATGGAAAAGTTTGGAAGGAATGAGAGTGTGTTTTTGATCTGTGATATGAATGGTAAAGTAGGGAATGTGAAGGTGGATGGAATAGTTGGTGAGTGGGGTGTGCCTGCTGAGGTAGATGAGAATGGGAGTGCGTTAGTGGACATTTGTGCTGGGAGGGGGTTGGTGATAGCCAATACCCTATTCAGGCATAAAATGATCCACAGGTATACATGGCGAGTGATGAGAAGGGTGGGTGGTGAACTGAATGAAAGGAAGGCAATGATTGATTATGTATGTGTGGATGAAAGGATGCGGAAATGTGTAATGGATGCAAGAGCTTATAGAGGTTGGGGGAGTGGACTTTCTGACCACTACTTGGTGGTGGCCAGAATCAAGATCCAAGTAAGATGCAGGAATAGAGAGGGGAAAGACGAGAGGAAGGAGTAGTTGCAAGGAGAGTGGAAAGGTTACAAGAGGATGAGAAAAAGGCAGAGTATAGGACAGAAGTGGAGGAACGATTGGGCAAATATGAATTGGAGCAGATGGGAGACGTGGAAGGTGTGTGCAGGATATTTACAGAAGAAATATGTGCAGCATGTGATGTGGTGTGTGGGAGGAAGAGAAGACGGAGGGCAGTGCAAGGAACAATGTGGTGGACTGAAGAGGTGAGACAGGCTGTGGCACAAAAGAAGAAAGCATACAATGAATGGATGAGAAATAGGGGCACGGAAGAAGTTGAGAGGCGGAAGAGAGAGTTAAATGTAGAAGGAAAGAGAGGTGAAAACATTAGTAAGAGAGAGTAAGAAGAGAGTGGATGAGGAATTTGGAAGTAATTTGAGTGTAAAGTGGAGGGACTGTAAGAAAATGTTCTGGAAAGAGGAGAAGAGAGTAAGACAGGGTGGAAGTGAGGTTAGCAGGGGAGTGAAAGATAAAAATGGTAAATTACTAATGGAGAAGGGAGAAAAAGTGAGCAGATGGAGAGAACACTTTAAGGAATTGTTGAACATAGAGGATGGAAGTAATGCGAGTATAAGTGGCTGGGGAATGGCTGGGAGAAGGAGGGAGGTGAGAAGACAGGAAGAAATCAGTAGGATAGAAGTTGTGGAAGCTATGAAGAAAGTGAAATTGGGGAAAGCCCCAGGAATTGATGGAGTGTGTGGTGAAATGCTGAAGCATGGGGGAGAGATAGTAGTAGAATGGATGTGGAAGATGTGCAGATTGGCCTGGGAGGAAGGTAGAGTCCCGGATGATTGGAAGTCAGGTATAATTATTCCCTTGTACAAAGGAAAAGGGGAAAAAGAAGTGTGTGGTAATCATAGGGGCATTTGTCTTCTTAGTATAATAGGAAAAGTGTATGGTAGGATACTTATTGACAGAGTTAGAGAAAGAACAGAAGAATTAGTTGGAGAAGAACAGGGAGGCTTTAGGAAGGGAAGAGGTTGTGTAGATTAGATATTCATTCCTAGATCTTTAGTGGAAAAGTTTCTAGAGAAGGGAAAGAAGTTGTATGCGGCTTTCATGGATTTGGAGAAAGCATATGACAGGGTGGATAGACAAGGATTGTGGAAAGTATTAAGAATATATGGAGTAGATGGGAAGTTGTTGAATGCTGTGAAGAGTATTTATGATGGTGCTAAGGCTGCAGTGCATGTGGATGGTGAACTGAGTGAATTTTTATCTTTGAAGGTTGGGTTGAAACAGGGATGTGTCATGTCTCCATGGTTGTTCAATCTGTACATGGATGGGGTAATAAAAGAGGTACAAGCTAGGATAGTGAATGTTGGAGAGGCCCTGGTGAGAGAGGATAGTGTTTGGAAATTCCCTGTACTGTTGTTTGCAGATGATATTGTGTTGTTGAGTGAAGACGAAGGGGAGCTGCAAGGCTTGGTGGATGAGTTTGGGAGAGTGTGTAAGAAATGGAATATAAAGGTGAATGCAGGGAAGATTAAAGTGATGGTCTTTGAGAGAGGTGAAGTCAGTGACTGTACAGCGAGGTTGGATGGTGAGGAATTGGAAAATATGAGTACGTTTAAGTACTTATGTAGTGTGATGAGTAAGGATGGAGGTTTGGAGGGTGAAGTGCTTGAAAGGGTACTGCAGGGAAGAAAGGTTGCTGGTTCTTTGAAAGCAGTGATAAGAAACAGAGAAGTGAGCATGGAAGTGAAAAAGTTACTACATGACACTATTGTGATACTAACTCTAATGTATGGAAGTGAAGCTTGGACGTTGTTGGAAGGACACAAGTCAAGAGTGAGAGCAGTGGAAATGAGTTATTTAAGAGGAGCCTGTGGAATCACATGGAGAGACAGGCTGACGAATGAGGATATAAAGGAGCATTGTGGTGTGGATGTGGATGTGATAGGAAGCGTTATGAGGAACACACTGAGGTGGTTTGGCCATATGGAGTGGCTGGAGCGTGACTTTTTTTTTTTTTTTTTTTTTTTTTTTTTTTTTTTTTAAATAACAGAACGGAGGAAGGAAATACAAATGGGGAAAAAAAATAATCCATACACCAGATTACTGGTGTCCTGTGTTCATAAAATATCTGTAACAGTTAGACTTGAACAGTTGTGGGTTGAAATTTGGAGGAAAACAACTCTGGCGAAGCGAGTTCCAGAGAGATGCAGTTCGGGGAATGAAAGAATTCTGATAGGCAGAAGTTCTGCAATATGGTTGAGTGACATTCCAGTCATGAGCACTATCAGATGCCCGTGTAGCATGAGGGAAGGCATGGAGAGGTGGCACCATGGACGCAACTTCGTCTGAGCCTTTGCCAAAAAAATATCTGTATAATAATGCAAGGGAGGCAACATTCCTTCTTACTTGCAGGGGAGGTAGTTTATATGTAATGGCAGGGTTGTTAATGATTCTAACAGCTTTATTCTGAATTTTGTCTAGTTGTCTTATGCAACCTCTCCACAACCATTCCACAAGGGTGAGCAATATTCAAGCTGAGAGCGCACATGACTCTCATAAATTATAGCTAACTGCTCATCGAGGAAGAAGTTACGGACTCTGTACAACAATCCAAGTTTCTTTGAGGCGGTTTTAGCAAGTGATCTGACATGAGAGGTCCAGCTGAGGGCACTGTTAAGTGAGACACCAAGAATTTCAATACTTTTGGAGATGGGAATATTAGTAGCACTGAAGGTAATGTATGAATCTGGCAATATCTGTCTATTAGTAAACTGTATATATTTAGTTTTACTAGCATTAAAAGAGACAAGGATGTTTTGTCCCCATTCACTTATTGTAGATAGATCTTGATTTATGGAGATGGCTGTACTGAGTTGAGAGGTAGAGATATTAGACTTTGTAAATGGATGTCTGAGTGTGAATGAACTGTGTAGTATTGAGTCATCTGCATATGAGTGAATGGGATTGTGAGTGACAGATAAGAGATCATTAATATGAACCAGAAATAGGGTTGGCGCCAGAACTGATCCCTGCGGCACGCCGGCGTTAATTGAGTGGAAATTCGAATATACATCATCTACTTTTACTCTTATATTCCTGTCACTAAGATAAGAAGAAATCAAAGGAACAAAAGACGTTAGTCCATAGCAAGGGAGTTTGGACAGCAGGGAACGGTGCCATATTCTGTCGAAAGCTTTAGAGATATCAAGAGCTACTGCATGAGTTTCTCCAAAAAGATCAATTGATTGATGGATGGTATGAGTTAAGAGATTGAGTATGTCAATGGTGGATCTTTCGTGGCAAAAACCGTATTGTCTATCACTAATTAAGTTGTTGGATTCATGATGTATAACAATATGCTTATTAATTAAAGTTTCAAATACCTTACCAAGAGAAGATGTGACAGCTATTGGTCTGTAATTGGAGGGGTCAGACGAACTTCCTTTCTTCGGAACTGGGTGGATATTGGCTTCTTTCCATGAGTTTGGGAATAAAGAAGTACGTATGCATAATCTGAATAATGTAGCTAGGGGAGAGGCAAGTTCAGGGGAACACTTTTTCAAAACAATTGGCGGAATTCAATCTGGGCCTGGAGCTTTGTTGGTAGGTAAATTGTCTAGGATGGATTTTACGTATCTTGTCTGTATTTTAAGTGGGGCAATTTCGGGAGAATCAGGTTCCAGTACTGAGACATTCTGGCTGGTGTCATCTATGGTAGAGTTTCTTGCAAAGGTACTAGCAAAGTTATCTACTTTCCCACGTGGGTCATTTGTAATATTGCCATCTGAAGATTTTAGTGGGGGAATGGAAGATGAATTGTTAAAGTTATTATTGAAAGAATTAAGAGTTGACCAGAATATTCTATTGTCATTAGGGTTGTTTAGTAGTTTTGATGCTTGCTTTTGAAGAAAGAGTGATTTAGATAGATTTAATACAGCTTTTGCATGATTTCTAGCAATTTTAAATTGGGAGAGTGATTCAGATGTTTTTGATTTTAAGTAAGAGTTATATGCTAATGACTTTTGGGCTGTTGCTTTGGCACAATTGCCATCAAACCATTTTGGAGAGTTTGATCTTTTAGTGAATTGTTGACTTGGTATGAATAAATCCATACCAGCTAGTATTAAGTTGCAAATGTGGGACTGGGTAGAATTGGGATCACTAGAGAAGAAAGACTGCCATGGAACATCAGCAAGATAATTTCTAAATCCATCCCAGTCTGCCCTGTCAAAGTGTCATCAGGTCACCCTGACAGGTTCGGAATGGGGAGGTGTAGGAGGGTTAACTAATGATGCTTTGATGAGATTGTGGTCAGAGGATCCAAGTGGTGACAGTACCTCTATCCTGTATTGATCTGGATTATTTGTCAAGAATAAATCCAAGAGATGGGTATTATGGTCAGGATTATCAGGTATTCTGGTTGGTTGCTTTACCAACTGGGTGAGATTAAACGATTCCACAAACAGCTCGCATTCTAGACCAGCGTCGTCTGTCCTGACGAAGAGAGTGTATGTGAATGAGGTGGAGGGGGAAAGAGGAAGGGAGAGGCCGAGAATGAGATGGAGGGATGGGGTGGAGAGGTATATGAAAGAGAGGGGTGTGAGTTGGGAGCAGGGCAGTGAAATGACGGTGGACACGGCAACGTGGAGGCGATTTGTTTGTGGCCACCCCAAACGGGATGGAGGCATCTGGCAATAGATAGATAGATAGAACATTAGTATATGCCGCCTTCCAGTTATTTTTAATGTTTTTTATACTCTCTTTTCTCCTTGTCTCTGCCAGTACCACTTCCTTAATTTCTGATCCATGACTCTCCAATAAAACACTGTCCTTTCTTCCTCCGTTCTCTGTTCATTTTTTGCCTTTGCTTCCTGTACTAACTCCTTTATTTTATATTAGCTCTTTCTTCCTCATTTGCATCTCTCCTTATCCAAACATTTTTTAACCCTTCCTTGTCTGATAATTTCCATGTTCTACTGATAATTTTGTTTACTGTTGCCTGGGACTTAAACTTTACCTTCAATGGCCTTGCCCCTCCTTCCTGGTACTTTCCTAACCTTAACACCTCTTCAGTCTCTTCTTGAGCTTTGTTGTTTTCCTTCATGACTACTGATATTATTTCTTTAACTTTACTCAGTTCTTCTCTTTCTCTTTCTGATCTTATTGTCATACATTTTTCTTTAACTCCTGAAATTATTACACATTTTTTCTTATCTGCTACATCCCTAACTAAATATTCCCAACTTCTCAGCACCCTAACCACTTCTCTTTCCACCTTTTCCTTGCTTTGTTGTTCTATAATCTCTCTCAAATTTACATTTCCCTCTTCCTGCATTTTCTTCTATCCTTTATGTTGCTTTTTGATTTCTTTAATGTGCTTATCCTGAATTCTTGATTTGGATTCATATTCATCTTGTTTGCTTTTCATCCTGTGTCTTTCTTCTTCCAACCTCATATTCTCCCTCTTAAGCTGTTTTATTTCATTTGAGGCAGATTCATTGCTCACTTTTAATTCAGTAACTTCTTCTTCTTCTTCTTCTTCTTCTTGTGGGTTTAAGGACCACGGCCAGTACAATGGCCCTATGCCTTGCCATTGCAAACTGCTTAGGGCCTCACGTTATATGCGGGAGAGCTGTCCAGATTTTCGGATAAAGTCAGACGTTCACCTCACAACCCGTTCTCATAACCGAGGGTCCCTGATACCGCCTCCCAGGAGTGTGTGGAGAGACAAACTGAGAACTCCCAGAGATGCCAAACGTTCCCACAAAAGGGTGCGAAGCGAGTGGAACCTAGGACACCGTAACATGAAATGTTCTATGGTTTCTTCAACCTGAGGACACGACTGGCACCATGGATGCTCTGTCATACCCAAACGGTACAGGTGGCTTGCAAGGCCTGTGTGGCCCAACCGTAACCTGGTGATGGCTACATCAATGTCTCTGCAGGGATGGCGTGCCCAAGGGTGTTCAAAGGAGTCAGAGCGAAAATGCCCCAAGTGGGAGGCAGGTAGGGTGGTTGCTAGGTGCGCATTCCAGTGCGATATGCAGGCGCTACGTGCAAGTTTAGGGAATGTGGCACTATCTGGCGTCACATGGACCAGTGTACTGTATGTCAGTGCTCGCTTTGCTGCTGCATCTACTATTTCGTTGCCATGGATGCCCACATGTGAGGGAAAAAAGGTGGAGGTACCAGGGAGGAGTAACAAGGAAAAGGAGGTGTTCCATAATAGCACGGACAGTCTTGACATGAGTCACTGGACGGTCTGAGAGAAGGAGGGTAAGTGCAGACTGTGAGTCGGTGTATAAGACTACTGATTGAGGCTGGGAGAAAGTCCGGATAAATTCAAGGACCTGGAGGATGGCTATGAGTTCTGTGGTTAGGACATCGTACCGCCCGCTGAACGACCAAGTTTGGCATATGGAAAGATGTTCAAAATAAGCCGCTGAGGCAAAGGAAGATGGAGGGGAGTGAGACCCATCCGTGTAAATTCTCAGGAAGTCCTTATAAACCGAGGAGTCCAAGCTGTAAAAGATCTGCCGTGCCGAGACTGCATCTGTCGACTTCGAGAACGGTACTGGGAAGTAGGGGGAGACATATGGAGATAAATCCTTCCAAGGGGGCACTGGGGAGAGAGGGGCCACTGGGGCAGGCCTGGGCGGATCGAGAGACAGGGTGTGGCAGGGTCGGATGCTGCGAATAATGTACGGTAACCTCACTCGCGGCCAAGTTGGCGGCTGACGAAGGACTGTGGAGAGGCGATAAAGGGAGGAGACCGGATGGCTGGAGGGAAGGGCCGAAATACGGTGAAGCAGCCGACAGTCCAGTTCCATGCGGTAGATGGAAAGGGGCATCACCCCTGACTCTGCATGAAGCGAAATAATTGGGGTGGACTTGAAGGCACCTAGGGCAATGTGAAGTGCCGTGTTCTGGACAACATCCAACTTCTTTAGGTGGGTCTGGGCAGCTGATCCATAAAGGGTGGTGCCGTACGTGATCTTACTGCGGATGAAGGCCAGATTTAGTCTGAGAAGAGTGTTTCGATCAGCACCCCAGCGAGCTCCTGCAACAGACTTCATGATGTCCTGGTGCCTAAGGCATGCCGATTGAAGATGGTCAATATGGGGGGCCCAGGTGAGGCGGAGACTGTCCAAATGGAGGCCCAGAAACTTGTGCCGGGTCCGGAGGGTGGAGGTTCTCCAGCTAGCTGAATCATCGGCATGGAGGGGAGTCTCCTTTGGCCAAAGTACATAAGAGCACTCTTGGGTGCATTGACTGTTAGCCCCCAATCTGCGGCCCAGGTGGCAAAGGCATCCACAGCCTGTTGGAGGCGATGTTGGGCCTCCCGTAGGGAGGCAGCACTGTGGAGGATTGAGACATCATCTGCATAGACTAAGGTGGATACTCCAGGAGGATGAGGGAGGTCATACATCAGGACATTGAAAAGTAAGGGACTGAGGCATGATCCCTGTGGCACTCCCTGCCTGACTGGGGTAGGGGAAGAGTATGTACCCCCAAGGGAAACACAAAAGGATTGCTCCTCCAAAAAACTTTGCACCCAGGCCAGTGCAGAGCCTGTGATGCCAAGACGGCACAACTTGTACAGTATCCCATCATGGGAGGCAGAATCAAAAGCCCCCTGGAGATCCACAAAGGCAGCCAGGAGTATCTTCTTATGACAGGACACCTGGTGGACATGATGGTCAAACTGGAGGAAGAAGTCAGATGTCCCTCTCCCTGGGCGGAATCCACATTGTACATCAGACATGCGGCTATTGTGCTCCAACCACCAGGAGAACCGACGGCACACTATCCTCTCAAGCACCTTCCCGATATTGGAGAGCAATACAATTGGTCTGTAAGAAGCCGGAGAAGAAGGGTCCCTCCCCGACTTGGGGAAGGGCAGGAGGTGGGAGGTTTTCCAGTGAGATGGGAATATCCCTGATGCCCAGCTGTTGTTAAAGATGTCAAAGAGTGCCATTTGAAGGCGGACAGGGAGATGAATCAGAAATTCGTTAGGTACTAAATCTGGCCCACATGCCTTCTTTGGTAGTAGGGTCCGCAGAGCAGAGGAGAGCTCTGCCTGGGTAAAAGGAGAGGCTAAGCCTGCTGGGGGGGAGGAGGAGATGCCTGCCTGAGTGACCCTGAGTAGGTGTTGAAGATTTGGAAGTGGAGCTGGGGAGCCAAGTCTAGCTCCAAAGAAGGCAGCCAGTAAGGTAGCCTTGTCTTCGAGGCCTACCAGAAGATTACCCTCCTTCACCAGAGGATACGAAAGGATGGTAGGGCGACCCTTCATTGCCCGAATAAAGGACCAGGTTCGGGATGGTGAGCTTGAGAATGACGTGGTTGAGCAGAAAGCAGACCAGGCAGCACGGCGAGCTCGGGTGAGAGTCCGCTTGCATTCTGCATCCCTACGGTGGTGAGTGTCTCGGTGATTAGGGCAGGGACATCTCCGCCAGACGTTCCAGGAAGACCTCCTAGCCCGGACAACCCTGGTGCAGTCCTCTGTCCACCAAGGAACCGTGGCAGTGCCTCGGGGATGTGTTGAGGACCTGCGGAAGGTCGCCTTACCTGCTGCGATCACAGAGGATGTAAAGTCCATCATGTGATCATGTATGGGTCCTCCAAGCGGAGGCCCAGTGTTATCAAGGGTCGCCATGAAGGAGGACCAGGACCCTCGTGTGAGGATCCAATGTGGACGAGGTGGAGCAGAGCAGGGTGGGGAGAGATTGGGGACATCTAGGATAACTGGAAGGTGGTAGACCCCAAATATGGGCCAGTCCAGATGGCTGAGCCTCCAAAAACAGGATCCCTCAAATACCTGTATAGATCAAGTGTGGAGGGTAGGCCTGAGTGCTGGTCAATACGGGTCTGTAGCCCCAATGGGGTGAGCAGGGTGAAGTGATCACTTTCTAGCAGAAACCAGAAGAGGGAAGTTCCTGACCTATTTCCAGAACCTCGGGGTCAGGAAAGGATCCCAATGGGGGTGTCTGGCGTTAAAATCACCCAAGAGGAGGCATGGTGAAGGGAGCTGGTCTTGATAGGCCTGGAGTTCTTCCAGGCCTATGTCCTTGCATGGGTTGTAGCAAACCGCCACAGTGATCCATCCCTGCACGAGGGATAGGCGGATCGCAAGAACGTCCAACACCCCTCGAGGGGGGCGGGTCAGTGGCAGAACCGAGCTAGGCACATCCTCCCTGACTGCGACAGCTAGACCTCCTCCAACACCCTGACGATCAGCTCGGTATACAGTAAAACCCCTGAGCGATAGATGGAGATGTGGAGCTAACCAAGTCTCACATAGACCAATAACACCTGGAACGAGGTCTGCTACTGTGTGTTTGAAATCGGATGTTTTCCGAGGGAGCGATCTGGCATTCCAGAGGAAGAATCTACGTAGAGGTAAAGGAGCCATCACCGAGGGGAGAGTAGAGAGAGAAACTGGGGCAGGAGGCTGACACATATGTCTATAAAGGACTGTCCATTTTTGTACATGGACAGGGCTGTAAGCAGAAGGTCCACAAAGGACCCTGTAGAATGGGCACCTGTGGGGTTGGCATAAGGGGAAGCGTGGGAGGTTGCCCTTGGTACAGGCTGACGTGGAGGGGCAGGAGATTCACCAGGTGTGGAGCCCGTCTCAGGAGATCTGGGGGAGGTGGCATAAGATATGTTTGGATCTGAGGCGGGAGTTGTGGCCATTAAAGGGGTGGAACTGGCTGACATTACACCAGGCTGGGTGGAAGGAGCTACTGATTCTTGTGCAGCATGTGGGAAAGGGGTCCGATTTGGGTGGGGACGCTGTCGACAGGGCTTGGTTGAAGGGAGAGGGTGAAGCAGTACTGCTAACTGGGAGGTTGGGTGGGAGGACACGGCAACTGTTTGCTCCACTTCACTTGATTCAGTTGGAGATTCACCACCAGATGTTTCAGGAAGATCTTCCAATGCTGAAAAGCGGTTGCTAACCACTGTTGCGTATGTTAGACCCTCCTGAACAGGCCGGGAAGTCCGACTGGGAGCGATATATGTTGTCGAGGGGTTGGAGCTGGGAGGAATGCGGCCGGATGGATAAAGGGCACGCAAACGGGTGTTGACATCCAACAGGGCTGACAGGTCAGTCCTAGCAGCGTCATGGATGGCAAGTGCCTGCTGGTAGACTGGGCACATGCGGGAGACAACTTGGTGTGCGCCACAGCAGAAGAAGCAGTAGGGGTCATTAGTGCATGGACCACCTGATGGGGAGTTGCATGGATGGAACCTGCTGCAACGAGAGCAACGAATTTTATTTTTACATGATATTGTGCCGTGTCCAAATCGATGGCATGTATAACACCTCAGGATGGGAAAAGTGTAAGTCCCTACAGAGTAACATAAGTGGCCAAATATGACCTGCTCCGGCAGGGGGCCCCTGAATTTGAGCCGTACCTCCCTGGCTGCCACTGCTGCCTCACCACCAGGAGGACGGATCATAAGGCGGGTGACTTCCTCTAGCTGGGAGGAACAGTTGCCAAGGCAGCGAAGATTACTAGCAAGTTCCTCCTCCGTGACATCAGGAGCAACAGGCCCTATTTTCCCATATGAGAACTCGCCACTGGAAGGTGAGCGAGCCAACCAACACCTTACTGGCCAGTCTCCCAGCTGGGTGAGGGCCTCTGGTGGTACAGTCATTTTGGCCACATCATCTGCAAAAACACAGAACCTAATAGCTGCTCCTTTACCTAAAACTCTAAGTGATCCCTCTATACAGTACTTACCCCATGAAGATTTGTTGATGGCATCCGACAACCTGCGGGGATTCAAAAATACAGGGGTGTTGTCAGCCGACCTTGCTATGTAAACGAGGCTCCTTGGTTCACTGGAGACATCACCAACTGGGGCGGAAGGCCGTATCAACTTTTCTGGGGCACCTCCCTCGTCACTAGTGGCGGAGGCCATCCTCACCCTCTTACCAGGGGCAACGACTTCTGCAGCGGCAGGAGCGAGGTCCATATGGATGTCCTGTGTGGCGAGGCCGGTCATGGAAGACTCCATGCCTGGCTGTTACACTCACTGTTATAACACTGGAACACTGTGGTGTTACTGCGATATGCCCAAAATAAGCTGGATGTGACTGTACGGCTGAGATGGGTTAACACCCGAGAGTAAGACTGTCGACAACACGGCCGGGAGGAACACGTCCGACAACGACCGGGTCTAGGCAGCGTCTCCCATTCAGTAACTTCTCTTTTTTGTTCGTCACTACGTGTACAAATTTTTTCCAGTATATTTCGCAGATTTTTTAATCTCGATTTCCTGTTCTGTAGTCCGTTCCAGTAACTCTTTAATTACTCTCCATACTTTTTTTATCTCCTGGCTCACTTGGTAAGCTGCTGTACTCACGCAGTTGCAAGCGCTGGTTCGAATCCCCGCAATATTTAATGAAGTCACAGAGTGTGCAGTGAGGTTGGATGGTGAGGATATGGAGAATGTGAGTGCATTCAAGTACTTGGGTAGTGTGATGAGTAAGGATGGAACTTTGGGGGATGAAGTACGTGAAAGGGTACAGCAGGGAAGGAAGGTTGTTGGCACACTGAAAGCAGTGATGAGAAATAGGGAGGTGAGTATGGAAGTTAAGAAGTCACTGCATGATGGTATTGTGATCCCTACCCTGACGTATGGAAGCGAGGCGTGGACCTTGCAAGAGGGGAACAAGTCAAGAGTGAGAGCAGTGGAAATGAGTTACTTGAGAGGAGCATGTGGAGTGACATGGAGGGACAGGTTGACGAATGAAGAAGTGAAGGAACGTTGTGGGGTAGATGTGGATGTGGTTGAAAAGATTAGGAGAAATACACTGAGGTGGTTTGGGCATGTGGAGAGGATGGAGAATGAAAGACTGACTAAGAGGGTGTATGTAGGTGAGGTGGAGGGAGGGAGAGGGAGGGGTAGACCGAGGATGAGGTGGAGGGATGGAGTTGAGAGGTATATGAGGGAGGGGGGGGTGAGTTGGGGGGAGGGGAGTCAAATGGTGGGTGACAGAGTGACTTGGAGGCGTTTTGTCTGCGGCCACCCTTTGCGGGATTAGGGCGTCGGGCTATAGATAGATAGATAGATAGACATTCCTCTCTGTACTCTCCATACTTTTTTTATCTCCTGGACATTCCTCTCTGTTGTTTTCTCCACACCTGCTATTCTTGTTTGGTTCAACTTAATACTTCCATTTGCCACATCATCTTCAGAAAAGCCTTCAAAGTCTCTCTCGCCAATTGTAAACAATGCACCGTCCCTCTCCGCCATGAATCAACCATATGGAGACTTTCTATTTTCACTGTACGTTGTTCTTTTTATGACCTAAACTGAGGTTTTATTTAACTACCGTCTGACGGGACCACCACTCACGCACTCATTAACATAATCACAAATAGGCTGGTCTTCTTTCGGTGTTGATTAAGCAATGATTTCCCCTCGATCCAGGAGAGTTACGTCTCTGTCGGCGACCTGTGTGTGTGTGTGTGTGTGTGTGTGTGTGTGTGTGTGTGTGGACATGCACATGTATGCATACATGCATATGTCACACATGGATGCATATGCATGTGTGTGTGCATGTGTATGCCTAATGTGTTCAGAAGGAATGAAAGAGACTATAGTCATTTGAACACTTTTTTTCCCCAGGTTCATATCAACATGGAGGAGCCCAAGAAGCGTCCTGAGGGCTGGGGCACCCTTAAGCAAACCAACACACTGACCTCTAAGGCTGGCCGCATCATCTCATATTGGTGTTTTAATCCAGGTTTTGGGTGAGCTACAAATTATTTATGATTCTACAATAGGCTTAAATGCTGTTGTTGTTGTCCTGGCCCCTGGCTCATTTTAAATTTGAACCTGGTGGACTCCAGGCTTAACCCTGTTCGATGCACCCTGGATCACTTTTGATACAGCCTAGCAAATTTATATCAATAAACTCACGTGTCAAGTGGGGTTGGTGGAGGATTGGTGCCCCTCCCTGTAAAACAATTAACTCTAAGCCCTTGGCCACCCCGTTTGGGATACGTGGCGTCTGGCAATGGATGGATGGAAACTCAAGTTTTTATGTTATGCATGATTTTAAAAATGTTTTCTTATGAAATCACTGAGAACACAACAAATGATGATTCTGATCCAAAAAATATGGTTGAAATAGGCCCTTTCTCCAATATTAACGATTTTTCCTTGTGGAGAGCACTAAACAAAAAGAAAGCATGCGATGATGAGTGGAATATCTAGGACCTTAGTCTATGCAGGCATAACAAGGAACAACACAGCTTCCAGACATATGATACAGTTTCCTAGAGTAATTAAAATATTTTAATATGTATGTTATTCATTGGTTTTCCTTTATGACTCCTCATACCCAATGAAATGGTTATTTCACACACACACACACACACACACAAAATTGTGTGAGAGAATCCTGAAAGACAGATGGATAAAATATCTGGAAGAGATGAATATTTTGGCTGAATGTCAGTTTTGATTCAGAAGTGGAAGGTCATGTGTTTCTAACTTGTTGAGCTTTTACTCAAGAGATATTGATGTGGTACAGGAGAGAGATGGTTGGATGGATTGTGTATACTTAGACTTAGAGAAGGCCTTCGACAAGGTACCTCATAAGAGACTAATGTGGAAACTAGAATATATAGGAGGACTAAAGGGGAAACTTCTGGAATGGATGAGAGACTTTTTGAGAGACAGACAAATGAGGACAGTAATAAAGGAAAAGATGTCTGGATGAAGGGAAGTAACAAGTGGAGTCCCTCAAGGCTCAGTGTTGGCACCAGTAGTGTTCCTGATTTATGTAAATGATATGGTAGATGGAGTGAACAGTTATGCAAGTCTGTTTGCTGATGATGTAAAGATCTTGAGGAAGATAGAGGTTGAGGAGGATTGTAAAATACTGCAGGAGGATTTGGATAGGATACACAATTGGAGCCGGACGTGGGAAATGAAATTTAATGTAAAGAAATGTAAAATATTGGAAATGGGTAAAAGTACCAGGAGACCATCACTGAATTATTTTTGGGGTAATGAATTAACCACAAA
This sequence comes from Coenobita brevimanus, assembly GCF_032717465.1. Taxonomy (NCBI): domain Eukaryota; kingdom Metazoa; phylum Arthropoda; class Malacostraca; order Decapoda; family Coenobitidae; genus Coenobita; species Coenobita brevimanus. The sequence goes on from NC_137035.1 coordinate 7,934,366, forward strand.
AAGGAGAGAAGAGAAAGATTTGGGAGTGCTGGTCCAAGATAGTTTGTCACCAGAAAAGCACATTAACAAGATAGTTGGAGAGACTTATAAACTCTTGACTAACATAAGAGTAGCATTTCATTATATGGATGAGGAAATGATGAAAAAATTGATAGTGGCCTTGATCTGCCCCAGGTTAGAATATGCAGCAGTAGTGTGGTCCCCACACACACAAAAAAGAGATAAACAAGGTTGAGAGAATACAAAGAACAGCAACCAAGATGGTCCCTAGTCTGACAGACCTGTCATACAGAGAGAGGCTGGAAAAACTGGATTTGCCTTCGTTAGAGGAAAGGAGAAAGAGGGGAGACATGATTGCGGTGTTCAGGACCATGGTGGGAGTAGATAAAATTGACAAAGAAGATCTGTTTGTATGGGATAAGAGAGCAACAAGAGGACATGGAATGAAATTGAAAAAGTCAAGCTGCTTGAAGGATATCAAGAAATACAGCTTTCCTTACAGAAGTATAGACTTATGGAATAGCCTGGACAAAGAGATCGTCCAGTCTAGAAACTTAAACAAGTTTAAAGCTAAATTCGACTTACTGAGAAACAGCGACGAAAACCCACGAGCATAGTACATTCCGTGTATATCACAATTAGGTATATTAGGTAAATACTTAAATATTTGGAACGACTTAGACAAAGAGGTGGTGCATGAGAAAAACATTCATGTGTGTAAAGGTAGACTTGATAAATGTGGATATGGAGACAGGACAACATGAGCATTGCTCAATTCCTGTATACTACAAATAGGTAAATACAAATAGGTAAATGCACACACATATGCATTGTATTGTGCACAGACACAAACACACACACACAAAATGCTGCAGGAGGATTTGGATAGGATACATGATTGGAGCCGGACGTGGGAAATGAAATTTAATGTAAAGAAATGTAAAATATTGGAAATGGGTAAAAGTACAAGGAGGCCATCACTGAATTATTTGTTGGGTAATGAATTAATAACAAAAATGAGAGAAGAGAAAGATTTGGGAGTGTTGGTCCAAGATAGTTTGTCACTAGAAAAGCACAGTAACAAGATAGTTGGAGAGACATACAAACTCTTGACTAACATAAGAGTAGCATTTCATTATATGGATGAGGAGATGATGAAAAAATTGATAGTGGCCATGATCTGCCCCGGGTTAGAATATGCAGCGGTAGTGTGGTCCCCACACAAAAAGAAAGATATAAACAAGATTGAGAGAAAACAAAGAACAGCATCCAAGATGGTCCCCAGTCTGACAGACCTGTCATACAGAGAGAGGCTGGAAAAACTGGATTTGCCTTCCTTAGAGGAAAAGAGAAAGAGGGGAGACATGATTGCAGTGTTCAGGACCATGGTGGGAGTAGATAAAATTGACAAAGAAGATCTGTTTTTATGGAATAAGAGAGCAACGAGAGGACACAGAATGAAATTGAAAAAGTCAATCTACTTGAAGGATGTCAAGAAATATAGCTTTCCTTACAGAAGTATAGACTTATGGAATAGCCTGGACAAAGAGATCATCCAGTCTAAAAACTTAAACAAGTTTAAAGCTAAATTTGACTTATTGAGAAACAGCGACGGAAACCCACAAGTATAGCACATTCCGTGTATATCACAATTAGGTATATTAGGTAAATACATTAAGTATTTGGAACGACTTAGACTAAAAGGTGGTGCATGAGAAAAACATTCATGTGTGTAAAGGTAGACTTGATAAATGTGGATATGGAGACAGGACAACACGAGCATTGCTCAATTCTTGTATACTACAAATAGGTAAATACACACCTCATGGCTCACCCAGCGTCCAGCGAGCTGGACAATTAATTGGGCATTAATTAGTGGACGGGGTAGATATGCTGACAGACTCATAGTCATGGATTTTTTACTTTCGACACTGTTGACGATGCAGGTGAAGATTACTTAGCAAAGGTAATTGGTGATGATGATGACCTTGTTGTGGGGAGAGTAGCTGAGGCTGACAATGAAGAGGAAGACCAGCATATTGATATTTTGAATGAAGAAGAATGGGTACCAGTTAGACAGAGGGAGCCATTGGTAAAAAATAGATTAATCAGTTCTTTGGACAGTTGCTTGAACAAACATAATTATGATGAATATGCCCTGCCACACAAGCTTGGGAAATATACTTGCATTTTAGGGAAACCCCAGAGAAAATTAGATGTTTGGAAGTCAATAATATAGACCATTGATGCAGAAGGTAGGCCTGTTGAGAATGTATGCCTAGTGAAGGATGTTTGTTACGAGAGGCAAGGTCAGCTAATACAGAAAGAATGGCATGGGAGTTGTTTATACTCCATCCATCCATCCATCATCCAATCCTATGTTGCCCCCTGAGGAGTGTAGGAGCCCTGGGCTAGGCAGTTGGTCCTGATATTTAAGATGAGAGTGACCAACCTCACTCATCCCTGAGTGGCATTACGTGAGCAATAAACCCCAACCACTCCTTGGATATAAACCTTCACCAGCTCAATCCGATTGGAGCACAATAATTACCCACTAAACCACCAGGCGCCAAAATTTTGTTATATGGTTACCACCCAGCGTAGTAAATGGTTTCCTGGTGTACAGGAAACCATTTGGCTTGTCACTCAATGTAGAGTCATCCACAGGTGGAAGGAAGAGGAAAGAATGAAGGAATGAAAGACAGAAGAGGGAGTGTAAAGTCACCCACAGGCAGAAGAACGAGGAAAGAATGAAGGAAAGAAAGATAGAAGAAGAACATCTAATATATTTGAAGATATTGTAACACGTAATAACGAGATTCAAAGTATAAATACCGAAATTTCTAATACAGACAATGCCGAAATACCAACACACATCAAGATGACTGATTTCATAGAATTAAATTTTTTTTTTTGGCTTGCTTGTTGCAAGAAGCTTGCTGGGACAGAATAAATGTTGCTGAAAATGTCTCATCCTGGAAGGGTTTGGTCACCCAATATTTGGAGCTGTCATGTCAGTAAAATGATTTGATTTCTCACATGCCTACATAACTTTTGAGAACATTGATACAAGACACCAGAGATGGATACATGATTGGTTTGCAGCATTTAGGGAGCTTTTTGCACAGTGCATAACTTTTTGTTGCTCAGAGTTAGAGCCAGATGACTTCTTGACCATTGATGAATTGTTGTATGGGTATAGAACACAATTAAGGTTCGGACAGTACAATAAGATCTAGCCTGTACGCTACAGCCTCCTGTATAAATCTATTAATCCTGTTAGATATCCATTTATTTTTAGTACAGCTGTATATTCAGATAAACCTTCTGGAGAGCCAGGACCATACTACATACATGTTACAGTCCCAGCAGTGAAAGTCCTAGTAAGTCAAATACAAGCCTCTGTCAACCTTAGAGGTAGGATTATTAGTCTTAGAGGTAGGATTACAGTGTTATCTGACTTGTAGGCCTACTATGTCATTGCCTTTGTATATGTTCACTAATTTATATATATATTTCAGATTCAGGTATAGTACTGTATTGATTACAGTATTGTACAGTATACAGTACTCTCTCCAAACATAGTTGTAATACCATAAGTGGTGATGGTAGTGTTCACCAATATTTTTGAGGTACTGAGTGGGTAGGTTTTTTTATTATTCGGCAAATCCAATTTCTCGGCATCAGCCCAGTCCCGTAGATGTTGAATAATGGGACTTTTACTGTATGTATATATATATATATATATATATATATATATATATATATATAGTATGTCAGAAAATTTTATACACTCCTGTCTCTGATGAGTGTTAGTCAATACACGACCAATGGTAAATTAACATAAGTCTCTTAGGAGATTAGGGTATAATTAATACTCTAACTCACCAGTAATTATCTCCTTATATCCTAGCTAGTTCCCCCTCGAATAGGTCAAATCATAAAGGTTACTTAGCTATATAGAGTCAGAATAACAGATAATGACGGGCCTGATGTCTCGGTCGGTTTACCTGGGGTTCCAAGGATCCATAGATGCGTATTATACAGCATGTAGCTTGAACTGGCTTAGAAACAGAGTGGTAGAAATGGCGAGTCTCTTCTCTCTCGTAGGATTTAGAGATGCCAACTATTTATTAATTACCATTGGCTAAATGCAGTTAAATTACTTCATGAAATATTCAAGGCAAGTAAAAGATGGAAGAGGAGCATAAGACAGTATGGATCAGTTGGGTCAAGGATTGTGTGGGTAAAGTTGAAAGTTGGAATACAAATGTGGGCGATTGTGTGTGTGTATGCGCCAACGCAAGATCATGCTAGAAAAGTGAGAGAAGAGTTCTGGACAAATGTGGAAGTGTGCATGGAATAGTTTGGAAGGAATGAGAGAGTGTTTTTGATTGGTGATATGAATGGTAAAGTTGGGAATGTGAAGGTGGATGGAATAGTTGGTGAGTGGGGTGTGCCTGCTGAGATAGATGAAAATGGGAGTGCGTTAGTGAACATTTGTGCTGGGAGGGGGTTGGTGATAGCCAATACCCTCTTCAGGCATAAAATGATCCACAGGTATACGTGGCGAGTGATGAGAAGGGTGGGTGGTGAACTGAATGAAAGGAAGGCAATGATTGATTATGTGTGTGTGGATGAAAGGATGCGAAGATGTGTAAAGGATGCAAGAGTGTATAGAGGTTGGGGGAGTGGACTTTCAGACCACTACTTGGTGGTGGCCAGAATTAGAATGCAAGTAAGATGGAGGAATAGAAGAAGGGAAAGACGAGAGGAAGGAGTAGTTGCAAGGAGAGTGGAAAGGTTACAAGAGGATGAGAAAAAGGCAGAGTATAAGAGAGAAGTGGAGGAACGATTGGGCAAATATGAATTGGAGCAGATGGGAGACGTGGAAGGTGTGTGTAAGATATTTACAGAAGAAATATGTGCAGCATGTGATGTGGTGTGTGGGAGGAAGAGAAGACGGAGGGGGGTGCAAGGAACAGCGTGGTGGACTGAAGAGCTGAAACAGGCTGTGGCACAAAAGAAGAAAGCATACAATGAATGGATGAGAAATAGGGGAGTGGAAGAAGTTGAGAGGCGGAAGAGAGAGTTATATGTGGAAAGAAAGAGAGAGGTGAAAAGATTAGTAAGAGAGAGTAAGAAGAGAGTGGATGAGGAATTTGGAAGGAATTTGAGTGTAAAGTGGAGGGACTGTAAGAAAATGTTCTGGAGAGAAGTGAAAAGAGTAAGACAGGGTGGAAGTGAAGTTAGCAGGGGAGTGAAAGATAAAAATGGTAGATTACTAGTGGAGAAGGGAGAAAAAGTGAACAGATGGAGAGAACACTTTAAGGAATTGTTGAACGTAGAGGATGGAAGTAATGCGAGTATAAGTGGCTGGGGAATGGCTGGGAGAAGGAGGGAGGTGAGAAGACAGGAAGAAATCAGTAGGATAGAAGTTGTGGAAGCAATGAAGAAAGTTAAATCGGGGAAAGCCCCAGGAATTGATGGAGTGTGTGGTGAAATGCTGAAGCATGGGGGAGAGATAGTAGTAGAATGGATGTGGAAGATGTGCAGATTGGCCTGGGAGGAAGGTAGAGTCCCGGATGATTGGAAGTCAGGTATAATTATTCCCTTGTACAAAGGAAAAGGGGAAAAAGAAGTGTGTGGTAATCATAGGGGCATTTGTCTTCTTAGTATAATAGGAAAAGTGTATGGTAGGATACTTATAGACAGAGTTAGAGAAAGAACAGGGAAATTAGTTGGAGAAGAACAGGGAGGCTTTAGGAAGGGAAGAGGTTGTGTAGATCAGATATTCATTCTTAGGTCTTTAGTGGAAAAGTTTCTAGAGAAGGGAAAGAAGTTGTATGCGGCTTTCATGGATTTGGAGAAAGCATATGACAGGGTGGATAGACAAGGATTGTGGAAAGTGTTAAGAATATATGGAGTAGATGGGAAGTTGTTGAATGCTGTGAAGAGTATGTACGATGGTGCGAAGGCTGCAGTGCGTGTGGATGGTGAACTAAGTGAATTTTTCTCTTTGAAAGTTGGTTTGAAACAGGGATGTGTCATGTCTCCATGGTTGTTCAATCTGTACATGGATGGGGTAATAAAAGAGGTACAAGGTAGGGTAGTGGATGTTGGAGTGGCCCTGGTGAGAGAGGATAGTGTTTGGAAATTCCCTGTAATGTTGTTTGCTGATGATACTGTGTTGTTGAGTGAAGACGAAGGGGAGCTGCAAGGCTTGGTGGATGAGTTTGAGAGAGTGTGTAAGAAACGGAATCTAAAGGTGAATGTAGGTTGGATGGTGAGGAATTGGAAAATGTGAGTACGTTTAAGTACTTGGGTAGTGTGATGAGTAAGGATGGAGGTTTGGAGGGTGAAGTGCTTGAAAGGGTACAGCAGGGGAGAAAGGTTGCTGGTTCTTTGAAAGCACTGATAAGAAACAGGGAAGTGAGCATGAAAGTGAAAAAGTTACTACATGACAGTATTGTGATACCAACTCTAACGTACAGAAGTGAAGCTTGGACATTGTTGGAAGGACACAAGTCAAGAGTGAGAGCAGTGGAAATGAGTTATTTAAGAGGAGCCTGTGGAATCACATGGAGAGACAGGCTGACGAATGAGGATATAAAGGAGCGTTGTGGTGTGGATGTGGATGTGATAGGAAGCATTATGAGGAACACACTGAGGTGGTTTGGCCATGTGGAGAGGATGGAGGGGGAAAAACTGACGAAGAGAGTGTATGTGAGTGAGGTGGAGGGGGGAAGAGGGAGGGGGAGGCCGAGGATGAGATGGAGGGATGGGGTGGAGAGGTATATGAGAGAGGGGTGTGTGAGTTGGGAGCAGGGCAGTGAAATGGCGGGGGACAGGGCGACTTGGAAGCGATTTGTTTGTGGCCACCCCAAACGGGATTGAGGCGTCTGGCAATAGATAGATAGATAGATAGAAGTCTAACTTAATTTAATCATAGTTTTAATTAAACTAAAGCCAAATTTTCCTGTTACCTATGTAAATATGTATTAAACCCTCATCTGCTTTTCACATGAGGGCACGTCATCCCACCACACAGGTGCAGTTAGGTCAGTGGAAATTTCGTGAGTATTTACATGTATTTATAATATAGTTGTCTACAAGGTTTAAACACAGTAGCATTTAATTTATTAATAATAAGTGGTAGGTGGTGGCGACCATCATCCACTCTCTTGATGTAGTGCTGCCTACTTCTTCCTTAGCCTTTATCATTCTTTTTCTGTGTCTGTCCTCCTCTCTTCCTATTTTTTCCATCTTTCCTGTCTCTTCTTATTGCTTTTCTTTCCTTTACGGGTGGCTTTACATTAAGTGACAAGCCAAATGTTTTCCTGTAAACCAGGAAACCATATACAACGCTGGGTGGTAACCATATGACCAAACCATACGTGCTCCCTATGTGTCAACAAGTGGGTTGGTGGAGGGTTAGTGTCCCTCCCCGTAAAACAAATAACTCAAAGTCAAACGGCCACCCTTTACGGGATTATGGCGTCTGGCAATAGATAGATAGATAGAATAAGAATTATTAAACAGAACGTAATCTCTGGGTTATAATACCGCTTGAATTAGTCATTAATGCTCTCTGGGTGTTCCTCTGCTTTTAACAGGGACAACTATTTTAAAAAGTAAAGAGTGCAACCACTCTGGGGGAAAATATTTCCCAAAGTTTTTGGGCCTGGCAAAAAATGATATGCTGCATCATGTTTTGTGACTCTTGGCCAGGAGCTCTCTCTACAGGTCTCGAGAACCCTGTGCTGCGGCCCTTCTAGGTCGCATATCTTGACCTATTTGCTCTCCACCATCCACTGTGTCCGGGGTAACTGTTAACTCAAGGGGTACCAGTTTATCAATAGTTTTATGCTGGTACGTCCCCTAAATTTTTTTTCACGAGTCTCAGCACCCCCTCTGAATCAGGATGTGTGGAGAGCACTTTAGCTAATGGCCACTGGGATCTTGGTTGTTCTGTTTTTACTAAGACCACATCTCCTGTGTTTATAGCTGACTTGTTGCTCCCTGCCTGAGCCCCATAAAATCTTTCTCGAAGGCTCAAAAGATATTCTTCACTTCAGTGTCTATTCCATGTGTATATTACTCTTTTCAGACGTTGATATCCCTCATGCAAATGTTGTCCTAATTCATTATTTTTTATTGTAGGATCATCTATTTCCTCCTGGATATCCACACAAGGCACCGGATGGAGCTTCTTGCCATACAACATATGAGCCGGTGTCAATGCCTCAATTGAAACGCTAGTGTCATCCAGATAGGTTAAAGGTCTATCATTAACCCTAGCCTCAATTTCAGTTATCATTGTTCTTAGCTCCTCTCTGGTGATCTTGGTTCGGTGTAAGGTTTTTCTTAACCCCTTAAACGCGGCCGTGTACGGCCGATCCCCCCGTGTGGCGGGGTTGTAGCGGGGTCTGAGTACCTGTGGGAAAATATTTGCCAAAAATCAGAGATTAACCCTAGAACATTAAAATTTTTATGGCTTATAGTACTTACATTCAGCTTTCTCCTGAGACAGGTGTTGAGCCTTCGTGGACTACCAAAGGACTTGTGGAGACTTGCAAAGTTGGGTAACAAAGACTTCACTTTCACACCTCCAGCAACCCGGTTTCCCCTCTACCACAGCCTCAATCTGTCACAGTACACTTTATACAACAACGTACAGGTAGTTTGGAATCCGTATTTGTACAATAAGCACTGAAAATAAGGCTACAATGAATGGAGCGTACGGCCAACATGCAGCACGGCGCGATCTTCCCGTCACTGAACACACATTTCCCTTTTCACAGAAAAAAACATGTATACTACATTATTTTCCTTCATAGTACTTCGCAAGGCTCGCTTGGCACTATTACGGCCCTAAAAATCACTGTCACTGCCAGTATTGTGAAGCGGGAATGAGAAAGACCACCGCGGCGCGATTTTATTCTGCCTTACGGCAGGCACTTTATTCTCGCTCCTGTCAGCCACTCGCACTTCATTTCTATCGCTCACTTTCACTCTAGCTGTCAGTTTAGTGCCTTATTCATCAGTGTCACTGTCATTTATTATAAAAATAATATTTTCTACACAACGAACTGTCACTGTCAGAACATAGAATAGAAACATATACTTTCATCTTCTTACACTGGAGTGACTGTCACTCTCAATACTTATATTATTACTATGTACAATTATTTACACTGAAATCACTGTCACTGTCAGTGCTTTTACAACTACATACACTAATTTACACTCATCAGACTGTCACTGTCAGTACGTAAAAGAAAACTAAACACTAGTATCACTGTCACTCTCAGTATTATTTACAAGATTCTTACCCTTATTTTCAATATCTAGTCAGGCTGTGGTAGTCAAAGAAACACGGGTAAGCGCAGAGGGGAATTTTGCACTCTTTGCACTGCAAGGAGGTGCGCCTAAATATTCTGTCTTGCCTGGTAGTGTGGCTGCACACATGACACCTCCTGAGTGCTTTTCCCCTCTTGGCAGTGCTAGGCAGTGGCTCCAGGCGGTGTCGCTGAAGGTAGTCCTGGCACTGTAGGCGGTCTGGAGGTGTGTGTGAGTGGCACCTGGGACCTGATGGCAGTACCTGCCCAAAACGCTGAAGCAGCGGTACACACAAGTCTTAGAAAAACGCTGGAGAGAGTAGTTTGCTGGCTTCCTGTTCTTGATCTTATACAGGATGAAGGCGTTCAGCATGCACATATCAAGCAAGTGCAAGAACACCTTCCTGTACCAGCGACGGTTCCTCCTCAGGCAGTCTATCTCTCCGATCATCATATCAGACTTGTCCACCAGCCGCATATTGATGTTGTAGTCAATCACAGCATCAGGCTTCATCACAGGATCGCCAGTCCTTCTGTCGGCCTTCCCTGTGGCTTGCATTTCCCCCTTGTGAACTGTGGTGAGCACATTGACGATTCTCTTATCGTGCCACCTGATCGCCAGCATTTTGTCCGATTTTTTCAGGTGCACGTCTCCCCGCTTTGATCCTTCAGCCTCGAGGAAGGCAGGGTAGTGTGCCCTATTGCTCCGGACAGTGCCACAGGATCCGACGCCGTGTTCTGAAAGGTACTTGGCGAGTTTGGGAGCTGTATAATAATTGTCCGTATACAGGACATGATTCCCGCCAAAGTACTTTTCCAAAAGCACTTTCACCACAGAACCAGAGATTCCAAGGGGGTCAGTCTTGTCCAAGTCCACATTGCTGGCGGTGTAGATAACGAAGTCTAGGATGAACCCCGTCTTGCAGTTGCACAGCACGAAAAACTTTATTCCAAAGCGGTGGCGTTTGCTAGGAATATACTGCACGAACCGAAGACGGCCCCTGAACAAAACCAAGGACTCGTCAATCACAACTTTCTTGAAGGGCCGAAGGAACGTCATAAACTTGTCCTTGATCAGGTTCAGGATTCTCCTCACTTTCCATAGTGGGTCAGTTTGGGAAGGCTCATCATTGTTGCCAAAGTGAAGGTAAGTCATGAGTTGCCTGAAATGATCACGACTCATGTATTTGTTGAAGATGGGTGTGGGGCAAAGATCGTCAGCACTTCAGTACTCCTCGAGCTTGTGCTTCCAGTTATGTGGCATAAGAAGCATCAAGCCGATGAATACAAATAGTTCCCTGATCGTTACAGGAACCCATGCTGCCATCCGCGACATGGATGGGGTTGCAGCATCACCTTCACCTTCATGAAATGCAGCAGATTGCCCTTCGTACCTGTTCGTCTCGGTACAAATCTGCTCCATTACTTCGTTATCAAGGAAGGCCAACAGGTAGTCCACACATTCACCATCCTCTGGGACAGGGAAGTCAGCCTGTATCCCACATCCACTGGCATCAAAGGGCAGATCTTCTGGCACAAAATCTGAGCCCTCAGACCATACGAAGGCATCCAGAGTGCCCTGCCTAGGCTGGGAGGTGGTGGGGGCGGCGGGGGGTGAGGCATGCCGTGTGGCAGTGGGTGAGGCAGGCGGTGAGGCAATGGGTGAGGCAGGCAGTGAGGCAGTGGGTGAGGCAGGCCGTGTGGCAGAGGCTGTGCTAGGTCGTGTCGGTGTGGTGGTGGTGGTGGGGAGATAACGAGAAGGTTCAAGGTCACTCGCAGTGGCCTGAGTGGTGAGTTGCCTAGTGCGAGTAACCTTACCACTAACTCTAACACTAGGCGACACTTTTCTACTCCTACTAGCACGGACACGGGGCCTACGGAAACCTCTATGTAAACCAGACTGCTTACTTCCCTTCCGAGGTGGTGAAGGAGACTCAGAAGACTCTGGAGAAGGTACAGCTGAAGATGACGACGAGAGAATGGGGCTGGGAGTGCGTGGCGGTATGGCGGTGGCGAGACCTGGTGTAGGGGACAATGGCCGATCTGAGGAAGACAATGGCTGGGAAGCGGGGTCACCACTTCGTCTCACCTTGGCCCCCTTTCCATACACTAGACCCCTTTTCACTGGAGCCTTGCCTGTTGAGGTGCTGGGCACAGGAATTGTCACTTCAGGCACCTCAGACTCAGCACTCGATAGAGTGTCTTACTCGGCAAGGCTAGATAACACACCGACGTCACTACCATAATCCATTGACACTTTCAACAATTCAATCCCTATAGCCGAGTCACTAAGGCCCTTAGCAGTTCCTAGTAAGGGTTTGTACGGGGTGGAGGTCACAAAGCCCTTTTTCGGAGGGCTGGAAGGCACAGACTCGGAAGAGCTTGAGTGAGACATGGTGTCACCTTCAAAGATTGCGGTAAACTGACGCTAAACAGGGGCAAACTGCGGGAAAAAATGCTAGTGTGACAACTGGGGAAACAAGCGTTTCCAATTAGCATAAAGTGCTTGCGAGAGGAAGGCACAGATTGACACGTCTGAGCTGTCCGCGCGCTGCCATATCACACGACGAGGGAGGGCCAGGCAGCGGTGCGTGGGTGGGTAAAAAAAATGATACTTGGCAACAACCGAGGTCAGTAGTACAAAGGTCAAGTGTGCTAAAAGTAGCTAAAGGGTGGCGGTACTGATAGACAATACCAGCTGGAGCCTGCTTGCCCGCAGTTATTCAAAATTTACTAGAATCGCAAACGCGACGATCCGCCATTATGTCCTTTTCGCCGAGCGTCGCAAACGCGACGATCTGCGTTTAAGGGGTTAAGGCAGTTCGTCACAATACCAGTCATTCATTCGGTAAATCCGTTTTGCGATGACGCCCTTTGAGCTATGAACTTCCAGGTACAATTTCGGATTCCCAGTGCCAACTTAACCTTTGGGTCATTCATTATAATTGAAAGTGGAGGTGCTGTTCCGACGAAATTGGTTCCGTTCTCGCCTATTAATTTACTAGGACAAGATCTTCTAGCAGCAAATCTTCTAAATACATTCAGGAATGTCTCTGAACTTAAATCTTCTGCCATTTGTAGATGGACTGCCCTTGTGTAGGTGCAAGTAAAGAAACATTCTGTAAATACACCTTATGGGGAGTTCGCTCACCCATAAAATATATAGCCCCTATGTAATCAACTCCAGTTACTTTGAAGGGCCGACATACATTTACTCTATCCATTGGTAAAGCAGGTGGTCCTGGATAGCCATATGGTCATTGTTCACACCTCCTACGAATAATGCAACTCTTGAAATATTTCTTTACTACCTGTCTATCCTTAGAGATCCAATACCTTTCTCGGATTCAGGCCAGAATCTGCGGCGCACCTCTGTGAAGTGTTAACTCATGGGCTTCCTTAACAATTTGCAAAATACAGTAATTCTTGTACTATTCAGACGCCCACTATCTGGACTCCCCACCTACCGGACATTTTGGGCCCCAGCCTTTGGAACCCCAAAATGGCCAAAAAAAGTATTTAAAAAATTATAAATCTGACATTTTTTAAACTGTACTTTGAAATTAGCGCGCAGTGCCAAACAGCTGTGTTTACGCTCGCTGCTTGCTTCCCCCATCCCTCCCCAGTTACCTCCTAACTACTGTCCTGACTAGACACTCATTCAGTGAATGCTGCACATGCTCGTTTTTGTGAATAAACAGTGAATAAACTGCAATACCTCGCCATTAGACCACATGGGAATTTACAGTGTTGTGCAGTGTTATGAAATTAGAATTCAGAGTGCAAAGATTAAGTACAGAGTGTAAACTGGCAGTTGAAACTGGTGTGGTGCAATCAAGAACAGAATGTGCAGTGTTAAACAATTATAACTCATAGTGCAAAGGATTAAGTGCAGCACAACACTGGATTATGTACGTGCTTCAGGAGCATTTTCATCCCTGCCAGAGCCTTAGAGGAGGCAGGTTAATCTTCGTAACGAACGTCCACGGATGTGTTGTAAGTACCCTGTACACTGCAAAAAATTTTCCATACTTCTAATTCCTCATTTTCTGGGTCCATTTCATTTATTTCGTACTTCCTGTCCATGTGAATAGGGTCTTAAATAGGTGCTATGCTTGTCCGGTAGAGAGTTATGTAGGTGGTTTTCTGAGTTAGGCTCGGTTAGGGTCCATAAGTACCAGTCCAGGAGGCAAGGGCCCACTATCTGGACGGACCCACTTTTCGGACATGCCTTTGGCTCTATTACATCGGATAGTGGAGGGTTTACAGTAATCATTCTTGGGTAACAATATAGGATGTCTAGTTTGGAGAGGCAAATCAGCCTTTATTATTCTGCCACAGCATTTAATTAGACCCTTTCTGTCTAAGAATAATCCTAAATCTTGTATAAGCTTATTATTTTTGCTAGTGTCTTGGCATAAAAGGTCAGAAATCTCTCCGTTGTAGTTTCTTTGAAACCTTTTCAGCCAATATTCCATGGGCTCAGACTCCTCAGATCTCATTTTCTTATTAAAAAATTTAACAGCTACTTTAGTAGTGTTAAGAAGTTGTCTTATTGATGAAAATCTACTGATGTCAATTACATCTGGCTCAGGTACTACAGGATCCAAGTTTACAACACTAACCTCAGCAGTACTATACTGTTTCTGCTCAGGCCAGTCTTTGGCGAGTAACCATTTAGGACCCTTAAACCACAAGTTATCTTTGATCAGTTTCTACTGTCAAACCTCTAGAGAGCAGATCAGCTGGGTTTTGCTTGGAGGATACATGCATAAATTTAAATTTGGAAGACTTCTTTTATAGTCTTCACTGTATTGCAAACAAAAGGAATTTTACTGTCTTCCTTTCCTATCCAGTAAAGACAAATTTCACTGTCAGTCCATATATAAATATCCTCAAACTGAGTATCAAGAATCCTGGCCAGTTTAGTTCCTAATTGTATGGAAGCCAGTTCCATTTGTGGTAGGGTTCTTCCTTTAATTGGTGCAACTCTGGTTTTGGACATAATAATCTTACTATCCTCTCCTGTTGCACAGTAAGCTACTGCTCCATATGCCTTTCGAGAAGCATCACAAAATATATGTAAATGTGACTTCTCATTACTGTTTATATTTCTGGAAATAAATGTTTTTTCAAATTCCTTTCTAATCTATTCCCATTGTTCAATATACATCTCACCTAACTCAGTGTCCCAGTCTATCTTTTGTCACCAAGCCTCTTGCATTAAACATTTGCCCCTAATAACTGTAGGACTGACCAATCCTAATGGGTCAAATAACATGGAGACCTGACTTAACAGGGACCTCTTGGTGAGAGTGACATCAGAGAACTAAATCGGCTTTAAACTTATTTCATCAGCCTTTGTATCCCAGTTAAGACCCAACACATTTTGAGTTTCGAGAATGTCAGTACTTGAATAGTCCTCTTGTATTTCTCAAAAGTGGTGAATTTTTATTCCAGCTCTGTAACTGCCAATTTGCCTTTCCACATTCAGAATTGACTACTTCATAAGCCTTCAATGCTTCCGTCTCTATGTCAGCATCACCTTGCATATTATCCATATAAAAAGCTTGCCCTATTTCTGGGCTTCTGGCATTTTCAAAATGATGCTTTAAAATGTTGCAGAGTAGGAAAGGATTAGCCGAAGAGCCAATGAGCACGATCGGAAACAGTAAGTTTTCAATGGACTATCCTCATTTTGAGGGTCTTGAGCCCAGAGGAATTTGTAAATTCCTATCCTCCTCTCTCAGTCCTATTCTGAGAAAAGCCTTACTAATGTCTGCTGTATAAGCATAAGGTTTCTCTCTGAATCTTTGTAATACATTCCCTAATTTCTCTGTTAATGTAGGTCCAGAGTATAGGCAATCGTTCAAGCTAGCAAATCCTTTGGACACTTTACTACTACAATTGAAAACTATCTTTATGGGAGTTGCTATTGAATCCTTGCTTACAGCATGATTTGGTAAATCATGTCCTTTTTTTATGATTAACAGGGAATTCTACCTTTTCTGTAAATTTATTCGTCAGTTGATCTTTTATAATATTATCATATATGGTAGAGTGTTAATTATGAGAGTTAGAGAGGGTACAGAGGGAGTGATTGGTGATGAGCAGTGTGGCTTTAGGAGAGGGAGGGGATGCGTTGATCAGGTGTTTGCTGTGAGACAAGTGTGTGAAAAGTATTTAGCGAAAGGCAAGGATGTGTTTTGGGCATTTATGGATTTAAAGAAAGCGTATGATAGAATTGATAGGGAGGCTTTGTGGACTGTTTTAATATTGTATGGACTTGATGGTAGGTTACTAAAAGGGGTGAAAAGTTTTTATGTAAATAGTAGAGCGTGTGTAAGAGTGGGAAATGCTGTAAGTGATTGGTTTCCCGTGAGAGTGGGGCTGCGACAGGGATGTGTGATGTCGCCATGGTTGTTTAATGTTTACATGGATGGTGTTGTAAGGGAGGTGAATGCAACAGTTTTAGGTGGAGGTCTGAGTCTGGTGAAAGTTGATGGTGGAGAGTGGAATCTGAAGCAGCTGCTGTTTGCAGATGATACTGCACTGGTGACTGATTCAGAGGAGAGATTGAGACAGTTGGTAGAGGAGTTTGGAAGGGTGTGTGAAAGGAGGAAATTGAAAGTAAATGAGAATAAGAGTAAAGTGATGAAGTGTACGAGGTTGATAGATAGTAGGGGGATGAATATAGTTTTGAATGGTGAGTTGCTTGAGGAGGTAGATTGTTTTAAATATCTAGGGTCACTTGTTGCTGTGGATGGAAGAATAGATGCAGAAGTGAAGTTTAGAATAAATGAAGTAGGAAAGGTGCTGGGAGGAATGAAAAAAGAGTTTAGATGTCGTTCGCTTAGAATGGATGTAAAGAGAAGGCTGTATGAGGGTGTTGTGGTACTGACTGCGTTATATGGGGCTGAAACATGGAATATGGGTGTAGCAGAGAGGAAAAATTTGAATGTAATGGAGATGAGGTGTCTGAGGAGTATGTGTGGTGATGCGTATGGATCGGGTGCGAAATGATGAAGTGCGAAGGAGAACTGGAGTTGTTCGGGAGATGGCTGGTAGAGTTGAGCAGAGGGTGTTGCGATGGTTTAGGCATATGGAGAGAATGGATAATGAGCGATTGGTGAAAAAGATAACTAGATCTGATGTGAGAGGTGTAAGGCTGAGAGGAAGACCACGAATAGGATGGATGGACAGTGTGAAGAGAGCGTTGGATGCGGGAGGGATGTCTGTTGAGCAAGGAAGAGTGGCTGTGCGTGACAGAAATAAATGGAGAGAAATTGTGAATGAATAAGTGATGACACAGCCCTGAGGGGATATTCTCCCGCATTTTGGTCTGATCAGCTAGTCAGGTCAGGTGCGGGTAAGGGGATGGGTCTGTTATGATGTGGCAGGGGTAAACCAGTTCTGCTGTCAGGCCCTGCTGCGGATGTCACTGATTGCATTGCGCAGTTGACCCTTGTGCGGTGTGGTGCAGTGAGGATCTGTCCGTTCTCCCCTTTGGGGCTAAGATGGGCATGAATGTGTTTGAATGGATGAGTAAATGGGGAGTGTGTCGTCCTGTCTCGGCTACCTCCCTTTCCTTGGGGGAAGCAGCCTAGGTATATAGATAGATAGATCATATATCATTATATGTTCCGGTTTATCTCTCAACTTTCTTAGTAGAGAAATTAACTGAGCCTTAGCTGCTTGGTAATTTGTTGGGAACTCCAATTGTCTAGCTTCCAAGGTAATTCTACCCAATACTGTCCATCCATCCATCCATCCATCATCCAATGCTACGTTGCCCCATGAGGAGCATAGGAGCCCGGGGCTAGGCAAGTTGGTCCTGATATTTAAGATGAGAGTAATCAGCCTCACTCAGCCATGGATGGCATTATGTGAGCAATAAACCCCAACCAACCCTTAGATATAAATCTTCATAGGCTTAATCCGATTGGAGCCCTGTAGTTACCCACTAAACCACCAGGTGCCAAAATTTGGTTATATGGTTACCACCCAGCATAGTAAATGGTTTCTTGGTGTACAGGAAACCATTTGGCTTGTCACTCAGTGTAGAGTCGCCCACAGGCAGAAGTAACAGGAAAGAATAAAGGAAAAAAAGACAAAAAAGGGAGTGTAAAGTCTCCCGTAGGTAGAAGGACAAGGAAAGAATGTAGGAAAGAAAGACAGAAGAGGATGGAAGGAAAGAAGGATGGAGGAGAGGAAAGGGTAGACACCCGAGAGCAGCATTACATCAATTGAATGGATTGGAAGTGCCCCCACCTACCACTGTGTCCATCTCTAAATTCCACAGGCTGGTGATACAAATCCAAAGTTATTTTATCTTCAGGGGTTCATTCCTCAGAGTGTATTTCTATGCTGTCTAGGTCCCACAATTTGTGTACAGGTTCAGTTTTTTCATCCAGCAAGTCATTTATCAGTGTAGGTTCTAATCCTGCAGCTATTCTAGCTACCATCAGTAACTGTGTGGGGGTAACAAAGACTGAGTCTACCAGTTTGGCCTCTCCTTTTATTTGCTTTTGAAAAGGCAACTGTCACATAATAAGGTTACCTCCTGGACTCTTGAGCAACTATACTTTATTCTTCTTGAAAGTCCTATATAGGAATCTTTCACAGTAATCTGAACCAATTATCCTTTTTATGGGATCTGCAGTATCTGATTTCATATTCTGTTTAACCTACCTATTCCCTAAGCCTTGTAGATAATCAGAGGTTTCCTTTAGTTCTCATATAATACTTGTTTCCATATTATCCAGTACAGCTGCTGTTATATAGCATTTATATCCGCCTAGTTGTTTTACAGATGGCAATATTACAAATGACCCACGTAGGAAAGCAGATATCTTTGCTAGTACCTTTGCAAGAAACTCTACCATAGATGATACCAGCCAGAATGTCTCAGTACTGGAACTTGATTCTCCCGAAATTGCCCCACTTAAAATACAGATAAGATTCGTAAAATCCATCCTAGACAATTTACCTACCAACAAAGCTCCAGGCCCAGATGGAATTCCGCCAATTGTTTTGAAAAAGTGTTCCCCTGAACTTGCCTCTGTCCTACCTAAATTATTCAGACTATGCATACGTACTTCTTTATTCCCAAATTCATGGAAAGAAGCCAATATCCACCCAGTTCCGAAGAAAGGAAATTCGTCTGACCCCTCCAGTTACAGACCAATAGCTGTCACATCTTCTCCTGGTAAGGTATTTGAAACTTTAATTAATAAGCACATTGTTAAACATCTTGAATCCAACAACTTAATTAGTGATAGACAATACGGTTTTCGCCACGAAAGATCTACCATTGACATACTCAACCTCTTAACTCATACCATTCATCAATCAATTGATCTTTTTGGAGAAACTCATGCAGTAGCTCTTGATATCTCTAAAGCTTTCGACAGAGTATGGCACCGTTCCCTGCTGTCCAAACTCCCTTGCTATGGACTAACGTCTTTTGTTCCTTTGATTTCTTCTTATCTTAGTGACAGAAAAATAAGAGTAAAAGTAGATGATGTATATTCGAATTTCCACTCAATTAACGCCGGCGTGCCGCAGGGATCAGTTCTGGCGCCAACCCTATTTCTGGTTCATATTAATGATCTCTTATCTGTCACTCACAATCCCATTCACTCATATGCAGTTGACTCAACACTACATAGTTCATTCACACTCAGACATCCATTTACAAAGTCTAATATCTCTACCTCTCAACTCAGTACAGCCATCTCCATAAATCAAAATCTGTCTACAATCAGTGAATGGGGACAAAACAACCTTGTCTCTTTTAATGCTAGTAAAACTAAATATATACAGTTTACTAATAGACAGATATTGCCAGATTCGTACATTGCCTTCAGTGCTACTAATATTCCCATCTCCAAGAGTATTGAAGTTCTTGGTGTCTCACTTAACAGTGCCCTCAGCTGAACCTCTCACATCAGATCACTTGCTAAAACCGCCTCAAAGAAACTTGGATTATTGTACAGAGTCCGTAACTTCTTCGCCATTGAGCAGTTAGCTATAATTTATAAGAGTCATGTGCGCTCTCAGCTTGAATATTGCTCACCCTTGTGGAATGGTTGTGGAGAGGTTGCATTAAGACAACTAGACAAAATACAGAATAAAGCTGTTAGAATCATTAATAACCCTGCCATTACATATAAACTACCTCCCATGCAAGTAAGAAGGAATGTTGCCTCCCTTGCATTATTTTACAGATATTTTTTTGGCAAATGCTCAGACGAAGTTGCGTCCATGGTGCCACCTCTCCATTCCTTCCCTCGTGCTACATGGGCATCTGGTAGCGCTCATGACTGGAATGTCACTCAACCATATTGCAGAACTTCTGCCTATCAGAATTCTTTCGTTCCCCGAACTGCATCTCTCTGGAACTCGCTTCCCCAGAGTTGTTTTCCTCCAAATTTCAACCTACAACTGTTCAAGTCTAACTGTTACAGATATTTTATGAATAGATGACACCAGTAATCTGGTGTATGGATTTTATTTTTTTTTCCCCATTTGTTTTTCCTTCCTCCGTTCTGTTAAAAAAAAAAAAAAAAAAAAAAAAAGGTAAATCAGAGGGCTAAGCTTCCTTAGTAGTTAAAAACCCTATAATGGCAAGATTTCCCTTGCCAGTAATAGGTAACTTTAATTTCTTCACATCTGCAAAAATGAAGGTTTTCTGTGCACCCTTATCAAAAAGAGTACATGCAAATATGTTTCTGTTTTCTGTCATTTCCTTCACTTGTCTGCAGAAGTGTGTTCAGAGAGAGTTATATGTAGAAAGAAGAGAGAGTAAGAAGAGAGTGGATGAGGAATTTGGAAGGAATTTGAGTGTAAAGTGGAGGGACTGTAAGAAAATGTTCTGGAAAGAGGTGAAGAAAGTAAGACAAGGTGGCAGTGAAGTTAACAGGGGAGTGAAAGATAAAAATGGTAGATTACTAGTGGAGAAGGGAGAAAAAGTGAGCAGATGGAGAGAACAATTTAAGGAATTGTTGAACATACAGGATGGAAGGAATGCGAGTATAAGTGGTTGGGGAATGGCTGGGAGAAGGAGGGAAGAGAGAAGACAGGAAGAAATCAGTAGGATGGAAGTTGTGGCAGCAATGAACCAAGTCAAATTGGGGAAAGCCCCAGGAATTGATGGAGTGTGTGGTGAAATGCTGAAGCATGGGGGAGAGATAGTAGTAGAATGGATGTGGAAGATGTGCAGATTGGCCTGGGAGGAAGGTCGAGTCCTGGAGGATTGGAAGGCGGTATAATTATTCTCTTGTACAAAGGAAAAGGGGAAAAGGAAGTGTGTGGTAATCATAGGGGCATTTGTCTTCATAGTGTAATAGGAAAAGTGTATGGTAGGATACTTACTGATAGAGTTAGGGAAAGCACAGAGGAATTAGTTGGAGAAGAACAGGGAGGCTTTAGGAAGGGGAGAGGTTGTGTAGATCAGATATTCATTCTTAGATCTTTAGTGGAAAAGTTTCTAGAGAAGGGAAAGAAATTGTATGTGGCTTTCATGGATTTGGAGAAAGCATATGACCGGATAGATAGACAAGGATTGTGGAAAATATTAAGAATATATGGAGAAGATGGGAAGTTGTTGAATGCTGTGAAGAGTATGTATGATGGTGCTAAGGCTGCAGTGCATGTGGATGGTGAACTGAGTGATTATTCTCTTTGAAGGTTGGGTTGAAACAGGGATGTGTCATGTCTCCATGGTTGTTCAAGCTGTACATGTTTGGGGTAATAAAAGCGGCACAAGGTAGGGTAGTGGATGTTGGAGTGGCCCTGGTGAGAGAGGATAGTGTTTGGAAACTCCCTGTACTGTTGTTTGCAGATGATACTGTGTTGTTGAGTGAAGACGAAGGGGAGCTGCAAGGCCTGGTGGATGAGTTTGGGAGAGTGTGTAAGAAGCGGAATCTAAAGGTGAATGCAGGGAGGAGTAAAGTGATGGTCTTTGAGAGAGGTGAAGTCAGTGAATGTACAGCGAGGTTGGATGGTGAGGAAATGGAAAATGTGAGTACATTTAAGTACTTGGGTAGTGTGATGAGTAAGGATGGAGGTTTGGAGGGTGAAGTGCATGAAAGGGTGCAATAAGGAAGAATGGTTGCTGGTTCCTTGGAAGCAGTGATAAGAAACAGGGAAGTGAGCATGGAAGTGAAAAAGTTACTACATGACAGTATTGTGATACGAACTCTAACATATGGAAGTGAAGCTTGGACATTGTTAGAAGGACACAAGTCAAGAGTGAGAGCAGTGGAAATGAGTTATTTAAGAGGAGTCTGTGGAGTCACATGGAGAGACAGGCTGACA
This sequence comes from Coenobita brevimanus, assembly GCF_032717465.1. NCBI lineage: Eukaryota > Metazoa > Arthropoda > Malacostraca > Decapoda > Coenobitidae > Coenobita > Coenobita brevimanus. The sequence goes on from NC_137035.1 coordinate 7,956,028, forward strand.
AATGAGGATATAAAGAAGCGTTGTGGTGTGGATGTGGATATGATAGGAAGCTTTAGGAGGAACACACTGAGGTGGTTTGGTCATGTGGAGTGGATGGAGGGTGAGAGACTGATGAGGAGAGTGTATGTGAGTGAGGTGGAGGGGGGGGAGAGGGAGGGGGAGGCTAAGGATGAGATGGAGGGATGGGGTGGAGAGGTAGATGAGAGAGGGGGGTGTAAGTTGGGAGCAGGGCAGTGAAATGGCGGGGGACAAGGCGACATGGAGGCAATTTGTTTGTGGCCACCCCGTACGGCATTGTGGCGTCTGGGAATAGATAGATAGATAGATAGACCTTCACATCTCCAGTTGGAACTGCACCTAGCATTATTACTGGAGTATTCGCAACTGTCATATTGACACTTGCAGTTTTAGGAATCTCATGCTTCATCATCGTTGGGCATAAAACACAATGATGATTGTCTTTTTTACATTTGAAGCAAAGATTTAGTTTAATCATGCAGTCTGCAGAAGTGTGTTCAGAATTCATGCAAATCATACAACACCCTAATTCCTGAAGCCTCACTATTCTAGACGCATAATCAGGATAATGTTGACAAGATGCACTGGAATGTTGTTCACCACATGATACACAAACCTTCCTGTCCTTTGCCGTGGAAATTTTTATCTCCTTATTTTCATCAGCTTGTCTATTCCTTGTCTTTAATGTGTTATCCTCTGATTTTAAGGAGCTAAGAAAATTACCTATCTCTTCTTTAGGTACAGACTTAGCCATCCCTGACTTAGGTTTCCCAACCAGTTGGTTTGTGGTTCTTTTCCTTATTTCACCCATCTGTTTAGTTTCAGCAGGCATTTCTGTTCCTTGCAAATGTTTACAGAGTTGTATTAAGCCCTCCTCAGTCTCCTCACAGGAGACATAATCATTTTAGTACCTACCTTACAAGGCATCCTTGGTTCTTGGTAGAAGCTTTAAGTACACAGTTCTAGAAATCACCCGATCTGCAGCTTTAACATCTTCATAATTACCTAATGCCTTTATATTACAACTCATCGCAATCCGAAAATTTTGCAAGGAGTCAAAATCATGTTTAGATATGGGTAATTTTTCATTTAGAGCCCACAGTAATTGGGTAATGACCTGCTTCATACTTCTGTCTGAGGATAATCAAAGCCACCTCATAGTTGTTTTTTTTTTCACAGGTAAATTCCCTTATCAACTTGTAAGGCGTCCTCTTGACCTGTCCTGACAGATAGGAGAGTTTACTCACACTGGGCAGATCTGTTCTTTCATGGACTAAGTATTTAAACTGATTGCAAAAGGATTTCCAATTTTGCTCCCTATCAAACTCTGGAAGTGTAATTTGTGGTAGTACAGCTTTACTCCGCTGTTCTACACCTTGTGTTTCTGCGGTAGTATTAGCCAATTTAGACTCTGATATCTTCACTACAGTATTCTTATATATTCCTCTAATTTAATTTCAGATTTGGTAGTCTCCATCTCAAGAAGATCTTTATCATCACCTTTCACTATTGCTGTTTCTAAGTTTTACGTTACTTTCTTCATACTTAGTCCATCTGTCTTTTAGAATATTAGGTCAATGGAAAATTCCTACATATTTACATGTATTTACAGTAAAGTTGTCTACGAGGGTTAAATGCAGTAGCATTTAATTTATTAATAATAGGAATTATTAAACAGAACCACGTTGAGTACACCGCTTCCCGTCCGATCAGCGAAGTTAAGCAACGTTGGGTCTGGTTAGTACTTGGATGGGTGACCACCTGGGAACACCAGATGCTGTTGGCATCCCTTCGTGTCAAGTGGGGTTGGTGGAGGATTAGTGCCCCTCCCTGTAAAACAATTAACTCTAAGCCGTTGGCCACCCCGTTTGGGATACATGGCGTCTGGCAATGAATGAATGAATGAATTAAACAGAACGTAATCTCTGGGTTATAAAACCGCTTGAATCAGTCATTAACACTCTGGGTTTTGCACTGCTTCTAACAGGGACAACTATTTTAAAAAGTAAAGAGCGCAACTGCTCTGGGGGAAAATATTTCCCACACAGTAAGTATATATATATATATATATATATATATATATATATATATATGTACATGTCTATCTATCTCTATTTGTCTATCTATCTATCTATCTGTATATCTCTATTTATTTGTCTATCTATCTATCTATCTTGCCAGACGCCACAATCCCACAAGGGGTGGCCATCTGACTTTTGAGTTATTTGTTTTATGGGGAGGGGCCACTAACCCTCCAGCAACCCACTTGTTGACACATAGGGAGCACGCATGGTTTGGTTATATGGTTACCACCCAGCATTGTAAATGGTTTCTTGGCTTACAGAAAACCATTTGGCTTGTCACTTAATGTAAAACCACCTGTAAAGGAAAGAAAAGCAATAAGAAGTGACAGGAAAGATGGGAGAAATAGGAAGAGAGGAGGGCAGGCACAGAAGAAGAATGATAAAGGCTAAGGAAGAAGTAGGCAGCACTACATCAAGTGAGTGGATGATGGTCGCCACCACCTACCACAAATATATACGGTATATATATATATATATATATATATATATGTATATATATATGTATATATTTTATGCGAGGAAGAAGGAACCAAAGGCCATGGGCCCGCTATTATTGTTCCTTCCAAGGGAAAAACAAAGATAGCCAAATTCAAGATCCGATCATTTCAGAATGCCTGGACACACTGTGTTTGAAAGACTGGAGATCATAGGAAGCAGGAAATACAGACAGATGGAGACAGTTCCAGAGTTGACCTGTTGCATAAATGATGGAGTGGGAGGAATGGGCAATTCTTGCATTAGAGAGTTGAACAGAAAAGGGATGAGAGTTTGCTGCTAGACAGGTGCTACGCGCCCATCATAGAGGTAGAGGAAGGCATGCAGACAGTTCAGAGGAGCAGTGACCATTAAAGTAGCAATAGAAAAGAGATAAAGATGCAACAGTGCAGCGAAGAGACAGAGGTTGAAGGGAGTCAGTACGAGGAGGAGAGTTAATGAGATGAGAAGCCTTTGACTCCACCCTATTGAGATGAGCTGTATATGGGGAGCCTCCCCACACTTGAAAGTTGTACTTCACACGGGGGCGGATAAAACCCGTGTATAGAGTCAATAGTTGTGTAGGGGTAAGGAAGGAACGGAGTCAGCTTAACACACCTAATCTCTTGGTAGCAGATTTTACAAGAGATATAATATGATCTTTCCAAGATATGTCCCGAGTAAATGAAACCCCAAGCATGTGCAAGGATGATGCATGATTAAGCAGAATATTATTAAACCTTAGTGGCTATACCTGTGGAAGATTTTGTTGGGTTGATAGGTGTAAAAACTGAGTTTTTCATGCATTAAAAACAACCAGATTATTTTTACCCGGTCAAAGATATGAGCCAAGTCAGACTTTAGATGTGCCATAGCCTCATCCCTTGTTTGTTGAAGTAAATGCTGAGATGGACGTTGCGAGAACCGAATGGAAAGGTGATGGGTAGAGTCATCAGCGTATGAGTGGATAGGGTCAGATGTACAGCTTAGAAGGTCATTGATGAATAAAAGGAAGAGAGCTGGTGATAGGACAGAGCCCTGAAGAACACCACTGTTAATAGATTTAGGAGAAGAATGATGGCCGTCTACAACCATGGCTATAGAACGACCAGAAAGGAAGCTAGAGAAGAAGGCACAGATAGAAGAATAGAAACTGTTAGAGGGCAGTTTGGAAATTAAAGATTTATGCCAGGGTCGATTGAAAGCCTTTGAGATGTCAAGTGGAATGGCAAAGCTGTCGCCAAAGCCCCGAAAGGAGGATGACCAGGAGTCTGAAAGATAGGGGAGAAGATTGCCAGTGGAGCGTCCCTGATGGAACCCATACTGATGATCAGAAAGAAGATTGTGATAGGAAAGGTGCTTTAAAATTTTTCTATTAAGAATTGACTTGAAAACTTTTGAGATACAGGATGTTAAAGCAATTGGACGATAGTTAGAGGGATGAGAATGGTCACCCTTCTTTGGGACTGGCAGAATGAGAGCAAACTTCCAGCAAGAAGGAAAGGTACAGGTTGATAGACAAAGGCGAAAGAGTTTGCCTAGGCAGGGTGTAAGCACAGATGCACAGTTCTTGAGAACAACAGGAGGGACTCCATCAGGCCCATATGTTTTATTAGTACTAAGACCTGTGATGGCAGAAAATACATCAGCTGAAGAAATTTTAATGTCAGCCATGAGGAAGTCAGAAGGGGGAAGTGATGGAGAAACAGCACCGGAATCGTCTAAAGTGGAATTGGAGGAGAAAGTCTGAGTGAAGAGATCTGCTATCTCAGTTGAAGAAATAGCTACAGAGCCATGGGAGTAGAAAAGAGGAGGGAAGACTGAAGAGGTAAAGTTGTTAGACAGGTTTTTGGCAAGGTGCCAGAAGGAGCGGGAAGAATTCGAGTTGGAGTTGAGAGCATTTAATGTGGATGAAATTATTTTTAGCAGAGCGAAGAACAGAGTTAGCACGATTCCAGGCAGAAACGTATAAAAGATGTGATTCAGGGGTGGGTTGGCTCTGGTACCTTTTATAGGCTCTCTCTTTGTTCCGGACAGCATTAGAACAAGCGTGATTTAACCAAGGCTTTCTTGCATTAGTCAAAGGAAATGAGAAAGGACTATGCTTCCATGTCAGAGAGAATAACATCTGTAATGTGCAAGGCACACTCATATGCCTCCCTGCCATGGAAGCAATAATCATTCCATGGAAAATCAAAGAAGTACTTCCTGAGGGCCTCCCAATTTGCTGCTCCAAAGTGCCACAGATGACGTTTCTTTGGAGAGTCCACACGCCGTACCGGAGTGATAGGAGAGGTTAAGGTGATAAGGTTGTGATCGGAGGAGCCCAACGGAGAGAAAAGATTATCAACATAAGCAGAAGGATTAGTCATAAGGAAGAGGTCAAGTATGTTGGAGCTCTCTCCAAGACAGTCAGTGATACGGGTAGGGTGCTGTACAAGCTGGCGTAGCTCATTAAGGATAGAAAAGGTGTGGGCTTGTTCACCAGGTGGATCAGTGACAGGAGAGGAGAGCCAAAGGTGGTGATGAACCTCCTAGAATGGAGATTTCAGAGAAGGGAGAAATGGATAGAATGTGTTCCATTGTAGAAGTAAGATACTCAAAGAATTTTTGATGGAGGGTTGGTGCCCCTCCCTGTAAAACAACTAACTCGGTGTCAAATGGCCACCCTTTGCGTGATTATGGTGTCTGGCAATAGATAGATAGATAGACAGTAGAATTAGGAGATAATTAAACAGCGCAGATATATTTAGTCAGAGAATGATTGGAAAGCCGAACAGTTGAATCAAGTTCAAGAACACAAGAGCAAGATAAGTCATTGCATATATATACACAACAGACACCTTTGGCTTTGAAATGAGTATAGAGAAAGTAGGAGGATACAGAAAAAGGTCTGCTGTCTGTTGCCTCAGACAGCTGAGTCTCCGTTAGAAAAAGATGGTGGGGTTTAGAGAATGAGAGGTGGTGCTTAACAGAGCGAAAGTTAGACGAAAGGCTGCGAATTTTGCAGAAATGAAGAAGAAGAGAATCAGACAGTGGTTCCAGGCAGCTTGAGTCATCACCGGGAGAGGGGCGGAATGTGGGGACATTTATGGTCCCCGCCCCCCCCTCCCCTGGAACTCCGAGGCCACGTGTTGCGCTGCCGTGATTTTTTTTTTCTTGAATTTTGGAGAAAGATGTGTAGTGTGTACTGTGCATGTAGTTTGGTGTTGATAGTTAGAGAAACTTGTATTGGAAAGCATGCTGGCCTACTCTCTGTGTTACTGAGACACTGATAAAGTTCAGCAAACGGGAATGGTTGTGACCTACTCCCGAGGGCTGATGAAACAGGAGCTCCAGCTCTCCGTCATCAGCTTTCCATCGACCTTGGGAGTACTGCCCTGCTCGACTGGTGCTACAGTCTATCTGTCTATCTATCTATCATCAATATCTATCCATCTATCTATCTTTATACAGTATATATATATATATATATATATATATATATACCCTGACTCAGAAAAACACCTATACAACTCCCTACTGGACATGCGTAGCATCTATTTAAGACCCAAATCACACCAATAAGGGACATAAAAGACTGAAATAAATGCAAAAGAACCAGAGAACGAGATTTTAGAGGTGAGTTTATACAATATTAAACATTCTGGGTACTTTCAACAAGTCCCTGGCTCCTGGACTGGTTTCAACTGGCAGTTTGCACTCCACAGTTAATCCTTTGCACTCTAAATTCTAATTTCTTAACACTGCACACCACTGTAAATTCCTGTCTGGTCTGGTGGTGAGGTATTGCAGTTTATTCACTGTTTATTCACAAAGAAATAGCACATGTGGCTTCCATTACGATAAGCATCTGCTCTCAATCGGAGTTATGCTGTGACTGTTGATGATGGGTAACAGAGTTGCCAGATTGCAACGGCCACATTACCATACTCCTCAATTTTGATTACCAAATTTAACTATTTTCATTACCAAATTCGTAAAGCTAGCATTTATTCTTCACTAATTATATTTACAAGTGGAAATTCATGTAATCACTCTTCTTATAATTAACAGCATGTTAATTATTTTCACACTATATAGGCTAGCAGATTAATCAGATAGAGCAAACAATTCACCATCTCCATCCTGTGTATCCTCACACGTGAAAAATCCGTTTGGTATTGCATTATTGTGATTCATTACCAAACGAATTTTTCATTACCAAATTGGCCCACATTTGGTTATAAAAAATACCAAATGGCAACCCTGACAGGGGAGGGGATAGGGGGGAGGAAGGAAGGAGTGATGGGTCCATGGTGTAACAGCAGTTCGGCTCCACCTGGCAATTTCAAATTACGGGTGGGGGGATAAAAATCGGATTTTGTGGGGATTTTTTCTTTTTTTGGCCATTTTTGAGTTCTGAAGGTCCAGGCCCACAATGTCCGGTAAGTGGGGTGTCCGGAAAGTGGGCGTCTGGAAAGTACATGGATTAGTGTATATATATATATATATATATATATAGTATATACATACATACATACATACATACATACATACATATACAGCAAGCTCGCCCCCAATGCATGGGTTTCGTTCCTAACGTGGTGCATTCCGTGCTAAACCGCGTAAGTTTTAAGTACTCCTTATTTTGCTCCCTAGACTCTCCAAACGGTATTTTGCTGTTATCTTCCATTGATAATCAGTATGAAGCATTTTAAGTGGTTAGAAGGTTAATTTAATGTTATAACTTACAAATACAGTACTGTACTGCACAACTAAACTTCAACATACAAATACGTAAACACAAGGCAACATCCCGATGCCGAAACCAATCGGCGTCGGAATGTTGCACACACACACACACACACACACACACACACACACACACACACACACACACACACACACACACACACACACACATATATTCAGTGCCCTTGCGTCTAGTACACGTTTGTCCAGTACTGTTCTCGTCCAGTACAGTTGCTTTCTACCTTTATCCCTTTTCTTTTCCAAATTTGCTTTACTGAAGTATGTGTCCATTTTGCAATACTAAAAGCACAGAGTACATGTACATACATTCCCCGTTCAGCTGTAGTCTAAACAAACCTCAGCTGACTGAGCGCATTCTTTCGCCTCTCGGTTCTCTTTTCTGTTTGAACAAGTCTTGTTTAAACTTCTTATTATTTTTTTTTCGTTTAATAATGAAAAATCATTTAGTCTAACCTGGTTCTGAGCTTGACTCATATAAAGATACTAATTTAGGTAATGCCACTGGCCGTGCTGGCTCGGTACGGAGCGCCGACGTCTCACGTCTGCTCTGTCTGACTCCCACTGTGTGTGTGTGTGTGTGTGTGTGTGTGTGTGTGTGTATGTGTGTGTGTGTGTGTGTATTTACCTATTTGTATTTACCTATTTGTAGTATACAGGAATTGAGCAATGCTCGTGTTGTCCTGTCTCCATATCCACATTTATCAAGTCTACCTTTACACACATGAATGTTTTTCTCATGCACCACCTCTTTGTCTAAGTCGTTCCAAATATTTAAGAATATACCTAATTGTGATATACACGGAATGTACTATGCTCGTGGGTTTCCGTCGCTGTTTCTCAATAAGTCGAATTTAACTTTAAACTCGTTTATGTTTTTAGACTGGACGATCTCTTTGTCCAGGCTATTCCATAAGTCTATACTTCTGTAAGGAAAGCTATATTTCTTGATATCCTTCAAACAGCTTGACTTTTTCAATTTCATTCCATGTCCTCTTGTTGCTCTCTTATCCCATACAAACAGATCTTCTTTGTCAATTTTATCTACTCCACCATGGTCCTGAACACCGCAATCATGTCTCCCTCTTTCTCCTTTCCTCTAACGAAGGCAAATCCAGTTTTTCCAGCCTCTCTCTGTATGACAGGTCTGTCAGACTGGGGACCATCTTGGTTGCTGTTCTTTGTATTCTCTCAATCTTGTTTATATCTTTCTTTTTGTGTGGGGACCACACTACCGCTGCATATTCTAACCTGGGGCGGATCATGGCCACTATCAATTTTTTCATCATTTCCTCATCCATATAATGAAATGCTACTCTTATGTTAGTCAAGAGCTTATAAGTCTCTCCAACTATCTTGTTAATGTGCTTTTCTGGTGACAAACTATCTTGGACCAGCACTCCCAAATCTTCTCTTCTCTCCTTTTGTGATTAATTCATTACCCAAAAAATAATTCAGTGATGGTCTCCTGGTACTTTTACCCATTTCCAATATTTTACATTTCTTTACATTAAATTTCATTTCCCACGTCCGGCTCCAATTGTGTATCCTATCCAAATCCTCCTGCAGTATTTTACAATCCTCCTCAACCTCTATCTTCCTCAAGATCTTTACATCATCAGCAAACAGACTCGCATAACTGTTCACTCCATCTACCATATCATTTACATAAATCAGGAACATTACTGGCGCCAACACTGAGCCTTGAGGGACTCCACTTGTTACTTCCCTCCATCCAGACATCTTTTCCTTTATTACTGTCCTCATTTGTCTGTCTCTCAAAAAGTCTCTCATCCATTCCAGAAGTTTCCCTTTAGTACTCCTATATATTCTAGTTTCCACATTAGTCTCTTATGAGGTACCTTGTCAATGGCCTTCTCTAAGTCTAAGTACACACAATCCACCCAACCATCTCTCTCCTGTACCACATCAATCGCTCTTGAGTAAAAAAGCTCAACAAGTTTGAAACACATGACCTTCCACTTGAATCCAAACTGACATTCAGCCAAAATATTCATCTCTTTCAGATATTTTATCCATCTGTCTTTCAGGATTCTCTCACACAATTTTGCGACCATGCTGGTTAGAGACACTGGTCTATAATTCAGGGGTTCTTCCCTGTTTCCTCCCTTGTAAATTGGTACCACATTTGCCCTCTTCCATTCTTTTGGCACTTTCCCCTCTTCCAGTGAGCATACAATTAAGCTGTGAATTTTATCCGCCAGTTGTTCTCTGCATTCCTTCAGTACCCAATTAGAAATTCCATCAGGTCCTGGGGCTTTCCTTACATCTTGAGTTTCCAGTAATTTATACACTTCCTGCACCTCCACTTTTATATCTTTCATCACCGGAACATTTCTAATCACTCCCTCGCCTTCCACAAGCTCCTTTTCTTTAGTGAAAACTGACTGGAAACGTTTGTTCATTATTTCTGCTTGCATTGCCGCATCATTAAAGACCTCTCCATCTACTTTCAGCTTGGTGATTCCTTCCTTTTGTTTCAGTTTGCCATTAACAAATCTATAAAACAGTTTGGGTTCATCCTTGCATTTGTCAATTATACCTTTTTCAAAATTCCTTTCTTCTTCCCTACGTATTCTTGTGTATTCGTTTCTTGTTCTTTTATATTCTTCCTTTGTTATGTCGTTACCTCTCTTTCTCCAATTGTTCCACGCCTTATCTCTCTTTTTTGGCTATCATACACCTTCTATTAAACCACTCCTTTTTCCTGTTTTCTTTCCCTCTTACTCTTGGTACAAATTTTTCCACTCCCAAATTATAGAGGTCTAGAAAGATATCCCACTTCCTCTGTATCTCTCTTGTTTCTCTGAATTTTCTCCAATCCGCATTTTCAAAAAGTTTCTCAATCCTGTAAAATTTGCTTTGCCAAAGTTGTATCTTCCCTGTCTATGAAGCTCGCCTCTTGGCTCGACGTTTCCTATTAACATCTGGAACTCAATGACCACGTGATCACTTTTTCCCAAAGGACAGAGATATTCTAATGATTCTATTACATCAGGTTCTTTGGTGAACAGTAAATCTAACCTTGCTGGTGTGTCCTCACCAAACCGTGTCTCTTCTTTGACCCACTGCGTCATCACATTATTCATTATTATATTTAATAACATAGTACCTCACTTAACTCGTCGCCTCCCGAAAATTACCATTCCTCCCAGTTCACCTCTTTTACAATTAAAGTCACTCACCAAAATTATAGTATTGCTTTGCTCAATTATTTTTTGCAAGTAGCTAGCCATATCTGACAACATCTCATGGTATTCTTAATCCTTCCATGCTCTCGTCTTTGGGGGAACATACACTACCGCCATATCTCTCTTAACATTCTCTCCAGTTTCTAATTTCATATATATCACTTCAGCCCTGCCTTCTCCCATTTCCACAGTATCTACATTTATGTTGTTCTTCACTGCTATCATCACTCCTCCTCCCTTTTTTTCTTTCTGTCTTTTCTCCACAGTTTGTATTTACCATCTCCCAAATGAACATCAATATCTTCTCTTAATTTGGTCTCTACAAAGCACATGACATCAGGTTCATGTTCTCTCAAGAAATCATTAATTTCGATCCTTGTCGATATGAAACCATCAACATTAGTATATATCACCTTCAAATTATTTTTGACATTATTAATACCCTCTTCTCTCCTACTCTCTGTCCGTACCACTTCCTCAACTTCTGATCTTTCACAACCATCCCCCCTAATTTCCTTCACTTCTATTTCCTTAAATACCATTTCCTTACTTTCATATCCAATACTCTCCAAAAAAAAGTATTACGTTCTTCCTCTGTCCACTTATCATTTTTTTCCTTTACTTCTTCCTTTAATGATTTTAAAGCTTCTCTTTCTTCTTCATTCAGATCTTTTTCTTATTATAATATTTTCCATCCCCGCCTCTTTGCTTAATTTCCAGGTCACTTTAAGTATCTCATTTATTACACTTTCTGATGTAAACTTGACTCTCATTGGTCTTGTTTCCCTTTCTTATAAGGCCCTATCCTCCTTACTTCCTCAATTTCTTTTACCCACTTGTTTCCTTCGGGGTCAATCTTGCCTAATATTCCTCTCACCATGTTCGTGTCTCTCTCGAGTCTTGCGAACCTAACCTTTTCTTCCTCTTCCCTGTTTCCAAATACTATCACACATCTGTTCCTTTCTACAGTTTCTCTCACTATTTTCTCTTTTTTCTTCAGTATTTTCACTACATTTTCTTCCATTTCTTTCTTGTTCATTTCCCTTTCTTCCTGGATGATCTCTCTTAAGCTGACCACTTCTTTCTGTTCTTCCTCTACGTGTGCCCACTTTGCCTTGTGTTCTTCTAGTACATTACTCACCTTCTCCGTTTTATTAGTACTCTCTTCAAGTTTCCTCCTCAGTTCAACATTTTCCCGCTTCAAATTCTTAATCTCTTCATTGGCTGTTTCGTTGGACCGGATTAGACTCTGTATGGTGGTTTCCGTATTTCCTGACACATCCTTTATCACTAGATTCTCTACTTTTTTTTCGAGTTCACTAATCCTCATAATTAATGTTTTCACTAGGTCCATGACATTAGTATTAGCATCAAATCCTTGAAATTCCATTCCCTCATTGTTTACATTTTCGGCCATCTTTAACGTACCGATCAAGTACCTAAACAGCTGTTACCAATAAGCCACAAACATTCATGTATACTATTGCCAACAAATCTTTACATTTTTGGTAGTCTACCAACTTTCATTATTTTAAATTTAAAGAAAGACCCTAGGAGACAGGACAGACAAAATTCCTGAAACTACTCAAGGTCAGGAGCGATGCCTTGGACGTCCTCTCTCTCCGGCTGTGTGTGTGTGTGTGTGTGTGTGTGTGTGTGTGTGTGTGTGTGTGTGTGTGTGTGTGTGTGTGTGTGTGTGTGTGTGTGTGTGTGTGTGTGTGTGTGTGTGTGTCTTCTTACCTAATTGTATCTTTACAGGAATGAGTCAAGTTCGTACTATCCTGTTTCTTAAACCATTTTAACCATACATCTCCTTACATTTATTAATTGTTTTAGCGCACACTATTTCATACGGTAGTGGATTCCACTAATCAATTACCCTATTTGGGAAACTAAATTTCCTAACGTCTTTATCACCTCTCTTCTTATGCAGTTTTTTGCAGTGTCCTCTTGCTGATCCTTCTCCATATGTTAAGTAATCATTTATGTCTATTTTCTCCCTCCCTGATATGCATTTATATAGCATAATCATGTCTCCTCTTTTCCTTCTCTCCTGTAGTGTTGGCAGATTCAGTTTTATTAGTCTTTCTTCATAGCTTAGGTCCCTTAAGCTTGGTACCCATCTTGTAGCGGCCCTTTGAACTTTTTCTATCTTATCTATGTGTTTCTTGAGATGAGGAATGCAGATTACTGATGCATACTCCAGCATTGGTCTGATGAATGATGCTATTATCGTTCTCAGCATGTCTTCATTTATGTATGTGAATGCTATTCTCATATTTGCAAGCAGTGTACACATGTTCCGTACCTTCTCGCTTATGTAGTCAGCCGGAGATAGTCTGTTATTGATAATCACACCTAAGTCCCCCTCTTTCTGATATGTGTAGGGTTTTACTTCCTAAATTATAATCCCAATCTGGTCTTTTCGCACTTTTACCAAACTTGATTACATGACACTTGTCCACGCTGAATTCCATTTGCCATTTATTGCTCCATTGTTGAAGTTTATTTAATTCTTCTTATAGCTCTTTATAGGAGTCTGTGTTAGTAATTCTCCTTTGTATTTTTGCATCATCAGCAAACATATTTAAATAGCTTTCATTTCCAGTGTTACACTCTATATCATTTACATACAGTGAAAACATGATTTGTACCAGCACTGAGCCCTGTGGAATTCCACTAGTCACTTCCCTCCATGATGAGTGATTTCATCTTAGAACTGTTCTCATTTTTCCTTTCTTGAGAAAATCTTGCATCCAATAGTGCAGTTTGCCTCGGTTTCCTCCTTGATGGTACGGTTTCCATGAAAGTCTTTGGTGCGGTACTCTGTCAAATCCTATCTTGAAATCTAGATAGATACTGGCCACCCATCCTTCTCTTTTCTGTAATGTTTTTGCAACTTTGTCATAGTAGCTCAGTAGATTAGTAGCACATGATTTTCCCTTTCTGAAACCAAATTGCCTTTCTTTTATCATATTGTGTTCTTCATCTATGGTTTACCCAAACTTTTCTTATCATCTTTTCCAGTATCTTACTTACAACACTGGTTAGTGATACTGGTCGGTAGTTGAGTGGATTTTGTCTATTCCCTTTCTCTAATAAGGGAACAGTGTTTGCTTTCTTCCAAATATCAGGTAGTTTGCCTTGACCCAAGGATTCCTTGAATATTTAGGATAATGGTCTACTTAACTCCTTTGCACATTCATGTAGCACCCAACATGAAATTTCGTCTAAACCATTTGCTTTTCCTTTGTCTAATTAAGTTAGCTCATCTTGTATTTCTTTTTCTGATATTTGTATATCTGGTAGTATGTTTGGGCATGCATGTTCCTTATCATTCCTCTCAAAATTATTTTCTTCTCTAAAAACTGATTGGAAATTCTTATTTAGTGCTTCACAAATGTGTTTCTCTTGTGTATAGATGATCCCTTCATCCATACTGAATTGTATTTTATCTTACTTTGGTTTTGCTTCAGATGTAGCTGTAAAATAGCTTTGGTTGATCACTACAGTAGGATCTCACCAATAATGATTTCGGGAATAACGGTAGGTTAGAATAGCTACCCAATTTCTTTGATAACGTTTGGATTCACTTGAATAACGGTTATTTTGTGAATGCCAAGTTGTTATACTGCAAATATGTCCATAAAAAGATAGGGAAGGAAACAGAAAAACAAAAAAAGATGAAGGAAATCGCCGAAAATGTGAGCAGTAGCGAGGAGATGGAGGATCCTCCCCTCGCCACCTCCCCTGACTTGCCCACTGCCGTTCCCTCTACCTCCACTGCCCTACCTGACTCACACTCTGCCTCCCCCTCCACCTCCACAGCCCCACTTGACTCACCTGCTCCACCTGGCATACCTGCAACCCAACATAATGACTGTTGCTGCATTCTGGAAGAAATGTAACATTCAACAGGCCATAAATTTCTTCATCAGTGCCTGGAATAATACAACATTGGCAACCATTAAACATGCCTGGTCGGCACTCCAGCCACAACTCAAGTCTCCTGAGACAGAGAGAGAGCGACCATCAGAATTAATGACTAATGATTGGACTTGTAAATCAGATTTCATGAAAATACCAGAAACAGTATCACGATTGAGTGAATGCCCGCCATCAGTCACTCATCACTCACTCTCTTTCACAAAGCTAGCCAGCCGAGGAAGAACAACAGAGAAGGGTTGAGTAGATGATAACACTGGGGACTTTCCTGAAGATATTGACTTTATGGGGTTTGATGAAGTGTTGATGGAAGTGGGTGACCCTGGCGTGAGAGGCAGGAGTGGGGACAAGGCCAGCGAGGGGTCAGGGGGTACAATGCAGTAGTGTCCATGCGCTAGCCTCATAACAATCATCATTCCAAACACCTCATAACTCCTTTAAGGTGAGTTTTATATTACTCATAATGATATAATAATCTTATTATTTCAGCTAAAAACAGTAGTAATAGGAGGGCTCCAGGTGGGAAAAGTGGGAGTGGCAGCTCCAATAAACCCTTTATACATGTACAGTAATCACTCCAATATCCGGATCAATAGAGCCATCGGTAGGTTCGGATATTGGTTTTGTCTGGATATTGGGCCCCAGCTTATGGACTTGTACTTACGGACCCTAACACAGAGAAACACCTATACAACTCCCTCCGGACATGCATAGCACCTATTTAACACCCAAATCACACCAATAAGGCACATAAATGACTGAAATAAATGCAATAGACACATAAAATGTGGGTTTAGAAGTATGTTCATACATTAATAAACATTCTGGTACTTATGGACTCTAACCGAACCTAACCTAACCGAACCTAACCGAACTCTGAAAAACACATTCCTACTGCACATGCATGAGGTAAGTTTAGTATGGAAAGAAGTACAGTATGACACTTTCTGGTAAGTATAGTATGGGAAAAAATACAATATGAAACATTCTGGTAAATATAGTATGGAAAATAGTACAACATGAAACATTTTGGCTACTTACAGCAAGTCCCTGGCCACCTCGATGAATAACCGCCTCCTCTCGGACTCTGACAGTAAGAACGATTTCCTGAAGCACTTGCACTACACTCTTCCTGAAGTCTTGCACTGAACTTAGTCACTAACACACAGAAGTCCGTTCTTTTCACAGTGTTCACTTTAGTCCAAATAATGTTCCATTAAATTTAAGTGTTGCACATTAACTTTTCCCAAGTTTTTTAAGTTTCCAAAGCCAAAACAAAGAAGGTTAGTTACGTTAAATTTCTTTTCTACTTAGTCTTTTCTCCCAACTTGAAAACCTTAACACAACACACCGTTTTTTTCACTGCACAACACTCAAAATTCCCGTGTGGTCTAGTGGAGAAGTTCTTGCTGTTTATTCACTGTCAGAGCCCGAGAGTATCACTGGCAGGCGTCCAAGGGGTGCATCGGTGGGTAGTGGTGATGGCGTACCGACTACAGAAGACTCTGAAGACAGCCGCAAACTCACGTCGAGCGGTGACTCCACTGTAGCTGATGTGCTGGGCTGTGGCTCGGAGCATGAGGGCCTGTCTTGGGGAGGCAACGGAGTGGAACCAGGGCTTGGCACAGCGGGGGTCACGGGCCTGAAAAAACTGTCAATCGTTGACTGACGCAAGGACCGACGATTCTGGCGATTGATGATGCGCTGCCGGAAAGCACGCACTTCCTCCCACGAGTCCCAAGGGCCCCATCTCCCTGTCGCAGTCCGGGTGTTCCAGGTAGTCTAGGACGAACTCTAGATGTTCCCGGAGTGCGCTCAGCTTGGGGATGGCTGGAGTAGTGTCCTGCTGGGCGGAGTCTGCATCATCATCGCCTTCGTCGTCGGAATCTTCAAGTTCGGGACTGACACCAGCAACCGAAGACGCGATCTCGATATCAGACAACGTCTGATACCCAGGATCGCCCTCGTCGTCGTCCAACCACTCACGAACATCGTCCACATCAACATCGTCGCCGTGCGTACGTAGCCGTGCATGGAAGTCATCCACGTCAAACCCTAGGAAATCGTACTCCACATCTGTTCCGAGAAGCAGACGAGACCAACCATTTTCAAGAGTTTTCACAGGGACTTCCTTCCATGCACTAGCCCAGTTGTACAGCGCAGACTTGATGTTGTAGCGGCGAAGGTTTTCCAAAGTCCGCTTGCCTCGAGTGTCACGTCCTTCCCTGCGCTCGTCCTCGTCCTCGAGAACCACCATCACCTCGTCCAGGAACTTCCGACGGTACAGGCGCTTTGTTGCCACGATCACTCCTTGGTCCATTGGTTGAATGAGAGCAGTCGTATTAGGTGGCAGAAACATGCACCTAATACGGCCATTCTCAGCAACCAAGTCCTTGTCGCACGGGTGGGCAGGTGCATTGTCGAGGAGAAGGAGAGCCTTTACCTGGTCGCGAGGAATTCCCAGTGTCTTCGTCTGGTAATGTATGACCTCCTTGACGAAGTGATGGTGAAACCAGTCTTTGAAAATCACAGCTGTGAACCATGCTTTCAAAGAATGGTACCATACGACAGGAAGGACATCCATCACCCCACGAAGGCACCGAGGCTGCTTTGCACGGCCAACAATAACGGGCTTAAGCCGGTGCATGCCGTTAGCATTGGCACAACACAAAGCAGATATCCGTTCCTTAGAAAGCTTGCGGCCAGGTACACGCTTCTCCGTCTCATCGGCGAGAGTGTTCGTTGGCACCGAGCGATAGAATAGGCCAGTTTCGTCAGCGTTATAGACTTGACCGAGAGTGAGGCCCTCCCTGTCGATCAAGCCTTTCACCTTGTGCCGAAACTCGTCCACTCCATCCTCGTTAGCGTCCAATGCTTCGCCATGTGCTTTACGGTTAGTAAGGCCATGTCGCAACTTGAACGCGAAGAGCCAACCCTCGGATGCCTTGAAGTCTAGGGCGTCGTGAAGCCTTGCAAACTTCTCAGCAGCAGCCTTCAGCTCCGTTCCACGTACCATCACACCAGCTGCACGTTGCTGTCGATACCAAATCAACGTGGAGCGGTCGATCTCTGCATACTTGGGAGTAAACATAACCTTCCTCTCCACGTTGCGTTTGCTTCTCGACGAGAAGTCAGCCGTGTACTGCATGAGCTTGTCTCGGGAGGAACGCTTGATATCAAACAAAGTCGACCGGGCCAGGTTGAACTCGCGGAGAATGCGAGAGGAAGACCAACCCGCATCAACCTTCTCCAATATCTCCCGTTTCTTCTCCAGAGTCAACACCACTCTCTTCCTTTTCTCAGGAGGCGGGGCCATCATCACACACACTAAGAGTAGGGCAGAGAGCAGCAGGAGGCCTTGCAGCAAGTACGGCACCACCACAAAAGCGAGCACGTGGGCAGCCATGACGAAGAGCGTAGGTCTTGTCGCGGTGAGAGACAGGCGGGAAGTGGGGAGGATGCAGCGGCGCTCTATCGGACGTCGGAGGAATGACGAACCAAAACAATGCTCTCACGCGGCACGCGCGGCAAGTTCAAATTACGGACGGCAAAAAATCGATTTTTTTTCCAATTTTTTTGGATTTTCGGACCATTTTGGGAATGTTTGATCCCAGGACGATAAGGTTCGGTTAGTGGGGATGTTCGGTTATTGGGCGTCCGGATATTAGAGGGATTACTGTAATATCTACGTATGTACAAGACATAACAGCGTAACATCTATGATAAGAATTCGTTGTTACGAAGGTGGGAATATATCATATGCTGTGTGCGCATCACGAAAGTGATGCACGGACGTGAGTTCCCAGTCGTTTTTGACGATTTACTTGAAAACTATAAGGCGTATCGAAACCAAATATGCTATTTGAAAGCTCGTGAAATTCAGCATAATATTATGCAATATAAACATAAGGCATGCGAGAAAAGTTCGTAATAAAAGCTCCATGAATTTTTTCCAAAAATGGCTTTCAGTTTTTGGCTATTTTCTCGAGCAGAATAAAACGTATCACAACCGGATTTATATTTTTAAAAAGCTGATGAAATTCTCCATTAAAAGTTCTAATAACATTTTCCTGTATGATGGAAAGCATTCAAATGGTGATGTCGGCATGTGAAATTGACGTAGCGAAATGTTCATTCACGGCCGCCTAATGTTGTTTTATTTGTGTTTTCCTGTTTTTTTGTGGTGCTTATCAACTAGAACAAACATCGATGAATAAGATGATATAGGTTTCATGACAGTATATTGATGTTTGGGTGGCAAAAATAAGGCGAGAATACGTGTTATTTGCCGTGCGAGGGCAGCTGGGCTGGGCGGCCTTGGAGAAAAAATCGTGCGCCAGAAACCTTACCGAAACTTATTGTGTGCAAGAGGGTTGACAAAGAAAAACCTGCAAGTCAAAGAAATAGAATTAGATGTACCCTCACAGGTAGAGCTGACCGCACTAGAGATTAGTACATCTGAAGGGAAAGTAATTGTGGCAAATTTATACATGCCACCCAGATCATACATTTGGGAAAAAGGCAAATATGAAGACCTGGCAGTGAACACAATTCAAAGTTTGTGCATTACTACATAGAATGGAGGAGAAATCTGAAAGAATTATACTAACTGGAGATTTCAATACAAACATAAATTGGAATACTCTAGATATAAAAAGCCAGGAAAGCTGTTACAACCAAAAGCTCCTGGACCTTAAGCAGGAGTTTTGCCTAGCACAACATGTAAAAGAAAGCATCAGAAAAAGAGGACCTGACGTACCATTAGTACTAGAGCTTATATTTATTGACAATATTATGCATCTCCCTCCTTTCAGCAAAAGTGATCATGCTGTATTATATTACAATTTCAGGATTGCATATGACATAGTTAATAATACTGAAAGTTACAAAAAGAGCCTTAACTAAAAAAGGGGCAACTATCATGACCAAAAGAAATACTTCTAAGAAATAAATTGGGAAAAAGAGCTTAAAGGACAATATTTAAATGTTATATATAGAAAAAAATCTGTGAACTTTATGAAATAGGAGTCCAAAATTACATCCCTCGGGCCAAAGAAGCAGAACTGAAAATAGAGAAATGGTTTAATAAAGAATGTAAAAGATCAAAAGAGAAAAGAGACTTGTGGAATAGATGTAGAAGACACAATAGTGAGAGGGCGTATAATAACTATGAACAGGCAAGAAAAGAATACATAAGAATAAGGAGAGAAGCCCAAAAACAGATTAAGGAGGACAGCATAAACAAAAGTACAGTAGAATCTCACCAATAATGTCTAATTGGTGCCAGAAAAATGTCGTTATTAGTGAAAACGTTATTTGCGTGACATTAAAATACAGTAATCCCTCTAATATCCGGACGCCTAATAACCGAACATCCCCACTAACCGAACCTTATCGTCCTGGGATCAAACATTCCCAAAATGGTCCGAAAATCCAAAAAAATTGGAAAAAAAATCGATTTTTTGCCGTCCGTAATTTGAACTTGCCGCGCGTGCCGCGTGAGAGCATTGTTTTGGTTCGTCATTCCTCCGACGTCCGATAGAGCGCCGCTGCATCCTCCCCACTTCCCGCCTGTCTCTCACCGCGACAAGACCTACGCTCTTCGTCATGGCTGCCCACGTGCTCGCTTTTGTGGTGGTGCCGTACTTGCTGCAAGGCCTCCTGCTGCTCTCTGCCCTACTCTTAGTGTGTGTGATGATGGCCCCGCCTCCTGAGAAAAGGAAGAGAGTGGTGTTGACTCTGGAGAAGAAACGGGAGATATTGGAGAAGGTTGATGCGGGTTGGTCTTCCTCTCGCATTCTCCGCGAGTTCAACCTGGCCCGGTCGACTTTGTTTGATATCAAGCGTTCCCGAGACAAGCTCATGCAGTACACGGCTGACTTCTCGTCGAGAAGCAAACGCAACGTGGAGAGGAAGGTTATGTTTACTCCCAAGTATGCAGAGATCGACCGCTCCACGTTGATTTGGTATCGACAGCAACGTGCAGCTGGTGTGATGGTACGTGGAACGGAGCTGAAGGCTGCTGCTGAGAAGTTTGCAAGGCTTCACGACGCCCTAGACTTCAAGGCATCCGAGGGTTGGCTCTTCGCGTTCAAGTTGCGACATGGCCTTACTAACCGTAAAGCACATGGCGAAGCATTGGACGCTAACGAGGATGGAGTGGACGAGTTTCGGCACAAGGTGAAAGGCTTGATCGACAGGGAGGGCCTCACTCTCGGTCAAGTCTATAACGCTGACGAAACTGGCCTATTCTATCGCTCGGTGCCAACGAACACTCTCGCCGATGAGACGGAGAAGCGTGTACCTGGCCGCAAGCTTTCTAAGGAACGGATATCTGCTTTGTGTTGTGCCAATGCTAACGGCATGCACCGGCTTAAGCCCGTTATTGTTGGCCGTGCAAAGCAGCCTCGGTGCCTTCGTGGGGTGATGGATGTCCTTCCTGTCGTATGGTACCATTCTTTGAAAGCATGGTTCACAGCTGTGATTTTCAAAGACTGGTTTCACCATCACTTCGTCAAGGAGGTCATACATTACCAGACGAAGACACTGGGAATTCCTCGCGACCAGGTAAAGGCTCTCCTTCTCCTCGACAATGCACCTGCCCACCCGTGCGACAAGGACTTGGTTGCTGAGAATGGCCGTATTAGGTGCATGTTTCTGCCACCTAATACGACTGCTCTCATTCAACCAATGGACCAAGGAGTGATCGTGGCAACAAAGCGCCTGTACCGTCGGAAGTTCCTGGACGAGGTGATGGTGGTTCTCGAGGACGAGGACGAGCGCAGGGAAGGACGTGACACTCGAGGCAAGCGGACTTTGGAAAACCTTCGCCGCTACAACATCAAGTCTGCGCTGTACAACTGGGCTAGTGCATGGAAGGAAGTCCCTGTGAAAACTCTTGAAAATGGTTGGTCTCGTCTGCTTCTCGGAACAGATGTGGAGTACGATTTCCTAGGGTTTGACGTGGATGACTTCCATGCACGGCTACGTACGCACGGCGACGATGTTGATGTGGACGATGTTCGTGAGTGGTTGGACGACGACGAGGGCGATCCTGGGTATCAGACGTTGTCTGATATCGAGATCGCGTCTTCGGTTGCTGGTGTCAGTCCCGAACTTGAAGATTCCGACGACGAAGGCGATGATGATGCAGACTCCGCCCAGCAGGACACTACTCCAGCCATCCCCAAGCTGAGCGCACTCCGGGAACATCTAGAGTTCGTCCTAGACTACCTGGAACACCCGGACTGCGACAGGGAGATGGGGCCCTTGGGACTCGTGGAGGAAGTGCGTGCTTTCCGGCAGCGCATCATCAATCGCCAGAATCGTCGGTCCTTGCGTCAGTCAACGATTGACAGTTTTTTCAGGCCCGTGACCCCCGCTGTGCCAAGCCCTGGTTCCACTCCGTTGCCTCCCAAGACAGGCCCTCATGCTCCGAGCCACAGCCCAGCACATCAGCTACAGTGGAGTCACCGCTCGACGTGAGTTTGCGGCTGTCTTCAGAGTCTTCTGTAGTCGGTACGCCATCACCACTACCCACCGATGCACCCCTTGGACGCCTGCCAGTGATACTCTCGGGCTCTGACAGTGAATAAACAGCAAGAACTTCTCCACTAGACCACACGGGAATTTTGAGTGTTGTGCAGTGAAAAAAACGGTGTGTTGTGTTAAGGTTTTCAAGTTGGGAGAAAAGACTAAGTAGAAAAGAAATTTAACGTAACTAACCTTCTTTGTTTTGGCTTTGGAAACTTAAAAACTTGGGAAAAGTTAATGTGCAACACTTAAATTTAATGGAACATTATTTGGACTAAAGTGAACACTGTGAAAAGAACGGACTTCTGTGTGTTAGTGACTAAGTTCAGTGCAAGACTTCAGGAAGAGTGTAGTGCAAGTGCTTCAGGAAATCGTTCTTACTGTCAGAGTCCGAGAGGAGGCGGTTATTCATCGAGGTGGCCAGGGACTTGCTGTAAGTAGCCAAAATGTTTCATGTTGTACTATTTTCCATACTATATTTACCAGAATGTTTCATATTGTATTTTTTCCCATACTATACTTACCAGAAAGTGTCATACTGTACTTCTTTCCATACTAAACTTACCTCATGCATGTGCAGTAGGAATGTGTTTTTCAGAGTTCGGTTAGGTTCGGTTAGGTTAGGTTCGGTTAGAGTCCATAAGTACCAGAATGTTTATTAATGTATGAACATACTTCTAAACCCACATTTTATGTGTCTATTGCATTTATTTCAGTCATTTATGTGCCTTATTGGTGTGATTTGGGTGTTAAATAGGTGCTATGCATGTCCGGAGGGAGTTGTATAGGTGTTTCTCTGTGTTAGGGTCCGTAAGTACAAGTCCATAAGCTGGGGCCCAATATCCGGACAAAACCAATATCCGAACCTACCGATGGCTCTATTGATCCGGATATTGGAGTGATTACTGTACTGCTCTTTATCATGGTTCTTACTGGAAATCAATACGTCCAATAGTTTTCGAGTACAGTACAATCCCAGTTAACCGGGCGGCTTGGGGAATTTACCTTCCCGGTTACAGATTCTTCCCGTAGTTCTGATATTCAAATCTATACAAAGGCGATAATTATCACAGCAGTAAATACAATTCAGTTACTCACCACTCACATCAGGGGGCACACTAAGAGATTCCACCGAAAAACTGCCTCGTAAACACACACCATGGTCATAATGCATGTGCATGCAATGCTTTGCAGTTCTGCAAAGTGCACAAGTCCATTCTCATAACTACCGAATAATTTGTTGTATGCACTGTACTCATAAAAATGGAAAACTAAAGAAATAAAATCCTGAATATTTATTGGTGAATTATCACGACACCTGTGTCCCCACGTGAGTTTTGTTTACGGTCCTGGCCCAGACTGACCGCCACCATTCCACCCTTCACCCGCCAATCAGCTGTTTTGCGCAAAATAAAATACAGTACATGATTTACATATGAAGTGCAAGCATATAATTTTTTTTTCTTCCAACAAAGTAACCCTTCATTCCTATTAACATTTTTTTTTTTTTTATCTCTGCCAGCACACATGCGTTCTAAGATGAATTTATGTGGTGCAAGTTAGAGTCGGTCCGTTAGGAAGAAAAACACCGGCGTTTGCTGTTTGTTGATTTGCTCTCTCCCGAGATGTCTGGTTTACAAAGTCCATGCCTGGCTTTCAAACATTTTAACCATCCAATACTGAAATCACACTCGACTTGTCTATTCGTTTACTGTGAAACTCTCTTGCTTTTTCTTATGTAAGAGGACCAGAAATAGGTGCTCCCCTAGATCTTTCTAAGCAAAACCACTCGAATGATGAAGAGTATGCCTTTTTTCAATGGACTTACTTGTCTCGCTTTTCATGAAAAATTCATTGAGCTTGGATGCCTAGACCTTGATATCATAAATCGTTAAATTTCCTACATTATATTCAGTCATCAGTGTTTTATAATGTTCGCCTTTTTCAAATCTGTTGCATATGTCCAGCTTCTATTTCAAGGTAAGCACGACACGCTTACGTTTAGTTTGCTTTTTAGGCATTTTGGAGTGTTGAAATTACCGTCCATCAGAGCAACACAACAGCAAGAGAGCTTGTTTACTGTCTGGTGGTAAAAAGCAGTCTGGTGATTTGTGGAAATTGTGGAGGGTGACTGAATTCAAGTAGGGGAAAAAGGGAAGTGGAGGGCTGGTTAAGAGGATTTACTAGGGATTTACATTAGCCAGAAATACCTTCACCTCACTTAGTCCGACTTCAGCCAGCCTCGCGTGACACGATAAAATGGCGGTTTGGCGGTCAGTTCAAATTGGCGCACAGTTATAACTTACTGACATTTTTACCAGCCCTTGAATTTTCCCGTTTTTCTGAGTATTCCGTTTGTCTAGATACCGGATAGCAGGGATTGTACTGTAATTGGCCGACCAAGTGAGATTATTCCTCCGAGCGCTTTAGACTTTTACCTCAAGCGATGAAAAAAACATAGTCTGTTCCCCTGCCTTTTCCTACAAAAATATGCTCCCACATGCCAACATCACCATGAATTTTTTCCCAAAGGCTTATATTCTGGTAATGAATATACGTAGAATTCACTGCTCTTTATCATGGTTCTTACTGGAAATCGATACGTCCAATAGTTTTCGAGTAATTGGCCGACCAAGTGAGATTATTCCTCCAAGTGGTTTTGACTTTTACCTCAAGCGAGGAAAAAAACAGAGTCTGTTCCCCCGCCTTTTCCTACAAAAAAATGCTCCCAAAGGCTTATATGCTGATACTGAACATACGTAGAATTTACTGCTCTTTATCATGGTTCATTCAGGAAATCGATAAGTCCAATAGTTTTGGAGTAATTGGACAACAAACGTAGAATGCTCCTCCTCACCCGCACACGAGATGAAAAACATTTTTTCCCTGCCTCACCCACGCCTACATATTTTCGCTGGTTACGTTTAATTATTTTCTTTTTTTACTCAAAGTATACATGTAAAATATCATAAGGTTTTTGATAGTGCTGTCAGAAACTTGACATGACCACTAGTCTTTTTGCTAGGTTCTGATACTGAAGCAGAACTTTCTTCCATCTCATATGTGTGTATGTAAAAAACATTACTTATTTGTGTAAAAAATATTGACCTATCGAAATAGGTCAATATACAAATCAACAAAATATGGATAACTCACTTCCTCCAGAGGTGTTGAGATGCTGGCAGTAGCTTGAAGATGAGGAGTTACGTAGTGTGTGAGCGTGTGCTTGTGTGGGTGAGTGTGTGTGTGTGGGTGTGGGTGTGGGTGTGTGTGTATTTACCTATTTTTATTTACCTATTTGTAGTATACAGGAATTGAGCAATGCTCGTGTTGTCCTGTCTCCAAATCCACATTTATGAAGTCTATATTTACACACATGAATGTTTTTCTCATGCACCACCTCTTTGTCCAAGTCGTTCCAGATATTTATGTATTTACCTACTATACCTAATTGTGATATACACAGAATGTGCTATGCTCGTGGGTTTCCGTCGCTGTTTCTCAAGAAGTCAAATTTAGCTTTAAACTTGTTTAAGTTTCTAGACTGGACGATCTCTGTGTCCAGGCTATTCCATAAGTCTATACTTCTGTAAGGAAAGCTATATTTCTTAATATCCTTCAAGCAGCTTGACTTTTTCAATTTCATTCCGTGTCCTCTTGTTGCTCTCTTATCCCATACAAACAGATCTTCTTTGTCAATTTTATCTACTCCCACCATGGTCCTGAACACTGCAATCGTGTCTCCCCTCTTTCTCCTTTCCACTAAGGAAGGCAAATCCAGCTTTTCCAGCCTCTCTCTGTATGACAGGTCTGCCAGACTGGGGACCATCTTGGTTGCTGTTGTTTGTATTCTCTCAATCTTGTTAATATCTTTCTTTTTGTGTGAGGACCACACTACTGCTGCATATTCTAACCTGGGGCGGATCATGTCCACTATCAATTTTTTCATCATCTCCTCATCCATATAATGAAATGTTACTCTTATGTTAGTCAAGAGTTTATAAGTCTCTCCAACTATCTTGTTAATATGCTTTTCTGGTGACAAACTATCTTGGAGCAGCACTCCCAAATCTTTCTCTTCTCTCATTTTTGTGATTGATTCATTACCCAACAAATAATTCAGTGATGGCCTCCTTGTACTTTTACCCATTTCCAATATTTTACATTACTTTATATTAAATTTCATTTCCCACATCCGGCTCCAATTGTGTATCCTATCCAAATCCTCCTGCAGCATTTTACAATCCTCCTCAACGTCTACCTTCCTCAAGATCTTTACATCATCAGCAAAAAGACTTGCATAACTGTTCACTCCATTTACCATATCATTTACGTAAATCAGGAACATTACTGGCGCCAACACTGAGCCTTGAGGGACTCCACTTGTTACTTCCCTCTATCCAGATATCCTATCCTTTATTATTGTCCTCATTTGCCTGTTTCTCAAAAAGTCTTTCATCCATTCCAGATGTTTCCCCTTCAGTCCTCCTATATACTCAAGTTTCCACACTAGTCTCTTATGAGGTACCTTGTCAAAGGCCTTCTCTAAGTACACACAATCCGCCCAACCATCTCTCTCTTGTACCACGTCAGTCGCTCTAGAGTAAAAGCTCAACAAATTAGAAACACATGACCTTCCACTTCTGAATCCAAACTGACATTCAGCCAAAATATTCATCTCTTCTAGATATTTTATCCATCTATCTTTCAGGATTCGCTCGCACAATTTTGCGACCATGCTGGTTAGAGACACTGGTCTATAATTCAAGGGTTCTTCCCTGTTTCCTCCCTTGTAAATTGGTACCACATTTGCCCTCTTGCATTCTTGTGGCACTTTCCCCTCTTCCAGAGAACACACGATTAAACTGTGAATTTTATCCGCCAGTTGTTCTCTGCATTCCTTCAGTACCCAATTAGAAATTCCATCAGGTCCTGGGGCTTTCCTTACATCTTGAGTTTCCAGTAATTTATACACTTCCTGTACCTCCACTTTTATATCTTTCATCACCGGAACATTTCTAATCACCGCCTCCCCTTCCACAAACTTTTTCATTAGTGAAAACCGATTGGAAACGTTTGTTCATTATTTCAACTTGCATTGCTGCATCTTTGTAGACCTCTCCTTTTACTTTCAATTTGGTGATTCCTTCCTTTTGTTTCAGTTTCCCATTAACAAATGTATAAAATAGTTTGGGTTCATCCTTGCATTTGTCTATTATACCTTTTTCAATATTCCTTTCTTCTTCTCTACGTATTCTTGTGTATTCATTTCTAATCCTTTTATATTCTTCCTTTGTTCTGTTGTTACCTCTCTTTCTCCAATTGTTCCACGCCTTATCTCTCTCTTTATTTGCTATCTGACACCTTCTATTAAACCACTCCTTTTTCCTGTTTACTTTCCCTCTTACTCTTGGTACAAATTTTTCCACTCCCAAATCATAGAGGTCTAGAAAGATATCCCACTTCCTCTGTATCTCTCTTGTTTCTCTGAATTTTCTCCAATCCGCATTTTCCAAAAAGTTTCTCAATCCTGTAAAATTTGCTTCCCCAAAGTTGTATCTTCCCTGTCTATGAAGCTCGTCTCTTGGCTCGGCGTTCCCTATTATCATCTGGAACTCAATGACCACATGACAACTTTTTCCTAAAGGACAGAGATATTTCAATGATTCTATTACATCGGGTTTTTTGGTAAACAGTAAGTCTAACCTTGCTGGTGTGTCCTCACCCTGAAACCGTGTCTCTTCTTTGACCCATTGCGTCATCACATTATTCATTATTATATTTAATAACATAGTGCCCCACGAATCCTCGCCGCCTCCCGAGTACCATTCCTCCCAGTTCACGTCTTTGCAGTTAAAGTCACCTACCAAAATTATATTATTACATTTCTCAATTTTTTTTTGTAAATAGGTAGCCATATCTGACAACATCTCCTGGTATTCGTCATCCTTCCATGCTCTTGTCTTAGGGGGAACATACACTACTGCCATATCTCTCAACATTCTCTTCAGTTTCTAAGTTCATATATATCACTTCAGCCCTGCCTTCTTCCATTTCCACGGTATCTACATTTATGTTGTTCTTCACTGCTATCATCACTCCTCCTCCCGTTTTTTCTTTTCTGTCTTTTCTCCACAGTTTGTATTTACCATCTACCAAATGAACATCAATATCTTCTCTTAATTTGGTCTCTACAAAGCACATGATATCAGGTTCATGCTCTGTCAAGAAATCGTTAATTTCGAGCCTTGCCGATATTAAACCATCAACATTAGTATATATCACCTTCAAATTATTTTTGATGTTTTTTATACCCTCTTCTCTCCTACTCTCCGTCGGTACCACTTCCTCAACTTCTGATCTTTCACAGCTATCCCCCTTAGTTTCCTTCACTTCTGTATCCTTAAACACCACTTCCTTACTTTCATATCCATTACTCTCCAAAAAAATGTATTACATTCTTCCTCTGTCCTCCTGTCGTTTTTTTCCTTTATTTCTTCCTTCAATGTGTGTGTGTGTGTGTGTGTGTGTGTGTGTGAGTGTGTGTGTGTGTGTGTGTGTGTGTGTGTGTCTGTGACTGTGGCGTATTTTCTTTTCTCCTTGCGATACATTTGCCTAAAACACATGCGATGCACACGATAGATTTCTCCACGAACATTAGCTGCATGACATACGTATGTATATGTGGCTGTGGCATATTTCTTGTCTCTGACACTTGGGCTGTGTTTTAGCTAAGACAGTCAGTGCATGAAATATTTCTCTGTGAACACTCGCTGCACTATTTTACATGTATATTTCGCACTAAACCATACACAATACAAAACACTATCACATGATTCCATTCCAACCTCCTCTATTATTCCCGACTCTATGGCATACGTGACCACCTGTTTCCTTAGCTGCTGTTGCATATTTCTGTGGCGTGCATAATGCCTGCTATGGTAGGTCAGTTATTTCATTAATCCAGGCACTATATGTTTCACAAATATAAGTATTGGCTTCACCTTGAAAAGGTAAAATACTCACATCATTTACGGGCGGGGTGAAGCAGAGTGGAAACCTCGTTATAACAAACCACACTCCTGCCTGTAGGCTTAACAGCTGATAACGGGCCCCAATGATTTACAGACAATATATCTATGTTCCATAGACACAATCACTTCACATTATAGTAAAAAACACTGTACAATCACAATATATCAATAATGGCTTCTGCCTTGGGTGGGAGGGGGAAAATGGCAGGTTTAAAGGGACACTGACAGCTGCACTACTATCCTGCCTGGCTGTTCGTGAGATACTGAGATATTTCTGCTACGCATTGTCTCATCAGAGCAGTCACAGTGTTGCCAAATGCTTACCTCGGAAGAGAGATGCACACACTAGAACGCACCAAAATTTGATCCAAATCGCCCAAAAACTTTTCTTTGGCGGCGTTTTTTCTGCTTAGGAACGCGATTTGCATGATTGTGCTTCTTTCTACCAAACCACATGCAACGCAATTCGTGTGACTCTGCCTGAGAGGGTTAATATTATAATTCCTCGTCCTTTTTTTAAGGTGCTATCTCTTCTCCATATAGTGTATTCCTCTAGGTTTAGGATATTGTTTGATATCCTTGGCGTTAACTTTGTTTTAGATAGGCAGACATTATGTGGTTCCTTTTCTTTAATATAATCATTCATCTCTAGTAATTTAGATACCACTCCATCTACAGTAGGGTACATCAACTTAATCATTTTGTTTACATACTTGTTATTACTTAGCTCTACTACCTTCCTCCTTTTTATTCCCTCTTGTTTATGTACCACTTTCGAACCTGCTTTCCAACTACATTATAAAAAAAAATGTGTTCTTCTCTTCCTCTGATCTTCCCTCCTTCTTTATTCTTGCCTCCTCCCTTTTCTCTTTTAGTTATCCCAATTCCTCAAGTTAGGTATCTTTTTATTCATACGATTTTGAAATCCTCTTTTTCCATAAGTTTGCATTTTTTAGTATTTCCTCCACAGTGTTTACACTCTGGAAGGTTACTTTCAGCGGCCTTGATTTATTTCTCTCATATTTCCCTAGCCTTTTGTGTTCTTCTATATCTTTACTACAGATTTCCTCTGATACTTCCTTCAATATGGTCATTACATTTGCCATCGCCTTTTTGTATCTTGAAATCTTGTTTTTTATTTCTTCCTCCTCTATACCAGTGATTACTATAGTTTTGTTGATGTCTGCTGAATCTTTGACCAATTTTGGATTGTTTTGGATTATTTTCTTCACTTCCTTTTTAATGTTCTTTTTGTCAACTCTTGTTTCTGAGTCTTTCCTTCTATCTCCATCTATCTATTGCCAGACACCTCAATCCTGTTTGGGGTGGCCACAAACAAATCACCTCCACATTGCCCTGTCCCCCTTCATTTCACTGCCCTGCTCCCAACTCACCCCCCACTCTCTCATATACCTCTCCACCCCATCCGTCCATCTCATCTTTGGCCTCCCCCTCCCTCTTCCCCCCTCCACCTCACTCACATACACTCTCTTCGTCAGTCTTTCACCCTCCATCCTCTCCACATGGCCAAAGCACCTCAGTGTATTCCTCCTAACACTTCCTCTCACATCCACATCCACACCACAATGCTCCTTTATATTCTCATTTTTCAGCCTATCTCTCCATGTGACTCCACAGGCTCCTCTTAAATAACTCATATCCACTGCTTTCACTCTTGACTTGTGTCCTTCCAACAACGTCCAAGCTTCACTTCCGTACGTTAGAGTTAGTATCACAAAACTGTCATGTAGTAACTTTTTCTTTTCCATGCTCACTTCCCAGTTTCTTATCACTGCTTTCAAGGAACCAGCAACCTTTCTTCCCTGCTGTACACTTTCAAGCACTTCACCCTCCAAACCTTCATCCTTACTCATCACACTACCCAAGTACTTAAATGTCCTCACATTTTCCAATTTCTGACCATCCAACCTCGCTGTACATTCACTGACTTCACCTCTCTCAAAAACCATCATTTTACTCTTCCCTACATTCACCTTTAGATTCCGTTTCTTACACACACTCCCAAACTCATCTACCAAGCCTTGCAGCTCCCCATTGTCTTCACTCAACAACACAGTATCATCTGCAAACAACAGTACAGGGAGTTTCCAATCACTATCCTCTCTCACCCGGGCCACTCCAACATCCACTACCCTACCTTGTACCTCTTTTATTACCCCATCCATGTACAGATTGAACAACGATGGAGGCATGACATGTCCCTGTTTCAACCTAACCTTCAAAAAGAAAAATTCACTTAGTTCACCATCCACATGCACTGCAGCCTTAGCACCAGCATACATACTCTTCACAGCATTCAAGAACTTCCTGTCTACTCCATATATTCTTAATGCTTTCCACAATCCTTGTCTATCCACTCAGTCATATGCTTTTTCCAAATCCATGAAAGCCGCATATTACCAATGCTTCTCTTTCGTCTTTTTAGTTAGATGTTTTCGAGGGAGGGGCACTAACCCTCCGCCAACCCTTTTAGTTGCCTTGTACGACAAGCAGGGATACTGGGGGAGTATTCTTGAAAAAAAACCCGAACCCTAGGAGGGTATCACTGCTATGATCTATCAGAGTGCTTGCCTGCCTTATTGTCTCTCTATCATTTCTGAACTCTTCCATAATACTGTCATGGTTGACAACTGTGCTCTCCAGTTCACTAATCTTCCTTATAAGTGTACCCACCTCAACTGAAAATTCATCTGTTGTGTTATCTTTCTTAATCTCCTTTACTATATTATCATTTTCGTCCTCCTGCATGTGCAACTGCTTCTTAATTTCATCAATTTCATTCTGAAATACCTTCTGTAATTTGTACGCTCGTTCTCCCAGCTTCTCATGCGTCTCCATTTCCACCAGTTCCTGGTAGAAATCATCATCCTGCTTTCTACCTTTATCCCTTTTCATAACTCCTTCCAAATTTGTTTTGCTGAAGATGGTCATTTTATGGTACTAACAGAAAGCATCTTCTTACAGTTTTGCATTCCCCTGCGTCACAGATGAAACAGTCAACACTGAACAGTTGATTTGCTTGTTCAGCACTTCTTCCTACTTTGTTGTATTGTGTTATTGGAACAACTCTTTTACTTAAACTTCCTCTTTTATATTAGAACACTATGTAGTTGGACCTAGAACAGAGCTTGGCTCCTGTAAAGATACTTTTTAGTATAGTCATTTGTGGCCAAGATTGGCGCAGTGTGTAGAGATGTGCAGGTATGTCTTCCCACTCTCGTGTCTTGTGTGTGTGTGTGTGTGTGCTTGTGTGTGTGTGTGTGTGTGTGTGTGTGTGTGGTATGATAAGTTTGACATTGCTTGCCTGCTAGTGTGCCAATGGGTTTGAATGTATTCATCTGACTTTGTCATACCAATAACATTACTCAAGATTTTTTTTTTACAATACTAGGGTTGTACATGTGGGAAATTGCCAGAGGATGCACCGAGTCAGGTTAAGTTGCCCATCTCCTGCAGTCCACCATTCTCCTTTTGGGGGATTGGAACATTGTATAATTGGACAGAAGAGCCTCTTGGTTATATAAATGCCTCCACTTGAAGGCATACTTCTCCAGCACCAGCTTAGCCTTTCGAT
The DNA here is from genome assembly GCF_032717465.1 of Coenobita brevimanus. Lineage (NCBI taxonomy): Eukaryota > Metazoa > Arthropoda > Malacostraca > Decapoda > Coenobitidae > Coenobita > Coenobita brevimanus. The sequence goes on from NC_137035.1 coordinate 7,988,675, forward strand.
GCCAGATATCATGGACAGAGCTACCTGAGCTCAAGTGCCAAGTGTCATTGATCAAAGCAATAGTTTGTTGTTTTTGTGTTTTAATAACAGCCTAGAATAATCACCCGTACTGCCTGGAAGAAGAAAACTTATTTGGTATCCCCTTTTTCAAAGTCAGGGTGTTTTAGAGAATAATAAGAAAATAGAGTGCCTAACCAGGCAAAAATTATCTTCATTTAACTCTCCCTAGCTTCTTTCACAAACAGTATAGGAGCCTCAGCTCAACAGCACCATCTATCTATCTATCTATTGCCAGACGCCTCAATCCCGTTTGGGGTGGCCACAAACAAATCGCCTCCAAGTCGCCCTGTCCCCCGCCATTTCACTGCCCTGCTCCCAACTCACACCCCCCTCTCTCATATACCTCTCCACCCCATCCCTCCATCTCATCCTCGGCCTCCCCCTCCCTCTTCCCCCCTCCACCTCACTCACATACACTCTCTTCGTCAGTCTTTCACCCTCCATCCTCTCCACATGGCCAAACCACCTCAGTGTGTTCCTCATAACGCTCCCTATCACATCCACATCCACACCACAACGTTCCTTTATATCCTCATTCGTCAGCCTATCTCTCCATGTGACTCCACAGGCTCCTCTTAAATAACTCATTTCCACTGCTCTCACTCTTGACTTGTGTCCTTCCAACAACGTCCAAGCTTCACTTCCGTACGTTAGAGTTGGTATCACAATACTGTCATGTAGTAACTTTTTCACTTCCATGCTCACTTCCCTGTTTCTTATCACTGCTTTCAAAGAACCAGCAACCTTTCTTCCCTGCTGTACCCTTTCAAGCACTTCACCCTCCAAACCTCCATCCTTACTCATCACACTACCCACGTACTTAAATGTCCTCACATTTTGCCAATTCCTCACCATCCAACCTCGCTGCACATTCACTGACTTCACCTCTCTCAAAGACCATCACTTTACTCTTCCCTACAGCACCATGAAGCTGAATATTAGTGCTCTTTCTTAGTACCAGATATACTTAAGTATGAATGAAGTGCCAGTAATCATAAATATAGAAATGTATAACAAAATGTAAACATCGTCTAAGAAAGACAGAAAGTTACCTCCATTCAGCTTCCTATTGCTCCTCTCCTAGACAACATAATAGCCTCAACTCAAACACATCTTGAAGTTGAAAGTTATTGGAACTGATACCAATAATGGTATGGTATCCCTGAGTACCAAGAGTTAAAATAAGCTAAAATTGCCAATCTCGTCATTACAACTGAACTAGCAAGATCAGATATCTCCTGGCATGGGAGGCTTAACTGTTAAAGACTGCATTTTTCTGAGGCTGTGTTCCACCCTAACGAATTCTGGGTTGGTTGTTCAGCTTTTACCAAGGTAAAATTTTTTCTTACAGATTTTAAAAGTTTGAATTTACACACCTAAAAATGCCAGTCTCAGTCCTTTAGGCCTCATGGTTACCACAGATCTGCCCATCAAAGATTATAAAAGACATCCCTCACAGAAAGAGAGAAAACTGGAAAACAATAGGCAGAAACCTAATTTTTGCTGGAGAACCATACCAAAATCCATGAAATCAATGTACAGTACCTTTCTATTGATGAAACTAGGTGTAGGAGTCAGCATGAGAATATCATCATCATCATCAATATCATCATCATCTGGACCTCCTTTCCTACCCTAGGGCAGGGTGAGGAGTATCGAAATTCAGACAGCCCAAATTTGCCCAATTCAGTGGGCCACATTTCCATTCACTCATCATTTAAGTCCCCGGAATCCTGGCTCTGTTGGATATGCCAAAAACATTCACCACATTCTGTAGCTTCACATAAACGTATTTGACAGAGTCAGTCCAAATGCTGCCATGTTGGAAAGGGGTGCCAAATCCCTGATAATGCGCTTCTCACAATATTCATCCAGCCAGCTCGATCTCTTGTCAGTCCTCTAGCCTCACCGACTTCCAAACCTCACTTCCTCACACACTCATCCACCATATCTCTCCACCATCTCCTTGGCCTACCTCGCCTCCTCTCTCCTTCAGATTCGCTCAGATATATCTTTTTCACCACTCTGTTGTTAGCCATTCTCTCCATATGAGACTATCTCAGTACACACTCTTCGGTTCTGGTGTCCTCAGATTTCCTCACTCCACATCCTTCACGAATCACATTATTTCGTATTTTATCCACTCTCTGTATTCCACGTACTCTCCTCAGCAGTCCCATCTCCACTGCTCTTACTCTTGACTTTTCATTTTCATGCCACACCATAGTCTCACATCCATATGTTAAAGTTGGCACTAACACTCCTTCATGTACGCCTCATGCAGCTGCAACACTCAAGCCTCTGTTTCTTATCAAGGCCTTCATTGCACCAGCTACTTTTTTTCCTTGTGTTACTCTCCTTTCCACTTCTTTTACACATTTTCCTCTCTCTTCTATCACTGTACCCAGGTATTAGAACTCACTCTCACCAATTCCAGTCTCTTTCCATTCACTGTAACATTGCACTGGGAGTCACCTTCTCTTTCAATCACCATAATTTTTTTTTTTTTCTACATTTACTCTCAAGGCACGACACTCACAGACATCAGTAAAACTCTGCACTAGCCTATCAAGTTCTTCTCCGGTATTTGCAAGTTGTACTGCGTCATCAGCATACAACAAATTTGATATATTCCATCCATCACCATTCATTAGCAAAGCCATCTCCCTCTCCATTACTCGTGTTTTTACTTCTCTCATCCCATCCATATATATATTGAACTACCATGGGGACATCACACAACCTTGTCACCCGCCCACACTGATCTTGAACCATTCATGTATATGCCCATTTATCCTTACACGTGCATCACTACCATCATGAAAACTATTGAAGGTGTCTATCAGCTTACCATCTATACCCCATATGCACAAAACTTTCCACATTCCTTCTCTGTCCACTTTGTCATATGCTTTTTCCAGATCCATGAATGCCATAAACACCTTATGGCCCTTCTCACAAGCCTTCTCTGCTATCCATCTCACTGCAGATATTTTATCCACACGTCCTCTGCCAGTCCTAAAGCCACCCTTTTCATCACTCACTAGGACTTCTGATATCTCTCTTACATTCTCTATAATAATTCTTCCATATACCTTCCCTACTACACTCAATAAACTTATGCCATGATAATTCTTGCACTCACTTCGCTCACTTTTATTTTTGTACAGGGGTACGATTACAGCCTTTTTCCACTCTGCTAGCACAGTTTCACTCGTTCATGCCTTCTTACATATCTCCAAGAAGCACTTCATTCCACTCTGTCCATTACACTTAATCATCTCTGTGTACACCTCGTCAGTCCCAGCTATCTATCTATCTATCTATCTATAGCCCGATGCCCTAATCCCGCAAAGGGTGGCCGCAGACAAAACGCCTCCAAGTTGCTCTGTCACCCACCATTTGACTACCCTCCCCCCAACTCACCCCCCCCTCCCTCATATACCTCTCAGCTCCATCCCTCCACCTCATCCTCGGTCTACCTCTCCCTCTCCCTCCCTCCACCTCACCTACATACACCCTCTTAGTCAGACTTTCATTCTCCATTCTCTCCACATGTCCAAACCACCTCAGTGTATTTCTCCTAATCTTCTCAACCACATCCACATCCACCCCACAGCGTTCCTTCACTTTTTCATTCGTCAACCTGTCCCTCCACGTCACTCCACATGCTCCTCTCAGGTAACTCATTTCCACTGCTCTCACTCTTGACTTGTTTCCCTCTTGCAAGGTCCATGCCTCGCTTCCATACGTCAGGGTAGGGATCACAATACTATCATGCAGTGACTTCTTAACTTCCATACTCACCTCCCTATTTCTCATCACTGCTTTCAGTGTACCAACAACCTTCCTTCCCTGCTGTACCCTTTCACACACTTCATCCCCCAGAGTTCCATCCTTACTCATCACACTACCCAAGTACTTGAATGCACTCACATTCTCCATATCCTCACCATCCAACCTCACTGCACACTCTGTGACTTCATTCCTCTCAAACACCATAACTTTGCTTTTGTTTACATTAACTTTCAGATTCCTCCTCCTACACACTGTCCCAAATTCATTCACCAAACCTTGCAACTCCCATTCATCTTCACTCAACAGTACTGTATCATCAGCAAACAGCAACACCGGAAGCTTCCAAATCTCACCCTCATTCATTAGAGCCACCCCCACATCCACTGCCCTACCCTGCACCTCCTTTACAACCCCATCCATGTATATATTAAACAGCCATGGAGACATCACACAACCCTGTTTCAGTCCCACATTGAGATCAAAGAACTCACTCAGCTCACCATCCACTCGCACCGTAGCCCTAGCTCCCTCGTATGTACTCTTCACAGCACTCAACAATTTCCCCTCCACTCCATATATTCTTAATACCTTCCACATACCTTGCCTATCTATTCTGTCATAAGCTTTCTCCAAGTCCATGAAGGCAGCATACACTTTCCTTCCCTTCTCTAGATACTTCTCCACTAAATCTCTTAGAACAAATATCTGATCTACACACCCTTTTCCCTTCCTAAATCCCCCTTGTTCTTCTCCAACTAGCTCCTCTGTCATATGCCTAACCCTATCATTGAGTATTCTACCATATATTTTACCAGTCACACTAAGTAGGCAAATACCCCTGTGGTTACCACATACTTCTCTCTCCCCCTTTCCTTTGTACAGAGGAACAATTATACCTGATTTCCAGTCCTCTGGAACCCTTCCCTCTTCCCAAGCCAATCTACACAACTTCCATATCCACTCCATAACAATCTCACCCCCATACCTAAGCATTTCACCACACACTCCGTCAATTCCTGGGGCCTTTCCCAACTTAATCTTCTTCATCGCTTCCACTACTTCCGCCCTACTGATCTCTTCCTCCCTCCTCTCATCTCTTCTTCTCCCAGCCATTCCCCAACCACTTATACTCGCACTGCTGTCACTCTCCACATTCAACAGATCCTCAAAGTGCTCCTTCCATCTCCTCAGTTTCTCTCTCATCTCCACCAACAATGGTGACATGTGGAGGTGTAGGAGGACTACTGGGCCTTGGGATAGGCAACTGCCCCCAAGAAATAGGCCCTGAGCCTTTGCCCAGAGTCGGACACGTAAAAAAAAAAAAAAAAAAAAAAAAAAAAATCTATTATTCCTATCTTTCACTCCCCTACTGTTTCCCCTTTCACACTGTCTTACTTTCTTTACCTCCTTCCAAAACAATTTCTTACTCTCCCTCCATTTCACACTCAGATTCCTCCCAAACTCCTCATCCACTTTCTTTTTACTCTCCTTCACCAGTCTCTTAACCTCCCTTCTCCTGCTCACATATACCTCTCTGTTCTCTCTCTCATCTTCTCCCCTACCTCTACTCGCTAACCATTCACAATATGCCTTCTTCTTTTGTTCCACAGCTCGTTTCACTTCATCATTCCACCATGCTGTCCCTTGCACACCCTTGCATCTCCTCCTCACTCCACAAACCGCCTCACACGCTGCGCCTATCTCTTCCGTGAATATCTTACATACGTCTTCCACCCCTTCCATCTGCTCTAGCTCATACCTTCCCAGTCTTTCTTCCACTATGCTCTTATATTCTGTCATTTTCTCACTATCTTGCAATTTCTCCACTCATAACAAGGAAATTTCTGCATCGTATTTGGGACACAGGCTAGGGAGAGACTGAAGTGGAAGTTGGGTGGGAGGACTGAGGTAGGGGTGAGACATACCCCCAGTGCAAGGGAGAGGTGGTGTGAGATTAATTTTTGCGAATGTAGACAGACACAGCCAATCATGACAGAAGTCATATTCTGGACAAAGGATAGGGAGGGAGGGAGTTGGAGGTGGGGGGGGTCTCAGGTGGGGGTGAGACATACCCCCAGTGCAGGGGAGAAGTGGTGTGGAGGGGTTATTCTGGTGTGAGTAGAGAAACACAAGCCACTCATGGCAGGGAAATTACCTCGCCATATTCGGGACAAAGTACTGTATAGGGAAGGTGGAGGTGGGGTGGAGAGTCTCTGGTGGGGTTGATGGGGGATGAGACACCCTCGCCAATGTAGGAGAGGTGGTGTGAGGGATATTTTAGTGGGAGGAATCACTCACAAAGCGATCATAACAGGGAAGTTGCCATGTCATTCAGTATAAAGGGAAGGGAGGTGGAGGTGTGGGGGGGAGAGGGGTTAGCGGGCACGAGACACACCCCCATACAATGTTGTTGCGGTATTGGTGGGTAGTTTGAGTGGGAGGGGACAGAGCGGGCTGTATTAAATCAGCCAGAGGGAGGGTGGAGAAGTGGCAAGGGGGAGAGGGTCCCCCCACAGACCTGGTGAGGGGGTAGGACCTTCCTTCCCACCACCTCGTCTCCTAGTTCTGATTGGGTAATAACCATTTGCGTCATAAAAGGGGCAGGCTTAGTGATCAGCAGTTTTTGACAGACCTTCTACGATCGTCAGTCATAAAACTCTACGTGGCAAACTTGCAAACTGACGATCGTCAGTCATAGTACCTTAGGGGTTACTAATAAGAAGAAAGTATTGGAGGAAAAGATGACATATAACAAGGGCTTACTGTTTTGTCATGTACATCTTGGAAAAACAACACAACCTTGTTATATGATGAATTGGCATGTGGTCAGGCACATATGCGATGACATAGAAGTTACGATCTTTTCTCGATATATGATAGAATTTTTGCTCATACAGTACAGTACAATGATGATCCCATATGAAGCCTCCTTGGTCTATATGCAATTGCTACTTTCACTTCTACGAACACCCTGACACAAGTCGAGTCATTTGTTTGTTCAAAGATGGCCTTTGCACTTTTCATCACTGTTGGATGTGTTAGTGTAAATGATGGAACAGTAGTGTGGAGTTGGAACTGAAGCAACAAGTGAAGTGCATTGGGTGAAATAACTACCAGTTTGGGTGAGTTGGAAACTTGTTTTTTGACTTATATTTGGTAGTAACTGTCAAGGGAAGCACAGTGAATTGAAATAACAGCTACTTACGGTGAGCTGGAAACTTGTTTTTAGATTCTGTTCGGCGGGTGACTCTTCACTAAAAATGTATCCTCACTGAACCCATGTTACAATTGACTCACTGTGTGATAGATTATCTAGTGGATTTTTTTCAGATGGTCTCATCATAAAATGAGGGCATTTGTATATGATGCTGCCAACACATCAAAATCTAATAGAGGTTTTATTTTCAGTACTTTGTGTTGTACACTTTTCAGACTGAAGGTGTGGAGTGGAGGGTGCAGATTTTATTAAGGTCTCTTGTGTAGATTGGGAGGCATATCTGAAAGGGTTCAAGTTGGGACAAAACTGTTATACAGCAGACCCTTAATTTAAGTAGGCCTGATTTTGCACTAAATCATTTTACTCAGAAACAAACACATTTTGCTTGGATAATTAGTCATAATTTAATGCAGCTGAGGCTGAAGTTATGGGACGTGTGGAAAGTCCCCTAAGTCAACCCTCATCTGCAGCCATCCCCCCTCAAAGTTCCACTGTCAGACCAAGTAAATTCTTGCTCACCTGATATAGAAAAAACAGAAAATTGTATTTTTGTAGGATTTACTTAAACAGCGGGTCATAATTCAACACGGGTAAAATTACGGGACATGAAATTGTCTGTTTACACTCGGTCAGCTGGCCACGCATACTTACACATAGTGTGCTGCCCGCTTCTTGTTCCTCACACCTTATCCCCTCCTGTCATTATGTACTTAATCTTCTCTCAGGTAAGTTTTTCATTAAAACAACTGGTCATAAATCAACACAGCTAAAATTATGGGACATTAAATGGTCCCTTTGCACCCGCTCAGCTGATCTCTCACCTCATTGCAACCATTCACTGTGTAGTCTTTCATTCAACTAAGTTTTTGCTACATTATGCTACTGAAATTGTTTTCCACCTGCCTCAAGGTAGATACATCATCTGAAGATCTCTCCTTCAGTGATATCTAGACATTGCTCTGTCGTCTGTCATGGCAAGTGATCACCATTTGTTATGCCAGTGATGTTCCTAGGGGTTGTATGAGTACTACAGTGAATGTTATGTATGATCAGGAGGGGGTAAAAGCTTTTCAAAGGGATCAAATGGGGGAAATTGAGGAATATTTTGGGATTTCACCATACCAATTAGGCATATAACTTCAGTTTTAGTGGCCTGATTTGCATGTTCCAGTCTGCATGGTAAAATTCCCAGATACATCAGCCTTGCAAATTGAGGGTCTACTGTACAGTATAGTATCTCTTTCCAGAACAAGAAGTACCGTGAAATGGTATTGCCGTGTGGAAAGACTGGAGAATGAAATATTGATCAGTAGAGTGTATAAGGGTAAGGTAGAGGGGTAAGGGGAGACCACGGATGAGATGGAATGATTGGTTAGAGTAGTAGAGTAGTATAGGAATGAGGGTGGTGTGAGTTGGAGGGAGGGCAGCATAATGACAAACAAATTGTGACCTGGACGCTATTTGTTTGTGACCACACAACAAGATTAAAGGTCATATTCGGAGTGGATTTGGAGGTTTTGTAACACCTCTTCCTTGACAGTTTATTTTGCATATTATACATCCGTATTCTCCTTTTTGTAAGTGATGCAGACTGTTTAATTATTAACCCCTAAAGCGCGGCCATGGACAGCCAACCCCCCCCCCCCCCGGGTGGCAGGGTTTGATCGCGGTCTGAGTACCTGTAGGAATATATTAGCCAAAAATCAGAGATTAACCCTAGAACATTATTCTTGGTATGGCAGATAGTACTTACATTCAGCTTTCTCCAGAGACAGGTGTTGAGCCTTCGTGGACTACCCAAGGACTTGTGGAGACTTGCAAAGTTGGGTAACAAAATCTTCACTTTCACACCTCCAGCAACCCAGTTTCCCCTCTACCACAGCCTCATTCTGTCACAGTAAACTTTATACTACAACGTACAGGTAGTTTGGAATCCATATTTGTACAATAAGCACTGAAAATAAGGCTAAAATCAACAAAGCGTACAGCCGACATACAGCGTGGCGGCAGTCTTCCCGTCACTCAACAACATTTCCATTTTCACAGCTAAAAACACGTATACTACATTATTTTCAATCATATTACTTCCCAAAAGATCACTGCGGCGCGTTTTTATTCTGCCTTACGCCCGTCACTTTATTCTCGTTCCTGTCAGCCGCTCGCACTGACTCGGAAGAGCTAGAACTCGCCATAATGTCACTTTGAAAGCCTGCGGTAAACTGATGCTAAACAAGGGGCAAACCGTGAGAAAAAAAGCTAGTGTTACAACTGGGGAAACAAGCGTTTCCTATTAGCATAAACTGCTTGTGAGAGGAGAGCACAAATTTACAGTTCTGAGCAGTCAGAGCGCTGCCATATATCACAGCCAGGCTGGCCAGACCGTGGTGGGGGGGAGGGGGGGAAAAACACGATACTTGGCAACAACGGAGGTCAGTAGTACAAAGGTAAAGTATGCTAATTGTAGCTAAAGGGTGGTGGTACTGATAGACAATACCAGCTGGAACATCCTTGCCCGCGTTTATTAAAAATTAACTCGAATCGCAAACGCGACGATCCGCCGTTATGTCCTTTTTGGCGAGCGTCGCAAACGCGACGACCCGCGCTTCAGGGGTTAAGCTGGAAGCAGTAAACTACAAATGTTAAGGCATAATATGCAAAATGAATTGCTGAGAAAGAGGCACTACAAAACCTTCTATGATACAGAATGAGGGAGTTTGCTGAGCAGGGTGCTAAGTGTATTACATTAGCTTACAAGAAACAGGTAGTCTGACTTACTTGAAGAGTCATCAAGTTTAGTTTATTTTCACCGTTGGAAACAGGGCCATCCCTCCCACAGCATGAATTCCAAGTTAAGGTTGAATGAGGCTTGATGAGCCTCATGTGTGATGGAGGAATGAGTCCTCATCTATCATGAATATGTAGTTGTAAAAAAAGATGAACACTAGAATGTGATACTAGTCATTAATAAGTGCTACTGAAAGAATGTAGAGCTGCAATGTTTCTTATTCTGCCACAGACCAGGAGAAATAAGCTGCAAAGGAGTGAAAATCTCTGTAAAATTAAATTGGATTGATTAGAAGCAAATCATCCCTACGCTTCAGCAACACTTCGCCATGAACTAATTTGAAGGGGGTTAGGAATCGTCATTGGGCTTGAAATGTCCTGTAGTCAGTCTCTCTTTCTCCATTCGTTCCATGTGGCCATGATATCTGAGAGTATTTTTAACATTTTCTTCCACTCACCAGCTTACTTTCTTGTAAACCTTTCAGAATGAAGGAACTAGCTGAGCAAGGAGCAAAGTGTATTATCCTAACCAGCGGAACACTGAGTCCTCTGGATTCCTTCACATCAGAACTACAGGTGAGGTTAGAACTCCCTTCATTGTGTGGGAGAGTAAGTGAAAGGATGCGACTGTGAGTGGGGCTGAGTGAGTGTAAATAATAGTAAGTGTATGAGTGACTGGGATTTGAGAAAATAAGGGAGAAAATATTAGTAACTGAATGTAAAAAAAATACTATGATAATTTTTCCGTGAGAAAAAGAAGCTACAAATATTATTTTAGTGTCTGCCTTTGGTAGCCCCTTCAGAGGTGCTGGAGAGAGAAGTCTGTAAATGATGGCACTGATATAACTGGTTGGCTCCTCTACCTAGTTATTTAAAAAAAAAAAAAAAAAAAAAAAAAAAAAAAAAAAAAAAAAAAATCCTTCATGATCTGAACTTAATACTTTATTGCCCTCACCCAAGAAACAAAGCTCACATGCACACAGAAAATTCCACACATCAGTATTTACACATCTGCACAGACAGAACTGATGGTCCTGGAGAAGGCCCCATCACTTGCACTCATACATCCATCCTCTGTACAGACACGGCATAGGCAACACAGTTGCTTTTCCAGAATGACATCACATTAGAAACAGAGTCATTCATTGTCAGATTGTGGCATCAGATTAACCCATTACTAGCCACCGGTGTTGAGCAACGCCCTCCAGTGCCAATGCCGGTGATGTCAAGTAGGCACAAAATTTCTAAAAAACTGCGAACAATTTTGGGAAAGGAATGTAGGTCACTACAGTAATCTTCCCAACATCTGAATGTCTGGGAAGTGGTTTTGTCTGGATACTGGGCCCCTGCCTCCTGGACTGATACTTGTGGACCCTAACCCAGCCTAATTTTGAAAACCACCTAAATAACTCCCTACCGGACATGCATAGCACCTATTTAAGACCATATTCACACAACTAAGGGATATAAAGCATGAAATAAATGAAAAGGAACCAGAAAATGAGGAATTGGAAGTGAGTATGGAAAATATTTAGCAGTGTACAGGGTCCTTACAGCACGTCCATGGCCACCTCCTCTAAGGCTCTGGCAGTGGTGAAAATGCTCTTGAAGCACATACAGTAATCCAGTGTTGTGCTGCACTTTATTCTTTGCAGTGTGAGTTATAATTGTTTAACACTGCACATTCTGTTCTTAATTGCACCACCCCAGTTTCAACTGCCAGTTTGCACTCCATACTTAACCCTTTGCACTCTAAATTTTAATTTCTTAACACTGCACAACTCTGTAAATTCCCATGTAGTCTAGTGGCAAGATATTGCAGTTTATTCACTGTTTATTCACAAAAACGAGCAAGTGTGGCATCCATTGCAATGAGCATCTACTCACAATGGTAGTTAGGTGGTAACTGGGGAGGGGAGGGACAGCAGGGGGCCGGCGGCCATGCGTAAACACAGCTGTTCGGCACCTTGCACCAAGTTCAAATTATGGGTGGGATTTTTTTTTTTTTTTTTTTGGGGGGGGTGTTCCAAAGGCCCAGGCCCACAATGTCCGGGTAGTGGGGTGTCCAGTTAGTGGGCATCCAGATAATAAAGGGATTACTGTATTATGTTTACATGACCCTACTCTATCATCCCAAGCTCCCAAGCAGTCAGTTTATCTTGGATGTTTTTGCTCATATGTTCGCATGTTCATGGCACGTGCAGTAATTTTATTGAATTTTCTGTGAATCACAGTGAACCACAGGATGTGTTTAGGGATCTTTGAAAAACATATATCAAAGTGCATGAAACAATTCTCTTCACATCTGTAAGAAATAGAAATCGATTGTTGAAATAAGAAAATATGATCCCAGGGCTGGCCTGGGGTGTACGGAAATGTCTTACCTCATGGCCATTAGAGGGTTAATGGTGTCGTTACTGGGGGGAAAATAATTGCTTGGAACACACACACACACACACACACACACACACACACACATACACAGAGGGAGTTAATCGAGGCAGACGTGTGACATCGGCGCTCCGTACCGAACCAACACGGCCCGTGGCATTACCTAAATTAGTATCTTTGTATGAGTCAAGCTCTGTACCAGGTTAGACTAAATGATTTTTCATTATTAAAAGGAAAAAAGTAATAAGTTTAAACAAGACTTGTTCAAACAGAAAAGAGAACCAAGACGAAAAAATGCGCTGAGTCAGCTGAGGTTTGTTTAGACTACAGCAACACGGGGAAAGTGTACATACTCTGTAAGTACATACTCTGTTCTTTTAGTATTGCAAAATGGATACATACTTTAGTAAAGCAAATTCGGAAAAGAAAAGAGATAAAGGTAGAAAGCAAGATGATGATTTCTACCAAGAACTGGTTGAAGTGGAGACTCACAATAGACTGGTTGAACTTGTACACAAACTAGAAATGGCTTTCAAAAATGAAATTGATGAAATAAAGAAGCAGATGCACTTGCAGAAGGAAGAAATAGAAAAACTAGGAAGGGAGACCAACAAGAAAGACACAACCATCAGTGAACTAACAGTGGAATTGAGTACACTTCGGAAGAAAATGAGTGAAATGGGAAGTACAGTAGTCAATCTATCTATCTATCTATTGCCAGACGCCTCAATCCCGTTTGGGGTGGCCACAAACAAATCGCCTCCAAGTCGCCCTTTCCCCCGCCATTTCACTCCCCTGCTCCCAACTCACACTCCCCTCTCTCATATACCTCTCCACCCCATCCCTCCATCTCATCCTCGGCCTCCCCCTCCCTCTTCCCCCCTCCACCTCACTCACATACACTCTCTTCGTCAGTCTTTCACCCTCCATCCTCTCCACATGGCCAAACCACCTCAGTGTGTTCCTCATAACGCTTCCTATCACATCCACATCCACACCACAACGCTCCTTTATATCCTCATTCGTCAGCCTGTCTCTCCACGTGACTCCACAGGCTCCTCTTAAATAACTCATTTCCACTGCTCTCACTCTTGACTTGTGTCCTTCCAACAATGTCCAAGCTTCACTTCCGTACGTTAGAGTTGGTATCACAATACTGTCATGTAGTAACTTTTTCACTTCCATGCTCACTTCCTTGTTTCTTATCACTGCTTTCAAGGAACCAGAAAACTTTCTTCCCTGCTGTACCCTTTCAAGCACTTCACCCTCCAAACCTCCATCCTTACTCATCACACTACCCAAATACTTAAACGTACTCACATTTTCCAATTCCTCACCATCTAACCTCGCTGTACATTCACTAACTTCACCTCTCTCAAAGACAATCACTTTACTCTTCCCTACATTCACCTTTAGGTTCCGTTTCTTACACACTCTCTCAAACTCATCCACCAAGCCTTGCAGCTCCCCTTCGTCTTCACTCAACAACACAGTATCATCTGCAAACAACAGTACAGGGAGTTTCCAAACACTATCCTCTCTCACCAGGGCCAGTCCAACATCCACTACCCTTCCTTGTACCTCTTTTATTACCTCATCCATGTACAGATTGAACAACCATGGAGACGTGACACATCCTTGTTTCAAACCAACTTTCAAAGAGAAAAATTCACTTAGTTCACCATCCACACGCACTGCAGCCTTCGCACCATCGTACATACTCTTTGCAGCATTCAACAACTTCCCATCTACTCCATATATTCTTAACACTTTCCACAATCCTTGTCTATCCACCCTGTCATATACTTTCTCCAAATCCATGAAAGCCGCATACAACTTCATTCCCTTCTCTAGAAACTTTTCCACTAAAGATCTAAGAATGAATATCTGATCTACACAACCTCTTCCCTTCCTAAAGCCTCCCTGTTCTTCTCCAACTAATTTCTCTGTTCTTTCTCTAACTCTGTCTATAAGTATCTTACCATACACTTTTCCTATTATACTAAGAAGACAAATGCCCCAATGATTACCACACACTTCTTTTTCCCCTTTTCCTTTGTACAAGGGAATAATTATACCTGACGTCCAATCCTCCGGGACTCTACCTTCCTCCCAGGCCAATCTGCACATCTTCCACATCCATTCTACTACTATCTCTCCCCCATGCTTCAGCATTTCACCACACACTCCATCAATTCCTGGGGCTTTCCCCGAGTTAACTTTCTTCATTGCTTCCACAACTTCTATCCTACTGATTTCTTCCTGTCTACTCACCTCCCTCCTTCTCCCAGCCATTCCCCAGCCACTTATACTTGCATTACTTCCATCCTTTACGTTCAACAATTCCTTAAAGTGTTCTCTCCATCTGCTCACTTTTTCTCCCTTCTCCACTAGTAATCTACCATTTTTATCTTTCACTCCCCTGCTAACTTCACTTCCACCCTGTCTTACTCTTTTCACTTCTCTCCAGAATATTTTCTTACAGTCCCTCCACTTTACACTCAGATTCCTTCCAAATTCCTCATCCACTCTCTTCTTACTCTCTCTTACTAATCTTTTCACCTCTCTCTTCCTTTCCACATATAACTCTCTCTTCCGCCTCTCAACTTCTTCCACGCCCCTATTTCTCACCCATTCATTGTATGCTTTCTTCTTTTGTGCCACAGCCTGTTTCACCTCTTCAGTCCACCACGCTGTTCCTTGTAGTCAATCACGAGAGTGTTATGGAAGAGTTAAAAAATGACACAGAGACAATTAGGCAAGTAAGCAGTCTTATAGACCAGAGCAGTGATATTGAGGAGAAGATAACACAGGTGAATGAAGCTGTGCAAAGCTACAAAAATGATGTGCAAACCACATATGCTGAAATGGTGAAAGTAAAGAAAGACTTAGAAACAAGAGTGGAGGAAAAAAGAATTAAAAAGGAAGTGAAAAGAATAATCCAAAACAATCCAAAGTTAGTCAGAGATTCAGTAGATATAAACAAATCTATAGTAATCACTGGTATAGAAGAGGAAGAAGTAAAAAACAAGATCACAAGAGACAAAAAGGAGATGGCAAATGTAATGAGCTTACTGAAAGAAGTATCAGAGGAAATCTGTAGTAAAGACGTAGAGGAACACAAAAGGTTAGGGAAATACGAGAAAAGCAAGACAAGACCTCTAAAGGTGACTTTCCAGAGTGTAAACACTGTGGAAGAGATACTAAAAAATGCAAAGAATCTTATGGAAAAAGAGGAGTTCAAAAATGTATGGATAAAAAGATGCCTAACACAAGAGGAACTGGAATTACTGAAAGAGAAAAGGGAGGAAGCAAAAACAAAAAATGATAGAAGATCAGAAGAGGAGACGAAGAAATTTTTTTTTACAAAGTAATAGGATTGCAGGTACGAAAGTGGTACACAAACAGGAGGGAATAAAAAGGAGGAAGGTAGTAGAACCATGTCATGACAAGTATATAAACAAGATGATAAAGTTGATGTACTCAAATGTGGATGGAATGGTATCTAAATTACTAGAGATGAATGATTATGTCAGAGAAAATGAACCACAAATAATATGCCTAACTGAAACAAAATTAACACCAAGGATATCCAATGACATACTAAACTTAGAGGAATACAATATATGGAGAAGAGACAGAAACTTAAAAAAAGGAGGAGGAATTATAATATTAACTAAGAAAAATCTAAAAGTCAATGAAATAAAACTAGATATACCATCACAAGTAGAATTGATTGCAGTAGAGATCAACACATCTGAAGGTAAAGTAATTGTAGCCAATTTGTACATGCCACCCAGATCAAACACATGGGAAAGAGATGAATATGAAGACCTGGCAGAGTACAATTCAGAGTTTAAGATCATTACCACATAAAATGGAAGAGAAATCGGAAAGAATTATACTAACTGGGGATTTTAATACAAATATAAATTGGAATACTCTAGATATAATTAGCCAAGAAAGCTGTTGGGACCAAAAGCTCCTGGATCTCATGCAAGAGTTTTTCCTAACACAACATGTGAGGGAAACCACCAGAAAAAGAGGACTTGATGTACCTTCAGTGCTAGATCTAATCTTTACTAGGCAAGAAAATGATATTGACAGTTTAATATATCACCCTCCACTCGGGAAAAGCGATCATGCAGTACTAAATTATAACTTCAGGATATCATATGACTTTGTAAACAGCAATGACAGTTACAAAAAGAGCCTAAACTATAAAAAGGGAAATTATCAAGGCCTAAAGAAGTATTTCTTAGAAGTTGATTGGGAAAATGAGCTTAGAGGACAAGATTTAAATGCTGTATATAAAAAATTCTGTGAATTTTACGAAATAAGATTCCAGAAGTACATCCCATAGCACAAAGAAGCAGATAAGAAAACACAGAAATGGTTCAATACAGAATGTAAAAAATCAAAAGAAAGAAGAGATTTGTTGTGGAATAGATACAGAAGGCACAATAGTGAAAGGGTGTATAATAATTACAAACAGGCAAGAAACGATTATACAAGAATAAGGAGGGAAGTCCAAAAACAGTTTGAGGAGGATGTAATAAATAAATGTAGTGATCAACCAAAGCTGTTTTACAGCTATATCAGAAGCAAAACCAAAGTAAAAGATATAATACAATCCATTACGGACGAGGGAATCACTTATACAGAAGAGAAAGATATATGTGAAGCACTAAATAAGAATTTACAATTAGTTTTTACAGAAGAAAAAAATTTTGAGAGGGACTATGTGGAACATGCATGTCCACACATACTACCAGATATACAAATAGCAGAAAAAGTAATACAGGAGGAGTTAAGTAGATTAGACAGAGGAAAAGCAAGTGGTCCTGATGAAATTTCATGTTGAGTACTACGAGAATGTGCAAAGGAGTTAAGTCCCATCCATCCATCCATTGCCAGACGCCATGTATCCCAAACGGGGTGGCCCAGGGCTCAGAGTTAATTGTTTTACAGGGAGGGGCACTAATCCTCCACCAACCCCACTTGACACGTAGGGAGAACGTAAGTAAACCATTATTTTTAATTTTCAAGAAATCCTTGAGTCAAGGTAAACTACCTGATATTTGGAAAAAAGCAAATATTGTCCCCTTACTCAAGAAAGGAAATAGACAAAATCCACTCAACTACCGACCAGTATCACTGACCAGTGTTGTAAGCAAGGTATTAGAAAAGCTTATAAGAAAAGCTTGGGTAAATCATCTAGAAGAACACAGTATGATAACAGAAAGACAGTTTGGTTTCAGAAAAGGAAAATCATGTGTTACTAATCTGTTGAGCTACTATGACAGAGTAACAAACACAATACAGGAAAGGGAAGGATGGGTGGACAGTATCTATTTAGATTTCAAGAAAGCTTTTGACACAGTACCACACCAAAGACTTTTATGGAAACTGTACCATCAAGGAGGAATTCGAGGCCAACTGTTTTGTTGGATGGAAGACTTTCTTATAAAAAGAGAAATGAGAACAGTACTAAGAGGAAACTACTCATCATGGAAAGAAGTGACTAGTGGAGTACCACAGGGTTCAGTGCTGGCATCAATCATGTTTATAGTGTATATAAATGATATAAACAGTAACACTGGAAATGAGAGCTATCTGAATATGTTTGCAGATGATGCAAAAATACAAAGGAGAATTACTAACACAGACTCTTGTAAAGAGCTACAAGAAGAATTAAATAAACTTCATGAATGGAGTAGTACATGGCAAATGGAATTCAATGTGGACAAGTGTCATGTAATCAAGTTTGGTAAAAGTGGAAAAAGACCTGATTGGGATTATAAGTTAGGAAATAAAACCCTATACACATCAGAAAGAGAGAAAGACCTAGGTGTGATTATCAATAACAGACTATCTCCTGCTGACCACATCAGCGAGAAGGTACGGAACATGTATACACTGCTTGCAAATATGAGAATAGCATTCATATACATAAATGAAGACATGCTAAGAAGGATAATAACATCATTCATTAGACCAACCCTTGAATATGCATCAGTAGTCTGGAGTCCTCATCTCAAAAAGCACATAGACAAGATTGAAAAAGTTCAAAGGGCTGCTACAAGATGGATACCAAGCTTAAGGGACCTAAGCTACGAAGAAAGACTAATTAAACTGAATCTACCAACACTACAGGAGAGAAGGAAAAGAGGTGACATGATAATGCTATATAAGTGCATATCAGGGAAGGAGAAAATAGACATAAATGATTACTTAACATATGGAGAAGCATCAGCAAGGGGACACTGCAAAAAACTGCAAAAGAAGAGGGGTGATAAAGATCTGAGGAAATTCAGTTTCCCAAACAGAGCAATTGATCAATGGAATGCACTACCGAATGAAATAGTGTGTGCCAAGACAATTCACAAATTTAAGGATATGTACGATAAATATGGTTTAAGACACGGGACAGTACGAGCTTGACTCATTTTTGTAAAGATACAATTAGGTAAGAACACACACACACCAGAAAAGCACATTAACAAGATAGTTGGAGAGACTTATAAGCTCTTGACTAACATAAGAGTAGCATTTCATTATATGGATGAGGAAATGATGAAAAAATTGATAGTGGCCATGATCCGCCCCAGGTTAGAATATGCAGCGGTAGTGTGGTCCCCACACAAAAAGAAAGATATAAACAAGATTGAGAGAATACAAAGAACAGCAACCAAGATGGTCCCCAGTCTGACAGACCTGTCATACAGAGAGAGGCTGGAAAAACTGGATTTGCCTTCGTTAGAGGAAAGGAGAAAGAGGGGAGACATGATTGCGGTGTTCAGGACCATGGTGGGAGTAGATAAAATTGACAAAGAAGATCTGTTTGTATGGGATAAGAGAGCAACAAGAGGGCATGGAATGAAATTGAAAAAGTCAAGCTGCTTGAAGGATATCAAGAAATATAGCTTTCCTTACAGAAGTATAGACTTATGGAATAGCCTGGACAAAGAGATCGTCCAGTCTAAAAACTTAAACGAGTTTAAAGTTAAATTCGACTTATTGAGAAACAGCGACAGAAACCCACGAGCATAGTACATTCCGTGTATATCACAATTAGGTATATTCTTAAATATTTGAAACGACTTAGACAAAGAGGTGGTGCATGAGAAAAACATTCATGTGTGTAAAGGTAGACTTGATAAATGTGGATATGGAGACAGGACAACACGAGCATTGCTCAATTCCTGTATACTACAAATAGGTAAATAGGTAAATACACACACACACACACACACACACACACACACACACACACACAACACACACACATGCACAAGCACACTCATGAATGCATGCACATTGCATGTCTGCAACAGTTAAGCAGTTAAGCTGACAACAAAATTAACATAAAAGCCAAAGTATTGTCGACGAATGCATATTGCTTGCCTTCGGTAAAAATCTTGGTCAGTAATCCTCAGGAAAGAGGAGACATATCATTGCAGCTTTGCCAAAATTTAAAAAAAAGAAACAAGCTGTAGGATTTTACTGTTTACGTCATCACCATCATCATCATCATCATCATCATCATCATCATCATCATCCGGACCTCCTTTCCCACCCCAGGGCAGGGTGAGGAGTAGCAGCGTCCAGACAGCCCAAATTAGCCCAGTCCAATGGGCCACACTTCCATTCACTCACCATTCAATCCTCCTTCATTCTGGCTCTGTCTGATCCACAAAAACCATTCAGCATGCTCTGTAGCTTCACATAAACATATTCGGTAGAGGTAAACCAGATGCTGTCATGTTAAAAGGGGGTGCCAAATCCCTGATAATGCACATCTCACAATATTCATCCAGCCAGCTCGATCTCTTCTTAGTCCCCTAGCCTCACCAACTTCCAAACCTCTCTACACTCATCCACCATATCCCTCCACCCTCTCCTTGGCCCACCTCACCTCCTTCCTCCTTCAGATTCACTCAGTTATACCCTTTTCACCACTCTATCTATATCTATCTATTACCAGACACCACAATCCCGTTTGGGGTGGCCACAAACAAATCACCTCCAAGTCGCCCTGTCCCCCGCCATTTCACTGCCCTGCTCCCAACTCACACCCCACTCTCTCATATTCCTCTCCATCTCATCCTCGGCCTCCCCCTCCCTCTTCCCCCCTCCATCTCACTCACATACACACTCTTCGTCAGTCTTTCACCCTCCATCCTCTCCACAAGGCCAAACCACCTCAGTGTGTTCCTCATAATGCTTCCTATCACATCCACATCAACACCACAACCACTCTATTGTTATCAATTCTCTCTGCGTGACCATAACGTCTCAGTACACTTTCTTCGATTCTGATGTCCACAAACTTCCTCACTCCGCGTCTTTTACGAGTCACATTATTTTGTATGGTATCCACTCTCTGTACCCCACATACATTCCTCAGCAGTCCCATTTCCACTGCTTTCACTCCTGACTTTCATTTTCATACCACACCATAGTCTCACATCCATATGTTAAAGTTGACACTAACACTCCTTCATGTAAGCCTCATGCAGCTGCAACACTCAAACCTCTGTTTCTTATCAAGGCCTTCATTGCAGCAGCTACTTTCCATCCTTGTATTACTCTACATTCCACTGCTTTACACATTTTCCTCTCTTTTCTATCACTGTATCCAGGTATTTGAACTCTCTCACCAGTTCCACTCCATTCACCGAAACATTACACTAGGGGTCACCTTCTCTCTCAGTAACCTTCAGTTTACTCTTTTCTACATTTTCTCTCAAGGCATGACACTCACACACATCAATACTCTGCACTAGTCAACCAAGCTCTTGTCAGGTACAGTATTTGCAGACAGTACTGCATCATCAGCATACAACAAATTTGAAATATTCTGTTCATCACCATTCATTACCAGCACCACTCCCTCTCCATTACCCATGTTTTTACTTCTCTCATCATCGCATCCATATATATGAGTACACTCAAACCTCTGTTTAAGGGAGTAAATGGGGAATCAACTTGTCCCTTCCTTTAAAATATCCCTTACTTGAAAATGTCCATTGTTTTATCACATATAAAGACAATCTTAATATGAAATGCAATGCTTGTTTCACTTATTTTTATGATTATTAATATTATTTTACGGGTAATGTATAAACAAACATATTAATGTGAATAACCTAGACATTACATATCATTTTTGAATTGTCTTTTCCGTTTGTCAGGTAGAATATGGAGTCCCTTAAATCCGAAATCCCTTAAATGGAGGTCCCTTAAATTGAGGTTTGAGTGTACAGTAAGACCTCGAATTAATGGACTTCAGTAGACTGGAATTTGCTTATATCAGAACTGAGGAGCTTCGGACTAAATTCCTACATATCGGAAAAAGTCTAATAAAGCCAGAAGTAGTCTGGACTGCCTGACCATTTCAGCCATGTTCACCACAATAAGGTAAATAAAAGACATGTTTATCAGTGTACAGTACAGTAGTATTATATATATTATGCCAGTTGATTATTGTAGTGAAGGTATAATACAGTACAGTACTGCAGTGGTAGTGAAGACCTGTTGATGCAATCCGGATTAATGTATGATATATCGGATACAGTCCAGGTTAGCAGGGGGCAGTGCGGATGTTGCTTTTATCGGAATGGCTTGGGACACAGTTAGTCTGTTATAGTGAGGTCTTACTGTAGTTGAGTGACACAGGGGCGTAATAGAAATAACCACAGTTTTGAGAAAATGAAGGTTAAAGTTGCTGTATTGTTGTGACTGGTATTACAAGACAAAGCTATTAATATTATACATCAGTACAAAGGTCATGAAGATATATTAAAGAAAATAAACATCTGTTTATCTATTGCCTGATGCATTAATCCCTTATACGGGGTAGCCACAAACAAATCGCTTCCACATAACCCTGTCCCCGGCCATTTCACTACCCTGCTTTCAATTCACACACCCCCTCTCTCATATGCATCTCCTCTCCATTCCTCCATCTCATCCTTGGCCTTCCCCTCCCTCTCCCCCCCTCCACCTCACTCACATACACACTCCTCGTCTGTCTCTTACTCTCCATCCTCTCCACATGGCCAAACCACCGCAGTGTGTTTCTCCTATCTCTTCCTGTCACATCCACATCCACGCCACAACGCTCCTTCACATCCTCATTTGTCAGTGTTACAAGTTGGTGCAATCATACATCTAAACAAACTCGTAACATTAAACTTTGGTGGGAAACTACGAATTCTAGTGTAATCCCAGTATTTATCACTCAGTCAACCGCCACGTATTCACCCGATCGGGAGTGTTTTTCAGGACATTTTTCACTATTTCATAAGTGATCGTCTTTGTGCGCGACATTAGCACCTCCGCCTGAGTGATTTGTTATGGACGTGTTTCGCTCATTCTAGCCGTTAGCAAGTGCGGCTCGACACTCGTCTCTCTCACGATTTGAATCAATCAGGATTTGAGCGCCTGAAAGCAGGTTGGGCCCAGTGTGTAGCAGTGCCGCCGTTGTCCAGTTCCTGAATTTCCACCTAGCGTGATTTGGCGAGCGGCTTAGCGTGAGCAACGTCCTTCCTCAGCAACGACGCCCAGTCATCCGCTTAGTCCACTTTTCTGACCAGTATTTCTTTTCGTTTTTCCTGGGTTTAAAAGTTTAGCTTTTGAGTGAGCGAGTGAGTGCGATCTCCTTATTTGAATTCATCATGAGACTCATGTAACGTTAATTTATTTCGTTGTAATCAATAAATTAAGTTCTTTTTCTTGAGCTTAATGTAATGTAAATTCGTGTTTTATTTCTCCATGAGTTTATTTCACTTATAGCTCCTAGTTTGCATAAACGCTTTGCTATTCATAACTGGTACTTAGGCCAGTCCTTTTGTATTAAGCTTAAAATTTGTTGTGCAACCAGGAGTTAATGCATCAGCAAGAACCTGTTATCATTAATAGCATTAGTTATTGATTGTCAGGGATGGAGTCACTTTCTCCAGAGGCTAACGGTACTAACAAACAGCAGTTGTGAGGAATTAGTCTTTGATGTGTACTGTTGAGAAAGTTTATAAATTTTCGTCCTTAGAGAATCGGCGAAGTAAGCTGGCATAAAGTAATCATTGCTTAATTTTCACAAGACAGTTCATTGTCCTGTTCTCAAGTATTATTGAATAATATTCTTTAATATTGCATATTCTCAAAAACCCTGTGACATTTGGCGACCTCATTCCAGGATATTAACTCCTAGCTCTAAAGCTATTCACGAGATAATACTCACTTATATTTAGGTATTTATCATTAAAGTCTGTAGGCACTCTCTTACTGGTGATTATTGATTCAGTTCTATTAATTAACATAATAGTTTTCACAGTCAGTTGTTTGTTTAATTTTCTTTCTTTACCAGTTTAATTAGATAAAACTGGTCACCACTAACCTATGCCTATATTCTTTATTCTTGATTATTTTGCATCTTTCTTGCAAAATTGCGGTCAGTACTGAGTCGCTAGTTTACTTAGATTGAGTTAGCATCATGTCTACCAGTGTCTATGTACAGGAAGCCAAAGATATGGGGCTTACAGACCCAACAGAAGTAAAGGATTACGGGCTCTCTCGGCTTAGTCACAAGCAGCAACGCGAGAGTGATGCTCATGAAGAGTGTAGAATCCAACGCGAACACAAGCGAGAACAGCGCGAACACTAGCAAAAACAACGCGAACTCGAGTTACAACACGAGTGAAAACAACACAAACTCGAGTTAGTACATGAGCAAGAACAGCGTGAGGAACGAGAGAGAGAACGAGAACATGAACGTGCCGAGCGAGAAGCACGCGAAAAACATGAATTTGAAATGTTGAAGCTCAAACGAGATTCATTGGCTTCAGACACATGTGGTGCAGCTGGCCCAAGCTCTATGAGCGCTATCCGTGCACATATTATGGCGACCCCACACATCAAGCTTCCTCCATACAAGGAAGGCGAGCGAATCGAGACATACATAGCTCATTTTGAAGGCATGGCTCAACTTTACCAACTGGATGATGCAGCTAAGCGGCTTCAGTTTCTTAGCCTGTTTGAGGGCCCTGCCCTCAATGTTCTCCACAGAATTCGTGGAGACAATCTCACGTATGAGATGATGAAGGCCGCACTCGTCAAAGCGTATGGGCTCACAGTTGACGACGCCAAGAGTCAGTACATGAGGGTGCGTTTACAGGAAAAAGAGACTGCCGTTCAGTTTCTCAAGCGGCTTACTGCTTACTTAGGTGAGTGGATGGAGAAAGATGAAACTCCTTCCACGCGAGAGGGGATAATTGACCTTATGCTGCGCACACAGCTAGAAAAGTCGTGGCCTACTGAACTTATGGCTCAGCTGAAGATCTGCCAGGTAAGAGGTGCCAGCCAAATGGTGAAGAAGGCTGACGCATATTTCACTGCATACGGGTATCAAACTCGCAAGCAGCATACCCGGAACAGGAAACCTGATAAATCTGGGAAACCGTCTCAGACTGAACCCCAGCAACAAGGCCGTTCTCAGAATAATGGCCAAGGTCCAAAACCACAGAAGAATGACCAGGGGCAAAACACTCAGAAACCTGAGTGGAAGCGGTACAACAAGTACCCTAACCAGCAGCAGTATCAGCCACGCAACCGACTGATGGGACAAACCTTTTCAACACCAGCCCCAGTGTATCAGAGGCAGGAGCCGAACGCAGCCTTCATTCCTCAGCAGGAGCACGGTGGTGTCATCCCTAGCAGTACGGGTACTTCCCCACAGTTCACTAGTCCCACGGCGACAGTGAACCCCCCTCCACAGATGGCCAATGCTCCATCTCCCCAGACAGTGAGTACGACCCCTCAAGTATCTAATTTTCAGGGCACCATGTTTGCCGCATCATTTATTCAGCAGCCTAATCAGTGGCTAGCTGCTTCCTCCACAGGCCCTCCCACAGGTGACAGTGCCTTCCTTGTTCAGCCAGGGTTTGTGGGAGGCATTCCTGTGAAGGTCCTGAGAGACAATGGTTGCTCAGGTTGCTCTGTCAGGCAGAGTCTAGTTCGGCCTGAGGAGTACACAGGTCGACAGATCCAAGCTAACCTTATTGATGGATCAGTGAGATTGTTCCCTGAGGCATGTATCCAGGTGGCATCTCCATTTTACACTGGTACGACAGTCGCAGTTGTCATGCCAGAACCTTTATTTGACCTTATCATAGGCAATATTCCCGGTGCCAAGGATAGTTGCACCGAAGATGACGCTACTCAGACTTCGGCTGCAGTAACACGAGCCATGGCTGAGGCTCCAAACTGTGTCACCCCAGTGACCATTGAATCACCTGAAGATCTGATGTGTAGCCAAGTTGTTGTTCAAGAACAGCATTCTGACCCAACACTTGCTGCCGTGCGGAAGAAACAAAAGGGTAAAGTGATAAAGTATTCACGGGGAGGTCAAGCCAAGTTCCTTCGCAAACAAGGACGGCTGTACCGTGAGCCACGAACACCCCAGGGCGAGGTTCGATTGCAGTTTGTCGTTCCCGCTAAGTACCGCCAAGCAGTGTTAGAATGGGGTCATTGTTCAGCCTCAGGTCACATGGGCAAAAGGAAGACCCAGGGCCGTATCCGAGCTGACTTTTTCTGGCCATGGATGGGATGAGACATAGATAGTTTTGTGCGTTCCTGCAATGTGTGTCCACGTACCACTGATCAGGGACATATCCTTCCTGTGTTGTTTGAATCCACACCCATAATCTCTGAAGCAGTTGAGAGACAGGGCAGTGGTAACGTAGGTGCATACCTGATGTCTCACCTGCTAACTGCGACTAACACGGGCAACTGTTGTATGCTGGGTTCTGTAAGATAGGCGTTCTCAGAGATCTGAGTAATCCAAGGACCAGCGTGGTTCCCAGTTAAAAGTGTACCAGTAATTGCTGATGTCTCACCTGTTGGTCCCACAGGACACGTTATGTCCAGGGCCTGTACATACATATGTACCATAAGTTAAGGGGGAAGTTTGAGAACCCTGCGGAGACAGTCCGAGGCTGTGTATGAATTACCTTGTGGAACGTCTCGAGCTGAGGGCCTATCAGAGGATTCCTGGAGAATGCACATTATCCACATGAGTGTTCACACCCACGGTGGGTGTTAAAATGTGACCTGCCTGAGATTGCGTAGGGATTCTCAGCGTCCTGTCATTAATCGTAAGTGTAGAGTTAGATTAACCAGGAAACTGCCCGTTCTAAGAGATTTGAGCAATTCAAGAACTGACACATTTCCTGGTTAATAAGTTAGCTTAACCAGTAAACTACAAGGGTCCTGAGAGATTTGTAAATCCTAAGACTACGTTTCCTGGTTAATAATGACATAGGTACTGATTGCTAGGCAGAGAGAGAGAAATGACACTTTTGATGCTCCATTTTGATTACTTTCGCAGGTGCAGCTGGTGGGTGCAGCATTGCCGTGCAGAACAGCTGGTCATCCCTGTCGCATGCTGTCGCCTCTTCTCCTCTGCCTCGTCGTCATTACAGGTAACTCGCACGGAACATGTGGGTTTCGTTCCTACCGTGCCGTGTTAGGTGCGAAATCGCGTATATTTAAACTACTCTTTATTTTGCTCCCTAGACCCCCCAAATGTGTTGTTTTGCTGTTATCTGTCACTGGTAATCACTAGAAAGCACTTTAAGTGGTTAGAAGGTTTATTTAATGTTATAACTCACAAATACAGTACTCCAGAGTAAAACTTCAACACACAAATATTGTACGTAAACACAAGGAAACATTCCGACGCCGATCATAGGTAATCATATAAATCAGGTTAACTGGTACCAGTGCTTTAACTTACAAGTACGTACCAGAACAGTACATATTTAACTTAGAAGTGCAGTACTGTGATATCGGATGATTTCAGTACATAATCTGTTAAGAATGGCTGAAAAAAAAAAAATGTTATGAATACATTTTCACCTTTTTGATATATATTTATGGTAGTTTCGAGTTATTTTTTACGTTATCGTTATGCCCATGCTTGGAAAAGGGAGCGAAAGAGTTGAATTTTCAGTCCTAAATGAGAAAACTGCACGTCCTCCAAGGCTAGACTCTGCCACGGGAGAATAAAGTGGAGGGTCAGTCCG
Organism: Coenobita brevimanus; assembly: GCF_032717465.1. Taxonomy (NCBI): domain Eukaryota; kingdom Metazoa; phylum Arthropoda; class Malacostraca; order Decapoda; family Coenobitidae; genus Coenobita; species Coenobita brevimanus. Next base: position 8,016,011 of record NC_137035.1, read on the forward strand.
ATTAGCAATAAGGAAGTTGTGTCACAACTTCCAGCTCCCACACCACGAGAATGGCTAAAAATAGAATCGTAATGCAGTTTCAGAACTAACAATAAGTCTAATTATTATGAATACAGATACAAAGCAGAAATAAATACGTTTACAGACAGGGAAAACGTACTTCTTCCGTCATAACATGTTCATCTTTCTCTATCATTTTACGTTCATCTTTATCATTTTACCTTGTTATTTTCGCAATATATATTGCTGTCTCGTAAACAGGGTGGTTGTTTGTGTTTTGCAAGGGAGGAAAAAGATTGTATTTTCTGTCTGGGTCGAGATAATGGGTGTACCTATGCGTAGTTAGGCATGGCCACGAGCGAAAAAATCGTACACCCACTCATCACGATAGCAGGTGGTGAACTGACAGATGATACATGAGAGGGTGAAGTCAAGGTCAGTCTCATGTCCCAGATTTTCGTTCACTTCCCGAAAGTTTATTCACAGTTTTCTACAAGTTGCATTACATCAAATGATCCAAACCATTACAGCAAACCTGAGCAAATAGGTAAAGATACCAAGACAAAAATGTATTTTTCTTTTATTATAAGTCTTTAATTCCCTACGTGTCAACAAGTAGGTTGGTGGAGGGTTAGTGTCCCTCCCTGTAAAACAAATAACTCAAAGTCAAATGGCCACCCCTTACGGGATTATGGCGTCTGGCAGTAGATAGATAGATAAGTCTTTAACGAACAAACAAAAAAGGCAATATTCCGACGCCGATCATGTGTAATCATATAAATCAGGTTAACTGGTTACAAGGCTTTATTTAATGCTTTAATTGCTTACAAGTACATACCAGAACAGTAAATATTTTAACATACAAATACAGTACTGTAGAAAAGCCGTACAGTAAGAGTTTAACGAACAAACAAAAAAGGCAATATTCCGACGCCGATCATGGGTAATCATATAATTCGGGTTAACTGGTTACAAGGCTTTATTTAATGATTTAACTTTATTTAAGTGCTTACAAGTACAGTACATACGAGAACAGTAAATATTTAACTTACCAATACTGTACAGTATTGTGGAAAAAACGAACAAATAAAAAAGGCAATATTCTGACGCCTATCAGGTAAACTGGCTATAAGACTTTATTTCTTGCTTTAACGTTATTTAATAGTACTTTAAGTTGCACATAAACTTACCAGAACAGTACAATACTGTAAATATTTAATTTACAAATACTGTGCTACTGTACTCGGGAATGTCTCACTCACTGAATAATTTCCCGCCAAGGTCGTCACGTAATCAAAACAAACCGCGCGCTGCGGTGACGTTCGAGGATTTGATCTTTCAAAGGCCTCTCCTGCATTAATTTGTAGTTTTCATAATGGTTTTTTAATCTTACATTGTCTTATATGTATCCCAGCCCTTACCGTGTATAATTGCGAGCGCGTTCCGTGAGATCGTGTTCCGTGCGAGTTACCTGTATTTAATATAAATTTGTATTACATGATTTTACACGTAGGTACAGTTACACCACAACTGTCACACCTACACCGTGTATTACATACATCACACTACATAATAATTAGTTGTAAATGTAGCAAACTTTTCGCTCAGTTTGACCTGAGTACAGTTTTTTTCACCACCGTCACGGAGTTTTTCCCTCAAGCTTGCTTCTATTAACGTAAATACGAGTTTTTTTTCGCTCACTGGCGACTGTGACTTTCTCCTGTAGCAGGATAGCACACACACACCACAGTGTGAATCTTGTGTGACTGAGTTAGGATTTATATGTATGTACAGGTAAGCCCTTAATTCACACGAACTTTTTTCACGCGATTTCGGTTATCCACAAGTTTTTCGTACAATAATTAAAACATTAAATTATAGTATTCAAATAAATAATTTTAATATACAAGAGAAATAAATAAAATATAAAAATGCCTACCTGCTGCCCGTGTGCATACGTGTGTGTGTGTGTGTGTGTGTGTGGGAGGTCGGTCTACCACGCACCACACAGTCAGTTTGAATCCGACGGTTGAACCATGCGTGACTCGTGAATCGTTATTTGTGGCTTATTTTTCTGCCTTCCAGTGATTGCTTGCCTTGTCTGCCAATATGGGGCCTAAGCGTAGTGCTAGTAATGCATGTGGTAACACACCAAAACGGACTGTAACGTGATGTTGCTGACAGAGAAAGTTGTGTTGGACAAACTTAAGGAAGGAATGTCCGCGACAATTCTCCATCAGAACGATTCCCCGTCATTTATTTACATACCAGTTTATTTAGCAAGTACAGTACACTAGTTTTTTACTTATATGAGTTATAAAATCCCCTTGAAAATTAGTTATTAAAGTATTAATTAATCAGTAATAAGTATATTTATAGAATGACAGGGAATCATCCATGATTTGATGGTGAATTGACTTCATGGTGAATTGTCTTGGAACCGTGTGTTTGAGGTGAGTCAACTGTTCTTACAATAAAGAAGGCAGAACGTAGCACAGGGCAGGCAGTGAGGGCTAGTGCACCAGACTGTGCTAAAGTGTCTCCACCTACGCCTGTGAACTGGCTTGGAACCGTATGTTTGGGGTGAATGAGTCAACTGTTTGGACAATAAAGAAGGCAGAATGTAGCATATGGGAGGCAGTGAGGGATTGTTCACCAGACTGCTGAAGTGTCTCCACCTACGCCTGTGCTTGTCAGGTTTCAGTGTTAAATTTCTTACATTTTTGTTGTTTTTCATACTTTATGCTAGTTTATAAGGTGTATGTAGTGCATAAATAGTATTATTCAGATGTAATATACTTAGTAGACATGCATAATTATGTGCACACAAGGGCAGAACATATACGCGAAATTACCACATACGCGAAGGGTCTGGCAACGTAACCCTCGCGTGAATTAAGGGCCTACCTGTATATTGAAATTTTTTTCCTGAGAAAAAATTTCATTTTTGATGGGGCGTAATGTCACGAGTTGGTGCAATCGTATATCTAAACAAACTCGTAACATTAAACTTTGGTGGGAAACCGCGAATTCTAGTGGAATCCCAGTATTTATCACTCAGTCAACCGCCACGTATTCACCCGATCGGGAGTGTTTTTCAGGAAATTTTTCACTATTTCATAAGTGATCGTCTTTGTTCGTAACAGCACCTCCGCCTGAGTGATTTGTTATGGGCGTGTTTTGCTCATTCTAGCCGTTAGCAAGCGCGGCTCGACACTCGTCTCTCTCACGATTTGAATCAGTCAGGATTTGAGCGCCGTGAAAGCAGTTTGGGCCCAGTGTGTAGCAGTGTCGCTGTTGTCCAGTTCCTGAATTTCCACCTAGCGTGATTTGGCGAGAGGCTTAGCGTGAGCAGCGTCCTTCCTCAGCAACAACGCCCAGTCATCCACTTAGTCCACTTTTCTGACCAGTATTTCTTTTTGTTTTTCCTAGGTTTAAAAGTTTAGCTTTTGAGTGAGTGAGTGAGTGCGATCTCCTTATTTGAATTCATCCTGAGACTCATGTAACGTTAATTTATTTCATTGTAATCAATAGATTAACAGTTCTTTTTCTTGAGCCTAATGTAATGTAAATTCGTGTTTTATTTCTCCATGAGCTTATTTCACTTATAGCTCCTAGTTTGCATAAACGCTTTGCTTTTCATAACTAGTACTTAGGCCAGTCCTTTTGTATTAAGCTTAAAATCTGTTGTGCAACCAGGACTAAATGCATCAGCAAGAACCTATCATTAATAGCATTAGTTATTGATTGTCAGGGGTGGAGTCACTTTCTCCAGAGGCTAACAGTACTAACAAACAGCAATTGTGAGGAATTAGTCTCTGCTGTGTACTGTTGAGAAAGTTTATAAATTCTTGTCCTTAGAGAATCGGGGAAGTAAGCTGGCATAAAGTAATCATTGCTTGATTTTCACAAGACAATTCATTTTCCTGTTCTTAAGTATTATTGAATATTATTCTTTAATATAGTATATTCTTAAAAACCCCGTGACAGTCAGTCTGTCTCTCCATGTGACTCCACAGGCTCCTCTCAGATAACTCATTTCCACTGCTTTCACTCTTGACTTGTGTCCCTCCAACAATGTCCAGGCTTCACTTCCGTACGTTAGAGTTGGTATTACAATACTGTCATGTCATAACTTTTTCACTTCCATGCTCACTTCCCAGTTTCTTATTACTGCCTTCAAGGAACCAGCAACCTTCCTTCCTTATTGTACCCTTTCAAGCACTTCACTCTCTAAACTTCCATTCTTACTCATCACACTACCCAAGTACTGTATTTAAATGTACTCACATTTTCCATTTCCTCAGCATCCAACCTCACTGTACATTCACTGACTTCTCCTATCTCGAAGACCATAACTTTACTATTCCCTACATTCACCATTAGATTCCATTTCTTGCACATCTCCCAAACTAATTCACCAAGCCTTGCAGCTCCTCTTCGTCTTTACTTAACAGCACAGTATCATCTGCAAACAATAGAACAGGGAGTTTCCAAACATTGCCCTCTCTCACTAGGGCCACTCCAACATCCACTTCCCAACCTTATATCCATCCATCCATCATCCAATCCTACATTGCCCGATGAGGAGCATAGGAGCCCAGGGCTAGGCAGTTGGTCTCGACATTTAAGATGAGAGTGACCAGCCTCACTCATCCATGAGTGGCATTACATGAGCAATCAACCCCAACCATCCCTTGGATATAAACCTTCACCAGCTCAATCCGACTGGAGCGCAATAGTTACTCACAAAACCACCAGATGCCAAAATATGGCTATATGGTTACCACCCAGCATAGTAAATGGTTTCCTGGTGTACAGGAAACCATTTGGCTTGTCACTCAGTGCAGAGTCACCCACTGGCAGAAGGAAAAGGAAAGAATGAAGGAAAGAAAGACAGAAGAGGGAGTGCAAAGTCACCCGTAGGCAGAAGGACAAGGAAAGAATGAAGGAAGGAAAGAAAGAGAGAAGAGGATGGAAGGAAAGAAGGATGGAAGAGAGGAAAGGGCATCCATCCGAGAGCAGCACTGCATCCACCCGAGAGCAGCACTGCATTGAGTGAGTGAATGGTGAGTTCTCCCACCTACCACAACCAACCTTATATCTCTTTTATAACCCCATCCATATACAGATTGAACAACCATGGAGACATGACACATCTCTATTTCAACACAACCTTCAAATAGAAAAACTCACTCTGTTCATTATCCACATGCACTGCAGCCTTAGCACCCTCATACATGCTCTACACAGCATTCAGTAACTTCCCATATACTCCATATATTCTAAATACTTTCCACAATCCTTGTCTGTCCACCCTGTCATATGCTTTCTCCAGATCCATGAAGGCCACATTCAACTTCTTTCCCTTCTCTAGAAACTTTTCCACTAATGATCTAAGAATGAATATCTGATCTACACAACCTCTTCCTTTCCTAAAGCCTCCCTGTTCTTCTCCAACTAATTCCTCTGTTATTTTCCTAACTTTGTCAATAAGTATCCTACCGTATACTTTTTCTATTACACTAGGACGACAGATGCCCCTATGATTACCACACACTTCTCTTTCCCCTTTCCCTATGTCGAAGGGAATAATTATACCTGACTTCCAATCCTCCGGGACTCTACCTTCCTCCCATGCCAATTAGCACATCTTCCACATCCATTCTACTACTATCTCTCCCCCATGCTTCAGCATTTCACCACACACTCCATCAAATCATGGGGCTTTCTCCAGTTTGACTTTCTTCATTGCTTCCACAACTTCTCTCCTACTGATTTCTTCCTGTCTTCTCACCTCCCTCTTTCTCCCAGCCATTCCCCAGCCACATATATTCGCATTACTTTCATTCTTTGTGTTCAACAATTCCTTAATCCGCCCCATCTCGGAGACGTGAATTCACGTCCTCACATGATGTGCACTCATATCCCGGAGACGTAAATTAACGCGGCAATTTTGCAAGGACATTGCAAGGTCCCTAATTTGCACAATTTTCAATTTTCGCGAGTGATTTTTGACACATATACACGGGACACCTTCCTCTACAAGATGCCAGGCAGGGACAATGCCTTACCCAGCATTACCTCCTCCCCCCCCCTGCATGCCCTTTTCTCAGCAATTCACCTGTTATCAGTGACCTGGCCAGTAAAGCCATGTCATGCCACGGTACGAAATTCAGGGCCAGAGTGATTCCCCAATCGATGACATTGTGGAGGACAAACATTAGAGGAAGAAACAGTCAGAAATGATGATCAGGTAATGTGGCAAAAAAAGGTCAGGAATGGTAATGAGTTAGTGATTGAAACAATGCTTATAATGCCTATATTACCGTTTGAAAACCAATATACTCTTGTACTTTGTAGAAAGGTTGCTGGTTCTTTGAAAGCAGTGATAAGAAACAGGGAAGTGAGCATGGAAGTGAAAAAGTTACTTCATGACAGTATTGTGATACCAACTCTAACGTACGGAAGTGAAGCTTGGACGTTGTTGGAAGGACAAGTCAAGAGTGAGAGCCATGGAAATGAGTTATTTAAGAGGAGCCTGTGGAGTCACATGGAGAGACAGGCTGACGAATGAGGATATAAAGGAGCATTGTGGTGTTGATGTGGATGTGATAGGAAGTGTTATGAGGAACACACTGAGGTGGTTTGGCCATGTGGAGAGGATGGAGGGTGAAAGACTGACGAAGAGAGTGTATGTGAGTGAGGTGGAGGGGGAAAGAGGGAGGGGGAGGCCGAGGATGAGATGGAGAGATGTGGTGGAGAGGTATATGAGAGAGGGGGGTGTGAGTTGGGAGCAGGGGAGTGAAATGGCGGGGGACAGGGCGACTTGGATGCGATTTGTTTGTGGCCACCCCAAATGGGATTGAGGCGTCTGGCAATAGATAGATAGATAGACTACATATAAATTTGTAATAATAGTAATAATAATAATCTGGCCTTTTGTTTCTCAAGAGCGCCAGTTCTTCCTTTTGGGAATTCACTAGCGCTCGACACACATACATTATTTTTACAATTACAAGAACTGTGACATTTCTTGTATATAATACAAGCTACATCATATATACATGAAAGTGGCAATAATTAAACCCTATAATCATCCGTCATAGTACCTCTCTTCAGGTTATAGCATTTTGAAAAAAGAAAGGCTTTCAGCTGTCTCTTAAAGGATTCAACAGTAGAGAGTTGTCTTCTGGACAATGGCAATCTGTTATATAATCTAGGGGCTCTATATGCAAAAGAACAATCAGAGAAAGATGACTAGTGAATGGCTCCTGGCTCATCAAGACGCAAGGAATCATCTTCACTGCTTAACATCACACCCGGGCGTGCCGACGGGAGTTTTAACAATTCAGCAAGATACTTCAGTTCCCCAAACTGAAGAACCTTGAATGTAATAAGACACAGTTTAAATTCAATTCTAGCATTTACTGGTAACCAATGCAACTCAATCAGAAACGGGGTAATTGAGGTTCTTGGGGGGAGACCAAAGATAAGCTGTGCCGCCCTGTTCAACACAGACTGAACTTTTGTTAGTATATTATTTGGAAGACCAGCCCACAGTGAATTACAATAATCAACATGAGACAAGACCACGTACCAAATAAATACATAAATACCGTTTATGAGTGGTGTAGAATAGTTATCCTCCCATAGAACTCGTTTTCTTTCCAGCCAGCCTGATAGAAAACTCTGTAAGGTAAGGAGGTACTCCTACCTGGATCGAGTATTTTAAACCTCAGGTGAGCGATTTCTCTATGAATTTTCGATGTTTCTCACCAAAAGCGGATGTTTGAGCCAAAAAAAAAAAAAAAGTCTAAAAATGTCGGGACTGGGGCGTACCACTGCCCAGAAAACGTCGGGATGGGGCGGGTTAAAGTGTGCTCTCCATCTGCTTACTCTTTTTCCCTTCTCAACTAGTAATCAACCATTTTTATCTTTTTCATCCCCTACTAACTTCATTGCCACCCTGTCTGACTCTCTTTACCTCTTTCCAGAAAATTTTCATACTTTCTCTCCACTTGACACTCAAATTCCTTCCAAATTCCTCATCCACTCTCTTCTTACTCTCTCTTACTAATCTTTTCACTTCTCTCTTCCTTTCTAAATATAACTCTCTTTTCCGTCTCTCAAGTTCTTCCACGCCTGTATTTCTCATCCATTCATTATATGCTTTTTTCTTTTGTGCCACAGCCTGTCTCATTTCTTCATTCGACCATGCTCTTCCTTGCACCCCCTTTCATCTTCTCTTCACCCCACATACCACCGCACATGCTGCACATATTTCTTTAGTTAATATCTTGCACACACCTTCTACGTTTCCCATCTGCTTCAATTCATATTTTTCCAATCGTTCTTCCACTTCTGTTTTATATTCTGCCTTTTTCTCATCCTCTTGTAACCTTTCCACTCTCCTTGCATCTACTCTTTCCTCCCGTCCTTCCAATCTATTTCTCTATTTTACTTGGACCTTGATTCTGACCACCACTAGGTGGTGGTCAGAAAGTCTACCCTCCCATCCTCTATATGTTCTTGCATCCATTACACATCTTTGCATCCTTTCATCCACACACACATACTCAATCATTGCCTTTCTTTCATTCAGTTCACCATCCACTCTTCTCATCACTCGCCATGTATACCTGTGAATTATTTTGTGCCTGAAGAAGGTATTGGCAATCATTCCCATTCTTTCATTCAGTTCACCATCCACTCTTCTCTTTACTCGCCATGTATACCTGTGAATCATTTTGTGCCTGAAGAGGGTATTGGCTAACACCAACCCCCTCCTGGCACAAATGTCCCCTAACCCACTGCCATTCTCATATGTCTCAGGAGGCACAGCCTACTCACCAACTACTCCATCCACCTTCACATTCTGTACTTTACAATTCATATCACCAATCCAAAACACTCCCTCATTCCTTTCAAACTTTTCCATGCACATTTCCACATTTGTCCTGAACTATTCTCTCTCCCTGCTTGCACGCTCTTGCGTTGGTGCATACATGCACACAATCACCCACATTTGTATTCCAACTTTCAGTCTTACCCACACAATCCTTGAGCCAACTGATCGATATTCTCTTATATTCTCCTTCCATCTGTTACTCACAATAATACGCACTCCTTCTTTTGCCCTCACATTCTCACCCACTCCTGCACATATACCCCATTGATACTCCCATTCTCTCACACTCTCACCTCGCCATTTAGTTTCAGTTAATCCACATACATCCACTTTCGCACCCCCAAGCACCTGCACAATCTGTCTCTCCTTCACCTCGTCATTTGCATCTCTTACGTTCCATGTCGCCATCTGTATCATATCCTTTGTTTGGTCCTTAGTTGTTATCTTTTAGTCAGTCCTGGTCCGAGGCTTCTTGTCATGTTTTTAGTTAGTTGTTTCCAGGGAGGGGCACTAACCCTTCGCCAACCCACTTGCTGTCACTTAGGGAACACGTGTTGGTTGGTTATAAGGTTACAACCCAAGGTTGTAAATGATTTCCTGATTTACAGGAAATCATTTGGCTTGCCACTTGGTGTAGAGCTACCCTAAAAAACAGGGTACCACTACACTAAGTGGGTGGATGATGGGTGCCCCCACCTACCACAATGTAAGATATAAACATAGAATCATAAAAAAAATAGGTTTGTAAACAAACAAACAAACCCCTGTTCATCCATCCATCCATCCATCATCCAGTCCTTCATTGCCCCATGAGGAACGTAGGAGCCTGAGGCTAGGCAGTTGGTCCCGACATTAAAGATGAGAGTGACCAGCCTCAAACAGCCTCACTTATCCCTGAGTGGCATTACGTGAGCAATCAACCCCAACCATCCCTTGGATATAAACCTTCACTGGCTCAATCTGATTGGAATGTAATAATTACCCACTAAACCACCAGGTGCCAAAATTTGGTTATATGGTTACCACCTAGCATTGTAAATGGTTTCCTTGTGTACAGGAAACCATTTGGCTTGTCACTCAGTGTCCAGTCACCCACAGGCAGAAGGAAGAGGAAAGAATGAAGGAAAGAAAGACAGAGGAGGGGGTGTTAAGTCACCTGTAGGCAGAAGGACAAGGAAAGAATGAAGGAAAGAAAGACAGAAGAGGATGGAAGGAAAGAAGGATGGAGGAGAGGAAAGGGCAGACACCCGACGGCAGCACTACATCGAGTGAGTGGATGGTGTGCCCATCTTATTGGTCAAAACAAAATATTTATATATATTGAAAATAAAGTTTTCAGATGATAGTAAACCTTATAAATAATAAATTATGGTAGTTTTATGTTAGTATTCCTATTAGTTGAGTTTTAATAAGTAATCCCTCCAATATCTGACGTAATAGGGCCGAAGGCAGGTCCGGATAGTGGTCCTGTCCGGATATTGGGCCCCAGCTTATGGACTTGTACTTATGGACCCTAACTCAGAGAAACACCTATACAACTCCCTCTGGACATGCATAGCACCTATTTAAGACCCAAATCACGCCAATAAGGCACATAAAAGACTGAAATAAATGCAAAAGAAGCATAAAATGAGGGTTTTGAGGTAGGTTCCTACAATATTAAACATTCTGGGTACTTACAAGTGCCTGGCTCCTGGACTGGTACTTATGGACCCTAACCTAGCCTAACTCAGAAAAACACCTTTCTACTGCACATGCATAGCTCCTAACACCCTATTCACACCAATAAAGGACATTAAAGAGTGAAATGAGGTGTTTGAGGTAAGTATTGTATGGAAAAAAGTACAGTACCGTAAAACGCCATAACTTCGGACATTTTTTATGTGTTTTAATGAATAACTCCTTGTAGAATGGTGCAATTTTATTCCTGTTGGTGTCATGTGGTAGCCAGGGAGAGTACCTACTAACTCCATATATTTAAAAAAATTAGCCAAGCTAAACTTGTGCTTTTTTTTTTTCATTTTCAAGTGTCCGAAGTTAGGAACAAATTTTCTAACTTCGGACAGCTCTTCCAAACTTCGGACATCCATGTATTTTCCCTTTAAACATGAGAATGGTTAATGGGATCTATCTCTGGACACACTGGCCAAACTTCGGACACTTGAGAAGTTTTTAAAAAATGTAAAAAAAAATATTGGGCACTCGTGACCAGAGTTATACATATATATAGAGAAGTATCCCAAAATATCTTCTTTTTGGAGCTCGTAATTTCATATCACGTTAAATTGCATCATATCACATTGTAGTGAGGTATTCTGGCCGTAAATAGAACTAAGAACTATTCACGAACTTTTTGAGATGAAAAAATAAAATAAAAATGCACTGCATATACCCAAAACTGTAAGAGGAACTGTCCTCATTTTCCTAAATAAAACTTCACTTAATTATCAAGTATGTACCTCATTGACTTAACAAATGCATACCGAAATAACATAATATGATGTTGAACATTTCTTACAGGTTCTAAAGACACACACACACACACACACATACACACACACACACACACACACACACACACACACACACACACACACACACACACACACACACACTGTCACTGCTGTCATCAACCATTGGGTATACAAATGTGTGAGGTGTACCCTGAACGTGTTTGAGAAACCTGACATGTATTTCTGGTTTTACCTTCACAATGATAGCAATATAATGCCTATATCTGTCTTTGGTATCAAAGGGAACCCTCACAACTACCCAATCTGAGGGAACAACTTTATCCCCAATAATCTGGGTAGAGGTGACTGTCAGGGGAGATGCTTGTGCTTCATGGTTGGGTGCAGATGTGGAAGTGGAAGGCTGTGCTGCTATCTCTGCTGTATCCTCTTGTGGCTGCAGTGGCTGGGGTTGTGGATCATCAACTTCACACTCTTCATGCTGGCTCTCTGTTTCATTTTGTAGTGCCCTTGTAGTAATACTCATGCCCTGTGACACATTCAACCTTTTCTTTCGCCTTGGTTTCGCTATAGCTGGACTTGAGCTTGACTGACTGGTTCCATGCCTCATGTCCTTCAACAATTCCAACACTGAGCTGTCTAAGGCAGTACTGGTAGATGGTCCTGGTGTACCAGTATCAGCTGTATCTTGGATTGAATCTTCTGGAAGTCCTGAGATGGATTTCTGTGGATCAAGAGGATAAATGCCGCACTTCCTAAACCCACTACGTAGGTTGTCAGCAATGGTCCCTTTAACTTTATCCACCAGTTCGGTGGGAAGCAGTCTTTAGGTAATGAAGCACTCAGCCTACCAACAGTAGTTTTCTTGAAGTTCTCGAGGATCTTACGCCAGTGCACTTTTAGAGGCCGGAACACAGCAACATCGAGAGGTTGTGTCAAGTGCGTGGAGTTAGGTGGTAAGAGAAGAAAGGAGATATTATGTTTCTCACATGACTCAATAACACTGGGTCATACATGGCTTGCCAAGTTGTCTCCTATAATGACAAATCTACCTGTCTTGCGTTTAGCATAGGGGAGGATAATTTTGTGGAACCAGTCATCGAATGAACACGAGTCGAACCATCCACTGGGGGACCTATTGTATAGTGTTCCAGGAGGGCCCCCTTCAGTCCATGTATCGTAAAGATGGATAGCTTTAGACACCACATATTGAGGGAGTAACACACCAAATGCAGTTCCAGAGAACATAATAGATATTGAGGATTTTGTTGAGTTCATGATTCTCTCTGGATATTTTGTGCCCCACCTCACTATGACTTTCTTTTTACCTGGATCATCAGTAAGATTGGTCTCATCAAAATTTATTATGTTCTCTGGAGGCACACCTTCTAGTGATTTTTTCAGGTTACTGTAGAACTCGGCTAGCATGGCTCTTGTCACTCTGGCTCTGTCAGTCTTTATATTCTGGGACAATCGTCTACTAAGGGTTTGTTTGTGGCGCTTGAAGAAGGAATGGGCCCATTTAACACCAGGTACATTGTTACTGAATCGTGAAACAACAACCCATCATTTGTCTAAATATGCTTTCACTAACATCCTCAAGTCCAAATTGTCGAGTGGGAATCCCCATTCTGCCAATGTGAGGATTCTCTGACACACCAGTAACTCTTCATCATGGCTTAATGAAGTATTACGTCCCACTTGTTTGCAATGTTTTTGTATCAGGTAATCATGTAATGTGCTCTTTTTTAATTTATATTTTTCAGCTGCTTTGCGCACACTCATGTTCTTGTTATTTATGTCATCCTTAGCCTTTTCCAGGGCACTTTTGGACACTTTACTTGTGTAGGCTCTTTTCTTCTTTATAGGAGATTTCGCTGTTTTAGCCATGTTTTTCTGTTTATATAATTAGCATCACTTTACCATTAATATTATTGTCTGTCCGAAGTTTGGACTTTATTTGGCTCAAATAATTTGTCTGTCCGAAGTTAGGAATTTTTTCAGCAAAATAAAGAAGTATTCATTAAAGCAGGCATAGCAAGATTATCCATGCATATATTTTGAAACAGTTTACTTCCCAGTACTTACAGCACTTTTCTACATATAATCGTACTGTTCACTTTTTTACAATTGAAACTGTTTGTTCTGTGTGAACAAAGTTTTGCAGGGTAAGAAAATTCAGTTATTTTTTCCAATGGATTCACGAATTTTTTTCACCCACACATATTCAAGCTAGTTTAATAGGATTAATACATAATAGTCTTAGAGGATTACCTTACCTACCCACATCATTATTTTTTGCAAATATCGCACTCTCTTCCAATAAACTTGAATTATTACATTTTTTTACGAAATGTCCGAAGTTTGGACGCCGTCCGAAGTTATGGCGTTTTACGGTATGAAACATTCTGCCTACTTACAGCAAGTCCATGGCCATCTCAATGAAGAACCGCCTCCTCTCGGACTCTGACAGTAAGAAGGATTTCCTGAAGCACTTCCAGTACACTGTTCATGAAGTCTTGCACTGAACTTAGTCATTCGCACTCAGAAGTCCATTATCTTCACAGTGTGCACTCGTCTAACTCATGCTCCATTGTAACTTACTAAGTGTTGCACTCTGCACTTTAACTTTTCCCACTCTTCTAACCATTTTCTAAAGCAAAAACAAACATGTCTATTTACGTTAAATTTTGTTCCAAAATTGTATTCTCACTCACAACTGTAAATCCTTAACACAACACACTGTTTCCTTCACTGCACAACACTGTAAATTCCCATGTGGTCTAGTGGAGAAGTTCTTGCTGTTTAATCACTGTCAGAGTCCGAGAGTATCACTGGCAGGTGACCTAGGGGTGCGTCACTGGGTCATGGTGATGGCGTACCCACTGCAGACGACTCTGAAGTTAGACGCAAACTCACGTCAAGCGGTGACTCCACCATGGCTGATGTGCTGGGCTGTGGCTCGGAGCATGAGGGCCTGTCTTGGGGAGGCAACGGAGTGGAGCCAGGGCTGGGCACAGCGGGGGTCACGGGCCTGAAAAAACTGTCAATGGTTGATTGACGCAAGGACTGACGATTCTGACGACTGATGATGCGCTGCCTGAAAGCACGCACTTCCTCCACAAGTCGCAAGGGCCCCATCTCCCTGTCGCAGTCCAGGTGTTCCAGGTAGTCGAGAACGAACTCTAGGTGTTCCCGGAGTGCGCTCAGCTTGGGGATGGCTGGAGTAGTGTCATGCTGAGAGGAGTCCGCATCATCGTCGCCGTCCTCGTCGGAATCTTCAAGCTGGGTACTGACACCTGCAACTGGAGATGCGATCTCGATATCAGACAGTGTCTGACACCCAGGATCGCCCTCGTCGTCATCCAACCACTCACACACGTCGTTGCCATGCGTACGTAACCGTGCATGGAAGTCATCCACGTCAAACCCTAGGAAATCGTACTCCACATCCGTTCCGAGAAGCAGGTGAGACCAACCATTTTCTAGAGTCTTGACAGGGACTTCCTTCCATGCACTGGTCCAGTTGTAGATTGCAGACTTGATGTTGTAGCGGCGAAGGTTTTCCAAAGTCCGCTGGCCTCGTGTGTCCTGTCCCTCCCTGTGCTCGTCCTCGTCCTCGAGAACAACCATCACCTCATCCAGGAACTTCCTTCGATATAGGCGCTTTTTTGCCACAATCACTCCTTGGTCCATTGGTTGGGTGAGAGCAATCGTATTAGGTGTCAGAAACATGCACCTAATCCGCCCATTCTCAGCCACCAAGTCCTTGTCACACGGGTGGGCAGGTGCATTGTCGAGGAGAAGGAGGGCCTTTATCTGGTCGTGCGGGATTCCCAGTGTCTTCGTCTGGTAATGTATGACCTCCTTGATGAAGTGGCTGTGGAACCAGTCTTTGAATATCTGGGCTGTAAACCATGCCTTCAAAGAATGGTACCAGACGACAGGAAGGACATCCATCACCCCACGAAGACACCGAGGCTGCTTTGCACGGCCAACAATAACGGGCTTAAGCCGGTGCATACTGTAGCATTGGCACAACACAAAGCAGACAGCCGTTGCTTGGAGAGCTTGCGGCCAGGTACACGCTTCTCTGTCTCCTCAGCTAGAGTGTTCGTTGGCAAAGAGCGATAGAATAAACCAGTTTCATCAGCATTGTAGACTTGACCGAGAGTGAGGCCCTCCCTGTCAATCAAGCCCTTCACCTTGTGCCAAAACTCGTCAGCTCCATCCTCGTTAGCGTCCAAAGCTTCGCCATGTGCTTTACGGTTGGTAAGGCCATGCCGTAACTTGAACGCGAAGAGCCAACTCTCGGATGCCTTGAAGTCTGTGGTGTTGTGAAGCCTAGCGAACTTCTCAGCAGCAGCCTTTAGCTCTGTACCACATACCATCACACCAGCAGCACGTTGCTGTCGATACCAAATCAACGTGGAGCGGTCAATTTCAGCAAACTTGGGAGTTCACATCACCTTCCTCTCCACGTTGCATTTACTTCTCGACGAGAAGTCAGCCGTGTACTGCATGAGTTTGTCTCAGGATCTTTTGATATCGAACAAAGTAGATCGGGCCAGGTTGAACTCGCGGAGGATGCGGGAAGAAGATCACCCCGCATCTTCAGTACTTTTTCCAATATCTCCCGTTTCTTCTCCAGAGTCAACACCACTCTCTTCCTCTTCTCAGGTGGCGGGGCCATCATCACACACACTAGTAAGAGGCACGAGAGCAGCAGGAGTGCCTGCAGCAGGTAAGGAACCACCACAAAAGCGACCATGTGGGCAGGCATGACGACTAGCGTGCACTCGCGGCGAGAGACAGGCGGAAAGTGGGGAGGATGCAGGGGCGCTCTATCGGACGTCAGAGGAATGACGTGCCACAACAAAGCTGTCCCGCGCCGCGCGCGCGAAGTTCAAATTACGGGCGAGAAAATTTCTTTTTTTTTTTCTATTTTTTTGTGGTTTTCAGACCATTTTGGGAGTATTGGATCCTGGGACGATTATGTCCGGTTAGTGGGGATGTTCGGATATTGGGCGTTCGGATATTAGAGGGATTACTTTATATTTTTCTCAGATTTTTACAATTATTTCTTGTACAAGTAATGTGACTGTGCATCAAAGTCTTGCAAACCCCAGTAATTAGCAAAAATTACCTTCACATTCTCAGGGCCTACTTTGTCATAGCACTTCTCAGTACATTCACATGGTGAGCCAACAAGACGAGCTTTCACGTGTTTCTTGGTTTTCCGATTTATATACGCTTCACCGCTATCTCTCTCTCTCTCTCTCTCTCTCTCTCTCTCTCCTTTTTTTTTTTTTTTTTTTTTTTTTTTAAACATTTTGTTGCCAGGTTTCTGGCCTTCTTGGTCACATCCTCAGTTGAATCAGGTCTTCACCATCACTCTCCAAACTGTTGAGGTCCATTTTGATGTATAAATCCTCACAAAATCACCGAAAATTAGGTGAGTTGAAAGGTATGTCTTCCCACTTGCAACAGCAGTGCATGACTGATGCATGGGGGAATAGGTTGCGGAGTGTGATTGGCCGCCTGGGCCAGGCAAAACAAAGGGGTGTGCTATGCTTCCTCTCACTGAGTCTTGGTGCCTGCCTCTTCCGCCCCGGTGATGCCTGGACCTTGAACTTACCTTTTGGTTTTTGGGGGGCAAAAACAAACGATGCTCACCTTTGTGTACACCTGTCAGTTGGTCACTTTTCCACCTGACTAGTCAGACCACGTGGTAACGGATGGGATGATGAACCGGTAGCCGTATATAGATCAAAATGGTGGACATTGTCGCTTATGTCCTTGTGCCCTTCAACTGCTCCTGTATTGACCAACTGTGGGGACATCACACAACCTTGTCATACACCCACATTGATCATGAACCATTCACTCAGGTGCCCAGTTACCTTTACACATGCCTTACCACCCTCATAAAAACTCATGACACCTGCCAGCTTACCATCTACACCGTACACCAGGTGCAGGCTTACCAAGTACTTATCTAGTTGACAAGCACATGTTACACTCTTGGGTTAGTCATCATGAGCACAAAACTTCCTCAGTGGAGGTGCACATGGCGGCATTTTTTTCACCCACACCTGGTTGGTGGGGGCGCCCATCTTCAACTCACTCAGTGCAGTGGTACTCTATTTCAGGTACTGATAACTCTACACTGAGTGACCAGCCAATGATTTCCTGTAAACCAAGACATCATTTAATACTCTGGGTGGTAACCTTATAACCAACAAACACGTTTTCCATATGTCAACAAGTGGGTTAGTGAGAGGATAGTGCCTCTACCCAGAAAACAACTAACTACAAATACAAACAAGAAACTTCAGATCAGGACAGACCAACAGGTGATGACCAAGGACTGGACAAAGGACATGGTACAGATTGCAACATGAAATGTAAGAGAGGTGAATGATGAGGTGAAAGAGAGATAGATTGTCCAGATGCTTGAGGGTGCAAGGGTGGACATACAGAGATTAACTTAGACTAAATGATGAGGTGAGAGTGTGAGAGAGTGGGAGTATGGATGGGGTATATATTGAGAGTGCAAAAGTGGACATATGTGGATTAACTGAGAGTAAATAGAGAGGTGAGAGTGTGAGAGATTGTGAGTATGAATGGGGTATATGCACAGGAGTAGGGGAGAATGAGAGGGTAAAAGAGAGAGTATGTATTGTTGTGTGCAAGAGATGGAAGGAGAATATAAGAGAGTATGGATCAGTTGGTTCAAGGATTGTATGGGGAAGACTGAAAGTGTGAATACAAATGTGGGCAGTTGTGTGTGTGTATGCACCAATTCAAGATCATGCAAGCAGAGTGAAAGAAGAGTTCTGGGCAAATGTGGAGGCATGCATGGAAAAATTTAAGTGGAATGAGAGAGTGTTTTTGATTGGAGATATGAATGAAAAGTAGAAAATGCAAAGGTGGATGAAGTAGTTGGTGAGTGGCGTGTGCCTGCAGAAGTGAATGTGTATGGCAGTGCTCTAGTGTACATTTGTGTGGGGAGAGAGTTGGTGATAGCAAATACCCTCCTTAGACATAAAATAATCCACAGGTATATGTGGCGAGGGATGAGAAGGGTGGGTGGTGAACTGAATGAATGAAAGGCAATGATTTTATTATATGTGTGCGGAAGACAGAATGATGAGATATGTCATGGATGCAAGAGCATATAGAGGTTCCGGGAGTGAACATTCTGACCAACACTTCGTGGTGGTAAAAGTCAAGGTTCAAGTGCAGTGGAGGAATTGAAGGAGGGAAGGACAGGAGGATGTAGTCCATACAAGGAAGGTAGAAAGGTTGCAAAGGGATGGAAGAAAAGGCAGAATATAAGAGTGAAGTGGAGGAGCAATTGCGTAAATATGATTTGGAGCAGATGAGGCAGGTTGAAGGTGTGTTCAAGATATTTACAGAGGAAATCTGTGCAGTGCATGAGGTGGTGTGTAGGGTGAAGAGAAGACAAGAGGGGTGCAAGGAACAGCATGGTGGAATGAGGAGATGAGCCAGGCTGTGGCACAAAAGAAGAAAACATATGGTTAGTGGATTGGAAGTTGAGACATGAAGGAAATTGAGAGAGAGAATAGAGAGTTATATTTAGAGAGGAAGAGAGAGGCGAAAAGATTAGGAAGAGAGAGTAAGAAGAGAGTGGATGAGGAATTTGGAAGGAATTTGAGGTATCCTTGATTAGAGCTGATTGAGTTTATCTAGCTCGGCCAAGATCAGGACATCACCCAGCTCTCCTCAGTTAGCTACTGCATTTGATTTGGTTCAGATGGAATTACAGATGACATGTACTGTAAGTGACATGATGAATGGGGCCACACAATGCAACCCACAGTTATAGAACACTGTACAACACATACCACACTAAGATGCAGACACAAAATCAGTGGTGTGGGAAACCCTTGCGATCCCTATAGGAGCCGTTGGTTACCTGCTGTTGACAGATTTGCTAGGACAGATGTGACAGAGGTTGAGCAACAGCAGAAATCAAATATCACTCAGCTCCCTCTCTCTTCTGTAAAATGAGGAAGGTGGACTGCCGAAGAAGGGCAGCTTCAGCCTGGAGTCCATCACCACAATTTCACATCCGCGTGACCCTGGAACCACAAGAGCAGCAACATTTAAGTATTTATCATTTTTCCTGCAGGTCTTATTCCCAGTCCACCATGAAAATCCACTCATCATTTAAAGTTGCCGGGTATTTTCTCCATTTTCCTTTGTTTTCAGTCCTTTCCCTCTCCCTCTCTTCCATCTTACACAGCTTCCTCTGTTTCCTCCCTTTATGTTCTCTTCCAAACTTTTTTTTTTTTTTTTTTTTTTTTTTTTTTTTTAAATAACCATTTAATCTATTCTTACAGGTTCCATTCCCAATTCAGCTGGAAAATCCACACATCATTCAGAGTCATCAGGTTTGGGTTGGGGCAGTGTGTTGTGGTCCTGATGGATTCAGCCTCAATTCATCCTTTAAAAACAGGTGTGTAAGAGACAGACGGACTGAGTTATATAGACAAACAGATGACTTACCTTCAGAGGTCTTGTCAGGTGATACTATTATTGCAGTAGTATCTTATGTTTCACATTTTGGGGGGGGGGGGAATGTCAAATTTAGTTTGTCCAAATTTTATCTGTGGTAGGTTGGGGTGTGCATCATCCATTCACTCAGTATAGGGATGCCTTATTTTCTTTACACTGAGTGACAAGCCAAATGGCTTCCCATACCCAGGAAACCATTTACTTCACAGGGTGGTAACCATATTACCAGGGTTTTTGGCTGGGTTAAGTGTCCCCCAGATTCCCTTATCTAAAATCACCTAATCATGACAGATGTTTCGGGGAACCTCAGAGGGCCCCAATACCTGCCCAGTGCCTCAGTCAAATGGGAAGATTCACATGGCCATGTGGAATGCAAGAGGCGTGAATGAGGAGAGCAAGAGGGTGGAAGTGGTGAATATGTTCAAGAGTGTGAAATATGCTGTGATGCCATTGTTTAATACAAAGATGAAAGGATGTGAAGTGGGGGAGTGGGAGGGTGTGAAATGCATGCGATCAGGCATGAATTGATGAGGAAGATGCAGGGCAGGAGTTGCTTTGTTGGTGAATAAGGTGTGGCAGAGTGGAATGAGAGATAACAAATTTGTCAGATTGAGATACTTGTATATGTATGTCAAGTTCAAAGTTTGAGAAGGTGCAAGTGGGAGTGATTGTAGCTTATGCACCTTGTGATGACAGGAGTGAGAGAGAGAAAGACAGGTTTTGGGATGAGCTGGATGAAGTAGTGGGAGAAATGCCCAGGAGCTATAAAGTGATTGTAGGCACTGGTCCTGAGGATGACATTATGAGTTGTAATGGAGTACCAGGAGAAAATGGTAATGGGAAGCAGCTGAAGGATATGTGTCAGGAAAGGAGGTTGTACATTTGTAACTCTTATTTCAAACACAAAGATCCACATACATATACATGGTATAGAGGGAACAGGGATCGTGTTGAAAAGAGCCTGATTGATTATGTGCTCGTAGAGAGGTCGATGCTTGGAATGGTTGCTGATATGAGGGTCATGAGAGGACAATGTGTAGGTCTGTAAGATGGTATGATTGTGGTATGTAAAATCAAGCTGAGAGGAGTGAAGTAGACCAGGAGAGAGAGGAGCAGTCTGAGAGAAAGACTGAAAGTTGAGAAACTGAGGACCAAAGTAGGAGAGGAGTTAGAATGAGTTAATTGGAAAGAAATGGATCTGGACAGCCTGTGGAATGCATATTGGGATTGCTTAGTTAGGAATGCTAAAGCAGTGTGCAGTGTAGCAAGAGTAACAGTAAAGAAGAGGTTAAGAGAGCAGTGAAGGAAAAGAGGAAGAAATGGCTAAGTGGTTGTAGAACAGGGGTTCAGTTGAAATAACTGAATATATTGAGAACAAGAAGCATTTTTTTTTTTTTTTTTTTTTTTTTTTTTTAATGCGAGGAAGAAGGAACCAAAGGCCATGAGCCCGCAGTAACAGTTCCCTCCAAGAGAAAAACAAAATACAATAGAGAGCCAAATTCAAAAGAGACTAGTCTATCTATCTATTGCCAGACGCCTCAATCTCGTACAGGGTGGCCACAAACAAATCGCCTCCACGTCGCCCTGTCCCCCGCCATTTCACTGCCCTGCTCCCAACTCATCCCCCCCCCCCCTCTAACATATACCTCTCCACCCCATCCCTCCATCTCATCCTTGGCCTCCCCCTCCATCTCATCCTTGGCCTCCCCCTCCATCTCCCCCCCTCCACCTCACTCACATACACTCTCCTCATTAGTCTCTCACCCTCCATCCTCTCCACATGGCCAAACCACCTCAGTGTGTTCCTCCTAATGCTTCCTATCACATCCACATCCACACCATAATGCTTCATTATATCCTCATTTGTCAGCCTGTCTCCTCCATGTGACTCTGCAGGCTCCTCTTAAATAACTCATTTCCACTGCTCTCACTCTTGACTTGTATCCGTCCAACAACATCCAAGCTTCACTTCCATACGTTAGAGTTGGTATCACAATACTGTCATGTACAGTAGAGTCTCTTTTATCCGAGATTCTTTTAACTATAATATGCCATGAACCGTAAGTTTTACTAAAACATTCTCGTTTCGATAAACTGCAAAAATCCGAAATCTATCCGAAAATTCAAACACTGCGGGCTTGTTTTGCGCCACTAGCGTTAGTTTACGGTTGCTCTGCTGGTCACTAGAGCGAGCGTTGTTTGTGCCTGTGAATTACTTAATTGTTTTGGTGAAGGTTTATTCAAGTTTATTTGAAGATTTATTAAGTTGACAGTTTCTATTACAGTTACAAAATTGCAGTTACATAAGTGGTTACAACAGTGTGTTAAGTGTTTTGGTGATGTTTAAGTGGCTTTTGGGTGGTGGTGGGCTAGATGTCGCCAGAAATGGGTGATGGGTGAGTATAGTACTGTTCCCTCGTATCCTACATAATATTATAGTATCTTTTATCCGAAAAAATCGATTAAACAAAACTTTGAAAGTCCCATGATTTTTGGATAAAAGAGATTTCACTGAAGTAACTTTTTCACTTCCTTGCTCACTTCCCTGTTTCTTATCACTGCTTTCAAGGAACCAGCAACCTTTCTTCGTTGTTGTACCCTTTCAAGCACTTCACCCTCCAAACTTCCATCCTTACTCATCACACTACCCAATCTCTTAAACTTTTTTTTTTTTTTTTATGTGAGGAAGAAGGAACCAAAGGCAACAAGCCCGCAAAACTGTTCCTTCCAAGAGAAAAACAAAATACAAGAGAGAGCCAAATTCAGGATCTGATCATTTCAAGATGCCTGGCCACACTGGTTTTGAAAGACTGGAGATCATAGGAAGCAGGAAATACAGACAGAGGGAAGCAGTTCCAAAGTTGACCTGTTGCATAAATGAAGGACTGGGAGTAACGGTTGACTCTTGCATTAGAGAGTTGGACAGAAAAGGAGTGAGAGTTTTCTGCTAGACGGGTGCTGCTCGCCCGTCGTAGAGGTGGAGGAATGCATGCGGACAGTTCAGAGGAGCAGTGACCATTGAAGTAGCGATAGAGAAGAGATAATGATGCAACAGTGCGGTGAAGAAACAGAGGTTGAAGGGAGTCAGTAAGAGGGGGAGAGTTAATGAGACGAAAAGCCTTTGACTCCACCTTATTGAGAAGAGCTGTATGTGGGGAGCCTCCCCATACATGAGAGTTGTACTCCACGAAGGGGCGCATAAAACCCCTGCATAGAGTCAACAGTGTTGCAGGGGTAAAGAAGGTACAGAGTCGGCTTAGCACACCCAATCTCTTGGAAGCAGATTTTACAAGAGATGTATAATGATCTTTCCAAGATAAGTCCCGAGTAAATGAAACCCCAAGCATGTTCAAGGATGATATAGGATTAAGCTAAATATTAGTAAACATTAGTGGATATACATGTGGAAGATTTTGTCAGGTTGATAGGTGGAGAAACTGAGTGTTTGATGCATTAAAAACAACCGGATAATTTTTACCCCAGTCAGAGATACGAGCCAAGTCAGATATTAGGTGTGCCATAGCCTCATCCCTTGTTTGTTGAAGTAACTGCTGAGATGGACGTTGCGGAAATCGAATGGAAAGGTGAAGGGTGGAGTCATCAGCATATGAGTGGATAGGGTTAGATGTACAGCTTAGAAGGTCATCAATGTATAAAAGGAAGAGAGTTGGTGATAGGACAGAGCCCTGAGGAACACCACTGTTAATAGATCTAGGAGAAGAACGATGGCTGTCTACAACCATGGTTATAGAACGACCAGAAAGGAAACTAGAGATGAAGGCACAGATAGAAGGATAGAAACCGTAAGAGGCCAGTTGTGAAATTAAAGATTTATGCCAGACTCGATCGAAAGCCTTTGAGATGTCAAGTGCAATGGCAAAGCTTTTGCCAATGTCCCGAAAGGAGGATGGCCAGGAGTCTGAAAGGTAGGTGAGAAGATCGCCTGTGGAGCATCCCTGATGGAACCCATACTGATGATCAGAAAGAAGGTTGTGATAGGAAAGATGCTTTTAAATTTTTCTATTAAGAATAAACTTGAAAATTTTGAGATACAGGATGTTAAAGCAATTGGACGATAGTTAGAGGGTTGGGAATGGTCACCCTTCTTTGGGACTGGCTGAATGAGAGCAAACTTCCAGCAAGAAGGAAAGGTACAAGTTGATAGACAAAGGCGAATGAGTTTGCCTAGGCAGGGTGTAAGCACAGAAGCACAGTTTCTGAGAACAACAGGAGGGACTCCATCAGGCCCATATGCCTTATTAGTATTGAGACCTGTGATGGCAGAAAATACATCAGCTGAAGAAATCTTAATGTCAGCCATGAGGAAGTCAGAGGGGAAAAGTGATGGAGGAATAGCACCGCAATCAGCTAAGGTGGAATTGGAGGAGAAAGTCTGAGCGAAGAGATCTGCTTTATCAGTAGAAGAAATAGCTACAAAGCCATCCAACCTCACTGTACATTCACTGACTTCACCTCTCAAAGACCATCACTTTACTCTTCCCTGCATTCACCTTTAGATTCCGTTTCTTACACCCTCTCCCAAACTCATCCACCAAGCCTTGCAGCTCCCCTTTGTCTTCACTCAACAACACAGTATCATCTGCAAACAGCAGTACAGGGAGTTTCCAAATACTACCCTCTCTCACCAGGGCCACTCCAACATCCACTGCCCTAACTTGTACCTCTTTTCATACCCCATCCATGTACAGATTGAACAACCATGGAGACATGATACATCCCTGTTTCAACTCAACCTTCAAAGAGAAAAATTCACTCAGTTCACCATCCACACGCACTGCAGCCTTAGCACCATCATATATACTCTTCACAACATTCAACAACTTCCCATCTACTCCATATATTCTTAATACTTTCCACAATCCTTGTCTATCCACCCTGTCATATGCTTTCTCCAAATTCACGAAGGCAACATACAACTTCTTTCCCTTCTCTAGAAACTTTTCCACTAAAGATCTAAGAATGAATATCTGATGTACACAGCCTCTCCCTTTCCTAAAGCCTCCCTGTTCTTCTCCAACTAATTCCTCTGTTGTTTCCCAAACTCTGTCAGTAAGTATCCTACCATACACTTTTCCTATTACACTAAGAAGACAAATGCCCCTATGTTTACTACACACTTCTTTTTACCCTTTTCCTTTGTACAAAGGAATAATTATACCTGACTTCCAATCCTCTGGGACTCTGCCTTCCTCCCAGGCCAATCTGCACATCTTCCACATCCATTCTACTATTATCTCTCCCCCATGCTTCAGCATTTCACCACACACTCCATCAATTCCTGGGGCTTTCCCCAATTTGACTTTCTTCATTGCTTCCACAACTTCTATGCTTGTGATTTCTTCCTGTCTTCTCACCTCCCTCCTTCTCCAAGCCATTCCCCAGCCACTTGTACTCACTTTCCTTCCATCCTCTATGTTCAACAATGCCTAGTGAAATGGAAAAAGGAGGAGGTAAATGATAAACTAGGAAGAGAAATTAATGCAAACTACTCTGGAAAAAGGAAGTTATTTTGGAAAGAGGTGTGGAAATGTAGAAGTGACAGTGGAAAGAAATGTGAAAGTGTGAAGGATGTAAGTGGTGGATTATGAACCCACTGGGATAAAGTGAGGACCAGGTGGAAAGAGCCTGATGAATGGGAATTGAGAGAGTGCAGCTGCTGTAAACATGATTGCTTTTGGGGGTGTGCAGAGAAGGAATGCAGTACACGGAAATGTGACACTCGCACAGGTGAAGAATGTCTTGAAGTGGCAGGAGAATGGGAAAGCAGCTGGGGTTGATGATGTGGATGTAGAGATGATTAAGTGTAGTGGAGAGAGCAGAATGAAGTGCTTGTTGGAGATATGTAAGAAGGCATGGATGAGTGAAATTTTGCCAGCAGAGTGGAAGAAGGCTATGATTGTACATC
The DNA here is from genome assembly GCF_032717465.1 of Coenobita brevimanus. Lineage (NCBI taxonomy): Eukaryota > Metazoa > Arthropoda > Malacostraca > Decapoda > Coenobitidae > Coenobita > Coenobita brevimanus. The sequence continues at coordinate 8,041,863 of NC_137035.1, forward strand.
AGCACAAAAATATAGGTGAGCGAAGTAAGTGGAAGAATTATCGTGGCATAAGTATATTGATTGTGGTAGGGAAGTTATATGGAATAATTATTATAGAGAAAGTAAGTGAGATATCACAAGTCCTAGCAAGTGATGAACAGGGTGGCTTTAGATGTGGCAGAGGGTGTTCGGATCAAATATTCGCAGTGAGACAGGTAGTGGAGAAGGCTTGTGGGAAGGACGACATGTTGTTTATGGCATTTATGGATCTGGAAAAGGCATAGGACAAAATATATAGAGAAGGATTGTGCAAGGTTTTGCACATGTACAATGTAGATGGTAAGCTGCTAGGTGTTGTCAAGAGTTTTTATGATGGTGGTGAGGCATGTGTAAGGGTAAATGGGTATCTAATAGAGATGTACCGATACCAAAATTTTGACTGATACCGATACTACTACTACCAATACCGATAACAGTGAGGAAGGGTAGTGTGTGCCGTCTGAGGGCTGTGGCAGGGACCTGAGCCGCTGATGCGAGACTACCAACCTGTCTCGTTCGTGTCTGTGGTGGTAGATGTGGCTCATTACCAAAGAATGTACTGTATTACCACACACCATGTACTCAAAATAATATGCTACTAAATAATTAGATATTACCAATCATTTATTTTTCATCGCTGTGAAACATCCAAATTCTGTTTAACAAAATAACTTCCAGTGAGTGATTTGCTATGCACTAAATTCCTTTTAAGTATCGGTAGTATCAGCAGAAAATCAGCCGATACTGATTCCAATACTGATACTCTAAAAGGGGGCCAAATCCACCGATACCGATACATCGGTATATCCCTAGTATCTAAGTAAATGGTTCACGATCAGTGTGACCATGCGACAGGGTTGTGTGATGTCTCCATGGTTGTTCAATATATATGTGGTTGGGGTGATGAGAGAAGTAAAAATATGAGTAATGGAGAGATGGGTGGCATTGGTAATGGATGGTGACGGATGGAATATCTCAAATTTGTTGTATGCTGATGATGCAGTACTTCTTGCAAATACCAGACAAGAGCTTGGTAGACTAGTGCAGAGTTTTGCTGATACCTGTGAGTGCCATTCCTTGATAGTAAATGTAGAAAAGAGTAAAATGATGGTACTTGATAGAGAAGGTGACTTCCAGTCTGATGTTACAATGAATGGAGACTGGAATTGGTGAGACAGTTCAAATACCTGGGCTCAGCGATAGATAAGAGAGGAAAATGTGCAAAAGAAGTAGAAAGTAGAGTGACACAAGGAAGGAAGGTAGCTGGTGCTATGAAGGCCTTGATGATAAACAGAGGCTTGAGTGTTGCAGCTTCACGAGGCTTACATGAAGGAGTGTTAGTGCCAACATTAGCATATGGTGTGGCATGAAAATGGAAAGTCATGAGTGAGAGCAGTGGAGATGGGACTGCTGAGGAATGTATGTGGAGTACAGAAAGTGAATAGGATATGAAATAATTGTGATTCGTAAAAGATGTGGAGTGAGGAAATCTGTGGACACCAGAATCGAAAAGAGTGTACTGAAATGGTATGGTCATATGGAGAGAATGGATAACAGTAGAGTGGTGAAAAAGGTATATCTGAGCGAAGTTGAAGGAGTGTTAGTGCCAACACTCTATTTGGAGCATGGAGGCGAGGTAGGCCAAGGAGAAGGTGGAGAGATGTGGTGGATGAGTGTGTGAGGAAGAGAGGTTTGGAAGTCGGTGAGGCTAAGGAACTGACAAGAGATCGAGCTGGCTGGATGAATGTTGTGAGGAGAAGTGCTTGATCAGGGATTTGGTACCCCTTTTTAACATGACAGTCTTCGAATTGATGTTTATGTGAAGCTACAGAATGTGGTGAAAGCTTTTGACATATCAGATGGAGCCAGGATTCCGGGGACTTGAATGATGAATGAGTGGAAGCATGGCCCATTGGCAAGGGCAGACTTATGCTGTCTGGACGTTGCTATTCCTCACCCTGCCCTGGGGTGGGAAAGGAGGTCCGGATGATGATCATTTTCATGATAACTTCTTAACCCCTTAACCACGGAGCGTCACTTTTGTGACGCTTGGGAGCAAGAGATCATACCGCGGGGCATCACTTTTGTGATTCTGTGTTATTTTGAATTCACCCGGGCTTTCAAGTGGTGGCTTGTATCATCTATCAGTACTGCCAATGTCTCCTAATCTCATCGGTACTCCCATCCATTGTTGACAATTTAGCCATTTCTTCCCGTTCCTGACTCCCCTCCCTACCCCCCATCCATTACCCTATCCTCTCGCCTGCCCGGCCGTGCTACGCTAAGTAAATCTTCCCTGGAATTTTTCACTGATTTCATCCATTGAAATAAGCCCTATGTCCTATTCTTATACCAAATAATATATACAAGAAAGAAATAAGGTAAGTGAGAGTGCCATACACCTAGAATTGGTTAATTATCACCTGACAACACCTCACGTGCACTCGTTCGCTAATTTTCGCTGTTTATTTCCCCTTGAAATATGCTGTATCATCTATTTTCGTAATAAAAATATATATAAGAAAGGAAGGGAGAAGCCTAAGTGATATTTACATTCACCTGGAACTACCTAATTTATAATGTATTGTCTAGATTTCCTGCCAATCATTTCACTGCTATATATTAGCGCTTGTCAAGAGGCTGACGTTGGCAGTAATGCATTTCCCTAGGTAGGCCATCCCGGCCCACTCCTATCAGTTCACTGTCATCTTCCAATGTGAAGGTACGTCTGTTTGCTCCTGCATACTTCAGCCACTTTTCGCCCCCATGGAAAGGGCCCTCTGACCTTTACCCCCTACTAAACCTCGTGTGGAAAGAGGTAAAGGGCTGACAATTGATAAAAGAGTGACTACGATCTTTCTATTGAGTAAAACAGTGCAAGTGGAATTGTAAATAATGTGTAAATAATGTGTAAACATCAAGTGAAAGTAATGAATGTAAATATACTTGAACAGTGGAAAATAGTTTTATAAGTTACTTCAAGTGACAGTGCATAACACAGTGTAAATAAAATAGAAATGTAAATAACGTAAATAAAATAGAGAACGTAAATAGAAATATAAATGAGTAGCATTATAAGAATACGAGTATATACCCTAGGAGTAATGAAAGTGAAAGTTTCACTCTAGCATGTATGAATACTATGAGTTATGAGAGTGAAGGTGAAAGTGACATTCACTCTCAATGCTAGTACTGTATACAGGACGAGAAAGTGAATGCTACGTATTTTACTGAAAGAAATTGAATGCCTACAGTGACAATAAACTACTATTACTGAAGGAAACTTATGGATAAAGACTGTAGATATATATAAGTGTTATATAGTAACAGAAATATAAACTGTGATTGTTTTTATGAATAATAGACAACACTAGCAGGAACGATCAGAAGTGGGATGGTCATACGCCCTCGTAATTTTCATTGCTTTCACAGTGGTTTTTTGGGGGAGTATGGAGAATCATAGATTAGTGTTTCTAGTGATAATATCAGGCTGTGGTAATCATATTACGAGTTGTCGGGAAGTGTAAAGTGGAGACTTCGTTACCCAACTTCAGAGGTCTCCACAAGTCCTACGGTACTCGACAAAGGCTCAACAAACACCCAGGGAGAAAGCTGAAGGTATGTGCCATAAGTATATGTGATTTTAATATTCTAGGACTAATAACTGATTTTTGGCAAATATTTTTAGAGAGTCTGTCGGAGCACCAATATGCCCGCGGGAGCCGCAAGTCAAAGCAAAACAAGCCCGCGGTGTAAGCGTTAAGGAGCAAATCAATTTATGTTTCAGTGGTCCCCCAACTTTTGACTAAATTTTGCATTATTTTTCACACTTGAGGCACTGTTGTCAATGTTAATTCTTTATAACAGTGATTCATGAAGAGTAAAATATATATATATATATATATATATATATATATATATATATATATATATATAAATATATATTATATATATATAAATATATATTATATATATATAAATATATATTATATATATATAAATATATATTTAAATATATATATATATATATATATATATATATATATATATATATATAAATATATATATAAATATATATATATATATATATATATATATAAATCACTGCATAATAGTATTGAGATCCCTACCCTGACGTATGGAAGCGAGGCGTGGACCTTGCAAGAGGGGAACAAGTCAAGAGTGAGAGCAGTGGAAATGAGTTACTTGAGAGGAGCATGTGGAGTGACGTGGAGGGACAGGTTGACGAGTGAAGAAGTGAAGGAACGTTGTGGGGTGGATGTGGATGTGGTTAAGAAGATTAGGAGAAATACACTGAGGTGGTTTGGACATGTGAAGAGAATGGAGAATGAAAGACTGACTAAGAGGGTGTATGTAGGTGAGGTGAAGGGAGGGAGAGGGAGGGGTAGACCGAGGATGAGGTGGAGGGATGGAGTTGAGAGGTATATGAGGGAGTGGGGGGTGAGTTGGGGGGAGGATAGTCAAATGGTGGATGACAGAGCGACTTGGAGGCGTTTTGTCTGCAACCACCCTTTGCGGGATTAGGGCGTCGGGCTATAGATAGATATATATATATATATATATATATATACAGTAATCCCGTATTTTTTGCGGATTTTTTGTCTACGGTTTTGCCCTCTCGCGAATTTTCTTGCGGATTTTTTGTCTACGGTTTTGCCCTCTCGCGAATTTTCTTAGCATTAATAAATTCAACTAAAATATCCTTGAATATAGAGAAAACAAAAAATTTGAAATTCCCGCAGCTTCCAATTGTAGCGCAGTAAACTCACGCCACCCTCTGTCCCTTTCCCGTGGCCCCTCTGCCAGTGTTACCATATGTAGCATAATTTTATTCTTTTAGCATAATTTTGATCAAATTTTCGAGTCTGGAATATTTTTTAGCATATTAGAAGTTTTAGCATCATTCTAGCATAATTTAGAATGGAATGGAATATTTTTGGAATAATTTTATAAAAGCTACAAATCAGAGAGAGAGAGAGAGACGAATAAGGTAAGAAGATGTTTGAATAGTTGGTTACTTTCAGTTTGGGCTTGGTTGGGTTGGATTAGGTTAGGTTAGGTTAGGTTAGGTTTTAGGTTAGGTTCGGTTAGGTTAGTTTAGGTTTTAGGTTAGGTTAGGTTCGGTTTGGTTCGGTTAGGTTAGGTTAGGATAAGTTTGAGCTTTGTATTTTACCTATGAAACCTAGGTTTTTCCGATAGAATTTGGTATGATTCATTTGATATTCAGCTTCATTTCAGTCGGAAATGACCATTTTCTGTGTTTCCCCCCCTCTCTATAACCCCCGATTCCCCAAAGATCCCCCATTATTGCAGGGGGATGGGGGGAGTCATATCTCAAAATCTGGTTATTTCCGACGGAAATGATGCTCAAAATCGAATGAATCACATCAAAATCCATCAGAAAAACGTAAGTTTCGTGGGAAAAAGCAGTATGGGCAGAAAACCGATATTTATCCTCTTACTGTATGTAGGTTCATTTTAATATTTTCATAGTAAACAATACATAATTAATATGTAGCACGAATATGTAGAGAATTTTATCATTTAGCTTCAAGTTAGCATAATTCATTTTTTACTTGGAACAAATTTGCTCAATCTAGCATAATTTTTTCGTTGCCCTAGCATAATTTCGTTGTTTGGATATGGCAACACTGCTCTCTGCCCCGCATTCCTCAGTCCACGCCTGACTGCCTTACATGTCTGGTGTACTTGTAACCGCACTATGATACGAGCCTCTTGCCTCCCACTTGCTTTCCACATGGCCCCAGGACGTAAGCCAGCCTCACCAAAGGCTAATAATACAATTACGTAGTAAGAACTCCAAAGTGACAAAACGATCAAGAAAAGTTATGACCTTAGCAGAGAAAATTGTGTTACTGGACAAGCTAAGAAACGACCGTGCAAGTGTTTGCTATCACCAGTTGATGCATCTTTTTATTTTGTACTGTTTTGTGAATAAATGTGTAGATAACTGTGTATTACAGTATGGTGTTTACGTTTTTCCTTCATAATGGAGTATGTGCTTTCAATCTTGTAAGAAGGTATTTCGGGATGAGTATGGAGGTTTCGGGACTATTCGCAGTCACAACAAAAGACAATTCGCCTTCATTAATGAAGATAGCTATGGGTAACACTAGAATATAATTCAAAGGCGACTACAGCGAGGAAGAAACAAGTTAATTATTGACTAAAGGTGCAACTAATAAATAATATCCAGAACCTACGCTACTAAACATAGACTTTGCTGGATCCCCCTGAAATATAGTTATTAAAGTATTGATTAATTAATAATAAGTATATTTATAAAAGTATTGATTAGTATATTTATAGAATGGAAGGGAATCGTCCAGGGTGCGAATTGTTCTGAAGGGGAATCGTCCATGTTTTGACGGGGAATTGTCTGACGGCGCATTGTCTCGCAATCAGTATGGACATGGACTGTGTGATGGGCAGCATGGTGGACACATGTGCAAGATTCAATTGTTAATAGAGTATTCGCGAAATTGATTTTTCGTGGGGGTTACAAGAACGTAACTACCGCGAAATATGCAGGATTACTGTATATATATATGTACAGTAAAAGTCCTATTATTCGGCAGCTGATTATTCGGTGGATCCGACATTTCGGCAGTTTTGAGAAATAGTCCCATTTACGAAAATCTTTGATTGTTTGGCAGATGTCCGGAATCATCTCGGCAGTCCAGGAAGTGTTATCTGTGACTTGTAGGCCTAATGTTTCATTACACTTCTGTATGTTCACTAATTTCTATATTTTTTCAGATTCAGGTATAGTACTGTATTGATTACAATATTGAAAAGGCCTTTGACAGAGTCCCTAGAGAGGTGGTGAAGTGGGCAGTGAGAAAGCTTGGCTTGGAGGAGTGGCTGGTTAGGGTGGTTATGGCTATGTATGTGGGTGCTCACACCCAGGTAAGAGTGAATGGAGATTTGAGTGATGAGTTTTCCGTGAATGTTGGTGTGCATCAGGTGTCAGTCTTGAGTTCCATGTTGTTTATCATGGTACTTGAAGCCCTTTCACGTGACTTTAGAAACGGACTCCCGTGGGAGTTGTTGTATGCTGATGATTTGGTGTTGATTGCAGAGAATGAAAGGGAGGCGGAGGAAAGGTTTAGGAAGTGGAGTGATGGTATGGGGCAAAAGGGTTTAAGGGTAAATGCAGATAAAACAAAAGTGATGATATCTAGGGTTGGTGGCGGTACTGTCAAAGACGGGGGAGAGTGGCCATGTGGAATTTGCCACAAGGGCGTGGGAAGTAATTCCATCTTGTGCGGTGTGTGTGATAAATGGGTGCATAAGAGATGTAGTGGTATCAGAGGTAGACTGTGAGATAATGCTGATCTTATGTGTACGGTGTGTTGGGGTGAGCAGGTGGAGATTGTCAGACGTGAAAGGATTGAACTTGCTGGTGAAGCTCTTGAGTGTGTGGAAGAGTTTTGTTATTTGAGAGACATGTTGTGTGCTGGAGGTGGGGCTGGAGCTAGCTCTGTGGCTAGGGTGAGAAGTGGTTGGAAGAAGTTCAGGGAGCTCTTGCCTCTCCTGACATTGAGAGGACTCTCCGTACGTGCTAAGGGGTCTTTGTATACAGCATGTGTTAGGAGTGTAATGCTGTATGGTAGTGAGACCTGGGCAGTGAAGGAGGAAGATATTTGCCAGCTCAGATGTACAGAAGTGACAATGATTAGGTGGATGTGCAGTGCGTCCCTGCATCCAAGGCCTGGAGGGGCTGGGTTTACAATGGAGGAGTTGAGAGGTAGGATGGGACTGGAGTGTATTGGTGTTGTGATGAGGAGGGGTAGATTGAGATGGTTTGGACATGTGGAGAGGATGGCGGATGATGATTGGGTGAGGAAGGTGAGAAGTGTTAATATTGGGGGTGGGGTTATGAGGGGTAGACCGAGAAAGACATGGGATGAGGTCATTAAGTGTGACCTCAGGGTTAAGGGACTGAACAGGGAGGCTGCAATGGATTGTGCAGCTTGGAGAGCCGCCATTAAGTGACCAAGGCCGACACATACAAGCATGTTGGAGGCTTTAAAAACGAAAACGAACGAATTGCACAGTATCATACAGTACAGTAACCACCCCCACCAAATTAGCGAGGGTTACGTTCCAAGCCCCCTCGCTAAATCTTGAAATTCTTTCCCTCTTGTCGCCTTCCTGAAAATGATATTTACCAGTAATTGTGTAGCCCATGAACCACTGATACTGTAATGCATTACGCATAAATAAATGCTGCTTGTTAAATCAATTTCCCTCTTGTTTTTAGCTGTACAGCTGTGACAGCTCTAGTATTTTTATTCCTCAGCATAATGGTGGAAGGGACTGTCTGTTTAACTAAACCTAACCTAACCGAGTTTAACTGTACCTAATAATTTAACCAAACCTAACCTAACGTAAAGTCAGAAAAATGCTTAAAAATAAAGTGGAGGAATATGAATTGCTAAGGTCTGATGAAAGTCAAACGTACATTTAGCACTCATTCTTTTGTTCTTTTATGTGTTTAATGTGAAAGAGAGAATATTGATGCAAACAGTAATATATCCCATTAACCCTTTAATAACCTCTGGCACTGAACAACCCATTACAGTTCCGATGTTAGTGATGTCAAGTTAGTGTGAGCTATTAAGAAAACTGAACAATTTTGGGGAGGGAACGAAGGTCACTGGTATGTTTACACGACTCTACACTACGAGTCAGTTATCTCAGATGTTTTCGTCCATTTGGTAAATGCACCGTAACTTTATAAATTTTTCCGTGACTCATAGCGAATCATAGCATGGGTTTAGGAAGCTAAATAACACATTGCTAAGTTAGCCAGACGATTATCTTCACATCTCTAAGAAAAATAAATTGATTTCAGAAGAATGGAAGAAACTTACTCTACTTACTCAGAGAGGGATTAAATTTCTTCCATTTTCTTAAAGATGTGAAAATAATCGTCAGGCGCACCTAACAATGTGTTATTTGGCTTCCTAAACCCATGGTATGATTCGCTATGATTCACGGGAGAAATTACAAAGTTACGGTGCATTAACCAAATGGGCAAGAACATCTGAGATTAACCGACCCCCTGACTGCTTGGAATCGTAGCGTAGAGTCGTGTAAACATACCAGTAACCTTTGTTCCATTCCCATAATTGTTCACAGTTTTTTCATAGCCCACTAACTCGACATCACTGACATCGGTACTGTAAAGGGTTGTTCAGTGCCGGAGGTTATTAAGAAGTTAATGGAATACATTACTGTTTCCATCAATACTCTCCCTTTCACATGTAAACAAAAATACAAACAAAAGAATGAGTGCTAAATGTACGTTTAACTTTCATCAGAAAGACCTTACCAATTCATATTCCTTCACTTTATTTTATGCAATTTCTGACTATTTTATATTGTGTTTGGAGAAAGCACTGTATACAGTACTCACTCCAAACATATTTGTCATAATATAAGTAGTGATGAGTTCACCAATACAAGTGATGTACTGAGCTGGTAGGTAATATTCCCTATCATTTCGGCCATCCAGGAAGTGTTATCTGACTTGTAGGCCTACTGTGTCATTACACTTGTATATGTTCACTAATTTATATATATATATATTTCAGATTCAGGTATAGTACTGTATTGATTGCAGTATTGTACAGTATACATTACTCTCTCCAAACACAGTTGTAATACCATAAGTGGTGATGACAGTGTTCACCAATATATTTAAGGTACTGAGTGGGTAGGTTTTTGATTATTCGGCAAATCCAATTTCTCGGCATCCCGGTCCCATAGATGCCGTATAATGGGACTTTTACTGTATATATATATATATATATAAAGTTAGACACACCTTTGATGAGGAGAAATGGACTTGACGTTATCATGCCTAATGGAACCAAGCATCCTAAGTAATACCATGCATGTTGTGAAAGCCAGTTGGTTTGATTTAAATATTCTTTTAAAATAAGACATGAGAACATCATTGAAACTTCCATAAGCCACCTAAATTCACTAGTGTCTGCACTTTTCTTTTTTCACAAAGGGATAAAAAAAAATATTAATTCAGTGTTTACAATTGGTGAAATGACAATACAATATGAGTGGATTTTTTCATGACTGAGTTTGGCTTATTGACTTTTGCTCATCATATGTGTGTAAAAATATGTAAGGACTTATGTAGGCGATTAAAGTATAGTAGTTATAAAAGTAGAAAAATGAAGATGTTGAATAATGAAGTCAGTTTACTAATAGACAGATATTGCCAGATTCGTACATTACCTTCAGTGCTACTAATATTCCCATCTCCAAAAGTATTGAAATTCTTGGTGTCTCACTTAACAGTGCCCTCAGCTGGACCTCTCATGCCAGATCACTTGCTAAAACCGCCTCAAAGAAACTTGGATTATTGTACAGAGTCCGTAACTTCTTTGCCGATGAGCAGTTAGCTATAATTTATAAGAGTCATGTACGCTCTCAGCTTGAATATTGCTCACCCTTGTGGAATGGTTGTGGAGAGGTTGCATTAAGACAACTAGACAAAATTCAGAATAAAGCTGTTAGAATCATTAACAACCCTGCCATTACATATAAACTACCTCCCCTGCAAGTAAGAAGGAATGTTGCCTCCCTTGCATTATTTTACAGATATTTTTTTGGCAAATGCTCAGACGAAGTTGCGTCCATGGTGCCACCTCTCCATGCCTTCCCTCGTGCTACACGGGCATCTGGTAGCGCTCATGACTGGAATGTCACTCAACCATATTGCAGAACTTCTGCCTATCAGAATTCTTTCATTCCCCGAACTGCATCTCTCTGGAACTCGCTTCCCCAGAGTTGTTTTCCTCCAAATTTCAACCTACAACTGTTCAAGTCTAACTGTTACAGATATTTTATGAACAGAGGACACCAGTAATCTGGTGTATGGATTATTTTTTTTCTCCATTTGTTTTTCCTTCCTCCGTTCTGTTAAAAAAAAAAAAAAAAAAAAGCTCAGTATTGTGAGCCTAATTTGTTGGTTGATTTGAACTTACCAACACACCATTACCAGTCCAGTCATGTGGAAAGGAACTCACAGGAATGATGAATATACTCATGCATTCATTCATTCATCATCTAATCCAGTGTTGCCCGATGAGGAGTGTAGGAGTCCTGGGCTAGGGAAGTTGGTCCTGACATTCAAGATTAGAGTGACCAGCCTCAATCATCCCTGAGTGGCATTTCGTGACCAATAAACCCCAACCAGCCTATGGATATAAACCTGTACTGGCTCAATCCAATTGGAGCACCTTAATTACTCACTAAACCACCAGGTGCCATAATTTGGTTATATGGTTACCACCCAGCTTAGTAAATGGTTTCCTGGTGTACAGGAAACCATTTTGCTTGTCTTTCAGTGTAGAGTCACTGTAGATAGAAGGAAGAGGAAATAATAAAAGAAAGATAGACAGAAAAGGAAGTAAGGAAGAGGGGAAAGGGCAGGCTCCCAACAGCAGCACTGCATCGAGTGAGTGGATGGTGAGCACCCCCACCTACCACTAAACTTAGAAGATTAATGTAGATAAACAGTTTAGTTATTGTAGGAGGTGAGGGCTTCCACCTTCCATTCACTTGATTTAGTACTGCCTTCAGATGACTCAACATTGAATGACAAGGCTGGTGGTTTCTTTTGGCTGAACACTTAAACCTGCAAACTTTAGGTAGGAGATAGATGTCTTTATGTGGTAGCACAATGTAACCAAGCAGCTTTCAGGCTATACAAGCATCCCTCAACTTCTCTCTCCATCCCCTAAAAGGAAGATGGTGGACTGTGGGAAAAGGGCAGCATAAGTTTCAGGGTTGGATTTTTTTTTTTTTTTTTTTTTTAACCCAACCCACTGTTTTTTTTTTTTTTAAGCTGGGGTGGGGGGAGGCCTTTATTGGGTTTTAATTAACTTGATTAACTTTTTGTTGACAAATTGGAGAAAAAGAAATCGGACTAAGTGTGTATTGACGTTTTGCCTCACGGCTTCCTCAGAATACAATTGTATTCTGAGAAGCTGTGAGGCGAAACGTCAACACACTTAGTCCCACATCAGTGTTTCTTTTTTATTTAGCTTATTGGGGTTTTATTGTTATTCCTCATATTGATATGGAAATTAGTTAAAATAAGCAATTACCAGGTAATTTATCCATCCATCCATCATCCAATCCTACATTGCCCCATGAGGAGCATATGAGCCCAGGGCTAGGCAGTTGGTCCCGACATTTAAGATGAGAGTGACCAGCCTCACTCATCCCTGAGTGGCATTACATGAGCAGTCAACCCCAACCACCCCTTGGTTATAAACCTTCACTGGCTTAATCTGATTGGAGAGCATAATTACTCACTAAACCACCAGGCACCAAAATTTGGTTATGTGGTTACCACCCAGCGTAGTAAATGGTTTCTAGGTGTACGGGAAACCATTTGGCTTGTCACTCAGTGTAGAGTCACCCACAGGCAGAATGAAGAGGAAAGAATGAAGGAAGGAAAGAGAGGGAGTGTAAAGTCACCTGTAGGCAGAAGGACAAGGAAAGAATGAAGGAAAGAAAGACAGAAGAGGACGGAAGGAAAGAAGGATGGAGGAGAGGAAAGGACAGACACCCAACAGCAGCACTACATCGAGTGAGTGGATGGTGAGCGCCCCCACCTACCACAACAAGGTAATTTATAACTACTAAATAAAAGGTTTGGAGTGTTATCTGGAGAACAGATACTTGTTTTAGACATATTGATACAGGTTGGTTCAGTTGGACCAAGCCTTTGATAACTTGCACTGCACATGTTAATACAGGAAATGGACAGATGAGGCTTGACTACTGCCGACTCAGTACCCAATATTCAGTGTCTCAGTCTCAGTTTTGCATGGTAGTGACAGGACCCTAGCAACAAAATGCCTAATGGTTGTGGGAGAAAAATGGCAACCGAGTGGAATGAAGTTGATGTTTTAGAAAGTAATAAACAAAAAGCAGCCTGCAAATACTGCAACCAAATAATAAGTGCTAAAATAGAAAGAGTGAGAACCCACATCCAAAAGTGTCCCGAGAAGAAAATTCATTATAGGGAAAAAGCAAGTAACCAAGGTATTTAGGAATAATAACTGCAATACTGTATCTGGAGGAACATTAGTGTGATTTTAGGAAAATTTCTATATTGTCAGCATGTATGACTATGATTGCAGAGAGAGGGGGAGTATTTATGTTCCCAGGGACCTATGTTCCCCAATTTTACATCCTAATTACCCTAACTTATTCTAATAATGTAACCTAACCTAACCTAACTTAATCTAACCTTAGGAACATAGGACTACATTTTATGCAAAAATTAACAGTGTAAGAAATAAAAGAAATTCTTAAGACTTTTTTGTGGGGTGGGGGGGAGTGTTTTTTGGGGGGTGAAGGTGGATGGAATAGTTGGTGAGTGGGGTGTGCCTGCAGAGATAGATGAGAATGGTAGTGCATTAGTGGACATTTGTGCCAGGAGGGGATTGGTGATAGCCAGTACCCTCTTCAGGCACAAAATGGTCCACAGGTATACATGGTGAGTGATGAGAAGGGTGGATGGTGAACTGAATGAAAGGAAGGCAATGATTGATCATGTGTGTGTGGATGAAAGGATGCAAAGATGTGAAATGGAGGCAAGAGCTTATAGAGGTTGGGGGAATGGACTTTCTGACCACTACTTGGTGATGGCCAGAATCAAGATTCAAGTAAGATGGAGAAATAGAAGAAGGGAAGGACAGGAGGAGGGAGTAGTTGCAAGGAGAGTCAAAAGGTTACAAGAGGATGAGAAAAAGGCAGAATATAAGAGAGTAGTGGAGGAACGATTGGGTAAATATGAACTGGAGCAGATGGGGGTCGTGGAAGATGTGTGCAAGATATTCACAGAAGAAATATGTGCAGCATGTGATGTGGTGTGTGAGGTGAAGAGAAGACGGAAGGGGGTGCAAGGAAGAGCATGGTAGAATGAAGAGGTGAAACAGGCTGTGGCACAAAAGAAGAAAGCATACAATGAATGGATGAGAAATAACGGCGTAGAAGTTGAGAGGCGGAAGAGAGTTATATGTAGAAAGGAAGAGATAGGTGAAAATATTAGTAAGAGAGAGTGAGAAGAGAGTGGATGAGGAATTTAGAAGGAATTTGAGTGTAATGTGGAGGGACTGTAAGAAAATGTTCTGGAAAGAGGTGAAGAGAATAAGACAGGATGGCAATGAAGTTAGTAGGGGAGTGAAAAATAAAAATGGTAAATTACTAGTGGAGAATGGAGAAGTGTGCAGATGAAGAGAACACTTTAAGGAATTGTTGAACATAAGGAATGGAAGTAATGTGAGTATAAGTGGCTGGGGAATGGCTGGGAGAAGGAGGGAGGTGAGAAGATAGGAAGAAATCAGTAGGATAGAAGTTGTGGAAGCAATGAAGAAAGTCAAATTGGGGGAAGCCCCAAGAATTGATAGAGTGTGTGGTGAAATGCTGAAGCATGGGGGAGAGGTAGTAGTAGAATGGATATGGAAGATGTGCAGATTGGCCTAGGAGGAAGGTAGAGTCCTGGAGGATTGGAAGTCAGGTATAATTATTCCCTTGTACAAAGGAAAAGGGGAAAGAGAAGCGTGTGGTAATCATAGGGGCATTTGTCTTCGTAGTGTAATAGGAAAAGTGTATGGTAGGATACTTACCGACAGAGTAAGGGAAAGAAAAGAAGAATTAGTTGGAGAAGAACAGGGAGGCTTTAGGAAGGGAAGAGGTTGTGTAGATCAGATATTCATTCTTAGATCTTTAGTGGAAAAGTTTCTAGAGAAGATAAAGAAGTTGTTTGTTGCCTCCATGGATTTGGAGAAAGCATATGACAGGGTGGATAGACAAGGATTGTGGAAAATATTAAGAAAATATGGAGTAGATGGAAAGTTGTTGAGTGCTGCGAAGAGTATGTATGATGGTGCTACGGCTGCAGTGCGTGTGAATGGTGAACTGAGTGAATTTTTCTCTTTGAAGGTTGGGTTGAAACAGGGATGTGTCATGTCTCCATGGTTGTTCAGTCTGTACATGGATGGGGTAATAAAAGAGGCACAAGGTAGGGCAGTGGATGTTGGAGTGGCACTAGTGAGAGAGGATATTGTTTGGAAACTCCCTGTACTGTTGTATTCAGGTGATACTGTGTTGTTAAGTGAAGACAAAGGGGAGCTGCAAAGCTTGGTGGATGCGTTTGGGAGACTGTGTAAGAAATGGAATGTAAAAGTGAATGTTGGGAAGATTAAAGTTATGGTCTTCGAGTGAGGTGAAGTCAGTGAATGTACAGTGAGGTTGGATGGTGAGGAAATAGAAAATATGAGTACGTTTAAGTACTTGGGTAGTGTGATGAGTAAGGATGGAAGTTTGGAGAGTGAAGTGCGTAAATGGGTACAACAGGGAAGAAAGGTTGATGATTCCTTGAATGCAGTCATAAGAAACAGGGAAGTGAGCATGGAAGTGAAAAAGTTACTACATGACAGTATTGTCATGCCAATTTTAACGTATGGAAGTGAAGCTTGGACGTTGTTGGAAGGACACAAGTCAAGAGTGAGAGCAGTGGAAATGAGTTATTTAAGAGGAGCCTGTGGAGTCACTTGGAGAGACAGGCTGACAAATGAGGATATAAAGGAGCGTTGTGGCATGGATGTGGATGTGATAGGAAGCGTTAGGAGGAACACACTGAGGTGGTTTGGCCATGTGGAGAGAATGGAGGGTGAGAGACTGACGAGGAGAGTGTATGTGAGTGTGGTGAAAGGAGGGAGAGGGAGGGGGAGGCCGAGGATGAGATGGAGGGATGGAGTGGAAAGGTATATGAGAGATGGGGGTGTGAGTTGGGAGCATGGCAGTGAAATGGCGAGGACAGGGCGACTTGGAGGTGATATGTTTGTGGCCACCCCGTATGGGATTAAAGCGTCTGGCAATAGATAGATAGGTAGTTTTTTAATGCCAGCCCTGTTCAGCCTACAGACCACTGAATTCGCATTTATATGAGCCTTGGGTCACAGCAGTACTTAAACCTGTTCTCTTTTTCTGTCCTACACCCCCAGGAGTGACCCATGCATTGTTTTGTGCTTTGTCCAAAATGTCCTCGGCCATTCTCTCATTATTCCAGACAGGCTTCTGGTCTCCATTCCATTGGTTGTGGAGGTTCCCGAGCACCTGTTCTTTATTATTTGTTTTGCATTTTCGACTTTACTATTTTCTTATGTTATTTATGGCTTTTTGTTATCAGTATTGATGGAATAAATAACATATAAATAGATTTTAACATCCAAGATACGAAAATAAACTGGCAAGAAAAGGTGCCAAGGATCCTCATTAACTAACGAGTGTGGATCCAAGTCGTCTCCCTGTCCTACACGATGTTGGAGTCTTGCCTTTACAAATGACAGGTGTGCTGTATTTCTCACTACTTCCCTTTAGTCCTTGTTTTCTCATTTTTATGTAATCTACTGTATATACTGTACCTCTGTTCTCACTTGTGGGGGTCTGTGACAGTGACAGGTGTAATGTATTTTATAGTGCTTCTTTTCCTTCCTCTCGTTTTCATCTTTATCTCATCTGCTTATCTCTCCTTTTTTTCTAGGCCCAACTTTACCCCATCCTTAGGTGGGAAGAAGAGGTTGGGATCATAATGATAATGATAATGATGATTTTCTACTCAATACCCCCAGGAGTGACCCACGCTACATATCATCCTTGGGCCAAACAATTGTCAACCTTTCCCGAGTGATCCCAGATGGGCTGTTGGTGTTCTTCCCGTCCTACACTCTCCTGCGATCTTGCCGTGACGAGTGGCAGGCATCTGGAATATGGGCAAAGATTTCCATTGGCAAGGTAGGGTTGAAGAGAGCCTTTCTGCCTTGTTGTTGCTGTGGACTGAGCCTCAGCATGAACCCTGTAGACTGTAGGCTACATTTTCTCTTCTTTATCGTCTGTTCCCCTCCTTTTAGGAGATGAGGAGGAAGTGGAAAGATGTTAGTATAATTCTACTAGACGGCAAAACTCTTTGCTGATACTGATGCCATATAAAGGCATCTGTCTCTGGAGCCATCAGTGTGTCTCCCTTACATATTTGTATTCTGTTAGTCACTATTTATTTTTATTAGTTATTTGTATTCTGTTTGTCACTATTTATTTTTATTAGCTATCTGACTATCTGTCCACCATCTGCTTTATATCAGTTTATAGCTGTCCATTATATCTGTGTATATATATGTGTTTGTTTATTTATATTTGTTAGTCTGAACATCTGTCATGTTTTGTCTATCTTTATGTCTACAGCATATCTTTATCTCTTTCAGTTTATGTCTGTTTGCATATATAGAGTTACTAATTTTTATGCTATGTTTATCACTGGGATAGGCAAAGATTACCGATAGCAAGGTAAAGTGAATGTCCATATGTCTGTCAGTCTCATGTCATTATGTCTCTATTGATGTACTGTACCTGTATCTTTCTATCTTTATCTGTGTGTGGTCCATTTCATACTGTTGGTAGTTCTTCTATTTTGCTTTCTCTTTCCTTGGTTTGTGAATGTTCTCACCTCATCCTTGTGTTGGAATGTGAGATCAGGATGATGAGGATGATGTTCTAATTTTTTTTTTTCCATCCATCCATTTTTATATATGCAAAAAGAAGCTGAGGCTGCAAGCCTGCAAAAAGTTACTCTTAAAAAAAAAAAAAAAAAAAAAAAAAAAAAAAAAAAGTAACTTCTTTTCATTCTGATATGGCTGGAAGTACTTCATAGAAAAGAGAAGAATCAGATGGAAATACAGATTAAGGAAGACAGTTCCAGAAATGACCAGTTAGTAGTTGCATGCATTAAGGACTTAAAGTATCAGTTAACCCTTTTAACTCTTACATTCCGATTTATCAGATGCTATAAAATTATTTGGTGTTAGTCTTAATGCAATAATTAACTTGCAAATCCATGACAGTGAAAGAGTTAAGATAGTTTCTGTCCTCTTACTCCCTAAATTTCTTCTAGCAGAAGTAATCTGCTTCATTGTAGTCTGAAGAAAATTACAAAGTTTGACCACCTCAGGTAAATATTGCATTAGCAAACTGAACAGAAAAGAGGTATTGTGCATTGTTAGATCTCATATTCTTACCTGACAAAGATCCTTAACCCTTTTAAGCAAATTGATGGCCATCTGTAGTCAAACTGGAGTATGGATTTAAATAGTACCCAAAGAGACTCATTCCTATGTCATATCTAAAGCTTATTGAATTTCAGGCAACCATACTTATTATTAAACTTGTAGGAGTGGCCCACTTCACTTAGGTGAGTACAGACTATAGATGGGTACTGCATGCCTTTTATACAAAAGGTATTCTTTGTTGCAGCCCATCTTTGTAGAACCACAAATCAAGGAGGAGTTCCACAATGCAATGGAAGAGTTCTACATGAAGATCAATGACCCATCTCTGAAGGGGGCATGCTTTATGGCAGTTTGTAGAGGCAAGGTGAGAAAGAAAGGGCTATACTTTACTAGTATTCTCATCTCTTAAGCAGGTTCCACTAGTATTCTTATCTTTTAAGCAGTTTCCGTAGCACCACTTCCTTACCGTTTTATTTCTACATATATCGCAGTATTGTCTTCTGTGATGTTTATACAAACTTTGTCATCATTAAAGTGATATAAAAGGCATACAGGGGAGTAGCAAGGTGAAATAGGCTAAATAAGTTGCTAAAGAGGAGGTGCTTAAAAAGCCTAAGCTCACAAGAATACCACCCAAGGTTTAAAGGCTACTTCATGCAGCTTCAGATGATTTTATTCACTGTCTGATATGATTTTCAAACTGGAGCAGCTAAATACATCTTCAGTACAAGAGATTTTGTGAATAAAATCATATGGTGGAGGCAAGCATAGACTAAACTAATTTATTAAGATGGTGAATGGGTATACCATAATATTGTTAGCATTCAGGTTCATGTGACTCAGTTGATTAAAACCATCTGGCATTAGATGTAGCAGAGCACTAGCTTTATATTAGCCATGAGAGGGTTAATAGTTGTTGTTGTTGATCAACTTCAGTCTCTTTGACTCAGCAGATCCATCAACTGCAGGCAAGCAACCACCCCTGGAGGGCCGTCCTGTGCAGTGAACTGTTGTTAATGATAATTGTATTAACACTCAGGTTCCTTACTCAAAGATGAATAAAATGATCTTGTACTGAAGGTGGATTGTGGAGGGAAGGTATGTAAGAGGGTTGAATCACTTGAGTCCAGTAGCATCTTTTGTATTTTAATCATATCACTACCAGATTCTTATACTGTATATATATATATATATATATATATATATATATACACTCAATCCTCGTAAATCGCGGCAATTTGGGCCTAGACCACTGCCGCGATTTACAAATTCCATGGTTTATAAATAATAACTCTTATGTGAAAAATGAATTTGGGTCTGGACTTTGGCCAACCACCCCCCACAGCACCCTACCTACACCTATCTAGGCACCATCAAACACAAACATACAAAGTTAGGAATATTCAGTGCATGTATTTAATAGAAATAAGCAATGTTCAGGGATCTCACCTTAATCCTATGATGATATTCCTTAACCCCTTAACCGCGGGGCGTCACTTTCGTGACGCTTGGGAGCAAGGGATCATACCGCGGGGCGTCGCTTTTGTGATTCTGTGTTATTTTGAATTCACCCGGGCTTCCAAGTGGGGGCTTGTATCATCTATCAGTACTGCCAATGTCCAACACTAGTCAGCACTCCTAATCTCATCTGTACTCCCATCCATTGTTGACAATTTAGCCATTTCTCCCCGTTCTTGACTCCCCTCCCTACCCCCCCTCCATTACCCTATCCTCTCGCCTGCCTGGCCGTGCTACGCTAAGTAAATCTTCCCTGGAATTTTTCACTGATTTCATCCATTGAAATAAGCCCTATGTCCTATTCTTATACCAAATAATATATCTATCTCTATCTATCTATTGCCAGACGCCTCAATCCCGTTTGGGGTGGCCACAAACAAATCGCCTCCAAGTCGCCCTGTCCCCCGCCATTTCACTACCCTGCTCCCAACTCACACCCCCCTCTCTCATATACCTCTCCACCCCATCCCTCCATCTCATCCTCGGCCTCCCCCTCCCTCTTCCCCCCTCCACCTCACTCACATACACTCTCTTCGTCAGTCTCTCACCCTCCATCCTCTCCACATGGCCAAACCACCTCAGTGTGTTCCTCATAACGCTTCCTATCACATCCACATCCACACCACAACGCTCCTTTATATCCTCATTCGTCAGCCTGTCTCTCCACGTGACTCCACAGGCTCCTCTTAAATAACTCATTTCCACTGCTCTCACTCTTGACTTGTGTCCTTCCAACAATGTCCAAGCTTCACTTCCGTACGTTAGAGTTGGTATCACAATACTGTCATGTAGTAACTTTTTCACTTCCATGCTCACTTCCCTGTTTCTTATCACTGCTTTCAAGGAACCAGCAACCTTTCTTCCCTGCTGTACCCTTTCAAGCACTTCACCCTCCAAACCTCCATCCTTACTCATCACACTACCCAAATACTTAAACGTACTCACATTTTCCAATTCCTCACCATCTAACCTCGCTGTACATTCACTAACTTCACCTCTCTCAAAGACCATCACTTTACTCTTCCCTACATTCACCTTTAGGTTCCGTTTCTTACACACTCTCTCAAACTCATCCACCAAGCCTTGCAGCTCCCCTTCGTCTTCACTCAACAACACAGTATCATCTGCAAACAACAGTACAGGGAGTTTCCAAACACTATCCTCTCTCATCAGGGGCACTCCAACATCCACTACCCTACCTTGTACCTCTTTTATTACCCCATCCATGTACAGATTGAACAACCATGGAGACATGACACATCCCTGTTTCAAACCAACTTTCAAAGAGAAAAATTCACTTAGTTCACCATCCACACGCACTGCAGCCTTCGCACCATCGTACATACTCTTCACAGCATTCAACAACTTCCCATCTACTCCATATATTCTTAACACTTTCCACAATCCTTGTCTATCCACCCTGTCATATGCTTTCTCCAAATCCATGAAAGCCGCATACAACTTCTTTCCCTTCTCTAGAAACTTTTCCACTAAAGATCTAAGAATGAATATCTGATCTACACAACCTCTTCCCTTCCTAAAGCCTCCCTGTTCTTCTCCAACTAATTTCTCTGTTCTTTCTCTAACTCTGTCTATAAGTATCCTACCATACACTTTTCCTATTATACTAAGAAGACAAATGCCCCTATGATTACCACACACTTCTTTTTCCCCTTTTCCTTTGTACAAGGGAATAATTATACCTGACTTCCAATCCTCCGGGACTCTACCTTCCTCCCAGGCCAATCTGCACATCTTCCACATCCATTCTACTACTATCTCTCCCCCATGCTTCAGCATTTCACCACAAGAAAGAAATAAGGTAAGTGAGAGTGCCAAACACCTGGAATTGGCTAATTATCACCTGACAACACCTCACGTGCACTCGTTCGCTAATTTTCGCTGTTTTTTTCCCCTTGAATTATGCCCTATAATCTATTTTCGTAATAAATATACATGTAAGGAGGGAAGGGAGAAGCCTAAGTGATATTTACATTCACCTGGAACTACCTAATTTATAATGTATTGTCTAGATTTCCTGCCAATCATATCAGTGCTAAACAAAGATGTTTCAAGATCTAACATTGGTAGCTCTGAAAATATATCTCCTAAGTAGGCCTCTAATCTATTTTCGAAATAAATATACATGTAAGGAGGGAAGGGAGAAGCCTAAGTGATATTTACATTCACCTGGAACTACCAAATTTATAATGTATTGTCTAGATTTCCTGCCAATCATATCAGTGCTAGACTTAGCTGTTTCAAGAAGTAATATTGGTAACCCTGAATAACCCCTTAGCAGGCCTCCACGCTAGCCCTCCGTTATCAGGTTACTCTCAACTTCCGAAGTGAGAGTACGTATGTTTCTTCTTGCTGACTTCAAGGCCTTTTTTCACCCCCATGCAAATGGCCCTGTGACCTTTACCCCCTACTAAACCTCGTGTGGAAAGAGGTAAAGGGCTGACAATTGATAAAAGAGTGACTACGATCTTTCTATTGAGTAAAACAGTGCAAGTGGAATTGTAAATAATGTGTAAATAATGTGTAAACAGCAAGTGAAAGTAATGAATGTAAATATACGTGAACAATGGAAAACAGTTTTATAAGTTATTTCAAGTGACAGTGCACAACACAGTGTAAATAAAATAGAAATGTAAATAACGTAAATAAAATAGAGAACGTAAATAGAAATGTAAATGAGTAGTATTATAAGAATACGAGTATATACCCTAGGAGTAATGAAAGTGAAAGTTTCACTCTAGCATGTCTGAATGCTATGAGTTATGAGAGTGAAGATGAAAGTGACATTCACTCTCAATGCCAGTATACAGGACGAGAAAGTGAATGCTACGAATTTTACTGAAAGAAATTGAATCCCTACAGTGACAATAAACTAATACTACTGAAGGAAACTTATGAATAAAGACTGTAGATATATATAAGTGTTATATAGTAATAGAAATATAAAGTGTGAGGGGTTTTATGAATAATAAATGACAGACTACTAAGAGCGAACTAGTGCCAGTGCGACGATCAGACGCGCTCGTAATTTCCATTGCTTTCACAGTGTTTTTTTTTTTAGTATGGATCCCAAACTACTTGAAAATTGTAGAATAGTGTTTATAGTGTTTGTATCTGGCTGTGGTAATCATATTACGGGTTGTCGGGAAGTGTAAAGTGGAGACTTCGTTACCTTACTTCAGAGGTCTCCACAAGTCCTACGGTAACAGACAAAGGCTCAACAATCATTCCAGGAGAAAGCTGAAGGTATGTGCCATAAGCATATGTAATTTTATTATTCTAGGAGTAATAATTGATTTTTGGCAAATATTTTTTGAGAGTCTGTCGGAGCCCAAATAACCCCGCGGCACACGCAAGTCATTGGTAAACAAGCCCGCGGTGTAGGGGTTAAGTGAATGGAGTGGGGTGGTGTTGGGAAGAACTTAGAACCTCTCAGCATGAGGTGGGGGTGCTCCCTTCTCAACACGACAAATGAGCTCCAAATGTTGACTGTACGACAACGACTGCTGCTTCTTGATGCCATACTGCTTAGAGCGCTTCATCAGGGATTCGGGAGGGGCCGTGGAAGGTAGGAGGCGGGGGGGGGGGGAAGTGCACAAAAAAAAAGGCAGGTAGCTCTCGTACTCCACGGCGATGGCCTGTAGTGGGCGGACTGGCGGGAAGAACAACAACAATGTGGCGGCATTAGTATGCACACTTGCCATCAGGGATGGGTGGTGATTGGTTGTTGGGTCGCGATTTTCAAATAAAATGCCGTGGTTTACGATTCTCCTTGGAAAAGGCCCACTTCGGTGCCTAGGTCCGCCATTTTCGTGGCGTAACAGCGATTTAAGGGTGCCGGCAGTCTGACAGCCACTTAGCCGTGATTTACGAATCCGTGATTTATAAACGCGACTTACGAGGATTGAGTGTATATATATTATATATATATATATACATAAACGCGATTTACGAGGATTGAGTGTATATATATGTGTATATCTATATATATATATATATATATATATATATATATATATATATATATATATACAGTATATATATATATATATATATATATATATATATATATATATACAGTATATATATACATATATATATATGTATATATGTATATATACGTATATAGTATATATACAGTTGGCACAATGGAATTCTGGACCCTCTAATTCGCACCATATATTTGGTAGGGTCCAAGAAATATTATAGGAAAATTCCTGTAGTTGGTGGGTTTTTTTCTGGTGGTTTCTAGCAACTTTACAGGCTTACCACCACGTCCTGTGAGTTTATGAGCTCAGTGCCATCCTGACTGTGGATGGGAAAGCACGTCAGATTTTCTTGTCCTGCCTGGCCTTTGTTAATTTCAAAGCTCTCATTTTCAAACCCTCCTCTGCCTTAGTGAATCATTGGAGATGGGTCCCAAGCCACTAACTGATGTAGAAAAAGCTCGAATTTTAACTATGAGAGAGGAAAATGTAAAAATTAAGGAGAGGCTTCAGTGCAGCAGTGTGGCTGGGGATCTTGAAGTCTGTATGAAGTCAGTGCTGTATGGTTCTTTCAGACACATCTTTCAGCAATTGTGGGTACATATCTTTCAGTTGTCTAGCAGTCAAACATGGGTCTTTTATCACAGCTTGCTTCAGTAACCTGTCTGTAGTTGGTGTTGTCTTCCTTTTAGGTCCTAGCCTGTCTTTATGTTGGGGAATTGTGTTTTTTAGCATGTGGCGGGCAGCAGCAAGGAGTGACATAACGGTAGATTTTCCTTACCCAGTTCGAATACAAATATCCTTAATTTTTGCATTTTCCTCTCTCATGGTTAAAATTCTGGCTTCTTCTACATCGGTTAGTGGCTTGGGACCCATCTCCAATAATTCAC
Source organism: Coenobita brevimanus (assembly GCF_032717465.1). NCBI lineage: Eukaryota > Metazoa > Arthropoda > Malacostraca > Decapoda > Coenobitidae > Coenobita > Coenobita brevimanus. The sequence continues at coordinate 8,066,451 of NC_137035.1, forward strand.
TAAGGCAGAGGAGGGTGTGAAAACGAGAGCTTTGAAATTAACAAAGACCAGGCAGGACAAGAAAATCTGGTGTGCTTTCTCATCCAAAGTCAGGCAGGCACTGAGCTCATAACTCACAGCACATGGTGGTAAGCCTGTAAAGTTGCTAGAAACCACCAGAAAAAAATCCACCAACTACAGGAATTTTCCTACAACATTTCTTGGACCCTACCAAATATATGGTGCGAGTTAGAGGGTCCAGACTTCCATTGTGCCGACTGTGTGTGTATATATATATATATATATATATATATATACACACACACACACACACACACACACACACACACACACACACACACACGAACCGCCGGAGAGAGAGGTCGTCCCAGGCATCGCTCCTAACCTTGAGTAGTTCCAGGAATTTTGTCTGTCCTGTCTCCTAGGGTCTTTCTTTAAATTTAAAATAATGAAAGTTGGTAGACTACCAAAAATGTAAAGATTTGTTGGCAATAGTATACATGAATGTTTCTGGCTTATTCGGTAACAGCTGTTTAGGTACTTTACCGGTACGTTAAAGATGGCCGAAAATGTAAACAAAGAGGGAATGGAGTTTCAAGGATTTGATGCTAATACTGTCATGGACCTGGTGAAAACATTAATTATGAGGATTAGTGAACTCGAAAAAAAAGTAGAGAATCTAGTGATAAAGGATGTGTCAGGAAATACAGAAACCACCATACAGAGTCTAATCCAGTCCAACGAAACAGCCAATGAAGAGATTAAGAAATTGAAGAGGGAAAATGTTGAACTGAGGAGGAAACTTGAAGAGAGTACTAATAAAACGGAGAAGGTGAGTAATGTACTAGAAGAACACAAGGCAAAGTGGGGACACGTAAAAGAAGAACAGAAAGAAGTGGTCAGCTTAAGAGAGATCATCCAGGAAGAAAGGGAAATGAACAAGAAAGAAATGGAAGAAAATGTAGTGAAAATACTGAAGAAAAAAGAGAAAATAGTGAGAGAAACTGTAGAAAGGAACAGATGTGTGGTAGTATTTGGAAACAGGGAAGAGGAAGAAAAGGTTAGGTTCGCAAGACTCGAGAGAGACACGAACATGGTGAGAGGAATATTAGGCAAGATTGACCCCGAAGGAGACAAGTGGGTAAAAGAAATTGAGGAAGTAAGGAGGATAGGGCCTTATAAGAAAGGGGAAACAAGACCAATGAGAGTCAAGTTTACATCAGAAAGTGTAATAAATGAGATACTTAAAGTGACCTGGAAATTAAGCAGAGGCGGGGATGGAAAATATTATAATAAGAAAAGATCTGAATGAAGAAGAAAGAGAAGTTTTAAAATCATTAAAGGAAGAAGTAAAGGAAAAAAATGATAAGAGGACAGAGGAAGAACGTAATACTTTTTTTTGGAGAGTATTGGATATGAAAGTAAGGAAATGGTATTTAAGGAAATAGAAGTGAAGGAACCTAGGGAGGATGGTTGTGAAAGATCAGAAGTTGAGGAAGTGGTACGGACAGAGAGTAGGAGAGAAGAGGGTATTAATAATGTCAAAAATAATTTGAAGGTGATATATACTAATATTGATGGTTTCATATCGACAAGGATCGAAATTAATGATTTCTTGAGAGAACATGAACCTGATGTCATGTGCTTTGTAGAGACCAAATTAAGAGAAGATATTGATGTTCATTTGGGAGATGGTAAATACAAACTGTGGAGAAAAGACAGAAAAGAAAAAAAGGGAGGAGGAGTGATGATAGCAGTGAAGAACAACATAAATGTAGATACTGTGGAAATGGGAGAAGGCAGGGCTGAAGTGATATATATGAAATTAGAAACTGGAGAGAATGTTAAGAGAGATATGGCGGTAGTGTATGTTCCCCCAAAGACGAGAGCATGGAAGGATGACGAATACCATGAGGTGTTGTCAGATATGGCTAGCTACTTGCAAAAAATAATATAATTTTGGTGGGTGACTTTAATTGTAAAGAGGTGAACTGGGAGGAATGGTACTCGGGAGGCGGCGAGGATTCGTGGGGTATTATGTTATTAAATATAATAATGAATAATGTGATGACGCAGTGGGTCAAAGAAGAGACACGGTTTTGAGGTGAGGACACACCAGCAAGGTTAGATTTACTGTTCACCAAAGAACCCGATGTAATAGAATCATTGGAATATCTCTGTCCTTTGGGAAAAAGTGATCACGTGGTCATTGAGTTCCAGATGTTAATAGGAAACGTTGAGCCAAGAGACGAGCTTCATAGGCAGGGAAGATACAACTTTGGCAAAGCAAATTTTACAGGATTGAGAAACTTTTTTGAAAATGCGGATTGGAGAAAATTCAGAGAAACAAGAGAGATACAGAGGAAGTGGGATATCTTTCTAGACCTCTATAATTTGGGAGTGGAAAAATTTGTACCAAGAGTAAGAGGGAAAGAAAACAGGAAAAAGGAGTGGTTTAATAGAAGGTGTATGATAGCCAAAAAAAAGAGAGATAAGGCGTGGAACAATTGGAGAAAGAGAGGTAACGACAGAACAAAGGAAGAATATAAAAGAACAAGAAACGAATACACAAGAATACGTAGGGAAGAAGAAAGGAATTTTGAAAAAGGTATAATTGACAAATGCAAGGATGAACCCAAACTGTTGTTAATGGCAAACTGAAACAAAAGGAAGGAATCACCAAGCTGAAAGTAGATGGAGAGGTCTTTAAGGATGCGGCAATGCAAGCAGAAATAATGAACAAACGTTTCCAGTCAGTTTTCACTAAAGAAAAGAAGCTTGTGGAAGGGGAGGTAGTGATTAGAAATGTTCCGGTGATGAAAGATATAAAAGTGGAGGTGCAGGAAGTGTATAAATTACTGGAAACTCAAGATGTAAGGAAAGCCCCAGGACCTGATGGAATTTCTAATTGGGTACTGAAGGAATGCAGAGAACAACTGGCGGATAAAATTCACAGCTTAATTGTATGCTCACTGGAAGAGGGGAAAGTGCCAAAAGAATGGAAGAGGGCAAATGTGGTACCAATTTACAAGGGAGGAAACAGGGAAGAACCCCTGAATTATAGACCAGTGTCTCTAACCAGCATGGTCGCAAAATTGTGTGAGAGAATCCTGAAAGACAGATGGATAAAATATCTGGAAGAGATGAATATTTTGGCTGAATGTCAGTTTGGATTCAGAAGTGGAAGGTCATGTGTTTCAAACTTGTTGAGCTTTTACTCAAGAGCGATTGATGTGGTACAGGAGAGAGATGGATGGGTGGATTGTGTGTACTTAGACTTAGAGAAGGCCTTTGACAAGGTACCTCATAAGAGACTAATGCGGAAACTAGAATATATAGGAGGACTAAAGGGGAAACTTCTGGAATGGATGAGAGACTTTTTGAGAGACAGACAAATGAGGACAGTAATAAAGGAAAAGATGTCTGGATGGAAGGAAGTAACAAGTGGAGTCCCTCAAGGCTCAGTGTTGGCGCCAGTAATGTTCCTGATTTACGTAAATGATATGGTAGATGGAGTGAACAGTTATGCGAGTCTGTTTGCTGATGATGTAAAGATCTTGAGGAAGATAGAGGTTGAGGAGGATTGTAAAATACTGCAGGAGGATTTGGATAGGATACACAATTGGAGCCGGACGTGGGAAATGAAATTTAATGTAAAGAAATGTAAAATATTGGAAATGGGTAAAAGTACCAGGAGACCATCACTGAATTATTTTTTGGGTAATGAATTAATCACAAAAAGGAGAAAAGAGAAAGATTTGGGAGTGCTGGTCCAAGATAGTTTGTCACCAGAAAAGCACATTAACAAGGTAGTTGGAGAGACTTATAAGCTCTTGACTAACATAAGAGTAGCATTTCATTATATGGTGAGGAAATGATGAAGAAATTGATAATGGCCATGATCCACCCCAGGTTAGAATATGCAGCGGTAGTGTGGTCCCCACACAAAAAGAAAGATATAAACAAGATTGAGAGAATACAAAGAACAGCAACCAAGATGGTCCCCAGTCTGACAGACCTGTCATACAGAGAGAGGCTGGAAAAACTGGATTTGCCTTCGTTAGAGGAAAGGAGAAAGAGGGGAGACATGATTGTGGTGTTCAGGACCATGGTGGGAGTAGATAAAATTGACAAAGAAGATCTGTTTGTATGGGATAAGAGAGCAACAAGAGGACATGGAATGAAATTGAAAAAGTCAAGCTGCTTGAAGGATATCAAGAAATATAGCTTTCCTTACAGAAGTATAGACTTATGGAATAGCCTGGACAAAGAGATCGTCCAGTCTAAAAACTTAAACGAGTTTAAAGTTAAATTCGACTTATTGAGAAACAGCGACGGAAACCCACGAGCATAGTACATTCCGTGTATATCACAATTAGGTATATTCTTAAATATTTAGAACGACTCAGACAAAGAGGTGGTGCATGAGAAAAACATTCATGTGTGTAAAGGTAGACTTGATAAATGTGGATATGGAGACAGGACAACACGAGCATTGCTCAATTCCTGGATACTACAAATAGGTAAATACAAATAGGTAAATACACACACACACAGTAATTCCTCCAATATCCGACGTAATAGAGCCATAGGCAGGTCCGGATAGTGGTCCTGTCCGGATAGTGGGCACCAGCCTCCTGGACTTGTACTTATGGACCCCAACTCAGAAAAACACCTATACAACTCCCTCTGGACATGCATAGCACCTATTTAAGACCCAAATCACACCAATAAGGGACATGAAAGACTGAAATAAATGCAAAAGAACCAGAGAATGAGGTTTTTGAGGTAGGTTCATACAATATTCAACATTCTGGGTACTTACAAGTCCCTGGCTCCTGAACTGGTAGTTATGGACCCTAACCTAGCCTAACTCAGAAAAACACCTTCCTACTGCAAATGCATAGCACCTAAGACACAGCATATTCACACCAATAAGGGACATAAATGAGGTGTTTGAGGTAAGTATAGTATGGAAAATACAGTAGAGTACAGTATGAAACATTCTGCCTACTTACAGCAAGTCCATGGCCATCTCGATGAATAACCGCCTCCTCTCAGACTCTGACAGTAAGAAGGATTTCCTGAAGCACTTGCAGTACACTGTTCATGAAGTCATGCACTGAACTTAGTCATTTGCACTCAGAAGTCCATTCTCTTCACAGTGCACACTCTTGTCTAACTTTTGCTCCATTGTAACTTAGTAAGTGTTGCACTCTTCACTTTAACTTTTTCCACTCTTATAATCATTTTCAAAAGCAAAAACACACATGTCTATTTACGTTAAATTTAGTTCAAAAATTGTCTTTTCACTCACAACTGTAAATCCTTAACACAATGCACTGTTTTCTTCACTGCACAACACTGTAAATTCCCGTGTGGTCTAGTGGAGAAGTTCTTGGCATCTATTCACTGTCAGAGTCCGAGAGTATCACTGACAGGTGACCTAGGGGTGCATCGTTGGGTCATGGTGATGGCGTACCCACTGCAGACGACTCTGAAGACAAACTCAAACTCACGTCGAGCGGTGACTCCACCGTGGCTGATGTGCTGGGCTGTGGCTCGGAGCATGAGGGCCTGTCTTGGGGAGGCAACGGAGTGGAGCCAGGGCTGGGCACAGTGGGGGTCACGGGCCTGAAAAAACTGTCAATGGTTGATTGACACAAGGACCGACGATTCTGACAATTGATGATGTGCTGCCTGAAAGCACGCACTTCCTCCACAAGTCCCAAGGGCCCCATCTCCCTGTCGCAGTCCGGGTGATCCAGGTAGTCGAGAACGAACTCTAGGTGTTCCCGGAGTGCACTCAGCTTGGGGATGGCTGGAGTTGTGTCATGCTGAGAGGAGTCCACATCATCGTTGCCGTCCTCATCGGAATCTTCAAGCTGGGTACTGACACCTGCAACTGAAGATGCGATCTCGATATCAGAGAATGTCTGATACCCAGGATCGCCCTCGTCGTCATCCATCCACTCACGCACATCGTCCACATCAACATCGTCGCCATGCATATGTAGACGTGCATGTAAGTCATCCACGTCAAAACCTAGGAAATCGTACTCCACATCTGTTCCGAGAAACAGACGAGACCAACCATTTTCTAGAGTCTTGACAGGGATTTCCTTCCATGCACTGGCCCAGTTGTAGATTGCAGACTTGATGTTGTAGCGGCGAAAGTTTTCCGAAGTCCGCTGGCCTCGCGTGTCCCGTCCCTCCCTGCGCTTGTCCTCATCCTCGAGAACAACCATCACCTCGTCCAGGAACTTCCTTCGGTGCAGCCTCTTCGTTGCCACGGTCACTCTTTGGTCCATTGGTTGGATGAGAGCTGTCGTAATAGGTGGCAGAAACATGCACCTAATCCGGCCATTCTCAGCCACCAAGTCCATGTTGCACGGGTGGGCAGGTGCATTGTCGAGGAGAAGGAGGGCCTTTACATGGTCGCGTGAGATTCCCAGTGTCTTCGTCTGGTAATGTATGACCTCCTTGACGAAGTGGGGGTGGAACCAGTCTTTGAAGATCTGGGCTGTAAACCATGCCTTCAAAGAATGGTACCAGACGATAGGAAGGACATCCATAATCCCACGAAGACACCGAGGCTGCTTTGCACGGCCAACAATAACGGGCTTAAGCTGGTGCATACCGTTAACTGTTTGATTGTGAATGAACTGTGAAGTGTTGAGTCATCTGCATATGAATGGATGGGATTGTGGGTGACAGATAAGAGATAATTAATATGAACTAGGAATAAGTTTGGTGCTAGAAGTGATCCTTGTGGCATATACATCATTTATTTTTCTGTCACTGAGATATGAGGAAAACAGAGGAACAAAAGATGTTAGTCCATAGCATGGAAGTTTGGACAGCAGGGAATGGTGCCACACTCTGTCAGAAGCTTTAGAAATATCAAGGGCTATTGAATGAGCTTCTCCATGTTGGTCAGTTGATTGATGGATGGTATGAATCAGGAGATTGAGTATATGAATGGTGGCTCTTTTGTGGTGACAACCATATTGGCTCTCACTAATTAACTTGTTGGATTCAAGGTGTTTAACTATGTGCTTATTTATTGCAATTTCAAGTACTTTATCAAGAGGAGATGTGATAGCTATTGGTCTGTAATCAAAGGAGTTGGAGGAACTTCCTTTCTTTGGAATTGGGTGGATATTGGCCATGAATTAGGGAATGAGGAAGTACGAATGCGTAGTCTGAATAATTTAGCTAGAACAGCCGCAAGTTGTGGGGAACACTTTTTCAAAACAATTGGAGGAATTCCATCTGAGCCTGGAGCTTTGTTGGTTGGTAAATTGTCTGGGATGGATTTTACATATCTAGTCTGTATTTTAAGTGCAACAATTTTGGGAGAGTCAAGTTCAGGTAAGCCCTTAATTCACGCAAACTCTTTTCACGCGATTTCGGTTATCCACGAATTTTTCGTACAATAATTAAATCATAAAATTATAGTATTCAAATAAATAATTTTAATATACAAGAGAAATAAATAAAATATAAAAATGCCTACCTGCTGCCTGTGTGCATACATATATGTGTGTGTGTGTGTGGGAGGTCGGTCTACCACGCACCACACAGTCAGTTTGAATTCGACAGTCGAAATATGCGTGACTTGCGAATCGTTATTTGTGGCTTATTTTTCTGCTTTCCAGTGATTGCTTGCCTTGTCTGCCAACATGAGGCCTAAGCGTAGTGCTAGTGATGCATGTGGTAACACACCAAAACGGACTAGTAAAGTGATGTTGCTGACAGAGAAAGTTAAAGTGTTGGACAAACTTAATGGAGGAATGTCGGCGACAATTCTCCGTCAGAACAATTCCCCGTCATTTATTTACATACCAGTTTATTTAGCAAGTACAGTACACTAGTTTTTTACTTATATGAGTTATAAAATCCCCCTGAAAATTAGTTATTAAAGTATTAATTAATCAATAATAAGTATATTTATAGAATGATAGGAAATCGTCCTTGTTTTGATGGTGAATTGACTTCGTGGTGAATTGTCATGGAACCGTGTGTTTGGGGTGAGTCAACTGTTCTTACAATAAAGAAGGCAGAACGTAGCATACGGGAGGCAGTGAGGGCTAGTGTACCAGACTGTGCTGAAGTGTCTCCACCTACGCCTGTGAACTGGCTTGGAACCGTATGTTTGGGGTGAATGAGTCAACTGTTTGGACAATAAAGAAGGCAGAATGTAGCATATGAGAGGAGTGAGGGCCTGTGCACAAGACTGTTGAAGTGTCTCCACCTACGCCTGTGCTTGTCAGGTTTCAGTGTTAAATTTCTTACATTTTTGTTGTTTTTCATACTTTATGCTAGTTTATAAGGTGTATGTAGTGCTTAAACAGTATTATTCAGATGTAATATACTTAGTAGACATGCATAATTTTGTGCACACAAGGGCAGATCATATACGCGAATTTACCACATGCGCGAAGGGTCTAGGAACATAACCCTCACGTGAATTAAGGGCTTACCTGTACTGGGACGTTCTGGCTGGCTTCCTGTATGGTAGAATTTCTGGCAAATGTACTGGCAAAGATATTTGCTTTCCCACATGGATCATTTGTAATGTTGCCATCTGAAGATTTTAATGGGGGAATGAATGATGACTTGTTAATGTTATTATTGAAAGAATTGAGAGTTGACCAGAATATTCTTTTGTTATTAGGGTTGTTAAGTAGTTTTGGTGCTTGAATTTGAAGAAAGTTTGATTTAGTGAGATTTATCACAGGTTTTGCATGGTTTCTAGCAATTTTAAATTGACAGAGTGATTCAGATGTTTTTAAGTAAGAGGTATATGCTAATGACTTTTGGGCTATTGGTCTTGCACAGTTGCTATCAAACCATTTTGGAGAGTTCGATCTTTTAGTGAACTGTTGACTTGGTATGAATAAATCCATACCAGCTAGTATTAGGTCATTAATGTGGGACTGGGTAGAACTGACATCATTAGAGAAGAAAGACTGCCATGGAATGTGAGCAAGATAATTTCTAAATCCATCCCAGTTTGCCCTGTCACCCTGACAGGTTCAGAACGGGGAGGTTTGGAGGGTTAACTAATGAGGCTTTGATGAGATTGTGGTCAGAGGATCCAGGTGGTGAGAGTACTTTCTGTCCTGTATTGATCTGGATTATTTGTCAGGAATAGATCCAAGAGATAGGCATTAAGGTCAGGATTATTCTGGTGTGGTTTCTTTACCAACTGTTTGAGATTGGACTATTCTGCAAACAGCTCGCACTCTAGAACAGCATTGTTAGTCCTGTAAGAATGCAACAACCATTCAACATTATGTACGTTAAAATCACCCAAAATGGTAATTTCGATGCCAATAGGCGGTGGCTCAATCGGTAGGGAGGTGGCCTGCAGTCCTACGGGACCCAGGTTCAAATTCCCACTAGGGCAGGGAACAATTTCAGGATTTGAATGTCATGAAATCAAACTGTACTGATCTACCAGAAGACCCGCTGACATGTCGTAAAAATCTATCTATCTATAGCCCGACGCCCTAATCCCGCAAAGGGTGGCCGCAGACAAAACGCCTCCAAGTCACTCTGTCACCCACCATTTGACTCCCCTCCCCCCAACTCACCCCCCCCTCCCTCATATACCTCTCAGCTCCATCCCTCCACCTCATCCTCGGTCTACCCCTCCATCTCCCTCCCTCCACCTCACCTACATACACCCTCTTAGTCAGTCTTTCATTCTCCATTCTCTCCACATGTCCAAACCACCTCAGTGTATTTCTCCTAATCTTCTCAACCACATCCACATCTACCCCACAACGTTCCTTCACTTCTTCATTCGTCAACCTGTCCCTCCACGTCACTCCACATGCTCCTCTCAAGTAACTCATTTCCACTGCTCTCACTCTTGACTTGTTCCCCTCTTGCAAAGTCCACGCCTCGCTTCCATACGTCAGGGTAGGGATCACAATACCATCATGCAGTGACTTCTTAACTTCCATACTCACCTCCCTATTTCTCATCATTGCTTTCAGTGTATCAACAACCTTTCTTCCCTGCTGTACCCTTTCACGTACTTCATCCCCCAAAGTTCCATCCTTACTCATCACACTACCCAAGTACTTGAATGCACTCACATTCTCCATATCCACACCATCCAACCTCACTGCACACTCTGTGACTTCATTCCTCTCAAACACCATAACTTTACTTTTGTTTACATTAACTTTCAGCTTCCTCCTCCTACACACTGTCCCAAATTCATTCACCAAACCTTGCAACTCCCACCATTCATCTTCACTCAACAATACTGTATCATCAGCAAACAGCAACACCGGAAGCTTCCAAATCTCACCCTCATTCATTAGGGCCAGCCCCACATCCACTGCCCTACCTTGCACCTCCTTTACAACCCCATCCATATATATATTAAACAGCCATGGAGACATCACACACCCCTGTTTCAGTCCCACATTGAGATCAAAGAACTCACTCAGCTCACCATCCACTCTCACCGTAGCCCTAGCTCCCTCGTACGTACTCTTCACAGCACTCAACAGTTTCCCCTCCACTCCATATATTCTTAATACCTTCCACATACCTTGCCTATCTATTCTGTCATAAGCTTTCTCCAAGTCCATGAAGGCAGCATACACTTTCCTTCCCTTTTCTAGATACTTCTCCACTAAACATCTTAGAACAAATAACTGATCTACACATCCTTTTCCCTTCCTAAATCCCCCTTGTTCTTCTCCAACTAGCTCCTCTGTCATATGCCTAACCCTATCAATGAGTATTCATCCATATATTTTACCAGTCACACTAAGAAGGCAAATACCCCTATGGTTACCACATACTTCTCTCTCCCCTTTTCCTTTGTACAGAGGAACAATTATACCTGATTTCCAGTCCTCTGGAACCCTTCCCTCTTCCCAAGCCAATCTACACAACTTCCATATCCACTCCACAACAATCTCACCCCCATACCTAAGCATTTCACCACACACTCCATCAATTCCTGGGGCCTTTCCCAGCTTAATCTTCTTCATAGCTTCCACTACTTCCTCCCTACTGATCTCTTCCTCCCTCCTCTCATCTCTTCTTCTCCCAGCCATTCCCCAACCACTTATACTCACACTGCTTTCACTCTCTACATTCAACAAATCCTCAAAGTGCTCCTTCCATCTCCTCAATTTCTCTCTCTTCTCCACCAACAATCTATTATTCCTATCTTTCACTCCCCTACTATTTCCCCTTTCACACTGCCTTACTTTCTTTACCTCCTTCCAAAACAATTTCTTAGTCTCCCTCCATTTCACACTCAGATTCCTCCCAAACTCTTCATCCACTTTCTTCTGACTCTCCTTCACCAGTCTCTTAACCCCTACACCGCGGGCTTGTTTACCAATTACTTGCGTGTCCCGCGGGGTTATTTGGGCTCCGACAGACTCTCAAAAAATATTTGCTAAAAATCAGTTATTAGTCCTAGAATAATAAAATTATATATGCTTAAAGCACATACCTTCAACTTTCTCCTGGAATGATTGTTGAGCCTTCGTCAGTTTCCGTAGGACTTGTGGAGACCTCTGAAGTAGGGTAACTAAGTCTCTACTTTACACTTCCCGACAACCCGTTATATGATTACCACAGCCAGATACAAACACTATAAACACTATTCTACCATTTTCAAGTAGTTTGGGATCCATACTAAAAAAAAAAACAGTGTGAAAGCAATGGAAATTACGAGCGCGTCTGATCGCCGCACTTGCGCTAGTTCGCTCTAGGCACTCTGTCATTTATTATTTATAAAACCCCTCACACTTTATATTTCTATTACTATATCACACTTATATATATCTGGAGTCTTTCTCCATAAGTTTCATTCAGTCGTATTATTTTATTGTCACTGAAGTCATTCTATTTTTCAGTCAGTAAAATACGTAGAGAGCCACGGATTCACTCTCACTGTTATAACATAAATTATTTGTACTCATATTCTTATATTACTAATTACTTACATTACTATTTACATTTTCTATTCTATTTTCAATATTTACCCTTCTATTTTACTTACAATATGTTATTCACTGTCACTTTCAGTAAGATGAAACTATAGTACACTGTTCAATCATATGAACTGAACATCCATTGCTTTCACCTGCTATTTACACATTATTTACACATTATTTACACATTATTTCCAAATAATTCTGCTTCCACACTTGCACTGTTAGAACTGCTTCTGGCTGTGATAATCGAAGAAGCAGGTTACACAGAGGGGAACCTGGCATTCAGCGCACTGCCAAGAGGTGCGTTTATGCTCAGGTGTGCGGCGTGTGGTATGCGCACATACCTGACACCTGCGAATCGCAGCCTTCCTTTTCCCTGTGGCAGGCATTAGCTCAAGTCTGTGCCGATCCATATACGCCCTCTGCTCAAGTCGGTCGGGAAGTGTAACTGGATGGCGCCTTGGAGTTGCTGCTTGCACCTTACCATATTTTTCCAGCAGCTGCTGGACACAAGTCCTGGCGAACAACCTCAGGGAGAAGGACTTGGGTGGCTTTACCTTCATCTTGTACAGGATGAAGGCGTTCAGCATCGTCATATCTATGAGATGCAGAAAAACTTTCCTGTACCACCTAGTATTCTTCCTGAGGCAGTCGATCTCACCAATCATCATGTCGGACTTGTCCACCAGCCGCATGTTTATATTATAGTCCAACACAGCATCAGGTTTCATCACAGGTTCGCCTGTCCTACGGTCGACCTTCCCACTGTCTCTCATCTCCCCCTTATGTACGGTGGTGAGCATGTGCACGACTCTCTTGTCATGCCACCGTATTGCCAGCATCTTCTCAGACTTGCGTAGGTGCACGTCTCCTCGCTGCGAGTTTCCTGCCTCTGGGAATTTGGGGAAGTTGGCACGATTACTTTTGACAGTGCCGCAGGAGCCAATGCCGTGCTCAGAAAGGTATTTGGCAAGTTTCGGTGCTGTATAGTAGTTGTCTGTATACAGCACATGATTCCCACCAAAATACTTTTCTAGGAGCACTTTCACTACACAGCCTGAGAAGCCAAGGGGGTGTGTTTTATCGAGATCGACAGTGCTGGCTGAATATATGACGAAGTCAAGAATGTACCCCGTCTTACAGTCGCACAGTACAAAGAACTTAATTCCAAAGCGATGGCGTTTGCTTGGAATGTACTGGACAAACCGAAGACGTCCTCTGAACAGAACCAAGGACTCATCAATGACAACCTTCTGAAATGGGTGGAAGAATGACATGAACTTATCCTTCATTCTGTTCAGAATCTCCCGGATCTTCCAGAGTGGGTCGGTTTGGGAAGGTACATCATTATCGGCAAAGTGCAGGTTTCCCATGATGTTCCGGAAGCGATCTCTGGCCATGTACTTGTTGAAGGTCGGTGAGGGTAGTAAGGGGTCCATGGACCAGTATTCTTCCAACTCATGCTTCTTGGAGTGTGGCATAAGAAGCATGAGGGCAAAGAACACATACAGCTCCTGCACTCCCAGCATGGTCCACTGTTGCATCTTGGCTGCACCTGTACCACTAGCAGCATGTTGTGATTCGAACCTGTTAGTCTCATCACATATGTGCTGCATGACTTCGTCATCTAGGAAGGCCAAAAGGTAGTCGACACACTCAGCATTTTCGTCCATAGTGAAGGCAGGCTGAACTCCTGACGAGCTCTCATCGAAAACCAGGTTTTCGGGGACAAAATCTGACCCTTCCGTCCACGCGAAGGCGTCCAGGATTCCCTGGCGTGGCGGTGGAGGGATGGTGGTGGTGGAGGTTGGCTGAGAGGGAGGCTTATCACGGTCAAGGTCACTCGCACTGACCCTAGGTTGCCGTACAGCACTAGCAGCCCTTACCCTACTAGCTACACTACTTCTCACTCTCTTAGATCTACCTCTACCTCTACGGCCGGCCTTCACTGTTGATGCTGGTGGTGACTCCGACGACGAAGACTCCGGAGATAACTCAGCCGACGATGATGACGAGATGAGTAAAGCGGGGCTTGGGGAACGGGGAGGTGAATGATCTCGTGACTCATGGCGGGCTGGGTCACGTGGGGGCATTGTTCTGGGGCTAACACGCCGCCTTTTCACTCCCTTCCCAAATTCTTTTCCTTCCTGCACTAAAGGCTCCTTTCCCTTGGAGCTACACACAGATTCACTGGTAGGAGCACTTGTTGTCGCTGTTTCTGGCACGATAAGTTCACCCGGCTCATCACACGATTCACCGGAATCGTCAAAATCGCTGTCCATTATTATCATCGACAATTCAGCAAGTTCTCGTGCCACTGCAGAGTCACTGAGGCCTTTCCTGCTTGCCTCAACACTTTTCTTGGGGGTAGAGGTCACGGGGCCCTTTCCAATGGGCGCAGAAGCGGCAGGAATGGCAGGGCGCGAGCGCGACATGTTGTCTCTGCAGTGGAGGACAAGGAACTAAATGCCGCGGCTTATCTGAGAAGGGAAGGGTTGACAATGACACTTTAGGCTGACTGCTGCTAACTTACAGGCTAATTTTTTATAGGTAGAAAATCTCGGCAATAAATAAAGAAATAGGTACTTCCAGGTGAATGTAAATGTCAATTAGGATTCTCCCTTCCTTTCTGATATATATTTTTATTACAGACATCGATTACAAGGCATAAATCAAAGGGGAAATTACCGTGGTAATGTAGCGAATGAATGCACGTGAGGTTTTGTCAGGTGATAATTGGGCAATTTCAGGAGTATAACACTATCACTTACCTGTTTTTTTTTTGGTATATATTATTGGGTAAAAATATTGGGCATAGGGCTTATTTCAATGGATGAAATCTGTGGAAAAAGAAGAGGGAAATTTCCGTAGCGCAGTGCGGCGTGAGAGGTGAGAGGAGAGGGTAATGGAGGGCAAGTAGGGAGGGAGTCAAGAAGGGGGTAAATTATCTGAGAAGGGAAGGGTTGACAATGACACTTTAGGCTTACTGCTGCTAACTTACATGCTAATTTTTTATAGGTAGAAAATCTCGGCAATAAATATAGAAATAGGTAGTTCCAGGTGACTGTAAATGTCAATTAGGATTCTCCCTTCCTTTCTGATATATATTTTTATTACAGACATCGATTACAAGGCATAAATCAAAGGGGAAATTACCGTGGTAATGTAGCGAATGAATGCACGTGAGGTGTTGTCAGGTGATAATTAGGCAATTTCTGGAGTATAACACTATCACTTACCTTTTTTTTTTTTTGGTAAATATTATTGGGTAAAAATATAGGGCATAGGGCTTATTTCAATGGATGAAATCTGTGGAAAGAGAAGGGGGAAATTTCCGTAGCGCAGCGCGGCGTGGGAGGTGAGAGGAGAGGGTAATGGAGGGCAGGTAGGGAGGGGAGTCAGGAAGGGGTTAAAATAGCTAAAATGTCAACAATGGATGGGAGTACAGATGAGATTTGGAGTGCTGACTAGTGTTGGACATTGGCAGTACTGATATATGATACAAGCCACCACTTGAGAGCCCGGGATAATTCAAAATAACACAGAATCACAAAAGTGACGCCCCGCGGTATGATCCATTGTAGCCGAGCGTCACGAAAGTGACGCCCCGCGGTTAAGGGGTTAACCTCCCTTCTCCTGCTCACATATACCTCTCTCTTCTCTCTCTCATCTTCTCCCCTACCTCTACTCGCCAACCATTCACCATATGCCTTCTTCTTTTGTTCCACAGCTCGTTTCACCTCATCATTCCACCATGCTGTCCCTTGCACACCCTTGCATCTCCTCCTCACTCCACAAACCGCCTCACACGCTGCGCTTATCTCTTCCGTGAATATCTTACATACGTCTTCCACCCCTTCCATCTGCTCTAGCTCATACCTTCCCAATCTTTCTTCCACTATGCTCTTATACTCTGTCATTTTCTCACTATCTTGCAATTTCTTCACTCTTCTCACAGGAGCTGCTTCCTCCTGTCTTCCCCTTCGTCTCCTGAACCACTTTCTTTGCAGGTCTACCTTGGCCATCACTAAGTGATGGTCCGAGACTCCATTCCCCCACCCTCTCCACACCCTTGCATCCAACACTTGTCTTCTCATTCGCTCATCCACACACACGTAGACTATCATTGCCTTTCGTTCAACAAGTTCACCATCCATCCTCCTCATTACTCTCCATGTATACCGGTGGATCATCTTATGACGAAAGTAGGTGTTGGCTATTGCCAACCCCTTACCAGCACAGATGTCCACCAAGGCACTACCATTCCCATCTACTTCAGCTGGCACACCCCACTGACCAACCACTCCATCCACTCATACATTCCCAACTTTGCCATTCATGTCTCCAATCAAAAATACCCCCGCTAATACCAGTACACCAGTCCTGTATGAGACAGCCCTAGCATGTATTCAGCCTGGACAGTGGGTGTTAGCGTCAAAGTGGTGACATGTAGAGAGAGGTATGGTATGTAAGAAGGACTACTGGGGCTTGAGAACAGGCTGTGAAGCCTATGCCCAGAGTCGGGGGGGGGGGGAAACTGTGTGGATATGGAATCAAATATACTGGGTTCTTAAGGAGCGTTGGTGGAACGATGGACTACACAGATATATTTGGTAATATTTAGATAATTTAGTGTATACAGTGAGTAATCAAACTTAGTTGAAGTTTAAAACTGTCAACTGCATATTCAGATTTGATATAACAACAGGTGCCACTTGTGTTATGGAAGTTTGTGAGATGATAACCAGGAAAACAAAATGGGGATATTTCAGTAGAGGGAGAGATGAAAGATCATAATTTAATGCATGAGTCTGCCAATTTTCAGGTTAATACGTACAGTTGTCCAGTCAGTACAAGTGTTTAACCCTTTAACCGCGGGTGTCATTCCAGAATGACATTGCAAAAACTGGACCAAACCGCGGGTGTCATTCTCGAATGTTTGTGAATATTTTGAATACCCCGCGTTTTTTCCGTGCGCCAGTTGTTTCAAGGGAGAGTAGCTATTAAGTTCTTTCACTCCAGCCGACCCCCACCTCCCTCCCCCCCCCCTGGGGCTTCACCTCCCACCCCCTGGGCCCCCCACCCCACCCCGGACCAAACACGCATCAGTATCTGTCCAGCTGTGTGAGCGACAACACTGCTGATGTGGAAGTGAAGTGCAGGCAATTACAGTGCCTTTTACCTGCCTCAGTGAACACAGAGTGGGTGTTTATCGTATGTGCAGTGTTCATGTATGTTTATAGTATTATTATCAGAATGAGGTTGGCATTTGGTAATGGTGTGTGAGCAAAAAATAGTGATTACAACACCGCTGATATGGCAGTGAAGTGCGGGTAATTACAGTGCCTTTTACCTGCCTCAGTGAACACAGAGTGGGTGTTTATCGTATGTGCAGTGTTCATATATGTTTATAGTATTATTATCAAAATGAGGTTGGCATTTGGTAATGGTGTGTGAGCGAAAAATAGTGATTACAACACCGCTGATGTGGCAGTGAAGTGCGGGTAATGACAGTGCCTTTTACCTGCCTCAGTGAACACAGAGTGGGTGTTTATCGTATGTGCAGTGTTCCTATATGTTTATAGTATTATTATCAGAATGAGGTTGGCATTTGGTAATGGTGTATGAGCGAAGGTAATGGTGTGTGAGCGAAAAATAGTGATTTTACACCCCTCACTTCTAACGGCTCTGCCCGTCCTGTGAAAGTCAACAAAGTCATGAAACCTACATCAATGGAAAGCTGAAGGTTAGTACTTTCTAATGGTACCTTATTTTTTTCTCTAGCTTTATTCTGTGCAGAGTTATTAAGGTTTAAAGGTTTGTTTACATTTGTCTGAAACGCCCGCGGGGGAGGACAGTCAGACCAAAACAATACCCGCGGTTAAAGGGTTAAGACCCAGATTTCAAAGATGACTGCATCATAAAGTTCAGCGTGAGATTTAGCTTATGTTTTATGGATATGGATTGATGCTTATGCTTGACATCACTACTGACACTTCATTAGAAGTCATAGCCAAGGTGATACATTGGCAGTATAAGCCACCAATATCACAAAATTCTAAAGCTAACAAGTAGTTTCTCAACACCCCGAAACACACACGACCCCCCACCCCCCCCACCTGCCATCATCTGTTTTATTGTTACAAGTTTATCTGAGAAAGAAATGGAAAGAAAGAGAAAACAATCATTAATTCACCAGTTTTTATAAATACTGTATTGTTACAATACTCCTTGCACATAAAATGTGGGGCAGTTTTAGTTTGTTAGTCAAACTGGGCTCATCTTTTTTTTCTCTGCCATCCATTGTCACACAGTCGATGACTGTCATCACAAACATACCATCATCTCTCCAACCTAGCTAGTGGGATGGTTGGAGTTGTGTCTGAGCAGTAAGTGTTGGAATTTGTGGTGGGATGTTTTTAAGGGCCAGTCTCATGTCATCCTTGACATCCTATCTGTTCATGGTCTTTGTTTTGATGTGGACGAGGTTGTCACTTGCCTGAGGCTGTCTGAATCTTCCATACACATTGGCATATAGATGGCAAGGGACTTCTAGAACCAGCTCACACATAGAAGTACCAAATAAAAACTAGACACGAACAGTAATAGTCTAACCGCAATACTGTACATCGAAAAGAGCGAGCGAAAACTATAGCCCACCCCACTGGCACACATTATTTTGTGTTTTAGATTACTGACCTATCAGCAGAATTAAAGTTTTGGCAATGTTCTTTCTGACATACCAAGTTCTCCCAACGCTACCAAGTTCTCTAGACGTTTCTTGACCCCCCTCAGCCAGTCCTCAGCCCACAGGTTGGGAATTCCTGAGATAAGTAATGGCATGCCACATGTATTGTCATTTAGGGCTGCCAAGTAAACTAGTGTGGCAGTTGCAGGAATTTTGTGTTCTCTCATACTTTTAACTGTATTAACCCTTTAACTGCGGGCTTGTTTTGCTTTTTCTTGCGGCACCTGCGGGCATATTCGCGCTCCGACAGACTCTCTAAAAATATTTGCCAAAAATCAGTTATTAGTCCTAGAAAATTAAAATCACATATGCTTATGGCACATACCTTCAGCTTTCTCCTGGGGTGTTTGTTGAGCCTTCGTCGAGTACCGTAGGACTTGTGGAGACCTCTGAAGTTGGGTAACGAAGTCTCCACTTTACACTTCCCGACAACCCGTAATATGATTACCACAGCCTGATATTATCACTAGAAACACTATTCTATGATTCTCAAATAGTTTGGAATCCATATTCCAAAAAAAAAAAAACACTGTGAAAGCAATGAAAATTACGAGGGCGTATGACCTTCCCACTTGCGCTAGTTCGCCGCTGGTGTTGTCATTTATTATTCATAAAAACACTCATAGTTTATATTTCTATTACTGTATAACACTTGTATATATCTACAGTCTTTGTCCATAAGTTTCCTTCAGTAATAGTAGTTTATTGTCACTGTAGGCATTCAATTTCTTTCAGTAAAATACGTAGCATTCACTTTCTCGTCCTGTATACTAGCATTGAGAGTGAATGTCACTTTCACCTTCACTCTCATAACTCATAGTATTGATACATGCTAGAGTGAAACTTTCACTTTCATTACTCCTAGTATATATACTCGTATTCTTATACATACAGTATTACTACTCATTTACATTTCTATTTACGTTCTCTATTTTATTTACATTATTTACATTTCTATTTTATTTACACTGTGTTATGCACTGTCACTTGAAGTAACGTATAAAACTATTTTCCACTGTTCACTTATATTTACATTCATTGCTTTCACTTGTTGTTTACAAATTATTTACACATTATTTACAATTCCACTTGCACTGTTTTACTCAACAGAAAGATCATAGTCACTCTCTTTCAATTGTCAGCCCTTTACCTCTTTCCACATGAGGTTTAGTAGGGGGTAAAGGTCACAGGGCCCTTTGCATGGGGCTAAAAAGCGGCGGAAGTTAGCAGGAGCGAACAGACGTACTTTCACTTTTGAAGATGACAGTGAACTGATAGGGGTGGGCCGGGGTGGCCTACCTAGGGAAATGCATTACTGCCAACGTCAGCCTCTTGACAGCTGCTAATATATAGCAGTGAAATGATTGGCAGGAAATCTAGACAGTACATTATAGATTAGGTAGTTCCAGGTGAATGTAAATATCACCTAGGCTTCTCCCTTCTCTCCTTATATGTATTTTTAGTACGAGAATAGATTATACGGCATATTTCAAGGGGAAATAAACAGCGAAAATTAGCGAACGAGTGCACGTGAAGTGTTGTCAGGTGATAATTAGCCAATTCCAGGTGTATCACTCTCACTTACCTTATTTCTTTTTTGTATATATTATTTGGTATAAGAATAGGGCATAGGGCTTATTTCAATGGATGAAATCAGTGGAAAATTCCGGGGAAGATTTACTTAGCGTAGCACGGCCGGGCAGGCGAGAGGAGAGGGTAATGGAGGGAAGGTAGGGAGGGGAGTCAAGAATGGGGAGAAATGGCTAAATTGTCAACAATGGATGGGAGTACAGATGAGATTAGGAGTGCTGACTAGTGTTGGACATTGGCAGTACTGATAGATGATACAAGCTACCACTTGAAAGCCCAGGTGAATTCAAAATAACACAGAATCGCAAAAGTGACGCTCCGTGGTATGATCCCTTGCTCCCAGGCATCACGAAAGTGACGCCCCGTGGTTAAGGGGTTAAACAAGATGCAGGACCATCATTTATTGGAAAACTTATCATATAGCTAATACCTCTGCATCTGATCCCTCCACTTTATCATCAACCCCCTCACAGTCACACGTTCACTCTTCTAGTCAATATCTCATTCTTCATTCTCCTTTAGGTTTCAGAAGATCTTTACATTGCTAGTTACCCGTCCCCACCATGGAGGGGCTTGGGTAAGGGCATTGTTTTCACTTGATTTGTCTGTTTGTGTGTT
Organism: Coenobita brevimanus; assembly: GCF_032717465.1. Classification (NCBI taxonomy): domain Eukaryota; kingdom Metazoa; phylum Arthropoda; class Malacostraca; order Decapoda; family Coenobitidae; genus Coenobita; species Coenobita brevimanus. The sequence continues at coordinate 8,087,391 of NC_137035.1, forward strand.
TGTCTGTCTGTCTGTCTGTGTCTGTTAACAACTTTATGCAAAAACTAGTGGTACGATTTTGACTTAAATTACAGGGATGATTACCTGATTATAGTTTGGGGCCAGATTGGGCCAAGGTCCAGGCTGTAGGCCCCCCCCCCTTCCCCCCCATAATGGGGACAGGTGACAATCATTTTTTCTCCATAACTCCCTTCAAATTCATCATATCGACATGAAACCAAAACCTAAAAATGCATCTTTCAAATCTGAATTGTATAACATGCCTCGTAACATCAGGGGGATCACCCCCAGTTAGCAGTTTGGGGATCGGTGTCAGGTGGGTTGAGCCTAAAATTTCAAATGAGCATAAAATCACCAATTATCACCTAACTTACATCAAATTTTATATGTGACATCTTTGACAAGATATCCTGTTGTGTTTATGCATCAGCACTGAAATGACCTCCAGGGAAGAGTTTGCTGTGCCTTGGCAACGCTTCTTGTTGTAACTGAAGAGCCATCATCATCATCACTGTAGTGCTATACCCTCCCATCGGATTGACTAACCTCTTTCATCTTCTGTTGTTGCAACCTTTAGACACTTCGATTTTTAGCTTAGGAGAGGCTTAAAACCTTCCTTAGGAGAGTAAGAACCTTCCTAACCTGACTGAAAATGTGTTGGTAATAGCTAAGGGCCTTATGCTTAGATGCTAATTTGGGGCTTCACAAATATAGGGAATGAAATGGGACAAAAATAGTAGCTACTGCACTCTTCAAAAATAAAAAAAATCATCCAGGTTCTTTCAAATTAATGTCCTGTTTCATATTGTTTGATTTGTCAGTTCCTACACATTTTAAACTTACCAAGATCATGGTACATGTATGAAATTTTATTATAATCACTGGTTTTCTTTAGGTATCAGAAGGACTTGACTTTGCTGATCGCAATGGAAGAGCTGTCATAATCACAGGCCTACCCTATCCACCATTCAAAGATCCCAGGGTCATCCTCAAGCAGAAGTATCTGGAGGAAGTGCGTGCAAAAAGTAAGGTGAGTACAGTAAACTCACACAGTGCACGAGTGGATGGGCGGTGCTTGTCCTTGTGCACTGTGAAATCGTGCACTGTGAATACATAATCTTATGGGAAAAATTACATATAGGTGGTACCCCCCTCATACCTTGACATTTTTTTACCCTTAGAGACATAATAAAGGGAAAATTTTTCAGACATACACTGCAGATATAGCTACAGTAACAAAAATATGGTCAGTCACCTTAACGACAGTAGACAACAGGCCTGATGGACTTTAATAACAGGGGTTCTGAGGTGCGGCAACACACTTAGAGTGCCCCCGCCACTGCCCCGGCCGCACCACACTTGTTTAACAGATGCCAGTGTTGTATTATTCCAGGTGTTGGTGAAGAAATTTACGGCCTGTTGAATGTTATATTTCTTCAGAATGCAGCAACAGTCATTATGGTGGGGGTTGTAGGTATGCCAGGTGAAGCAGGTGAGTCAGATGGGGCAGTGGAGGTGGAGGCGGCTGGTGAGTCAGGTGGGGCAGTGGAGGTGAAAGGGATGGCAGTGGGTGAGTCAGGGGAGGTGGTGAGGGGAGGATTCTCCATCTCCTTCTTGCTACTGCTCACATTTTTGACAGTTTCCTTCATCTCTTCTTGTTTGTCTCTTTCATTCCTCATCTTGCTATGGACGTATTGGCAGTAGTAGTGGTTGTTTCCTAGGCAGTCTGGCCGAACAGCCCCGCGTATTGGCAGTATAACAACTTGGCATTTGCGAAATAATTATCATTCATGTGAATCCAAACATTATTAGAGAAACTGGGTATGTATTCTAACATACCGTTATTGCCGAAAACTTTGTTATCAATTCGTTATTGGTGAGATCTTACTGTAAACTCCTCTTGAGCACCTTCCCCACAAGCCTCTAAGTCATTATTGGCACGTTGTGCAGGGAGGGGGGTTGCATAGTCAGAGAAAATAGCAGTTTTGGGCCACTCCTTGCCTCTGCCTCGCATATTGTGGGTTAAACTCGCGCATTCAAAGTTTTATGGTTATGATTTTTGGTCACTCGCATACTATGCAATTCGCGCACTGTGATCACGCGTACTGTGCGAACGAACTATATATGCATTAATGCTTGTGTGATGGCTGACCCATTATGAACAATTAAGACTCATAGTCAGGAAACTCACCCAATAGGAAATAAGATTTCAAAGACCAAGTAGTGATTTGCCCATTGTGACCCATCTCAGCTTTCTGTTTTCACACCAGTTACCAGTAGCTATTAGCAAGTATTTACAGTAAAATTCCATTTAACCAGCATGCAACATCTGGCAACCCTAAACAACAAACAGATTCATAGGGGCCATCAAAATGAAAGTATGGTAATTAACAAATAATAATCATACTAATAATATTAATAAAAAAACAGAAACGAATGATGGGCATATGATGGCATGCAAGGTTGAATTTGGCATGCCATCTTTCTGATTATTCTTGCTTGTTTTGACTAAATGGTCGTATTAACCAAAGGTCTGTTACAACCTCCAGAATAAATAAATCTTCATTGCATTTACTATAACAAAAAGTCTTTAGGTTTTTTCTATATTTTCACCTGAATATTAACTCTAGTTTTGCTTGTAAAATATATGGTAGCAGTACAAGTACCAGGTAATAACAAAATAAACATGCTCTCAAATATGTTCTTAAAGGTTGGGTTTGTAAGTATGGCACACAGGAGCCTAACTTCCATATACAAATGGAAATAGGATACCTGTACTTGATTTACAAGAGAAAGAGAGAAAAACACAACAAAACATAAAATTGTGTAGACTGTCTTTGTTGGCTTGGGTCAGTTAGGCCAAGTTTTGTCACTTACATCGCTATTCCTGTCACCTGCATCACATGCACTGCCATAAAATCAACGTGGCCCAAATTTTTTGTGCCACTGTTGGGCAAGTGCATCTCATAAGCAGCTGACAGTGCTGAAAACCAATTTATAGAAGCAGAAGAGGTTGTTAACATGACTGTATGTTGAACAGAAGTGTGAACTTGTAAGGGACTTGAAAGATAATACAGTAATCCCTCAGTTATCCGATGTAATAGAGCCAAAGGCACTTCCGGGTAATGGCTCCGGCCAGATAATGGCCTTCTTCCCTGGCTTCCTTTCTTACATAACCTCTCTTTGAAAGATTTGTTCCTGTTGTTTAACAGTACTCTGTCTGGTCAAGCAGACCTATAAACCACAGCCAAGCAATTACTATGGTCAAGCAGACCCATCAACCACACACAAGCAGACACCACTATAGGGCCATACCCTGCAATAGCATGAAAAATATGAAAAAACTGGCTACACAAGAAAAATGCAGTGGGCACACAAAACACAGTGGTAAAATGGAATAAAATCATGGTAAAATAGAATAACATCTTGGTACAGTACAGTAGCATGAATAAAATCAACTTCAACACTCACAATTTGACCATCCATCATGATTCTTACCCAAGATCTCCTACTTCACCAGTCAGCACTAACCTCTTATTTCCTGATGAAGGGGTCATCACACATCTTAGGAAGAGACATGCAAGGAATAGCAAGGCCTGAAGCAGGTAGGGATCAACCACAAAAGCCTCCATGTGTGCCACCAAATCAACTGTCGGAAAGGAGCTGTTCACTACAGTCGCCACACAAGAACTGTGAATGACTAAGGGGGGTCTCTAGCAGACACTGGGTGAACTACCTAGCCCGACAGGGCGGCTCCACCAGGCTGTTCCCGCCAGGCCGGGTGAAAATGTTTGTCCAGCCATAATTTCCACCGAGATGCATGCATTTTGTCTGGATAGCATGGAATAATGTACAAATAATGGTTTCAAACACCCAGATCACAGCGTTCGGTTAGTGAATTGTCTAGGCAGGATGAGGGTGGGGAAGGCAGCAGGTGTGTCTGGGTTGACTGCCGAAATGTTGAAGGCCTCAGGCGATATAGGGGTGAGTTTAGTCACTGACCTGATAAATGGGATTATTTATGAGTGTGTTGTCCCAGATGATTGGCTGAAGAGTGTAATTGTAAATGTGTATAAAGGGAAGGGTGATGCCCTGGAAAGAGGGAATTATAGAGGTATAAAGCTTTTAGATCAGATAATGAAGGTAATGGAGAGAGTTTTAGAAGGTATGATTAGAGAAAGAGTGAATATTGATGAGATGCAGTTTGGGTTTATGCCAGGTAGGGGGACCACTGATGCCATATTCATTGTTCGACAGCTTCAGGAAAAATATATTGGTAGGAGAAGGGATCTTTATTTTGTTTTTGTTGATTTGGAAAAGGCCTTTGACAGAGTCCCTAGAGAGGTGGTGAAGTGGGCAATGAGAAAGCTTGGCTTGGAGGAGTGGCTGGTTAGGGTGGTTATGGCCATGTATGTGGGTGCTCACACCCAGGTGAGAGTGAATGGAGATTTGAGTGATGAGTTTTCCGTGAATGTTGGTGTGCATCAGGGGTCAGTCTTGAGTCCCATGTTGTTTATCATGGTACTTGAAGCCCTTTCACGTGACTTTAGAAACGGACTCCCGTGGGAGTTGTTGTATGCTGATGATTTGGTGTTGATTGCAGAGAATGAAAGGGAGGCGGAGGAAAGGTTTAGGAAGTGGAGAGATGGTATGGGGCAAAAGGGTTTAAGGGTAAATGCAGATAAAACAAAAGTGATGATATCTAGGGTTGGTGGCGGTACTGTCAAAGACGAGGGAGAGTGGCCATGTGCAGTTTGCCACAAGGGCGTGGGAAGTAATTCCATCTTGTGCGGTGTGTGTGATAAATGGGTGCATAAGAGATGTAGTGGTATCAGAGGTAGACTGCGAGATAATGCTGATTTTATGTGTACGGCGTGCCGGGGTGAGCAGGTGGAGATCGTCAGACGTGAAAGAATTGAACTTGCTGGTGAATCTCTTGAGTGTGTGGAAGAGTTTTGTTATTTAGGAGACATGTTGTGTGCTGGAGGTGGGGCTGGAGCTAGCTCTGTGGCTAGGGTGAGAAGTGGTTGGAAGAAGTTCAGGGAGCTCTTGCCTCTCCTGACATTGAGGGGGCTCTCCCTACGTGCTAAGGGGTCTTTGTATGCAGCGTGTGTTAGGAGTGTAATGCTGTATGGCAGTGAGACCTGGGCAGTGAAGGAGGAAGACATTCGCCGGCTCATACGTACAGAAATGACAATGATTAGGTGGATGTGCAGTGCGTCCCTGCGTCCAAGGCCTGGAGGGGCTGGGTTTACAATGGAAGAGTTGAGAGGTAGGATGGGACTGGAGTGTATTGGTGTTGTGATGAGGAGAGGTAGATTGAGGTGGTTTGGACATGTGGAGAGGATGGGGGATGATAGCTGGGTGAGGAAGGTGAGAAGTGTTAATATTGGGGGTGGGGTTATGAGGGGTAGACCGAGAAAGACATGGGACGAGGTCATTAAGTGTGACCTTAGGGTTAAGGGACTGAACAGGGAGGCTGCAATGGATCGTGCAGCATGGAGAGCCGCCATTAAGTGACCAAGGCCGACACATGCAAGCATGTTGGAGCCTTTAAAAACGAAAACGAAAACATTAAATGCAAGTTTACATCAAAGAATACAGATATTGAATAAGAAGAGTTCATAGTTCATACATTTCATACTGATTACAAAGAAGAATCAGTACAAGCATGTCTAGGGAACTAAGTATAACATGGTCGCCATTGTTTACTACTGTAATTCCATTGTTTCATCACACTATCACAAACTACCTTTATGGCAGCTTAAGTGCCGTGATGGAGAGTGCAAAAGGTTGTACAGTGCCATACAAAATATATAATAAAGCTTGTTTTGATATCCTTGCACTTACCCAAATGAGAGCCATTGAACAGCTACTACCCTCACCATCATAATTATCACAGCTGCCATCAACACCACCACCACAGCTACCACCCCCACCATCATCATCACAGCTGCCATCACCACCACAGCTACCACCATTTTCTGCTGACTAGAATTGTCTGCTCGTAGCATCAGTGAAATAATAGACATTGGACTGTAGATGTGAAACTGACTACCTCTCTCTCTCTCTCTCTGTCTCGTAAGACACATGAAACTCCGTGAAACCACAGATATGCACTGCTGCCTCATTCACATACACGCATTGTAACACCAATGGGAAAGTTATCTGGGTCCAAAACACCCTTTCAGAAAATTTCGGTCAGCATCAAATTACAACTGGTCCATTTGGGTCCCAATTCCAACCACCAGTCCAATTTAATCAAAATCCATTTTCAAGTTTTACAGTGCTACACACACACACGCACACGCACACACACACACACACACACACACACACACACACACACACACACACACACACACACACACACACACAGATGCATTGACCTGTGGAGTAGCCTGGACAAAGAGTTCGTCCAGTTTAACCCCTAAACCTCGGGGTTGTTTTGGCGCTCCTTGTGTGTCCCGCGGGGATATTCGTGCTCTGACAGACTTTGTAAAAATATTTGCCAAAAATCAGTTATTAGTCCTAGAATATTATAATTACCTATGCTTATGGCACATACCTTTAGCTTTCTCCTGGGATGTTTGTTGAGCCTTTGTCGAGTACTGTAGGACTTGTGGAGACTTCTGAAGTTGGGTAATGAAATCTCCACTTTACACTTCCCGACACCCCGTAATATGATTACCACAGCCTGATATTATCACTAGAAACACTATTGTATGCTTTTCAAATAGTTTGGAATCCATACTCCCAAAAAAAAACAGTGAAAGCAATGAAAATTACGAGCACTTACCAGCTTCCCACTTGCGCTCGTTCGCCGCTGGTATTCTGTCGTTTATTATTCATAAAAACACTCATACTTTATATTTCTATTACTATATAACACATATATATTTGCAGTCTTTATCCATAAGCTTCCTTCAGTAATAGTAGTTTATTGTCACTGTAGGCATTCAATTTCTCTTTCAGTAAAATATGTAGCATTGACTTTCTTGTCCTGTATACTGGCGTTGAGAGTTAATCTGTCACTTTCACTTTCACTTTCATAACTCATAGCATTCATACATGCTAGAGTGAAACTTTCACTTTCATTACTCCTAGTATATATACTTGTATTCTTATATTACTACTCATTTACATTACTATTTACATTCTCTATTTTATTTACATTACTTACATTTCTATTTTCTTTACACTATGTTATGCACTGTCACTTGCAGTAACTTATAAAACTATTTTTCACACTTCAGTTATATTTACATTCATTGCTTTCACTTGCTGTTTACACATTGTTTACACATTATTTACATTTCCACTTGCACTGTTTTACTCACCAGAAAGATCGTAGTCACTGTCCATCATTATCATTGATAAATTAGCCAGTTCACATTCCACAGCAGTCACTTAGCCCTTTACCCCTTTCCACACGAGGTTTAGTAGGGGTAGAGGTCACAGGGCCCTTTGCATGGGGCTAAAAAGTGGTGGAAGTGGACAGGCGCGAATCCGACGTGGTTTCACCTTGAAAGATGACAGTAAACTGAATGCTGCTGCCTAGGGGTAGTGAGGGGCTGCCAGTGTCAGCTTAGTGACAGCTGCTAATATATTCGCTATGACATGATTGGCAGGAAATCTAGACAATACATAATAAATTAGATAGTTCCAGGTGAATGTAAATATCACTTAGGCTTCTCCGTTCCTTTCATATATATATTTTTATTACGAAAATAGATTATATGGCATATTTCAAGGGGAAATTACCGGGTGAAATTAGCGAACATGTGCACGTGAGGTGTTGTCAGGTGATAATTAGCCAATTCCAGGTGTATGGCATTATCACTTACCTTATTTCTTTTTTGTATATATTGGTATAAGTTTAAGGCATAGGGCTTATTTCAATAGATGAAATCAGTGGAAAATTCCGGGGAAGATTTGTTTAGCGCAGCGCGGCCGGGCAGGCTAGAGGAGAGGGTAATGGAGGGGAGGTAGGGAGGGGAGTCAAGAATGGGGAAAAATGGCTAAATTGTCAACTATGGATGGGAGTACAGATGAGATTAGGAGTGCTGACTAGTGTTGGACATTGGCAGTACTGATAGATGATACAAGCCACCACTTGAAAGCCCGGGAGAATTAAAAATAACACAGAATCACAAAAGTGACGCCCCGCGGTATGATCCATTGCTCCCGAGCGTCACGAAAATGACGCCCCGTGGTTAAGGGGTTAAAATCTTAACCCCTAAAGTACTAATAGGATCAATCGATCCTTTTCCAGAATATGTCTTGATGCCTAACAGGATTGACAGAGAAGCCTTTGTAAAAAACTACAGACACTAGGCTTCGGCCCAATTGTACATATATCAAAGCAAATGAATGAGATCTAAGTCCTGAGTAGGGAAAGGGTAGGATCCGTGCCCCTACCAGTGGTGGTGGTGGGGGGGGGGGTGATTTTCTTGCCATCATCCTGTACCCCAATACCTTTGTTCCCTCTCCCCCTCCCTGCTTGTGACTGGACTCACAGCCCCTCCTACCAACTCTATAAAGCTGATTTTTCCATGTCACACTCCTCCCACCTTCCTCCCCCCATTCTCCCCCCTCCACCCCTTCATACTCCCTCCACCTCCAGTTACTTTCTTGCTGTGGCTACATGGTAAACATTTGACATATGAGAATGATATATACTTTTTCTGGTGTGTAAAATCAAGGTCTTTCATTCAATAATACCAAAATTAATGTTGATACCATTTTTTTGTTCTCTTCCTATATGCAAGGGTTGCCAGTGTCAGTTTTTGACAATCTTTGCCAGGCTATAGCTCAGTAACCATTTGGTCTCGAATGCTCTGGTTTGCAACATAACATGTGTAAGTTCAAGCTCTAAACCTTTGCATAACAGTTTTTACTTCCGTAAGAGTTGAAAAATCAGCTCCATATACAGATTTTCACGCTGGTACAGACGATCGCATTGTGTATCCTAGGGGTTAAATGAATTCAAAGCAAAATTTCACTTGCTGAGAAACAGAGACGGTAACCTACGAGCATAGCTCGTTTCCAGTATATCACAACTAGGTAAAAAAAAGCACACACATGCAGGATAAAGAGATTAATATACTTCAGAACAAGCTGGATAACATCTGCATATGCTGTGCTGAACAAGAAAGGCAAATTACGGAATTAAAATTAAGCAATGAATCAGCCTCAAATGAAATAAAACAGCGCAAGAGGGAAAATAAGAGGTTGGAAGAAGAAAGGGACAGGATGAAAAGTAAACTAGATGAGCATGAATCAAAATCAAGGATGCATGATGAATATATTAAGGAAATCAAGGAGCAGCACAAGAGGTGGAAGAGTATTTTAAAATATTAGCTTCTTCATCAGATAGTAACTTAAGATTGCTAGAGTCAATATATATAAAGTCCCATAAGCCATCTCTAAATAACACTATGTCTGCAGTACCTCCTTATGTTACGTAACTGTTTTAGAATCCTTTCTCATACCCCTATTTTACTTTCGTCATATGTAAACCATATGTCTCTGTGTGTATTTACACTTGCACAATATTGTGATTTTAGTGTTTTTGATTTGTTTCTTGTTTCCCATTTTTAGATCACTGATGATGACATTTTAAATGTCGAAACATTTGAATAAAGATGCTGCTTATGTCAACGCTCGTTGTCCTCTTCCTTCAGGAGGTGGAAGAAAATTCAGCAGGAAGGAAATATAAATTTGAAAGAGATTATAGAACAACAAAGCAGGGAAAAGGTGGAAAAGGAAGTGGTTAGGGTACTAAGAAGTAGAGAATCTGTAGTCAGGGATGTAGCAGACAAGAAAAAATGCATGATAATTTCAGGACTAAAAGAAAAACGGGTGACAGTAAGGTCAGAAAGGGAAAGAGAAGAACTGAATAAGGCAGAAGAGATAGTATCAGTAGTCATGAAGGGTAACAATGAAGCTCAAGAAAAGATTGAAGAAGTATTTAACCCCTAAAGACCACAATTATTTCAGGCAGGGTACCTCCCACAACTGCGATTCGGGGATGTTTTGGCAACTTTCACCAAGGGCAAATTGATTGTGTTCTGGCTAAAGAGGAAGAATTTACACACCTGACAATGCAATCCGCATCCCAGTAGGCCTAATGGTTACTGCACAATCGCATGTCAAAGTTAAAAAAAGTTTATGATAGTTCTATCTATCTATTTATCTATCTATAGCCCGACGCCCTAATCCCGCAAAGGGTGGCCGCAGACAAAACGCCTCCAAGTCACTCTGTCACCCACCATTTGACTACCCTCCCCCCAACTCACCCCCCCCTCCCTCATATACCTCTTGACTCCATCCCTTCACCTCATCCTCGGTCTACCCCTCCCTCTCCCTCCCTCCACCTCACCTACATACACCCTCTTAGTCAGTCTTTCATTCTCCATTCTCTCCACATGTCCAAACCACCTCAGTGTATTTCTCCTAATCTTCTCAACCACATCCACATCTACCCCACAACGTTCCTTCACTTCTTCATTCGTCAACTTGTCCCTCCACGTCACTCCACATGCTCCTCTCAAGTAACTCATTTCCACTGCTCTCACTCTTGACTTGTTCCCCTTTTGCAAGGTCCATGCCTCGCTTCCATACGTCAGGGTAGGGATCACAATACTGTCATGCAGTGACTTCTTAACTACCATACTCACCTCCCTATTTCTCATCACTGCTTTCAGTGTACCAACAACCTTCCTTCCCTGCTGTACCCTTTCACGTACTTCATCCCCCAAAGTTCCATCCTTACTCATCACACTACCCAAGTACTTGAATACACTCACATTCTCCATATCCTCACCATCCAACCTCACTGCACACTCTGTGACTTCATTCCTCTCAAACACCATAACTTTACTTTTGTTTACATTAACTTTCAGCTTCCTCCTCCTACACACTGTCCCAAATTCATTCACCAAACCTTGCAACTCCCATTCATCTTCACTCAACAATACTGTATCATCAGCAAACAGCAACACCGGAAGCTTCCAAATCTCACCCTCATTCATTAGAGCCACCCCCACATCCACTGCCCTACCTTGCACCTCCTTTACAACCCCATCCATATATATATTAAACAGCCATGGAGACATCACACACCCCTGTTTCAGTCCCACATTGAGATCAAAGAACTCACTCAGCTCACCATCCACTCGCACTGTAGCCCTAGCTCCCTCATACATACTCTTCACAGCACTCAACAATTTCCCCTCCACTCCATATATTCTTAATACCTTCCACATACCTTGCCTATCTATTCTGTCATAAGCTTTCTCCAAGTCTTTGAAGGCAGCATACACTTTCCTTCCCTTCTCTAGATACTTCTCCACTAAACATCTTAGAACAAATATCTGATCTACACATCCTTTTCCCTTCCTAAATCCCCCTTGTTCTTCTCCAACTAGCTCCTCTGTCATATGCCTAACCCTATCAATGAGTATTCTACCATATATTTTACCAGTCACACTAAGAAGGCAAATACCCGTATGGTTACCACATACTTCTCTCTCCCCTTTTCCTTTGTACAGAGGAACAATTATACCTGATTTCCAGTCCTCTGGAACCCTTCCCTCTTCCCAGGCCAATCTACACAACTTCCATATCCACTCCACAACAATCTCACCCCTATACCTAAGCATTTCACCACACACTCCATCAATTCCTGGGGCCTTTCCCAGCTTAATCTTCTTCATCGCTTCCACTACTTCCGCCCTACTGATCTCTTCCTCCCTCCTCTCATCTCTTCTTCTCCCAGCCATTCCCCAACCACTTATACTCACACTGCTCTCACTCTCTACATTCAACAAATCCTCAAAGTGCTCCTTCCATCTCCTCAATTTCTCTCTCTTCTCCACCAACAATCTATTATTCTTATCTATCATTCCCCTATTATTTCCCCTTTCACACTGCCTTACTTTCTTTACCTCCCTCCAAAACAATTTCTTACTCTCCCTCCATTTCACACTCAAATTCTTCCCAAACTCTTCATCCACTTTCTTCTTACTCTCCTTCACCAGTCTCTTAACCTCCCTTCTCCTGCTCACATATACCTCTCTCTTCTCTCTCTCATCTTCTCCCCTACCTCTACTCGCCAACCATTCACCATATGCCTTCTTCTTTTGTTCTACAGCTCGTTTCACCTCATCATTCCACCATGCTGTTCCTTGCACACCCTTGCATCTCCTCCTCACTCCACAAACCACCTCACACGCTGCGCCTATCTCTTCCGTGAATATCTTACATTCGTCTTCCACCCCTTCCATCTGCTCTAGCTCATACCTTCCCAATCTTTCTTCCACTATGCTCTTATACTCTGTCATTTTCTCACTATCTTGCAATTTCTCCACTCTTCTCACAGGAGCTGCTTCCTCCTGTCTTATGATAGTTACCCCTCGAAACACTCGAAAACATGAAAATTTTGATAACTGTCTATTTTTCTTATTGAAACAGGTCATTTCAAAGTGTTTTGTCTTACCAACCATGAAAACAGCTGTATGTAGGTGTGGGGAGATTACTAGGCTGTGGCGAGATATAATAGACTGTGGAGAGTAGGCCTACTGTACAGGTACAGGGGTTGGAAATAACCAACTTTTTGCATGAGTAGAAAGCACTTCAGTGTGTTCTGTAACATCTTGGCAGCCTGATACCTCTCGGGGGTCTGTAGGGGATGGGAGGATAGTGAGGGACAAGGAGGGAGGGATGGGGTGGGGTTCAAAGGGGACACAGGGCTAATAGGGTGGGAGGAGGGGCGAGAGTGGGCAGGAAAGGACACAGGTGGTGGTGGGAGGAGATATGCAGGTGCGTGGAGGGGTGGGAGGGTGATGGGGGACAAGGAGGGAGTGAGGGAGTGGGGTAGAGAGTGGCATGGAGGCAGCCCAGAAGGGAGGATGCCCCCCTATCACCCGGGTTGGTCCGGTCTCACCTCACGCCACCTCAAGGGTGAGTTCTCATCGGCCTGAAGCCATGTACGTCATAATCAGGGCAGAGGAAGCGCTCTGCAGTTTTTTACAGGCCCCGCTCAATTGATGCTATCAGAAATTTTGGCATAAAACTCAAATCGCATCAATTGATGCGATTAGGACTTTAGGGGTTAAGCTAGGAAAGTACAAGGAAGGAGGGGCGAGGCCACTTAAAGTAAAGTTTAAATCTCAGGCAATGGCAAATGAAATTATCAACAGAACATAGAAATTATCAGAAAAAGAGGACCTCAAAAATGTATGGATAAGGAGAGATGCAAATGAGGAAGAAAGAGCTAAGATAAAGGAGCTAATAAGGGAAGCAAAGGCAAAAAACGAACGGAGAACAGAGGAAGGGAAGACAGTGTTCTATTGGAGAGTTATGGATCAGATATTGAGGAAGCAGTACAGACGGAGAGAAGGAGAGAAGAGGGAATAAAGAACAGCGAAAAAAGTTGGAAAGTGGCATATACTAATGTGGATGGTTTAATATCGGTGAGATTAGAAATCAGCAAATACTTGAGGGTACCTGAACCAGATATTACGTGCTTTACAGAGACCAAGTTAAGAGAGGATGTTGATATCCATATGGAAGAAGACAAATACAAACTGTAGAGAAGAGACAGAAAAGAAAAAACAGGAAGAGGAGTGATGATAGCAGTGAAGAACAACATCAGTGTGGAAAATGTAGACCTAGGAGAGGGTAAGGCTGAAACAGTAAATATGAAGCTAGAAACTGGAGAGAATGGCAAGAGAGACATCGCAGTGGTATTCGTTCCCCTTAAGACAAGGGCATGGAAGGACAGTGAATACCAGATGTTGTCAGACATAGTTAGCTATCGAAAGAAAGTTATTGAGAAAACAACAACGTAATTGAGGAGTGGATTTGCATAAGGCTGTAAATGATGGGAGATTTTAATTGTAATGAGGTGAACTGGGAGGAATGGGACTCAGGAAGCAGTGAAGGTTCGTGGGGCACTATATTGTTAAACATTGCAATGAATAATGTAATGACCCAGTGAGTCAAAGATGAGACTAAATTCGGAGGAGATGACATGCCAGCAAGATTAGATTTACTACTAACCAAAGAACCTGATGTAGTTGAAAATTTGAAATATCAGTGTCTTATAGAAAAAAGTGATCATGTGGTCATTGAGTTCCAGATGATAAAAAGGAACGTGGTAGCAAGGGATGAGCTTTATAGGCAGGGAAGATACTGCTGCTGTATGGGAAAGCAAACTTTACAGGATTGAGGAAATTTTTCGAAAATGCGGATTGGAGAAAATTCAGAGAAACAAGAGAGACGCAGAGGAAGTGTGATATCTTTCTAGATCTCTGTAATTCGGAAGTGGATAAACATGTTCCAAGTGTAAGTGGGAAAGAAAACAGGAAGAAGGATTGATTTAAGAGAAGGTGCATGATAGCAAAAAAAGAACAGGACATGGCATGGAACAAATGGAGAAAGAGGTAACAACAAATCGAAGGAAGAATATAAAAGAACTAGAAATGAATATACAAGAATAGGTAGAGAGGAAGAAGAGAACTTTGGATAAGATATAATTGACAAATGTAAGGAAGAACCCAAATTGTTTTATAGATTTGTTAATGGCAAATGGAAACAAAAGGAAGGAATCACCCAGCTGAAAGTAGAAGGAGAGGTCTATAAAGAGGTGGCAGTGCAAGCTGAAATAATGAACAAATGTTTCCAATCAGTTTTCACCAAAGAAAGGGATTTTGTGGAGGGGGAGGGTGTGACTAGAAATGTAGTGATAAAAGACATGAAAGTGGAAGTGCAGGAAGTGTATTAATTACTGGAAACTCAAGATGTAAGGAAAGCCCCAGGACCGGATGTAATCTCTACCTGGGTACTGAAAGAATCCAGAGAACAACTGGTGGATAAGATTCACAAATTAATTGTGTGTTCTCTGGAAGAAAGGAAAGTGTCTCGGGAATGGAAGAGGACCAGTGTGCTACCATTTTATAAGGGAGGAAACAAGGAAGACCCCTTGAATTATAGACTGGTGTCCCTGACCAGTGTAGTCGCAAAATTGTGCGAGAGAATCCTGAAAGACAGCTACTGGTAGTTAAAATATCTGGAGGAGATGAACATATTGGCTGAGAGCCAGTTTGGATTCAGAAGTGGATGGTCGTATGTTTCCAACTTGTTGAGCTTTTACTCAAGAGCGATTAACGTGCCACAGAAGAGAGACAGCTGGGAGGATTGTGTGTATTTAGATTTGGAGAAAGTCTTTGACAGGGTACCCCACAAGCGACTAATGTGGAAATTGGAACACATATGAGGACTGAAGGGAAACGTCCTGGAGTGGATGAGAGACTTCTTGAGAGACAGACAAATGAGGACAGTAATAAAGGACAAGATGTCCAGATGGAAGGAAGTAACAAGTGGAGTCCCATAGGGCTTGGTGTTAGCATCAGTAATGTTTCTGATTTACATAAATGATATGGTAGATGGAATAAACAGTTAAACAAGTCAATTTGCTGATGATGCAAGATCTTGAGGAGAGTAGCAGTTGAGGAAGACTGTTAATTGCTGCAGGAAGACCTGAATAGGATCCAAGATTGGAGTCAGATGTGGGAAATGAAATTCAACGCAAAAAAAATGTAAAATATTGGAAATGGGAAAGAGTACCAAGAGGCCATCGCTGAATTATATGGTGGGTAATGAACCAGTCAAAAAAGCGAGAGAAGAGAAAGACTTGGGAGTGCTGGTTGAGGATGGAAAAACACATTAACAAGAGTAGTTAGAGAGACGTACAATCTTTTGACTAACATATGAATGGCATTCCATTACATGGATGAACAAATGATTAAAAAATTGATAGTGGCCATGATCCGCCCCAGGTTGAATATGCGGCAGTAGTGTGGTCCCCACACAAGAAGAAAGATATAAATAAGATCGAGAGAATACAGAGAACAGTGACCAAGATGGTCTCCAGCTTGGCAGATCTGTCTTACAGAGAGAGGCTGGAAAAGCTGGATCTGCCTTCCCTAGAAGAAAGGAGAGAGAGGGGTGACATGATTGCAGTGTTCAGGGTCATGTTGGGACTAGATAAAATTGATGAAAATTATCTGTTTGTATGGGAGGGGAGAGTAACAAGAGGACATGGAATTAAACTGAAAATCCAAGTTGTTTGAAGGACATCAAGAAGTATAGCTTTCCATATGTAGATTCATAGACCTGTGGAACAGCCTTGACAAAGAGATCATCCAGTCTAAAAACTTAAACGAGTTCAAAGCAAAATTTGACAATGAGAAAATGGGACGGGAACCCACAAGCGTGGCTCATTTCCTGTATATTACAACTAGGTAAATACAACTAGGTAAATACACACACACACTTACCAGGTTGCCGACGGAGACGGAGCTCTTTGTGGATCGTGGGAAATAAATCGCCGAACCAATGGCGATAAGGAACCCAGCCTTTTGTGATTATGAAACTGAATACGTGATGGTCCCGTCTGATAATATTGAAAAAAGTTCAGATTTTGGTCCAACAAGAGTATAAAATACAGTGAAAGTGTAAAGTTTTCATAGGTTGCATTATGGCAAAAGTAGGTAGCTCTTTGTTTACACTCGATGGCGGAGAATTTGAGGGCTTTACCGATGAGGATAAGGGCGAAGGAAGTGTTAAACTGAATCTAACGAGAGTTGCTGGAGTAGAGAAAATGGCAGAGAGGAATGTCCAGGAATAAAAGAAGGTATGATTAATAATTAGAGTTACAGGAACAGACCTTAGAACAGGATAAAGAGATTAAGATACTTCAGGACAAGTTGGATACCGTTTGTTCACGTAGTGCCAACCAAGAAAGGCAAGTTACGAAATTAAAATTGAGTAATGAATCTGCCTCTAATGAAATAAAACGGCTCAAGAAGGAAAATAAGAGGTTGGAAGAAGAAAGGGACAGGATGAGAAGTAAACTAGATGAGCATGAATCAAAGTCAAGGATGCATGATGAACATATTAAGGAAATCAAGGAGCAACAGAAGGTGTGGAAGAAAATCCAGGAGGAATGAAATATAAATTTGAAGGAGATTATAGAACAACAAAGCAGAGAAAAGGTGGAAAAGGAAGTGGTTAGGGTACTAAGCAGTAGAGAATCTTTAGTCAGAGATGTAGCAGACAAGAAAAAATGCGTGATAATTTCAGGACTAAAAGAAAAACGGGTGACAGTAAGGTCAGAAAGGGAAAGAGAAGAACTGAATAAGGCTAAAGAGATTGTATCAGTAGCTATGGAAGGTAACAATGAAGCTCAAGAAGAGATTGAAGAAGTGTTTAGGCTAGGAAAGTACGAGGAGAGAAGGGTGAGGCCACTTAAAGTAAAGTTTAAGTCTCAGGCAATAGTAAATAAAATTATAAACAGAAAATGGAAATTATCAGAAAAGGAAGAGCTGAAGAATGTTTGGATAAGGAGAGATGCAAATGAGGAAGAAAGAACTAAGATAAAGGAGCTATTAAAGGAAGCAAAGGCAAAAAACGGGCATGGGAGAGTTGTGGATCAGAAATTGAGGAAATGGTACCGACGGAGAGAGGGAGAGAGGAGGAAATAAAGAACAATGAAAAAAGTTGGAAAGTGGCTTATACTAATGTTGACGGTTTAATATCGGCAAGATTAGAAATCAACAATTGCTTGAGGAATCACCAACCAGATATCGTATGCTTTATATAGACCAAGTTAAGAGAGGATATTGACATCCATATAGGAGATGGTAAATACAAAATGTGGAGAAGAGACAGAAAAGAAAAAACAGGAGGAGGAGTGATGATAGCAGCAAAGAACAACATCAGTGTGGAAAATGTGGAACTGGGAAAGGATAAGGCTGAAGTGATAAATATGACACTGGAAACCGGAAAGAATGGCAAGAGAGACATCGCAGTGGTATACGTTCCCCCTAAGACAAGGTCATGGAAGGACAATGAATATCAGGAGATGTCATCAGATATGATTATCTATCTCAAGAAAGTGATTGAGAAAAGCAGTAACATAATTATGATAGGGGATTTCAACTGTAAAGAGGTGAACTGGGAGGAATGGGACTCGGGAAGCAATGAAGATTCATGGGGCTCTATATTGTTAAATACAGATATTGCAATGAGTAATGTAATGACCCAATGGGTCAAAGAGGAGACTAGATTCAGAGGAGACGACACACCAGTAAGATTAGATTTACTACTAACCAAAGAACCTGATGTTGTTGAAAATTTAAAATACCAGTGTCCTATAGGAAAAAGTGATCATGTGGTCATTGAGTTCCAGATGATAAAAGGGAACGTGGTGCCAAGAGATGAGTTTTATAGACAGGGAAGATACAACTATGGGAAAGCAAACTTTACAGGATTGAGGGAATTTTTCATAAATGTGGATTGGAGAAAATTCAGAGAAACGAGAGATGCAGAGGAAGTGGGATATCTTTCTAGATCTCTAAAATTCGGGAGTGTAGAAACATGTTCCAAAAGTAAGTGGGAAAGAAAACAGGAAAAAAGATTGGTTTAACAGAAGGTGCATGATAGCGAAAGAAGAACGAAACATGGCATGGAACAAATGGAGAAAGAGGGGTAATAATAAATCAAAGGAAGAATGTAAAAGAACAAGAAATGAATATACAAGAATAGGTAGAGAGGAAGAAAGAAACTTTGTAAAAGATATAATTGACAAATGTAAGGAAGAACCCAAATTGTTTTATAGATTTGTTAATGGCAAATGGAAACAAAAGGAAGGAATCACCTAACTGAAAGTAGAAGGAGAGGTTTATAAAGACACGGCAATGCAAGCTGAAATAATGAACAAATGTTTCATATCAGTTTTCACTAAAGAAAGGGATTTTGTGGAGGGGGAGGGTGTGACTAGAAATGTAATGATAAAAGACATGAAAGTGGAAGTGCAGGAAGTGTATAAATTACTGGAAACTCAAGATGTAAGGAAAGCCCCAGGACCGGATGTAATCTCTACCTGGGTACTGAAAGAATGCAGAGAACAACTAACGGATAAGATTCACTATTTAATTGTGTGTTCTCTGGAAGAAGGGAAAGTGCCTCGGGAATGGAAGAGGACCAATGTGCTACCATTTTATAAGGGAGGAAACAAGGAAGACCCCTTGAATTATAGACTGGTGTCCCTGACCAGTGTAGTCGCAAAATTGTGCGAGAGAATCCTGAAAGACAGCTACTGGTAGTTAAAATATCTGGAGGAGACGAACATATTGGCTGAGAGCCAGTTTGGATTCAGAAGTGGAAGGTCATGTGTTTCCAACTTGTCGAACTTTTACTCAAGAGTGATTGACGTGTTACAGGAGAGAGACAACTTGGTAGATTTTGTGTATCTAGATCTGGAGAAAGCCTTTGACAAGGTACCCCACAAGCGACTAATGTGAAATTGGAACACATAGGAGGACTGAAGGGAAACGTCCTGGAGTGGATGTGTGACTTATTGAGATACAGACAAATGAGGACAGTAATAAAGGACAAGATGTCCGGATGGAGGGAAGTAACAAGTGGAGTCCCACAGGGCTCAATATTAGCGTCAGTAATGTTCCTGATTTACGTAAGTGATATGGTAGATGGAGTGAACAGTTATGCAAGTCTATTTGCTGATAATGCAAAGATCTTGAGGAGAGTAGAAGTGGAGAAAGACTGTGAAATGCTGCTGGAAGACCTGAATGGGATCCAAGATTGGAGCCCAATGTGGGAAATGAAATTTAATGCAAAATAATGTATGATATTGGAAATGGACAAGAGTGCCAAGAGGCCATCACTGAAGTATATGATGGGTAATGAGCCAATCAAAAAAGTGAGAGAAGAGAAAGATTTGGGAGTGCTGGTCCAGGATAGTTTGTCACCTGAAAAGCACATTAACAAGATAGTTAGAGAGACGTACAATCTCTATAAAAATAAAATAGCTAATAAAGCTATAAAAAGATTTAACATTCACTCTTTGCCTCTCCTTGGTGATTTTCATTTAGCAAATGATGGAAGCTCTTACACACAAAGCTTTGGTATGACCAAGCAGTCATGGAGCTTTCCCCTTGTATCAGCCGGTAAACACAACAAAGCCCTTCACCTTGAATATTGCAAGGGAGAAAATGGAAAAAAAGAAATACTGTACTGGTAATCCCAGCCCATCCTAACTTTTCCCCTGATGAATTAATGACATCAATAAATGAAGTAACCAAAAGGAAAAGTGTTACAGTATATTTCATTCACCGGATAATACCATTACTGAGGCAGCCATGAACTGTGCCTGGGATAAAGTTACAGTGTCAGCAGAGTTCAACGAGATAATTTTTTTTTTTTTTCTATAGCCATCCGCGGATATTCAGAACCGTGTATGCTAAAACCACGGATGTTAAGGAATGACTGTACATCATATGTTAAGAATTCTTGATGGTCTGGGACAACAAGATTGTGGATATACATTATGTGGATTGACATTCCCTGTGAGAAACTGTGTATGTTACCAGCAGACACTATATCCTGTACATTGTGTTATGAGATATATACTAGTGCCTATATAATGTCTACACATGTGAGTAAGGTGGAGTGGGGGAGAGGGAGGGGGAGGCCAAGGATGAGATGGAGGGATGGAGTGGAGAGGTATATGGGATAGGGGTGTGTGAGCTGGGAGCAGGGCAGTGACATGATGGGAAACAGGGGTACATGGAGGCGACTTGTTTGTGGCCACCCCTTATGGGATATAGGCATTTGGCAATAGATAGATAGATAGACAAAGTAAACACAGCCAGTGAACACATGCAGACACTCAGCCTGTGAGAGGAACAGAGGGAATAAGCGTGGCAGGATATGCCTGAGTCCCCTCCATGTCTGACCAGTAGCACAGTGAGAAAGATGATGCATAGGCAGATGCTTTCCCTACTAGCCAATTATAAGCAAACTTTCACTGTGAGAGTAGAGCAGGAGACTTGTGCTACTGCATGATAAAGTACTTAGATAGGATAGCAGGAGATTTGAGTTGTGAAATACCGAATGCTTCTGCTGCCCTGTGCCGAACAACACATGCCTATAGTACAGTAACTGTACAAAACAGTATGTACAGTACAACTGCACAGGGCAATATTTCTAACTGAAAACATGCAGAAAATCACTTATCAACTTATAGAAACGGCTGATGCTGTGGGAAAAACAGGAAATATCTTCCTGGGCATTTTCAAAGTAATTACCCAGAAAAATCCGCAAATTTGTGAACTCGTGAGTAGCGATCCCTGAAATTGCAGGAGTTGACATTACTTGGTGAGCTGGTGATAATAGTGTATCTATCTATCTATCTATAGCCTGACGCCCTAATTCCGCAAAGGGTGGCTGCAGACAAAACGCCTCCAAGTCGCTCTGTCACCCACTATTTGACTACCCTCCTCCCAACTCACTCCCCCCTCCCTCATATACCTCTCAACTCCATTCCTCCACCTCTTCGTTGGTCTACCCCTCCCTTTCCCTCGCTCCACCTCACCTACATACACCCTCTTAGTCGGTCTTTCATTCTCCATTCTCTCCACATGTCCAAACCACCTCAGTGTATTTCTCCTAATCTTCTCAACCACATCCACATCCACCCCACAATGTTCCTTCACTTCTTCATTCGTCAACCTGTCCCTCCATGTCACTCCACATTCTCCTCTCAAGTAATAATGATAATGGTATTTAAATTCAGCTGTGTGTGTGTGTGTGTGTGTGGGTGGGTATTTATCTAATTGTGATATACAGGAAATGAGCTACACTCGTGGGGTCCCATCTCTGTTTCTCAATGAGTAAAAGTTTGCTTTAAACTCATTTAAGTTTTTAGACTGGACAATCTCTTTCTCCAGGTATTCCACAGGTCTGTACATCTATAAGGAAAACTATATTTCTTGATATCCTTCAAGCAGCTTGGTTTCATCAGTTTCATTCCGTCCTCTTGTTACTCTCTTATCCCATAAAAACAGATCTTCTTTTTCAATTTTATCTACTCCCACCATGGTCCTGAACACTGCAATCATGTTGCCTCTCTTTCTCCTTTCCTCTAAGGAAGACAAATCCAGCTTTTCCAGCCTCTCTCTGTACAACAGATCTGCCAGACTGGGGACCATTTTGGTTGCTGTTCTTTGTATTCTCTCAATCTTGTTTATATCTTTCTTTTTGTGTGGGGACCACATTACTGCTGCATATTTTAGCCTGGGGCGAATCATGGCCACTATCAATTTTTTCATCATCTCTTCATCCATATAATGAAAAGCTACTCTTATATTAATCAGGAATTTATACTTCTCTCTAACTGTCTTGTTAATGTGTTTTTCAGGTGACAAACTGTCCTGGACCAGCATTCCCAAATCTTTCTCTTCTCTTGCTTTTGTGATTGGTTCGTTACCCATCAAATAATTCAATGATGGCCTCTTGGTATTTTGCCCATTTCCAATATTTTACATTTTTTGCATTGAATTTCATATCACACATTCGGCTCCAATCGTGTATCCTATCCAGATCCTCCTGCAGCATTTTACAATCTTTCTCAACACCTACCTTCGTCAAGATCTTTGCATCATCAGCAAACAGACTTGCATAACTGCTCACTCCATCTACCATATCATTTACATAAATCAGGAACATTACTGGTGCCAACACCGAGCCCTGTGGGACTCCACTTGTTACTTCCCTCCATCCATACATCCTATCCTTAATTACTGTCCTCATTTGTCTTTCTCTCAAAAAGTCTTTCATCCATTCCAGGGGGTTCCCCTTGATTCCTCCTATATGCTCTAGTTTCCACATTGGTGTCTTATGGGGTACCTTGTCGAAGGCCTTCTCCAAATCTAAATACACACAATCCACCCAACCATCTCTCTCCTGAAGCACGTCAATTGCTCTTGAGTAAAAACTCAATAAGCTGGAAACACATGACCTTCCACTTCTAAATCCAAACTGGCTATCAGCCAAAATATTCATCTCTTCTAGATATTTTATCCATCTGTCTTTCAGAATTCTTTTGCGCAGTTTTGTGACCATGCTGGTTAGGGACACTGGTCTATACTACAGGGGTTCTTCCCTGTTTTGTCCCTTATAAATTGGTACCACATTTGCCCTCTTCTATTCTTGAGGCACTTTCCCCTCTTCCAGAGAACACACAATTAAACTGTGAATCTTATCCGCCAGTTGTTTTCTACATTCCTTCAGTACCCAGTTAGAGATTCCATCTGGTCCTGGGGCTTTCCTTACATCTTGAGTTTCCAGCAATTTATACACTTCCTGTACTTCCACTTTTATATCTTTTATCAATACATTTCTAGTCACTCCCTCCCCTTCCACAAACTCCTTTTCATTAGTGAAAACTGATTGGAAACATTTGTTCATTATTTCTGCTTGCATTGCTGCATCTTCATAGACCTCTCAATCTACTTTCAGTTTGGTGATTCCTTCCTTTTGTTTCAGTTTGCCATTGGCAAATCTATAAAACAGTTTGAGTTCATCTATACATTTGTCTATTATACCTTTTTCAAAATTCCTTTTTTCGTCTCTATGTATTCTTGTGTATTCATTTCTAGTTCTTTTATATTGTTCCTTTGATCTGTTACCTCTCTTTCTCCAGTTGTTCCACGCCATGTCTTTCTCTTTCTTTTGCTGTCATACACCTTCTATTAAACCACTTCATTTTCCTGTTTTCTTTCCCCCTTACTCGTGGCACAAATTTTTCCACTCCCAAATTATAGAGGCCTAGAAAAATATCCCACTTCCTCTGTATCTCTCTTGTTTCTCTGAATTTTCTCTAATCTGCATTTTTGAAAAATTTATTCAATCCTGTAAAGTTTGCTTTCCCAAAGTTGTATCTTCCCTGCCTATAAAGCTAGTCTCTTGGCTCCACGTTCCCTGTTATCATTTGGAACTCAGTGACCACATGATCACTTTTTCCAATAGGACACAGATATTTCAATGATTCTGTTACATCGGTTTTTTTGGTAAACAGTAAGTCTAGTCTTGCTGGTGTGTCCTCACCTCAGAACCATGTCTCTTCTTTGACCCATTGCGTCATCACATTTTTTATTGTTATATTTAATAATGTAGTGCCCCCCGAATCTCTTCTGGCTCCTGAGTTCCATTCCTCCCAGTTCACCTCTTTACAATTGAAGTCACCCATTAAAATTATATTGTTACTTTTCTGTCATTTTCTGTAAGTAACTAACCATGTCTGACACCATTTCCTGGTATTCATCATCACTCCAATCTCTGGTCTTAGGGGGAACATACACTATTGCCATATCTCTATTGCTATTCTCTCCAGTTTCTAATTTCATATATATCAGTTCGGCCCTGCCTTCTCCCATTTCCACGGTATCTACATTTATGTTGTTCTTCACTGCTATCATCACTCCTCCTTCCATTTTACCTTTTCGGTCTCTTCTCCACAGTTTGTATTTACCATCTCCCATATGAACATCAATATCTTCTCTTAACCCCTACACCGCGGGCATTTTTATCAATGTTTTGTGTGTGCTGCGGGGTTATTCGGGCTCCGACAGACTCTCAAAAAATATTTGCCAAAAATCAGTTATTAGTCCTAGAATATTAAAATTACATATGCTTATGGCACATACCTTCAGCTTTCTCCTGGAATGTTTGTTGAGCCTTCGTCGGTTACCGTAGGACTTGTGGAGTCCTCTGAAGTTGGGTAACGAAGTCTCCACTTTACACTTCCCGACAACCCGTAATATGATTACCACAGCCAGATATTAACACTATAAACACTACGCTATGATTTTCAAGTAGTTTGGGATCCATACTCCAAAAAAAAAACCACTGTGAAAGCAATGAAAATTACGAGCGTGTCTGACCGTCGCACTTGCGCTAGTTCGCTCTTGGTACTCTGTCATTTATTATTCATAAAACCCCTCACACTTTATATTTCTATAACTACATAACACTTATATATATCTACAGTCTTTATCCATAAGTTTCCTTCAGTGGTATTAGTTTATTGTCACTGTAGGGATTCAATTTCTTTCAGTAAAATACGTAGCATTCACTTTCTCGTCCTGTATACTAGCATTGAGAGTGAATGTCACTTTCATCTTCACTCTCATAACTCATAGTATTCAGACATGCTAGAGTGAAACTTTCACTTTCATTACTCCTAGGGTATATACTCGTATTCTTATAATACTACTCATTTATATTTATATTTACGTTCTCTATTTTATTTACGTTATTTACATTTCTATTTTATTTACACTGTGTTATGCACTGTCAGTTGAAGTAACTTATAAAACTATTTTCCATTGTTCACGTATATTTACATTCATTACTTTCACTTGCTTTTTACACATTATTTACACATTATTTACAATTCCACTTGCACTGTTTTACTCAATAGAAAGATCGTAGTCACTCTTTTATCAATTGTCAGCCCTTTACCTCTTTCCACACGAGGTTTAGTAGGGGGTAAAGGTCACAGGGCCCTTTGCATGGGGGTGAAAAGGACCTGAAGCTAGCAAGAGCGAACAGACGTACCCCCACACTGGAAGATGAGTGTGAATTGATAAGGGTGGGCCGGGGTGGTGGCCTACCTAGGGAAATCAGTACTGCCAACGTTTAGCCTCTTGACACAGCTAATTATAGCAGTGAAATGATTGGCAGGAAATCTAGACAATACATTATAAATTAGGTAGTTCCAGGTGAATGTAGATATCACTTAGGCATCTCCCTTCCCTCCTTATATGTATATTTATTACGAAAATAGATTATACGGCATATTTCAAGGGGAAATAAACAGCGAAAATTAGCGAACGAGTGCACATGAGGTGTTGTCAGGTGATAATTAGCCAATTCCAGGTGTATGGCACTCTCACTTACCTTATTTCTTTCTTGTATATATTATTTGGTATAAGAATAGGGCATAGGGCTTATTTCAATGGATGAAATCAGTGAAAAATTCCAGGGAAGATTTACTTAGCGTAGCACGGCCAGGCAGGCGAGAGGATAGGGTAATGGAGGGGGGGGTAGGGAGGGGAGTCAAGAACGGGGAGAAATGGCTAAATTGTCAACAATGGATGGGAGTACAGATGAGATTAGGAGTGCTGACTAGTGTTGGACATTGGCAGTACTGATAGATGATACAAGCCCCCACTTGGAAGCCCGGGTGAATTCAAAATAACACAGAATCACAAAAGTGACGCCCCATGGTATGATCCCTTGCTCCCAAGCGTCACGAAAGTGACACCCCGTGGTTAAGGGGTTAATTTAGTCTCTACAAAGCACATAACATCAGGTTCATGTACCATAAAAAAATCGTTGATTTCTAGCCTTGCCGATATTAAACCATCAACATTAGTATATGCCACCTTCCAATTATTTTTGATGTTTTTTATACCCTCATTTCTCTTTCTCTTCGTTGGTACCACTTCCTTAATTTCTGATCCATGACTCTCCAATAAAACACTGTCTTCTCTTCCTCCGTTCTCTGTTCGGTTTTTACCTTCGCTTCCTGTACTAACTCCTTTATTTTATTTTAGCTCTTTCTTCCTCATTTGCATCTCTCCTTATCCAAACATTGTTGAACCCTTCCTTGTCTGATAATTTCCATATTCTACTGATAATTTCATTTACTGTTGCCTGAGACTTAAACTTTACCTTCAATGGCCTTGCCCCTCCTTCCTCGTACTTTCCTAACCTAAACACCTCTTCAATCTCTTCTTGAGCTTCGTTGTTTTCCTCCATGACTACTGATATTATTCCTTTAACTTTACTCAGTTCCTCTCTTTCTCTTTTTGATCTTATTGTCATACGTTTTTCTTTAACTCCTGAAATTATTACACATTTTTTCTTATCTGCTACATCCCTGACTAAACATTCTCTACTTCTCAGCACCCTAACCACTTCCCTCTCCACCTTTTCCTTGCTTTGTTGCTCTATAATCTCTTTCAAATTTACATTTCCCTCTTCCTGAATTTTCTTCCACGCCTTATGTTGCTCCTTGATTTCTTTAATGTGCTCGTCCTGAATTCTTGATTTGGATTCATACTCATCTAGTTTGCTTTTCATCCTGTCTCTTTCTTCTTCCAACTTCTTATTCTCCCTCGTAAGCTGTTTTATTTCATTTGAGGCTGATTCATTCCTCACTTTTAATTCAGTAACTTCTCTTTCTTGCTCATCACTACATGTACAAATTTTTTCCAGTTTATTTCGCAGACTTTTAGTCTCATTTTCCTGCTCTATAGTCCGTTCCTGTAACTCTTTAATTACTACCCATACCTTTTTTTTATCTCCTGGACATTCCTCTCCGCTGTTTTCTCTACACCTGCTGTTCTTGTTTGGTTCAACTTAATACTTCCATTTGCCCCATCCTCTTCAGAAAAGCCCTCAAACTCTCTCTCGCTGATTGTAAACAATGCCCCGTCCCTTTCCGCCATGAGTCAACCATATGGAGACTTTCTGTTTTCACTGTATCTTGTTCTATTTATGACCGAAACCGCGTTTTTTTTTTTTTTTTTTTAACTACTGTCCGACGTGACCACCACTCATGCACTCATTAACATAATCACAAATAGGCTGGTCTTCTTTTCGTCACTGATTTAGTGATTATTTCCCCACGATCAAGGAAGGGCTCCGTCTCTGTCGGCGACCTGTGGGTGTGGGTGTGGGTGTGTGTGTGTGTGTGTGTGTGGGGGTGTTCTTACCTAATTGTTCTTACCTAATTGTATCTGTACAGGAATGAGTGAAACTGATACTGTCCCTTGTATTAAACCATTTTTATCATACATATCCTTTAGTATATTAATACTTTTGGCACACACTATTTCATTCGGTAGTGCATTCCATTGATTAATTGCCTTATTTGGGAAACTGAATTGCCTTATGTCTTTATCGCCTCTCTTTTTATGTAATTTTTTGCAGTGTGCTCTTGCTGATGCATCCCCATAGGATATATATTCACTAATGTCTATTTTCTTTTTCCATGAGATGCATTTATATAGCATAATCATGTGTCCTCTTTTTCTTCTCCTGTAGTGGTGGTAGATTCAGTTTTTCTGGTCTTTCTTCATAGCTAAAATCCCTCATGCTTGGTACCCATCTTGCAGCTGCCCTTTGTACTATTTCAGTCTTATCTATGTGTTTTTTGTGATGACGATGCCAGACTACTGATGCATACTCCAGGGTTGGTCTGACAAATGATGTTTTGATCTTTCTCAGCATGTCATCGTTTATACAGTACAGTACTGTATATGTGAATGCTGTTCTCATATTAGCAAACAATGTATACGTGTTACATACCTTCTCACTGGTGTGGTCAGCTGGAAATAGTTTGTTATTGATACTCACTCCTATGTCCTTCTCCTTTTCTGATATGTGTAGGGTTGATCATCTTAGCTTATAATCCCAGTCTGGTCTTTTCTCACTTTTACCAAACTTAATTACTTGACACTTGTCCACATTAAATTCGATTTGCCATATATTGCTCCATTCACATAGCTTATTTGATTCGTCTTGCAGCTGTTTGCAAGAATCTGTGTTAGTTAGTAATTTTTGTTTGTATTTTTGCATCATCCATTTCTGATGTTACTGTCTGTCATTTATGTATAGGTAAACACATAATTGGTGCCAGCACTGAGCTCTGTGGAACTCCACTAGTCACTTCCCTCCATGATGAGTAATTTCCCCTTAATACTGTTGTCATTTCCCTTTTGTGGTAGGTGGTGGCGACCATCATCCACTCACTTGATGTAGTGCTGCCCACTTCTTCCTTAGCCTTTATCATTCTTTTTCTGTGTCTGCCCTCCTCTCTTCCTATTTCTCCCATCTTTCCTGTCACTTCTTATTGCTTTTCTTTCCTTTACAGGTGGCTTTACATTGAGTGACAAGCCAAATGGTTTCCTGTAAGCCAAGAAACCATTTACAGCGCTGGGTGGTAACCATATAACTAAACCAAACGTGCTCCCTACGTTTCAACAAGTGGGTTGGTGGAGGGTTAGTGACCCTCCCTGTAAAACAAATAACTCAGAGTCAAGTGACCACCCCTTACTGGATTATGGTATCTGGCAATGGATGGATGATTTCCCTTTGTTTGAGAAAATCTGCAGCCAGCAGTACAGATTGCCTTGAATGCCTCCTTAATGGTACAGTTTCCATAAAAGCCTTTATGCAGTATTCAGTCAGATGCTTTCTTGAAATAATAGATACAGTCCACCCTTTTCTTTTCTGTAATGTTGCTGTAACCTTATCATAGTAGCATAATAGATAAGTAACATGATTTTCCATTTCTGAAACCGAACTTTCTTGCTTTTATCATAC
This sequence comes from Coenobita brevimanus, assembly GCF_032717465.1. NCBI lineage: Eukaryota > Metazoa > Arthropoda > Malacostraca > Decapoda > Coenobitidae > Coenobita > Coenobita brevimanus. The sequence continues at coordinate 8,116,656 of NC_137035.1, forward strand.
TGTGGTCTTCTAGATGGTTTACCCAAACTTTTCTTATCAGCTTTTTCTAGTATCTTACATCACTGGTCAGCAATACTGGTCAGTAGTTTAGTGGATTTTGTCTGTTTCCTTTCTTGAATAGGGGGAACATTGTTTCCTTTCTTGCAAATGTCAGGTAGTGTACCTTGACCTAAGGATTCCTTGAATATTAAATACAATGGTCTGCTTAACTCTTCTGCACATTCCTGTAGCACCCAGCCTGGAATTTCGTCAGGACCATTTGCTTTTCCTTTGTCTAATTTACTTAATGCTTCCTGTTCTTCTTTTTCTGATATGTGTATATCTGGTAATACATATGGGCATACATGTTCTATATCATCTCTTTCAAAAAATTTTTCTTTTGTAAACTCTGATTGGAAGTTTTCATTTAGTGCATCACAAATACCTTTCTCTTATGTATAAATGCTCCCCTCATCTGTAATGGACTGTATTTTATCTTTAACTTTTGTTTTGCTTAGGCTGTAGCTGTAAAATAGCATAGATTGATCACTACTTTTATTTATAATGTCTTCCTCAGACTGTCTCTGAGCCTCCCTCCTTATCTTTGTATAATCATATCCTGCCTGTTTATAGTTGTTTTATGCCCACTCACTATTTTGTCTTTTGTGTTTATTCCACAGCAAGTCTCTTTTTCCTTTGGTTTTTTTACATTCTGTATTAAACCATTTCCTTATTCTCATTTCAGTTTCTTTGTGCAGAGGGATGTGTGTGTGTGTGTGTGTGTGTGTGTGTGTGGTGTGTGTGTGTGTGTATTTACTTTTTTTTTATTTGTTTTTAACATGGTTATGTAGATGTACAGTAAACTCCAGATTATACAATGTAATAGAGCCAAAGGTCTGACTTATACTGTCAAAATGCCGTTATGCAAAAGTCCCTTAGAGGCCCCAAACCCTCCAACCCTGTAACACTCATCCACTGTCTAGCCTCTACCAAACACTTTAAAATGTCAAAAAGCAGCTAATGAAAGTTCCTAAAAATATAATTCTGTAATGTACTGTTAAGTGCACTGTAATTTTATGTACTCAAGCAATTTCAAGTTGATGATGGGTATAATATCAAAGTCCTCCCAGCCAGGAGACCAGTTTTTGTTCAGCTGGCAGCACATGTACTGTATAATGCACATTGTAAACAGTATAAATCATCAAAAATAATCTGAAAGACATTCCTGATATTGAAATACTGATGTACTGTGAAGTACACTGTAGTCTTATGTACAGAAATACATTTCGTGTTGATGGTGGTGATTATGATGATGATGATGGTGGTGGTGGTGTAGACATTGTTGGAGAATACTGTACAATAACACCCAAAATAAACTATCAAAACATCAAAAAAACAGAAAGAGCATGAATAAAATGAACCATGCTTCACTACTGTGCTGTACTATGTACACCATAATGTACTTTTTTCTATCGAAATTCTAGCACTCTGCCACGCAGAACACAACAAAACTTTCATCTCGTAGTATCAGGGACAACTTCACTTGGGAAGAAACAGTTGTCTAAATGAATTTATATCCTGTGTTAACAATTCCTTTGTAACATGATTATTTTGCTTAGTAAAATAAACACATTTTTACCAACACTTCTCATTTAGTAACACAATTAAATCGACTCTTCTTTCCATGACACTTTCGTCGGTGCCTTAGCAGAATCCTACAGTCACTTGTACAGTGCAGTAATGTACACTTCAGAACACTGTAAGGTGTACTTACCTGAGAGGAGAGGAGGGGAGGGCTGGTTGCAGTCCGACATGTCAGAAAGCCACAACACTAGAAGGCCAGCCAGGTTTTGGAGGGTAACCCATTGCAACGTTGCCATTTAATAATAATAATGTTTTGGAAGAGACATAGAGTGCAGTGTAGGTTCATTTGAATATCGACACCACAACAGTGGAGGAATACAATGGAGAGTAAGAGGACACCCACCTTCCTGCTGTCAACCATTGAAAACTCTGCATTAGAATTCTCCCTCCCTGCCTTAGCCAGTCAGAACTCTTCTACTCCCAACCACTGCATCTCCCCTCCCTACTCAAAACCAAACACCCCTTGAGCTACTAGGCCCACCAACTATCAATCATCCCTCCCTCCCTCCCTCCCTCAACACTCCACCCCCTTCATATTGCAGTACATGGACAGTATAACTCCATTTAAAGTGCGTATTTTATTTCTGTATTCTCTTTTTATGTGATTGTGGCTTGATGTTTGATGACAACAACTGTCTCATGCAGGATACTAATATACTTTTAGCCAGAAGAAAGGGTCCTTCACGCCGGGTAGTGTAAAAGATTTAATGCTTTCTGCCGGATACCATTTTAATTCAGCCTCTACACCAAATAATGTCGTATATCGGATAGCGCCGAGGTGGATAATCAGGAGTTTGCTGTATATGGCACATAGCATGCCAGTGATAATGACGATGATGGTGATGGTGGTGGTGATGGTGACAATGATGGTGATGATGTTGAAATCACTGCCCCCTTTTCTTTTTTTCCAGCAAGGACTAACTGGACATGCATGGTATCAACTGGAAGCCTCTCGTGCAGTCAACCAAGCTATAGGTCGTGTCATCCGCCACAAAGATGATTATGGTGCAATAATTCTCTGTGACAGCCGGTTCTCTGGTGCTGGGTTCCGCAATCAACTATCAGCTTGGGTTCGACCACACATGAAGTCTTACAGTGTCTTTGGACCAGCCATGAGGGACATCAGTAATTTCTTCAAGAATGCAAAGATTCTGGTAAATACTTATAATCTCTGTTTATTTATCTTCTATATCTATCTGTATGTCTACAATATTTATATCTGTTTTTTTCTTTTGGGATATCTGTCTGTATTATATGTATCTGTTTGTCTTCATTTTTATTTACCTATACAGTAACTGCATCAGTATCTTTCAGTCTGTCCAGCCATCTATTTATCAGCATCTGTTTATAGTGATACAGGTTGTCCCCGCTATAACGATGACATGTGTTCGGGAAAACCCATCATTGAGCTGGGGTATCGCTAAATGGGGACGCTATAACATGGAAAGTATAGAAATATGTTTTGGTGACTTGGGATAACCCCCCCCCCACAATCAAGTCCATAACCCACCCAGATGAGTCCAAAAATGAGTTTCTAGCTCTTGTAAGCCCCAGATAGCTTTAAAACAAGCTGAACTAAGCTTAAAAGCAGTTTATAACCCACCCAAACTCAAAAATAAAATCTGTTAATCAAAAATAAGTCTGGAAAAAAATCAGATTTAGTAAACTGTACTAAAAAATGACTGTTCACCCCACCTATGCATAAAACACAATTATCTAAGTCTAGATTCAATTTATAATTCAACCTAAACACAAGATTAAAGTCTAAAATATCATCAAAATCAGTTAAAAAAAACAAAACCCATCGAATATCTGGAGACTGGCCATCGATAGGTGGGGAAGGATGTTAATTTTTTCGCATCACTAAGGCGGGTATTGTATAGCAATGGTTTGTATAGTAGGGAATGCCTGCCTGTCTGCAGTACATGCCTACCCTAATATCTGGTGGTGTTGCCCACCAGTGGAAGTGTTCAGACAGAAAATTGCCGGATATTGAAGCAATTTTCCCCATAAGATGCTGAAGAAAAGTCAGATGTATTCCAGGTCCAAACCCAAACTCTCATATAGCTTACTTAATCAATAGACACTGACATAGCAACACCATAGGTAATGTTATTATCCTCATAAACAACTCTATTGCTAAATAATGGGATGTTAGTACATCCGTACTAAATACTCAGAACTCTCCAATGCGAAGTCTTCCCGCTCCTTCTGGCACCTTGCCAAAACCTTTCTAACAACTTTACCTCATCATCCTTCCCTCCTCATCTTTGCACAGATGGCTCAGTAGCTATTTCTTCTACTGATAAAGCAGATCACTTTGCTCAGACTTTCTCCTCCAATTTTGCCTTTGACATTTCCAGTGCTGTTCCTCCATCACTTCCTCTGACTTCCTCATGGCTGACATTATCTATCTATCTATCTATTGCCAGACGCCTCAATCCCGTTTGGGGTGGCCACAAACAAATCTCTGACATTATAATTTCTTCAATTGATGTACTTTCTGCCATCACTGGCCTGAATACTAACAAGGCATATGGGCCTGATGGTGTCTCTCCTGTTGTTCTCAAGAGCTGTGTTTCTGTGCTTACACCCTGCCTAGGTAAACTCTTTCGCCTTTGCCTATCAACTTGTACCTTTCCTTTTTGCTGGAAGTTTGCTCTCGATCAGCCCGTCTCAAAGAAGGGTGACCAATTGACCATTCTCAACCCACTAACTATTGCCTAAATTGCTTTAACATCCTGTATCTCAAAAGTTTTCTAGTCTGTTCTTAAAATTTTTAAAGCATCTTTCCCATCACAACCTTCTTTCAGATCGTTAGTATGGTTTACGTGAGGGATGCTCCACTGGCGATCTTCTCGTCTTCCTTTCAGACTCCTGGTCATCCTCCTTGGCGAAAGCTTTGCCATTGTACTTGACATCTCAAAGGCTTTCGATCAAGTCTGGCATAAATCTTTAATTTCCAAACTACCCTCTCACAGTTTCTATCCTTGTATTTGTACCTTCATCTCTAGCTTCCTTTCTGCTCATTCTGTAGCTGCTGTTGTAGACAGCCACTGTCCTTCTTCTAGATCTATCAATAGCAGTGTTCCTCAGGGCTGTTTTGTATCACCAACTCTCTTCCTTTTATTCATTAATGACCTTCTAAGCTGTACATCCAACCCAATCCACTAATATGCTGATGATTCCACCCTTCACCTTACCATTCGTTTCGTGCAGCTTCCATTTCAGCAATTACTTCAACAAACAAGGGATAAGGCTATGGGACGCCTAATGTCTGACTTGGCTCGTATCTCTGACTGGGGTAAAAGTAATCTTGCGTTTTTAATGCATCAAAAACTCAGGTCTTACATCTTTCAACCCATCAGAATCATCCACAAGAGTACTGATTAATGTTTAATAATTTCCAGCTCAATCCTGCATCATCTTTAAACATACAGTGCTCATCAGAAGTATGGAGCGCCCTGCGTCCCTCCTGAGAAACAAACCTTTCAACATTGAAAAAACATATAAATAATGCATTTTATTTACCTTTAGTGCTTCGTAGGGTAGCCTTTACGTTTCTTCACGGACCTGAGACGTCTTGGAAGTGAAAGGGCGAGGCTCCTGAGGTGCTGGAGCGGTATTTTGTCCCAGGAGTCACGAATGGCGGCTTCCAGCTTAGGTAGAGAGCTCACGTCCTTCCCTTGGAGACTCTTCTTTACGAGGTACCAGAGGTTTTCGATCGGGTTGAGGTCTGGGCTATTTCCTGGCCAGTCTGTCATGAATGATACCTCGCAGTCACGAAGCCAATTGGTGACCGATGTGGCCTTGTGAGCAGGTGCACCGTCCTGCTGAAACACTCGTGCACCTGTTAGCTCGAAGGAGTCTGGTAAATGATCACACAGAAGCTCCAGGTAAACATCCTGATTCACTCTGAGGTTCTTGGGAAGTACAACAAGCTTCCCCAAACCCTTCCCTGAGAAACAACCCCATACCATGAGTGAATCAGGATGTTTAACTGTGCTTTCTACATACCGTGGGTCAAGTGGGTCACTACCTTTGCGTGCTCCTCTGCTACAGGTAACACTAAACGTTGCCTCATCAGACCACAACACTGACAACCATTGCTCCTCACCCCAGTTTAGATATTTATTAGCAAAGGCAAGCCTACGAATTCTCTGGCTGCTAGAGAGAAGAGGCTTTTTCACAGGCCTGTGACTTGTGTAACCAAGCTCATGCACCCTACGAGACACTGTTCTCACTGACACCTCACCAAACACTTCTGGGTTGCTCTCCTTAATTTTCCTTGCACTCACACGAGGATTAAACTCCACTGCACGTTTTAAAACATTAACAGACCTTGGGGAAGTTTTCCTAGGCCTACCAGACCTCGGTTTCTTTGTGGGAACTTCACCACTGTTTTCCTCCCGAAACCGCGCACACCAACGACGCACTGTCGATCGTGCCACACCAACCAATTCACTAATTTCCTTTGTCTGGTGGCCTGCCTCCTTTAGAGCAATGATCTGGGATATGATTTCACTCGATAGTTCACGGGTAGGTGCCATAACAAAGTTTTAAAGGCCAAAACACTGCGGGACACTCGGTAAAAAATGGCGCAATTTGAGAGGGACACTCGGCGGAGTTCCTCTCTCTCAGGCAGCCTGTGGGCGACTGAGGCGGGAACCAACCAGCGTGTCGGAAGGCCTCAGGCTACCGTGACGTCATGCTCGGAGCTCAAACTTGTGGCTCAATTCTTACCCCCAAAAATGGGTGATTCTTTTTGGGCCATAAGTATTGCGCGCCCGGCGGACAACGCTGAATACTTCTGACGAGTACTGTATTTGGGGTTTCATTCTCTCGGGATTTATCTTGGAAAGATCATGTTATGTCTTGTAATTTTTTTATTTTATTTAATGTGAGGGAGAAGGAACCAAATGCTAGGAGCCCACATAACAGTTCCTTCCAAGAAAAAAAAAAAAAAACAGTTATAAAGAGAGCCAAATTCAGGATCCATTCATTTCGGGATGACCAGACACATTGCGTTTGAAAGACTGGAGGTCGTAGAAAGTAGGAAATACAGATGGAGGGAGACAGTTCTAGAATTGAGCTGTTGCAAAAATGAAGGACTGGGAGTAACGGTTAACTCTTGCAATAGAGAATTGGACAGAAAAGGGATGAGAGTTTGTTGCTAGACAGGCGCTACGCACCCTCCGTAGAGGTGGAGGGATGCAAGCAGACAGTTCAGAGGAGCAGTGACCATGGAAGTAATGATAGAAAAGAGATAAAGATTGAACAGTGCGGCGATGAGACAGATGTTGAAGGCAGCCAGTAAGAGGAGGAGAGTTAATGAGACAAAAAGTCTTTGACTCCACCCTGTTGAGAAGAACTGTATGTGGGGAGGCTCCCCACACATGAAAGTTGTACTCTACACAGGCGAATAAGACCCATGCATAAAGTCAACAACTGTGCAGGGATGAAGAAGGAACGGTGTCAGCTTAGCACACCTAATTTCTTAGAAGCAGATTTTACATGAGATGCATTATGATCCTTCCAAGATAAGTCCCGAGTGAATGAAACTGCAAGCATGTTCAAGGATGACGCAGGATTGAGCTGGATATTATTAAACATTAGTGGGTTTACCTGTGGAAGATTTTGGTTGGTTGAGAGATGTAAGACCTGAGTCTTTGATGCATTTAAAACAACAAGATTATTTTTGTCCCAGTCAGAGATACGAGCCAAGTCAGACATTAGGTGTGCTTGTTTGTTGAAGTAACTGCTGAGATGGATATTGCGGAAACCGAATAGAAAGGTGAAAGGTGGAATCATCAGCATACGAGTGGATAGGGTTAGATATACAGCTTTGAAGATCGTTGATGAATAAAAGAAAGTTGGTGATACAAAAGAGCCCTGAGGAACACCAATGTAGATAGGTCTAGGAGAAGAACGATGGCCATCTACAACGGCAGCTATAGAACAACCAGAAAGAAAGCTATAGATGAGGGCCCAGGTAGAAGGACAGACCCCATAAGGGAACAGTTTGGAAATTAATGATTTATGCCAGACTCGATCGAAAGCTTTTTAGACATCAAGTACAATGGCAAAGCTTTCGCCAAAGTCCCGAAAGGAGGATGACCAGGAGTCTGAAAGGTAGGTGAGAAGATCGCCAGTGGAGAGTCCCTGATGGAACCCATACTGACGATCAGGAAGAAGGTTGTGATAGGAAAAATGCTTTAAAACATTTTTGTTAATAATAGACTCGAAAACTTTTGAGATACAGGATGTTAAAGCAATTGGATGATAGAGGGTTGGGAATGGTCACCCTTCTTTGGGACAGGCTGAATGAGAGCAAACTTCCAGCAAGAAGGAAAGGTACATGTTGAAAGACAAAGGCGAAAGAGTTTATGTAGGCAGGGTGTAAGCACAGAAGCACAGTTCTTGAGGACAACAAGAGGGACTTCATCAGGCTCATATGCCTTGTTAGTACTGAGGCCAGTGATTTCAGAAAATACATCAGCTGAAGAAATTTTAATGTCAGCCAAGACTTTTAACCCTTAAAGCACTAACCTCATCGATCTGTTTTTTTTGCGCAATTTCTTAACCCTTTAACCGCGGGTGTCATTCCAGAATGACATTGCAAAAACTGGACCAAACCGCGGGTGTCATTCTCGAATGTTTGTGAATATTTTAAATACCCCGCGTTTTTTCCGTGTGGCAATTGTTTCAAGGGAGAGTAGCTATCAAGTTCTTTCACTCCAGCCGACCCCCACCTCCCTCCTCCCCCCCCTGGGGCCCCACCTCCCACCCCCTGGGCCCCCCACCCCACCCCGGACCAAACACGCATCAGTATCTGTCCAGCTGTGTGAGTGACAACACTGCTGATGTGGAAGTGAAGTGCAGGCAATTACAGTGCCTTTTACCTGCCTCAGTGAACACAGAGTGGGTGTTTATCGTATGTGCAGTGTTCATATATGCTTATAGTATTATTATCAGAATGAGGTTGGCATTTGGTAATGGTGTGTTAGCGAAAAATAGTGATTACAACACCGCTGATGTTGCAGTGAAGTGCGGGCAATTACAGTGCCTTTTACCTGCCTCAGTGAACACAGAGTGGGTGTTTATCGTATGTGCTGTGTTCATATATGTTTATAGTATTATTATCAGAATGAGGTTGGCATTTGGTAATGGTGTATGAGCGAAGGTAATGGTGTGTGAGCGAAAAATAGTGATTTTAGATCGCTCACTTCTAATGGCACTGCCAATCCAGTGATAGTCAACGAAATCATGAAACCTACATCATTGCAAAGCCGAAGGTTAGTACTTTCTAATGGTACCTTATTTTTCGCTCTAGATTTATTCTGTGCAGAGTTACTGAAAGTGACAGTGATATACAGTGATGCGACAGTGACGTGCTTTACCAATAATTGTATAATGGATAATGTAGTAATAAGGGATATTTTGCCTAGAAAAAAATGTAAATATTGGCCAGTATAATAAGTGATATTGTAATAAGGGAATCTGCGGCACTTGTGTAATTCTGCAGCACTTGTGTAATTGTGTGATGCGACAGTGACGCAATATAGTAATAAGTGCAATGTAAATATTGGCCAGTATAATAAGTGATATTGTAATAAGAGAATCTGCGGCACTTGTGTAATTCTGCGGCACTTGTGTAATTGTGTGATGCGACAGTGACGCAATATAGTAATAAGTGCAGTGTAAATATAATGTATATTGCCCAGATTATATGTAAAATAATATTAGAAGTTAGAAATAATGAAAAGATCGCCTGAAACGTCAGTGAGCGGGTGACGCCGCAGTGAAGTGAGGCGCAGCCGCAGTGAAGTGCGGTCGCAGCCGCAGGGAAGTGCCTTTTACCTACCTCAGTGAACACAGAGTGGGTGTTTATCGTATGTGCAGTGTTCATATATGTTTATATTACTATTATCAGAGAGTGGTTGGCATTTGGTACTGGTGTGTGGGGCGTAAAATAGTTATTTCACACCCCTCACTTCTAACGGCTCTGCCCGTCCTGTGAAAGTCAACAAAGTGATGAAACCTACATCAATGGAAAGCTGAAGGTTAGTACTTTCTAATGGTACCTTATTTTTTTCTCTAGCTTTATTCTGTGCAGAGTTATTAAGGTTTAAAGGTTTGTTTACATTTGGCTGAAACCCCCACGGGAGAGGACAGTCAGACCAAAACAATACCCGCGGTTAAAGGGTTAAAAGGACGAGCAATACCGATCATGCAACATCCACAAAAAATTGGCGGCAGCTGGCTCCACCCCAACTGTGATGCAGATGGCTTCTAACCAATCAGAACTAAGTGTTGGACACACTGGAGGGGGGACCCAGGCCCGTACCCAGGCGGTGGAGGGTGTACCCCCACCTCCCTCTCACCACATCCCTCTACCCCACTACCTTGTCGTTACCCAACCTCCCACCGCTCTCACCACCACCACCACCACCACCACCACTCCCACACCCTCCTTATGCATCCCCCCCCCTCCCATGTGAATCCCTCCATGACTGGGGGAGGGTATATCCCCCCTACTCTCCCTCCATGTTCCTGTATTCCACTGGGGCCCTTCCTTTGTGTCTTGTGGTGGTCTCCTCTCATCCCTCCATCCCCATACTCCCCCTCCTGGCCTCACCACCTCCCACTACCATCCCCAACCCCCTACCCTAACCCCCACCCCCTAGCACGTAGTATCTTTACCTCATCATCCCGTTGCCAGAGTCCCGTCTCGTGACTGTGGAAAGTGATCATTGTCGCTGACTCGGTAGAGAATAAGGAGAAGCAACTTTGTTTATAAACTGGTACACACGCCAATGAGAAGGGTTTCAAAACGATTGATATTTATTCTAAAATATTAATATGTATTCAGAGTCAGGCTAAATGTTCAAAGCTGTAGTACGATACATTCTCTGTCGAGTCACCTGGGTTTTGGTCATACTGTTTTGCCCGTCGTATCCTCGGCAGGAATCCATCCAGATGAATTCCAAATGCCCGTGGTATCGTCGGCAATTTTACCACGTTTCCGTTCCGATTTACCATCGTATCCTCGGTAAACCTGGTATGAAGTGCCGTGTGATAGTCTTCGGCTGCCAGGATCTTGTCTTGGTTTTTTATTATGGTCCTCACGTTGGCTTCATTCATGTCGTAGGCCTTGGCAATGTCAACTTTCCTCTCCCCTTTCTTCTTCCTCTCAATGCTTTCTAGCTTGGTGGCCTGAGGGAGGTGCTGACGCTTCTTGGGGTTCTCAGAAGGCTTCCTAGGCATCGTGAGCAGGGTAAAATGCAGTAACGAGGGCAGAAAATGCAGCAAGAAAAAAGCACCTTCCAATGCAATTATGCGACTGAGTGGCGCTGTGGCGGGAGAAATTTAAACAAAACATCACGTGACACCAGAAGCGTTTTTAATTGGGCGGCATCACGATCACGTCACGATAGCGGGCGGGGAAGGCTACTTGATCAGAAGTTTTCATTGGCTATCATCATCATGGGAATGTCCAGTATGACTGTGTTGGACCGGGGGTGATCGTGCTAGAGTTGAACTTTGCGGATTTTGCCCACTTCTCGGAGCTCTGTGCGTGTTATGCTAACACACTCGTGTTGCTGTAATTAAATCGTTTTAAATGATACTAATTATTTGGTCTCCGTGCTGGACATGAATCGTGCTGGACTAATGCATGTTGGACGCGAGGGTACTGTATATCTTTTTTTTTTTTTTTTTTTTTTTTTTTTTTTTTTTTTGTGAGGAAGAAGGAACCAAAGGCAACAAGCCCCCAAAACTGTTCCCTCCAAGAGAAAAACAAAATACAAGAGAGAGCCAAATTCAAGATCCGATCATTTCGAGATGCCTGGACACACTGCGTTTGAAAGACTGGAGATCATAGGAAGCAGGAAATACAGATGGAGGGAGACAGTTCCAGAGTTGTCCTGATGCATAAATGAAGGACTGGAAGTAATGGTTAACTCTTGCATTAGAGAGTTGGACAGAAGAGGGATGAGAGTTTGCCGCTAGACGGGTACTACGCGCCCGTCGTAGAGGTGGAGGAATGCAAGCAGACAGTTCAGAGGAGCAGTGACCATTTAAATAGCGATAGAAAAGAGATAAAGATGCAACAGTATGGCTAAGAGACAGAGGTTGAAGGGAGTCAGTAAGAGGAGGAGAGTTAATGAGAAGAAAAGCCTTTGACTCCATCCTGTTGAGAAGAGCTGTATGTGGGGAGCCTCCCCATACATGAGAATTGTATTCCACGCAGGGGCGGATAAAACCCCTATATAGAGTCAACAGTTTTGCAGGGGTAAAGAAGGAACGGAGTCAGCTTAGCACACCCAATCTCTTGGAAGCTGGTTTTACAAGAGATGTAATATTATCTTTCCAAGATAAGTCCCGAGTAAATGAAACCCCAAGCATGTTCAAGGATGATGCAGGATTAAGCTGAATATTATTAAACATTAGTGGGTATACCTCTGGAAGATTTTGTCAGGTTGATAGGTGCAAAATCTGTCATAGGAACCCGTATAGCATCTCTTCCTGTGAAATTTATTTTGTTTATTACACATTAACCTTTCTTGTATGATATTTATATAATTTTAATTTATATAATTTTAATATTGCCTTAATTTCCATCAGTATTTGCTGGAGGATACTGAGGTGTGATTTCCAGCTGAATTGCAAAACGAGAGGACATGCAATATCTTCAGAGCCACTTAGATTGCAGCCCTGTATTTTATTTCATGACAGGACTAACTACATTTCAGTGTGTTTTTGCAGTGATTGCATTACACTGAAAATGTCATGGCAGCATGATAGCAGAGTTCATTGCCATTGTCTTGTGATGCACATAAGTAGTGTAAGACTAATGACTGTTATGATCATCAATGAATTGTAGATATAAGCCACAATCGGCAGGGAAGTGCAGGTGGGTACTGTGGTGTGAGCATGCTGGTTAAGGAAAAATGAGTGGCATATGTCATAAATGTAATGAGGATGAATGAAAGGATTATAGTAGTGAAAATTTTGTTCGGTAGGCTGACAGTTTCATTTATATCAGCATATGCTCCACAGGCTGCCTTGGATGATGTAGAAAAAGATTTTGGGATGACATGATATGTGTAGTAAGTGGTATGGGAGATGATGAGATTGTAGTTTTGGGAGAGAATTTAAGTGGACATGTGGGTGAGGCAGCTCAGGGACCTGAAGGGGTATATGAGAGATATGCATATGGCAAGAGGAATGTGGCAGGGGAAAGGATTCTCGAGTTTGGGGAGACAGTGAATATAATTCCGTGCAACACTTATTTTAGGAAGAGGGAGAGAGTAGGTTAATTAAATACAAGTATGGGGAAAACAGTAGCCAGATAGACTATATTCTGGTCAGGAGGGCTGTTAGGAAGTTGGTGAGGGACATTAAAGTTACATTGAGTGAAGAGTTTGTGCAGCAACACAAATTACTGACTTGTGAAGTGATGCTTGATGAGCCAGTGGTGAGGGAGAGTACCTATGCACCTAGGATGAAATATAGAAGTTGAAAAACCAAGCAGTAAAGGATGCTGTCTGTGGCGAGATGAATAGAGTGGTGACTGAACAGGGAGCCGTTGACTGAAGTTTTAATGAACACCACCAGTTCCCTGAGAGTTACTGATTCAGTGTGTGGATGGACAAGGGGACCCCTAAGACATAAGGTAAAATGGTTGTTAGATGCGGGTGTATAAACTGCATTTAAGGAGAAAATAAGGCTTTTCCGGGAATGGAAATGGGGTGGTAAGAAAGAGGATTATTGGCTGCCATGCATAGGGCTAGAGAAGAGGTATGCAGGGCAAAATCTGAGCCTCAGACACTTTTGCTGGATAACATGAACAGTGTTGAAAGGAATCAGATGAAGAGGGAAACAAGGATATCATAGGTGAGCAGTGTGTGAAGAATGATGAACGAAAGGTAGTGGTAAACAGTGAGAATAATAAAAGATGCCTGGGAGAGCATTATAACAGGTTACTGAATGAGGAGTTTGACTGGAACAGGGTAAGTTTGGAGTCCCCGGACCCAGTATTTTGCCCATGGCCTTTGATACAGGGAAGTAGGCAGGATGCAGATGGGGAAGATGGCAGGTGTGTCTTGGTTGACTGCTGAAATACCGAAGGCCTCAAGAGAGATGGAAGTGGGGTTAGTTGCTGATTCGATAAATAAGATTATATATTAACTTGTTGTCCCAGATTACTGGCTGAAGAGAGTGATAGTAAATGTGTATGAGGGGAAGGGTGATGCCCTGGAATGAGAAAAATTATAGAGGCATAAAACTTTTAGACCGGATAATGATGGTAAAGGAGAGAGTTGTAAAGGTGAATATTGATGAGGTGCAGTTTGGGTTTATGCCAGGAAAAGGGACCACTGGTGCCATATTCATTGTTTGACAGCATCAGGAAAAATATATGGGAATGAAATGGGATCTGTACTTTGTTTTTGTTGATTTGAAGAAGGCCTCTGACAGGATCCCTAGGAAGGTGGTGAAGTGGACAAGGAGAAAGCTTGGAACTGAGGATTGGCTGGTTAGGGTGATTATCTCTAGAGAATAGAGATTTGAGTGATGAGTTTTCGGTGAATGGCAGTGTGAGCATATGAATATCATCTTCCTGTACTGCCCAGGTCTTGCTGTCATACAGCATTACACTCTTAACACATGCCACATACACAGTTCCCTTAGCAAAGAGGGAGAGAGATCCCTCTCTTTGTTAGGGGAGGCAGCAGCTCCCTGAACTTCTCTTAGCCACTCCTAACACTAGCCACAGAGCCAGTTCCAGCCCCACCTCCAGCACACAACATGTCCCCCAAATAACAAAATTCCTCCACACTTTTGCGAGACTCTCCAGCAAGATCAATACTTTCGTGGCTGACAATCTTTACATTTTCTGTCCGACACACTGTGCATACAAAATCAGCAATATTTCACAGTATACCTCTGATACTACTACATCTCTTATGCACCCATCTATCACAAACACAACACAAGATGGGGCTACTTCCCACACCCTTTTGGCAAACTGCACATGGCCACACTCCCTCTCCTTTGACAGTACTGCTATCAGCACTAGATATCATCACTTTCATTTTATCTGCATTTACTCTCAGCCCATGTGCCCCATTCCATCTCTCCATTTCCTGAATCTCTCCTCTGCTTACCTTTCATTCTCCTTAAGTCATCAGCATACAACATCTCCCATGGAGGTTCATTTAAAAAACCATGTGAAAGAGCTTCAAGCATTGTGGTAAACAATAAGGGGCTCAGGACTGACCCCTGGTGCACTCCAGCATTCACAGAAATTCATCACATAAATCTCTATTCACTCTCACTCGGGTGCAAGTACCTACATACATAGCCATAACCACTCCAACCAGCCACGTATAAATCACAAGCTTTCTCATTGTCCACTTCACCACCTCCTTAGGGTTTCTGTCAATAGACCTTCTCCAAATAACAAAAACAAAGTACAGATCCCTTTTCTTTCTTACATATCTTTACTGAAGCCATCAGACAATGAATATGGCATCAGTGGTCCCTTTGCTTGGCATTAACCCAAACTGCATTTCATCAACTCTTTCCAGGGCATCGCCCTTTGCTTTTAAGCACATTTACAGTCACTCTTCAGCTAGTTATGTGGGACTGCACACTCATAATAATCCCATTTATCAGCTGAGTAACTAAATCGTCTCATACATCTCATGAGGCCATCAACATTTCAGCAGTCAACCCAGACACACCTGCTGCCTTCTCCAGCTGCATCCTGGCTATTGCCCTGCTCACAGTACCAGCAACAATCAACAGCCAAGGGCTTAACACTGAATCTTATGGCTACAACACTAACCTATTCCAGTCACTCCTCATTCAGCATCTGGTTGTAATGCTGTCCAGCACTACCTTTCCATCATCATTCATGGCACACTGCACACCTATGATATCCCTGTTTTTCCCCTTCATCTGATTTGCCACTTTAATTCCTAAAGGGCTGCTGGCATTGAACAACGCCCTGCAGTGTGAGTGCTGTTGGCATCAAATTAATGTGATCTTTAAAAACAGTTATCAGAAGGGAATGAAGGTCAGTGGTATGGTTATATGAACCTACTCTACCATCTCAAGCACCACCATCAGACAAGACTGGACCGACGGTGGTGGTGGTGAATTTATCACCCTGGTACACAAATCCATCAGTTTTCAGATACTAGTGCACACACAAAGTCAATTCTCCCCCCACATGATGCTACAACAGAAATACAGTCATGTAATATATACACTGGTAACAAATCACACATAACAATCGCCAGTACATACATTCCTCCCCAGTCGTCCCCTACAGTACCACACAATTACTCTCCACAAATACACCAACATCTTCCTCGGTGGTGATTTCAATGCCAAGGCGTCTGCCTGGCATGTCAGCAACCCTGACACAGACAGAGGGCTGGTACTACAATCCCAAACAGATAATCTTTTCATCCTAAATAACTTCCATCAACATACCCATATCCCACACCAAGCCCTCTTCCTCCCATCATCCCCAGACATCACGTTTTGCTCCCCAAACCTTGCCCCCACAATATCCTGGAGAGCGGTTAAAACCCTTGGCTCTGACCACCTCCCAATCATCATCACTACCAAAACCAGAATCACCCCAGCTGACCATAGACACACATACATTAATTATAAGAGAGCCAACTGGGAGGCCTTCATAACTGAAACATAACAACACTTTGAAACATTAAACAGTACATCCATCACAAACATCAACACTGCTGTGCACACTTTCAATACAGTTATTCAAAATGCAGAGAAAAGACACATCCCTAGAGGCAACAGAGACACAACCTCAACTTCACACCAGAAATCCAAGGCCTCATCAGTCAACAGGACACACTACAACACTTCCCAACACCCCATACACAAGACACCTTACAATTAATACAAGAACTCAACACTCAGATGACAATAAAATATCAGAACAGCAGACACTAAACTGGAATAAGTATCTCCAAATGCTTGATCACAAAACAAACACGAGCAAACTCTACAAAACACTAGACGGCATCACACTTTCCAACAACAACACTACACAATCACATGCTGCTGTCGCAATAGCAGACACCATACCTTCAAAAAAACAACAAGCAAACACTCTCATCAATCTCTTTTCACGTCATCCATCTAAACCCCCATCACGACAACCGACATGTCATCCGATGTAAGAGACAGTTCCCCACAGACCCAGACTTCGCACTTTTCACTTACAACCAGACGAAGCACATCATTAGCAACCTTAAGCACTCATCTGCCTGTGGACCAGACAACATAAGCAACATACACCTTAAACACCATGGACCACAAGGCATGCAAGGACTCGCCAACATATCAAACTACAGCTACTCACACAACATAATACCCAACATCTGGAAGCATGGCACTATCATCACTATCCCCAAACCTAACAAAGACCCCAAGTTACCTTCCTCACACCGTCCCATCACACTCCTCTGCACCCTCTCCAAAGTCGCTGAATGACTGGTATTACAACTAGTTACACCTCACCCCCCCCCCAGCCCCATTACAACATGGTTTTAGGCCACTACACTCCGCAAACACTCTTCTTAAAGACCATACACAAGGAGTTTTTGATGGCATGAATTCAGATGGGGAACCACACAGAACACTTCTAGTCATACTAGACATTAGGAAAACTTTTGATGCCATACCCCTCCACAGCCTCACAAACTAAATATTCAACACAAACATACACAATAACACAAAGAGATGGCTGGCAAACTATGTAGCAGGCAGATGTGCACATGTAAAATTTGCCGGTCAGTCTTCGAACATCAGAAACTTCACAAATGGCATCCCCCAAGGATCTGTTTTGTCCCCTACACTCTTTAACCTATACATGCACAACATACCCACACCCCACACCACAGATAAACATAGCTTCCTCTACAGACAACATAACACTTACATGTACACACCAAAATGTCAACACAGCTGCACACATCCTCCAACCTTACCTCAAGACACTACTCTAGTGGTTCACCACAAACAGGCTCAAAATAACCCTAGCCAAATCTACAGTGACCTCGCAAACTGGACAGCAGAACACAGTCACATTCCACACCTCGCCATAAACAACACTCCCCTACCACACACACACACACACGAACGAACAGCCACAACGAACGGACGTGTCTTGGCTGCTCCCATGCCAAGGCTCAGCCACCGCTGCAAACCTTAAGTAGTTTTCAGGAATTATGTTTGTCCTGTCTCCTATGGTCTTTTTTTTCAGTTTAAAATACTGTAAGTTAATATAGACTACCAAAAATGTAAAGATTTATTAGTTAGAGTATACATGAATGTTTGTAGTATTTTCGGTAACAGCTGTTTTGGTACTGTAAGTTGTAACCAACCTCAGTCATGGCCGAAAATGTAAACACTGAGGGACTCGAATTTCCAGGATTTGATAGAAATACTAATGTCATGGATCTGGTTAAAACATTGATTATGAGGATTAGTGAACTTGAAAAGAAAGTGGAGAATCTAGTGTTAAAAGATGTGTTTGAGAATACGGAGATTACAATACAGAGTCTGATCCAGTCTAATGAGACGGCGAATGAAGAGATAAGAAATTTGAAGCGTGAAAATATTGAATTGAGGAGAAAGCTAGAAGAGAGTACTAATAAAACGGAGAAGGTGAGCAGTGTATTGGAAGAGCATAAGGCAAAGTGGGCACACGTAGAAGAACAGAAAGGAGTGGTCAGCTTAAGAGAAATCATCCAGGAAGAAAGAGAAATGAACAAGATAAAATTGGAAGAAAATGGGAGTGAAAATTCATTCATTCATTCATTCATTGCCAGACGCCATGAATCCCAGACGGGGTGGCCAAGGGCTTTGAGTTAATTATTTTACAGGGAGGGGCACTAATCCTCCACCAACCCCACTTGACACGTAGGGATGCCAACAGCATCTGGTGTTCCCAGGCGGTCACCCATCCAAGTACTAACCAGACCCAACGTTGCTTAACTTCGCTGATCGGACGGGAAGCGGTGTACTGAAGTAAAAAGAGAAAATAGTGAGAGAAACTGTAGAAAGGAACAGATGCGTGGTAATATTTGGAAACAGGGAGGAGGAAGAGAACGTTAGATCCGTGAGAGTTGAGAAAGACACGAACCTGGTAACAGGAATATTAGGCAAGATTGATCCCGAAGGAGACAAGTGGGTAAAAGAAATTGAAGAAGTAAGGAGAATAGGGCCTTATAAGAAAGGGGAAACAAGACCAATGAGGGTCAAGTTGTTAACAGAAAGAGTAGTAGATGATATATTTAAAGTGACCTGGAAATTAAGCAAAGAGGCAGGGATGGAAAATATTATAATAAGAAAAGATTTGAATGAAGAAGAAAGAGAAGTTTTAAAATCATTGAAGGAAGAAATAAAGGAAAAAAATGATAAGAGGACAGGAGAAGAATGTCACACTTTTTTTTGGAGAGTAATGGATATGAAAGTAAGGAAGAGGTATTTAAGGAAATAGAAGTGAATGAAACTAAGGGGGATGGCTGTGAAAGATCAGAAGTTGAGGAAGTGGTACTGACGGAGAGTAGGAGAAAAGAGTGTATAAAAATCATCAAAAATAATTTTGAAGGTGATATATAGTAATGTTGATGGTTTAATATCGGCAAGGCTTGAAATTAACGATTTCTTGAGAAAACATGAACCTGATGTCATGTGCTTTGTAGAGACCAAATTACGAGAAGATATTGATGTTCATTTGGGAGATGGTAAATACAAACTGTGGAGAAAAGACAGAAAAGATAAAACAGGAGGAGGAGTGATGATAGCAGTGATGAAAAATATAAATGTAGATACCGTGGAAATGGGAGAAGGCAGGGCTGAAGTGATATATATGAAATTAGAAACTGGAGAGAATGTTAAGGGAGATATGGCGGTAGTGTATGTTCCCCCTAAGACGAGAGCATGGAAGGATGACGAATACCATGAGATGTTGTCAGATATGGCTAGCTATTTCCACTATATTATTAAATATAATAATGAATAATGTGATGACACAATGGGTCAAAGAAGGGATACGGTTTCTAGGTGAGGACACACCAGCAAGGTTAGATTTACTGTTTACCAAAGAACCCGATGTAATAGAATCATTGAAATATCTCTGTCCTTTAGGAAAAAGTGATCATGTGGTCATTGAGTTCCAGATGATAATAGGGAACGCCGAGCCAAGAGATGAGCTTCATAGACAGGGAAGATACAACTTTGGGAAAGCAAATTTTACAGGATTGAGAAACTTTTTTGAAAATGCGGATTGGAGAAAATTCAGAGAAACAAGAGAGATACAGAGGAAGTGGGATATCTTTCTAGACCTCTATAATTTGGGAGTGGAAAAATTTGTACCAGGAGTAAGAGGGAAAGAAAACAGGAAAAAGGAGTGGTTTAATAGAAGGTGTATGATAGCAAAAAAAGAGAGAGATAAGGCATGGAACAATTGGAGAAAGAGAGGTAATAACAGAACAAAGGAAGAATATAAAAGAATTAGAAATGAATACACAAGAATACATAGAGAAGAAGAAAGGAATTTTCAAAAAGGTATAACAGACGAATGTAAGGATGAACCCAAACTGTTTTATAGATTTGTTAATGGCAAACTGAAACAAAAGGAAGGAATCACCAGATTGAAAGTAAAAGGAGAGGTCTATAAAGATGCATCAATGCAAGCTGAAATGATGAACAAATGTTTCAAATCGGTTTTTACTAATGAAAAAGAGTTTGTGGAAGGGGAAGGAGTGATTAGAAATGTACCGGTGCTAAAAGATATAAAAGTGGAGGTACAGTCTATCTATCTATCTATCTATTGCCAGACGCCTCAATCCCGTTTGGGGTGGCCACAAACAAATCGCCTCCAAGTCGCCCTGTTCCCCGCCATTTCACTGCCCTGCTCCCAACTCACACCCCCCTCTCTCATATACCTCTCCACCCCATCCCTCCATCTCATCCTCGGCCTCCCCCTCCCTCTTCCCCCCTCCACCTCACTCACATACACTCTCTTTGTCAGTCTTTCACCCTCCATCCTCTCCACATGGCCAAACCACCTCAGTGTGTTCCTCATAACGCTTCCTATCACATCCACATCAACACCACAACGCTTCTTTATATTCTCATTCGTCAGCCTGTCTCTCCATGTGACTCCACAGGCTCCTCTTAAATAACTCATTTCCACTGCTCTCACTCTTGACTTGTGTCCTTCCAACAACGTCCAAGCTTCTCTTCCGTACATTAGAGTTGGTATCACAATACTGTCATGTAGTAACTTTTTCACTTCCATGCGTGCCGGGGTGAGCAGGTGGAGATCGTCAGACGTGAAGAATTGAACTTGCTGGTGAATCTCTTGAGTGTGTGGAAGAGTTTTGTTATTTAGGAGACATGTTGTGTGCTGGAGGTGGGGCTGGAGCTAGCTCTGTGGCTAGGGTGAGAAGTGGTTGGAAGAAGTTCAGGGAGCTCTTGCCTCTCCTGACATTGAGGGGGCTCTCCCTACGTGCTAAGGGGTCTTTGTATGCAGCGTGTGTTAGGAGTGTAATGCTGTATGGCAGTGAGACCTGGGCAGTGAAGGAGGAAGACATTCGCCGGCTCAGACGTACAGAAATGACAATGATTAGGTGGATGTGCAGTGCGTCCCTGCGTCCAAGGCCTGGAGGGGCTGGGTTTACAATGGAAGAGTTGAGAGGTAGGATGGGACTGGAGTGTATTGGTGTTGTGATGAGGAGAGGTAGATTGAGGTGGTTTGGACATGTGGAGAGGATGGGGGATGATAGCTGGGTGAGGAAGGTGAGAAGTGTTAATATTGGGGGTGGGGTTATGAGGGGTAGACCGAGAAAGACATGGGACGAGGTCATTAAGTGTGACCTTAGGGTTAAGGGACTGAACAGGGAGGCTGCAATGGATCGTGCAGCGTGGAGAGCCGCCATTAGGTGACCAAGGCCGACGCATGCAAGCATGTTGGAGCCTTTAAAAACGAAAACGAAACGAAAACGAAAACGATGCTCACTTCCTTGTTTCTTATCACTGCTTTCAAAGAACCAGCAACCTTTCTTCCATGCTGTACCCATTCAAGTACTTCACCCTCCAAACCTCCATCCTTACTCATCACACTACCTAAGTACTTAAACGTACTCACATTTTCCAATTCCTCACCATCCAACCTCGCTGTACATTCACTGACTTCACCTCTCTCAAAGACCATCACTTTACTCTTCCCTACATTCACCTTTAGATTCCGTTTCTTACACACTCTCCCAAACTCATCCACCAAGCCTTGCAGCTCCCCTTTGTCTTCACTCAACAACTCAGTATCATCTGCAAACAACAGTACAGGGAGTTTCCAAACACTATCCTCTTTCACCAGGGCCACTCCAACATCCACTACCCTACCTTGTACCTCTTTTATTACCCCATCCATGTACAGATTGAACAACCATGGAGACATGACACATCCCTGTTTCAACCCAACTTTCAAAGAGAAAAATTCACTTAGTTCACCATCCACACGCACTGCACCCTTCGCACCATCGTACATACTCTTCACAGCATTCAACAACTTTCCATCTACTCCATATATTCTTAACACTTTCCACAATCCTTGTCTATCCACCCTGTCATATGCTTTCTCCAAATCCATGAAAGCCGCATACAACTTCTTTCCGTTCTCTAGAAACTTTTCCACTAAAGATCTAAGAATGAATATCTGATCTGCACAACCTCTTCCCTTCCTAAAGCCTCCCTGTTCTTCTCCAACTAATTTCTCTGTTCTTTCTCTAACTCTGTCAATAAGTATCCTACCATACACTTTTCCTATTATACTAAGAAGACAAATGCCCCTATGATTACCACACACTTCTTTTTCCCCTTTTCCTTTGTACAAGGGAATAATTATACCTGACTTCCAATCCTCCGGGACTCTACCTTCCTCCCAGGCCAATCTGCACATCTTCCACATCCATTCTACTACTATCTCTCCCCCATGCTTCAGCATTTCACCACACACTCCATCAATTCCTGGGGCTTTCCCCAGTTTAACTTTCTTCATTGCTTCCACAACTTCTATTCTACTGATTTCTTCCTGTCTTCTCACTTCCCTCCTTCTCCCAGCCATTCCCCAGCCACTTATACTCGCATTACTTCCCTCCTCTACGTTCAACAATTCCTTAAAGTGTTCTCTCCATCTGTTCACTTTTTCTCCCTTCTCCACTAGTAATCTACCATTTTTATCTTTCACTCCCCTGCTAACTTCACTTCCACCCTGTCTTACTCTTTTCACCTCTTTCCAGAACATTTTCTTACAGTCCCTCCACTTTACACTCAAATTCCTTCCAAATTCCTCATCCACTCTCTTCTTATTTTCTCTTACTAATCTTTTCACCTCTCTCTTTCTTTCTACATATAACTCTCTCTTCCGCCTGTCAACTTCTTCCACACCCCTATTTTTCATCCATTCATTGTATGCTTTCTTCTTTTGTGCCACAGCCTGTTTCAGCTCTTCAGTCCACCATGCTGTTCCTTGCACCCCCCTCCGTCTTCTCTTCCTTCCACACACCACATCACATGCTGCACATATTTCTTCTGTAAATATCCTACACACACCTTCCACGTCTCCCATCTGCTCAAATTCATATTTGCCCAATCGTTCCTCCACTTCTCTCTTATACTCTGCCTTTTTCTCATCCTCTTGTAACCTTTCCACTCTCCTTGCCACTACTCCTTCCTCTCGTCTTTCCTTTCTTCTATTCCTCCATCTTACTTGAAATCTAATTCTGGCCACCACCAAGTAGTGGTCAGAAAGTCCACTCCCCCATCCTCTATAAACTCTTGCATCCATTACACATCTTCGCATCCTATCATCCACACACACATAATCAATCATTGCCTTCCTTTCATTCAGTTCACCACCCACCCTTCTCATCACTCGCCATGTATACCTGTGGATCATTTTATGCCTGAAGAGGGTATTGGCTATCACCAACCCCCTCCCAGCACAAATGTCCACTAATGCACTGCCATTCTCATCTATCTCAGCAGGCACACCCCACTCACCAACTATTCCATCCACCTTCACATTCCCAACTTTACCATTCATATCACCAATCAAAAACACTCTCTCATTCCTTCCAAACTTTTCCATGCACACTTCTACATTTGTCCAGAACTTTCTCTCACTCTTTTAGCACGCTCTTGCGTTGGCGCATACACACACACAATTGCCCACATTTGTATTCCAACTTTCAACTTTACCCACACAATCCTAGACCCAACTGATCCATTCTGTCTTATGCTCCTCTTCCATCTTGTACTCACAACTACTCCTTCCTTTGCCTTCTCATTCTCATCTACTCCTGCACATATACCCCATCCATACTCCCATTCTCTCACACTTTCTCCTCTCCATTTTGTTTCAGTTATTCCACATACATCCACTTTCGCACCCTCAAGCACCTGGACAATCTCTCTCTCTTTCACCTCATCATTCGCTCCGCATACATTCCATGTTCCGATAATCATGTCCTTTGTCCGGTCCTTGGTCGTCATCGTTTGGTCAGTCCTTGTCCGAGGCTTAGTGTTTGTTTTTTTAGTTAGTTGTTTTCCGGGGAGGGGCACTAACCCTCTGCCAACCCTTTTAGTCGCCTTTTACGACAAGCTGGGATACTGGGGGGGGGTATTCTTGAAAACCCCCCCTACCCCCAGGGGAGGTACAGGAAGTGTATAAATTACTGGAAACTCAAGATGTAAGGAAAGCCCCAGGACCTGATGGAATTTCTAATTGTGTACTGAAGGAATGCAGAGAACAGCTGGTGGATAAAATTCACAGTTTAATCGTGTGTTCTCTGGAAGAGGGGAAAGTGCCACAAGAATGGAAGAGGGCGAATGTGGTACCAATTTATAAGGGAGGGAACAGGGAAAAACCCTTGAATTATAGACCAGTGTCTCTAACCAGCATGGTTGCAAAATTGTGCTAGAGAATCCTGAAAGACAGATGGATAAAATATCTAGAAGAGATGAATATTTTGGCTGAATGTCAGTTTGGATTCAGAAGTGGAAGATCATGTGTTTCTAACTTGTTGAGCTTTTACTCAAGAGCGATTGATGTGGTACAGGAGAGAGATGGTTGGGTGGATTGTGTGTACTTAGAGAAGGCCTTTGACAAGGTACCCCATAAGAGACTAATGTGGAAACTGGAATATATAGGAGGACTGAAGGGGAAACTTCTGGAATGGATGAGAGACTTTTTGAGAGACAGACAAATGAGGACAGTACTAAGGGATAGGATGTCTGGATGGAGGGAAGTAACAAGTGGAGTCCCTCAAGGCTCGGTGTTGGCGCCAGTAATGTTCCTGATTTACATAAATGATATGGTAGATGGAGTGAACAGTTATGCAAGTCTGTTTGCTGATGATGTAAAGATCTTGAGGAAGTTAGTGGTTGAGGAGGATTGTAAAATACTGCAGGAGGATTTGGATAGGATACATGATTGGAGCCGGACGTGGGAAATGAAATTTCTATCTATCTATCCATTGCCAGACGCCTCAATCCCGTTTGGGGTGGCCACAAACAAATCGCCTCCAAGTCGCCCTGTCCCCCGCCATTTCACTGCCCTGCTCCCAACTCACACCCCCCTCTCTCATATACCTCTCCACCCCATCCCTCCATCTCATCCTCGGCCTCCCCCTCCCTCTTCCCCCCTCCCTCTTCCCCCCTCCACCTCACTCACATACACTCTCTTTGTCAGTCTTTCACCCTCCAGCCTCTCCACATGGCCAAACCACCTCAGTGTGTTCCTCATAACGCTTCCTATCACATCCACATCCACACCACAATGCTCCTTTATATCCTCATTCGTCAGCCTGTCTCTCCACGTGACTCCACAGGCTCCTCTTAAATAACTCATTTCCACTGCTCTCACTCTTGACTTGTGTCCTTCCAACAATGTCCAAGCTTCACTTCCGTACATTAGAGTTGGTATCACAATACTGTCATGTAGTAACTTTTTCACTTCCATGCTCACTTCCCTGTTTCTTATCAATGCTTTCAAGGAACCAGCAACCTTTCTTCCCTGCTGTACCCTTTCAAGCTCTTCACCCTCCAAACCTCCATCCTTACTCATCACACTACCCAAATACTTAAACGTACTCACATTTTCCAATTCCTCACCATCCAACCTCGCTGTACATTCACTAACTTCACCTCTCTCAGAGACCATCACTTTACTCTTCCCTACATTCACCTTTAGGTTCCGTTTCTTACACACTGTCTCAAACTCATCCACCAAGCCTTGCAGCTCCCCTTCATCTTCACTCAACAACACAGTATCATCTGCAAACAACAGTACAGGGAGTTTCCAAACACTATCCTCTTTCACCAGGGCCACTCCAACATCCACTACCCTACCTTGTACCTCTTTTATTACCCCATCCATGTACAGATTGAACAACCATGGAGACATGACACATCCCTGTTTCAACCCAACTTTCAAAGAGAAAAATTCACTTAGTTCACCATCCACACGCACTGCAGCCTTCGCACCATCGTACATACTCTTCACAGCATTCAACAACTTCCCATCTACTCCATATATTCTTAACACTTTCCACAATCCTTGTCTATCCACCCTGTCATATGCTTTCTCCAAATCCATGAAAGCTGCATACAACTTCTTTCCCTTCTCTAGAAACTTTTCCACTACAGATCTAAGAATGAATATCTGATCTGCACAACCTCTTCCCTTCCTAAAGCCTCCCTGTTCTTCTCCAACTAATTTCTCTGTTCTTTCTCTAACTCTGTCTATAAGTATCCTACCATACACTTTTCCTATTATACTAAAAAGACAAATGCCCATATGATTACCACACACTTCTTTTTCCCCTTTTCCTTTGTACAAGGGAATAATTATACCTGACTTCCAATCCTCCGGGACTCTACCTTCCTCCCAGGCCAATCTGCACATCTTCCACATCCATTCTACTACTATCTCTCCCCCATGCTTCAGCATTTCACCACACACTCCATCAATTCCTGGGTCTTTCCCCGATTTAACTTTCTTCATTGCTTCCACAACTTCTATCCTACTGATTTCTTCCTGTCTTCTCACTTCCCTCCTTCTCCCAGCCATTCCCCAGCCACTTATACTCGCATTACTTCCATCCTCTACGTTCAACAATTCCTTAAAGTGTTCTCTCCATCTATTAACTTTTTCTCCCTTCTCCACTAGCAATCTACCATTTTTATCTTTCACTCCCCTGCTAACTTCACTTCCACCCTGTCTTACTCTTTTCACTTCTCTCCAGAACATTTTCTTACAGTCCCTCCACTTTACACTCAAATTCCTTCCAAATTCCTCATCCACTCTCTTCTTACTCTCTCTTACTAATCTTTTCACCTCTCTCTTTCTTTCCAAATATAACTCTCTCTTCAGCCTCTCAACTTCTTCCACGCCTCTATTTCTGAAATTTAATGTAAAGAAATGTAAAATATTGGATATGGGTAAAAGTACCAAGAGGCCATCACTGAATTATTTGTTGGGTAATGAATTAATCACAAAAATGAGAGAAGAGAAAGATTCGAGAGTGCTGGTCCAAGATAGTTTGTCACCAGAAAAGCACATTAACAAGATAGTTGGAGAGACATAAACTCTTGACTAACATAAGAGTAGCATTTCATTATATGGATGAGGAGATGATGAAAAAATTGATAGTGGCCATGATCTGCCCTAGGTTAGAATATGCAGCGGTAGTGTGGTCCCCACACAAAAAGAAAGATTTAAACAAGGTTGAGAGAATACAAAGAACAGCAACCAAGATGGTCCCCAGTCTGGCAGACCTGTCATACAGAGAGAAGCTGGAAAAGCTGAATTTGCCTTCCTTGGAGGAAAGGAGAAAGAGGGGAGACATGATTCCAGTGTTCAGGACCATGGTGGGAGTAGATAAAATTGACAAAGAAGATCTGTTTGTATGGGATAAGAGAGCAACAAGAGGACACAGAATGAAATTGAAAAAGTCAAGCTGCTTGAAGGATATCAAGAAATATAGCTTTCCTTACAGAAGTATAGACTTATGGAATAGCCTGGACAAAGAGATCGTCCAGTCTAAAAACTTAAATGAGTTTAAAGCTAAATTTGACTTATTGAGAAACAGCAACGGAAACCCACGAGCATAGCACATTCCGTGTATATCACAATTCGGTATATTAGGTAAATACTTAAATATTTGGAACGACTTAGACGAAGAGGTGGTGCATGAAAAAAACATTCATGTGTGTAAAGGTAGACTTGATAAATGTGGATTTGGAGACAGGACAACATGAGCATTGCTCAATTCCTGTATACTACAAATAGGTAAACACACACACACACACACACACACACACACACACACACACACACACACACACACAAAATCCTTGCTGTAACATACAGTACATCAGTCTCATTTAAACAGTACATCACAGACATGAAAAATAGATTAACACTGACTCAATCCCTTAAGATCTCTTGCCCATATATGATTTGGACACAACAAAGAAACCACCACCACAGTATACAAATGATATACTGTATACATTCAGTGATGAATTATGCAAGCCCTGCTTGGGCTTCTAACCATACTAAAACACACTACAACACTCTACAGGCCATACAGAACAAGGCCCTAAAAATACTCACAGGCTGCACAGCTACTACACCCACAGACCACCTGCACCAAGAAACCGAAGTCCTCAAAGTGAAGGGTCATCCAGACATGAGAGGCACCCAAGTTCTTGCTGCAGCCTCCACAAACCCAAACCATGCACTACACTACATGGCAGCACATCCACACACACACCAAGGAACATCAAAACAACACCCAGGACATGATATCATACACAAATACTGTCATCTCTTCCCCCCTCGTCCACCTCAAACCAGCTTCCAGAAACATATCTATGCTTAAATCACTCGCCGCTTCATTCAGTCACTCAAAGACAATGCACAGCTGCATGCACGGCCTCCTGATATCCACCTTCTGAATCCTATCACCCTTGTGAGGATAGGGTCCACCTGGCCAGGCTGAGTTGTGGGCATCATCCAGCCCTCTTAAGTTGTCAGAAGAGGCTGGATGACACTGTCGCTGATGCCTGTCCAGGATGCAACACAGCACCCCATACTATTACGCACATTATGGAAGACTGCATTGCACACAATCACCTACGCCAACAACACAACACACACTCCTTGAGAGCTCTGAGGGAAAGCCCGGTCTCGGCCGTGGCCCTCCTTAGGGACTCAGGACTGTTCAGCCAGACTGACTAGGGAACAACTACTACTACTACTATCTCAAGCATTCAGGCAGTCAGGTCATCTCGCATGTTATTGCCCACTGGTTTACATGTTATTGGTGAGTGCTTATCTATCTGTCTATAGCCAGACGCCATTATCCCGAATGGGGTGGCCATTTGACTCTGAGTTGGATTTTCTGTGGGGAGGGACACTAACCGTCCACCAGCCCAGTTGTTGACACATGGTGAAAATGTATGGGTTGGTTATATGGTTACTACCCAGTGTTGTAAATTATTTCCTTTGCTTACAGGAAACTGTTAGGATTGTCACGTAATGTAAAACCACCTGAAAAGGAGAGAAGCATAGGGTTTTAAAAAGTGACAGGAAAGGTGGGAGAAATAAGAATTCATAAAATGACTCTGTGTAGTCATTTTATTAATTTTTCTGTGAATCATGGCAGTTTACAGGATATTTTAGCTAAAGAACACATTACCAGGCACACCAAATGATGCTCTTCACATCTGTAAGAAAAAAAAAATCGATTTTCAAAATTGAAAAAAATGCCCCAGGTTCAGCCTGTGGTGCACACGAATGTACTACTTCATCGTCATTGAAGGTTTAAATACTATGTTCTTCCTTCCAGCATTATTTAGGCTGTCCACTAAAAGTCTCTGAGACTCAGATTTTGCCCTGTATGAATGATGTCTGCTTTTCCTTCACAGCTTCCTCAGCCAGAATCCAAGAAAGTTCAAGGAGAGCCATTAATAAGGGCCAAATATGAGCCTCCTACTACCGACCTTCCTCCTGTACCAGCCCAGGGACTTCAGGCTGTTCCGACCCGTCCAGTTTTGTCAGAAGGAGCCAAGAAGAAGCTGGCAGAGGCTCGGGCTAGCTATGACACAGACTACAGGTATAGCTCTTTTACCCTCACAGTACACCCTCATCCCACACCAGGCAGAGTACCCCCTCCTCCCCAGACATCATATTTTGTTCACCAGCAGTTGCCCTCAGCATTACCTGACAAACAGACTCTAAACTCACTACTAATCATCTCCCGACTTTTATCACTATAACAGTACAATCCTTAATAGAACGATCATGCCTCACGTACACCAATTACAAGAAAACAGACTGAACAGACTTCACAGAAGAAACAGAACAGCACTTCAGCACACATAGCAACACACCCATCACCAATATTTGTTTTGTTACCTTTTGTTTATAAAGGCTCCAACACATTCACATGCATCAACCTTGGTCACCTAATGTCGGCTCTCCATGCTGCTCGATCTCTGGCATCCCCCCTGTTCAGTCCATTATCACTGAGGTCACACTCTGTAACCTCGTGATTTTCATTTTTATTTTATTTTTATTTTTTTTTCAACAACGCTACGCAACTACATTCACACATGTTGCTTTCCTTATCCATTTTTCATCCCCCCATTCTCTCCACATGCCCATACAATCTCGATCTACCCCTCCTCATCACAATACCAATCATCCCTCCTCTCAGCTGTTGTATAAACTAGCCCCCCGGGCCTCGCATTCAGCCTAATCATTGTCACCTCTGTACATTTGAGCCTACAATTATCCTCTTCCTTTGCTGCCCAGGTCTCACTACCATACAGATATACACTCCTAACACATGCTGCATACAAAGATTCCTTACCACAGAGGGAAAGCCCTCTCAGTGTCAGGAGAGGCAACAGCTCCCTGAACATCTTCCAACCACTCCTCACTCCAGCCACACCTCCATCACAAAACATTTCATCAAAGAACAAAACTCTTCCACACACTCAAGGGACTCACCAGGAAGATCAGTCCTTTTATGCCTGACAATCTCCACAAGCTCACAGCATTACATCGTTCACAAGAAACCGGCATTATCTCATAGTCTATCCCAAATACCAATACCTCTCATAGGTACCCACATATTACAGATATTACATCTTCATCATCATCATCCGGACCTCCTTTCCCACCCTATCGAATGATGTTTAGCCAATAAATGGCCGCAGGCGCCGTTTGAGCGTGGCTTATAAAAAACTGCAAAAATTTGGGGGAAGTGAACAAACATTCTGAACATCTTCAGACTGACCTACACTACACTCCCATATACCCCATCAAACAGTTCAGAGCCTGCTGCTGTGATGAGTGGATTTTCAATTTTTTCACTCCTGGCCATGCCTAAACAAGCACAACTACACCAATTATCTTGACCCAGGCAGAACTTATCATCTTTGTCCTCTCTTGCAAAACACACAACCACCTGTTTACGATTATGAAGTAATACAGGCACAAACAAAAAAGACATGATAATAAGTGAAAAATACATTTTTGTCTTGGTATCTATACCTATTTACTCAGGTTTAATGTAATGATTTGGATCATTAGATGCAGTGCAACTTGTAGAAAACTGTGAAAACTTCTGGGAAGTGAACTAAAATCTTGGACATGAGACTGACCTTGACTTCACCCTCTCACATATCATCTGTCAGTTCACCACCTGCCGTCATCATGAGTGGATGTATGAATTTTTCGCTCGTTGCCGTGCCTAAAAACACATAGTTACACCCATTATCTCGACCCAGACAGAAAATACAATCTTTTTCCTCCCTTGCAAAACACACACAACCACCCTGCTTATGAGACAGCAATATATATTGCGAAAATAACAAGGTAAAATGATAAAGATGAACGTAAAATGATAGAGAAATATGAACATGTTATGACGGAAAAAATACGTTTTCCCCTGTCTGTAAACGTATTTATTTCTGCTTTGTCTCTGTATTCATAATAATTAGACGTATTCTTAGTTCTGAAACTGCATTACGATTCTATTGTTAGCCGTGCTTGTGGTGTGGGAGCTCGAAGTTGCAACTCAACTTCCGTATTGCTAATAGGATCTGACCCTCCACTTTGTTCTCCCATAGCAGAGCCTAGCCTCGGAGGACGTGCAGTTTTCTCATTTAGTACTGAAAAGTCAACCTTTTCGCTCCCTTTTCCTAGCATGGGCACAACGATAACGTAAAAAATAACTCAAAACTACCATAAGCATATTTTATATCAAATTGGTGAAAAAGTATTCATAAAAATTTCTTTCCAGCCATTCCTAACATGTTATGTACTTAAATCATCTGATATCATCATATCTCACAAATGCGCAACATTTCAGCACCATTCGCATTGTTTTGGGAGGTAAAAAAAAAATAACAACACCTGCCTAGTTGCATTGCAGCAGCGCCCCTGGGTGGCGGATATTGGTTGCCGATATTTCTGCAACTTTTGCACTCCATTGCAAGCCACAAAATTCATCTAGGAAGCTGGGATTTGCACTGTTAGGTGCATCTGAACTTTCTCTTCAATATGGCAAGAAAAAAAAAAAAAAATGAAACTTAAAAAAATGGCCTTGGTGTCACCTTAGCATGCACGGAAAATTCCAGGACTTGAGCCATGGAGGGGTTAAAAAGGGGTGCTGAACCCTTGATCATGCACTTCTCCTCACAACATTCATCCAGCCAGTTCGATCTCTTGTCACACCCCTAGCCTCACCGACTTCCATACCTCTCTTCCTCACACACTCATCCATTATATCCCTCCACCTTCTCCTTGGCCATACCTTGCCTCCTCCCTCCATCAAATTCACTCAGATATACCTTTTTCACCACTCTGTTGTTATCCATATCTCCTCATGACCATACCATCTCAGTACACTTTCTTCGATTCTGGTGTTCACAGACTTCCTCACTCCACATCTTTCATGAATCACATTACAATATTTCGTATCCTATCCACTCTTTATACTCCATATACATTCCTCAGCAGTCCCATCTCCACTGCTCTCTTTCTTGACTTTTCATTTTCTTGCTACGCCATAGTCTCACATCCATATGTTAAAGTTGGCACTAACACTCTTCCATGTAAGCCTCTTGCAGCTGCAACACTATAGCCTCTGTTTCTCATCAAGGTCGTCATAGCACTAGCTACTTTCCTTCCTTGTGTCACTTTCCTTTTCACTTCTTTTACGAATTTTCCTCTCTCTTTTTTATCACTGTACCCAGGTATTTGAACTCTCTCACCAGGTCCAGTCTCTCTCTGTTCACTGTGACATCACACTGGGAGTCACCTTCTCTCTCAGTAACTATCGCTTTACTCTTTTCTACATTTACTCTGAAGGCACAACGCTCGCAGATATCAGCAAAACTCTTCCCTAGTCTGCCAATTTCTTGTCAAGTATTTGCAAGTAGTACTGCATCATCAGCATACAACAAATTTGAAATATTTCATCCATCACCATTCATTACTAATGCCATCGCTCTTTCCATTCCTTGTGTTTTTACTTCTCTCATACGGCTACCACAAATTGACGTAGGACCTCCCCCCACGAGGTATTAAAAAACACTGAAATCATAGTATATCACAATGTTTATTCATGAAATACCATTCATTAATATGAAATCATGTTTCCCTTGTTTTTCAGGACCAGTTGCATGCATTTTGGCATGGAATCACTTAGATCTCAAAAGTAATCTAAGGACATTTCTTTGCACCAAACATTTGTCAGTTCAGTCTCGTGGTTGTCCAGATTGGGTGTCTTCATCTCTGCCATGATTTTCTTCATCTTTGCCCAGCAGTTTTCTATCAGATTTAGATTGGGACTGTTGCCAGGCCAGTCGAGGACCTCAGTCCGATTATCCTGAAGCCATTTTGTCACCTTTCTTGACTTGTGACATGGAGCTGAATCATGCATGAAAAAGTCGCACCCAGGAATAACAAAAAAGTTTAACAAATGATCTTTCAGAACTTGAATGTACTGGCCACCATTCATCATCAAGTTCTTAGGAAGAAAGTAGAGGCCTCCCCTTCCCATTTCACCTGAGAAACTCCCCCATACCATTACTGATTGAGGGTGTGTAACAGTCAACACCGTGTAAGCAGGGTCATATCGACTACGGGAGACCGGGCAACGAACCTTGGCAGAACACACTTGGAACACTTGAAATGTGCTTTCATCGGAACACATAACTTTTCTTCACTCATCTGATGTCCAGTGTGCATACTTCTTGGCAAACTGAATGTGCTGCTTCTTCATGCGGTCAGTGAGAAGTGGTTTCTTGGCTTTGGTGGGGCTTGGCAAACCCAGCTCCTTCTGCAAGCGATGTTGGGTAGTTCGAATTGAGATGTCTTGTAACAGCTGGGGATGCATTCTCTTCAATTCTGCAGCTGTCAGTCAAGGATTCTTGATTACTTCCCTCATCAGAAGCGTATCTATACCTCTGGAAGTCATTCTCTTCTTTCCACTGCCATGCTTGCACAGCAGGTGGCAGGCTGCGCACTGCAGCAAGATTCTTCATGACTGTCGACTTTACAAGTCCAGTACGTTCACAAATCGTATTGATAGAGACATTATCCTGCTCCATGCAATGGTACGGACCCTCTGATCCCTTGAGCAGTACTTTCCAGGCATGACAACTCGACTCTAGGAAAGTAACAGGGCAAACAATAATGCATACGAAAAAGAGGGAGGTGCAAGTGTACTAGTACCTCTGCGATCCAGACTCTTACGTAGTCAAAAGGGGCAAAAATCAAGCCACTAGTGATGACCACTGTGTGCTGGAACGGTTGGAAACTCAAATTGACAGGGACTCACTCCCAATAGCGGCCTCTTCGGTTGTGTTTATTACTTTTCAAGTGGTCAAGTTAAGAGTGGTAGCATGCCAGAATGATGGGGTCAGTCTCCATCTCGGCCAACCTAAGCCCGACCTTCGCAGTTTCCCAAAATGCTTCTGGGTTACACATTAACAAGCTACTAGGTAATCTCTATACCACCAGTTCTTAAGGGTTATGCAAACAATAAAGTTTGAGTGGGAGGAAAAGTGTATTAACCCCTTAACCGCGGGGCGTCACTTTCATGACGCTTGGGAGCAAGGGATCATACCACAGGGCGTCACTTTTGTGATTCTGTGTTATTTTGAAATCGCCCAGGCTTTCAAGTGGTGGCTTTTATCATCTATCAGTACTGCCAATGTCCAACACTATTCAGCACTCCTAATCTTATCTGTACTCCCATCCATTGTTGACAATTTTGCCATTTCTCCATGTTCTTGACTCCCCTCCCTACCTCCTCTCCATTACCCTCTCCTCTCGCCTGCCCGGCCGTGCTATGCTAAGTAAATCTTCCCTGGAATTTTCCACTGATTTCATCCATTGAAATAAGCCCTATGCCCTATTCTTATACCAAATAATATATACAAGAAAGAAATAAGGTAAGTGATAGTGCCATACACCTGGAATTGGCAAATTATCACCTGACAGCACCTCATGTGCACTCGTTCGCTAATTTTCGCTGTTTATTTCCCCTTGAAATATGCCGTATAATCTATTCTCATAATAAAAATATATATATAAGAAAGGAAGGGAGAAGCCTAAGTGATATTTACATTCACCTGGAACTACCTAATTTATTATGTATTGTCGAGATTTCCTGCCAATCATTTCATAGCGTATATATTAGCAGCTGTCACCCCGCTGACATTGGCAGCATTGCACTCCCCCTAGGCAGGCCACCACACTGTATTCAATTTACTGTCGTCTTTCAAGGTGAAAACATGTCGTATTCGCGCCTGCCCAATTCCACCACTTTTTAGCCCCATGCAAAGAGTCCTGTGACCTCTACCCCCTACTAACCCTCATGTGGAAAGAGGTAAAGGGCTAAGTGACTGCTGTGGAACTTGAACTGGCTAATTTGTCAATGAAAATGATAGACAGTGCTTACGATCTATCTGGTGAGTAAAACAGTGCAAGTGGAAATGTAAATAATGTGTAAAGAATGTGTAAACAGCAAGTGAAAGCAATGAATGTAAATATAAGTGAACAGTAGAAAATTGTTTTATAAGTTACTGCAAATGACTGCATAACACAGTGTAAATAAAACAGAAATGTAAATAATGTAAATAAAATAGAGAATGTAAATAGAAATGTAAATGAGTAGTAATATAAGAATACGAGTATATATACTAGGAGTAATGAAAGTGAAAGTTTCACTATAGCATGTATGAATACTATGAGTTATGAAAGTGGAAGTGAAAGTGACAGATTCACTCTCAACGCTAGTATACAGGATGAGAAAGTGAATGCTGCATATTTTACTGAAAGAGAAATTGAATGCCTACAGTGACAATAAACTACTATTACTGAAGGAAACTTATGGATAAAGACTGTTGATATCTATCTATCTATCTATCTATCTATCTATCTATAGCCTGATGCCCTAATCCCGCAAAGGGTGGCCACAGACAAAACGCCTCCAAATCGCTCTGTCACCCACCATTTGACTACCCTCCCCCCAACTCACCCCCCTCTCCCTCATATACCTCTCAACTCCATCCCTCCACCTCATCCTCGGTCTACCTCTCCCTCTCCCTCCCTCCACTTCACCTACATACACCCTCTTAGTCAGTCTTTCATTCTCCATTCTCTTCACATGTCCAAACCACCTCAGTGTATTTCTCCTAATCTTCTCAACCACATCCACATCCATCCCACAGCGTTCCTTCACTTCTTCATTTGTCAACCTGTCCCTCCGTATCACTCCACATGCTCCTCTCAAGTAACTCATTTCCACTGCGCTCACTCTTGACTTGTTCCCCTCTTGCAAGGTCAATGCCTCGCTTCCATACGTCAGGGTAGGGATCACAATACTATCATGCAGTGACTTCTTAACTTCCATACTCACCTCCCTATTTCTCATCACTGCTTTCAGTATACCAACAACCTTCCTTCCCTGCTGTACCCTTTCACGCACTTCATCCCCCAAAGTTCCATCTTTACTCATCGCACTACCCAAGTACTTGAATGCACTCACATTCTCCATATCCTCACCATCCAACCTCACTGCACACTCTGTGACTTCATTCCTCTCAAACACCATAACTTTACTTTTGTTTACATTAACTTTCAGATTCCTCCTCCTACACACTGTCCCAAATTCATTCACCAAACCTTGCAACTCCCATTCATCTTCACTCAACAGTACTGTATCATCAGCAAACAGCAACACCGGAAGCTTCCAAATCTCACCCTCGTTCATTAGAGCCACCCCCACATCCACTGCCCTACCCTGCACCTCCTTTACAACCCCATCCATGTATATATTAAACAGCCATGGAGACATCACACAACCCTGTTTCAATCCCACATTGAGATCAAACAACTCACTCAGCTCACCATCCACTCGCACCGTAACCCTAGCTCCCTCGTACATACTCTTCACAGCACTCAACAATTTCCCATCCACTCCATATATTCTTAATACCTTCCACATACCTTGCCTATCTATTCTGTCATAAGCTTTCTCCAAGTCCATGAAGGCAGCATACACTTTCCTTCCCTTCTCTAGATACTTCTCCACTAAACATCTTAGAACAAATATCTGATCTACACACCTTTTTCCCTTCCTAAATCCCCCTTGTTCTTCTCCAACTAGCTCCTCTGTCATATGCCTAACCCTATCAATGAGTATTCTACCATATATTTTACCACACTAAGTAGGGAAATACCCCTATGGTTACCACATACTTCTCTCTCTCCTTTTCCTTTGTATAAAGGAACAATTATACCTGATTTCCAGTCCTCTGGAACCCTTCCCTCATCCCAAGCCAATCTACACAACTTCCATATCCACTCCACAACAATCTCACCCTCATACCTAAGCATTTCACCACACACTCCATCAATTCCTGGGGCCTTTCCCAACTTAATATTCTTCATCGCTTCCACTACTTCCTCCCTACTGATCTCTTCCTCCCTCCTCTCATCTCTTCTTCTCCCAGCCATTCCCCAACCACTTATACTCACACTGCTCTCACTCTCCACATTCAACAAATCCTCAAAGTGCTCCTTCCATCTCCTCATTTTCTCTCTCTTCTCCACCAGCAATCTACGAGTATTATTCTTATCTTTCACTCCCCTACTATTTCCCCTTTCACACTGCCTTACTTTCTTTACCTCCTTCCAAAACAATTACTTACTCTTCCTCCATTTATATAAGTGTTATATAGTAATAGAAATATAAACTGTGAGTGTTTTTATGAACAATAAATGACAGAACACCAGTGGCGAACGATCGCAAGTGGGAAGGTCATACGTGCTCGTAATTTTCATTGCTTTCACAGTGTTTTTTTTTTTTTTTTTTTTTTTTGGAGTATGGATTCCAAACTATTTGAGAATGATAGAATAGTGTTTCTAGTGATAATATCAGGCTGTGGTAATCATATTACGCGTTGTCGGGAAGTGTAAAGTGGAGACTTCGTTACCCAACTTCAGAGGTCTCCACAAGTCCTATGGTACTTGATGAAGGCTCAGCAAACATCCCAGGAGAAAGCTGAAGGTATGTGCCATATGCATATTTAATTATAATATTCTAGGACTAGTAGCAGCCGTGGCTCAGTGGGTTAGAGCCCTCCACTCTGACCAGAGGGCCGGATGATCGAATCCACCCAAGGGTCATTGGTAGATATCAGGAAGGGCATCCGATCATAAAATGCTACACACTCCAGTCCAAAGTCCTCTACCCAGGGGCAACGCCTTAGCCCTTCAGGGATACCTGGCGTTTAAAAATAAAAAAAAAAAAAAAAAAAAAAAACTGATTTTTGGCAAATATTTTTGGAGTCTGTCAGAGCGCGAATATGCCCGCGAGACACACAAGTCAGGCAAGAACAACCCCGCGGTTTAGGGGTTAACAAGACCTAAAATGAGAATAGAAATCATCCCATCTACTAACCTTACAGAATAATTCTGAATAAGTTGGCACGTTATTCAAACACCTATATAGTACTAATATCAAATTCCAGTGAATTTAGCTCCCTTCATCCCAGGTTCAGTCCAATGTGGCTGTCCATATCGTCCCTCTGAGCTCATAGTTCACTGGTCCAGTCTTCTAATATTCTTGACCTTGATTTCCACACTGGGACCTTGACCTCCACACTTGGACTTTGACCTCCGCACTGGGGGAGGATGACGGCAGTACCGACCATCTGTCACATTTCCTGGTTGGTGGGCGAGTAACATGCCAGTCTACTCGTGGTGGAAAGGGAGGGGGAGGATGACAGCTGCACAAGTTGAGGTGATATTATGGTATACTGCAGTTTTTAAATCATCTCTATAATGAGGCAGTGAGAAAAATTAAACACAGTATCAGTTCACTGCCAAATTATTAATGGAACAAGTTTAAATGAAGACTGGCTGCACAAGTTGAGGTGATATTGCGATATACAGCAGTACGTAGTATTAAGTACAATGTTGATTTTAGCAAATTCTTTAAAATTCTAGTACATCTATGGGTGCCTGAAAATGTCTTTCTATGAGTCAGTGATAATGCTGACTGTGAAGAATGATGAAGAAAAGATGGTGGTGAACAGTGAGGATATTAAACATGCCTGAGAAGAGCATTATAACTGATTGCTGAATGAGTTTGTTTGGAACACGGAAGCTTTTGAGTCAGTAGATCCAACATTTGGCCCATGGCCTACGATTGATGCTGCTATTGTGGGTAGGGCAATAGGCGGGATCCAGACTGGGAAGGCAGCACGCTTTTTTTTTTTTTTTTTTTTTTTTTTTTTTTTTTTTTAAATGCAAGGAAGAAGGAACCAAAGGCCATGAGCCCGCAATAAGAGTTCCCTCTAAGAGAAAAACAAAATACAAGAGAGAGCCTAATTCAAGATCTGTTCATTTCGAGATGCCTGGACACACTGCGTTTGAAAGACTGGAGATTATAGGCAGCAGGAAATACAGACAGAGGGAGACCATTCTAGAGTTGACCTGTTGCATAAATGAAGAACTGGGAGTAACGGTTAACTCTTGCATTAGAGAGTTGGACAGAAAAGGGATGAGAGTTTGCTGCTAGATGGGTGCTACGCGCCGGTTGAAGAGGTGGAGAAATGCATGCAGATAGTCCAGAGGAGCAGTGACCATTAAAGTAGCGATAGAAAAGAGATAAAGATGCAACAGTGCGGCGAAGAGACAGAGGTTGAAGGGAGTCAGTAAGAGGAGGAGGGTTAATGAGACGAAAAGCCTTTGACTCCACCCTATTGAGAAGAGCTGTATGTGGGGAGCCTCCCCACACATGAGAGTTGTACTCCACACAGGGGCGGATAAAACCCCTGTATACAGTAGAGTCAACAATTGTGCAGGGGTAAAGAAAGAATGGAGTCGGCTTAGCATACCCAATCTCTTGGAAGCAGATTTTACAAGAGATGTATTATGATCTTTCCAAGATAAGTCCCGTGTAAATGAAACCCCAAGCATGTTCAAGGATGATGCAGGATTAAGCTGAATATTATTAAACATTAGTGGGTATACCTGTGGAAGATTTTGACGGGTTGATAGGTGTAAGAACTGAGTCTTAGAAGCAATAAAAACAACAAGATTATTTTTACCCCAGTCAGAGATACGAGCCAAGTCAGACATTAGGTGTACCACAGCCTTATCCCTTGTTTGTTGAAGTAACTGCTGAGATGGGCGTTGTGGGAACCGAATGTAAAGGTGAAGGTTGAAGTCATCAGCGTATAAGTGGACAGGGTTGGATGTACAGCTTACAATGTCGTTGATGAATAAAAGGAAGAGAGTTGGTGATAGGACAGAGCCCTGAGGAACACCACTGTTGATAGATCTAGGAGAAGAATGATGGCCGTCTACAACAGCGGCTATAGAACGACTAGAAAGGAAGCTAGCGATGAAGGCACAGATAGAAGGATAGAAACCGTAAGAGGGCAGTTTGGAAATTAAAGATTTATGCCAGACTCGATCGAAAGCCTTTGAGATGTCAAGTGCAATGGCAAAGCTTTCGGCAAAGTCCCGAAAGGAGGATGACCAGGAGTCTGAAAGGTAGGTGAGAAGATCGCCAGTGGAGCGTCCCTGATGGAACCCGTACTGACGATCAGAAAGAAGGTTGTGATAGGAAAGATGCTTTAAAATTTTTCTATTGAGAATTTACTCGAAAACTTTTGAAATACAGGACGTTAAAGCAATTGGACGATAGTTGGAGGGTTGGGAGTGGTCACCCTTCTTTGGGACTGGCTGAGTGAGAGCAAATTTCCAGCAAGAAGGAAAGGTACAAGTTGACAGACAAAGGCGAAAGAGTTTGCCTAGGCAGGGTGTAAGCACAGAAGCACAGTTCTTGAGAACAACAGGATGGACTCCATCAGGCCCATATGCCTTGTTAGTATTGAGGCCAGTGATGGCAGAAAATACATCAGCTGAAGAAATTTTAATGTCAGCCATGAGGAAGTCAGAGGCGGGAAGTGATAGAGGAACAGCACCGGAATCGTCTAAGGTGGAATTGGAGGAGAAAGTCTGTGCAAAGAGATCTGCTTTATCAGTAGAAGAAATAGCTACAGAACCATCGTAGTAGAAAAGAGGAGGGAAAGATGATGAGGTAAAGTTGTTAGAAAGGTTTTTGGCAAGGTGCCAGAAGGAGCAGGAAGAATCCGAGTTGGAGAGTTGAGAGCATTTAGTACGGATGAAATTATTTTTAGCAGAACAAAGAACAGACTTAGCACGATTCTGGGCAGAAACGTAAAGATGATGTGATTCAGGG
Organism: Coenobita brevimanus; assembly: GCF_032717465.1. Taxonomy (NCBI): domain Eukaryota; kingdom Metazoa; phylum Arthropoda; class Malacostraca; order Decapoda; family Coenobitidae; genus Coenobita; species Coenobita brevimanus. The sequence goes on from NC_137035.1 coordinate 8,158,205, forward strand.
GTGAGTTGGCTCCGGTACCTTTTGTAGGCCCTCTCTTTGTTGCGGACAGTCAAAGGATATGAGAAAGGAATGAATGCTTCCATGCCTGAGAGAATAACCTCCATAATGCCCAAGGCACACTCAGATGGCTCCTGGCCATGGAAGCAATAATCATTCCAGGGAAAATCAAAGAAGTACTGCCTGAGGGCCTCCCAATCCGCGGCTCGAAAATGCCACAGGCAACGTTTCCCTGGAGGGTCCACAGGCCGTACCGGAGTGATAGGACAGGTTAAGGTGATAATGTTGTGATCGGAGGAGCCCAACGGAGGGAAAAGATTAACAGTGTAAGCAGAAGAATTAGTTGTAAGGAAGAGGTCAGGTATGTTGGAGCTCTCTCCAAGGCGGTCTGGGATACGGGTAGGGTGCTGCACAAGCTGCCCTAGGTCACTAAGGATAGAAAAGCCTGAGTTGACTGCTGAATTGCTGAAGGTCTCAGTAGTGGGGTTAGTTACTTATTTTATTATTAAGATTATAGATGACTGTGTTGCCCCAGATGATTGGCTTAAGAGTGTGATTATATATACGTACAAAGGGAACAGGAAAGAGGAAATTATAGACATAAAACTTTGGACCAGATAATGAAAGTAATGGAGAGTGTTCTAGAAGATATGATTAGAGAGAGTGAGTATTGATGAGATATAGTTTGGGTTCATGCCAGACAAAGGGACCATTGATGCCATATTCATTGTTCAACAGCTACAGGAAAATTACACCCATTGCAAATTGACTTAGGACCTACACACACGGAATTGCTATGGGAAAGTTGTCTGTCTTTGCTTTGTGTTTCCACCTTTACCAAGTGGAGGTTTTGGGCAAGAAGTACCGTATTTTCGGGCAATATAAGGCGCACACTAATTTTGGCAGGCCCAATCTGGGAAAAATAAAAGAATACAACTAACCCCAGACTCCCTGGCTGAATGTCTCAAACTTTCGGCACTTGGCCCATTTACATATCACTACATAACCATTCATGTGCTGGTTATAAAATTTTCATGTACAGGAATCATGAAAATTTAGACTGACACCCTTTGGTAAGCTACCATGGTAGGCTGTTATAGTATTTATCGTAACACTACCAAATATCACCACTGACCTCCACCATCACCAGTATTGGCCATCGTTAATAGCTCTAACCATTATCAACAAACAGCACTAAAATTATCAATCATCACAATTAATATTATCAATATCTTCTTCTTCCTGAGTTAAAGGGCATTGTAGGCAGTAGTCTAATTAACCCTCGCCAGGGCCTTCTCAGGCTACAGGACCAATGGTAACTTGCGGATGTTACATCTGGTGTACACGCCCTGACTGCCTCAGGAACTCCAGGGTGTGGTGAATAACAGCAGCTCGATCCGTGGTGGCCAGACCACAGCCCCCTAACAACACTGGAAGAGTGAGGGTAGTGATACCCATGGAAGCCAAAGCATCCTTGAGTCTCACTTGGAGGGAGTGAAAGTGGGGACAGTCTAACAGGAAATGGTGGATAGTGTCTTCAACATTCAGGCACCACTGACAATTGGGACTTGGGGCTATATTTATCCTATATAAATGGGATGCCAGACCTGTATGACCTAATCTCAGACGCACTAGAGCAGTATCCAAGGCTTGGGACGATGACCGCGCCCATGGATTGGGGGAGGAATCTTGTCTGTAATGCCCTAGGGTGGTACAGGAAAGACTTGCTTGCATAATTGAGTTCCAATGGGAGTAACAAGACCGTAGGACAAGATGGGAGAAGCTGCCAAAATCTAATGGGTAATGTTCCACAGAGGGGGAAGAATGCGCCATAGTAGCTGCTCTATCAACAGCCTCATTAGCTCGTATACCCACATGGGAAGGTATCCACTGGAAATGCATGGAATACCCATGGGAGTCCATGGACAGAAGGATGGTCTGGATCTCAAACACTAACTGCCTATGTGCAGAGGAGGATAGAGAACTTACTGTAAGAGAGAGAGAGATGACTGGGAGTCAGAGAAAACAACTACTGTATTGGCTGGGGAGGTATCATATCTCTAACAAACTGTAAGGCCCCTAAAATAGCATACAACTCAGAGGCCATCACAGAGTGGCTCCCATCTAGTCTTCAGGTTCGACAAATGGAAAGGGCTTCTACAAACATGGCTGCAGAGGATGATGGTGGTGTAAGGGAATGGGAGCCATTGGTGAAAACCTGGAGGAATCCTTGATAAGAAAGGGAGACAAGTTCTTTAAATAAGTTAGGGGCAAAAAGATCGTTGCCAGCTTTACAGTAGGGGACGTGGAGGGTGAGACTAAACATAGAAGGCAGAGGGGACCAGGGTGGGATAGGGGAGACAGGGGAGACTGTGGAAGGAGTAGGAGGAGGAAGGGAGAGGACAGAGGAGCAAAGGGCACAGACAAGGACAGGGACATGGGAACAGAGAGGCCAGGAGGGAGTGAGGGGGTCAACAGGAGAATGGGTGAAAAGCACACGAAGAGGATGGGATGGGGAGAAGGACATGATGCAACGATAAGTCGACGTTATGATGATGTCTGGCCCATGCTAGTGGCAAGACACCAGACTCCGCATGTAGGGACACCACTGGGGAGGGCCTAAATGCCCCCAAAGCTATCCATAAGGCAGTGTTCTGGATGACTTCCAACCTATCCAAAACTGACGGGGAGGCTGAACCATAAATATCGACACCATACTGTATCCTGCTTAAGATGTAGACGCTATAGAACTTCCCGGGAGGCCCCCCAGCATGTCCCAGCTAAACTTTTCATTATGTCAAGGCGTTTCAAGCACGAGGATCTTAAATACTCAATATGGGATTTCCATGTTAGGACAGGTCCGTCCAGACGGAGGCCTAGGAAAGTGTGTTGGCGTGGCAGGGGGACCGGTCCACCTCCCAGGGAGATAAGAGGGAAAGAGGGAAAGCTACGCTTGAGGGTAAAACACATCAGTGCACATTTCTCAACATTAGCCTGCAGCCCCCACCTGCCTAACCATTGAAGGAGGGCATCCACCCCGGCATAAAGGCACTGTTGAGCTTTTAACAACGTGGGAGCTGTACTGAGCAGTGTAAGATCATCTGCATAAACAAGTGGGGTGGTGGCTTGGGGACGTGGGAGATCTTTTCGAAGCACATTAAATAAAAATGGGCTTAAGGCAGCTCTCTGAGGAACGCCGCGCCTAACATGATGTGGTGTAGACATGGCCCCTCCCACTGATACAGAAGACTGCCTACTTGTTAAGAAACTGAGCAGCCAGGATAGGGGGGACCCCTGGAATTATCAGTCTCCACTCCACACTGCATCACTGTGATCACTTGTAAACAAACATGGTGACCCAAGTTGTGCAGAGTTGCCAAATCTGTCTTAGCAAACACTGCTAGATTGGTATTCAAAAACCACTAAAAGTCACTAAGTAGAAATCCTACACCACTAAGTCTTTCATTTTCCTTTCCTCTGTAGTAAAATAGGAGTTTGCTGTCTTCGAGCTGAATTACTTTTTCATCTTTTCTGCGGATCTCACTCAAACCTACTGTATCCCAACTAATGTTTTCCAGTTCAGTCATCAGGTTATCAAGTTTGTAATCTTCTGTGAGGCTTCTTACATTGTATGTGTAGATCATCATCAATTTCATTTTCTTTAACATCCAAGAGTCTAATTTTCCAACACAGTGCCTACTCACTTTCAGTGGCACACTGCCCGTAAGCACAGGAGGCAGTGCGGTTGGACCTTTAGCAGACGAAGATCCAACAGGAACGCCCGTCAAATCATTTGCAACAGAACTCATGTTTGGTTGAGAGGATTGTGGCAAATAGTCTCACCTCCCTGCCACATAGCTTCTGGTGAGATGTATTTTTTTGCCACCTTATTCGTTATATTCGGTGGAGCCCAATATATCTATAGGGGGTCCCATGGTCCGCACGGTCTAAGACGGTACCTCGTATATCTACAAGTCCTTCCCCTATCCGCCACCCGGGGACTCGCCAGGTATCAGTGGGATCCTGCCCCTGGATATATATATATATATATATATATATATATATATATATATATATATATATATATACATATACATATACATATATATATATATATACATATATCTATCTATCTATCTATCTATATATATATATATATATATATATATCTTTATCTGTCTATCTATCTATATACATACAGTATATATATATATATATATATATATATATATATATATTTATCTATCTATATATACAGTATATATATATATATATACACAGTAAAATCTCAAATTTCGATGGACATATGTACCCAAAAACCGCATCTAAATTCAAAACATCGAAATTTAAACTGAACTTCTTATGGGAAAAATCAGTTTGGGTCCAGGGTTTCCCAACTTCACTACGTAAAATCATGATTTTTTGCCCACACTCCCTGTAAACTTTATGAACTGTAAATGTGGTTAAGTAACTGTAGTTCTGCACTGTATTGCCATATTGTACTGTAGTGTAGAATACAGCAAAAAATTTTACAGTTTGTCACTATACTGTCAGTTTTTATTACAGTAGTTACTGCACACTGTACAGTACAGTACTTACCTTAGGTTATGGAATATTATCACTTGGCTGGCTGGTGTTGGTGGTGTGGGCCAGGGGTAAACTACTCAGTTGAAGTAGCCTTCTCTGTGGAGGTATCCAACCCAAACCCCACAAAATCAAAATAATCCTCGAGTATCTGGACATCTGCAGTGTCAACATCTTCCTCCTCACCATCTTGGATGGTTATTAAGGTAATACATTTTTTGTTTTCACTATGTGGAAATAAATTATAATAATGTTATTTAAGCACTAAATGGCAGAAATGTGCTTAATTTTTATAAAATAAATGGTTGTATGATAATCTTAGCGAGAATACTATAATTTTGGCCACAATGTACGATAACCTCGGATCCGAGAATTTCCATCCCAGACTGAGAGCATTGAGATGCACGACTTTCCATCGAAACGTGGGATAGGCAAACCACTCAAAAATGCATCAAATTTTGATTCATCAAATTCTACCCCCTGGGGGTAGGGGGGTTTTCAAGAATACTCCCCCAGTATCCCTGCTTGCCGTAAAAGGCGACTAAAAGGGTTGGCGGAGGGTTAGTGCCCCTCCCCGGAAAACAACTAACTAAAAAAACAAACAAGAAGCCTCGGACAAGGACTGACCAAACGTTGACGACCCAGGACCGGACAAAGGACTTGGTAATGTGTACATGGAATGTAAGAGGAGCGAATGATGAGGTGAAAGAGAGAGAGATTGTCCAGGTGCTTGAGGATGCGAAAGTGGATGTATGTGGAATAACTGAAACAAAATGGAGAGGAGAAAGTGTGAGAGAATGGGAGTATGGATGGGGTATATGTGCAGGAGTAGATGAGAATGAGAGGGCAAAGGAAGGAGTGTGTATAGTTGTGAGTAAAAGATGGAAGAAGAGCATAAGACAGTATGGATCAGTTGGGTCAAGGATTGTGTGGGTAAAGTTGAAAGTTGGAATACAAATGTGGGCGATTGTGTGTGTGTATGCGCCAACGCAAGATCGTGCTAGAAGAGTGAGAGAAGAGTTCTGGACAAATGTGGAAGTGTGCATGGAAAAGTTTGGAAGGAATGAGAGAGTGTTTTTGATCGGTGATATGAATGGTAAAGTTGGTAATGTGAAGGTGGATGGAATAGTTGGTGAGTGGGGTGTGCCTGCTGAGATAGATGAGAATGGGAGTGCGTTAGTGGACATCTGTGCTGGGAGGGGGTTGGTAATAGCCACACTCTTCAGACATAAAATGATCCACAGGTATACATGGCGAGTGATGAGAAGGGTGGGTGGTGAACTGAATGAAAGGAAGGCAATGATTGATTATGTGTGTGTGGATGAAAGGATGCGAAGATGTATATTGGATGCAAGAGTTTATAGAGGTTGGGGGAGTGGCCTTTCTGACCACTACTTGGTGGTGGCCAGAATTAGGATGCAAGTAAGATGGAGGAATAGAAGAAGGGAAAGACGAGAGGAAGGAGTAGTTGCAAGGAGAGTGGAAAGGTTACAAGAGGATGAGAAAAAGGCAGAGTATAAGAGAGAAGTGGAGGAACGATTGGGCAAATATGAATTGGAGCAGATGGGAGACGTGGAAGGTGTGTAAGATATTTACAGAAGAAATATGTGCAGCATGTGATGTGGTGTGTGGAAGGAAGAGAAGACGGAGGGGGGTGCAAGGAACAGCGTGGTGGACTGAAGAGGTGAAACAGGCTGTGGCACAAAAGAAGAAAGCATACAATGAATGGATGAGAAATAGGGGCGTGGAAGAAGTTGAGAGGCAGAAGAGAGAGTTATATGTGGAAAGGAAGAGAGAGGTGAAAAGATTAGTAAGAGAGAGTAAGAAGAGAGTGGATCAGGAATTTGGAAGGAATTTGAGTGTAAAGTGGAGGGACTGTAAGAAAATGTTCTGGAGAGAAGTAAAAAGAGTAAGACAGGGTGGAAGTGAAGTTAGCAGGGGAGTGAAAGATAAACATGGTAGATTACTAGTGGAGAAGGGAGAAAAAGTGAGCAGATGGAGAGAACACTTTAAGGAATTGTTGAACGTAGAGGATGGAAGTAATGCGAGTATAAGTGGCTGGGGAATGGCTGGGAGAAGGAGGGAGGTGAGAAGACAGGTAGAAATCAGTAGGATAGAGGTTGTGGAAGCAATGAAGAAAGTTAAATCGGGGAAAGCCCCAGGAATTGATGGAGTGTGTGGTGAGATGCTGAAGCATGGGGGAGAGATAGTAGTAGAATGGATGTGGAAGATGTGCAAATTGGCCTGGGAGGAAGGTAGAGTCCCGGAGGATTGGAAGTCAGGTATAATTATTCCCTTGTACAAAGGAAAAGGGGAAAAAGAAGTGTGTGGTAATCATAGGGGCATTTGTCTTCTTAGTATAATAGGAAAAGTGTATGGTAGGATACTTATAGATAGAGTTAGAGAAAGAACAGAGAAATTAGTTGGAGAAGAACAGGGAGGCTTTAGGAAGGGAAGAGGTTGTGTAGATCAGATATTCATTCTTAGATCTTTAGTGGAAAAGTTTCTAGAGAAGGGAAAGAAGTTGTATGCGGCTTTCATGGATTTGGAGAAAGCATATGACAGGGTGGATAGACAAGGATAGTGGAAAGTGTTAAGAATATATGGAGTAGATGGGAAGTTGTTGAATGCTGTGAAGAGTATGTATGATGGTGCTAAGGCTGCAGTGCGTGTGGATGGTGAACTAAGTGAATTTTTCTCTTTGAAAGTTGGTTTGAAACAGGGATGTGTCATGTCTCCATGGTTGTTCAATCTGTACATGGATGGGGTAATAAAAGAGGTACAAGGTAGGGTAGTGGATGTTGGAGTGGCCCTGGTGAGAGAGGATAGTGTTTGGAAACTCCCTGTACTGTTGTTTGCAGATGATACTGTGTTGTTGAGTGAAGATGAAGGGGAGCTGCAAGGCTTGGTGGATGAGTTTGAGAGAGTGTGTAAGAAACGGAACCTAAAGGTGAATGTTGGGAAGAGTAAAGTGATGGTCTTTGAGAGAGGTGAAGTCAGTGAATGTATAGCGAGGTTGGATGGTGAGGAATTGGAAAATGTGAGTACGTTTAAGTATTTGGGTAGTGTGATGAGTAAGGATGGAGGTTTGGAGGGTGAAGTGCTTGAAAGGGTACAGCAGGGAAGAAAGGTTGCTGGTTCCTTGAAAGCAGTGATAAGAAACAGGGAAGTGAGCATGGAAGTGAAAAAGTTACTACATGACAGTATTGTGATACCAACTCTAACGTACGGAAGTGAAGCTTGGACGTTGTTGGAAGGACACAAGTCAAGAGTGAGAGCAGTGGAAATGAGTTATTTAAGAGGAGCTTGTGGAGTCACGTGGAGAGACAGGCTGACGAATGAGGATATAAAGGAGCGTTGTGGTGTTGATGTGGATGTGATAGGAAGTTGCCAGGAGGAACACACTGAGGTGGTTTGGCCATGTGGAGAGGATGGAGGGTGAAAGACTGACGAAGAGAGTGTATGTGAGTGAGGTGGAGGGTGGAAGAGGGAGGGGGAGACCGAGGATGAGATGGAGGGATGGGGTGGAGAGAGGTATGAGAGAGGGGGGTGTGAGTTGGGAGCAGGGTAGTGAAATGGCGGGGGACAGGGCGACTTGGAGGCGATTTGTTTGTGGCCACCCCAAACGGGATTGAGGCGTCTGGCAATAGATAGATAGATAGATATATATATACAGTGGAATCTCTTTTATCCGAAAATCATGGGACTTTCAAAGTTTCGTTTAATCAATTTTTTCGGATAAAAGATACTATAATATTATGTGGGATACAAGGGAACAGTACTGTACTCACCCATCACCCATTTCTGGCAACGTCTAGCCCACCACTACCACCAGCACCCCAAAAGCCACTTAACCATCACCAAAACACTTAATACATTGTAGTAGCTACTTATGTAACTGCAATTTTGTAACTGTAATAGAAACTGTCAATAAATCTTCAAGTAAACTTGAATAAACCTTCATCGAAACAATTAAGTAATTCACTGGCGCAACCAACGCTTGCTCTAGTGACCCTCGGAGCAACCGTAAACTAACACTAGTGGCGCGAAACAAGCCTGCTGTGTTTGAATTTTCGGATAGATTTCGGATTTTTGCAGTTAATCGAAATGAGAATGTTTTAGTAAAACTTACGGTTAATGGCATATTACGGTTAAAAGAATCTCGGATAAAAGAGACTCCACTGTATATATATATATATATATATACACACACCCACACACACACACACACACACACAGTAATCCCTTTATTATCCGGATGCCCACTAATCGGACACCCCACTACCCGGACACTGTGGGCCTGGACTTTCGGAACCCCAAAATGGCCAAGAAAAAGAAGAAAATCCCCCCAAATCCGAATTTTTTCCCACCCATAATTTGAAGTTCGTGCGTGGTATTGAACAACTGTGTTTATGCACGACCCCTTCACCCCTTCCTTCCTCCCCCCTTCCCCAGTTACCACCTAACCACCATCGAGAGTAGATGTTCATCACAATGGATGCCACATGTGCTTGTTTTTGTGAATAAACAGTGAATAAACTGCAATACCTCACCACTAGACCAGATGGGAATTTATAGAGTTGTGCAGTGTTAAGAAAGCAGAATTTTAGAGTGCAAAGGATTAAGTGTGGAGTGCAAACTGGCTGTTGAAACTGGCATGGCACAGTTAAAAACAGAATGTGCAGTGTTAAACAGTTACAACTCACAGTGCAAAGAATTTAGTACAGCACAACACCGGATTACTGTACATGCTTCAAGAGCATTTTCACCACTGCCAGAGCCTTAGAGGCGGCAGCCACAGATGTGCTGTAAGTACCCTGTACACTGCTAAATATTTTCCAAACTCACTTGTAATTCCTCATTCTCTGGTTCCTTTTCATTTATATCATGCTTTATGTCCACTTTTGGTGTGAATAGGGTCTTAAATAGGTGCTACGCATGTCCGGTAGAGAGTTATTTAGGTGGCTTTCAAAATCAGGCTGGGTTAGGGTCCATAAGTACCAGTCCAAGAGGCAGGGGCCCAGTATCCGGACAAACCCACTTCCCGGACATGCCTTTGGCTCCATTACATCGGATATTGGTGGGATTACTGTGTGTATATATATATATATATATATATATATATATATATATATTTATGTATGTATACAGTAAAAGTCCTATTACAGTACAAGTCCCATTATTCGGCATCTATGGGACCAGGATGATGCCGAGAAATTAGATTTGCCGAATAATCAAAAACCTACCCACTCAGTACCTTAAATATATTGGTGAACACTGTCATCACCACTTATGGTATTACAACTGTGTTTGGAGAGAGTTCTGTATACCGTACAATACTGCAATCAATACAGTACTATACCTGAATCTGAAATATATACATATATATATATATATATATATATATATATATATATAAATTAGTGAACATATACAAGGGTAATGATACAGTAGACCTACAAGTCAGATAACACTTCCTGGATGGCCGAAATGATACAGAATATTACCTACCAGCTCAGTACATTACTTATTGGTGAACTCATCACTACTTATATTATTACAAATATGTTTGGAGTGAGTACTGTATACAGTACTTTTTCCAAACAAAATAAAATAGTCGGAAAATTGCATAAAATAAAGTAAAGGGATCTGAATTGGTAAGGTCTTTCTGATGAAAGTTATAACTTACATTTAGCACTCACTCTTTTGTTCGTTTTTTTGTTTACATGTGAAAGGAGAGTAATGATGGAAACAGTAATGTATTCCATGAGCCCCTTAATAACCTCCGACATTGAACAACCCTTTACAGTACCGATGTCGAGTTAGTGAGCTATGGAAAAACTGTGAACAATTATGGGAATGGAACGAAGGTCACTGGTATGTTTGCACGACTCTACGCTACGATTCCAAGCAGTCAGGGGGTCAGTTAATCTCAGATGTTTTCGCCCATTTGGTAAATGCACCGTAACTTTATCAATTCTCCAGTCAATCATAGCGAATCATAGCATGGGTTTCGGAAGCTAAATAACACATTTCTAGGTGCGCCAGACGATTATCTTCACATCTTATAAGAAAATGGAAGAAATTAAATCCCTCTCTGAGTACGTAAAGTTCTTCCATTCTTCTGGAATCAATTTTTTTTTCTTAAAGATGGGAAGATGATCGTCTGGCTCACCTAGCAATGTGTTATTTAGCTTCCTAAACCCATGCTATGATTCGCTGTGAGTCACGGAAAGACTGATAAAGTTTCGATGTATTTACCAAATGGGCGAAAACATCTGAGATTAACCGATTAGCCTAACTGCTTGGAATCGTAGCGTAGTCATGTAAACATACCAGTGACCTTCGTTCCCTCCCCATAATTGTTCAGTTTTCTTTATAGCTCACACTAACTTAACATCACTGACATCGGCACTGTAAAAGGTTGTTCAGTGCCGGAGGTTATTAAGGGGTTAAAGGGATATATTACTGTTTGCATCAATGCTCTCTCTTTCACGTTAAGCACAAAAACAAACAAAAGAATGAGCACTAAATGTACGTTTAACTTTCATCAGAGAGACCTTAGCAATTCATATTCCTCCAGTTTATTTTTAAGTATTTTTCTGACTTTAGGTTAGGTTATATTTAGTTAAATTATTAGGTACAGTTAAACTCGGTTAGGTTAGGTTCAGTTAAACAGGACAGTCCCTTCCACCATTATGCTGAGGAATAAAAATACTAGAGCTGTCACAGCCGTGCAGCTAAAAACAACAGGGAAACTGATTTAACAAGCAACATTTATTTATGGGTAATGCATTACAGTGTCAGTGGTTCATGGGCTACTCAATTACCGGTGTCATTTTCAGGAAGGCATCAAGAATGAAAGAATTTCAAGAATTAGCGTGGGGGCTTCGAACGTAACCCTCGCTAATTTGGTGGGGGTGGTTACTGTAGTGTATGATACTGTGCAATACTGTAATCAATACAGTACTATACCTGAATCTGAATAAAAATATAGAAATTAGTGAACATACAGAAGTGTAATGAAACACTAGGCCTACAAGCCACAGATAACACTTCCTAGACTGCCGAGATGATTCCGGACATCTGCCGAACAATCAGCGATTTTCGTAAATGGGACTATTTCTCAAAATTGTCGAAATGTTGGATCTACCGAACAATCAGCTGCCGAATAATAGGAATTTTACTGTATTCGGTAGCTGATTGTTCGGTACCTAATAATTTAACCAAACCTAACCTAACCTAAAGTCAGAAAAATACTTAAAAATAAACTGGAGGAATATGAATTGCTCCGGTCTCTCTGATGAACGTTAAACGTACATTTAGTGCTCATTCTTTTGTTTGTTTTTGTGCTTAACGTGAAAGAGAGAGCATTGATGCAAACAGTAACATATCCTATTAACCCCTTAATAACCTCCGGCACTGAACAACCTTTTACAGTACCAATGTCAGTGATGTTAAATTAGTGTGAGCTATAAAGAAAACTGAACAATTATGGGGAGGGAACGAAGGTCACTGGTATGTTTACATGACTATGCTACGATTCCAAGCAGTTAGGCGGTCGGTTAATCTCAGATGTTTTCGCCCATTTGGTAAATGCACCGTAACTTCATCAATCTTTCCATGACCCATAGCGAATCATACCATGGGTTTAGGAAGCTAAATTACACATCGCTAGGTGAGCCAGACGATTATCTTCCCATCTTTAAGAAAAAAAAATTGATTTCAGAAGAATGGAAGAACTTTACGTACTCAGAGAGGGAGTTAATTTCTTCCTTTTTCTTATAAGATGTGAAGATAATCGTCTGGCGCACCTAGAAATGTATTATTTAGCTTCCGAAACCCATGCTATGATTCGCTATGATTGGCTGGAGAACTGATAAAGTTACGGTGCATTTACCAAATGGGCGAAAACATCTGAGACTAACTGACCCCCTGACTGCTTGGAATCGTAGCTAAGAGTCGTGTAAACATACCAGTGACCTTCGTTCCATTCCCATAATTGTTCACAGTTTTTCCATAGCTCACTAACTCGACATCGGTACTGTAAAGGGTTGTTCAATGTCGGAGGTTAATAAGGGGTTCATGGAATATATTACTGTTTCCATCAGTACTCTCCTTTCACATGCAAACAAAAAAACAAACAAAAAAGTGAGTGCTAAATGTAAGTTATAACTTTCATCAGAAAGACCTTACCAATTCAGATCCCTTTATTTTATGCAATTTTCCGACTATTTTATTTTGTTTGGAAGAAGTACTGTATACAGTCCTCACTCCAAACATATTTGTAATAATATAAGCAGTGATGAGTTCACCAATACAAGTGATGTACTGAGCTGGTAGGTAATATTCCGTATCATTTCAGCCATCCAGGAAGTGTTATCTGACTTGTAGGCCTACTGTGTCATTACCCTTGTATATGTTCACTAATTTATATATATATATATATTTCAGATTCAGGTATAGTACTGTATTGATTGCAGTATTGTACAGTATACAGTACTCTCTCCAAACGCAGTTGTAATACCGTACCATAAGTGGTGATGAGTGTTCACCAATATATTTAAGGTACTGAGTGGGTAGGTTTTTGATTATTCGGCAAATCTAATTTCTCGGCATCATCCTGGTCCCATAATTGCTGAATAATGGGACTTGTACTGTATAATACACATATGTATACATCCACTGCAAATCAACTTAGGACCTACACACACAGAATTGCTATGGGAGAGTTGTCTCTTTGCTTTGTGTTTCCACCTCTGCCAAGTGAATTTTTTGGGCAAGAAGTAACTGGCAACTCCTCTGGTGTTGGTGGGAGGTGATGAAACACTCAGCACATCAGTGCTTGCCCAGAAGTAAGAGTGGGATTATATGTTCCCATCGCTCCGAGCTAGCACTGCCCTCTTTTTTCGTATGCATTACTGTTTACTCTGTTATTTTCCTAGAGTCGCATTGTCATGCATGGAAAGTACTGCTCAAGGGATGAGAGGGTCCATATCATTGCATGGAAGCAGGATGATGCCCCTATCAACACAATTTGTGAACATACTGGACGTGCAAAGTCGACTGTCATGAAGATTATTGCTGCAGCACACGGCCTGCCACCTGATTTTGTACCAGATCACAAGCATGCCGGTGGAAAGAAGAGGACGACTTCCAGAGGTACAGATATGCTTCTGAAGAGGGAAGTAATCAAGAATCCTCGACCGATGGCGGCAGAATTGAAGAGAATGCATCCCCAGCTGTTACTAGATGTCTCAGTTCGTACTATCCAACACTGCTTGCAGATGGAGCTGGATTTGCCAAGCCACACTGTAGCCAAGAAACCGCTTGTCACTTATCACATGAAGAAGCAGCACATTCAGTTTGCCAGAAGTATGCACACTGGACATCGGATGAGTGGAGAAAAGTTATGTTTTCCCATGAAAGCACATTTCAAGTGTTCCAGGTGCGTTCTGCCAAGGTTCGTCGCCCTGCCTCCCATAATCGATATGACCCTGCTTACACGGTGCCAACTGTTAAGCACCCACAATCAGTAATGGTATGGGGGTGCTTCTCAGGTGAAATGGAAAGGGGAGGCCTCTACTTTCTTCCTAAGAACTTGATGATGAATGGTGCCCAGTACATTCAAGTTCTGAAAGATCATTTGTTAAACTTTCTGCTATTCATGGGTGCGACTTTTTCATGCACTTTTCAGCTCTATGTCACAAGTCAAGAAGGGTGACAAAATGGCTTCAGGATAATCGGATTGAGGTCCTCGACAGGCCTGGCAACAGTCCAGATCTAAATCCGATAGAAAACTGCTGGGCAAAGATGATGAAAATCATGGCAGAGATGAAAACACCCAATCTGGACAACCTCGAGACTGAACTGACAAATGTTTGGTGCAAAGAAATGTCCTTAGAATTCTTTAGAGTGATTCCATGCCAAAATGCATCCAACTGGTCCTGGAAAACAAGGGAAACTTGATTTCAGATTAATGAATGGCATTTCATGAACAAACATTGTGATATACTCAGATTTCTGTGTTTTTTAATACCTTGTCAGGAGAGGTCCTAAGTCAATTTGCGGTAGCTGTATATATATATATATATATATATATATATATACTGTATATATATATATTTATATATATATATATATATATATATATATATATATATATATATATATATATACTGTATATATACAGTAGGATCTCACCAATAACGCCTACTTGGTGCCATAAAAATGCCGTTATTAGCGAAAACGTTATTTGCATGATATTAAAATACATGTATAAAGGGTTTATTGGTGCCACCCCTCCAGGACTTTTATCCACTTTTCCCACCTGGAGTCCTCCTATCACTACTTTTTTTTTTTAGCTGAAATAATAAGATTAGTTATTAAATCATCATGAGTAATATAAAACTCGCCATAATGGAGTTATGAGGTGTGTGGTATAATGATTGTTTCGAGGGTTGTGCATGGATGCTACTGCATCATACCCCCTGACCCCTTGCTGGCCTCATCCCCACTCTTGCCTTTCACGCCAGGGTCACCCACTTCCATCAACACTTCATCAAACCCCATAAAGTCAATATCTTCAGGAAAGTCCCCAGTGTTATCATCTACTCAACCCTTCTCTGTTGTTCTTCCTCGGCTGGCTAGCTTTGTGAAAGTGAGTGAGTGATGAGTGACTGATGGCGGTCATTCACTCGATTGTGATACTGTTTCTGGTATTTTCATGAAATCTGATTTACAAGTCCAGCCATTAGTCATTAATTCTGATGGCTGCTCTCTCTCTGTCTCAGCCAACTTGAGTTGTGGCTGGAGTGCCGACCAGGCATGTTTAATGGTTACCAATGTTGTATTATTCCAGGCACTGATGAAGAAATTTACGGCCTGTTGAATGTTACATTTCTTCCAGAATGCAGCAACAGTCATTATGTTGGGGGTTGCAGGTATGCCAGGTGGAGCAGGTGAGTCATGTGGGGCTGTGGAGGTGGAGGGGGAGGCAGATTGTGAGTCAGGTAGGGCAATGGAGGTGGAGGGGACAGCAGTGGGCGAGTCAGGGGAGGTGGCGAGGGGAGGATCCTCCATCTCCTTCTCGCTACTGCTCACATTTTCGGCGATTTCCTTCATCTTTTCTTGTTTGTCTGTTTCATTCCTCATCTTTATATGGACATATTTGCACAATAACAACTTGGCATTCATGAAATAACCGTTATTCAAGTGAATCCAAACGTTATTATAGAAACTGGGTATCTATTCTAACTTACTGTTATTGCCGAAATCGTTATTGGTGAGATATATATATATATATATATATATGTTTATAGATAGATAGATAGATACTGGTATACCCCAATTTAACCCGCGGCGTCCCATCGACGTTCTTTAACGTCCACACGTTTTGTCACTGCCAATCCTGTCGACGTACATAAACGCGAAAAAATTGCAAGGTCCCTAATTTGCACAATTTTCAATTTTCGCGAGTCATTTTTGGTACGTATACACGTGACACCTTCCTCAACAAGATGCCAGGCAGGGACAATGCCTTACCCAGCATCTCCTCCTCCCACCCCCCTGCATGCCATTGTCTCAGCAATTCACCTGTTATCAGTGACCTGGCCAGTATAGCCATGTCAAGCCACGGTACGAAATTCAGGGTCAGAGTGATTCCCCAATCAATGACAATGTGGAGGACAAACTTTACCTAGCATTAGAGGAAGAAACAGTTAGAAATGATGATCAGGTAATGTGGCAAAAAAAGGTCAGGTATTAGTGAGTGAAACAATGCTGATAATGCCTATATTACTGCTTGAAAACCAATATACTCTTGTACTACATATAAATTCGTACCAAGTAAATAAATAAATACCATTTATGAGTGGTGTGAAATAGTTATCCTCCCATAGAACTCGTTTTCTTTGATGCCAGCCTGATAGAAAACCCAGTAAGGTAAGGAGGTACTCCTACCTGTAATGAGTATTTAAAACCTCAGGTGAGCAGTTTCTCTATGAATTTTCAATGTTTCTCACCAAAAGCGAAGGTTTGAGCCAAAAAAAATTTTTTCCTAAAATGGTCGGGATTGGGGGGAGTCAGTGGTGGAAAAGTGGTTGGGATGGGGCGGGTTAACGATGCAATTGGTTAGGTAAAAATCCATGGTTAGGCGTGGTATCGTATATCGTTGTAGTTTTAACCTGTTAACTGCTCTATACAGCCTGGGCTGTTCCTAGTGCGATTGCTCAATACGGCTGTGGCTGCGCAGGTGCATTTCGAATATAGTGCCATGGTGACCAAGGCCGATCCATGCAAGCATGTTTGAGCCTTCAAAACCGAAACCGAAAAAGAAAACGAAAACCTACATTCCATTAGGGAATCAGACACTTCGATGTTCATCCATGGCTTTACCAAGATAAATATTGAGCTAATATTTCGTTTCTATTTACTTTGACATGTGTTCTCTCAATTTTGATGACAAAATTTGGCCTTTGGGAAATTTCATTTTTACCCCTATGTCTGCGCATCACGGACACCTCCAAAAAACTGCCAAGCGCAGTTAACGGTTTAACATGTAAAGTAATGGGATGCATTTTCAGCCTCGCGTTTCCCCCCCAATGAAGCTGAAAAACCCACCCAAATGATCCCAAAAATAAGTTTAAAGCCAATCTAAATGGCCTAACAGCTTTAAAATAAGCTAACCTAAACCTAACACCTGTAAATAACTCACTAAAACCAACAAATAAGATCTGAAAATCACCAAATATCTGGAAGAAATCAGAC
Organism: Coenobita brevimanus; assembly: GCF_032717465.1. Lineage (NCBI taxonomy): Eukaryota > Metazoa > Arthropoda > Malacostraca > Decapoda > Coenobitidae > Coenobita > Coenobita brevimanus. The sequence goes on from NC_137035.1 coordinate 8,175,554, forward strand.
TTAGTAAACTGTACCCCAGAATGACACAGTTCACCCCGCCTTTGGCTAAAACACTTTATTCAAATCTAAAAACTGTTTATAAAACAACAACAAGTGGAACACAGCTTTAGTCTAAAATATGATCAAAATAGGTAAAAAAAAAAATCAAAACCCACCATTAAAGCAGGGTTTGGCCATTGTTAGGCTGGGTATGGTAGTATTTCTATACCCATCGTTAAGCCGGGGTATTGCATCTAGGGGTATCGTACATTGGGGTTTTATATATATATATATATATATATATATATATATATATATATATACAGTAATCCCTCTAATATCCGAACGCCCAATATCTGAACATCCCCACTAACCGGACATAATCCTCCTGGGATCCAATATTCCCAAAATGGGCCAAAAACTGCAAAAAATTCGAAAAAAATCTGAATTTTTTCCCTCCCATAATTTGAAATTCCCGCCTGGTGCCAAACAGCTGTTACACCATGGTCCCTTCACCCCTTCCTTCCTCCCCCTCCCCCCTCCCCTGTCAGGTTGCCATTTGGTATTTTTCATTACCAAGTGTGGGCCAATTTGGTAATGAAAAATTCGTTTGGTAATGCATTAGAATAATGCATTACCAAATGGATTTTTCACATGTATGAGGATACACAGGATGGAGATGGTGGATTGTTTGCTCTCTCTGATTAATCTGCTACCCTACATAGTGTGAAAATAATCAACATGGTGTTAGTTATAAGGAGAGTGATTACATGTATTTCCAATTGTATATATAATTAGTGAAGAATATATGCTAGCTTTACGAATTTGGTAATGAAAAGTTATATTTGACAATGAAAGTTGAGGAGATTGGTAATGTGGCTGTTGCGATCTGGCAACTCTGTTACCCCACCAACATCAGCAGTCACAGCTTAACTCCGATGGAGAGCAGATACTCATAACAGTGCAAGCCACAGGTGCTTGTTTTTTGTGAATAAACAGTGAATAAACTGCAATACCTTGCCACTAGAACACACAGGAATTTACAGTGTTGTGCAGTGTTAAGAAATTAGAATTTAGAGTGCAGAGGATTAACTGTGGACTGCAAACTGGCGGTTCAAACCAGTCCAAGACCAAGGGACTTGTAAGTACCCAGAATGTTTAATATTGTATAAGCTCACCTCTAAAACCTCATTTTATGGTTCTTTTGCATTTATTTCAGTTTTTTATGTCCCTTATTGGTGTGATTTGGGTCTTAAATAGGTGCTATGCATGTCCAGAGGGAGTTGTATAGGTGTTTTTCAGAGTTAGGGTCCGTAAGTACTAGTCCATAAGCTGGGGCCCAATATCCGGACAGGACCACTATCCGGACCTGCCTATGGCTCTATTGATCCGGATATTGGAGGGGTTACTGTATATACATAATATATATATATATATATATATATATATATATATATATATATATATATATACACAGGTAAGTCCTTAATTCATGCGAACTTTTTTCACGCGATTTCGATTATCCACGAATTTTTCGTACAATAATTAAAACATAAAATTATTGTAATCAAATAAATAATGTTAATATACAAGAGAAATAAATAAAATATGAAAATGCCTACCTGCTGCCCGTGTGCATACATATATAGGCGTTTTTTGTAGCACTTCGGAAAGTCAAAGAGGTTTGGGTTTCCGCTGTTGGAGTTTACAGAACGCTAAGCAATAGCACAGCCAGACGAACGAGCACTGTGAGCCTCGGAAGAACTGTTGTACATAGCCAGTCTGGAAGGAAATGAGATGACAACTTTTTCATAATGACATTTTATGCTCCTAAGATAAACGTAGGAGCATTACTTACAATTTTCAAGCCATTCCGAAGCAGAAATTAATGCCAGTAGGAACCGTTTACTCTCCTGCTGTTTTCAAGACCAACCTCGCAGTGGATTTGTAAACTTGTTTCAGTGGCTGCAGTTCCTGTGGTAGGACATATGATAAACTCGAAAATTTAGGGATCCAAGCACCTTTCACGGTTTGGAAATGCATCTCTATCCCTCACAAAAACACATAACATGAAAATACTTTTGACTGGCTGAGACGTTACGTAAGAATTTTGTAATTTTGTACTTTTTTGTTGGAACAAAGCCAAAACCACAGTCAATTCATCGGACGCGTCGGCCATTTTGGGGCTGGAGGTGCGAGATGGTGCAAGACGAAACATTTAAATTTATTTATTTTTGTAATAAAGTTACATTGTTAGAGTTCCTTAACATCATAGAGTCATTAACATGATTATTTTTTATCCATGATAATATAAAAAATGAAAGCTTATCTTCTGATATTGCGATTTAAAGAGAATGCTAAACTCCCTAACTGGCTACATTCCGCTACACAACACGCTGATTGGTAGTTTGGGTATGCACCACTGCAGAGGCAAACTCCTCGGTGAGGAGTTTGACTTTCCAACAGCGGAATCTCAAACCCTTTTGACTATCTGAGGTGCTACAAAAAACGCCTTATGTATGTGTGTGTGTGTGTGTGGGAGGTCGGTCTACCACGCACCACACAGTCAGTTTGAATCCGACGGTCGAACCATGCCTGACTCGCGAATCGTTATTTGTGGCTTATTTTTCTGCCTTCCAGTGATTGCTTGCCTTGTCTGCCAACATGAGGCCTAAGCGTAGTGCTAGTGATGCATGTGGTAACACACCAAAATGGACTGTAACGTGATGTTGCTGAAAGAGAAAGTTAAAGTGTTGGACAAACTTAATGGAGGAATGTTGGCGACAATTCTCCGTCAGAACAATTCCCCGTCATTTATTTACATACCAGTTTATTTAGCAAGTACAGTACACTAGTTTTTTACTTATATGAGTTATAAAATCCCCCTGAAAATTAGTTATTAAAGTATTAATTAATCAGTAATAAGTATATTTATAGAATGACAGGGAATCATCCATGATTTGATGGTGAATTTACTTCATGGTGAATTGTCTCAGAACCGTGTGTTTGGGGTGAGTCAACTGTTTTCACAATAAAGAAGGCAGAACGTAGCATACGGGAGGCAGTGAGGGCTAGTGCACCAGACTGTGCTAAAGTGTCTCCACCTACGCCTGTGAACTGGCTCGGAACCATATGTTTGGCGTGAATGAGTCAACTGTTTGAACAATAAAGAAGGCAGAATGTAGCATATGGGAGGCAGTAAGGGCTTGTGCACCAGACTGCTGAAGTGTCTCCACCTACGCCTGTGCTTGTCAGGTTTTAGTGTTAAATTTCTTAAATTTTTTTTGTTTCTCATACTTTATGCTAGCTTAAAAGGTGTATGTAGTGTATAAGCAATATTATTCAGATGTAATATACTTAGTAGACATGCATAATTACGTGCACACAAGGGCAGAACATATACGCGTATTTACCACATACGCGAAGGATCTGGGAACGTAACCCTTGTGTGAATTAAGGGCTTTTATATATATATATATATATATATATATATATATATATATACATATATGAGGCGCTCCGAATAAGAAGGGTGAAACGCGCCAAAATAAAAAACGTCAGAAAACGCAGTCAAACTTCGCTCAACTTCCAATAACCATAACTTCGTTATATACTAAGATAGAACATTGCTTATAGTCTTAAAATGAGCGTGAATCATTGCCGATCATGACACTGGTATTTTTGTTTCGGTTGAATGTAACTATTAAGAACAGGAAAGAGAAATATTACGTTTTGTTAGCATCATCTGTTATGGTTTTGGAAGTTAGAGGGAAGTTTAACTGCATTTTCTGCTTGTAATGTATAAAGTATTGATGTTCCATCACTATTAATGATAAAAAACAAAAAAAGTAAGAATAACCTCAATAGACTTCCCACAATAGTGAATAATGATGATGAAATAAGAAGGGACATTTGGGCCGACTCACGTCACAAACGCTCCGAGAGCGATCGCTATGAATACGCGCTGAGTACGCGCTGCCAGAACATCATTCTCAATGTCACTAAAGTTTCCTTCTTTCTTATTGTAATACTTTTAAAAGTATGGCCAAAACTCAAGTCATAATAATAATAATTACTAATAATGACACTACTAGTACTATTACTACTACTACTACTACTACTAATAATAATACGTGCTTCCCGCCAATATTCATTCTCAACGTCACTTCACTTACGTTTCCTTCTTTCTAATAGTAATACTAATAATTTGGGTAAAAACTTAAGTAATAATAGTACTAATAATGACACTACTAGTACTATTACTAATACTACTAAATAATAGTACTATTACCACTACTACTAAATAATAATAATGATGCCAAGAGGCAAGACAATCCACATGTGTTAAGAACCCACTGGTTACTGTTCCAAAGTACTACTGCCTGTCGTAATACACCAATATTATTAATGATACTAATCCAGAAATACTATTATTAATAGTGTCGTAGCTGACTGAACCTACCCACGAGTAATAACACGGAATACACTTTAGTACTGCATGAGTAAACCAGTCTTACAGAAGGCATCAGTTACAATAATAATAACAGCATCATAACTATTATTACCAGTATTATTCTTATTCTTATTCTTATTATTATTACTCTTACTAGGGCTTGAATATCATTACCTGTATTGTACAGTAATACTAGTAAAATGTTATGGCTGTGATAATACTAATGATAGTAATAATAATAATAATAATAATAATAACAATAATAATAACAGTAAGTATTATTAATAATACAGTAATAGTAAGTACTGCTATTACGATTATTATTATTATAACAATTTAACACTCACCAGTAATGGGTGAAGGCTGAAGTTCATGATTGTGTTATCCATGATGCATAAACAGTTCCAGGTCATCAACAGAAGAGGCATTCCATTAATCCATTCCATAATCCACTATCCCATAGAACGAGTGCTTGCTTAGGGTATGACCTTCATCACCACTCGTATCACTTTCTTCCCGAGGACGTGATGGCCCTTGAACACTTTCCTCATGATCCAGCTGCTTTCCTGACATTTTTGGCACAGTTTGAATGAAGTTGCACTAGTATGTCAAGGGAAAAAACAAAAAGCTAAGCGCGTCCGTGCTAGCTCCGCAGCCGGGAACAAAACAAAAGGGACTGTCATGGCCGCCCGCATACTGGGCTCCCATTGGCTGCGGGCAGTCACGTGATGGTAAGCGGAGGTTCTCATTGGCTGATACAGCCCCCGTGCCACAGGACGAACGCACACAGGATACCCCGCCATTGTAATCCGGGTGGTTGCCCCAGGGAAGTCCCCAATAAGATAGGCGACTCGGCTCGGCTGGCGCCACTATTCTGACGGTACGAAAAGCCTCTCTTATTGGGATTTTCTCACTCAGCACGGAGTGCCTGCTGCACTGATGGTCGAGAGTATCACTTGGTTTTATGTGATTTTCTACCATATTTCCACTGGGAGAATGGACTTTTGTCCACTTCCACGTAAAAGTAGACACCTCAGTACAGTGCTATACCAATAAAACGCACTTTGAGGGGGGTGGCGTGTTTCGCCCTTCTTATACGGAGGGCCTCATATGTATATATATGTATACAGTGGGCTCGCACAGTGCGCGTCACCGCAGTGCGCGATTCGCCTTGTGCATGAGTGACCAAAAATCATAACCAAAAACCCTTTAATGCACGAGTTTACTGCACAGAACGCGAGGCAGAGGCAAGGAGTGGCTCAAAAATGCCATTTTCTACTAGTGCGCGACCACCCCTCACACAGCACGTCACGTGTCGTCATGTTGATGCGCCAGACAGAGTCAAGTTGAGCAGCCAAGCGTGATGGAAGGCAGGACTGAGCTGTGTATGTCAAACATTAGCAAGATCCTTGCTGCCGTGGATAAGCTCAAGGAAGAGGTGAAGGAATAGGAAGTGAGCAACCTAAGAACGGAGGAACTTCTGGTTGGTATCGACAAACTCTTCCGTTTCTACACAGACAGGCACAGGGAAGAAATAAACAGGAGAAGACAGATGCTCATAACAAGCTACACACAGCGGGCCCAAGTTGCTGAAATAGCGGAACCATCGACATCGTCTGCTTCTGTTCCTGTTGAGGATGAAGAGGATGCAATGTCAGAAGTGTCAGCATTGAACTTTGAAGGGTTTATGGCCGAAGTGAGTGACTTTGATGCTCCTGGGGAAGGTGATCAAGAGGAGTCTGCAGAGGGAAATGTTGGTGCGCTGGGGAGTGCGGTGCTGTAAGTGTTGCCGCGCCTCGGAACCCCTGTTATTTAAGGTCATCAGGCTTGTTGTCTACTGTTGTTAAGGTGACTACCCATATTATTGTTATTGTAGCTATAGCTTTAGTACAGTGTCTGAAACATATGACCTTTATTATGTCTCTAAGGGCCAAAAAATGTCCAGGTATGAGGGGGTACCGCCCATATGTAATTATTCCCATAAGATTATGTATTCCTAGTACTCGAATTCCCAGTGCGCGAGCTCGTGCACTGCCCAATCTCTCGCGCACTGTGCGAGGCCACTATATATATATATATATATATATATATACTGTATATATATATATATATATATATATATATACTGTATATATATATGCATATACTGTTTATATATATATATATATATATATATATATATATATATATATATATGCATATACTGTTTATATATATATATATTATATATATATATATATATATATATCTATCTATCTATCTATCTATCTATCTATTGCCAGATGCCTCAATCCCGTTTGGGGTGGCCAAAAACAAATCGCCTCCAAGTTGCCCTGTCCCCCGCCATTTCACTGCCCTGCTCCCAACTCACACCCCCCTCTCTCATATACCTCTCCACCCCATCCCTCCATCTCATCCTCGGCCTCCCCCTCCCTCTTCCCCCCTCCACCTCACTCACATACACTCTCTTCGTCAGTCTTTCACCCTCCATCCTCTCCACATGGCCAAACCACCTCAGTGTGTTCCTCATAACGCTTCCTATCACATCCACATCCACACCACAACGCTGCTTTATATCCTCATTCGTCAGCCTGTTACTCCACGTGACTCCACAGGCTCCTCTTAAATAACCCATTTCCACTGCTCTCACTCTTGACTTGTGTCCTTCCAACAATGTCCAAGCTTCACTTCCGTACTTTAGAGTTGGTATCACAATACTGTCATGTAGTAACTTTTTCACTTCCATGCTCACTTCCCTGTTTCTTATCACTGCTTTCAAAGAACCAGCTGCCTTTCTTCCCTGCTGTACCCTTTCAAGCACTTCACCCTCCAAACCTCCATCCTTACTCATCACACTACCCAAGTACTTAAACGTACCCACATTTTCCAATTCCTCACCATCCAACCTCGCTCTACATTCACTAACTTCACCTCTCTCAAAGACCATCACTTTACTCTTCCCTACATTCACCTTTAGATTCCGTTTCTTACACACTCTCCCAAACTCATCCACCAAGCCTTGCAGCTTCCCTTCGTCTTCACTCAACAACACAGTATCATCTGCAAACAACAGTACAGGGAGTTTCCAAACACTATCCTCTCTCACCAGGGCCACTCCAACATCCACTACCTTACCTTGTACCTCTTTTATTACCCCATCCATGAACAGATTGAACAACCATGGAGACATGACACATCCCTGTTTCAAACCAACTTTCAAAGAGAAAAATTCACTTAGTTCACCATCCACACGCACTGCAGCCTTCGCACCATCGTACATACTCTTCACAGCATTCAACAACTTCCCATCTACTCCATATATTCTTAACACTTTCCACAATCCTTGTCTATCCACCCTGTCATATGCATTCTCCAAATCCATGAAAGCCGCATACAACTTCTTTCCCTTCTCTAGAAACTTTTCCACTAAAGATCTAAGAATGAATATCTGATCTACACAACCTCTTCCCTTCCTAAAGCCTCCCTGTTCTTCTCCAACTAATCTCTCTGTTCTTTCTCTAACTCTATCTATAAGTATCCTACCATACACTTTTCCTATTATACTAAGAAGACAAATGCCCCTATGATTACCACACACTTCTTTTTCCCCTTTTCCTTTGTACAAGGGAATAATTAGACCTGACTTCCAATCCTCCGGGACTCTACCTTCCTCCCAGGCCAATCTGCACATCTTCCACATCCATTCTACTACTATCTCTCCCCCATGCTTCAGCATTTCACCACACACTTCATCAATTCCTGGGTCTTTCCCCGATTTAACTTTCTTCATTGCTTCCACAACTTCTATCCTACTGATTTCTTCGTGTCTTCTCACCTCCCTCCTTCTCCCAGCCATTCCCCAGCCACTTATACTCGCATTACTTCCATCCTCTATGTTCAAGAATTCCTTAAAGTGTTCTCTCCATCTGCTCACTTTTTCTCCCTTCTCCACGAGTAATCTACCATTTTTATCTTTCACTCCCCTGCTAACTTCACTTCCACCCTGTCTTACTCTTTTCACTTCTCTCCAGAACATTTTCTTACAGTCCCTCCACTTTACACTCAAATTCCTTCCAAATTCCTCATCCACTCTCTTCTTACTCTCTCTTACTAATCTTTTCACCTCTCTCTTTCTTTCCACATATAACTCTCTCTTCCGCCTCTCAACTTCTTCCACACCCCTATTTCTCATCCATTCATTGTATGCTTTCTTCTTTTGTGCCACAGCCTGTTTCACCTCTTCAGTCCACCACGCTGTTCCTTGCACCCCCCTCCGTCTTCTTTTCCTTCCACACACCACATCACATGCTGCACATATTTCTTCTGTAAATATCTTACACACACCTTCAATGTCTCCCATCTGCTCCAATTCATATTTGCCCAATCGTTCCTCCACTTCTCTCTTATACTCTGCCTTTTTCTCATCCTCTTGTAACCTTTCCACTCTCCTTGCAACTACCCCTTCCTCTCGTCTTTCCCTTCTTCTATTCCTCCATCTTACTTGCATTCTAATTCTGGCCACCACGAAGTAGTGGTCAGAAAGTCCACTCCCCCAACCGCTATACACTCTTGCATCCTTTACACATCTTCGCATCCTTTCATCCACACACACACATAATCAATCATTGCCTTCCTATCATTCAGTTCACCACCCACCCTTCTCATCACTCGCCATGTATACCTGTGGATCATTTTATGCCTGAAGAGGGTATTGGCTATCACCAACCTCCTTCCAGCACAAATGTCCACTAACGCACTCCCATTCTCATCTATCTCAGCAGGCACACCCCACTCACCAACTATTCCATCCACCTTCACATTCCCAACTTTACCATTCATATCACCAATCAAAAACACTCTCTCATTCCTTCCAAACTTTTCCATGCACACTTTCACATTTGTCCAGAACTCTTCTCTCATTCTTCTAGCACGATCTTGCATTGGTGCATACACACACACAATCGCCCACATTTGTATTCTAACTTTAAACTTTACCCACACAATCCTTGACCCAACTGATCCATACTGTCTTATGCTCCTCTTCCATTTTTTACTCACAACTATACATACTCCTTCCTTTGCCCTCTCATTCTCACCTACTCCTGCACATATACCCCATCCATACTCCCATTCTCTCACACTTTCTCCTCTCCATTTTGTTTCAATTATTCCACATACATCCACTTTCGCACCCTCAAGCACCTGGACAATCTCTCTCTCTTTCACCTCATCATTCGCTCCTCTTACATTCCATGTACTCATTACCAAGTCCTTTGTCCGGTCCTGGGTCGTCGTCGATTGGTCAGTCCTTGTCCGAGGCTTCTTGTTTGTTTTTTTAGTTAGTTGTTTTCTGGGGAGGGGCACTAACCCTCCGCCAACCCTTTTAGTCGCCTTTTACGACACACACACACACACACACACACACACACACACACACACACACACACACACACACACACACACACACACACACACACACACACACACACACACACACTTAGGAGGAAAATGAGTGAAATGGCAAGTACAGTAGTCAACCTCTAGAGTATTATGGAACAGTTCAAAAATGATATAGAGACAATTAGGCAAGTAAGCAGTCTGATAGACCAGATCAGTGATATTGAGGAGAAGATAACACAGGTGAATGAAGCTGTGCAAAGCTACAAAAATGATGTGGAAACCACGTATGCTGTAATGGTGAAAGTAAAGAAAGACTTAGAAACAAGGGTAGAAGGAAAAAGCATTAAAAAGAAAGTGAAAAGAATAATCCAAAACAATCCAAAGTTAGTCAGAGATTCAGTAGATATCAACAAATCTATAGCAGTCACTGGTATAGAAGAGGAAGAAGCAAAAAATAAGATCTCAAGAGACAAAAAGAAGATGGCAAATGTAATGAGTCCATTGAAAGAAGTATGAGAGGAAATCTGCAGTAAAGATATAGAGGAACACAAAAGGTTAGGGAAATACGAGAAAAGCAAGTCAAGACCTCTAAAGGTAACTTTCCAGAGTGTAAACACTGTGGAGGAGATACTAAAAAATGCAAAGAATCTTATGGAAAAAGAGGAGTTAAAAAATGTATGGATAAAAAGATGCCTAACACAAGAGGAACTGGAATTACTGAAAAAGAAGAGGGAGGAAGCAAAAACAAAAAATGATGGAAGATCAGAAGAAGAGAACACATTTTTTTACAAAGTAATAGGATTGCAGGTACGAAAGTGGTACATAAATAGGAGGGAATTAAAAGAAGGAAGGTAGTAGAACCATGTCATGACAGGTATATAAACAAGATGATAAAGTTGATGTACTCAAATGTGGATGGAATGGTATCTAAATTATTAGAGATGAATGATTATGTCAGAGAAAATGAACCACAAATAATATGCCTAACTGAAAAAAAATTAACACCAAGGATATCAAATGACATACTAAACTTAGAGGAATACAGTATATGGAGAAGAGACGGATATTTAAAAAAAGGAGGAGGAATTATAATATTAACTAAGAAAAATCTAAAAGTCAAGGAAATAAAACTAGATATACCATCACAAGTAGAACTGATTGCAGTAGAGATCGACACATCTGAAGGTAAGGTAATTATAGCTAATTTGTACATGCCACCCAGATCAAACACATGGGAAAGAGACGAAAATGAGAACCTGGCAGAGAGTACAATTCAGAGTGTAAGATCGTTGCTACATAAAATGGAAGAGAAATCGGAAAGAATTATACTAACTGGGGACATCAATACAAATATAAATTGGAATACTCTGGATATAAATAGCCAAGAAAACTGTTGGGACCAAAAGCTCCTGGATCTCGTACAAGAGTTTTTCTTAACGCAACATATGAGGGAAACTACCAGAAAAAGAGGACTTGATGTACCTTCAGTGCTAGATCTAATATTTACAAGGCAAGAAAATGATATTGACATTTAATATATCACCCTCCACTCGGCAAAAGCGATCATGCAGTACTAAATTATAACTTCAGGATGGCATATGACATAGTAAACAGAAATGATAGTTACAAAAAGAGCCTAAACTATAAAAAGGGAAATTATCAAGACCTAAAGAAGTATTTCGTAGAAGTTGATTGGGAAAATGAGCTTAGAGGACAAGATTTAAATGCTGTATGTAAAAAATTTTGTGAATTTTATGAAATAGGAGTCCAGAAGTACATCCCACAGCACAAAGAAGCAGATAAGAAAATACAGAAATGGTTCAATACAGAATGTAAAAAATCAAAAGAAAGAAGAGATTTGTTGTGGAATAGATACAGAAGACACAGTAGTGAAAGGGCGTATAATAATTACAGACAGGCAAGAAACGACTATACAAGAATAAGGAGGGAAGCCCAAAAACAGTTTGAGGAGGATATAAGAAATAAAAGTAGTGATTAACCAAAGCTGTTTTACAGCTATATCAGAAGCAAAACTAAAGTAAAAGATATAATACAATCCATTACGGACGAGGGAATCACTTATACACAAGAGAAAGATCTTTGTGAAGCACTAAATAAGAATTTCCAATTAGTTTTTACAGAAGAAAAAAATTCTCAGAGGGACTATGTGGAACACGCATGTCCACACATACTACCAGATATACAAATAGCAGAAAAAGTAATACAGGAGGAGTTAAGTAGATTAGACAGAGGAAAAGCAAGTGGTCCTGATGAAATTTCATGTTGGGTATTACGAGAATGTGCAAAGGAGTTAAGTAAACCATTATTTATAATTTTCAAGAAATCCTTGAGTCAAGGTAAACTACCTGATATTTGGAAAAAAGCAAATATTGTCCCCTTATTCAAGAAAGGAAATAGACAAAATCCACTCAACTACCGACCAGTATCACTGACCAGTGTTGTAAGCAAGGTATTAGAAAAACTTATAAGAAAAGCTTGGGTAAATCATCTAGAAGAACACAGTATGATAACAGAAAGACAGTTTGGTTTCAGAAAAGGAAAATCATGTGTTACTAATCTGTTGAGCTACTATGACAGAGTAACAAACACAATACAGGAAAGGGAAGGATGGGTGGACAGTATCTATTTAGATTTCAAGAGAGCTTTTGACACAGTACCACACCAAAGACTTACAGAAACTGTACCATCAAGGAGGAATTCAAGGCAAACTGTTTTGTTGGATGCAAGACTTTCTCATAAAAAGCGAATGAGGACAGTACTAAGAGGAAACTACTCATCATGGAAAGAAGTGACTAGTGGAGTACCACAGGGTTCAGTGCTGGCACCAATCATGTTTTTAGTGTATATAAATGATATAAACAGTAACACTGGAAATGAGAGCTATCTGAATATGTTTGCAGATGATGCAAAAATACAAAGGAGAATTACTAACACAGATTCTTGTAAAGAGCTACAAGAAGAATTAAATAAACTTCATGAATGGAGCAGTACATGGCAAATGGAATTCAGTGTGAACAAGTGTCATGTAATCAAGTTTGGTAAAAGTGGAAAAAGACCTGATTGGGATTATAAGTTAGGAAATAAAACCCTATACACATCAGAAAGAGAGAAAGACCTAGGTGTGATTATCAATAACAGACTATCTCCAGCTGACCACATCAGCGAGAAGGTATGGAACATGTATACACTGCTTGCAAATATGAGAATAGCATTCACATACATAAATGAAGACATGCTAAGAAGGATAATAACATCATTCATTAGACCAACCCTGGAATATGCATCAATAGTCTGGAGTCCTCATCTCAAAAAGCACATAGACAAGATTGAAAAAGTTCAAAGGGCCGCTACAAGATGGATACCAAGCTTAAGGGACCTAAGCTACGAAGAAAGACTAAATAAACTGAATCTACCAACACTACAGGAGAGAGGGAAAAGAGGTGACATGATAATGCTATATAAATGCATATCAGGAAAGGAGAAAATAGACATAAATGATTACTTAACATATGGAGAAGCATCAGCAAGAGGACACTGCAAAAAATTGCATAAGAAGAGAGGTGATAAAGACGTAAGGAAATTCAGTTTCCCAAACAGAGCAATTGATCAATGGAATGCACTACCGAATGAAATAGTGTGTGCCAAAACAATTCACAAATTTAAGGATATGTACGATAAAAATGGTTTAAGACACGGGACAGTACGAGCTTGACTCATTCCTGTAAAGGTACAATTAGGTAAGAACAATTAGGTAAGAACACACACACTGAGAGAATACAAAGAACAGCAACCAAGATGGTCCCCAGTCTGACAGACCTGTCATACAGAGAGAGGCTGGAAAAACTGGATTTGCCTTCGTTAGAGGAAAGGAGAAAGAGGGGAGACATGATTGCGGTGTTCAGGACCATGGTGGGAGTAGATAAAATTGACAAAGAAGATCTGTTTGTATGGGATAAGAGAGCAACAAGAGGACATGGAATGAAATTGAAAAAGTCAAGCTGCTTGAAGGATATCAAGAAATATAGCTTTCCTTACAGAAGTATAGACTTATGGAATAGCCTGGACAAAGAGATCGTCCAGTCTAGAAACTTAAACGAGTTTAAAGTTAAATTCGACTTATTGAGAAACAGCGACGGAAACCCACGAGCATAGTACATTCCGTGTATATCACAATTAGGTATATTCTTAAATATTTGGAACGACTTAGACAAAGAGGTGGTGCATGAGAAAAACATTCATGTGTGTAAAGGTAGACTTGATAAATGTGGACATGGAGACAGGACAACACGAGCATTGCTCAATTCCTGTATACTACAAATAGGTAAATACACACACACACATGAATGCACACAAACATTTACACAATAAACATACCCACACATGCACAGAAGCACACAGTACATGAACTGCAGACACACACATCACACACACACACACACACACACACACACACACACACACACACACACACACACACACACACACACTCTCTCTCTCTCTCTCTCTCTCTCTCTCTCTCTCTCTCTCTCTCTTTCACAAGGGGGAAGATATGATAGTGTTTCTAGTAGTGTGAGGATAATTTTTTAAATTATTTTTTTTCTTAATTGTATTATAAGTGGCTCTGGAGATTTCTTTTATCTTAGTGGTTGTGTTCTACTTATTACACCACAGAGTTCCAGTATTCCCTTGTTTGGTTTTCCTGCAAACTATGTCTGCATTAAAGCAGCATCACAAGATAACATCAGGATATAGCATGCAAAACAAATCGCTGAGGAGAAAGTACTACAAATCCTCTGTTGCCACTTAGAATACAGCCCATAGTGCCTTGATGAACCTAATGCTTACCTAACTTATTGACCCCAGGATGTATACAGTGGAGTTGCCTAATTCGCGTATCTGTAAGCCACGGATTTGTAATCCATGGAACTTTGCCCAAGCAGTCCCTATTTATTTTATTCCGCAGAAAAAACTAGAAAAACGCGGTTTCTAGGTTCCAAAATGGCTAATTTCCAAGGAGATTTATGATATCCGGGCACCCACGATGTATTTCGCGGCTGCTAGCCAATCACAGCCCAGACCTGATGGCAAATGTGCACACTACAGCTGCCATTTTTTTTTTACCTCCTGTCCTGCCAACTGCCAACTATGTGTGTTCCCCCGTGAGTTCTGAGTGCTATGTGGCCCTTTTTTTGTCAAGTTTACCTATCCCCTGGGCTCTGTTATGGACAGGCCCAACCCTTCAGAGCTATTTAATTATTGTTTATTTCCACTTAAATTATTGTTTATTTCTATTAAAAACATGCATTGAGTATTTCTAAGACTGACTGTTTGTGTTTGCTGTTGGCTAGTTAGGTGTAGGTAGGGTGTTGTAGGGGGGTTCCACAAGGGTCCAGACTAAATATCCTTTCTTCCCATTGGTTTTTAACTTTGTAAACCACAGATTTCAAGAACCGCCATTAGATACCAGTCTCTAATTGCCGCGGGTTAGGCAACTCCATTGTATTTCAATTCATTGCCATGTCTTGTCTTTAGCAAGCTTAAGATAGTCTTTTCAGATTGGAAAGGTTTGATAAACCCTTAATAAGCCCCTTCAGTACAAGAGACCTTTCCAGGTTGGATAAAATGATTTGTTAACCCTTTATGGGTTTAAAGCTTGTGACTTCAGATAGATACTGTAGGTAAAATGATAATCCATAAAGAATGTTAGCCCATGTTGAAAGGATATAGCACAGTAGGTTCTTTTGACAGAAAATTACTTAATATAAGAACTACATACAAGAATACCTCTACAGCTCGCCAGACTGGGCAGATATCAGCTATACCTCAACGAATAGAGGGGAGAAGAGGCCACAAAAGGAGACTGTATCCCTCTTCTCAGCATTGGAAGAGAAATCAACCATTGTTAATTTCAATGCATGTCACACAAGTACTTCCTTATCTTCCTCTAACCACACTGCAACAGATTACAACAGCATTAAGGTCAGCAACAACAGTAAGAAGAAAAAAATTAAACTAGTTCCCAAGAAGAGTCTAGAGCAGCCAGCAAACTTCAGTGAAAAATCTGGTATTGAAATGGTAAATTCCAGTGAGACTTCTGAGTCATCACATATTATGAAGTCACTGAAGCAAGGTGCCAACAAAATTGAAACTCCCAGCTCCAGTGATGCTGCAGATGGTTCACTGCATATTCTGAACCCACTAAATCCGTCTGAAATTCCTGGATCAAGTATGGGATCGCAAGAGGGAGGAGTCATTCCCAGCAAACAGGGAGAGTCAAACGAAAATGGCCAGTGTCAGAAATTGAAGTCCATTGCTGTATACATTAAAGAGGTGAGCTTTTTATTTAATGTATTAGAAGTTTGAATGATGATGATGGTGATGTCAATTTTGTCATCATTATCATCATCTATCCCAGGAAACCATTTACTCCATTGTATGGTAACCATATACTGTAATCACATGGACACCTTGTGATCCGTAGGGTTAAGGCATTTCACTTGGATATGACTCAGGTGTTTATATATAAGGGATGTTTTGGGTTTATTGCTTATATTATGCCACTCGGAAATGCAGTTATACTGTGCTGCTTTTACTTTAATTTAGTCCAGATTTTCATCCTTTTGCAGCATATTTCACCTAGCTCTGTAATAGAAAAAGACAATGGTATGGCTTTACATCCTTCTCATCACATCTTTGTGACTAGCGTTATATTCATTTATTTATTACTATTTTTTTTTTATGACTTAGGATTAATATTAAGATATTGCAATTTTATGTGAAGGTAGAATAAAAACAGTATAGTTGTCCTTGCTTGAAAATCAGGTCTAAGTTGTGTAGCCTTGGGCATCTGCATGCCAAATGGAACATAAAAGAATTGATTGATTGATTGACTGATAGATACCGTAAACAAAAAAATTAGTTGATAGCCAGACAAATACCTAGTAATCCCACATATGAAAAATTGCCTTTATAAAGAGAACTATAGAACTTTTTCAGTCACAGTAATTTTCTTTGACTTAATTCCTTGAATTTTTTTCCCTTTTTTTTTTTTTCCATTGCCAGATGGTTTATTCAGCTTAAGAAGAGGGTTGTAGTAGTGAATGACTTAATAAAGTCTGTTATCTAGCCATCCAGTTGGAAAAAATCTCTAGCTGAATAAAATTATTTTGTGGTATCAACAATAAGACACTGTGTGCATCGTTGGAATGAAGATCTCAGTCAAAAAAAAAAAAAAAAAAAAAGAGTCAAATGGTTTACATTTTCAAGTGTTTGGATGTGGGGAAGTTCAGGAGTGTTGTGGCATTGATGATGATCTGCTGGAAGGTGTTAGGAGTGGAGGAGTAACCTGACATGCCAGTGAGTGAGAGGGCGGGAGGGAGTGCTCTGAGCATGTTCTTGGTGGATGGGGAGAACCATGGTGAAGGGGGAGAGTGGCAGGAGACCAAGCATAAGGTGGTGGGATGGGGGTGAAGAGGTATGCCCAAAAACACTAATCCTTCCTCCCTCCCCTACAAGTAGCCAAAGTCATGGCCAGTGATGATCCGGTGGTCGAACACCCCACACCCACTTCCCCTACCACAACCCCAGTGTAAATGTTGTTGGATAGACGTGGAACGACCAAAGCTGGCGATGTTACACTGTGTTATGATTGTTTTTATAGACAATCAGAACCAGTAGGAGTAAGTGTATAAAGGCATCTAATGTGTAATACTGTACAACAAATTGTATGGATATGAGAAAGGCACAAAAGTGAAAGAAGACCTACATTGTATTATGTATTAATTATACTTACGTATTATAATGTTACAAATAAGTAAAAAAAAAAAAAAAAAAAAAAAAAAAAATCTGTTGAATGATAAGATGTCTTTTCACAGCCATTCTCGCTCCCACCTCTACCACCCTTTTCTCTGGATTCCTGTCTCCACCATGTGCCTCTCGTGCCCCCTCATTAACCAACATAAACTAAGATAATGATTGAAATATGAGATGTACCAAGGGGAGGCCACATGGAGGTGCAAGAAGAACACAGGCGACTGGGACAAGACAGACATACATCCCCAACCACCACGCACCTCTCTTCCCCTCAACGGAATTCATGAGAGGTATGTCACCCTGCTGCATTACCTCTACTTTGACCAGTGCTCACCAGAATCGGGGCAGGATCTGTGTACCAGCAGACTCCCCAAGTAGGACTGTGACAGCGCTCACCGTTCTTGTCGGGGAAAGGACACCCACCATGCTCCTTTCACCTACTTCCCTCTGTAGGACCGTGTCAACGCCTACTGTTCTCACTGGGGAAAGGACGCACACCGTGCTTCTTTCACCTACAGCCACCAGCAGGACCTCAACGACGCCCACCATGTTTATCAGGGAGGGAACGCCCATTGTGCTTCTCTCACCTGCAGCACCCTTCTGGAGCAGGACCGCGGCGATGCCTGCCGTGCTCGCCAGGGAGACCCACCGTGCTCCTCTCGCCTGTAGCCCCAGGGTCTAGTAAAACTGTGGTAGCGGCCACCACGCCCACCGGGGTGGCCCCCCCCCCCACCATGCAGGCCTCCTCTGCTGAACCTTCGGCACTTATAGAGGGCCATGACCCTTGCTTACCTCACTCTTCCAGAGGACGAGCAGGTCGCGCCCCTTGCTCGCCTCACTCCTCCATGGGGAGAGCAGGCTCCCCCATGGAGTTGCTATGGGAAGAGATCTGGAGTGGCCTTACGGTGAGTCATTGGGTGCACTCAATCCAGCCAGCGCCCCTAAGTCACCAGTCACTGTCGGACTTCCGAAGGAAGAGAGACTGCAGGCAGTCCCTGTTGGACTCCTGATGAAGGTGAGACCGCAGGTACCAGACGCAGAGGGACGCCCCCAGAACTCCCGGCCGAAACCTCCTTAGACAAGCTGGCGAACCGTCCCCCCTCAAGGGCAGGCACAAGGAAGCACGCCTACCTGACTTGTTCGGTCCCAGCCCCGAAGGCTGACACACCAACAGAGGCCCCTCCAGTGAAAGGCCTTTCTCTACACCACCCTGCAATGATCAGGAGTGAAGTAATGATCCCGCGCCCTTTCAGAGAGCGCACACCTGATGAGACACCTCCTACACCTGGGCACCACCTGCAGTTATCTTACCAGCCCACTAGTCCCAGATTCAGACCCTTATACATCATATAGAGTGTACAGTATAATCTATCATATTGTATTGTGTCAAGGCACTGTATTCTTTGTGAGTAATACATATGTAACACTGGTTAGCCTGTGTTTTAAGCCCTGTTCCCTGGTTGCATACTCTGTACCCAGTCTTAGAAAGAACCCAATACCAGACCCGCATACTCCGAAAGCAAGAAATTGATCTCTGAGAACGTGGCATAATGCTGGTGGCAGCAGTGGTTCTAGATCCGGTCAGGAGAAAGACAACTAGGAACGAAAAGGGAAAATCTGACAAAAAGGCAGCCAAACCACATGTACAATTACCAAAATTTGACCCTGAACAGTGCAGTATAGACACATACATGTGCATGATTAAACCACTATTGGATATTGGATTTGAGCATGACAAGGAAAAGAGAGCTGTAACACTACCCCACCTGGGAAAAGCAGTCTCGCTTATCGTCACGAAGATTGTCCTTGAGCTGACATGGACACAGTTTACATGAATTGTGACACAAGCAGTCACATCATCACTGGGAAAAGTTGTGGCTTTGTCCCAGCACGACACCCTCACCTGTGATGATGGACAACACTCTCAACCAGGCTGGTCACCGCCGCTTACCTGGAGGATGACACAGCCATCTGGGAACAACTTATTTTCAGCACTGTGAGAGAACATTTCACAATCTATGACCCAACAGGAGACCTTGACAGATATTCAACTAGTCAGGCATCTTCTCGCCGTCCACACCACCCCACAACACATCGGCGCAGTGAGCAGAGTCCCGATGCATAAAGTACAACAACCAAAACGACGGACGCCCCCCACCCACACAGTTTCACCAACACCACCCAGTATGCCCTGGGCACTCCCCACCAAAAGGCCCCCCCTCCTAAGGAAAATACCAACCTAATCTCCATAAATCCTTGGGAGTTTTCAGCATGTAATCACCCGTGCCCCATTCATGACATACGGGAACAACTTAAAGCTGCTTGACGAAAAACAGCTACCCAAGGGCGTCTCAAGGTCTCCTCTATAGATGATACTTGCGACGTAGCCAACGCACCCTCTGCCGAGTACTCCGACCCTGGAGAAGTAGAGCCGGATGAAGAAGACGTCCCACAACAATTGGATTTTTAGGACTGCCCCCGCACCTCCCCACAGTGGCGGGAGCCACGTCACAAAAATATCACCCCCCAGTCTACAATATGATGAAACTGAATGGGGTGAAAGCGAGGCTGCTGGTTGACACGGGAGTGGCCAGATCCTGCCTCTACCACCATTTTTACTCCCGCCACGCCTCGGCTTTTGGCCCGCTTCTCCCCACTTTAACTCATCTGGTAGATACGGGAGATGGCCCCCTGCCTATCCGTGGGGAAACTCGGGCATTGCGAGCCGACATTTACCAGAAAGTATTAGTCAAACATCAGTTCATCATTTTTGACTCAGTCTGCTGTGCTTATGATGGCTACCTAGGCCTGGACCTCCTGCAGAAACTACGCACCACCATCGACTGTCACAAGCATTGTCTTCACATACAGAAGTCTCCAGATCCCCCCCAGCCACACTGCACGTGCACTCCCACACCCTCTCCCTCGTCCCACTCTCCTCCCACTATGTCTTCTACCTTACCCTCCCGTGTTCCTACCCTTCCTGCCCCTCTGCATACCATTTTCCCTGCTACCATCACCTCCTCCCTTACTATCCCTCCCCAGCACGAGGCCTGGCTCCACCTTAACAGGCCCACCAGGACCTCTATCTTATTCTCCCCTAACCTGCCTTCAGGAGCCATCTCCTTCTGTCTACTGTCTCCCACCTTCCTCCCTCCCCACCTTGGGGCGGTATGCATCGCCAACATTTCCACCACACCTCTCACCCTCCCTAAAGGATTAGTGGTCTGAGAGATGGAAGAAGCCGAACCACGCTCACTTCCCCCCCACCTCCCCTGCCACCCTTTCTCCTCTACCTGAACACCTGACACCACACTAAGCCGACAGCCTCTGATGCCTCCTCCTGGACTTTCAAGACCTGTTCTCGTCAGGATCTGCAGATATCGGCCACACCACGTACCTGACACACAAAATCCACACTACAGGACCACCGATTCACCAGCCATCTCAGAGAAAAAACCCTAATCAGCGGGCCGAGGAAGATCGGCAGGTCCAGGAAATGCTCATTGCTGGTGATGTATCCCCATCCACCAGCCTCTGATCCTCTCCAGTTGTGTTAGTTAGGAAGAAAGACAGCACCATGCCATTCTGTGTGGATTACTGATGCCTTAACGACTTGACCGCAAAGGATGTCTCCTCCCTACCCAGGACAGATGACTCCCTCGACTCCTTGCACGGAGCATCGTGGTTCTCCACCTTGGATCTCCAATCAGGTTACTGGCAGGTCCCTGCACACCCGGAGGATAGAGAGAAGACAGCTTTCTCGACCAGCAACGGAAAGCATTATGAATTCAATGTCCTTCCGTTTGGACTCTGCCATGCCACTGCAACATTCTCCCGATTCATGGAGTCAGTTCTCAGTGGCCTCACCCAGGAGATTTGCCTGGCATACCCAGATGACGTTATCATCTTCACCCGAACCTGGGCCGACCACCTCCAGTGCCTTAAACAAGTCCTCATCTTCATCTGACAGACAGGGCTTAAGCTCAGGCCGTCAAAGTGCATCCTGGCTGAACGGTCCATCTCCTTCCTAGGACACGTCATCTCCAAGGAAGGCATAGCACCAGATCCTAACAAACTGCATGCTATCACAGACCTCCCCCTACCACGAGATGTCAACGAAGTCCGTGCCTTTATCGGGCTCGCAGCCTACTACTGACGCTTCGTAAAGGGGTTCGCTAACATTACAAAACCCCTTCATGACATGACTAAAAAGGTGAACCTTTCACCTGGACAGACGATCGCATCAACGCTTTTCACACCCTCAACCCCAAGCTCATTAGCGCCCCGATCGTCGCTTTCCCTGACTACACCCTGCCATTTCACCTGTATATTGACGTATCCCTATTAGTAATCGGTGCTGTCCTTGCCCAAGTCCAGGAAGGACAAGAACACATAATTGCCTGTGCCAGTCATACTCTCAGTCAGGCAGAAAAGAACTATGCTGCTATCAAATGAGAATGCCTAGGCATCGTGTGGGCCTTGGACCACTTTCAAGCCTATTTGGCGGGCACTCACGTCTCCATAATAACAGGTCACCAATCCTTGCAATGGCTATGCCAGTTTCAGACCCACAACACCCAGTTAGTCAGGTGGTGAGAAATCCTTGAAGAATTTGATTTCGATATAGCGTATCGACCAGGCAAATTACATACAAACGCTGACGCCATGTCCCGGCTGCCCATCAATGCCATCAGTACCGCCACCAGCCTCCTACAAAAATGGCAAAGCAAAGATCACCCCGACTGGATACCACCACAAATGAGGCGTTGAGAATGGTAGTGACGTAAGCGCCACCTCGGACGATTTTCAGTTATGTACACCATTGTCTTCCCCCGGCCTTCCTCTGTCTGCGGCAACAACTAAACAGTCAGAATTCAACCCGGAAAATGGTCAAAAACCCTTTACCTTAGAGTGGTACCTGCGGCTCTACGCGCGTCACCCAAAAAAATGTTCTCAAGTTGACTCTGCCTAGCGTAAGTGCCACGGGCAGCCAATGGCATGAGGGAACTTGCTCCTGCCGTTGAGTTATTATAGCACTTTCTTCCTCCTGTGCCTAGACACACAACCGAGTAGTCAGAAGACAACTCGCAACACGGTGGAAATCCCTATAGTATTGAAGGTATTACCGACCCTATGGGCTCACCCAGAAAAATTGCACTCAGAGTTTACCTGCGTGAGCGTATCCGCCAGTGCCAGAAGACGCGGGGCTGAGCAGCCAATGGGAGGCGGGAACGAGCTCCCGTGACTGATGACGCCCCGTTCTCGCCTCTTCCCTTCTCCCCGACCACCACAGTCGTCTTACCTCCTCCCTCCCCACCACACTGAAATTTATTGATTTTCCTTTTTTTCTGTGTGCGTTCGTAAGAACGTTTGTGCCGGCGGTATGAGTGATTCAACGGAGAGTGAGGATGACCCTGGAGTGCCTCTAAGTAGAAAAAGAGGGCCCCAGTGCAGTGAGTGGCGGTCAAACGTGGTGAAAAAGAGACGCAATCTAGGTGAAGTGTATGTGAGTAGGGTCAGTGGCCGCCATGTTCCAGCTCGTAGTGTTGGGGAACCATGTCGAGACGGATGTTTTGACACAATTACCATGCCAATCATTCGGGAGGTATGCGCTCTCGGAGTGCAAACAATCAACACCAAAATTATACATTTTCTTTGTTTTCCTATTATCAACATAATGTATGTGCAAAATCCGGTGATTTTACGTAAAATTTTTTTTTTTTTAAGATCTACCTATGGAGAAAAATGCAGTTAATGTGGCAATGTTCAGATTGTGGTACAGTAATCACTCTAATATCCGGACGCCCAATAACCGAACATCCCCACTAACCGAACCTTATCGTCCTGGGATCAAACATTCCCAAAATGGTCCGAAAATCCAAAAAAATTGGAAAAAAAAACGATTTTTTGCCGTCCGTAATTTGAACTTGCCGCGCGCGCCGCGTGAGAGCATTGTTTTGGTTCGTCATTCCTCCGACGTCCGATAGAGCGCCGCTGCATCCTCCCCACTTCCCGCCTGTCTCTCACCGCGACTGGACCTGCGCTCTTCGTAATGGCTGCCCACGTGCTCGCTTTTGTGGTGGTGCCGTACTTGCTGCAAGGCCTCCTGCTGCTCTCTGCCCTACTCTTAGTGTGTGTGATGATGGCCCCGCCTCCTGAGAAAAGGAAGAGAGTGGTGTTGACTCTGGAGAAGAAACGGGAGATATTGGGGGGGGGTGATGCGGGTTGGTCTTCCTCTCGCATTCTACCGCGAGTTCAACCTGGCCCGGTCGACTTTGTTTGATATCAAGCGTTCCCGAGACAAGCTCATGCAGTACACGGCTGACTTCTCGTCGAGAAGCAAACGCAACGTGGAGAGGAAGGTTATGTTTACTCCCAAGTATGCAGAGATCGACCGCTCCACGTTGATTTGGTATCGACAGCAACGTGCAGCTGGTGTGATGGTACGTGGAACGGAGCTGAAGGCTGCTGCTGAGAAGTTTGCAAGGCTTCACGACTCCCTAGACTTCAAGGCATCCGAGGGTTGGCTCTTCGCGTTCAAGTTGCGACATGGCCTTACTAACCGTAGCACATGGCGAA
Source organism: Coenobita brevimanus (assembly GCF_032717465.1). NCBI lineage: Eukaryota > Metazoa > Arthropoda > Malacostraca > Decapoda > Coenobitidae > Coenobita > Coenobita brevimanus. Next base: position 8,199,801 of record NC_137035.1, read on the forward strand.
GCATTGGACGCTACGGGATGGAGTGGACGAGTTTCGGCACAAGGTGAAAGGCTTGATCGACAGGGAGGGCCTCACTCTCGGTCAAGTCTATAACGCTGACGAAACTGGCCTATTCTATCGCTCGGTGCCAACGAACACTCTCGCCGATGAGACGGAGAAGCGTGTACCTGGCCGCAAGCTTTCTAAGGAACGGATATCTGCTTTGTGTTGTGCCAATGCTAACGGCATGCACCGGCTTAAGCCCGTTATTGTTGGCCGTGCAAAGCAGCCTCGGTGCCTTTGTGGGGTGATGGATGTCCTTCCTGTCGTATGGTACCATTCTTTGAAAGCATGGTTCACAGCTGTGATTTTCAAAGACTGGTTCCACCATCACTTCGTCAAGGAGGCCATACATTACCAGACGAAGACACTGGGAATTCCTCGCGACCAGGTAAAGGCTCTCCTTCTCCTCGACAATGCACCTGCCCACCCGTGCGACAAGGACTTGGTTGCTGAGAATGGCCGTATTAGGTGCATGTTTCTGCCACCTAATACGACTGCTCTCATTCAACCAATGGACCAAGGAGTGATCGTGGCAACAAAGCGCCTGTACCGTCGGAAGTTCCTGGACGAGGTGATGGTGGTTCTCGAGGACGAGGACGAGCGCAGGGAAGGACGTGACACTCGAGGCAAGCGGACTTTGGAAAACCTTCGCCGCTACAACATCAAGTCTGCGCTGTACAACTGGGCTAGTGCATGGAAGGAAGTCCCTGTGAAAACTCTTGAAAATGGTTGGTCTCGTCTGCTTCTCGGAACAGATGTGGAGAACGATTTCCCTAGGGTTTGGCGTGGATGACTTCCATGCACGGCTCGTACGCACGGCGACGATGTTGATGTGGACGATGTTCGTGAGTGGTTGGACGACGACGAGGGCGATCCTGGGTATCAGACGTTGTCTGATATCGAGATCGCGTCTTCGGTTGCTGGTGTCAGTCCCGAACTTGAAGATTCCGACGACGAAGGCGATGATGATGCAGACTCCGCCCAGCAGGACACTACTCCAGCCATCCCCAAGCTGAGCGCACTCCGGGAACATCTAGAGTTTGTCCTAGACTACCTGGAACACCCGGACTGCGACAGGGAGATGGGGCCCTTGGGACTCGTGGAGGAAGTGCGTGCTTTCCGGCAGCGCATCATCAATCGCCAGAATCGTCGGTCCTTGCGTCAGTCAACGATTGACAGTTTTTCAGGCCCGTGACCCCCGCTGTGCCAAGCCCTGGTTCCACTCCGTTGCCTCCCCAAGACAGGCCCTCATGCTCCGAGCCACAGCCCAGCACATCAGCTACAGTGGAGTCACCGCTCGACGTGAGTTTGCGGCTGTCTTCAGAGTCTTCTGTAGTCGGTACGCCATCACCACTACCCACCGATGCACCCCTTGGACGCCTGCCAGTGATACTCTCGGGCTCTGACAGTGAATAAACAGCAAGAACTTCTCCACTAGACCACACGGGAATTTTGAGTGTTGTGCAGTGAAAAAAACGGTGTGTTGTGTTAAGGTTTTCAAGTTGGGAGAAAAGACTAAGTAGAAAAGAAATTTAACGTAACTAACCTTCTTTGTTTTGGCTTTGGAAACTTAAAAAACTTGGGAAAAGTTAATGTGCAACACTTAGAATTTAATGGAACATTATTTGGACTAAAGTGAACACTGTGAAAAGAACGGACTTCTGTGTGTTAGTGACTAAGTTCAGTGCAAGACTTCAGGAAGAGTGTAGTGCAAGTGCTTCAGGAAATCGTTCTTACTGTCAGAGTCCGAGAGGAGGCGGTTATTCATCGAGGTGGCCAGGGACTTGCTGTAAGTAGCCAAAATGTTTCATGTTGTACTATTTTCCATACTATATTTACCAGAATGTTTCATATTGTATTTTTTCCCATACTATACTTACCAGAAAGTGTCATACTGTACTTCTTTCCATACTAAACTTACCTCATGCATGTGCAGTAGGAATGTGTTTTTCAGAGTTCGGTTAGGTTCGGTTAGGTTAGGTTCGGTTAGAGTCCATAAGTACCAGAATGTTTATTAATGTATGAACATACTTCTAAACCCACATTTTATGTGTCTATTGCATTTATTTCAGTCATTTATGTGCCTTATTGGTGTGATTTGGGTGTTAAATAGGTGCTATGCATGTCCGGAGGGAGTTGTATAGGTGTTTCTCTGTGTTAGGGTCCGTAAGTACAAGTCCATAAGCTGGGGCCCAATATCCGGACAAAACCAATATCCGAACCTACCGATGGCTCTATTGATCCGGATATTGGAGTGATTACTGTATATGAATGTATTACTGTATGGAAAGCCCTGTAATAGAGCTTCAATTTAAAAGAAACACGAGCTTCCTATCATATCCCACTATAAAGTTATCACAGTCTGAAGATTGCAAAACTTTAACTGTGTTTTTCTCCATTGTTTATATATGGCGTTTACGTCAGTACTATTCTCAACGCCTCAAATATTCTGTAAGCTACACTGACTGGGCAACCACCTATTCACCCATACTGGACATATAGTGCTCGATCTTGTCAACGTCCTTGAAATGATGACTCACACTCAGACAACAGCATACATCTAGGGACCAAGAAACTCCTGTAAATATTTAACGATATGTACTGGACTCCTGGCCCCTCCAACTTCGCCAAACAAGTCATACAGGCCTGCCATGCTTGTGCACTAGGAAAGGACGTGACACAGACGCCAGGCCCTTCAGGAAACATCACTGCTCACAAGCCATGGCAACTTTTGTCCGTAGATGTAGTCGGGCCCCTCCTTCCTAAAGCAGGCTGCAAGTACATCATAACTTTCGTGGACACCTATTCTAAATTACTGATTGCTTGCCCAACCAAGGAGCACCACGCTGTTGCCGTGGCCAATGCCCTCGTCCACCACGTTTTTCCCTACCTCAGCATTCCCCAGGCCCTTCACTCTGACAACGCCCCGGAGTTTGCCAGCAAAATATGGAAAGAACTCGCCATCATCTTCGGGTACAAGCTGTCTCACTCTTCTCCATGCTGGCCACAGGGAAACGGGATATGCGAAAGAAGTCACCATACCCTCCTCAACCAAGTATGAGCCAGAGTAGAAGAAACACAAAACGAAGACTGGTCAGCCCATGTAAAAATTGTGCAGTGGGGAATGAACACCTGTCCCAGAGAAGACGGCATTACCTTTCATGAATGAGTGTTCAGAGAAACTCTCCATCTCTTACCACTCTGACAGCACCTACAGTCCCCCTCCACGTCCCCCACGTCCGACCCCCTTCACCACCTCGAGTGCCAACTGCATCACCTACAAAACCAACAAGAACTTCAACCTGACATCACCCCCATCAATCCTTACAAGCCTGGTGACTCAGTTATGGTGGCCCAACTACCCATCCCTAACAAACTAACACCCCGATTCTCAGGACCCTACACAATCATCAACGTTCCCAACCCCTACCAGGTAACCATCCAATATCACAACACTCCACGTACATACCAAAATCGCCACGTGTGTCTCTTCCACCCCTCACCACCAACCTCATCCGCCGCCTCTTGACCACGCCGCACCCACTCTCCCACCGAGCAAGCTGCACCACCACTCACCTCCCCTGGCAACATGACTAATTCATACACATGCTACCTCAGACCTACACACTCCTTACCCTCACTCACTCCACATTCCACACGTCCCCCACCATATCTCCCACCAACTCCACATCCTCCCCGCAGACCTCCCTCACACCCCTGACGACCTCACCTCCAAGATCAACAACCACCGCTGCACCACCACCACCAAACACAAAGACGCCGCCATCTAGCCCAGGAACCCCACACCCACCCCCGACCACCACACCTCGCGACCCGAGCTCCTCACCGCCTACGTCTGTCCTTACCACCACCACTCCAAGATCCGTCCATCTGACACCTACACACCCCTCACCCTCACTCACTCCTCATTCCACACTCACGTCCTTCACCATACCCCACACCAGCTCCACGTCCTCCCCACAGACCCCCCCATATACCCCTGGCGACCTCACCTCCTGGATCACAACCACCAATCACCACCAAACACAAAGACACCGCCACCCAGCCCATGAACCCCCCACCCACACCCAGCCACTTCACCTAGTGACTTGAGCTCCTCGCCGCCTACACCTGTCCTTACCACCACCACTACCAGATCCAGCTGTCTCTCTCGCCCACCAGCAAGATATGCACCAACATCCTTACCCCGACCCCCACCAGTTCCAACATCACCCAAAGAAGCCACCTCTGGCTCCCCCACACCAAAAACCTCCTCCGTAAACCTCAAAATGCATCAGGTGGGAAGTAAAATTCCAGTGCCCAGACCAACCAGGACAATTGAGGCCCCTGATAACATAGTGTACCGAATGTCACATGTTGAAAATGGAGAAAAACACAGTTAAAGTTGTGTAACTTTCAATATGCCATAACTTTGGAACTAAAGTCGTTCTATTTTATGAAGGCAGTTTGGGTGGGGCGCTCTGGGACCTCACTCTGTTAGCTCTGTTGCCACATCATCGCCACACATGTGGTCTCTCTCTCTCTCTCTCTCTCTCTCTCTCTCTCTCTCTCTCATATTTATATTAACTACTACTAATTGTATTTTCTTTATTTTTTCTCTTGTTCTCGACTTTTTTCCACACCACCCCTGAGGTAAATATCTATAGGTGCGTTTTTTTTTTTTTTTTTTTTTTTTTTTATAGCTTCCATGGCAGGAGACTGACCGAGTATGACCCGCTCACGCAGGGCTGTCCCTCGTGTCACCACCTGACAACGTTGCAAAAGCAACGCTGACAAGTCTTATGAGATTCATACCATACTATAGCTTTTTTATTGAATTACATCTATAGAGTGTTTAAAATTCATTTATAAGTAGTTACTAGCTTAAAATAGGAGAGCGAGAGGGAGAGAGAGAGAGAGAGAGGTGAGCACAAATAATTACACGTGTGTCGGCGGCGGTGACAACAGAGCTAAGAGTGTGAGGTCCCAGATCACCCCACCCAAACTGCCTTCATAAAATAGAACGACTGTAGTGAATATATATATATATTTTTTTTTTTTTTTTTTTTTAATAACTTGAAGTTCGTACTTTCATGTCATGCTAATCTTGGTAGAAGAGAAATTAGTAGCATTCTGAAAGGTAAAACAATAGCTGCGTTTTTCCACAGTGTGGTTATTGAGAGAGAAAACGTAGTCTCAGTAAGCATATTTAACAATCAAACCAACCAAAGATATCAATGGGAAATGTTTACAAAAGCAAAATAGATGTATGTAATACTATTTTCAGAAATTAAAAACCATTATAAAAAAAAGAAATCTTTCATTTTAGCCATTTGGGAATAATGATAAGCTCATTTTCTGTTATGAGAAGGACCAGCAGCTTTTTGTTCACTACTAGAGTCACTCATGTTCTCGAGACAATGAGAAAAAACACTAAAACAGCTCTGAAAATAGCCAGTTAATCCTGGTAGTGTTCTTGGCCGTCTGGTAAACAAAAAACTGCGTCACGTCATGACATTCCCAGATCACAGTTGCCAGTGACTTGCTGAGCTCTCTGCCTTTCACATTTTCTGTACATTATGGCTAACTTACCCTTAAAATCATGCACTTTATGCTAAAATATTCCACTGTGTTAGAATAATGGTACAATAATTAATAATGCTAAAAAAAAAATGCATGACAGTGAGCATAAAGAAATGCTAGTATCTGGTAACACCAGACAACACGTTGCTGGGAGGCATTTGGTACATCCTGTGACCAACATGAAGGCTTGTTGACTCAGAGAGGTGAAGCAGGCAGTGAGACCATGTTACAGAAGGGGAATATTACCCTAATGCCAGTTGCTTTCTGTACCTTATGGTTGCTTTCCAGATCAAAGAGGGTTTGGGCTACATAGCTGTATACAGTAAACTTGCCCCGAACACGTTCTCGCCGAACGCACTTGCAATTATACACGGTTAGTGCTGGGATACGTATAAGACAACGTAAGATTACAGAACCATTACGAAAACTATAAATTTACGCAAGAGAGGTCTTTGAAAGGCCAAATCCTCGAACATCAGCTCAGCACGCATGGTTTGTTTTGGTCACGTGATGTGATTCGCTATACTGCTTTTCCTCAGTGCTGTATTTGTAAGTTAAATATTTACAGTACTGTTCTGGTAAGTTTATGTGCAAGTTAAATAACATTCAAGCAAGAAATAAAGTCTTATAACCAGTTTTCTGATAGGCGTCAGAATATTACCTTTTCTATTTGTTTGTTAAATATTTCCTGTACTGCTTTTCCACAGTACAGTACTGTATTTGTAAGTTAAATATTTACTATTCTGGTATGCACATGTAAGTTAAAGCACTTAAAGAAAGTTAAAGCATTAAATAAAGCCTTGTAACCAGTTAACCTGAATTATAGATTACACACGATCGGTGGGTTCCAAGACAATTCGCCATCATGTCAATTCCCCGTCAAAACATGGACGATTCCCCGTCAGGACAATTCGCACCCTGGATGATTCCCCATCATTCTATAAATATACTTATATTAATTAATCAATACTTTTATAAATATACTTATTATTAATTAATCATTACTTTAATAACTATATTTCAGGGGGATCCATCAAAGTCTACGTTGTCTTGTTATTGTTGTGATGGCGAACTGGCTTGACAGCGAATAGTCCCGAAACCATTTTGCTTCTTAGACTCCCTACACATGGTCTTTTGCTGTTATCTGCCATTGGTAATTAATATGAAGCACTGTAAGTGGTTAGAAGGTTTATTTAATGTTATAACTTACATACAGTACTGCACAGCAAAACTTCAACAAACAAATACATAAACACAAGGCAACATTCCAACGCCGATTGGTTTCGGCATCGGATTGTTGCCTTGTGTTTACGTATTTGTATGTTGAAGTTTTGCTGTGCAGTACTGTATGTAAGTTATAACATTAAATAAACCTTGTAACCACTTACAGTTCTTCATATTTATTACCAATGGCAGATAACAGCAAAAGACCATGTTTAGGAGATCTAGGGAGAAAAATAAGGGGTATTTAAAACTTACGCGTTTTTGCGCCGAACGCGCCACGTTAGGAACGAAACCCACGCGTTGGGGGCGAGCTTGCTGTACTTAACTCAGTTTCACTTGCAGTGGCGCTCGGTACGCTATGTTATTAGGGGCCTCAATTAAGGTGTGTCAGTTCCGTACTTTTCCATCCGCGTGACCTCATAAAATTCAGATCGCCTCACCAATTTCCAGCATTCAGCGCGGAGTCACCAGCCAGTCACTACACACTGAACCTTCAGAAATGAAAACCAAGCACATGCCCTGGACCCCTACCCAGGGAAACAAACAACGCCTCCGAGGGACACCACAACTTCTGTGTCTCCTGTGGAAGACCACACACACCTCCATCCTCGAGATAGCGTACCAACCCCACCAGGAGCCAAATATACCTACTCAACACTGGATCTCCCTCCTCCAACACCTCACGCCAGCCTACCAGACTGCTACCTCTAACGTGTACCATCTCCAGTCATGGGGACGTGACTTCAGCTGTGACCGCGGTGAAATATGAGATGTACCAAGGGGAGACCAAATAGAGGCGCAAGAAGAGAACGAGCAAGACAGACATACGTCCCCAACAACCACGTGCCCCTCTTCCCCTCAACGGATTCCACGAGAGGTACGGCGCCCTGCCGCATTACTCTCTACCTGGACCAGCACTCACCAGAATTGGGGCAGGATCTGTGTGCCGGCAGACTCCCTGAGTAGGACCGCAACGACACCCACCGTGCTTATCAGGGAAAGGACACCCACCGTGCTCCTTTCACCTACAGCCCCCAGCAGGACCGCGACGATGTCCACCATGCTTGTCAGGGAGGGAATGCCCACCGTCCTTCCCTCACCTGCAGCCCCTGCCCGGAGCAGTACCACGGCAACGTCCACCATGCTTTCCTGGGAGAGGACACCCACCATGCTCCTCTCGCCTGCAGTCCCAGTGCTTAGCAGGACCGCGACAACACCCACCATAGGGAACACCCACCATGCTTCCTTCACCTTTAGCCCCTGCCCAGAGCAGGACTGCAGCGATGCCCACTGTGCTCCTCTTGCCTACAGTCCCAGGGCTTAGCAGAACTGCGGCAGTGCCCACTGTGCCCGCCGGGGAGGCCCCGCCCACCGTGCGTACCTCATCTGCTGAACCCTTGGCACCTGCAGAGGGTCATGACCCTTGCTCACCTCACTCCTCCAGAGGACAAGTGGGTCACGCCCCTTGCTCACCTCACTCCTCTAGAGGACGAGTGGGACGCCCTTCTTACTCTCCCCGCACCACAAGGGGCAGAGCAGGCTCCCCAGCTGAGTCACTGTTGGAAGAGGTCTGGAGTGACCCTATAGTGAGTCCGGGGGTACACTCACTACAACCATCGCCCCTAAGTCACCAGTCACTGTCGAACTCCTGAAGGAGGAAAAACCGCAGGCAGCCCCTGTCGGACTCATGAAGGCGAGACCTCAGACACCAGTCACAGAGGGATACCCCCAGAACTCCCGACCGAGACCTCCCTAGACAAGCTGGCGAATTGTCCTCCACCAAGGGCAGGGGCAAGGCAGCACGCTTACTCGACCTCTTCGGCTCCAGCCCCTAGTGGAGGCCCCTCCAGTGATAAACCTCCCTCTACACCACCCAGCAGCCCTCACTGACGATCCAGAGTACAATAGTGGTCCAGCGCCCCTTCAGAGAGCGCACACCTGACGAGACACCTCCCACACCTGGGCACCATTTTTCAGTTATCTTATTAGCCCACTAGTCTCAGACTCAGAGCCTTGTACTTCCTATAATGTGTATGATCAATCACATTGTATTGTGTAAAGTCACTGTATTCTTTGTGAGTAATATACATGTAAGACTGGTTAGCCTGTGTTTTTAAGCCCTGTTCCTTTGGTTGCATGCTCGGGACCCGGTCTTAGAAAGAACCCAATATCAGACCCACATACTCAGAGAGCAAGAAGATAATCTCTGAGAACGTGGCATAACAATAAAACAAAATGATAAGAAACCCTTGATGTACTTCCACAGCCCACCACCTCTCATAGTCACCACTGTCAATTGTCTACCACTGAGCTGTCACGGCCCTTGGAAATGAAAGTCAGACATTCAAACCAATGTTTCCTATATGCCTTTGAGTGAAAAAAAAAAAAAGTATAATGAGACTATAATACAGTACCTACTGTGTTGAACCATACAGCTATTTACAGCTAGCTATTATCCCATGTACAGTTGTGTGTGTGTCTGTATAACTTGACCATAACCCTTTAATCCATATCCATGATTATTACAATCATTCAGTACTATACAGTTTCAAACAAATGTGAGGAAGGCAGGATACTTTATCTGAACCTTGACCTTTCTTTAGTGAAACCTCCCTTTTATAAGCTGCCACAATTTAATAAAGATGGTATTTTAGCTAGCTGTTATCCCATCCACAGTTATGTATGTGTGCCTATGTGACTTGAACATAACCCTTTCATCCACATCCATGTCTGTTACAATCATTCCATACTACACGATGTCAAAGGAATGCGAGGAATGCAGGAAATCTGAAACTTTACCCCGCTGAAGTGACAGCCAATATCACCCACAATATTTGAACATTAGGCTTCCTCGACCTCATCCGACAACAGATTGTCAGTATTCTTCTATAATAACATCTCATGAGTATGGAAATAGATTTATTAGAATCAGGAAGTGGGTGCAGTTCACTCTGCACACTTGATTTATGGCAGCCCCGCCTTTGTCCGTGTATCCCATACCTTCACCTGTCCTGTGGAAATGGCCTTGACCTTATCCCCGTCTTTGTCTCTCCCATCTCCCACCGATGTTCTCTCTCTCTCTCTCTCTCTCTCTCTCTCTCATTTTTATTACTACCTGTGGTGTTAACATACTTTATTTCCTTATTTTCCACAGTACACATCAGCCCCTTCAACAGTACACCCTTTTTCCCCTATGGTTTGTTTACATATCAATATCCACATATTTTTCTTATATATATTGTGTGTGTGTGTGTGTGTGTGTGTGTGTGTGTGTGTGTGTGTGTGTGCACGCGCGCGCGCACACACACACCAAAGCACAGACGTCTTGTGTAAGGAGTGTGGTGTAGCCAGTGGGCTTTTTCCTTGTTTTCACAGTGCACATGAGCTTCTTCATTAGTACTACCCCTTTTTCAAACCCCATGGTTTGTGTTTGCACTGAATTACATTGTTTAGTGGCTGTTCAGGACACACACACACACTCACAGGTATAAACCTAGATATACCATCACAAGTAGAACTGATTGCAGTAGAGATCGACACATCTGAAGGTAAAGTAATTGTAGCCAATTTGTACATGCCACCCAGATCAAACACATGGGAAAGAGACGAATATGAGGACCTGGCAGAGAGTACAATTCAGAGTATAACATCATTGCTACATAAAATGGAAGAGAAATCAGAAAGAATTATACTAACTGGGGACTTCAATACAAAAATAAATTGGAATACTCTAGATATAAATAGCCAAGAAAGCTGTTGGGACCAAAAGCTCCTGGATCTCGTACAAGAGTTTTTCTTAACGCAACATGTGAGGGAAACCACCAGAAAAAGAGGACTTGATGTACCTTCAGTGCTAGATCTAATATTTACTAGGCAAGAAAATGACATTGACAGTTTAATATATCACCCTCCACTCGGCAAAAGCGATCATGCAGTACTAAATTATAACTTCAGGATAGCATATGACATAGTAAACAGCAATGACAGTTACAAAAAGAGCCTAAACTATAAAAAGGGAAATTATCAAGACCTAAAGAAGTATTTCTTAGAAGTTGATTGGGAAAATGAGCTTAGAGGACAAGATTTAAATGCTGTATATAAAAATTTTTGTGAATTTTATGAAATAGGAGTCCAGAAGTACATCCCACAGCACAAAGAAGCAGATAAGAAAATACAGAAATGGTTCAATACAGAATGTAAAAAATCAAAAGAAAGAAGAGATTTGTTGTGGAATAGATACAGAAGACACAATAGTGAAAGGGCGTATAATAATTACAAACAGGCAGGAAACGACTATACAAGAACAAGGAGGGAAGCCCAAAAATAGTTTGAGGAGGATATAATAAATAAAAGTAGTGATCAACCAAAGCTGTTTTACAGCTAAATCAGAAGCAAAACCAAAGTAAAAGATATAATACAATCCATTATTGACGAGGGAATCACTTATACACAAGAGAAAGATCTTTGTGAAGCACTAAATAAGAATTTCCAATTAGTTTTTACAGAAGAAAAAAATTTTGAGAGGGACTATGTGGAACACGCATGTCCACACATACTACCAGATATACAAATAACAGAAAAAGTAGTACAGGAGGAGTTAAGTAAATTAGACAGAGGAAAAGCAAGTGGTCCTGATGAAATTTCATGTTGGGTATTACGAGAATGTGCAAAGGAGTTAAGTAAACCATTATTTATAATTTTCAAGAAATCCTTGAGTCAAGGGAAACTACCTGATATTTGGAAAAAAGCAAATATAGTCCCCTTATTCAAGAAAGGAAGTAGACAAAATCCTCTCAACTACCGACCAGTATCACTGAACAGTGTTGTAAGCAAGGTATTAGAAAAACTTATAAGAAAAGCTTGGGTAAATCATCTAGAAGAACACAGTATGATAACAGAAAGACAGTTTGGTTTCAGAAAAGGAAAATCATGTATTACTAATCTGTTGAGCTACTATGACAGAGTAACAAACACAATACAGGAAAGGGAAGGATGGGTGGACAGTATCTATTTAGATTTCAAGAAAGCTTTTGACACAGTACCACACCAAAGACTTTTATGGAAACTGTACCATCAAGGAGGAATTCGAGGCAAACTGTTTTGTTGGATGCAAGACTTTCTCATAAAAAGAGAAATGAGGACAGTACTAAGAGGAAACTACTCATCATGGAAAGAAGTGACTAGTGGAATACCACAGGGTTCGGTGCTGGCACCAATCATGTTTTTAGTGTACATAAATGATATAAACAGTAAGACTGGAAATGAGAGCTATCTGAATATGTTTGCAGATGATGCAAAGATACAAAGGAGAATTACTAGCACAGACTCTTGTAGGGAGCTACAAGAAGAATTAAATAAACTTCATGAATGGAGTAGTACATGGCAAATGGAATTCAATGTGGACAAGTGTCATGTAATCAAATTTGGTAAAAGTGGAGAAAGACCTGATTGGGATTATAAGTTAGGAAATAAAACCCTATACACATCAGAAAGAGAGAAAGACCTAGATGTGATTATCAATAACAGACTATCTCCGGCTGACCACATCAGCGAGAAGGTATGGAACATGTATACACTGCTTGCAAATATGAGAATAGCATTCACATACATAAATGAAGACATGCTAAGAAGGATAATAACATCATTCATTAGACCAACCCTGGAATATGCATCAATAGTCTGGAGTCCTCATCTCAAAAAGCATATAGACAAGATTGAAAAAGTTCAAAGGGCTGCTACAAGATGGATACCAAGCTTAAGGGACCTAAGCTATGAAGAAAGACTAAATAAACTGAATCTACCAACACTACAGGAGAGAAGGAAAAGAGGTGACATGATAATGCTATATAAGTGCATATCAGGAAAGGAGAAAATAGACATAATGATTACTTAACATATGGAGAAGCATCAGCAAGAGGACACTGGAAAAAACTGCATAAGAAGAGAGGTGATAAAGACTTAAGGAAATTCAGTTTCCCAAACAGAGCAATTGATCAATGGAATGCACTACCGAATGAAATAGTGTGTGCCAAAACAATTCACAAATTTAAGGATATGTATGATAAATATGGTTTAAGACACGGGACAGTACGAGCTTGACTCATTCCTGTAAAGATACAATTAGGTAAGAACAATTAGGTAAGAATACACACACACACACACACACACACACACACACACACACACACACACACACACACACACACACACACACACACACACACACACACACACACACACACACACTGTGGAGAAGAAGCAGAAAAGAAAAAATGGGAGGAGGAGCGATGATAGCAGTGAAGAACAACATAAATGTAGATACTGTGGAAATGGGAGAGGGCAGGGCGGAAGTGATAAATATGAAATTAGGGAAACTGGAGAGAATGGCAAGAGAGATATTGTGGTAGTGTATGTTTCCCCTAATACCAGAGCATGGAATGATGATGAATACCAGATGTTGTCAGACATGGCCTGGTATCTACAGAAAATGATTAAGAAAAGCAACAATATAATTTTAATGGACAACTTTAATTGTAAAGAGGTGAACTGGGAGGTATGGGACTCAGGAGGCAGTGAAGATTTGTGGGGCACTATATTATTAACCCTCCCAGACTCACTCGATTTGCGTGACGTCGCCTTGTATTAGGTCTGGCACAGTCACTCGAATCGCGTGGTTTAGGCACAAAAATATTCGCCAGAAAAAAACTTATTGGCCAATTTGCGTGATTTTTGGGCGCGTCATAGGGTCGCCAAAGCTCTCTAGAGGTAAGTCATTGGCAACGCTGCTTTGCCTTATCTACCTCAGCCCGCTCCCTCCAACCTCAGTGTTTGTTGAGCAGTCAGGCGGTGGTGTTTGACAGCTCGTGGTTCCCTTTAAATCGTCCATAATTCTCCCCCTCTCACTCGAGGCAAAGGCCCTATTGACTCAGTGAGATAATACATTGTATGTGAACATATAGTGACGTGATATTGTCGATGGAACATACATATATGTATTGAAAAGCAAGTCTGGCCGTTAGCAATCGTTGGGCCTTGGAGCCAGATGCATGGTCAGTGTAGCGGGGTTTCGCCACTCCGCCCCCCCGTAGGCCGTATGGCGTGAGTGGAAATACGTATATAAATGAAGCCAAGGCATAAATATATATTGTGTGAAACATACTGTGGATGGCTTGGTGAAATTATGGAGCCAGCAGGCGTTATGTATGGCATGAAACAGAGTGTTGTGAAGGGGCAAACCTGAAGTCGGGAGGAGAGAATTACCGGTGTTTTAGGGGTGGAATTATTGTGATTCTGAAAGTGTAAATGCGTATGGAATTGTATGAAATATACGTCAAACAAGCTGCGAGTTTCCGTGAACAAGTGTGGTGTGTGCTAAAAATAGCGTTGCCTCATACTCTCAGGGAGAAGCTGACTCACACACACACACACTACATAACTCCTCATCTTCAAATTCCTGGTCTAACTGGATCAACACCCCTGGAGGAAGTGAGTTCTGCAAATTTTGTTGATATATGTAATAATCTATTACCATTACCTCTCACACTTTCAGACAAATAACCATTTTCTCCTACAGATTACACATATGAAAGAAAGTAAATCTCCACAGCAGTAACTATAGAAGAGTTATGTTTATGTGTAGTAGGTTATAACAGTAGAAAAACATCCATGGAAGATGTAACAGTCTGTACAGATAGGGGGAAAAAAAGTTAGTAGCATAGTCTTCAGGCAGGTGTGCAAGGAAAAAACAGTGTGTGTAAAAGTTGGTAGCGATCGGAAGAGTAACCTCACTTTGTCGGCCAATTACTTGAAAACTATTAGACTTATCGATTTCCTGTTACAACCATCATCAATACCACTAAATTCTACATAAGATCAATACCAGAATGTAAGCCTTTGGTAGCATTTTGGGGGGTAAAAGGCGAGAGAAATGTTTTTGTTCCTAGCGGTTGTTGTGTGACAAGCGCTCGGAGTAATAACATCATTTTGTCGGCCAGTTACTCGAAAACTATTAGACTTATCGATTTTCTGTTATAACCATCATCAATACCACTAAATTCTACATATGATCAATACCAAAATGTAAGCCTTTGGTAGCGTTTTGGGGGATAAAAGGCGAGGGAAATGTTTTTTTCCCTCGCGTTTGTTATCAGTGACATTCGCTCGGAGTAATAACCTCACTTTGTCGGCCAATTACTCGACAACTATTAGACTTTTCGATTTTCTGTTACAACCATCATCAATACCACTAAATTCTACGTGTAATCAATACCAGAATGTAAGCCTTTGGTAGCGTTTTGGGGGGTAAAAGGCGAGGGAAATGTTTTTCCTCGCATTCGTTATCAGTGACATTCGCTCTGAGTAATAACCTCACTTTGTCAGCCAGTTACTCGAAAACTATTAGACATCGATTTTCTGTTACAACCATCATCAATACCACTAAATTCTACGTATAATCAATACCCGAATGTAAGCCTTTGGTTGCGTTTTGGGGGGTAAAAAGCGAGGGTTTTTTTCTTTTTACTCGCGTTTGTTATCAGTGACAAGCGCTCGGAGTACTAACCTCACTTTGTCGGCCAGTTACTCGAAAACTATTAGACTTATCGATTTTCTGTAACAACCATGATCTATACCACTAAATTCTACGTATGATCAATACCAAAATGTAAGCATTATATTACGTTTTGTGCGAGAAAAGGCGGTGGAAATGAGTGTCTCTTCCCGGCTGTTACCATTGAAAAATGCTCGTAGTAATACTCTCTGTTTCTCTGCCAATTACTCGGAAACTATTGGATGTATCGATTTCACGTTTAAACCATGATGAAGAGCAGGAAATTCTACATATGTACAATACATAAATATGTAATATTTCTGATAAGAATTCGTTGTTACGTGGACGGGAACATTGCGTACGCCTTGCGCGCATCACAAAAGTCAATCACGCACGGAGTGCCTAGTACTTTTTTTCGATTTACTCGAGAACTATGAGGCGTATGGGGTTTTCCCGTCACAGTGGGAAAGCTGGATAATTGGGGCATATTACTATGTAATAAAAACATAAGGTGCCTGGGAAAACTTTGCTCTCAGAGGTCAGTGAAATTTTTCCAAAAATGACTCTCAGTTTTTGGCCATTTTCTCGAAAAGTATACATCATATCTCAACCGGATTGGTTTCGTTAGAAAGCTGATGAAATTCTCTATAAAAACTTATTAGATAATTTTCCTATATGATGGAAAACCTTCAAACGGCGATGTTGGGAAGTGAAAAAAGTTTATTCGACCATGCTTCCAGGGCTAATAACTTTTTTTGCTGGTGTTTTCCTGTGTTTTGGTCATGTTTATCAGATAGAACAAACATCGATGCATACCTGGAGATAGGTTTCATGGGAATACATGGATTTTTGGGTGGCGAAAATAAGGCAAGAATGTGTTTCATTCGCTCAAATTTGCTCAAATTTGCTGCGCGCGCGCGCGCGCTCCCCGGCCCGGCGACTTCGTAGTGAAAATTCCTGCACCAGAAAACTTACTGAAACTTACTGTGCGGGAAAGAGTTAAATAAAACAACGAATAAGGTAATGGCGCAGTGGGTCCAAGAAATGACACGATTCCGAGGTGAGGACACACCAGCAAGATTAGATTTACTGTTTACAAAAGAACCTGATGTAACAGAATCTCTGAAATATCTGTGCCCTCTAGGAAAATGTGATCACGTCGTCATTGAGTTCCAGATGATAATAGGGAATGTGGTGCCAAGAGACAAGCTTTATTGGCAGTGAAGATACAACTTTGGGAAAGCAAACTTTACAGGATTGAGAAAATTTTTCGAAAATGTGGATGGGAGAAAATTCAGAGAAACAGGAGAGATACAGAGGAAGTGGGATATTTTTCTAGACCTCTATAATTTGGGAGTGGAAAAATATGTGCCAAGATAAACCCCTAAACCGCGGGGTTGTTTTTGGTTGACTTACGTGTCTCACGGGCATATTCGCGCTCTGACAGACTCTCTAAAAATATTTTGCCAAAAATCAGTTATTAGTCCTAGAATATTAAAATTACATATGCTTATGGTACATACCTTCAGCTTTCTCCTGGGATGTTTATTGAGCCTTCGTTGAGTACCATAGGACCTGTGGAGACCTCTGAAGTTGAGTAACGAAGTCTCCACTTTACACTTCCCAACGACCCGTAATATGATTACCACGGCCTGATATTATGACTAGAAACACTATTCTATGATTCTCAAATAGTTTGGAATCCATACTCAAAAAAAACAAACACTTAAAGCAATGAAAATTACGAGCGCGTATGACCTTCCCACTTGCGATCATTCGTCGCTGGTGTTCTGCCATTTATTATTCATAAAAACACTCATACTTTATGTTTCTATTACTATATAACACTTATATATATCTACAGTCTTTATCCATGAGTTTCCATCAGTAATAGTATTTTATTGTCACTGTAGGCATTCAATTTCTCTTTCAGTAAAATACGTAGCATTCACTTTCTCGTCCATTATACTAGCGTTGAGAGTGAATCTGTCACTTTCACTTTCATAACTCTTAGTATTCATACATGCTATAGTGAAACTTTCACTTTCATTACTCCTAGTATAGATACTCATATTCTTAAATTACTACTCATTTACATTTCTATTTACATTCTCTATTTTATTTACATTATTTACATTTCTATTTAATTACACTGTGTTATGCACTGTCACTTGCAGTAACTTATAAAACTATTTCCCACTGTTCACTTATATTTACATTCATTGCTTTCACTTGCTGTTTACACATTACTGTATTTACACATTATTTACATTTCCACTTGCACTGTTTTACTCACCATAAAGATTGTAGTCACTGTCTATCATTTTCATTGACAAATTAGCCATTTCACATTCCACAGCAGTCACTTAGCCCTTTACTCCTTTCCACACGAGGTTTAGTAGGGGGCAGAGGTCACAGGGCCCTTTGCTTGGGGGGACTAAAAAGCAGCGGAATTGGATAGGCACGAATCCGACACGCTTTCACCTTGAAAGACGACAGTAAACTGAATACTGTGTGGTGACCTGCCTAGGGGGAGTGTAATGCTGCCAATGTCAGCGTGGTGACAGCTGCTAATATATAGCAGTGAAATGATTGGCAGGAAATCTAGACAATACAAATAAATTAGGTAGTTCCAGGTGAATGTAAAAATCACTTAGGCTTCTCCCTTCCTTTCTTATATATATTTTTATTACAAGAATAGATTATACGGCATATTTCAAGGGGAAATAAACAGCAAAACTTAACGAACGAGTGCACATGACGTGTTGTCAGGAGACAATTAGCCAATTCCAGGTGTATGGCACTATCACTTACCTTATTTCTTTTTTTATATATATTATTTGGTATAAGAATAGGGCATAGGGCTTATTTCAATGGATGAAATCAGTGGAAAATTCCAGGGAAGATTTATTTAGCGTAGCACGGCCGGGCAGGCGAGAGGAGAGGGTAATGGAGAGGAGGTAGGGAGGGGAGTCAAGAACGAGGAGAAATGGCAAAATTGTCAACAATGGATGGGAGTACAGATGAGATTAGGAGTGCTAACTAGTGTTGGACATTGGTAGTACTGGTAGATGATACAAGCCACCACTTGAAAGCCCGGGCAAATTCAAAATAACACAGAATCACAAAAGTGAAGCCCCACGGTATGATCCCTTGCTCCCAAGCGTCACGAAAGTGACGCCCCGCGGTTAAGGGTCTAAGGGGGAAAGAAAGCAGGAAAAAGGTGTGGTTTAATAGAAGGTGTATGGTAGGAAAAAAAAGAGAGAGATATGGCGTGGAGCAACTGGAGAAAGAGAGGTAGCAATAGAACAAAGGAAGAATATAAAAGAAGTAGAAATGACTACAAGAATATGAAGAGAGGAAGAAAGAAACTTTGAAAAAGGTATAATAGACAAATGTAAGGATGAACCCAAACTGTTTTATAGATTTGTGAATGGCAAATTGAAACAAAAGAAAGGAATCGCCAAACTGAAAGTAGAAGGAGAGGTCTATAAAGATGCGGCAATGCGAGCTGAAATAATAAACAAATGTTTCCAATCGATTTTCACTAATGAAAAGGAGTTTGTGGAAAGGGAGGAAGTGACTAGAAATGTAGTGATAAGAGATATAAAAGTGAAAGTACAGGAAGTGTACAAATTACTGGAAACTCATGAAGTAAGGAAAGCCCCAGGACCAGATGGAATCTCTAATTGGATACTGAAGGAATGCAGAGAACAATTGGCGAATAAGATTCACAGTTTAATTGTGTGTTTTCTGGAAGAGGGGAAAGTGCCTCAAGAATGGAAGATGGCAAATGTGGTACCAATTTATAAGGGAGGAAACAGGGAAGAACCCCTGAATTATAGACCAGTGCCCCTAACCAGCATGGTCACAAAATTGTACAAGAGAATCCTGAAAGATAGATGGATAAAATATCTGGAAGACATGAATATTTTGGCTGAGAGTCAGTTTGGATTCAGAAGTGGAAAGTCATGTGTTTCCAACTTGTTGAGCTTTTACTCAAGCGATTGACATGCTACAGGAAAGAGACGATTGGATGGATTGTGTGTATTTGGATTTGGAGAAGGCCTTCGACAAAGTACCCCATAAGAGACTAATGTGGAAACTAGAGCATATAGGAGAACTGAAGGGAAACCTTCTGGATTGGATGAGAGACTTTTTGAGGGACAGACAAATGAGGACAGTAATAAAGGATAGGATGTCTGGATGGAGGGAAGTAACAAGTGGAGTCCCACAGGGCTCGGTGTCAGTGCCAGTAATATTCCTGATTTATGTAAACGACATGGTAGATGGAGTGAAAAGTTATGCAGGTCTGTTTGCTGATGATGCAAAGATCTTGAGGAAGGTAGAGGTTGAGGAGGACTGTAAAATGCTGCAGGAGGGTCTGGATAGGATACATGATTGGAGCCGGATGTGGGAAATGAAATTCAACGCATAGAAATTTAAAAGTAATCCCTCTAATATCCGAACGCCCAATATCCGAACATCCCCACTAACCGGACATAATCGTCCCGGGATCCAATATTCCCAAAATGGGCCAAAAACCGCAAAAAATTAGAAAAAAATCTGACTTTTTTTTCCCTCCCGTAATTTCAAATTGCCACGTGGCGCCGAACAGCTGTTACACCATGGTCCCTTCACCCCTTCCTTCCTCCCCCTCCCCCCACCCCTGTCAGGGTTGCCATTTGGTATTTTTCACTACCAAGTGTGGGCCAATTTGGTAATGAAAAATTCTTTTGGTAATGAATCAGAATAATGCATTACCAAATGGATTTTTCACATGTATGAGGGTACACAGGATGGAGATGGTGGATTGTTTGCTCTCTCTGATTAATCTGCTACCCTACATAGCGTGAAAATAATCAATATGATGGTAATTATAAGGAGAGTGATTACATGTATTTCCGCTTGTATATATAATTAGTGAAGAATAAATGCTAGCTTTACGAATTTGGTAATGAAAAGTTAAATTTGGTAATGAAAGTTGAGGAGATTGGTAATGTGGCTGTTGCGATCTGGCAACTCTGTTACCCCGCCATCATCAACAGTCACAGCCAAACTCCGATCAAGAGCAGATGCTTATAGCAGTGCAAGCCACAGGTGCTTGTTTTTTGTGAATAAACTCCAATACCTCGCCACTAGAACACATGGGAATTTACAGTGTTGTGCAGTGTTAAGAAATTAGAATTTAGAGTGCAGAGGATTAACTGTGGAGTGCAAACTGTCGGTTCAAACCAGTCCAGGAGCCAGGGACTTGTAAGTACCCAGAATGTTTAATAGTGTATAAACTCACCTCTAAAACCTCATTTTATGGTTCTTTTGCATTTATTTCAGTCTTTTATGTCCCTTATTGGTGTGATTTGGGTCTTAAATAGGTGCAATGCATGTCCAGAGAGAGTTGTATAGGTGTTTTTCTGAGTTAAGGTCCATAAGTACAAGTCCAGGAGGCTGGGGCCCAATATCCGGACAGGATCACTATCTGGACATGCCTTTGGCTCTGTTTCGTCGGATATTGGAGGGATTACTGTATTGGAAATGGGTAAAAGTACCAAGGGGCCATCACTGAATTATTTGATGGGTAACGAACCAGTCACAAAAGCAAGAGAAGAGAAAGATTTGGGAGTGCTGGTCCAGGATAGTTTGTCACCTGAAAAACATATTAACAAGATAGTTAGAGAGAAATGTAAACTCTTGACTAACATAAGAGTAGCATTTCATTACATGGATGAGGAGATGATGAAAAAATTGATTGTGCCCAAAATCCGCCCCAGGTTAGAATATGTAACAGAAGTGTGGTCTCCACACAAAAAGAAAGATATAAACATTAAGTGTGACCTCAGGGTTAAGGGACTGAACAGGGAGGCTGCAATGGATCGTGCAGCGTGGAAAGCCGCCATTAGGTGACTTAGGCCGACGCATGCAAGCATGTTGGAGCCTTTAAAAATGAAATGAAAACAAGATTGAGAGAGTACAAAGAACAGCAACCAAGATAGTCCCCAGCCTGGCAGATCTGTCATACAGAGAGAGGCTGGAAAAGCTGGATTTGCCTTCCTTAGAGGAAAAGAGAGAGAGAGAGAGAGGGGTGACATGATTGCAGTGTTCAGGTCCATGATGGGAGTAGATAAGATTGACAGAGAAGATCTCTTTGTATAGGATAAGAGAGTAACAAGAGGACATGGAATGAACTTGAAGAAGCCAAGCTGCTTGAAGGATATGAAGAATATAGTTTTCCTTATAGATGCATAGACTTGTGGAATAGCCTGGACAAAGAGATCATCCAGTCTAAAAACTTAAACGAGTTTAAAGCAAAATTTGACTTATCAAGAAACAGACACGGGACCCCACAATTGTAGCTCATTTCCTATATATCACAATTAGGTAAATACAGTAAGGTAAATACACACACACACACACACACACACACACACACACACACACACACACACACACACACACACACACACACACACACACACACACACACACACACACACACGTCGCTGATGGAGATGGAGCTCTTTGTGGATCATGGGGAAATAATCGCCGAACCAGCAGCAAAAAGGAACCCAGCCTATTGCGATTATGTGAATGAATATGTGAATGTTGGTCCCATCTGATATTAGTGTAAAAATTTCAGATTTTGGCAAAACAGGAGTACAAAACACAATGGAATTGGAAAGTTGCATCATGACGGAAGGAGGTAGCTCATTGTTTACACCTGATGGTGGTGAATTTGCTGTCTTTCCCAGGAAGGATAAGGGTACAGGAAGCACTCAACTGAACGAAACAAGAGTAGCAGGAGTGGAGAAAATGGCAGAGAGGAATGTCCAGGAGTTAAAGAAGGTATGGACAATAATTAGAGAGTTACAGGAACAGACAGAACAGGATAAAGAGATAAAGATACTTAAGAATAAGTTGGATAACGTCTGCACACGCAGTGCTGAACAAGAAAGGCAAGTTACAGAATTAGAATTGAGTAATGAATCTGCCTCAAATGAAATGAAACAGCACAAGAGGGAAAATAAGAAGTTAGAAGAAGAAAGGGATAGGATGAAAAGTAAACTAGATGAGCATGAATCTAATCAAGGGTGCATGATGAACATATTAAGGAAATCAAGGAGCAGCACAAGGGGTGGAAGAAAATTCAAGAGGAAGGAATTATAAATTTGAAAGAGATTATAGAACAACAGAGCAGGGAAAAGGTGGAAAAGGAAGTGGTTAAGGTACTAAGAAGTAGAGAATCTTTAGTCAGGTATGTAGCAGACATGAAAAAATGCATAATAGTTTCAGGACTAAAAGAAAAACAGATGACAGTAAGATTGGAAAAGAAAAGTGAAGAACTGAATAAGGCAAAAGAGATAATATCAGTAGTTATGGAGGGTAACGACAAAACACAAGAAGAGATTGAAGAAATGTTTAGGCTAGGAAAGTACGAGGAAGGAGGGGCGAGGCCACCTAAAGTAAAGTTTAAGTCACAGGTAGTGGTAAATGAAATCATCAACAGAACGTGAAAACTATCAGAAAAGGAGGAGCTCAAGATTGTTTGGATAAGGAGAGATGCAAATGAGGAAGAAAGAGCTAAGATAAAAGAGCTAGTAAAGGAAACAAAGGCAAAAAGTGAACAGAGAACAGAGGAAGAGAAGACTGTGCTCTATTGGAGAGTTATGGATCAGAAATTGAGGAAGTGATACTGACAGAGAGAGGGAGAGAAGAAGGAATAAAGAACAACGAAAAAGTTGGAAAGTGGCTTATACTAATGTTGACGGTTTATTATCAGCAAGATTAGAAATCAATGATTACGTGAGGGAACATGAACCAGATATTATGTGCTTTATAGAGACCAAGTTAAGAGAGGATATTGATATCCATATTGGAGATGGCAAATATAAACTGTGGAGAAGAGACAGAAAAGAAAAAACGGGAAGAAGAGTGATAATAGCAGTGAAGAACAACATCAGTTTGGAAAATGTGGAACTGGGAAAGGGTAAGGCCGAAGCGATAAATATGAAACTACAAACTGGAGGGAATGGCAAGAGAGACATCGCAGTGATATATGTTCCCCCTAAGACAAGGGCATGGAATGATGATGAATACCAGAAGATGTCATCAGACGTGGTTAGCTATCTACAGAAAGTGACTGAGAAAAGCAACAACATAATTCTGATGAGTGATTTTAATTGGAAAGAGGTGGACTGGGAGGAATGGAACTTAGGAGGCAGTGAAGATTCGTGGGGCACTGTATTGTGAAATATAGCAATGAGTAATGTAATGATCCAGTGGGTCAAAGAAGAGACAAGATTCAGAGGTGAGACACACCAGCAAGACTAGATTTACTGCTAACCAAAGAACCTGATGTAGTGGAATCTTTGAAATATCAGTGTCCTAAAGGAAAAAGTGATCATGTGGTCATTGAGTTCCAGATGAGGAAAGAAAATGTGGTGCCAAGAGATGAGCTTTATATGCAGGGAAGATACAACTTTGGGAAAGCAAACTTTACAGGATTGAGAAAATTTTTTGAAAATGCGGATTGGAAAAAATTAAGAGAAACACGAGAGACGCAGAGGAAGTGGGATACCTTTCTAGACCTCTATAATTCGGGAGTGGAAAAGCATGTTCCAAGAGTAAGTGAGAAAGAAAACAGGAAGGATTGGTGTAACAGTAGGCGTTTGATAGCAAAAAGAAATATATATATATATGGCATGGAACAAATGGAGAAAGAGAGGTAATAATAGAACAAAGGAAGATTATAAAAGAAGTAGAAATGAATACACAAGAATACATAGAGAGGAAGAAAGGTACTTTGAAAAAGGTATAATTGACAAATGTATGGAAGAACCCAAATTGTTTTATAGAATTGTTAATGGCAGATTGAAACAAAAGGAAGGAATCACCAAACTGAAAGTAGAAGGAGAAGTCTACAAAGATGTGGCAAAGCAAGCTGAAATAATGAACAAATGTTTCCAATCGGTATTCACTAAAGAAAGAAATTTTGTGGAGGGTGAGGGAGTGAATAGAAATGTAGTGATAAAAGATATAAAGTGGAAGTGCAGAAACTGTATAAATTATTGGAAACTCAAGAAGTAAGGAAAGCCCCAGGACCGGATGGAATCTCTACTTGGGTGCTGAAAGGATGCAGAGAGCAACTGGCAGATAAGATTCATGATAAAATTGTGTGTTCTTTGGAGGAAGGAAAAGTGCCTCGGGAATGGAAGAGGGCCAGTGTGGTACCAATTTATAAGGGAGGAAACAAGGAAGAATCCCTGAATTATTGACCAGTGTCCCTGACAAGCGTAGTTGCAAAATTGTGTGAGAGAATCCTGAAAGTTAGATGGATAAAATATCTGGAGGAGATGAACATTTTGGCTGAAAGTAAGTTTGGCTTCAGCAGTGGAAGGTCGTGTGTTGCCAACTTGTAGAGCTTTTACTGAAGAGCGATTGATGTGCTACAGGAGAGAGACAGCTGGGTGGGTTGTGTGTATTTAGATTTGGTGAAAGCCTTTGACAAGGTACCCCATGAGCAGCTAATGTGAAAATCGGAACACATAGGAGGACTGAAGGGAAGCCTCCTGGAGTGGATGAGAGACTTCTTGAGAGACAGACAAATGAGGACAGTAATAAAGGACAAGATGTCCAGATGAAAGGAAGTAACAAGTGGAGTCCCACGGGGCTTGGTGTTAGCGTCAGTAATGTTTCTGATTTACGTAAATGATATGGTAGATGGAATGAATAGTTATGCAAGTCTGTTTGCTGATAATGCAAAGATCATGAGAAGAGCAGTAGTTGAGGAAGACTCAAAAATGCTGCAGGAAGACCTGAATAGGATTCATGATTGGAGCCAGATGTGGGAAATGAAATTTAACACCAACAAATGTAAAATATTGGAAATGGGTAGGAGTACTAAGAGGCCATCACTAAATTGTATGATGGGTAATGAACCAATCACAAAGGCAAGAGAAGAGAAAGATTTGGGAGTGCTTGTCCAGGATAGTTTGTCACCGGAAAAACACATTAACAGGATAGAGAGACGTACAATCTCTTGACTAAGATACGAGTGGCATACCATTACATGGATGAGCAGATGATGAAAAAATTGATAGTGGCTATGATCTGCCCCAGGTTGGAATATGCGGCAGTAGAGTGGTCCCCACACAAAAAGAAAGATATAAACAAGATCGCGAGAATACAAAGAACGCAACCAAGATGGTCCCCAGCCTAGCAGATCCGTCGTATGGAGAGAGGCTGGAAAAGCTGGATCTGCCTTCCCTAGAAGAAAGGAGAGAGGGGGGGGTGACATGATTGTGGTGTTCAGGTCCATGATGGGAGTAGATAAGATTGATAAAAAAGATCTGTTTGTATGGGATAAGAGAGTAACAAGAAGACACGGAATGAAACTGAAAATGCCAAGTTGTTTGAAGGATATCAAGAAATATAGCTTTCTGTATAGATGCATAGACCTGTGGAATAGCATGGACAAAGAGATCGTCTAGTCTAAAAATATAAACGAGTTCAAAGCAAAATTTGACTTACTGACAAAAAGAGACGGGACCCCACGAGTGTAGCTCATTTCCTGTATATCACAACTAGGTAAATACAACTAGGTACACACACACACACACACACACACACACCTCGATAATTTGGGAGTGGAAAAATTTGTGCCAAGAGTAAGGGGGGGGAAAAAACAGGAAAAAGGAGTGGTTTAATAGAAAGTGTATGATAGCAAAAAAAAAAAGAGAGACATGGCGTGGAACAATTGGAGAAAGAGATGTAACAACAGAACGAAGGAAGAATATAAAAGAACTAGAAATGAATGCACAAGAATACGTAGAGAGGAAGAAAGGAATTTTGGAAAAGGTATAATAGACAAATGTAAGGATGAACCCAAACTGTTTTATAGTTTTGTCAATGGTAAACTGAAACAAAAGGAAGGAATCACCAAACTGAAAGTAGAAGGAGAGGTCTATAAAGATGCAGCAATGCAAGCTGAAATAATGAACAAATGTTTCCAATCTGTTTTCACAAATGAAAAGGAGTTTATGGAAGGGGAGAGAGTGACTAGAAATGTAGTGATAAAAGATATAAAAGTGGAAGTACAGGAAGTGTATAAATTACTGGAAACTCAAGGTGTAAGGAAAGCCCCAGGACCAGATGGAATCTCAAATTGGGTACTGAAGGAATGCAGAGAACAACTGGCGGATAAGATTCACAGCTTAATTGTGTGTTCTCTGGAAGAGGGGAAAGTGCCTCAAGAATGGAAGAGGGGAAATGTGGTACCAATTTATAAGGGAGGGAACAGGGAAGAACCCCCGAATTATAGACCAATGTCCCTAACCAGCATGGTCGCAAAATTGTGCTAGACAGTTCTGATGGATAAAATATCTGGAAGAGATAGATATTCTGTCTGATAGTCAGTTTGGATTCAGAAGTGGAAGGTCATGTGTTTCCAACTTGTTGAGCTTTTACTCAAGAGCAATTGACTTGCTACAGGAAAGAGATGGTTGGGTGGATTGTGTGTATTTGGATTTGGAGAAGGCCTTCGACAAGGTACCCCATAAGAGACTAATGTTGAAACTAGAGCATATACGAGGACTGAAGGGGAACCTCCTGGAATGGATCAGAGACTTTTTGAGGGACAGACAAATTAGGACTGTAATAATGGAGAGGTAAGAGTGTGAGAGAATCGGAGTATGGATGGGGTATATGTGCAGGAGTAGGTGAGAATGAGGGGGCAAAAGAAGAAGTATGTATAGTTGTGAGTAAAAGATGGAAGATCAGCATAAGAGAGTATGGATCAGTTGGGTCTAGGATTGTGTGGGTAAGATTGAAAGTTGGAATACAAATGTGGGCGATTGTGTGTGTGTATGCACCAACGCAAGATCATGCAAACAGAGTGAGAGAAGAGTTCTGGACAAATGTGGAAGTGTGCATGGAAAAGTTTGGAAGGAATCAGAGAATGTTTTTGATCGGTGATATGAATGGTAAAGTAGGGAATGTGAAGGTGGATGGAATAGTTGGTGAGTGGGGTGTGCCTACTGAGATAGATAAGAATGGCAGTGCATTAGTGGACATTTGTGCTGGGAGGGGGTTGGTGATAGCCAATACCCTCTTCAGGCACAAAATGATCCACAGGTATACATGGTGAGTGATGAGAAGGGTGGGTGATGAACTGAATGAAAGGAAGGCAATGATTGATAATGTGTGTGTGGATGAAAGGATGTGAAAATGTGTAATGGATGCATGAGCTTATAAAGGTTAGGGGAGTGGACTTTCTGACCACTACTTGGTGGTGGCCAGAATCAAGATCCAATTAAGATGGAGAAATAGAAGAAGGGGAGGACGGGAAGAAGGAGTATTTGTAAGGCGAGTGGAAAGGTTACAAGAGGATGAGAAAAAGGTAGAGTATAAGAGAGAAGTAGAGGAACGATTGGGCAAATATGAATTGGAGCAGATGGGGGACGTGGAAGGTGTGTGCAGGATATTCACAGAAGAAATATGTACAGCATGTGATGTGGTGTGTGGGATGAAGAGCAGACGGAGGGGTGTGCAAGGAACAGCGTGGTGGAATGAAGAGGTGAGACAGGCTGTTTCACAAAAGAAGAAAGCATACAATGAATGGATGAGAAATAGGGGTGTGGAAGAAGCTGAGAGACGGAAGAGAGAGTTATATGTAGAAAGAAAGAGAGAGGTGAAAAGATTAATGAGAGAGAGTAAGGAAGAGAGTGGATGAGGAATTTGGAAGGAACTTGAGTGTAAAGTGGAGGGACTGTAAGAAAATGTTTTGGAAAGAGGTGAAAAGAGTAAGACAGGGTGGAAGTGAAGTTAGCAGGGGAGTGAAAGATAAAAATGGTAGATTACTAGTGGAGAAGGGAGAAAAAGTGAGCAGATGGAGAGAACACTTTAAGGAATTGAACATAGGGGATGGAAGAAATGAGAGTATAAGTGGCTGGGGAATGGCTGGGAGAAGGAGGGAGGTGAGAAGACAGGAAGAAATCAGTGGGATAGAAATTGTGGAAGCAATGAAGAAAGTTAAATTGGGGAAAGCCCCAGGAATTGATGGAGTGTGTGGTGAAATGCTGAAGTATGTGGGAGAGATAGTAGTAGAATGGATGTGGAATATGTGCAGATTGGCCTGGGAAGAAGGTAGAGTCCCGGAGGATTGGAAGTCAGGTATAATTATTCTCTTGTACAAATGAAAAGGGGAAGAAGAAGTGTGTGGTAATCATAGAGGTATTTGTCTTCTTAGTGTAATAGGAGAGGTGTATGGTAGGATACTTATTGACAGAGTTAGAGAAAGAACAGAAGAATTAGTTGGAGAAGAACAGGGAGGCTTTAGGAAGGGAAGGGGTTGTGTAAATCAGATATTCATTCTTAGATCTTTAGTGGAAAAGTTTCAAGAGAAGGGAAAGAAGTTGTATGCGGCCTTCATGGACTTGGAGAAAGCATAAGACAGGGTGGATAGACAAGGATTGTGGAAAGTGTTAAGAATATATGGAGTTGATGGGAAGTTGTTGAATGCTATGAAGAGTATGTATGATGGTGCTAAGGCTGAAATGCGAGTGGATGGTGAACTGAGAGAATTTTTCTCCTTGAAGGTTGGGTTGAAACAGGAATGTGTCATGTCTCCATGGTTGTTCAATCTGTACATGGATGGGGTAATAAAAGAGGTACAAGGTAAGGTAGTGGATGTTGGAGTGGCCCTGGTGAGAGGGTAGTGTTTGGAAACTTCCTGTACTGTTGTTTGCAGATGATACTGTGTTGTTGAGTGAAGACGAAGGAGAGCTGCAAGGCTTGGTGGATGAGTTTGGGAGAGTGTGTAAGAAACGGAATCTAAAGGTGAATGTAGGGAAGAGTAAAGTGATGGTCTTTGAGAGAGGTGAAGTCAGTGAATGTACAGCAAGGTTAGATGGTGAGGAATTGGAAAATGTGAGTATGTTTAAGTACTTGGGTAGTGTGATGAGTAAGGATGGAGGTTTGGAGGGTGAAGTGCTTGAAAGGGTACCGCAAGGAGGAAAGGTTGCTGGTTACTTGAAAGCAGTGGTAAGAAGCAGGGAAGTGAGCATGGAAGTGAAAAAGTTACTACATGACAGTATTGTGATACCAACTCTAACGTATGGAAGTGAAGCTTGGACATTGCTGGAAGGACACAAGTCAAGAGTGAGAGCAGTGGAAATGAGTTATTTAAGAGGAGCCTGTGGAGTCACATGGAGAGACAGGCTGACAAATGAGGATATAAAAGAGCATTGTGGTGTGGATGTGGATGTGATAGGAAGCGTTAGGAGGAATACACTGAGGTGATTTGGCCATATGGAGAGGATGGAGGGTGAAAGACTGACGAAGAGATTGTATATGAGTGAGGTGGAGGGGGGAAGAGGGAGGGGGAGGCCGAGGATGAGATGGAGGGATGGGGTGGAGAGGTATATGAGAGAGGCGGGTGTGAGTTGGGAGCGGGGCATTGAAATGGCGCGGGACAGGTCGACATGTAGGCGATTTGTTTGTGGCCACCCCGAATGGGATTGAGGCATTTGGCAATAGATAGATAGATAGATAGATAGATGTCTGGCCCACAGGGCTCGGTGTTGGCGCCAGTAATGTTCCTGATTTACTTCAATGATATGGTTAATGAAGTGAACAGTTATGCTGGTCTGTTTGCTGATGAAGCAAAGATCTTGAGGAAAGTAGAGATTGAGGAGGATTGTAAAATGCTGCAGGAGGATCTGGATAGGAGACACAATTGGAGTCGGATGTGGGAAATGAAATTCAATGCAAAGTAATGTAAAATATTGGAAATGGGTAAAAGTACCAAGAGGCCATCACTGAATTATTTGATGGGTAATGAACCAATCACAAAAGCGAGAGAAGAGAAAGATCTGGGAGTGCTGGCCCAGGACAATTTGTCACCTGAAAATCATATTAACCCTTTGAGATTCAAATTACTATTTCTATCGTCATTTCAAATCCAACTTCAGAGATTCGGATGACACTTTTAATCGTCATTTTAAGAAACTTTTGTAAAATATTCACCATAAATCGCATTTACGCATCATAACAAAGAGGTTCGAACATGATGTCACTGAATGGTTGCTCTATGTATGACGGTACTGCACAGCTGGTCTGACCCAAGGCTTTGTTTCTTTATAACTTTATTCTTGGTGAATATTTTTCTACAGCAAGGTATAAAATTTTTGGTTTATGCCTAACTTCAACTCGTCACTTCAACTATTTATTTTCTTTGTTTTCCTACCCTTGGGGTAAGGGGGGTTTCAAGAATACTCCCCTAGTATCCCTGCTTCTCGTATGAGGCGACTAAAAGGGTTGGTGGTGGGTTAGTGCCCCACCCCGTAAAAAGAACTAACTAAAGCGAATAAAGCGCCTCGGACCAGGACGGACCATATGTTGACGACTAAGGAACGGACAAAGGACGTTCTGAGGGTGGGAACGTGGAATGTGAGAGGAGTGCGTGATGAAGTGAAAGAGAGAGAGATTGTTCAGGTGCTTGAGGATGCAAAAGTGGATATATGTGGATTGACTGAAATTAAATGGAAAGGTGAGAGGGTGAGAGAATGGGAATATGGTTTAGGTATATTAGGGAGTTAATGAGAATGACAGGGCAAGAGAGAGAGTATTTCTGATGATAAGCAAGAAGTGGAAGGAGAATATAAGAGAGTATGGAACAGTGGGTGCAAGGATTGTATGGGTGAGAATGAAAGTAGGTATAGAAGTGTGAGCGATTGTATGTGTGTATGCTCCGACAGAGGACTGAGTGGCAAGAGTGAAAGATGAGTTTTGGGTGAGAGTAGAAGCATGTATGGACAAATTTGAGGGGAGCGAGAGAGTGCTTTTGATTGGAGACATGAATGGCAAAGTTGGGAATGTATGAGTGGATGAATTGGTTGGTCATTGGGGTGTGCCAGCTGAAGTAGATGGGAATGGTAGTGCTTTGGTGGACATCTGTGCTGGTAAGGGGTTGGCAATAGCCATCACCTATTTTCGACATAAGATGATCCACCGGTATACATGGACAGTAATAAGGAGGATGGATGGTGAACTTGTTGAACGAAAGGCAATGATAGACTACGTGTGTGTGGATGAGGGAATGAGAAGACAAGTGTTGGATGCAAGGGTGTGGAGAGGGTAGGAGAATAGAGTCTCGGACCATCACTTCGCTCAGACTTTCTCCTCCAGTTCCACCTTTGACGATTCCGGTGCTGTTCTTCCATCACTTCCCCCCTCTGACTTCCTCATGACGAACATTAAATTTCTTCAGCTGGTGTATTTTCTGCCATTGCTGGCCTCAGTACTAATAAGGCATATGGGCCTGATGGAGTCCCTCCTGTTGTTCTCAAGAACTGTGCTTCTGCGCTTAAACCCTGCCTAGGCAAACTCTTTCGCCTTTGTCTGTCAACTTGTACCTTTCCTTCTTGCTGGAAGTTTGCTCTCATTCAGCCAGTCCCAAAGAAGGGTGACCACTCCCAACCCACTAACTATCGTTCAATTGCTTTAACATCCTGTATCTCAAAAGTTTTTGAGTCTATTCTTAATAGAATTATTTTAAAGCATCTTTCCTATCACAACCTTCTTTCTAATCATCAGTATGAGTTCCGTCAGGGATGCTCCACAGGCGATCTTCTCACCTACCTTTCAGACTCCTGGTCATCCTCCTTTCGGGACTTTGGTGAAAGCTTTGCCATTGCACTTGACATCTCAAAGGCTTTCGATCGAGTCTGGCATAAATCTTTAATGTCCAAATTGCCCTCTTACGGTTTCTATCCTTCTATCTGTGCCTTCATCTGTAGCTTGCTTTCTGGTCGTTCTATAGCCGCTGTTGTAGACGGCTATCGTTCTCCTCCGAGATCTATTAACAGTGGTGTTCCTCAGGGCTCTGTCCTATCACCAACTCTCTTCCTTTTATTCATCAATGACCTAAGCTGTACATCTAACCCTATCCACTCATACACTGATGACTCCACCCTTCACCTTTCCATTCAATTCCCACAATGTCCATCTCAGCAGTTACTTCAACAGGCAAGGGATGAGGCTATGGCACATCTAATGTCTGACCTGGCTCGTATCTCTGACTGGGGTAAAAATAATCTGGTTGTTTTTAATGCATCAGAGACTCAGTTTTTGCACCTATCAACAACAAAATCTTCCACAGGTATACCCACTTACGTTTAATAATACTAAACTTAATCCTGGATCATCGTTGAACATGCTTGGGGTTTCATTTGCTTAGGGCTTGTCTTGGAAAGATCATATTACATCTCTTGTAAAATCTGCTTCCAAGCGATTGGGTGTGCTAAGCCGACTCCGTTCCTTCTTTGCCCCTGCACAATACAGGGGTTTTATCCACCCCTGTGTGGAGTACAACTCTTATGTGTGTGGAGGCTCCCCACATACAGCTCTTCTCAATAGGGTGGAGTCAAAGGCTTTTCGTCTCATTAACTCTCCCCCTCTTACTGGCTCCTTTCAACCTCTGTCTCTTCGCCGCAGTGTTGCATCTTTATCTCTCTTCTATTGCTACTTCATTGGTCACTGTTCCTCTGAACTATCTGCATGTATTCCTTCACTTCTACGACGGGCTCGTAGCAACCGTCTAGCAGCAAACTCTCACCTCTTTTCTGTCCAACTCTCTAATGCAAGAATTAACCGTTACTCCCAGTCCTTCATTTATGCCACAGGTCACCTCTGGAACTGTCTCCCTCTGTCTGTATTTCCTGCTTCCTGTGATCTCCAGTCTTTCAAATGCAGTGTGTCCAGGCATCTCGAAATGAATGGATCTTGAATTTGGCTCTCTCATGTATTTTGTTTTTGTCTTGGAAGGAACAGTTTTGTGGGCTCATTGCCTTTGGTTCCTTCTTCCTTAAAAAAAAAAAAAAAAAAAAAAAAAAAAAAAACAGCGATGGGCAAGGTAAAGCTGCAAGGAAAATGGTAGAGGAGACGAAGAGGAAGACAGGAGGAAACAGCTCCTGTGAGAAGAGTGGAGAATTTACAAGATAGTGAGTAAATGGCAGAGTATAAGAGCATTGTGGAAGAAAGACTGGGAAGGTATGAGCTAGAGCAGATGGAAGGGGTGGAAGACGTAAGATATTCACGGAAGAGATAGGCGCAGCGTGCGAGGTGGTTTGTGGAGCGAGGAGGAGATGCAAGGGTGTGCACGGGACAGCATGGTGGGATGATGAGGTGAAACGAGCTGTGGAACAAAAGAAGAAGGCATATAGTGAATGGTTAGTGAGTAGAGGTAGGGGAGAAGATGAGAGAGAGAAGAGAGAGGTATATGTGAGCAGGAGAAGGGAGGTGAAGAGACTGGTGAAGGAGAATAAGAAAGTGGATGAAGAGTTTGGGAGGAATCTGAGTGTGAAATGGAGGGAGAGTAAGAAATTGTTTTGGAAGGAGGTAAAGAAAGTAAGGCAGTGTGAAGGGGGAAATAGTAGGGGAGTGAAAGATAGGAATAATAGATTGTTGGTGGAGAAGAGAGAGAAATTGAGGGGATGGAAGGAGCACTTTGAGGATTTGTTGAATGTAAAGAGTGAGAGCAGTGGAAGTATAAGTGGTTGGGGAATGGCTGGGAGAAGAAGGGATGAGAGGAGGGAGGAAGAGATCAGGAGGGCGGAAGTAGTGAAAGCAATAAAGAAGATCGTGTTGGGAAAGGCTCCAGGAATTGACGGAGTGTGTGGCGAAATGCTGAGGTATGGGGGTGAGATTGTTGTGGAATGGATATGGAAGTTGTGTAGAATGGCTTGGGAAGAGGGAAGGGTCCCAGAGGACTGGAAATCAGGTATAATTGTTCCTTTATACAAAGGAAAAGGGGAGAGAGAAGTATGTGGTAACCATAGGGGTATTTCCCTTCTTAGTGTGACTGGTAAAATATATGGTAGAACACACATTGATAGGGTTAGGCATATGACAGAGGAGCTAGTTGGAGAAGAACAAGGGGGATTTAGGAAGGGAAAAGGGTGTGTAGATCAGATATTTGTTCTAAGATGTTTAGTGGAGAAGTATCTAGAGAAGGGAAAGAAAGTGTATGCTGCCTTCATGGACTTGGAGAAAGCTTATGACAGAATAGATAGGCAAGGTATGTGGAAGGTATTAAGAATATATGGAGTGGAGGGGAAATTG
The DNA here is from genome assembly GCF_032717465.1 of Coenobita brevimanus. Taxonomy (NCBI): domain Eukaryota; kingdom Metazoa; phylum Arthropoda; class Malacostraca; order Decapoda; family Coenobitidae; genus Coenobita; species Coenobita brevimanus. The sequence goes on from NC_137035.1 coordinate 8,234,314, forward strand.
TTGAGTGCTGTGAAGAGTATATACGAAGGAGCTAGGGCTCCGGTGCGAGTGGATGGTGAGCTGAGGTAGTTCTTAGATCTCAGTGTGGGACTGAAACAGGGTTGTGTGATGTCTCCATGGCTGTTTAACCCCTAAACCGCGGGGTTGTTTTTGCCTGACTTCCGAGTCTCGCGGGTATATTTGCGCTCTGACAGACTCTCTAAAAATATTTGCCAAAAGTCAATTATTAGTCCTAGAATATTATAATTACTGTACATATGCATATGGCACATACCCTCAGCTTTCTCCTGGAATGTTTGTTGAGCCATCGTCGAGTACCGTAGGACTTGTGGAGACCTCTGAATTTGGGTAACGAAGTCTCCACTTTACACATCCCGACAACCCATAATACGAATACCACAGCCTGATATTATCACTAGAAACACTATTCTGTGATTCTCAAATAGTTTGGAATCCATACTCAAAAAACAAAAACAGTGTGAAAACAACGAAAATTACAAGCGCGTATGACCTTCCCACTTGCGATCGTTCTCCGCTGGTGTTCTGTCATTTATTATTCATAAAAACACTCACACTTTATATTTCTATTACTGTATAACACTTATATATATCTACAGTCTCTATCCATAAGTTTCCTTCAGTAATAGTTGTTTATTGTCACTGTAGGCATTTAATTTCTCTTTCAGTGAAATACGTAGCTTTCCCTTTCTCGTCCTGTATACTAGCATTGAGAGTGAATCTGTCACTTTCATTTTCACTTTCATAACTCACAGTATCCGTACATGCTATAGTGAAACTTTCACTTTCATTACTCCTAGTATATATACTTATATTCTTATATTACTACTCATTTACATTTCTATTTACATTCTCTATTTTATTTACATTATTTACATTTCTGTTTTATTTACACTGTGTTATGCAGTCCCTTGCAGTAACTTATAAAACTATTTTCCACTGTTCACTTATTTTTACATTCATTGCTTTCACTTGCTGTTTACACAGTATTTACACATTATTTACATTTCCACTTGCACTGTTTTACTCACCAGATAGATCGTAGTCACTGTCTATCATTTTCATTGGCAAATTAGCCAGTTCACGTTCCACAGCAGTCACTTAGCCCTTTACCTTTTTCCACACGAGGTTTAGTAGGGGGTAGAGGTCACAGGGCCCTTTGCTTGGGGCTAAAAAGCGGCGGAATTGGGCTGGCGCGAATCCGACATGGTTTCACTTTGAAAGGAGACAGTAAACTGAATAGAGTATGGTGGCCTGCCTAGGGGGAGTGCTATGCTGCCAATGTCAGCGTGGTGACATCTGCTAATAAATACGCTATGAAATGATTGGCAGGAAATCTAAACAATACATAATTAATTAGGTAGTTCCAGGTGAATGTAAATATCACTTAGGCTTCTCCCTTCCTTTCTTATATATATTTTTATTACAAGAATAGCTTATACGGCATATTTCAAGGGGAAATAAACAGCGAAAATTAGCGAATGAGTGCACGTGAGGTGTTGTCAGGTGATAATTAGCCAATTCCAGGTGTATGGCACTATCACTTACCTTATATCTTTCTTGTATATATTATTTGGTATAAGAATAGGGCATAGGGCTTATTTCAATGGATGAAATCAGTGGAAAATTCCAGGGAAGATTTACTTAGCGTAGCACGGCTGGGCAGGCGAGAAGAGAGGGTAATGGAGGGGAGGTAGGGAGGGAAGTCAAGAACGGGGAGAAATGGCTAAATTGTCAACAATGGATGGGAGTACAGATGAGATTAGGAGTGCTGACTAGTGTTGGACATTGGTAGTACTGATAGATGATACAAGCCACCACTTGAAAGCCCGGGCGAATTCAAAATAACACAGAATCACAAAAGTGACACCCCGCGGTATGGTCCTTTGCTCCCAAGCGTCACGAAAGTGATGCCCCGCGATTAAGGGGTTAATATGTACATGGATGGGTTTGTAAAGGAGGTGCAAGGTAGGGCAGTGGATGTTGGGGTGGCTTTAATGAATGAGGGTGAGATTTGGAAGATTCCTGTGTTGCTGTTTGCTGATGATACAGTATTGTTGAATGAAGATGAATCAGAGTTGCAAGGTTTGGTGAATGAATTTGGGACAGTGTGTTGGAGGAGAAAGTTTAAAGTTAATGTAAACAAAAGTAAAGTTGTGGTGTTTGAGAGGAATGGAGTCACAGGATGTACAGTGAGGTTGGATGGTGAGGATATGGAGAATGTGAGTGCATTCAAGTACTTGGGTAGTGTGATGAGTAAGGATGGAGCTTTGGGGGATGAAGTGTGTGAAAGGGTACAGCAGGGAAGGAAGGTTGTTGGTTCACTGAAAGCAGTGATGAGAAATAGGGAGGTGAGTATGGAAGTTAAGAAGTCACTGCATGATAGTATTGTGATCCCTACCCGGACGTATGGAAGCGATGCGTGAACCTTGCAAGAGGGGAACAAGTCAAGAGTGAGAGCAGTGGAAATTATTTACTTGAGAGGATTATGTGGAGTGACATGGAGGGACAGGCTGACGAGCGAAGAAGTGAAGAAACGTTGTGGGGTGGATGTGGATGTGTTTGAGAAGATTAGGAGAAATACACTGAGGTGGTTTGGACATGGGGAGATAATGGAGAATGAAAGACTAACTAAGAGGGTGTATGTAGGTGAGGTGGAGGGAGGGAGAGGGAGGGGTAGACCGAGGATGAGGTGGAGGGAGGGAGAGGGATGGGTAAACCGAGGATGAGGTGGAGGGAGGGAGAGGGAGGGGTAGACCTAGGATGAGGTGGAGGGAGGGAGAGGGAGGGGTAGACCGAGGATGAGGTGGAGGGATGGAGTTGAGAGGTATATGAGGGAGGGAGGGGTGAGTTGGGGGGAGGGTAGTCAAATGGTGGGTGGCAGAGCGACTTGGAGGCGTTTTGTCTGCGGCCACCCCTTGCGGGATTAGGGCGTCGGGCTATAGATAGATAGATAGATTTCCTTTTATGAACATACTATGATAAAGTACAACTGTTCAGCTTCAAAATAACACCACGACCAGCATCCTGTCATAAAAAGTGTGTTTACACTGACCGATGAAAGAAAAATATCACTAAGGGAATATGTGGCCGAGACTAAAAGAGTGTATGTGAAAGACTGACGAAGAGAATGTATGTGATTGAGGTGGAGGGGGGTAGAGGGAGGGGGAGGCTGAGGATGAGATGGAGGGATGGGGTGGAGAGGTATATGAGAGAGGGGGGTGTGAGTTGGGAGCAGGGCAGTGAAATGGCGGGGGACAGAGTGACGTGGAGGTGATTTGTTTGTGGCCACCCTGAACGGGATTGAGGCGTCTGTCAATAGAAAGATAGACTAAAATAAAATTGAGCGTCTCTTTCCTTTCGCTTTATTGCACAATGAAATGCAAAAATTACCATAATCTGTATATCATTGTAAAGGTAATTTATTGTATTTTTGCATGGTTTAAACCAAATTTACATATCTTTACTCATTATTTTTTGCTGAATGTTTTTCTATGGCAAGGTATAAAATTTTTGCTTTTTGCCTAACTACAACTCATCATTTTGACATTGTATTTTCTTTGTTCTCCTTTTTTTAACATACTGTGATAAAGTACAACTAGTCAGCTTTGAAATGGCACCAAAACCAACATTCTATCATGAAAAATGTATTTACACAGAGCGATCAAAGGAAAATATCGGGCCACGAAGATGTAGGTCAGTGTGAGTGGCTGACTCTGGCACAGACATACTCTGCCCGGCCCAAAAACCTGATAGGGTTAACAAGACAGTTAGAGAGATGTATAAACTCTTGACTAACATAAGAGTAGCTTTTCATTATATGGATGAGGAGATGATGAAAAAATTGATAGTGGCCATGGTCCGCCCCAGGTTAGAATATGCAGCAGTAGTGTGGTCCCCACACAAAAAGAAATATACAGTAATCACTCCAATATCCGGATCAATAGAGCCATCGGTAGGTTCGGATATTGGTTTTGTCCGGATATTGGGCCCCAGCTTATGGACTTGTACTTACGGACCCTAACACAGAGAAACACCTATACAACTCCCTCCGGACATGCATAGCACCTATTTAACACCCAAATCACACCAATAAGGCACATAAATGACTGAAATAAATGCAATAGACACATAAAATGTGGGTTTAGAAGTATGTTCATACATTAATAAACATTCTGGTACTTATGGACTCTAACCGAACCTAACCTAACCGAACCTAACCGAACTCTGAAAAACACATTCCTACTGCACATGCATGAGGTAAGTTTAGTATGGAAAGAAGTACAGTATGACACTTTCTGGTAAGTATAGTATGGGAAAAAATACAATATGAAACATTCTGGTAAATATAGTATGGAAAATAGTACAACATGAAACATTTTGGCTACTTACAGCAAGTCCCTGGCCACCTCGATGAATAACCGCCTCCTCTCGGACTCTGACAGTAAGAACGATTTCCTGAAGCACTTGCACTACACTCTTCCTGAAGTCTTGCACTGAACTTAGTCACTAACACACAGAAGTCCGTTCTTTTCACAGTGTTCACTTTAGTCCAAATAATGTTCCATTAAATTTAAGTGTTGCACATTAACTTTTCCCAAGTTTTTTAAGTTTCCAAAGCCAAAACAAAGAAGGTTAGTTACGTTAAATTTCTTTTCTACTTAGTCTTTTCTCCCAACTTGAAAACCTTAACACAACACACCGTTTTTTTCACTGCACAACACTCAAAATTCCCGTGTGGTCTAGTGGAGAAGTTCTTGCTGTTTATTCACTGTCAGAGCCCGAGTATCACTGGCAGGCGTCCAAGGGGTGCATCGGTGGGTAGTGGTGATGGCGTACCGACTACAGAAGACTCTGAAGACAGCCGCAAACTCACGTCGAGCGGTGACTCCACTGTAGCTGATGTGCTGGGCTGTGGCTCGGAGCATGAGGGCCTGTCTTGGGGAGGCAACGGAGTGGAACCAGGGCTTGGCACAGCGGGGGTCACGGGCCTGAAAAAACTGTCAATCGTTGACTGACGCAAGGACCGACGATTCTGGCGATTGATGATGTGCTGCCGGAAAGCACGCACTTCCTCCACGAGTCCCAAGGGCCCCATCTCCCTGTCGCAGTCCGGGTGTTCCAGGTAGTCTAGGACGAACTCTAGATGTTCCCGGAGTGCGCTCAGCTTGGGGATGGCTGGAGTAGTGTCCTGCTGGGCGGAGTCTGCATCATCATCGCCTTCGTCGTCGGAATCTTCAAGTTCGGGACTGACACCAGCAACCGAAGACGCGATCTCGATATCAGACAACGTCTGATACCCAGGATCGCCCTCGTCGTCGTCCAACCACTCACGAACATCGTCCACATCAACATCGTCGCCGTGCGTACGTAGCCGTGCATGGAAGTCATCCACGTCAAACCCTAGGAAATCGTACTCCACATCTGTTCCGAGAAGCAGACGAGACCAACCATTTTCAAGAGTTTTCACAGGGACTTCCTTCCATGCACTAGCCCAGTTGTACAGCGCAGACTTGATGTTGTAGCGGCGAAGGTTTTCCAAAGTCCGCTTGCCTCGAGTGTCACGTCCTTCCCTGCGCTCGTCCTCGTCCTCGAGAACCACCATCACCTCGTCCAGGAACTTCCGACGGTACAGGCGCTTTGTTGCCACGATCACTCCTTGGTCCATTGGTTGAATGAGAGCAGTCGTATTAGGTGGCAGAAACATGCACCTAATACGGCCATTCTCAGCAACCAAGTCCTTGTCGCACGGGTGGGCAGGTGCATTGTCGAGGAGAAGGAGAGCCTTTACCTGGTCGCGAGGAATTCCCAGTGTCTTCGTCTGGTAATGTATGACCTCCTTGACGAAGTGATGGTGAAACCAGTCTTTGAAAATCACAGCTGTGAACCATGCTTTCAAAGAATGGTACCATACGACAGGAAGGACATCCATCACCCCACGAAGGCACCGAGGCTGCTTTGCACGGCCAACAATAACGGGCTTAAGCCGGTGCATGCCGTTAGCATTGGCACAACACAAAGCAGATATCCGTTCCTTAGAAAGCTTGCGGCCAGGTACACGCTTCTCCGTCTCATCGGCGAGAGTGTTCGTTGGCACCGAGCGATAGAATAGGCCAGTTTCGTCAGCGTTATAGACTTGACCGAGAGTGAGGCCCTCCCTGTCGATCAAGCCTTTCACCTTGTGCCGAAACTCGTCCACTCCATCCTCGTTAGCGTCATATGCTTCGCCATGTGCTTTACGGTTAGTAAGGCCATGTCGCAACTTGAACGCGAAGAGCCAACCCTCGGATGCCTTGAAGTCTAGGGCGTCGTGAAGCCTTGCAAACTTCTCAGCAGCAGCCTTCAGCTCCGTTCCACGTACCATCACACCAGCTGCACGTTGCTGTCGATACCAAATCAACGTGGAGCGGTCGATCTCTGCATACTTGGGAGTAAACATAACCTTCCTCTCCACGTTGCGTTTGCTTCTCGACGAGAAGTCAGCCGTGTACTGCATGAGCTTGTCTCGGGGAACGCTTGATATCAAACAAAGTCGACCGGGCCAGGTTGAACTCGCGGAGAATGCGAGAGGAAGACCAACCCGCATCAACCTTCTCCAATATCTCCCGTTTCTTCTCCAGAGTCAACACCACTCTCTTCCTTTTCTCAGGAGGCGGGGCCATCATCACACACACTAAGAGTAGGGCAGAGAGCAGCAGGAGGCCTTGCAGCAAGTACGGCACCACCACAAAAGCGAGCACGTGGGCAGCCATTACGAAGAGCGCAGGTCCAGTCGCGGTGAGAGACAGGCGGGAAGTGGGGAGGATGCAGCGGCGCTCTATCGGACGTCGGAGGAATGACGAACCAAAACAATGCTCTCACGCGGCGCGCGCGGCAAGTTCAAATTACGGACGGCAAAAAATCGGGTTTTTTTCCAATTTTTTTGGATTTTCGGACCATTTTGGGAATGTTTGATCCCAGGACGATAAGGTTCGGTTAGTGGGGATGTTCGGTTATTGGGCGTCCGGATATTAGAGTGATTACTGTATATACAAGATTGAGAGAATACGAAGAACAACAACCAAAATGGTCCCCAGTCTGGCAGATCTGTCGTGCAGAGAGAGGCTGGAAAAGCTGGATTTGCCTTCCTTAGAGGAAAGGAGAAAGAGAGGCGGCATGATTGCAGTGTTCAGGACCATGATGGGAGTAGATTAAATTGACAAAGAAGATCTGTTTGTATGGGATAAGAGAATAACAAGAGGACATGGAATGAAACTGAAGAATCCAAGCTGCTTGAAAGATATCAAGAAATATAGTTTTCCTTATAGATGTATTGACCTGTGGAATAGCCTGGACAAAGAGATTGTCCAGTCAAAAAACTTAAACGAATTTAAAGCTATATTTGACTTACTGAGAAATAGAGACGGGACCCCACGAGCGTAGCTCATTTCCTGTATATCACAATTAGGTAAATACAATTAGGTAAATACACAACACACACACACACACACACACACACACACACACAAGAAATTGTTAGTGTCACTAAGTAGCTAACTTGTGAACATAACAGGGCATTTCAGCGAGCTATTATTACGTGTACAGTTATGTCGGTGTGTTGGTGTGACTTGAACATAACCTTGTCATTCATATCCATGCCATATCCATATCCACATATTGTTCTTATATTCCACGGTTCACATCAGCCACGTACTTTAGCAGTACACCCATTTCCTGATGTAGTTTACATTTGTATCGGCATATTCAGTTTATTTTGGAGTCTGCTCTGGTGCTCCATTTTCCATCACACTCGGCAAATGTAAGATGCTTTATGTCAGCAGCTTCTCTAACTTACATTCACAACTTTGTCATTATCATGGCATTTTAGAAAAAAAAAAATCACCAGAGGATACGCGGATACTGTGTATGGCGAGTACACTGATATATACAGTATTTCATGTTGTTTTGCAAGAGTTGAGTTTTGGTGAGAAAGCCGTACAGGCAAATGGTCCCTTTGAACTAAATGCCACAGCCAATGGGTTAACCCATATTAATGTGGCAATTTAAGCCGTACATTAAAAACACGTAAGTTTATGTTTCTGTCATTATTTCATTAACCAAATGAATTTGGGATTGGCTCTGATGAACCACAAACTTTCTGCTTTAATGAAAATTTTCCAACATCTTGTCATAACAGCGACACAGTGTCATTATGTACGTGGAAGAATGTGGGGTGGTCGTATAAATAATGACATTGTCATTGTTATGACAAGAGGTTGGAATATTTTTGTTAAAGCAGGGAGTTTGTGATTCATCAGACCTTATCTACGGCTCATTTGGCTAATGCAACAATGACAGGAATGTAAACCTTATGCGTGTGTAATGTAAAGCTTAAATTGCCACGTTAATATGAGTTAATGGATGTCCAAAATCAGACATAACCTGTGTTAACAATAAACAACCATATGTCCTTGTAACACAGGTCCAACTTGCAATGCGTATGTCATGTAACAGCTTACAGCAGGATGAAATGGTTGGTAGGTATACTGAAGTATTGCATGTTATTAATTTGATGGTGCTTAACCCCCATCCGCTGGAGTTCCCCGCTGTCGTGCACTCCTCCTTACAGGGAATTTCTGAGATTTTGGAAAAAATACCCTTACTTCAAACCATAATACAGTAATCCCTCTACTTTCCAGATGCCCACTTTCCAGACATCCCCACTTGCCGGACATAATCGTCCCGGGATCCAATATTCCCAAAATGGTCCGAAAACCGCAAAAAATTTGAAAAAAAAAAAAAAAGATTTTTTCCCGCCCGTAATTTGAACTTTGCTCGCGCGGCGCAGGACAGCTTTGTTGTGGTGCGTCATTCCTCCGACGTCCACTAGAGTGCCCCTGCATCCTCCCCACTTTCCACCTGTCTCTTGTCATGAGTGAACGCTCGTCATCATGGCTGCCCACATGCTCGCTTTTGTGGTGGTGCCTTACCTGCTGCAGGCATTCCTGCTGCTCTCGTGCCTCTCCTTTGTGTGTGTGATGATGGCCCCGCTGCCTGAGAAGAGGAAGAGAGTGGTATTGACTCTGGAGAAGAAGCGGGAGATATTGGAGAAAGTAGATGCGGGATGGTCTACATCACGCATCCTCCGTGAGGTCAACCTGGCCCGATCTACTTTGTTTGATATTAAGAGATCCCGAGACAAACTCATGCAGTACACGGCTGACTTCTCGTCGAAAAGCAAACGCAACGTGGAGAGAAAGATGATGTTTACTCCCAAGTTTGCTGAACTCGACCGCTCCAAGTTGATTTGGTATCGACAGCAACGTGCTGCTGGTATGATGGCACGTGGTACGGAGCCATTTCAACAAGGAGGTCATACATTACCAGACGGAGAAACTGGGAATCCCACACTACCAGGTAAAGACCCTCCTTCTCCTCAACAATGCACCTGCCCACCCGTGCGACAAGGACTTGGTGGCTGAGAATGGCTGCATTAGGTGCATGTTTCTGCCACCTAATATGACTGCTCTCATCCAACCAATGGACCAAGGAGTGATCGTGGCAACGAAGCGCCTATACCGCCGGAAGTTCCTGGACGAGGTGATGGTTGTTCTCGAGGATGAGGACGAGCACAGGGAGGGATGGGACACGCGAGGCCAGCGGACTTTGGAAAACCTTCGCCGCTACAACATCAAGTCTGCCATTTACAACTGGGCCAGTGCATGGAAGGAAATCCCTGTTAAGACTCTAGAAAATGGTTGGTCTCGTCTGCTTCTCGGAACGGATGTGGAGTACGATTTCTTAGGTTTCGACGTGGATGGCTTCCATGCACATCTACGTGCGCACGGCGACGATGTTGATGTGGACGAAGTGCGTGAGTGGTTGGATGATGACGAGGGCGATCCTGGGTATCAGACCCTGTCTGATAACGAGATCACGTCTTCAGTTGCCAGTGTCAGTACTCAGCTTGAAGATTTTGACGAGGACAGCGATGATGATGCGGACTCCTCACAGCATGACACAACACCAGCCATCCCCAAGCTAAGCGCACTCCGGGAACACCTAGAATTCGTTCTGGACTACCTGGAACACCCGGACTGTGACAGGGAGATGGGGCCCTTGGGACTTGTGGAGGAAGTGCGTGCTTTCAGGGAGCGCATCATAAATCGTCAGAATTGTTGTTCCTTGCGTCAATCAACGATTGACAGCTTTTTCAGGCCCGTGACCCCCGCTGTGCCCAACCCTGGCTCCGCTCCATTGCCTCCCCAAGACAGACCCTCATGCTCCAAGCCACAGCCCAGCACATCAGCCACGGTGGCGTCATTGCTCTACGTGAGTTTGCGTCTATCTTCCGAGTCGTCTGCAGTGGGTATGCCGTCACCATGACCCAGCAACGCACCCCTAGGTCACCTGCCAGCGATACTCTCAGACTCTGACAGTGATTAAACAGCAAGAACTTCTCCTCTATACCACACGGGAATTTAGTGTTGTGCAGTGAAAGAAAAACAGTGCATACAGTATTGTAAAGAAATTAGAAATTTGAGTGAAAAGACAAAATTTTTGGACTTGTGATTTGTTCTGAAATTGGTTTTATGAGTGGAAAGACTTAAAGTGCAGAGTGCAACACTTATCAAGTTACAATGGAACCTAAGTAAGACAAGAGTGAACAGTGTGAAGAGAATGGACTTCTGAATGCGAATAACTAAGTTAAGTGCAAGACTTCATGAACAGTGTACTGCAAGTGCTTCAGGAAATCCTTCTTACTGTCAGAGTCTGAGAGGAGGCGGTTATTCATCGAGATAGCCATGGACTTGCTGTAATTAGGCAATGTTTCATACTGTACTGTACTGTATTTTCCATACTATACTTACCTCAGACACCTCATTTCACTCTTCTATGTCCCGTATTGGTGTGAATATGTAGTGTCTTGGGTGCTATGCATGTGCAGTAGGGAGGTGTTTTTCTGAGTTAGGCTAGGTTAGGGTCCATAACTACCAGTCCAGGAGCTAGGGACTTGTAAGTACCCAGAATGGTTAATATTGTATAAATCTACCTCAAAAACCTCATTTTATGGTTCTTTTGCATTTATTTCAGTCTTTTATGTCCCTTATTGGTGTGATTTGGGTCTTAAATAGGTGCTATGCATGCCCAGAGGGAGTTGTATAGGTGTTTTTCTGAGTTAGGGTCCATAAGTACAAGTCCAGGAGGCTGGTGCCCACTATCCGGACAGGACCACTTTCCGGACATGCCTTTGGTTCTATTACGTCGGATAGTGGAGGGATTACTGTATCTGCCAAACTATTATAGCTCGAGAAAAACATAAGCATACATAAGACCACCAACTGTTTCAAATGAAAGTATCCTGAGGTTACCAGGTGGTCCCGTCGATGAGTAAGGATAAGTTGAAGACAACTGGTTTTACACGCTCAGACGGGCTTGTTCTGAGCTCGCGCCACTGGCAGTGACCTTGAACTCGTTGGCTAGCGTTGGCAGCACTTACCAGAGTGGTCCTTGGAAGGAATGTGGAACATTCCACTCACTCCTCAACTGTCCATGTGGCTCCCCAAAGGGTTTTCCGCCCATTTCATAGTGCCACTATGCCCTGTAGGTGTGTGGAAAAAGAATAGCTCTTTGATTTTCTGTAGTTACTTCTTGCATCAGTTATAATAATTTCCCTCAACTACAACACTTATAATTGCATTTGACATCACAGTTACGGGTAATTGCACTTTGACAAGTAAATGCTGTGGCTCTTTCATGCAGTATGGTTGAGTATGAGGTAATTACTTGTACCATAATTCAGACTGATTTGTACTAATCAGGGGCTTTGTGAAAATATTGCAAATGTATAGTTCTTTGATTTTCTGTACTCACTTGTTGCATCAGTTATAATAATTTCCCTGTACTACGACACTTATAATTGCACTTGACATCACGATTACAGGTAATTGCACTTTGACAAGTAAATGCTGTGGCTCTTTCATGCAGTATGGGTGAGTATGAGGTAATATATATATATATATACATATTTTTTTTAATGCAAGAGAGAAAGAACCAAAGGCCAGAGCCTGCAAATCATTCCTTCCAAGAAAAAACAAAAACAATACAAAAGAGCCAAATTCAAGATCCGTTTATTTTGAGATGCCTGGACACACTGTGTTTGAAAGACTGGAGATCATAGGAAGTAGGCAATACAGACAGAGGGAGACAGTTCCAGAGTTGACCTGTTACATAAATGAAAAACTGGGAGTAACGGTTTATTCTTGCATTAGAGAGTTGGACAGAAAAGGGATGAGAGTTTGTTACTAGACGGGTGCAGTGCACCCATCGTAGAGGTGGAAGGATGCAAGCAGACAGTTCAGAGGAGCAGTGACCATTAACGTAGCTATAGAAAAGAGATCAAGATGCATCAGTGCGGTGAAGAGATAGAGGTTAAAGGGAGCCAGTAAGAGGAGGAGAGTTAATGAGACGAAAAGCCTTTGACTCCACCGTATTGAAGAGAGCTGTATGTGGGGAGCCTCCCCACACATGAGAGTTGTACTCCACACAAGGGCGAATAAAACCCGTATATAAAGTCAATAACTGTGCAGGGGTAAAGAAGGTACGGAGTCGTCTTAGCACGCCCAATCTCTTGGAAGCAGATTTTACAAGACATGTAATATGATCTTTCCAAGATAAGCCCCGAGTGAATGAAACCCCATGCATGTTCAAGGATGATGCAGGATTCAGCTGGATATTATTAAACATTAGTTGGTACTCCTGTGGAAGATTGTGTTGGGTTGACAGGTGTAAAAAATGAGTTTTTGGTGCATTAACCCCTAAACCGCGGGGTTGTTTTTGCTTGACTTGCATGTCTCGCGGGCATATTCTCGCTCCGACAGACTCTCTAAAAATATTTGCCAAAAATCAGTTATTAGTCCTAGAAGTTTAAAGTTACATATGCCTATGGTACATACCTTCAGCTTTCTCCTGGGATGTTTGTTGAGCCTTCATTGAGTACCTTAGGACTTGTGGAGACCTCTGAAGTTGGGTAACGAAGTCTCCACTTTACACTTCCCGACAACCCGTAATATGATTACCACAGCCTGATATTATCACTAGAAACAACATTCTGTGATTCTCAAATAGTTTGGAATCCATACTCGAAAAAAAAAAAAAAACTGTGAAAGCAATGAAAATTACGAGCGTGTATGACCTTCCCACTTGTACTCGTTCGCCGCTGGTGTTCTGTCATTTATTATTCATAAAAACACTCACACTTTATATATCTATTACTATATAACACCTATATATATCAACAGTCTATATCCATAAATTTCCTTCAGTAATAGTAGTTTATTGCAACTGTAGGCATTCAATTACTATTTCAGTAAAATACGTATCATTCACTTTCTCGTCCTGTATACTGTACTAGCGTTGAGAGTGAATCTGTCGCTTTCACTTCCACTTCCACTTTCATAACTCATAGTATTCATTCATGCTATAGTGAAACTTTCACTTTCATTACTCCTAGTACATATACTCGTATTCTTATATTACTACTCATTTACATTTCTGTTTACATTCTCCATTTTATTTACATTATTTACATTTTATTTTATTTACATTGTGTTGTGCACTGTCACTTGCAGTAACTTATAAAACTATTTTCCACTGTTCACTTATATTTACATTCATTGCTTTCACATGCTGTTTACACATTACTGTACACATTATTTACATTTCCACTTGCACTGTTTTACTCACCATAAAGATCGTAGTCACTGTCTATCATTTTCATTGACAAATTAGCCAGTTCACGTTCCACAGCAGTCACTTAGCCCTTTACTGCTTTCCATACGAGGTTTAGTAGGGGGTAGAGGTCACAGGGCCCTTTGCATGGGGTTAAAAAGCGGCGGAATTGGACAGGCGCGAATCCGACATGGTTTCACCTTGAAAGACGACAGTAAACTGAATACAGTATGGTGGCCTAGGGGGAGTGCAATGCTGCCAGTGTCAGCATGGTGACATCCGCTAATATATACGCTATGAAATGATTGACAGGAAATCTAAACAATACATAATAAATTAGGTAGTTCCAGGTGAATGTAAATATCACTTAGGCTTCTTCCTTCCTTTCTTATATATATTTTTATTACAAGAATAGATTATACGGCATATTTCAAGGGGAAATAAACAGCGAAAATTAGCGAATGAGTGCACGTGATGTATTGTCAGGTGATATTTAGCCAATTCCAGGTGTATGGCGCTATCACGTACCTTATTTCTTTCTTGTATATATTATTTGTTATAAGAATAGTGCATAGGGCTTATTTCAATGGATGAAATCAGTGGAAAATTCCAGGGAAGATTTACTTAGCGTAAGATTTACTTATGGCCGGGTAGGCGAGAGGAGAGGGTAATGGAGGGGAGGTAGGGAGGGGAGTCAAGAACGGGGAGAAATGGCTAAATTATCAACAATGGATGGGAGTTCAGATGAGATTAGAAGTGCTGACTAGTGTTGGACATTGGCAGTACTGATAGATGATACAAGCCACCACTTTAAAGCCCGGGCAAATTCAAAATAACATAGAATCACAAAAGTGATGGCCCGCGGTATGATCCCTTGCTCCCAAGTGTCACGAAATTGACACCCCACGGTTAAGGGGTTAAAAACAACGCGAATATTTTTATCCTAGTCATAGATACAAGCCAAGTCAGACATTCGGTGTGCCATACCCTCATCCCCTGTTTGTTGAAGTAACTGCTGAGATGGACATTGCAAGAACAGAATGGAAAGGTGAGGGGTGGAATCATCAGGGTATGAGTGGATAGGGTTAGATGTACAGCTTACAAGGTCATTGATGAATAAAAGGAAGAGAGTTGATGATAGGACAGAGCCCTGAGGAACACCACTGTTGGTAGATCTAGGAGAAGAACGATGGGCATCTACAACAGTGGCTATAGAATGACTAGAAAGGAAGCTAGAGATGAAGGCACACATAGATGGATAGAAACCGTAAGAGGGCAGTTTTGAAATTAAGATTTATGCCAGACTCTATTGAAAGCCTTTGAGATGTCAAGTGCAATGGCAAAGCTTTTGCCAAAGTCCCAAAAGGAGGATGACCAGGAGTCTGAAAGGTAGGTGAGATGATCGCCAGTGGAGCATCCCTGACAGAACCCACACTGATGATTAGAAAGAAGGTTGTAGTATAATTAAGACTGATTTGTACTAATCAAGGGTATCGTGAAAATATTGCAAATATTATACACATCTTAGATTCTTTATACTTCACATCACAAATATGCTTATGCTTACATATTCAGCACTATTTTCTGAGTAACAAGGGAAATTTAGTTATAGCCATCCAGGTAATTTTCTTTCTGGCCTGCTTACAAGTGGTTTTCTTTCATGTAACAGGTAGACATACACAAGCTATTTCCAATAATTGTTTCACCAGTAACCATAAACAGTGACGCTTTTTGCATTGCACATGTAGAACATATTATAAAACACATTTTACCACTTACTATATATAACTTATAATATCTACCATTTCATTTATGTATAAAAACCAACAAACTTGTGCATACCTGTATTCTGTCTATCTACAGTGCTCGTCAGAAGTATTCAGCGTTGCCCGCCGGGCGCGCAATACTTATGGCCCAAAAAGAATCACCCATTTTTGGGGGTAAGAATTGAGCCATAAGTTTGAGCTCCGAGCATGACGTCACGGTAGCCTGAGGCCTTCTGACGCGCTGGTTGGTTCCCGCCTCAGTCGCCCACGGGCTGCCTGAGAGAGAGGAACTCCGCCGAGTGTCCCTCTCAAATTGCGCCATTTTTTTACCGAGTGTCCCGCAGTGTTTTGGCCTTCAAAACTTTGTTATGGCACCTACCCGTGAACTATCGAGTGAAATCATATCCCAGATCATTGCTCTAAAGGAGGCAGGCCACCACACAAAGGAAATTAGTGAATTGGTTGGTGTGGCACGATCGACAGTGCGTCGTTGGTGTGCGCGGTTTTGGGAGGAAAACAGTGGCGAAGTTCCCACAAAGAAACCGAGGTGTGGTAGGCCTAGGAAAACTTCCCCAAGGTCTGTTAATGTTTTAAAACGTGCAGTGGAGTTTAATCCTTGTGTGAGTGCAAGGAAAATTAAGGAGAGGAACCCAGAAGTGTTTGGTGAGGTGTCAGTGAGAACAGTGTCTCGTAGGGTGCATGAGCTTGGTTACACAAGTCACAGGCCTGTGAAAAAGCCTCTTCTCTCTAGCAGCCAGAGAATTCGTAGGCTTGCCTTTGCTAATAAATATCTAAATTGGGGTGAGGAGCAATGGTTGTCAGTGTTGTGGTCTGATGAGGCAACATTTAGTGTTACCTGTAACAGAGGAGCATGCAAAGGTAGTGACCCACTTGACCCACGGTATGTAGAAAGCACAGTTAAACATCCTGATTCACTCATGGTATGGGGTTGTTTCTCAGGGAAGGGTTTGGGGAAGCTTGTTGTATGTCCCAAGAACCTCAGAGTGAATCAGGATGTTTACCTGGAGCTTCTGTGTGATCATTTACCAGACTCCTTCGAGCTAACAGGTGCACGAGTGTTTCAGCAGGACAGTGCACCTGCTCACAAGGCCAAATCGGTCACCAATTGACTTCGTGACTGCGAGGTATCATTCATGACAGACTGGCCAGGAAATAGCCCAGACCTCAACCCGATTGAAAACCTCTGGTACCTCGTAAAGAAGAGTCTCCAAGGGAAGGACGTGAGCTCTCTGCCTAAGCTGGAAGCCGCCATTCGTGACTCCTGGGACAAAATACCCCTCCAGCACCTCAGGAGCCTCGTCCTTTCATTTCCAAGATGTCTCAGGTCCGTGAAGAAACGTAAAGGCTACCCTACGAAGCACTAAAGGTAAATAAAATGCATTATTTATATGTTTTTTCAATGTTGAAAGGTTTGTTTCTCAGGAGGGACGCAGGGCGCCCCATACTTCTGACGAGCACTGTATCTATTGCCAGATGCCTCAATCCCGTTTGGGGTGGCCACAAACAAATCGCCTCCACGTCGTCCTGTCCCCCACCATTTCACTGCCCTGCTTCCAACTCACACCCCACTCTCTCATATACCTCTCCACCCCATCCCTCCATCTCATCCTCGGCCTCCCCCTCCCTCTTCCTCCCTCCACCTCATTCACATACACTCTCTTCGTCAGTCTTTCACCCTCCATCCTCTCCACATGACCAAACCACCTCAGTATGTTCCTCATAACACTTCCTATCACATCCACATCCACACCACAACGCTCCTTTATAACCTCATTTGTCAGCCTGTCTCTCCATGTGACTCCACAGGCTCCTCTTAAATAACTCATTTCCACTGCTCGCACTCTTGACTTGTGTCCTTCCAACAACGTCCAAGCTTCACTTCCATACGTTAGAGTTGGTATCACAATACTGTACTGTCATGTAGTAGCTTTTTCACTTCCATGCTCACTTCAAAGAACCAGCAACTTTTCTTCCCTGCTGTACCCTTTCAAGCACTTCACCCTCCAAACCTCCATCCTTACTCATCACACTACCCATGTACTTAAAAGTACTCACATTTTCCAATTCTTCACCATCCAACCTCGCTGTACATTCACTGACTTCATCTCTCTCGAAGACCATCACTTTACTCTTTCCTACATTCACTTTTAAATTCCGTTTCTTACACACTCTCCCAAACTCATCCACCAAGCCTTGCAGCTCCCTTTCGTCTTCACTCAACAACACAGTATCATCTGCAAACAACAGTACAGGGAGTTTCCAGACACTATCCTCTCTCACCAGGGCCACTCCAACATCCACTACCCTACCTTGTACCTCTTTTATTACCCCATCCATGAACAGATTGAACAACCATGGAGACATGACACATCCCTGTTTCAACCCAACCTCCAAAGAGAAAAATTCACTTAGTTCACCATCCACACGCACTGCAGCCTTAGCACCATCATACATACTCTTCACAGCATTCAACAACTTCCCATCTACTCCATATAGTCTTAATACTTTCCACAATCCTTGTCTATCCACCCTGTCATATGCTTTCTCCAAATCCATGAAAGCCGCATACAACTTCTTTCCCTTCTCTAGAAACTTTTCCACTAAAGTTCTAAGAATGAATATCTGATCTACACACCCTCTTCCCTTCCTATAGCCTCCCTGTTCTTCTCCAACTAATTCCTCTGTTCTTTCTCTAACTCTGTCAGTAAGTATCCTACCATACACTTTTCCTATTATACTAAGAAGACAAATCCCCCTATGATTACCACACACTTCTTTTTCCCCTTTTCCTATGTACAAGGGAATAATTATACCTGACTTCAAATCCTCTGGGACTCTAACGTCCTCCCAGGCCAATCTTCACATCTTCCACATCCATTCTACTACTATCTCTCCTCCCTGCTTCAGCATTTCATCACACACTCCATCAATTCCCGGGGCTTTCCCTGATTTAACTTTCTTCATTGCTTCCACAACTTCTATCCTACTGATTTCTTCCCGTCTTCTCACCTCCCACCTTCTCCCAGCCATTCCCCAGCCACTTATACTTGCATTACTTCCATCCTGTATGTTCAACAATTCCTTAAAGTGTTCTCTCCATCTGTTCACTTTTTCTCCCTTCTCCACTAGTAATCTACCATTTTTATCTTTCACTCCCCTGCTAACATCACTTCCACCCTCTCTTACTCTCTTCACCTCTTTCCAGAACATTTTCTTTCAGTCCCTCCACTTTACACTCAAATTCCTTCTAAATTCCTCATCCACTCTCTTCTTACTCTCTCTTACTAATCTTTTCACCTCTCTCTTTCTTTCTACATATAACTCTCTCTTCCGCCTCTCAACTTTTTCCACACCCCTATTTCTCATCCATTCATTGTATGCTTTCTTCTTTTGTGCCACAGCCTGTCTCACCTCTTCAGTCCACCACGCTGTTCCTTGCACCCCCCCCCACCCCCCCCGTCTTCTCTGCCTCCCACACACCACATCACATGCTGCACATATTTCTTCTGTAAGTATCCTGCACACACCTTCCATGTCCCCCATCTGCTCCAATTCATATTTGCCCAATCGTTCCTCCACTTCTATCTTATACTCTGCCTTTTTCTCATCCTCTTGTAACCTTTCCACTCTCCTTGCAACTACTCCTTCCTCTCATCTTTCCCCTCTTCTATTCCTCCATCTTACTTGTATCTTAATTCTGGCCACTACCAAGTAGTGGTCAGAAAGTCCACTCTCCCAACCTTTATAAGCTCTTGCATCCATTACACATCTTTGCATCCTTTCATCCACACACACATAATCAATCATTGCCTTCCTTTCATTCAGTTCATCACCCACCCTTCTCATCACTCGCCATGTATACCTGTGGATCATTTTATGCCTGAAGAGGGTATTGGCTATCACCAACCCCCTCCCAGCACAAATGTCCACTAATGCACTGCCATTCTCATCTACCGCAGCAGGCACACCCCACTCACCAACTATTCCATCCACCTTCACATTCCCTACTTTACCATTCATATCACCGATCAAAAACACTCTCTGATTCTTTCCAAACTTTTCCATGCACACTTCCATATTTGTCCAGAACTCTTCTCTCACTCTGCTAGCACGATCTTGCGTTGGCCTATTTACATTTTCCCACACACCTGCTCAGTAATCATGCTCAGAGTGATACTCCCAAAAACATTTAGGGTATGAGGGGACCTTTCACTTTGCACATTGGTAGGCTGTCTCTTTTCATGCTGGGGGACGGCGTTTGGTGGTGTTACAGACATGGCACCTCCTTTATGCCTGACGACCTGCTGTGGTACGACCAATCTCTACCAGCCTGGTCCACCAGAAATAGTCTGCAAAGTTTAGCTTGTACACTGTATGTGCTGTCTGCGTCCCCCGCCTAGCACCTGGCACCTTTGCAGTTGAATACTCTTCAAGGAGTTCGTGTGCAAGCTCTCTCAAACTCTTATAGAGAGAGAGGTTTCCTGACGAGCTCCTTGAACAGTATGAAACTGTTCAGGACAGCGATATCAATAAGGTGTAAAAATGCCTTCTTGTATCACTTGCAGGACCTCCTTATGCAATCAAGGTCACCGGTTTGCATGTCCAGTTTATCAACGAGCCGCATGTTAATATTATAATCGTTGACAGCATCAGGGTTCAACACAGGTTCCCTGGTCGTGTAGTTTGTTTTTCCCGTTTCTTCAAACAGACCCTTACGTACTGTTGACAACATGTTAGCTCGTCTCGTGTCATACCAGAGAAGAGCTAATATGTTGTCACATCTTGGTAATAATGTAAAAGTCCATTAATCCGAACACCAATAATCCAAAAATCCCAATAATCCGAATTTTTGAAGAAGGTTGCCAAAGACTCCAAAAGTAAAAAAAAATCAAAATTAAAAAATTCAAACTGGGTGCCAAATGCGCTGAAGTGCCAAGCGGTGTGGTCATGGATCAGGTAATGCATGGATTGGCAACTCCTCGTAAACAACCGACTGCTTTTGTATGGTTTTGGGACAATTTGCTATCGTCAGTTCGCTGTCACAACAGTAACAAGACAAGTCACCGTCAGGATGATTCCCCGTCGTTTATTTACTATCTATCTGTCTATTGCCAGATGCCATAATCCCGTAAGGGGTGGCCATTAGTCTTTGAGTTAATTGTTTTATGGGGAGGTGCACTAACCCTCTGCCAACCCATTTGCTGACACGTAGGGAACACGTATGGGTTGGTTATATGGTTGCCGCCCAGCGTTGTAAATGATTTCCTGGCATACAAGAAACCATTAGGCTTGTCACTCAATGTAAAGCTATCTGAGATGGAAAGAGGAGTAATAAAATGTGACAGGAATGATGGGAGAAATAAGAAGAGAAGAGGGCAGACACAGAAAAAGAGTGATAATGGTGAAGGTAGAAGTAAGCGGCACAAGTGAGTGGATGATGGTGAGAAATAGGAAGAGAGGGGACAGACAGAAAAAAGAGCAATAAAGGTGAAGGAAGAAGTAGGCAGCACTACATCAAGTGAGTGAATGATGGTCACCACCACATATCACTTTATTTAGCAAGTACACTAGTTTTTGAGTACTTGTACCTCATCAACGTCATTTTAAAATACACCCAGGATGTTGTAGTACCAATGGAAATTAATGAAGACAACAATGGGTGATGCTAGCATATAATTCAAAGTCAACTACAGTGAGGTAGAAACAAGTTAATTATTGTCAAAAAGTGCAACTTATAAATGATATCCAATGCCTGCACTATTGAATGAACAAAGACTGAAAATTGAGTTATGAAAGTATCAATTACTCAGTAATAGGTATATTTATAGATTGACGGGGAATTGTCCTGGTGGGGAATCGTCCATGTTTTGATGGCAAATTGTCTGACGGCGTACCGTAGGTTTAAGGAATTTTCCACAATAATACATATTAATTTTTTGTGCTTTTACAATACGTGCATTTTATTATTAACTCTGGACTTACTCTAATTGGATTTGCCTACCTGCAACTGCTGTTTTCAACATCACGCATTACTGGTGAGTTAAACAACCCATAACATCTCTTAATTTACCAATTACAGTTTCGTGTCTTCAGTAATACATTATTAAGTAAAAAAAATTGGTGTAGTATGTAAGGTCACGTTAATATGTGCCATATTGTATTATAAATGAATGAAAAGTGATGCATTCGGTAAAATTTAAGTTTAAACATGATTTTAAGTGTCTTAGCGGTCCCACCCAAAAATACGAAAAATCTGATAATCCGAATGATTCTCGGTCCTTCCATTTGGATTAATGGACTTTTACTGTACCAGAGAAAGGCTAACATGTTGTCACATCTTCCTGGGAATACAGAGAAATTCTTTCTGTTCCCAGACCGTTCCACAGGACCGAGTACCGTGTTCAAGCAAATACTTGGTCAATGCCAGGGTCACGTAATAATTATCGGTGTACAGAATGTGGTGCATGTTAAAATACCTTTCCATCAGCACTTTGACGACTGATGCCGAGAAACCGTGAGGATCGTCAGTAGGTATATCTGCATCAGTAGCCAAATAAACTGTCACATCGAGCACATATCCAGTTTTGCGGTTGCAAAGGACAAAGAATTTCAGCCCAAAGCGGTGATGCTTGGACAGCGCATACTGAATAAACGCCAACCTTCCCCAGAATAACACCAGCGACTCGTCAATTACCATTTTCTGAAACGGACGAAGAACCCTGGAAAATGGCTTCTCGAGCATTGTAATGGTGGGTCTAATTTTTCACAACCTGTTGTTTGGTACAGGCCCATAATTTCTATTGAAATGGAGGAGCCTTAGGATGGCCAGGTACCTGGCACAGGCTATATATTGTACTTACTGAAGACAGGTGTACGCACAAGTTCATCCGCCGACCAGTAGCCATGGAGCACATGTTTTCATACATGCGCCATCAACGTGGTAGAGGAGTAGACTGTAGCACCAGTCGAGCAGGGCAGTACTCCCGAGGTGGATGGAAAGCTGATGACAGGGAGTGCTGGAGCTCCCGTTTCATCAGCCCTCAGGACTAGTTCCTGACCATCCCCCTTTGCTGAACTTTTTCAGTGTCTCAGTTTACACAGAGAGTAGGCCAGCATGCTCTAACTGTCTTCACCAAACTACATGCACAGTACACACTACACTTCCTATTCAAAATTCACCAAAAATGGCGTCAATTCACCCAGCCTCGGAGTCCCCAGGGGGGGGAACCATAAATGCCCCCGCCATCTGCCCCTCTCCCGGTGACGACTCAAGGTGCCTGGAACCACTGTCTGACATTCTTCTTCTTCATTTCTGCAACATTCGTGGCCTTTCTTCTAACTTTCGCTCTGTTGAGTACCACCTCTCCTCCTTTAAACCTCACCTTCTTTTTCTAACGGAGACTCAGCTCTCTGAGGCAACTGACAGCAAACCCTTTTCTGTATCCTCCTACTTTCTCTATACTCATTTCAAAGCCAAAGGTGGCTGTTGTGTATACATACGCAATGACTTATCTTGCTCTCGTGTTCTTGAACTTGATTCTTCTGAATTCTCCACACTCTGGCTTCGGCTTTCCTGTCATTCTCTGACTAAATATATCTGTGCTGTTTACTTATCCCCTAATTCTACTGACTATCAAAAATTCTTCGACTATCTTACTTCTACGATGGAACACATTCTGTCCATTTCTCCTTTCTCTGAAATCTCCATTCTTGGAGATTTCAATGTTCACCACCACCTTTGGCTCTCCTCTCCTTTCACGGATCCACCTGGTGAACAAGCCTACATCTTTTCTATCCTTAACGACCTAGAGCAGCTTGTACAGCACCCTACCCGTATCCCTGACCGCCTTGGAGAGAGCTCCAACATACTTGACCTCTTCCTCACAACTAATCCTTCTGCTTACTCTGTTAATCTTTTCTCTCCGTTGGGCTCCTCCGATCACAACCTTATTACCTTAACCTGTCCTATCACTCCGGTACGGCCTGTGGACCCTCCAGGGAAACGTCGTCTGTGGCATTTTGGAGCCGCGGACTGGGAGGCCCTCATGCAGTACTTCTTTGATTTTCCCTGGAATGATTATTGCTTCCATGGCCGTGAGCCATCTGAGTGTGCCTTGCGCATTACGGAGGTTATTCTCTCGGGCATGGAAGCATACATTCCTTTCTCATATCCTTTGACTAATGCAAGAAAGCCTTGGTTTAATCACGCTTGTTCTAATGCTGTCCGCAACAAGGAGAAGGCCTACAAAAGGTACTGGAGCCAACCCACCCCTGAATCACATAATCTTTACGTTTCTGCCCGGAATCGTGCTAAGTCTGTTCTTCGCTCTACTGAAAATAATTTCATCCATACCAAATGCTCTGAACTCTCCAACTCGAATTCTTCCCGCTCCTTCTGACACCTTGCCAAAAATCTTTCTAACAACTTTACCTCATCATCCTTCCCTCCTCTTTTCTACTCTGATGGTTCTGTAGCTATTTCTTCTACTGATAAAGCAGATCTCTTCGCACAGACTTTCTCCTCCAATTCAACCTTAGACGATTCCGGTGCTGTTCCTCCATCACTTCCCCTCTCTGACTTCCTCATGGCTGACATTAAAATTTCTTCAGTTGATGTATTTTCTGCCATCACTGGCCTCAGTACTTACAAGGCATATGGGCCTGATGGGGTCCCTCCTGTTGTTCTCAAGAACTGTGCTTCTGTGCTTACACCCTGCCTAGGCAAACTATTTCGCCTTTGTCTGTCAACTTGTACCTTTCTTTCTTGCTGGAAGTTTGCTCTCATTCAGCCAGTCCCAAAGAAGGGTGACCACTCTCAACCCTCCAACTATCGTCCAATTGCTTTAACGTCCTGTATTTCAAAAGTTTTCGAGTCAATTCTTAATAGAAAAATTTTAAGGCATCTTTCCTATCACAACCTTCTTTCCGATCGTCAGTATGGGTTCCGTCAGGGACGCTCCACTGGCGATCTTCTCACCTACCTTTCAGACTCCTGGTCATCCTCCTTTCGGGACTTTGGCGAAAGCTTTGCCATTGCACTTGACATCTCAAAGGCTTTCGATCGAGTCAGGCATAAATCTTTAATTTCCAAACTGCCCTCCTACGGTTTCTATCCTTCTATCTGTGCCTTCATCGCTAGCTTCCTTTCTGGTCGTTCTATAGCCGCTGTTGTAGACGGCCATCGTTCTTCTCCTAGATCTATCAACAGTGGTGTTCCTCAGGGCTCTGTCCTATCACCAACTCTCTTCCTTTTATTCATCAATGATCTTCTAAGCTGTACATCTAACCCTATCCACTCATACGCTGATGACTCCACCCTTCACCTTTCCATTCAGTTCCCGCAACGCCCATCTCAACAGTTACTTCAAGAAACAAGGGATGAGGCTATGGCACACCTAATGTCTGACTTGGCTCATATCTCTGACTGAGGTAAAAATAATATGGTTGTCTTTAATGCATCTAAGACTCAGTTCTTACACCTATCAACCCGACAAAGTCTTCCACAGGTATACCCACTAATGTTTAATAATATTCAGCTTAATCCTGCATCATCCTTGAACATGCTTGGGGTTTCATTTACTCGGGACTTATCTTGGAAAGATTATATTACATCTCTTGTAAAATCTGCTTCCAAGAGATTGGGTGTGCTAAGCCGACTCCGCTCTTTCTTTACCCCTGCACAATTGTTGACTCTATACAGGGGTTTTATCCGCCCCTGTGTGGAGTACAACTCTCATGTGTGGGGAGGCTCCCCTTATACAGCTCTTCTCAATAGGGTGGAGTCAAAGGCTTTTCGTCTCATTAACTCTCCTCCTCTTACTGACTCCCTTCAACCTCTGTCTCTTCGCCGCACTGTTGCATCTTTATCTCTTTTCTATCGCTACTTTAATGGTCACTGCTCCTCTGAACTGTCTGCTTGCATTCCTCCACCTCTACGACGGGCGCGTAGCACCCGTCTGGCAGCAAACTCTCATCCCTTTTCTGTCCAACTCTCTAATGCAAGAGTTAACCGTTACTCCCAGTCTTTCATTTATGCAACAGGTCAGCTCTGGAACTGTCTCCCTCTGTCTGTATTTCCTGCTGCCTATGATCTCCAGTCTTTCAAACGTAGTGTGTCCAGGCATCTCAAAATGATCGGATCTTGAATTTGGCTCTCTATTGTATTTTGTTTTTCTCTTGGAGGGAACTGTTACTGCAGGCTCATGGCCTTTGGTTCCTTCTTCCTCGCATTAAAAAAAAAAAAAAAAAAAAAAAAGCGCTAACCACACAAACAACTCCCCAACCTCCACACGTTGCCAGTCCCTCATGTGCGTGCTTTTGCTGGCAACCACCTCCGGCCACCACACATTCATACCCTGGTTGAAAATAATTTCATCTACCAGGTATTGCAAGATCGTGGTTGTGAATATTGCTCTGAAAATGTTACTAATAGTCCAGGGCCTTGGGGGAAGCTCTTCATCCTGTACACCTGCACCATCCTCATCAAACACTAGCACAGAGGGCTCAAATCTTGCTCCTTCCTCCCAAACAAACATATCCACTCTACCCACACCTGGTAAAATGAGCCATTTGCCATGTGCAGCACATTTTTTCTGCATGCGTGCATGCCCCCCATGCATGGCCACATGCAATCCCATGGGCAGGAGGTGAGGGGGAAGGAGAGGGCGAGGTGTAGGAGGCGGGGGAGTATGGGAATGATGACTAACCTGACACGGGCCTTCCCTTGGGGAGACGCTTCCTGCTGAGTCACACCACGTGAGGCCCGTGTGGAAAATTCTACTCCCGGTTTTGGTGATTTTGCCCTTGAATTACTCGGCTGAGACGAAGGTGGACATTCGAGGGTGAGATGGTGGCGAGCAGGCGACAAGAGTGGCAGTGAGATGGCTCGTCAGCGTTTATTTCCCAGATGACTGCCAACTCCACACTCACCTACCTGGTGTGCTGGGTCATCTTCATCAACCTCCTCAGTGAGCTCGTCACTGTCAAAGGCCCTGCCATCCTTCTGTAGGAGTTTGAGAGCCTTTTCAGGCATCTGAGAGTGGGAAGGGGTTGGAGGGCAAGAGAGTTCACTCTCCGTGTGGTATCTTCTCTCCTTGGAAGAAATACTTTCTCTAAGTGTCCATGAGGGCATGGTGTCGTCCAAGGCACAACCAATGGCACTGTCACTGAGCCCTTTCCCTGGCACTAAGGGCAGAATTTTCGCAGAGGTCGATGATGCAATAAGCCCCACACGTGGTGGGACGGAATCGGACTGAGCCGCTCATCACTGGGGTACCTGGAGGACCTACCTACCCAATGGGTGTCATAAAAAATGATTGCGAGTTCAGAGGGTGGCGGGAAGATGCTTGCTGCTAATCCCATCAACCAGCGGCACTCCGCGCCCCGAATCATGAAAGCTATACACATCACCTGACGCATAGGGGTTAATACGGAGATGTATGATAATATAATTAGATCAATACCTGACAGATCATTTCATCATCATCATCTTAGTTTATGTTGGTTAACAAAGGGTAGGAGTGGGGGATGAGAGGGTAATAGAGGCGTGTGTTGGAACAGGAGCTCAGAGAGAAGGGTGGTGGAGGTGGGAGTGTGGATGGCTATGAAAAGTCACCATATCTTTCAACAGATGTGGTTTACTGTACTATACCTTCATGGAACACTATAATATAGGATGTAGGTATAATTAACACACAGTACAATGTAGGTCTTGTTTCACTTTCATGCCTTCCTCATATCCATACAATTACGGTATTTTCGGGCATATGAGGCGCACAAGCTTATAGGGCATATCCCAATTTTGGCAGGCCTAATCTGGGAAAAAGTTAAAAAATGCAGCTAACCCCAGACCCCCTTGCTGAATGTCTCACATAACCATTCATGTGCTGGTTTTAAAATTTTCATGTACAGGAATCATGAAAATTTAGACTGATAGGCAAAGTCAGTACTTACCTTAACACTACCAAATGTCACCACTGACCTCCACTATCACCATTATTGGCCATCGTTAATAACTCTAACCACTATGAATCAGCAACCCTAAAATTATCAATCATCACCATTAATATTATCAACCTTCACTGCTGACACTACCAACTACCACCATTAATACAAAGCTATCATCACAGCTTAAGCAGCATACACCATCACCTGATCGCTTGTAAACAAACATGGCGGTGCAAGTTGTGGAGTCGTCAGAACTTAGAGTAACGAAAAAATACTGCTGAATATTTAGTTTATTAAGCAGTCATAGTGACTGAAATATGTTTGTTTAAATGTCTGTATTTTTTATTGTTATTTTTCCTCAAACTTGTGAGGATTACAATACATCTTTTATTATAATGAACTGCCAGTAAACACAATCAACACAGAACAATAAAGATCATATTTATAGTATGAGCAGATATTTTATTTTATTTTGTTTTCTTTTTATTTTATTGTGACTATAACCCAGTGAGTTGTTATTAAAATTTATAAAACATGAGGAAATATGAAAAGATTTTCACTCTCATCTTTAATGTCAGGACCAACTGCCTAGCCCCGGGCTCCTACGCTCCTCATGGGGCAACGTAGGATTGGATGATGGATGGATGGATGGATGTAAACTAAAAACAGTGCACAGCTGATGTGGACACAGGTTTGCTTATACAGTAATCCCTGTACTATCCGGACGCCCACTTTCCGGACATCCCCACTTACCGGACATTGTGGGCCTGGACCTTCGGAACCCAGAAATGGCCAAAAAAAGAAAAAAATCCCCCCCAAATCCGAATTTTTTCCCATCCATAATTTGAAATTGCTGCGCGGCGTCGAACAGCAGTTACACCACAGACCCTCCCCCCCTCCTTCCTCCCCCCTCCCCTGTCAGGGTTGCCATTTGGTATTTTTCATTACCAAATGTGGGCCAATTTGGTCATGAAAAATTTGTTTGGTAATGAATCAGAGTAATGCATTTCCAAACGGATTTTTCACATGTATGAGGATACACAGGATGGAGATGGTGGATTGTTTGCTCTCTCTGATTAATCTGCTAACATACATAGCGTGAAAATAACCAACATGCTGTTAATTATACAAAGAGTGATTACATGTATTTCCACTTGTATATATAATTAGTGAAGAATAAATGCTAGCATTATGAATTTGGTAATGAAAAGTTAAATTTGGTAATGAAAATTGAGGAGTTTGGCAATTTGGCCGTTGCGATCTGGCAACTCTGTTTCCCCCTCACACACCAACACCGAAACAGTTATTGCCTAACTTCGATCGTGAGTGGTAGCGTTTTGTAATGGGAGCCACACGTGCTCATTTTTTTTGT
Source organism: Coenobita brevimanus (assembly GCF_032717465.1). Classification (NCBI taxonomy): domain Eukaryota; kingdom Metazoa; phylum Arthropoda; class Malacostraca; order Decapoda; family Coenobitidae; genus Coenobita; species Coenobita brevimanus. Next base: position 8,263,147 of record NC_137035.1, read on the forward strand.
GAATAAACAGTGAATAAACTGCAATACCTCGCCACTAGACCACACGGGAATTTACAATGTTGTGCGTTGTTAAGAAATTAGAATTTAGAGTGCAAAGGATTAACTGTGGAGTGCAAATGGCAGTTGGAAGTGCCCTGGTGCAGTTAACAATGTGCAGTGTTAAACAGTTATAACTGTAAGTGCAGCACAACAGTGGATTACTGTATGTGCTTCAAGAGCATTTTCACCACTGCCAAAACCTTACAAAAGGCAGCCACAAACATGCTGTAATTACCCTGGATGAGGTACAGTCACTTCTAATTCCTCATTCTTTGGTTCCTATTCATTTATTTCATGCTTTATGTCCATTATTGGTGTGAATAGGGTCTTAAATAGGTTTAAATATGTGCTATGCATGTCCGGTAGGGAGTTATTTAGGTGGCTTTCAAAATTAGGCTGGGTTAGGGTTCATAAGTACCAGTCCAGGAGCCAGGGACTTGTTGTAAGTACCCAGAATGTTTAATATTGTATAAACTCACCTCTCAAACCTCATTTTGTGGTTCTTTTGCATTTATTTCTGTCTTTTGTCCCTTATTGGTGTGATTTGGGTCTTAAATAGATGCTATGCATGTCCAGAGGGAGTTGTATAGGTGCTTTGCTGAGTTAGGGTCCATAAATACAAGTCCAGGAGGCTAGGGCCCACTATCCAGACAGGACCACTTTCTGGGCATGTCTTTGGCTCTATTACATTGGATAGTGGAGGGATTACTGTAATGTACTGAATAACTATATTTGTAATTTATTACTATAAATACACGTGTATAACTATATTTGTAATTTATAATATTTAGTTGCTAATCATTCTAAAGAAATTTGGGAAGCACTTTTGTAAGGATGGTATTTGGAGTTCATTTACGGTACCAGTAGGCCTACTGCAGCACTGAAACTACCACTTGCCAGTAGCCCAAGCCTACCCAAAGCCTGACCTTGAGCATATAAGGTGCAGGGTGATTTTCTGGGACATTTTTTTGGAAAAAAAAGTGTGCCTTTTCTGCCCTAAAATACGGTATGTTGTGGATAACAGAGCAATATTACACATTAAATGCCTTTACATACTTACCCCTACTGGTTCTGGATGTCTGTAAAAACAATATTGACACATTGTAACATCACCAGCTTAGGCTGTTCTACATCTATCCAACAACGTTTACATTGGGGTTCGGGTATGGGTGGTGTGTGTGGGGTGTTCAATTGCCCAGTCGTCACTGGCAGCGACTCCAGCTACAAGGGGGGAAGAAATTAGTGCTTTCGGATGTATACCTGTATATAAAGGAGGTGTTAGTTTGGCCATGGAGAGTGAGAGATTGACTTGGAGAGTGAATATTCAAGAAGTGGAGAGAGGGAGAGACTGAGGATAAGATAGGTGGATGGGATAGAGAGGTACAATATATGAGTGAAATTATTTTACCCTGTGAAGCCCCCCCCCCCCCTTTTTTTTTTTTCTTTTTTTTCCTTTTTTTTAATATATATATATATATACAGAAGATGAACAGAAGGAAAAAAATTCATACACTTGATTGTAGGTGTCCTCCATTCACAAAAAAAATCTGTAACAGGCAGACTTTAATTGCTGCTGGTTGAAGTTTGCTGGCAAACCATTCTGGGGAAGTGAGTTCCTAAGAGATGCAGTTCAGAGAATAAAAGAATTGTGATATGCAGAAGTTCTTCAATATCACAGTGTGACAGTTCAATCATGAGTGCTACCAGATACCCATGTAGCATGGGGGAAGGTGTGAAGAGGTGGCATAATGAATGGAACTTCATCTGAGCATTTCCTATAAAAGTCTGTTCTTCTGTATCTATTGCCAGATGCCTTAATCCTGTAAGGGGTGGCCACAATCATATCACCTCCATATCACCCTGTCCCCAGCCATTTCATTGCCCTGCTCCCAGCTTACACCCCCCTTTCTCATATACCTCTCCATTCCATCTTTCCATCACATCTGTGGCCTCCCCCTCCCTCTTCCCCCCTCCTCCTCACTCAATACTCTCCTTGTCAGTCTCACTCTCCATCCTGTCCACATGACCAAACCACCTCAGTGTGTTTCTCCTAACGCTTCCTATCACATCCACATCCACACTGCAACACTCCTTCACTTCCTTATTTGTCAGTCTGTCTCTCCATGTGACTCCACAGGCTCCTCTCAAATAACTCATTTCCACTTCTCTCACTCTTGACTTCTGTCCTTCCAGCAAGGTCCAAGCTTCACTTCCATATGTTAGCGTTGGTAACACAATACTGTCATGTAGTAACTTTTTCACATACATGCTCACTTCCCTGTTTCTTATCACTGCTTTCAAGGAACCAGCAACCTTTAGTCTCTGTTGTACCCTTTCAAGCACCTCACCCTCTATACTTTTTTCCTTACTCATCACACAACCCAAATACTTAAACGCACTCACATTTTCCATTTCCTCCTCATCCAACCTCAGTGTACACTCACTGCCTTCACTTCTCTCGAAGACCATAACTTTACTCTTCCCTACATTCACCTGTAGATTATGTTTCTTACACACTTTCCCAGACTTTTCCACCAAGCCTTGCAGCTCCCCTGTCTTCACTTCACAACACAGTATCATCTGCAAACAACAGTACAGGGAGTTTCCAAACACTGCCCTCTCATACTAGGGCTGCTCCAACTGTCCTATCTTGTATCTCATTTATAACCCCATCCATATACAGACCAAACAGCCATGGAGACTTGACATATCCCTGTTTCAGTCCAACCTTCAAATAGAAAAATTCACTCATTTCACCATCCACACACACTGCAGCCCTAGCACCTTCATACATGCTCTTCACAGCATTCAGCAACTTCCATCTGCTCCATATATTCATAATACTTTCCACAATCCTTGTCTATCCACCATGTCATATGCTTTCTCCAAATCCATGAAGGCCACCTTACAACTTCTTTCTCTTCCTTAGAAACTTTTCCACTAAAGATCTAAGAATGAATATCTGATGTACACAACCTCTTCCCTTCCTAAAACCTCCCTGTTCTTCCCTGTTATTTCCCTAACTCTGTCAATAAGTATCCCACTGTATACTTTTCCTGTTACACTAAGAGAACAAATGCCCCTATGATTACCAGGTATTTCTTTTTCCACTTTTCCTTTGTAAAGGGGAAGAATTATACCTGACTTCCAATCCTCTTGGACTCTACCTTCCTCCAAGGCCAATCTGCAAATCTTCCATATCCATTCTACTACTATCTCTCCCCCATGCTTCAGCATTTCACCACATACTCCATCAATTCCTGGGGCTTTCCCCATTTTAACACTCTTTATTGCTTCCACAACTTCCATCCTACTGATATCTTCCTCTCTTCTCACATCCCTCTGTCTCCTATCCATGCCTCATCCACTTACACTTTCATTACTTTCATTCACTATGTTCAACAGTTCCATAAAGTGTTCTCTCCATCTGCTCACTTTTTCTCCCTTCTCCACTAGTAATCTACTGTTGTTATCTTTCACTCCCCAGCTGGCACCCTGTCTAAGTCTCTTTACCTCTTTCCAGAACATTTTCATACATTTCCTCCAGTTTACACTCAAATTCCTTCTAAATTCCTCATCCACTCTCTTCTTACTCTCTCTTACTAATCTTTTCACCTCTCTCTTGCTCTCTACATATAACTCTAATTTCTCTCAACTTCTTCCATGCCCCTGTTTCTCATCCACTCACTATGTGCTTTCTTCTTCTGTGCCTCAGCCTTCCACCATGCTGTTCCCTGCACCCCCTTTCATCTTCGCTTCACTGCACACACCACCTCACATGCTGCACAGATTTCTTCTGTGAATATCTTGCATACACCTTCCATGTCCCCCATCTGCTCCAATCCATATTTACCTAATTGCCCCTCCACATCCCTCCTATTTTCTGCCATTTTTCCATCCTCTTGTAACCTTTCCACACTCCTTGTATGAACTACTTCCTCCTGTCCATCCCTTCTTCTATTTCTCCATTTCATTTGGACTTTGACCACCACCAAGTGGTGGTCTAAAAGTCCACTCCCCCAACTTCTGTATGCTCTTATATCCATTACACACCTCATCCTGTCATCCACACCCAAATAATCATCCCTGAAATAATGCAAAGGAAGCAATATTCTTTCTTACTTGTAGGGTTGGCACTTCATTTGTAATTGAAGGGTTATTAATAATTCTTACAGATTTGCTCTGAATTTTGTCCTTTTTTTTTTTTTTTAGTGTCAACAAGCTTTTTGGTGGAGGGTTAGTGCTTCTCCCTATAAAACAAGTAACTCAAAGTCAAATGGCCACCTCTTACAGGATTATGGCGTCTGGCAGTAAACAGGTAGTTTTAATGCAACCTCTCCATATCCACTCCACAAGATGATAGTTTTAGTGCAACCTCTCTACATCCACTCCACAAGGGTGAGTAATATTGCAGCAGAGAGTGCACATGACACTTGTAAATTATAGCGAACTGCTCGTCAGTGAAGAACTTATGGATTCTGTACAATAATCCAAGTTTCTTTGAAGTAATTAATGCAAGTGCTGTAATAAGAGAGGTCAGGCTGAGGGTATTATTCAGTGAAACATTGAGCATTTTTTAGAGATAGGAATACTAGTAGCATTGAAGATAATATAGGAATTGGGCAACATCCGTCTATAGTCAGCCCCTGCTATTGGCGGGTTTGCATATTCGCGGATATTTCTGGAAAATTGTTTTAAAAATTCACAGGAAGATATTTCCTGCTTCTCCCAGAGCATCAGCTGTTCATAGTGGTTCGTAAGATTTTTTGTTCAGCTAGAGCTCATCCTGCAGTGCAGTACAGAATATTCAGGATTCATCATCCGTCATGAACTGCATGGCAAACTCATTGTCATCATCTCATGTGTGAGTACAATGCTCTGCACCCAGAAAGGCTTGTGTATCATCCTGTAATGTCTTTTTATGAAGTATTAATATGCCATAAATTGCATTTACGTGTCTCATAATGGATCTGTAGGTAATGGGGTAAAACCTATGATTTTTGCAGACAGTGCGGATTCGCAGATTTTACCAGTTTGTGGGGGGTTCCAGTACCTAACCCCTGCGAATAGTGGGGGATGACTGTAGTAGTACAGTAAACTCTCAATTATTTTGCGTAATTCAGCCAAGCCCTGTGCCGAGTAAAGTGAAACGCCGAATATTGCATAGTTCCCCTCATTGGTTCAACATTTGGCATTGAGCCAGATAGAGTAGATGCTTGATTTAATGAACTAATTCAGCCATCCCCTCTTCTGTCATCTCAAATTTTCAGCTAAATTGAGTTCCATAACCAAGGCTCAATATAAAGGAAAATTTTCCTGTATTTTGAGCCATTTTCCGCTAATTCCTTGAAGGCAACCCAAACCTAGCAAACTGTGCTAACTCTCAGTGCAACACACAGCAGTTTGAACCCATGATCAGTACCCCCAGAAATGCATTATTGTGTACAGAATTTCCCTAATGGAATTATGTTTGATTTAATGGACATTCTCTGTTAGACGGGGCAAAAATACTGGGAAAAAATAATTTGATTATGTCAGGCTACTGCTACATCAGTGTTTGTTAACCTGTACCATACCAGGCATTTTTGCAATTTTATACCCACCCAATCCCAGACCAAAAATGGGAAAAAATTTTATTGCATAAAACAATCCAAAAGGACATATAAATCAAGGAAAAGCAAAAAAAAAAATACTCCTTATAGGAGAAATAAGTGCAGGATGGCCATCCATCGTGTTTCTAGCCCAGTTTCGCAAGCCATGAGCTATGTTTTCCCACCCAGCTGGGCGGGATTAAAAAGAACGGGGGGGGGGGAGAATGGGGGAATCCCCATTCTCAATATCCTTGTCCACTGGCTTATATTCCTCCCCAGAAGAGTCATCCAGGTCTTCCTCTTCTATAGAATCACTAAATGAAGGGACAGAGGGTCCATGTGACAGTTTCAACCACCTTCTGCAACCCAATGAGACGGAAAAATGACATGACTCCTGCGCCATTCTAACACTGTGACGGACAGTGTCACACTGATGTTAACCAGCCATGCAGAACCAAACTCAGTGCTACAAGTGCTTGTGCACAGTGTTGCCAATACATTAAGCTACTCTTTAGCAAAAAATTAGCTAGATTGAAGCAGTTAGAGACGAGCTACAATGCTCGAATTTTGCTGTTGGCACTGTCATGTTGCTGGGATTACTTGAGACAATTTGTACTGTTAGCACCATGCTGATGGCGGGATTGTACGGGTTAAATCGAGCATCTACTGTATTGTGTTACTATCCTTCTTGATCCGACCCTTACTCCTAAAATTTTTCCCATGAGTAAAGATGAAAACAAATCATAAAATATAATATAGTAATGATACAGTTCAGTAATATAGTAATACAGCGTGAGTTGGCTGCCGCTTATGAGTTTCGGCGTTGGGTATTGCATGGAACCGCTGGTTATATCCCATTTCGGGATTAAATTATATATTGCATAATCATGCTGGATATTGCTTTAACCCTTTGTTGTGTATGGGTGCGGTGCAAATTTCAAGCACTCATTTCCATTTGACGAGAACAAAACACTACTTGCGTCCCCATGTTTTCCTCCGCTGCACTCAACCCACTCCACATCCAGCGATTCCCCACTGTCCCTGTCATTGTGCTACAGGCCTTGCTCAAGCGTAAGATAATTTCCTTTTGAGCTCCATAAAATTGGCCCTTATTGATCTACAGTAAATCTTTATACACCAAAATTTAGCCAAATAAATTCCCTATAACTTTTTCTCAGTAACATTTACCATAAAAATTATATTACTGTTTGAAGAAACTGATAAGTCTGATTTAAAAAAAAAAAAATTAAGGCATAATTGACATTCAGCTGATCCTTTTTACAACACCATAAACAAGTACATTTATTCAGGATTACGGCAGAAAATAATTACTCTTATCGAAGCATAAATAAGGGCAGGAGGATGAATTGTTTATGAACTATCATGTGAGTGAGAATAGTGTGGTGATGGGTGTCTCTCACTGAGTGGCCTTGGGTGCCCAGGACTGTGTCTCAGGTACAGTACTTGCTCATGGTTGGACGCAGCCTGTGTCAATTGCTAACTAGAGGATTAATAGAGCTGAGATAGAAGTGCTGGATATTGCATTGGGCCATATATTGCAACGGCGGATAATTGAGAGTTTACTGTAAATTGTTTATATGTGGTTTTCCAAGCATTAAATAAGACAGTGTTATTTTGTCTCCATTCAGTGATCTTAGATGATGTCTTAATTTATGGAGAATGCTGTACTAAGTTGTGAGTCACATATATTAAACTTTATGAAAGGGTGTTTAAGTGTGAAGGAACTTTGAAGTGCTGAGTCATCTGCATTTTAGTGAATGGGTTTATAGGTTATGGATAAGAGATCATTAATATGAATTAAGAATAGGGTTGGAGCCAGGACTGATCATTGTGGCTTGCCTGCATTAATCGAGTGGAAATTGAAACATATATCATCTACTTGTATCTTTCTGTCACTGAGATATGAGGAAATCAGTGGAATGAGATATGAGGAAATCAGTGGAACAAAAGATGATTGACCATAGCAAGGGAAAATGTGCCACGCTCTGTTAGAAGCTCTAGAAATATCAAGGATTACTGCATAGGCTTCTCCATGTTAGTCTGTTGAATAGGAGAGAGCTTGATCAGGAGGGTGTGTATAAGACTAATGAGGTGGAGGTGGAGAGGGAGGGGGGGCCAGATCATAGATGACATGGAAGGATGGGCAGAAAGGTATGTGAATGAAAGTAGTGTAGGATGAAGAGAGGACAAGGCATATTAAGGTTTTTGGCTGTTGATAAATATTTGTTGTTTGTGTTCTCATGCTCATCTGAACATGAACCCAGTGAACTGCAGACTGAAGTTGCACTTCTGTGGTCCACCATCTTCTTTGGGGAATAGAGAGGGAGTTTTGTTTCTATAACTGGACAGTGGAGCCATCCAGTTACGTCTGTCCCACCACATCAAGATCTTCTTCTCCTGCACCTATAAATAGATATATTATAACATAACCTCATGAGAATTTTTTTTTTTTTTTTAATGCAACTTAAGCTAATAAGTAATATCTCCTTCTCCCCACAGGTCAAATCTTGCCTGAGTCAAGAGAAATACAGTGCATTCTCAGCAGCAGTAAAGAGTTATAAGAGGGACCAAGACTATGATGCTGTGCTAGATGTGTTGAAGCATGTTTTTACCCACAACCCACAACATCAACGCCTCTTTAGAAGTGAGTCAGTGGTTCATGTTCAGGTTGGCGTAGGAGGCTTCACAGTGACTGGCTTAACCTACAACCTGTACATGTTAATATACTCTCATACAGTACATACAACTACTCCTCAGCTTACATAATTAATTGGTTCCTATAGCCCTTATGTAAGTCAGATTTTTACATAAGTCTGTATTTACTCTTGGAGTTTCCACAGTGGAGGGAGTCAGACCAAACATACATGTCACATCACTCATTCTCTCTCCTCTCTCCCTTCTTAATGATGTCAACTTTTATTTCCATCGTTATAGTGTGTCATTTTTTGCTGCTGCTCTCGCCACCATCACCACTCTTCCATTTTTGAGACATGCTGAGGGTCAAAATAATGAAAAACACTATCATGTGCCTTCTGCTACAACAAAACTGCATGTGTACTGGCAAAACAAACTGAGAGGCAGGAATAGCAAAGATGCCACCTGGTGCATGGCTAACCAAATAGGACTTAGCATGCATTTTAAATAAGTAGAATTCCTGTTTTTATGTTTTTATCTGGAAATTAGTTTTTCCATATCCGACGCAGCCCTATTGCATAACGAGGCTGCATTGTACTCCTCTACATAAGTAGAGGAGTACAGTGCAGCCTCATTATGCAATAGGGTTGTGTCAATTGAAGATCTGTTGCATAACAAATTACTGCAAAACAAGGTCAGTATAACTGATTCAGTGGGGTTAAGGAGGGTGGCCTTGACCACGAATCCAAAAATGCCCCCCCCCCCACACACACACACAAAAAAAAAAAAACTCTGCCACCCGCTGGTAGTTTGTCCTATGCAGGTATAAGTCATCACCAAGTGTCCCCAGCCCCCCAGGATGGAGAACAGTTGGAGGGATGGATGACCAAATCACAAGGAAGGTACGGCATCACATTACCAAATATCACACACTGTACAATTAATTAAGTATTTGTCCTGTTATTTGATGACAGCAGTGATGTTTCAGTGGTCTGTCACACACCAGATAAAATGAACGACAATGATCACACCCAGCATAAATACTGGGCGGGCATCTTGGTTCAGTCAGCTGTGCAGAGGCCTAAAAAAGGGATGATGGTTGCATAAGGTTGATTTGATTTCCAGGTCACAAGTTTCAGTGTTTCACACACAAAAAAGTATCATTTAATTTAATATTCCACACAGTACTATTTGGTAGGTGGGGGTGCCCATCATCCACCCACTTAGTGTAGTGGTACCCTGTTTTTAGGGTAGCTCTACATCGAGTGGCAAGCCAAATGATTTCCTGTAAACCAGGAAATCATTGACAACGCTGGGTGGTAACCTTATAACCTTCTGACATGTGCTCCCTATGTGACAGCAAGTGGGTTGGTGGAAGGTTAGTGCCCCTCCCCAGAAAACAACTACAGTAGAACCCCATTCATCCGGAAGTTAAAAAACTGGCAGTTTTAAAAAACTGGCAAATTCAGAGTGTATAAAAATGTTTGACTTGTGAAAAAAATCTGTCTAACTATTGCCAGACGCCTCAATCCCGTTTGGGATGGGCACAAACAAATCGCCTCCAAGTCGCCCTGTCCCCTGCCATTTCACTGCCCTGCTCCCAACTCACACCCTCCTTTCTCATATACCTCTCCACCCCATCCCTCCATCACATCATCGGCCTCCCCCTCCCTCTTCCCCCCTCCACCTCACTCACATACACTCTCTTCGTCAGTCTTTCACTCTCCATCCTCTCCACATGGCCAAACCACCTCAGTGTGTTCCTCATAACTCTTCCTATCACATCCACATCCACACCACAACGCTCCTTTATATCCTCATTCGTCAGCGCGCTTCTATGGTTGCGCCAGGTTGATGGTTCTAGTCTGTACTGGGTAGGTGGTTCTAGGTTGCGCTAGGTGGATGGCCCCATACATGGATGACCTTGTACAGTACAAAGCAGCGCGACCTTTGTTTGCACTGTCGCCGAGCTGACTAGGTCACTGCTGCCGCTCCGCTACTATCTCTGTGTTTTGTGCCGCTTTTACAAGAAAAGTCTATCACAGAATCATCCAACAATGCCTAAGGACGATTCTAACAAGAGAAAAAGGGTGGTGTTAACTCTAAAACAGAAACTAGAGATATGTAAGAAATATGAAAGTGGTGTGAAACGCAGTGTGTTGATGAAAGAGTACAACATCGGTTCATCCACCGTTTACGATATCAAAGCACAGTTGCAGAAACTGAAAGAATTTTTCATGAAAACTAAAACATCTGATGGCATTGAAAAGCGACGAACATTGCGCACAGCAAAGTTAGAGGACCTCGATCATGTTTTGTATGAGTGGTTCCAGACAATGAGGTCTGAGGGCGCGTGCATTTCGGGTCCTCTGTTGATTGAAAAAGCAAAAGAATTTCATGAAAAAATGAACATAGAAGAGAAGTGTGTCTTTTCAAGCGTTTGGTTAAGTCGCTTCGAAATTCGTCACAGAATAAGGCAGCTGGATATCTCGGGGGAACAGAAGTCTGCCGACACAGTCTCTGCAGACGAATTTGTAAGCAAATTTAGTGCCCTTGTTTCTGAACACGGATTGACTGCAGAACTAATATATAACACCGATGAAACTGGGCTGATGTGGCGATGCTTACCAACATCAACTCTTGCATGTGGCCATGAGAAAGTTGCACGTGCATTCAAACAAAATAAGGATAGAGTGACTGTGCTTGTCTGTGCAAATGTGGCCGGTACACACAAACTCAAACTGGTGGTTATTGGCAAGTATGGCAAGCCATGGTGTTTTAAAGGGTTATCTGATTTGCCAGTTTATTACAAAGCACAGAATAATGCCTGGATGGACTGTGAAATTTTTCTTTGGTGGTTTCACCATGTGTTTGTTCCAAGTGTTAAGAACCATCTTAAGAAAACTGGTAAGCCAGAGGACAGTAAAGTGGTGCTTGTGCTTGATAACTGCCGAGCGCACCCCCCAGCTGATCAGCTTGTAAATGGTAACATTTTTGCAGTGTTCATGCCCCCCAATATTACCAGCCTTGTTCAACCCATGGACCAGGGTGTCATTCAAAACATCAAGATGTTGTACAAGGGGGACTTTATGCTTAAAGTCCTAAATGCTGATGGGAAAATTGGTGAGTTTCAAAAGGAGTTTAACTTAAGAGAAGCTGTTTACACTCTGGCAGTCGCGTGGAAAAATGTGAAGAAACAAACCCTCAGTAGGTGATGGCACAACATGTGCCCTAGGGTTATGATTGAATCAGAAAGCTCTGACGATGACGAACAATTTGAGGGCTTCCTGACCGAAAAAAACATCGAGTGAGGATCTTCAGCAGGAGGTATGCGACTTGGCAGGCCACATTGTTCCCCAGGAAGAAGTTAGGGAGTGGTTGAAAGTTGATGAAAATATTCCTGTCACCCATAATTTCAGCACCGAGCAAATAATAGATGTAGTGATGAACAGAGGAAAAGAAAACACCAAGGACCAAGAAAGTGACGAGGAAGAGCCTGAAGAGACTAAAATTTCATGGAGTGAGGGAATAAATGCAGTGAACACCGTCATCAAGTTTGCCGAGACGAAACCGTTTTTTTCCTCACAATCCATAATGTTTCTGCACCAACTGAATAACCAGATGATTACTGAGAGGCACTAGAAAAGTAAACAAAGTGGCATTAGAACGATGTTCCAGAGAGCTGCACAGCAGTCATCAAAACTGCCGCGGCAGCCAGAACCAGTTCCATCCACATCAGCTGTGGATGTGGAGGATGACCATCCAGCTGTCCTTCGACTCTAACAATGTTTGTAAGGATGAGTGTGTACATACACAATATTTTATCAGTAGGCTGGGGAGTTGCATTATATATTATCGTTATTCTTACCAGGTTTCTTGCTCAAAAAAAGATTAGACTAACACACTGTTTCCCTAGTCATTTTTACTTCCGCCAGCTTAAGTTACCAAAGTCACTTGCCAACAGAAACATCATTTATCTTAATGTATTGGTTTTGTAGTTCAGCTAGCATATGACTGTGCTTGAAAATTCTCAGTATGAGGCGGGATACCAACTGCAAAGTGGAATGCTTAATTAAAGTTTTCATTCAATGGTCTTCTTAGGAATGAGGAAGGGTGCGGGGAGACGGACAACAGTCACAAAAAATGCATAACCTTCTCCTGACAACATTCGAACGTGTGTTCCAGCCAGCAGAGGTCCTTCCGTATTTTATTATGGTACTCTTGACACATTCAGACAACGTGTGTTCCAGCTAGCAGGGATAATTAAGAAATAAATGTTTATGAGTCATTAGCACGGAAAAACATGCATTCGCCTGGCAACAATCGGACAACGTGTGTTTAAGCTTCAGAAATATACAGTATTTTATGAGCCATGTCTGTGAATTCTTTCATTTATTACTTTAAATAAATAGTGTGCTGCAGCATGTGAACATTTATTTATTCCAGACCTACCTTTTGATAGAGGTTAATGACTTTTCTCAGCGCTAAGAATAATGAAATAATATAGTTACATACCCGAATCTGAGCAACAAGTATTGGGTATACCAGGTGATACAAACATTCAACTCGTTAGAAATATGTGGTAGGACGGCGCCATGGAGTGTTTGGTATACAGTAGGGTGCTAAAAAATGCTTAAATAACCTACCCACAGGAGTAGTTCTCATAGATCCGGTAGAAATACTTAACCGGCACTTTCAAATTCCCATTAGTGCCGGTTGATGGGGGTTCTACTGTAACTAAAAATACTAACAAGAAGCCTCGGACCAGGACTGACCAAAAGATGACGAGTAAACAAAGGACATGATACGAATGGCAATGTGGAATGTAAGAGGTGCAAATGATGAGGTGAAAGAGAGAGAGATTGTCCAGGTGATTGAGGGTGCGAAAGTGGATGTATGTAGATTAACTGAAACTAAATTGTGAGGTGAAAGTATGAGAGAATGGGAGTATGGATCGGGTATATTTGCAGGAGTACATGAGAATGAGAGGGCAAAAGAAGGAATGTGTACAGTGCTCGTCAGAAGTATCGAGCGCCCTGCGTCCCTCCTACGAAACAAACCTTTCAACATTGAAAAAACATATAAATAATGCATTTTATTTACCTTTAGTGCTTCATAGAGTATCCTTTACGTTTCTTCACGGACCTGAGACATCTTGGAAGTGAAAGGGCGAGGTTCCTCAGGTGCTGGAGGGGTATTTTGTCCCAGGAGTCACAAATGGTGGCTTCCAGCTTAGTCAGAGAGCTCACGTCCTTCCATTGGAGATTCTTCTTTACAAGGTACCAGAGGTTTTCAATCGGGTTGAGGTCTGGGCTATTTCCTGGCCAGTCTTTCATGAATGATACCTCGCAATCACGAAGCCAATTGGTGACCGATTTGGCCTTGTGAGCAGGTGCACCGTCTTGTAAACACTCGTGCACCTGTGAGCTCGAAGGAGTCTGGTAAATGATCACACAGAAGCTCCAGGTAAACATCCTGATTCACTCTAATGTTCTTGGGAAGCACAACAAGCTTCCCCAAACCTTGACCAGAGAAACAACCCCATACCATGAGTGAATCAGGATGTTTAACTGTGCTTTCAACATACCGTGGGCCAAGTGGGTCACTACCTTTGCGCCGGTACACACGTGCTCCTCTGTTATAGGTGACACTAAACGTTGCCTCATCAGACCACAACACTGACAACCATTGCTCCTCACCCCAATTAAGGTATTTGTTAGCAAAGGCAAGCCTACGAAGTCGCTGGCTGCTAGAGAGAAGAGGCTTTCTCACAGGCCTGTGACTTGTGCAACCAAGTTCACGGACCCTACGAAACACTGTGCGCACAGACACCTCACCAAACACTTCCGGGTTGCTCTCCTTTATTTTCCTTGCACTCACACGAGGATTAAACTCCACTTCCGTTTTAAAACATTAACAGACCTTGGGGAAGTTTTCCTAGGCCTACCAGACCACGGTTTCTTTGTGGGAACCTCACCACTGTTTTCCACTCAAAACCAGGTGCACCACTGTCGATCGAGCCACACCAACCAATTCACTAATTTCCTTTGTTTGGTGGCCTGCCTCCTTTAGAGCAATGATCTGTGGGACACTCGGTAAAAAAGGGTGCAAAAAGAGAGGGAGACATGGCGGACTTCCTCTCTCTTAGGCAGCCCGTGGGCAACTGAGGCGGGAACCAACCAGTGCGTCGGAAGGCCTCAGGCTACTGTGACGTCATGCTAGCGCCGCAAACTTGTGGCTCAGTTTTTACTACCAAAAATGAGTGAATCTTTTTTGGCCATAAGTATTGCTCGCCCGGCGGTAGGTGCTCGATAATTTTGACGAGCACTGTATAGTAGTGAGTAACAGATGGAAGGAGAATATAAGAGAGTATGGATCAGTAGGCTGAAGAATTGTGTGGGTAAGATTGAAAATTGGACTACAAATGTGGGCGATTGTGTGCGTGTATGCACCAACACAAGATCGTGCAAGCAGAGTGAGCAGAGTTCTGGACAAATGTGGAAGTGTGCATGAAAAAGTTTGAGAGGAATGAGAGAGTGTTTTTGATTGGTGATATCAATGGTAAAGTAGGGAATGTGAAGGTGGATGGAGTAGTTGGTGAATGGGGTGTGCCTGCTGAGATAGATGAGAATGACAGTGCGTTAGTGGACATTTGTGCTGGGAGGGGGTTCGTGATAGCCAATACTCTCTTCAGGCACAAAATAATCCACAGGAATACATGGCGAGTAATGAGAATGGTGGATGGTGAACTGAATGAAAGGAAGGCAATGATTGATTATGTGTGTGTGGATGAGAGGATGCGAAGATGTGTAATGGATGCAAGAGCATATAGAAGTTGGGGGAGTGAACTTTCTGACCACCACCAAGTGTTGGTCAGAATCAGGGTCCAAGTAAAATGAAGAAATAGAAGAAGGGAAAGATGGGAGGAAGGAGTATATCCAAGGAGAGTGGAAAGGTTACAAGAGGAAGAAAAAAAGGCAGAATATATGAGAGAAGTGGAGGAATCTATCTATCTATCTATAGCCCGACGCCCTAATCCTGCAAAGGGTGGTTGCAGACAAAACGCCTCCAAGTCGCTCTGTCACCCACCATTTGACTACCCTCCCCCCAACTCACCCCCCCCTCCCTCATATACCTCTCAGCTCCATCCCTCCATCTCATGCTCGGTCTACCCCTCCCTCTCCCTCCCTCCACCTCACCTACATACACCCTTTTAGTCAGTCTTTCATTCTCCATTCTCTCCACATGTCCAAACAACCTCAGTGTATTTCTCCTAATCTCAACCACATCCACATCCACCCCACAATGTTCTTTCACTTCTTCATTTGTCAACCTGTCCCTCCACGTCACTCCACATGCACCTCTCAGGTAACTCATTTCCACTGCTCTCACTCTTGACTTGTTCCCTCTTGCAAGGTCCACGCCTCGCTTCCATACGTCAGGGTAGGGATCACAATACTATCATGCAGTGACTTTTTAACTTCCATACTCACCTCCCTATTTCTCATCACTGCTTTCAGTGTACCAACAACCTTCCTTCCCTGCTGTACCCTTTCATGCACTTCATCCCCCAAAGTTCCATCCTTACACATCACACTACCCAAGTACTTGAATGCACTCACATTCTCCATATCCTCACCATCCAACCTCACTGCACATTCTGTGACTTCATTCCTCTCAAACACCATAACTTTACTTTTGTTTACATTAACTTTCAGATTCCTCCTGCTTCACACTGTCCCAAATTCATTCACCAAACCTTGCAACTCCATTCATCTTCACTCAACAATACTGTATCATCAGCAAACAGCAACACCGGAAGCTTCCAAATCTCACCCTCATTCATTAGGGCCAGCCCCACATCCACTGCCCTACCTTGCACCTCCTTTACAACCCCATCCATGTTTTTATTAAACAGCCATGGAGACATCACACACCCCTGTTTCAGTCCCACATTGAAATCAAAGAACTCACTCAACTCACCATCCACTCGCACCATAGCCCTAGCTCCCTCATACATACTCTTCACAGCACTCAACAATTTCCCCTCCACTCCATATATTCTTAATACCTTCCAAATACCTTGCCTATCTGTTCTGTCAAATGCTTTCTCCAAGTCCATGAAGGCAGCATACACTTTCCTTCCCTTCTCTAGATACTTCTCCACTAAACATCTTAGAACAAATATCTGATCTACACACCCTTTTCTCTTCCTAAATCCCCCTTGTTCTTCAACTAGCTCCTGTGTCATATGCCAAACCCTATCAATGAGTATTCTACCATATATTTTACCAGTCACACTAAGAAGGCAAATACCCCTATGGTTACCACATACTTCACTCTCCCCTTTTCCTTTGTATAAAGGAACAATTATACCTGACTTCCAGTCCTCTGGAACCCAAGCCAATCTACACAACTTCCATATCCACTCCACAACAATCTCATCCTCATACCTAAGCATTTCACCACACACTCCTTCAATTCCTGGGGCCTTTCCCAACTTAATATTCTTCATCGCTTCCACTACTTCCTCCCTACTGATCTCTTCCTCCCTCCTCTCATCTCTTCTTCTCCCAGCCATTCCCCAACCATTTATACTCACACTGCTCTCATTCTCTACATTCAACAAATCCTCAAAGTGCTCCTTCCATCTCCTCAATGGAGAAATGATTGGGTTAATATGAATTGCAGCAGATGAGGGACGTAGAATGTGTGTGCAAGATATTCACAGAAGAAATATGTGCTGCATGTGAGGTGGTGTGTGGGGTGAAGAGAAGACGAAAGGGGTTGCAAGGAACAGCATTGTGGAATGAAGAGGTGAGACAGGGTGTGTTACAAAAGAAAAAAGCATATAATGAATGGATGAGAAATAGGGGCGTGGAAGAAGTTGTGAGACGGAAGAGAGAGTTATATGTGGAGAGGAATAGAGAGGTGAAATGATTAGTAAGAGAGAGTAAGAAGAGAGTGGATGAGGAATTTGGAAGGAATTTGAGTGTAAAATGGAGGGACTATAAGAAAATGTTCTGGAAAGAGGTAAAGATAGTCAGACAGGGTGGCAATGAAGTTAGTAGGGGAGTGAAAGATAAAAATGGTAGATTACTAGCTGAGAAGGGAGAAAAAGTGAGCAGATGGAGAGAACACTTTAAGGAATTGTTGAACATAGAGAATGTCAGTAATGTGAGTATAAGTGGCTGGGGAATGCCTGGGAGAAGGAGGGAGGTGAGAAGACAGGAAGAAATCGGTAGGATGGAAGCTGTGGAAGCAATGAAGAAAGTCAAAATGGGGAAAGCCCCAGAAATTGATGGATCGAGGAGTGGCTGGTTAGGGTGGTTATGGCTGTGCATGTGGGTGCTTGCACCTATAGGTGTCTGGAGATTTGAGTGGAGAGTTTCCCATGAATGTTGGTGTGCATCAGGGTTCAGTCTTGAGCCCCTTGTCATTTATCATGGTGCTTGAAGCCCTCTCATGTGATGTCAGAAGTGGACTCCCATGGGAGATGTATGCTGATGCTTTGGCATTGGTTGCAGAGAATGAAAGTGAGGCAGAGGAAAGATTTAGGAAGTGGAGAGATGGTATGGGGCACAAGGGCTTAAGAGTAGATGCAGATAAAACAAAAATGATAGTATCTAGGGCTGGTGGTGGTACTGTCAAAGTTGAGGGTGAGTGGCCCTGTGCGATTTACCTCAAGGGTGTGGAAGTTCCAACTTTTGCAGTGTTTGTGATAAGTGGGTACATAAGAGATGTATTGGTATTAGAGGTAGACTGCGAGATAATGCTGATTTCATGTGTGCGGTGTGTCGAGGAGAGCATGTGGAGAGTTTTCAGGTATGAAAGGAATTATTTTGACGGTGAGTCTCATTAGTGTGTGGAAGAGGTTTGTTATATAGATGTGTTATGTGCTGGAGGTGAGGCTTTGTATGCTGCATGTGTTAGGAGTGTAATGCTGTATAGTAGTGAGACCTGGGCAGTAAAGGAAGAAGATAATTGCAGGTTCAGACGTACAGAAATAACAGTGATTACATGGATGTTCAGTGTGTCCTTGAGTGCGAGGCCTGGGGGGGCTAGGATTACAATGGAAGAGTTGAGAGGTAGGATGGGACTGGAGTGTATTGGTGTTGTGATGAGGAGAGGTAGATTGAGATGGTTTGATCATGTGAAGATAGGGGATGATAATCGGTTGCAGAAAGTGAGAAGTGTTAACGTTAGGGGTAGAGTTGCAAGAGGTAGAATTCAGAAAAAGACTTGGGACAGTGTCGTCGAATGTGATCTCAAGGACAAGGAACTGAATAGGGAAGCTGCCAGAGATCGAGCAGCAAGGAGAGCTGCCATTAGGTGACTATGGCCGACACATGCAAGCATGTTGGAGCCTTTATAAATGAAACGAAGTAGAGTTGGTCAGAGGTCAAGGTCATGGGACAAGATCAGATGTTTGACCTTTTGATTGATTGTGGGGCAACTACCAATACTTTACTTCTGAGTGTTCCTTAATGTTTCTAATGATTTTTTTTTTTTTTTTTCCCAGAATTTGAACAGTTCCTCACCAAAGAACAAAAACCAATGTTCCAAGCTGCCTGTTCCCAGTTTCTGCAGAGATAACATCATAGCTGTACTGTACTGTATATATGCATTATATTCTAGGTGGCTTAGGAGGTTTATAGCACCCTAGATAATAATTCAGTTCTGTGTTAACTAAACAGCACACCTTCATTTTTGCCTTCATTTTACAACTGGGATGGATTTTTGAAAACCAATCTCATAACAAAATTAGTGCTATAGTGATTATATAAGTGAGAAAATTATTGTATATTGAGAAATCAGGTATCACAGTGATCAGGTAAGTGAAAAAAAAAAATCCTAATATGAAAAAGGTCTTAAATGGACATTTATCATATACAGAATGATTGTGTAACTTTCAGAACTTACATAGTTTTTCACAGTTACAAGTGCATGAAAAGGTATATTAGCCATAACAAAAATAAGGAAGAGGTGTTCTGAAATCTCATAAGCAACTTAGATAATTTGGAAGGTATATTGTGGGTGCCATTTAACCCGTTCAGTGCTGGAGCATGTGTCGATTTTTATGCGTAGATTGCTGAGGGTCTGAGTGGCAAAGTTACCTAGAATGCTTGCCATTTTCATTTTTTTTTTTTTTTCCATAATTGGACCTGAAAAGTGGTCAGAATAAGCCTAGTGATAGTAGAAGTGTTCATCTTGACTGTGTTTCCACCTGAAAACAGGTGTTTTGGTCCACCACATCCAGATTTGCATCAGATGGCTACTTTCAGCTACAACCAGTGGCTGATGTGGACAGCTAATCCAATTTGGTGTTGAGTGGGTGGATGCATGTAGTACTTGCAGTATGAAAATGCAACCTGATTTACGTCATGTGGCCACAGTCGAAACTGTGATGATGGAAAGTTGGGGTTCTGTGCTAATTTTGTGTCTTTTCACATTCTCTTTCTTTTTATATTATATTGGCATAAGGCATTATAAACACTCACATAAGGTACTGTAAACATTCATGTTGCACATAGTCACATTAGTTACAGTAAGTCTCACATTCCCTGTGTCATTTTTCTTACATTACATGATTTCATGATTTACTTCTATTTGCTTACATTTACTTATATTACTTTCATTATTTACATTATTTACACATCACTATCAGCTAGTTCATCACTTGGAAGTTCTTCAACCTCAACTGGAAATCGGGAGTAAGCACAATATCCTTGGCAGCGTGACATGACTCAGATTTGCGTCAGTTGGCTGATTTCAGATACCATCACCAGCTGATGTGGATAGATAGTCCATTTTGGTGTAGAGTAGGTGGATGCATGGAGTATTTGTAGCATGGAAATTCCACCTGGTATATGTAATGCAGCCATAATCGAAACTTTGATGATGGGAAGTTGTGGTTCCATGATAATTTTATGTTTTTTCATTCACCTTTTTTTTTGTTTTTTTTTTTTGTTAATACCTGTATCATATTGGTATTGGGCATGGGAAAGGAGGAGGGGTGTCCATCATCCCATTTTCTGTCACAAGTAAGGACAGATGCAAACAATTTCACGTAAATGTGAGGAAAAACAGTGTCATTATATATACGGACTCAGCAGTTTAGGATACTGTGTGAGAGTCCATATATATAAGGACTCGGCAGTTTTGACACTGTTGGTTTGTCTGTATATGTACGGACATGACAGGGAATGGGTTACGGCTGTGTAGCATTTTATTATGCATATTATTCCTTAATGTTTTGTATGCTACATACTGTATATTATTACACTTTTAACATTTTCCATCACAAACATACAAGAGAATATTGAAGTGTAATGTGCTGAATAAATTGATTAGGAAGAGGGGTTAAATCAAGTCAAAGTGAACAGATTATAACACTGTAATCTTGTATGTATTGATCTCTTGCTACAGCTTATTGTACAAAAAAAAGAAGGTGGGGGTGGGGACAGTATTGTTGTTCTTCATCCAAATCATAGCACACTGTTACTAGTGTCATAGCTATTCACGTGTTGTCTGTGGTACAGTCAGTAGCGAAATGAGACATTACCGAAAGACACCATTATCATTCAGACAGTACCACAACGCTTATTAAAACCTTCACCATATGCTAGGTTAATCTCCTGTTAAAGCTTTGCATTCACGAGAGAGGTGGCAGTTTTAGGTTGAGTTAAAGTGGATAGAACATAATTTAAAACAGATGTATAAAATATTTTGTAATGTTTTATTTGTATTTATAGCAAACTACTGTAAACAGAAGTGATACATAACCTCATTAATTAGGTGATATATTCCAATTTTGTTCTTGCTAACCTCAGAAGTTTTTTTCCTGGTTTGAGAGATTTACTTTGAGCAGGAGTGGTTTTATATATATATATATATATATATATATATATATATATATATATATATGTATATATATTGTTACGGAACAGAGAAAGATAATGTACACTTTAAGTGAGAATACTAAAAATCACTACTGTCCCGTAAAGTTCCAGGTTCAAAACAAAAGAGTTAGGTAAAATTACACTCAAATTACACAGCTGCTAGATGGTTGGAGACTTCCTGAGCACTCACAATAATAATAACGGTACAGGGGAGGACAGAGATGTGAACAAAATGAGGAGTAGATCTAAGTGGCAATGATGCGGAGACTGAGCTCATTATATAGGGGCCGGCAGAGCTTGATACAACTTGTAAGAAGGACGCGGGACAAAGAGTTGACAATCCCGCTCTGAACAACAGAAAGAACGACTTACTCTACTATAACGGTAGAAGGGGGGGACTGAGGTAGAACAGGCTCGTGATCAAACATGCAGCATACTGTGCGTTAAAATTACACAAAGGATGATGAAATCATAGGCTATGTAACACCTCCCCATAAAGAAAAAAGAAAAAAGAAATTTACAAAGGAAATTTCTTATTACTCTAAAACAATCTGTCTAAAGTCTAGATAAGCAATCTGCAATAACATTTTCTTTCCCCTTGACATGTTGTATGTCTAATGAATACTCCTGAAGAAGTAGACTCCATCTTGTCAATCTCTGATTTTTATCTTTAAACTTACTAAGGAATTTCAGTGGGTTATGATCGGTATAAATGACTATGGGGTCAAAACCAGAACACAAATAAAATGAAAAATACTGTAAACCCAAAATCAAGGCCAAAAGCTCTTTCTCAATAGTTGAGTAGTTCTTTTGAGGTGGAGTGAACTTCTTACTGTAATAAGATACAGGGTGTTCAATACCCTGATCATCCTCTTGCAGCAAAACAGCCCCAGCTCCTGTATCACTTGCATCAACAGCCATCTTAAAAGGCTTAGCAAAATTTGGAGTAGCGAGCACTGGCTGACTTAATAGGATAGCTTTAAGTTTGTTGAAAGAGGATTCACAGTTATCGGTCCAGACAAATTTAACTCCCTTTTTCAGTAGGTCTGTAAGTGGTGATACAAGAATTGAAAAGTTAAGAACAAATCTCCGGTAATAACCTACCATTCCCAAAAATCTTTGTAGCTCTTTCCTACTTTTAGGTCTGGGAAGATCACTTATAACCTGAACCTTAGCTCCTGGTGGTGCAACATGTCCATCACCAATTACATACCTAAGGTACTGAACTTTAGCTTGACCAAACTCACACTTTGATAAATTAGCTACAAGATTAGCCTGAACTAAACGCTCAAGAAATTTACTGACATGGCATAGGTGATCTTTCCAGTTGTCACTGAAGATTAATACATCATCAATATAAACAACACACCCTGCCAAACCCTCTGTTACAACATTCATGAGCTTCTGAAATGTGGCTGGTGCATTCTTCATACCATATGGCATTACAGAACATGCAAAAGTCTTTCCTAGTGTTACAAAACATGAGATCTCCCTAGCACGTTCAGTCATAGGTACTTGCCAGTATCCCTTTAACAAATCAAACTTACTTATGTACCTAGCCTTTCCGATCTTGTCTATGCAATCTTCCACGCGAGGGAGAGGGTAAGTGTCTGTTTTGGTTATCTGATTAACACGTCTGTAGTCGATGCAAAGCCGCTGTGACCCACCTGGCTTAGGGACTAAAGTGACAAGAGAACTCCACTCGCTCTGACAGGGCTCAATCATCTTGTGGTCCAACAGGTAGCCAAGCTCCTTCTGGATGAGAGGAACTTTCACTGGGTTCACATGGTAAGGAGGCAATTTAATTGGCTTTGCGTCTCCAACATCGACATCATGCATCAACACAGTGGTTCTTCCTGGAGTGGCACGGAACACTTGCGGGTACTCCTGCAGTAATGCCGAAAACTCCTGCGTTTCCTCGGGAGGTAGATGAGAAAGCTTAGTCTGGAGATCATTCATGATATCAGGATTCTTCCCCAAACTATCACTCGGGCTCATACTGCATGGGAGAGCTTCACTTGCAGACTCGGGTGGAACAGCTGCAGTGCAGACTGGATTATTTTCGTCCCGCCTAAGATATAACTTTAGCATGTTGATGTGACATAGTTGCTTGTTCTTTCTACGATCTGGTGTGGCGATGACATAGTTGACATCACTGAGTTTCTTCTCCACGAAATAAGGACCACTAAACTTGGCTTGAAGAGGTTGCCCATGCACTGGTAGCAGAATCAAAACCTGATCTCCTGGCTGAAAGTGGCGTAACCTGGACTTCTTATCATACCAAGTCTTCATCTTCTCCTGAGCAGCTCCTAAATTCTCTCTCGCCAGCTGTAAAGCAGTGGACAGCCGTTCTTTGAACTTCATCACATACTCCAGCAGGTTGACGTCATCTTCCTCCGACTGCCAGCATTCCTTGAGTAACTTAAGGGGTCCTCTTACTTCATGGCCAAACAGTAGTTCAAAAGGTGAGAAGCCCAGTGATTCATTTGGAGATTCTCTTGCGGCAAATACAACAAATGGAAGACCTTTATCCCAGTCTTTCTGATTTTCCAAACAGTATTTCTTGAGCATTGATTTGAGTGTTTGATGATATCTCTCCAACGCTCCTTGGGTCTGTAGATGGTAAGCTGAAGACGTGATCTGGGTGATGCCCAACTCTTTCAGAGACTGCTTGAAAACATTTGACATGAAATTACTTCCCCGGTCTGACTGTACCTCCTTGGGCAGACCAAACTTTGTAAAGAACCCTAGCATTTCCTTAACCACGTTCTTTGCTGAGATATTTCTAAGTGGAATGGCTTCAGGATAACGAGTAGCCATATCAATCAGGGTCAACACATAAGAAAATCCTGTAGAAGTCTTAGGAAGAGGGCCCACAATATCCACCAACACACGGGTGAAAGGAGGAATGGGAACTAGAGGTGCAACCTTTTTGGTCTGATTACACTTCCCCACAACTTGACAGGTGTGATAAGACTTACAATTCCAGGAAACATCCCTGAAGATACCTGGCCAGTAGAAGTGTTTCAAAATGCGTGCCACAGTCTTCCTCACTCCAAGATGTCCTGCCAAACTGGAATCATGAGCCACTCTAATGATATCCTGCCTACAAACACGAGGGATGACAACTTGATGTACAACCTCTCATTCACAGTCGGCTGATATTCTTGGGGGGGTCTCCACTTCCTCATAAGTACTCCTGACTTTATATAATAACAAGTAGAAGCACCAGCTGACTCTTCCTCACTGCAAGCAGAGTTAGCTAGACCTTTCAACTCAGGGTCAGCAACCTGCAACTCAATCAACTCTTGACGAGACAAATTATCGACACTACGGGGTACTGCCTCATCTGGTGAGTGGTCCAGATTAGCAAGAAAAGTGTCAGCTAGGATAACAGCATCATCATCATCATTATCCTCTAAGTCACCAGTAACTTTAGACTTAGCCCTAGTGACAGCACATGCAGGGAACACATCAGGGACATCACAATCCTGGGCCGCAGCCACTGGCTCACTAGACAACTGAGGAGCTGGACGCACTTGACTTCCACCAATATCATTTCCAAGTAAGAAAGTTACACCTGACATTGGGAGTGTCTCAACCAACCCAACCATAACGGAACCATTAACAAAACCAGACTCTAAATTCACTCTGCACAGAGGGACAGAGAAGTAATTATTCCCTACACCTTGTAAGATTACAGTTTCATCAGAGGAATTAACATTAGAGCCAGAAAACTGGTCAGCATAAGCGATTGGCAAGCACCTGTATCACGATATATTTTAACTGATTTCCTGTCATTACTGTCCAGAGGACTGACAAAACCATCAGACAGGAAATTAGCACATGAACTCTTGAGAGTGTCACCCACGTTACTGCTCAAAAGAGGAGCTCCATCATGAGAATTTAAGTTACCCCTCAAAGCAGGTTCAGTTAACTCAGTTAAAGAATTCTGGGAACTCTCAAGGGTGGACACTAGACCAATTGACTGAATATTTAAAGACTCCTTTTTGTTCACATCACGCTGTCTCCTGAAACATTTCTCCGTAGTATGACCAAGCTTACTACAATAAGTACATTTACTTTTCTGAAATCTAGAGGTGAAGCTGGTATTTACTTCCTGAGAAACATCATCTTTATTCTCTTTCCTATTACCTGTACTCTGAGTAGAGGCAACGTACTTACTCTCAGCTTTCCTTTTTTCTCTAGAATATCTCTTGTGAGTGAGAACATATTCATCAGCTAAAACTGCAGCATCAGACAAATTATCTATTCTTTTCTCATCAAGATATAGGCTTACATCTTTACTAATACACCTTTTGAAGACCTCCAGCAAAATCATCTGCTTAAATTTACCAAAATCAGAATCCACATTCTTTGAATTTAACCACTGCTCTAACAGATCTTCTTTGATTTTTGCATACTTAACATGGGATTGCTTATCTTGCTTGTAAGTTGTCCTAAATTTTACTCTATAAGCTTCAGGAACAAGCTCATAGGCCTTAAGAATCAAGCTCTCAACTACATCATAATTATCAGATTGATCCTGAGGCAAAGATGCATAAGTTACTTGAGCTTTACCGGTGAGAACAGTTTGAAGGAGTACTGGCCAATACCTTTTGGGCCAATTAAAACCTGTAGCTACCCTCTCAAACAACTGAAAATACTTTGTTAAATCAGATTCATTAAAAGGAGGGACAAGTTTAACATTTTTAGCCACATCAAAATCATCAGAGCTAGATGATCCAGTTCCACATTGTTTCATGCGATACTCATGGTCTGCCTGAATCCTAGCAATTTCAACTTGTGCCTCAGCCTCCTTAGCACGAGACTCCGCCTCCTTAGCCTGAGCCTCCTGCAGGGCTAGCTGTAACTTAGCTAATTCAAACTGCGTTTGCTCATTTGGAGGAGTTACATTAAACAAGCTTTCATTAATCATGTCAACAATTTGATCTTTAGAATGATGAGAGCGAACAGCAATTCCCAATTGTTGAGCAACAAGCTTAAGTTCATTCTTTGTTCTGTTTTCTATATCCAACACTGTTTGCACATTTGACAAAAAATCTTTGGCTTCATCAAGTGTAGTAATAGTAGACATCATGAATAAATCACAGTCACAAAATATCAAGCAATATCCTTATGATAATATCCTGAATATCCTGATATGAGGTCGCCAAATTTATGTTACGGAACAGAGAAAGATAGTGTACACTTTAAGTGAGAATACTAAAAATCACTACTGTCCCGTAAAGTTCCAGGTTCAAAACAAAGAGTTAGGTAAAATTACAAGTTAAAGTTTAATGCTCAAACTAACAACAAAACATTCAGGACTCACAAGGATAATGTAATGGCAAAAAACAGGTCAAATACATGGGTAACTGCAATAGCCTCTATTAACACGAAATTAGCATGAGTAAATTTATCTAAGTCAGCCCTAATAAAATGAAAATACACTGGGTAATGCTCAGTTAATGCAAGATAAATTATTACAGATACAAAATATTATTAATGATGACTGACGTAAAGAACCTTTACATAAATCATAAAAACCTCACTAGGCCTACAAATTAACAACTTATGCTATACAGTACAAGAACAAAATGCAATAACACTTATACTCAAATTACACAGCTGCTAGATGGTTGGAGACTTCCTGAGCACTCACAATAATAATAACGGTACAGGGGAGGACAGAGATGTGAACAAAATGAGGAGTAGATATAAGTGGCAATGATGCAGAGACTAAGCTCATTATATACTGTAGGGGCCGGCAGAGCTTGATACAACTTGTAAGAAGGACGCGCAAATGAAGCCATGGGGACAAAGAGTTGACAATCCCGCTCTGAACAACAGAAAGAACGACTTACTCTACTATAACGGTAGAAGGGGGGGACTGAGGTAGAACACGCTCGTGATCAAACATGCAGCATACTGTGCGTTAAAATTACACAAAGGATGATGAAATGATAGGCTATGTAACAATATATATATATATATATATATATATATATATATATATATATATATATATATCCATCATCCAATCCTACATTGCCCCATGAGGAGCATAGAAGCCCGGGACTAGGCAGTTGGTCCTGACATTTAAGATGAGAGTGACCAGCCTCACTCATCCCTGAGTGGCATTACATGAGCAATCAACTAAATTGCCCGCGGCCGGACCTTCCTCCCCACCACCCCCCACACCACCACCGGGCCACCACCACCCCACCACCCGAGGAGGAGATAACGGACAGGTTAATGACCCAGGACAAGAGGGTCATCCAACCACCACTGACCTGTGCCCCTCATTCCCGCAACTGCCCCAACACCAGGTGAGCCTAGATCCGCGACAACTTACACGGCGGGTTGACCATCGACAACAGTGGGGTGGGACTGATACAATATCAGTCCCTAGTAGTTTTGTGGTGACGACCACAGCTTCACCCCAACGGGACAGGAGGTCCCTAGGTGAGCCACGAGGTGTTTACACCTACTGCCACTGCGAGCCACGGGGAAGTACCTTCCTCTGCCGCAACAACCCTGGTGAGCCACGAGGGGCTTGTATCCTCTGCCACCGTGAGCCACGAGGGCGTAATACCCTCTGCCACAACCAGGACAGGAGGTCCTTTGACGAGGGAGAAGAACCCTCTATAACAAACAGGGCAGGAGGCCCAATAGTGGACTATACGGGGCTCACACCCCTAGCCACACCAAGGGTAAGAGACCCTCACACAAAGCCACAAGTGGGTCCCAGGACCGATCAACCTGGTGCCACGGCAGTTGTGAAGACAAGAGAGAGAGTCGCCTCTGTGCTACCCTCCCTAAGTGCAAGAGAGACCACGGCCTCCGTGTGTCCTCTAAAGTCAGCTAACTCCTGCAGGAGTAGCTGGACACCACCCGGGAGAGTTGCCCCGAAAGTGTCACCTGAACAGAGGCCCAGTCCCAGTCGGGACCTACCTCCCACCCCCGGGAAATTCTTGTCTTCCCCAGGTACCAGCAGGAGACGAGGCAGCAGCCCACACCTGACGGCGCGTCCCCCAGCAGACCTCCGCAGCCCTCGGACCCCCAGGCGAGCCCAGCAACCCGTCGACGCCGACCTCCCCCTGCCGCAGACCCTACGACGTCAGGCCCGTCTGCTACACCTGTTTGGCCCCAGTCCCTAGGGCCAACCTAGACAGGCCTCCCTTCACCGTGACCAGAGGAGGGCCTATAACAGGTCGAGACCCCAGGCAAGAGGGTCTCCCTGCACCGTGACCAGAGGAGGGCCTACAACAGGTCGAGACCCCAGGCAAGAGGGTCTCCCTGCACCGTGACCAGAGTGAGGTCCTACACCTTATAGTGACGAAGTGATATCGCCCCAGAAACTCGGGCAAGAATAGTGACTTTTCCTTTCCTGTAGTGAGACAGAGATAGTGATCCATTGACAGAGTGAACCAGCGGGATTACACCAAAAAGTGTCCGTAAATACCTTCCCCTGGAAAAGACTATAAGTTCTGGGCTCGTACAACTAGTGCTATTCCCAAGTCCAGTCTAGAGTATTCCCCCCCCCCCCCTTGTCAGGGTACGCGCGGGCGAGAGTTGCCGCGCCGAGCCCAACCAGTGAATGGGGTGCTTCTGAAAAGCCTAGTATTCCGTCAGATGGCTCCACTGTAGCAGTAAACACATTCCCGCGCTGTTTAAAAAGCATAATTTTATTTGTTAAATATTTACACTGTTGTGTGAAATTGTGAATCATGGTAATGTCATATGCCGTAATATAAATAATACAAATAGAACACGTATATATAACGTATCATGAATTGTTTATATTTATCATAAACTGAAATTAAAATATCACTGATGGCATGTGATGGCAATCCGCCATTTCAGTGGTCCTATATTATTTAATTTCTGCTACATTTAGTGCAAGTTAGATTCTTAATACATAGTTTGTTCTGACTGTAAAGTACGCCTAGTGGGTATCTTGACTCATCCAGTTTCTATGTGGGCAGAAATTTAATATTGAGTAAATACTGGCATTCACCATCATAAATCATCCGGTCTGAGGAACCGTCCCAAAACCAAGATCGTTTACGCGTCATTTTTTTGCCCGGTCTCACCGAGGACAGACGACTGGGGAACGTAAACAAGCCAAGACATCGCCTCCAAGTGATCCACAAGATTCACACGGAGTCAAGTTCAGTAGTCACGATTTTATATATATATATATATATATATATATATATATATATATATATATATTTATATATATGCAAACGTGAGAACACATGACGATTAAATACTACTGCATACTCTTAAATGTCTACCCCCAGTGAGATTGCATCCATGTCAAGAGGACTGGTATGTGCGCAAGCTACTGACTCAGTCAATGGAAGATCTTACAAACATATGTGTGTGGACAGGTAGCCTGGAGACAGTTCTCACATGACCATACCATTTGGGACTTGCCAAGAGGGGGCAATGTGTGTGAGATATTGATGATAAGATGACCTTAAGGTATTTATTTGGTAGGCACTTGGTGAAATGTAAAAATTAAAATAACCACTAGTTCTCAACAGAAAAAGACAAAACTTCACTAACACTTTATTTACAAAAAGCTACAATGATACATATGAATATGACTCACTCATGGTGCAAGGAAGCTGCAGGGGAAGGTCTCTCTCTCTCTCTCTCTCTCTCTCTCTCTCTCTCTCTCTCTCTCTCTCTCTCTCAGCTTAACAGTCAGGAGCTCACATTACTGAACTATGTGTGTTTGTGGGTGTGTCCATTTACGACAGTAATGTAACCAACGTCGGGTACAGGGACATGAGAAATGGGCGTAGCTTAGTTAACAGCTAGAGAGGCAAGATGTGGGAATGACAATTACACAAAGATATCGCTCAGTGAAACACACTGCCTATACATAGTCACTTATGAACCAATGACGAATGTTATGAATATAGCTCGTTTCTACTCTGAGTGAATCCGTGACATTACACGCCATCAAAATAAAATTTTTCATGGAAACTTGACATCCCTCGTGAAAAAACTTAAACACGGGACTGTCTTGTGGTGCGCATGCGTGAAGGAAGCGAGCAAAATGTTGAATGCCAGTATTTACTCAACATTAAATTTCTGCCCACATAGAAACTGGATGAGTCTAGATACCCACTAGGCTTACTTTACAGTCTGAACAGACAATGTATTAAGAACCAAATTTGCACTAAATGTAGCAGAAATTAAATAATATAGGGTCACTGGAAGGACGGGTTGCCATCACATGCCATCAGTGATATTTTAATTTCCGTTTATGATAAATATAAACACTTCACGATACGTTATATATAGGTGTTCTATTTGTATTATTTATATTTCGGCATATGACATTACCATGATTCACATTTTTACACAACAGTATAGATATTTAACAAAGAAAAATATGCTTTTTAAACAGCCCGGGGAAGGTGTTTACTGCAACAGTGGAGCCATCTAGCGGAATACTAGCTTTGAAAGCACCCCATTATAGTGCTCTACTCCCCTTGTTCTTTTATAGTAATAATCCCTCCCCGGCTCATCAAGCCCAGACATCTTGTTTGCCCCAGCACTAAGACCTTTTGGACTTTAATGCAAGTTAGTCTCATTCACTTATGGACTCTTAACCTATTGTAAAGTATAATTATAGTGTGTGTGAACATCCCGTGCTGTACTAACGTAACTTTGTATATCTGTATCCCCTGTCCAGAATATCATTCTATGTAATATTGTCAAGGTGTTAGAATTAAGGTAATAGATGTGTTAAAGGTGGACTGCCTAGTTTTTATGTCCTGTTCCTTAGTTAGTGCATTACTTCCGGTCCGGAAAGAGGACCCCGCTCAGTAGCTACTGTTTTTAGTACGAGGAGTCGGCCTAAAAACACTCAGCATAACATCAACCCCAACCATACCTTGGATATAAACCTTCACCGGCTTAATCCGATTGGAGCGCAATAATTACCCACTAAACCACCAGGTGCCAAAATTTGGTTTTATGGTTACCACCCAGCGTAGTAAATGGTTTCCTGGTGCACAGGAAACCATTTGGCTTGTCACTCAGTGTAGAGTCACCCACAGGCTGAAGGACATGGAAAGAATGAAGGAAAGAAAGACAGAAGAGGGAGTGTAAAGTCACCCGTAGGCAGAAGGACAAGGAAAGACTGAAGGAAAGAAAGACAGAGGAGAATGGAAGGAAAGAAGGATGGAGAGGAAAGGGCAAACACCCGAGAGCAGCACTACATCGAGTGAGTGAATGGTGAGCGCCCCCACCTACCACAAATATTATATATATATATATATATATATATATATATATATATATATATATATATATATATATATATACTGTATATATATATATATATATATATATATATATATATATATATATATATATATACACTATATATATATATATATATATATATATATATATAAATATATATATATATATATATATATATATGTAACTTGCAATACTTTGTTGATAGAAACTCAGTGTACAAACAGCTAGATATGGAGTTTATTACGAGCTCACAACAAAATAATCTGCTCTTCTTGAATGTCTGCTCTGAACTGACACAGTGGCGTCTTCCCAGGCTTGAGACCCTGGGAAAGCGTGTTAGGTCAGCAAATTTAGTGGGGGCATGTATGCATTGGGGGGGGGACATATATACATCGGGGGTAGACATATTGTGGTGGGGGTACACTACTCCCCCGGGTAGCTGAGATGGTGTCTCCTGACACCAGAAGTTAAATGGTGTTTGATTATAGTATTAAGGCAAGGTCGGGGAGGTTTGTACAAGAGATAAGTATGATACATGGGCAGTAGGGGAGACATGGCCATGTAAAGGGGAGGGAATTAGAAGGATATATACAGATAAGATATACAAGGATTAAGAGGTATGTGTCCAGTAAGGGTTGAAGGTATATATAGATATAATGGGGATTATACAATAATAGTTTGATACATGAAAAACAAGGAGTAGATATGAGTTCTATTGTTGTTCTTCGTTCATTTTTTTTTTTTTTTTTTTTTTTTTTTGTAGAATACACTGTCACTAAGTAATGCATTAACCCCTACACCGCGGGCATGTTTACCGATGTTTTGCGTGTGCCGCGGGGTTATTCGGGCTCCGACAGACTCTCAAAAAATATTTGCCAAAAATCAGTTATTAGTCCTAGAATATTAAAATTACATATGCTTATGACACATACCTTCAGCTTTCTCCTGGAATGTTTGTTGAGCCTTCGTCAGTTACCGTAGGACTTGTGGAGACCTCTGAAGTTGGGTAACGAAGTCTCCACTTTACACTTCCCGACAACCCGTAATATGATTACCACAGCCAGATATTAACACTATAAACACTAGTCTATGATTTTCAAGTAGTTTGGGATCCATACTCCAAAAAAAAACCCACTGTGAAAGCAATGAAAATTATGAGCGCGTCTGACCGTCGCACTTGCGCTAGTTCGCTCTTGGTACTCTGTCATTTATTATTCATAAAACCCCTCACACTTTATATTTCTATTACTATATAACACTTATATATATCTACAGTCTTTATCCATAAGTTTCCTTCAGTAGTATTAGTTTATTGTCACTGTAGGGATTCAATTTCTTTCAGTAAAATACGTAGCATTCACTTTCTCGTCCTGTATACTAGCATTGAGAGTGAATGTCACTTTCATCTTCACTCTCATAACTCATTGTATTCAGACATGCTAGAGTGAAACTTTCACTTTCATTACTCCTAGGGTATATACTCGTATTCTTATAATACTACTCATTTATATTTATATTTACGTTCTCTATTTTATTTACGTTATTTACATTTCTATTTTATTTACACTGTGTTATGCACTGTCATATGAAGTAACTTATAAAACTGTTTTCCACTGTTCACGTATATTTACATTCATTACTTTCACTTGCTTTTTACACATTATTTACACATTATTTACAATTCCACTTGCACTGTTTTACTCAATAGAAAGATCGTAGTCACTCTTTTATCAATTGTCAGCCCTTTACTTCTTTCCACACGAGGTTTAGTAGGGAGTAAAGGTCACAGGGCCCTTTGCATGGGGGTGAAAAAGTCCCTGAAGTCAGCAAGACGAAACAGACGTACCTCCACTTCGGAAGATGAGAGTAAACTGATAAGGGAGGGCCGGGTGGAGGCCTACTTAGGGGATATTCAGTACTACCAATGTTAGCTCTTGAGACAGCTATGTATAGCACTGAAATGATTGGCAGGAAATCTAGACAATACACTATAAATTACGTAGTTCCAGGTGAATGTAAATATCACTTAGGCTTCTCCCTTCCCTCCTTATATGTATATTTATTACGAAAATAGATTATACGGCATATTTCAAGGGGGAAAAAACAGCGAAAATTAGCGAACGAGTGCACGTGAGGTGTTGTCAGGTGATAATTAGCCAATTCCAGGAGTATGGCACTCTCACTTACCTTATTTCTTTCTTGTATATATTATTTGGTATAAGAATAGGGCATAGGGCTTATTTCAATGGATGAAATCAGTGAAAAATTCCAGGGAAGATTTACTTAGCGTAGCACGGCTGGGCAGGCGAGAGGATAAGGTAATGGAGGGGGGGTAGGGAGGGGAGTCAAGAACGGGGAGAAATGGCTAAATTGTCAACAATGGATGGCAATACAGATGAGATTAGGAGTGTTGACTAGTGTTGGACATTGGCAGTACTGATAGATGATACAAGCCCCCACTTGGAAGACCGGGTGAATTCAAAATAACACAGAATCACAAAAGCGACGCCCCGCAGTATGATCCCTTGCTCCCAAGTGTCACGAAAGTGACGCCCCGCGGTTAAGGGGTTAAAGAAATACCATCATTTTCTAGTAGGCAGAGTTCTGTTCACAGTTTGGTTAATTGTCAGATGGCATTGTTAGGCACTGAATGTGAGGGCACTAAGTACGGGGAGTTTCTACGTCGTGTGTAGGGCGTACTATGCCTGTAGCGACTCTGATTTCCTGGAGTCGACGTTCTATTTTTCTGACACAACAATGCACTGCACATATGATGAGTAGAAAACCTATGAAAGCGATAACCACAGGGGGAAACACAACTGTTGGATGAACCCATGAATGGCTGAAGGCCAGAGAAAATTGATCCATAATGAAATCACTGCCATTGAGGAATGTTAGCATGTGCAAGTTAGGGTAATGTTGGCAGATGGTAGGGTGGAAGGCATGTCGATTGGTTGAAAAATGTCATAGGAGTGTTTACGGACAGCTTGGTGATAGCGAGTGGCGTAAGTGATGATGGACTCTGATTTGACGGTACAATAGTCAGGTACTTTGTAGAGACCACTAGCGGGGACAGATCGAACCGAAAAACCAGGACACATGAGTGTGACAGAGATGGGAACAGCAAAGAAGAAGTACTGGACATGGTTGAGGTGAGCATGGTGGACCGGGAGTTCAGGAGCTGGGACAAAAGAACAGGCCGAGTACATGGAATGGTTGCAAACTAAAGCAGACTCACGGGGTGTAGCACTGCTAGGGAAGATAGCAAAAAGGTGGGCAGCACAGAGACGGGAGGTCGGAGTAAGGGAGGAACATTTCTGGAGGTCTGTGGAAGAAAGGAAGGCAACGGAAAGATGATCATGGGAGAGGAGGAAATATTCTGAAGGAACAGATACTTGTAACAAGGAGTTGTTGAGGCGGAAAGGGAAGGGAATGATGTGGAAATGGGTAAAGGTTATGGCAGAACGGAGAGGAATATGGACGACGACGTATGTGGTGAGAAGAGTGGCTTCGAGAACAGGATAATAATATTCGAGGGAGGAGTAGGGGAGGACCGGGGATAGACTGAAAGTGGAGTGAGCCCATTCCAGGAACAGAACGGAGAGCTGAAACAGGTACTAAGTTGGCAGTGACACGTCCATTTATAGCATCGACCAGGATACGAACCAAGGTAGAGACTTGAGACAGGAGAGAGTCAATGGCCAGTTGGAGATTATCCATGTTGAGTTTGAGGTAGAAGAACTGAGAGATAACGTTGAGATCTGAAAGGTGGCGTTGTAAGATATCAGTGAAGTTGTTTAGAGTGGACGTGACTTCAATTAGGTGGGTCGTAAGCTTCTGTAACATAGTGTGTTGGATTTTAATGACTTGGCATTGGCATTCTAGAGCTGAAGCTAAATGAGTGAGATCAGATTTAAAGCCAGAAATGTCACAGGCTGTAGCAACGCCAAACAAGCCACTCAGAATCTCACCGCCGAAGTCGAAGAGACCACGTTTCACACGAGAACGACCAACGGGTGGCTGAAGGGAAAATGTGTCATTGAGCTCAGTGAATCTGTTACTTATGTATTGCAATTGCCAGGAGAGTGGTAGGAAAAGGTTATAGAGATACTCATTCGGGTTGTGTGTCCCCATGATGGCCGTGAGATGGGTCCTGATTCCATGGAGCTGGTGCGCATAGGCAGGTAGGGCAATGGCTATGTTGGCCAGGGGCGCAAGATCATAGCGCAATGAAACTAGTTCTTCGATAAGCATTACCTCGCCTCCTGAGCTGACCAAGGCCCCGGGACGTACTCCACCATCATCCTGACCTGACCCAGACCCCAGGAGGGTCAGCACTGCCAGCAGGGAGATCGCTAACATTGTACCTAGAAAATCAGGGGAGAGTTAACCTGCCCCGTCCCGTCGAAGTATGAGTACATTGCAACATTTTGCATTTGCCAGTCCCAACGACGTACTGGTACGTCGTGCAATTGCAAGGTCCCTAATTTGCACAATTTTCAATTTTCACAAGTGATTTTTCGTACACATACATGGGACACCTTCCTCTATTCCTCTACAAGATGCCAAGCAGGGACAATGCCTTACACCGCATAACCTCCCCCCTCCCCCCCTCATGCCATTGTCTCAGCAATTCACCTGTTACCAGTGACCTGGCCAGTAAAGACATTCAGGGCCAGAGTGATTCCCCAGTCGATGACAATGTGGAGGACAAAGTTTACATAGCATTAGAGCAAGAAACAGTCAGAAATAATGATCAGGTAATATGGCAAAAGAAGGTCAGGTATGGTGATGAGTTTGTGAGTGAAACAATGCTTATAATGCCTGTATTACTGTTTGAAAACCAATATACTCTTGTACTACATATAAATTCGTACCAAGTAAATAAATAAATACTGTTTATGAGTGGTGTGAAATAGTTACCCTCCCATAGAACTCGTTTTCTTTGGTGCCAGCCTGTTAGAAAACCCAGTCAGGAAAGGAGGTACTGGTACCTGGATTAAGGATTTTAAACCTCAGGTGAGCAATTTCTCTATGAATTTTCGATGTTTCTCACCAAAAGCGGAGGTTTTAGCCAAAAAAAAAAAAAAAAAATCGAAAATACCTCGGGATTGGGGGGTGTCAGAGGTGCGAAATAGCTCGGGACGTGACGGGTTAATGGGGGAGGTCTTGAAGAGGTTGATGGGCAGAGCGCAGTTTGGACCGATATGGATTGGTTGATGAATGAGCAGGTGGAGGTGGAGATGAAAGAGACTGAGGGATAAGTGGAGACAAAGTAGATTGAGGGATGTGTGGAGGGGAAGGGGGGTCAGGAGGTTGTGTAAGTGACTCTTCCAACATGAGGCCATGGGGTACTCGCTTTAAGTCATCGACATGGACCCATCTGGTGTCCTTAGTGGACAGGTCCTGGAGGAGAAATTTGTTGCCTTGTTGAGTGAGGACGTGGTGGGGCCCTGTAAATTTGTCATCCAACTTAGAGGAACGCGTATGGGAATGAGCAAAGACAAGATCGCCTACATTGATAGTGATAGGAGAGGCGGACTTATGTTGGCGCTGCAGCATATCCTCCTGAGAGGAAGCCAAAGTGGATTGGACATACTGGTGGATTGTCTGGAAGTTGGCCAATTTTAGTTTAACATAATCATCCATGTTGTAGATGAGTTCTGGCTTTGAGGATAAGAGAGAGTATGGGAGGTCCAAGTCAAAACCAAAGAGAATGAAGAAGGGAGATTCAGCAATGAATGCATTGATGGAGCTATTGATTGAGTACGCCACTTGGGGAATCCAGTCATCCCAGGACGAACTATGGGAGCCTAGATGTCTGAGGCACTCTAAGATTTTTCAGTTGTGGCATTCTACAAGGCCATTGGAAGCCGGATGGTTAGGAACGACATTGCACTTACTGATATGAAAGCGGCAACAGATCTCATCTAGAAGGCTATTGTTGAACTCCATACCGTTGTCAGTAAGAATGGTATGAGGGGTACTGAACGGGGAAATTACGTGATCTACAAAGGCACGTGCAACGCTCTTCGCGGTCTTGTCGGAGAGGGGTATGAGGACACAGTAGCGGGAGAAGTGGTCGACCACTACGAACAAGTACTCAGCGCCAGATTCCGTGAGAGGGGTAGTTTTAAGAGATCGATTGAGACAGTTTCCCATGGTTGTGACGGGATTGGGTATTGTAAGAGAGGTGCAGGTAAGCTGGTTGATCCTTTGTGGCGGTGGCAGGAGAGGCAAGAGTCACAGTGGGCATTGATATCGCAGCGCATGGTTGGCCAATAGTATTTGAGACGTGCTTGGCGCAAGCATCGGTCTTTACCTGGATGGGAAGCTTGAGGGGTATTATGAACAATGTGAAGAACCTTTGGTATCAGGGCAGTGGGGACAACAAGTTGGCTTACTTCACGATTGGGCATGTCTTTGCCTGTTAGTAGTGTTTTCCTGTGCAAGAAATTATCATCTAGCATGAACTCATCTAATGATACTGGCAGAGTAGGTAAGGTCGAGGCATCGCCAGATTCTAGGTAATAAATGACTTTGGACCATATGGGGTCTTGGCGCTGAAAGTTTCGAACAACTTCTGACATTAGTGTAGTGTTTTCAGTTACTTCGGGCTGCAGTGATGTTATAGCTGCTGCTACGTGACATGAGAGTGCGTCTGCGACTACATTCAGCTTGCCTGGTAC
This sequence comes from Coenobita brevimanus, assembly GCF_032717465.1. Classification (NCBI taxonomy): domain Eukaryota; kingdom Metazoa; phylum Arthropoda; class Malacostraca; order Decapoda; family Coenobitidae; genus Coenobita; species Coenobita brevimanus. Next base: position 8,301,319 of record NC_137035.1, read on the forward strand.
ATATTGAAAAGTGGGATTAAAGTCCTGGACGATGACGGACCATCTAGCTAGCCTACCTGTTAGGTTGCGGTTCTTGAACAAATCACATAGTGGAAGGTGGTCTGTTTGGATATGCACTGGATAACCATAGACTATATCTCTGAAATGTTTCAAAGACCAGACTACCGCTAGCGCTTCGAGATCTGTGACACTGTAGTTACGTTCAGCGGTTGTAAGGGTGCGACTAGCATACACTATTACGCGCTTCCTTGATGCTTCATCGAGTTGCATCAAAACGGCACCAAGTCCAGTGCCTGAGGCGTCTGTGCAGAGAAGGAAGGGTGTGGTATAATCAGGGAACGCTAGAACAGGTGCATTTACAAGAGCTGTCTTTAGGTTTTGGAAAGCCTGTGACTGGTCGTTAGTCCAAACAAAGGGCACATTCTGCTTAAGTAAGTGGGTCAGAGGAGCGGCGATCTTTGCGTAACCTTGTATGAATCTACGATAATAGCCACTGAGGCCCAGGAAACTTCGTACAGCTTCGGTAGTGGTAGGTTCTGGGAAGTTGATAATCACCTTAGTTTTATCCTCATTAGTATGAATGCCTTGTGCATCTACGACATGGCCTAGGAATTTGATTTTCTTTCGCAGGAAGTCACATTTACTGAGATTGATTTTCAGGCCTGCGAGCTGGAGGCGTTCAAAGACTTGCTGGAGTTTGGTAAAATGGTCAGGGATGGATTTACTCACAACAATAATATCATCTAGGTAAACAAAAAGAGAGTGTCCCATCATACCACTGAAGACTGAATGGATAAGTCGCATGAACACGGAAGGAGCATTTCTCAGACCAAAAGGGAGTCTCTTAAACTGATAATGTCCGGAAGGGGTGCTGAAAGCTGTAACTGGGTGAGAGGACTCTTCCATTTCGACCTGCCAGTACCCGCTGAGGAGGTCTAAAGATGAAAAGACTACGTTATTTTCACCAAGGGATTCTAGCAATTCAGTGAGGACGGGTAATGGGAAACGGTCTGGAACGGTGACAGAATTGACCTTACGATAGTCGACTACTGGTCTAAAGTTGCCGTCCTTCTTTGGTACTAAGAAAAGTGGGCTATTCCATGGACTGATGGAGGGTTCAATAATGTCCTGGTCTAACATGTTCTGTACCATTTGATCTGTCTGCTTTCTCTGACTGTGAGGAAATCGATATGCTGGTATGTAAATCGGCTGAGTTCCTGGGAGTAGTTCAATCGTATGTTTGACATGATCTGTTCTGCCCATCGGTTCACTGGGTAAGGCAACCATGTTTCTGTACTAGGTCAGAAGGTCGAGGAGTTGAGGCGTATTTTCTGGGAAATCTGTGCAAGTGAGATGTGAGAGCATATCGGGTGAATATGTCGGTGCAGATCCCGTAGAGTTAATAGTACATACACCAATTGGCGTACTATCATCAGTCTAAATAGTAGGAATTGAGGAATCCTGGCACACCTTTACGGCCACTGGGTATACTAGGAAGTCCCCAATCTTTACACCACTTATAAGTTTTAGTGGAGCATTTGTGACATTGAGCAAGTACAGGTAGCATAAACTGTCCTCTAAGACTGAACACCACGCTGACTCATAAGTCAAGCCATTCACACAACACGTCTCAGGTAGTGTTAGTACATCCACTCCTTCTTTCGCACCGGCAACACAAACAGAGACTTTGGTGAACTCATGCGGTAACAAAATTGTGCACGTATTCGTTACTGCACGTTTCGTCTCTGCGTGTTGGAGAAGATCATTCACACTGTGTGAGGTAGGTAACTGAGACATGTCTGAGTCGGCGATAGTGTTGTCGGGAGAGGAGGTAAGAGCCATGTCCGAAGGCTGAGATGATGTATCAGGGGACATTGAGGAATTTATGTCCTTGCTCGCAGTCAGTAAAGGAATGATCTCTGTATTCTCAGATGATGATAGTGGTGGTTTGGGCTGGGCTGGACTTTTTGGTAGTGATAGGGACAGAGGTAATTGAAGGACTGATTTGATCGTAAGAACAGGACAGGGACATTCCATACTGTAAAATGGGAATCCAGAAATGTCTATACTACCACAAGCAGGTAATAATGCAATGGAGTGTTGTGCCATGGTGGAGAAACCAATAAGGGCATCTGCGGGATACTGCAAGTCATTAGTGACATGAAATTCAATTGGGATAGGGGGCAAATCTCTGTGTAGTTTGACTTCAAGGGTGACACTTCCCTTAACCTTAAACTCTGAGCCTTTGACACCACATAGGCGAATGTCTGGTGGTTCTAGGAAACTGACGTGGTTGTGATGTTCTTGAATAAGATGTAAGGAATTGTCGGAGATCAGATTCACTATAGATCCTGTGTCCAAGAAGAATGACGTTGGTATGTCATGACTGCATCCGAGAATGACTAAACCCGAGGATGTTATGGGACCTACATGGCGGCTGGGGAGTTGGGTTTCTGGTTCTACGTGATATTGGTCCGATATGGGCACGGCGCTTCCCCCGACTGTTGGCGGTTGAGGTAA